>NC_059177.1:3911670-5195053 GCF_019923935.1 Bubalus bubalis
ACATAAAGAACATTTATGCTTGATAAAATTAGAATTCTATGGTTGACAACAAAATCATATTGTTGTGACACCATGCCTTAAACTATTCTCTAAATGCAGGTGCTTTTAACTCAGGCACAAAAGCCTTTTGCTGACATTAGTTTTGGGTGGAAAATCTTCATGGGATTTTACAGAACTAAAATGTTTATTATTGTATTCATTTAGAAAATGCCAAAATACTGAGCCTTCGTTTTCTACCTGAATATGTATGTCAGATGCAGCTACTATTCTCTTATGATGAAAGAAAATGAAAATGGATTTTGAAATAAATGCATTTGTCTTCCATTTCCTTAAATGCACTTAAAGTTGTAGAAAAAACTTGTGATACTTCCCTGCCTATTCTGTTCCACTTCTTACCCTTCACATTAGAGTCAATCTCTTCACTTTGTTGCTTAGAAAAAAAGAAAGCATGAAGATATTTATGCTTTTCTTTCTTTGAATAAATTTCCAGATGCCTAAAATGTTATATTAGAAAAACATGAGTCAATCAAACAAAAGGAAAACCTGTGGCTGACTTGTAGCTTACTCTCCAAGACCTACACTTAAAGTTGTCACTTGTCAATTTTCTTTTTGACCATTTTTTTTCCTACCCAAAGAAGCAATTTCTAAAAAGAACATTACTTTTGTTTAGAAGTAATGAAGAAATCTTGGTGACATGTCACTATATTTAAATAAAAGACATAACTGGATTCCTAAAAAAAAGTTTCAGGAAACCAAATTTGCTGTTGGAAGACCACCCAGAATAATTCAGTTTTAGAGAAAAGAGACCAGAAAATTATTTCTTAGCTGAATGATATGTAATGATGTGTGATTAAGTTGTCTTGTAATATTTCTCAAGGATTTTGTTACGCCGTATTTCCAATAGCCAACCTGTTGGTCTTATGATCCAGGGTGAATTTCAGTCTGAATTTGAGGTACTTTGTGGGAGGGGGTTTCTTGGAAGAACAAGTTGAATGGGGCAAACTAAAAAGAGTTAAAACATGGTCACAACCTGGTCAATTGATATTTTATAGTTGAGAAATAGATATTTCTCTCGTATGTGATATTTGGAAGACTTTAGTCATTGTGAAACTTTAAAATTCACCCAGGCACAAACAGAAAGTTTGTCTTTTCTTCCTTTCCCACACTTATACCAAATCACTACATTTCTCCCAGTTTAGTGCAGTTTCTCATCAGTCTGCCCCCTGCCTTTGGCCATCTGCTTCCCGAGAAGACCTTGAAGAAAGGGCTTCAGACTGCAGTACCCTGACAAGGGTTCCCTAACTGGTGGGTCTCAGATTCTGCTCAGAGCCTGGTGTGAAGTTGGGGTCAGGTGGAGGAGCAGTTCTCCACCAGCACACTGACTTTAAGCTGAATTTCCAGCCATCTGCAGCTGGACAGCTGCCCAGCTCTGAACGTCTAGCTGGAGCCCGGTTGTGCCATGAAAAGAGCAGATGCTTGAAAGCACAAGGCTCAGCGGGTCGGCACAGAGAGAGGGAGGCTCCTGTGGGGCCAAGATACTCTTACAGATGTGAATGTACACATCCTGCAAAAGCAAAACAAAACAACCCTTCTTCACACATTCCTTGCACATGAAAACACAGAAAATCTTGCAGAGGGAGGGAAGGAGTTTAGAATTTCCTTCGTACTTCCTGTCCCAGATTTGCATTGATAGTTGGACTTGGTAACTTGCCAGTTACCAACCAGTTTTGTACATTTCAGGCTTGAAAACTCCCAAGTACTGTTTTCCTTTGAGAGGCTGAAATGCACAAAACTGGTTTTCTGAAAATCTTCCAGCAAAAGAATTTTTAGAAATAACTCCAAAAATTTCTTTCACTGTAGGAGGGTGATACGATAGCGTGAAACGATGATCCATCGTGTCTCATGTTAGAATGTATACTATTGTAATTGGTTTAAAAAGAATGTATATTATTGTAATTGGTTTTAAATGAGAGAAACATAATAAGAAGCTACCCTCCCTTTTCAGTTTTTTTTTTTCCTTTTACTCTTACAAATCTTAGTTACTGTTGAAGTTCTTTTCTCTAATGTAGTCATCATTTTCACAACACTATGTCTAGTGCCTACTAAAAGGAGTAGAAAGGTAAGAAAGTTTATGTTTTTTTTGTTTTCCGGAATAATCCCAAACTTAAGAGAAACACCATGTATGTTGCTTTGAACAGTATCTTTCCAACACATTTTCCTTTCACTTTCTCTCAATTTGGAAAAAAGAAAAAACAGAATTTCAACTCAAAAATATTTCCATGAAGTAATAAAATGTAGTTGAGTGTTGGAGGTAAAGGCCGTGTGAGGAAGAGGCCAAAGAGAAGGGAGGATACACGTCATTTCAGGTCTCTCTGGCTCCAGGAATTCTGAAAAGCTTTGTTTTTGTACTAATATGATTTACACAATCCTTTCTGACATTACCAGTCTCTTTGGCAGAGAGAGGTCTCGGTCACAATGATGCCCATGCCAGATTCTAAGAAAACCAGGCTTTTCCTTTAAAAGAAAATCTTTGGAGTGTTGGACTTCTTATTCAGAGTAAATGGTTGATGTTTATCCAAAATTGGCTTCGAGTACTACATTAAAATTGTGTTTTGTAACAGTCTCATAAGCCACAGCTGTATGTGATTAAATAGTGTAATATCAAAAGCATGTGAAAAGAGACATTTTTATGCTATAGCTGTTCACAGCAAGAGTACAGATGGGGCTGAGGGGAGACGAGAGCAGAAACGCACTTGTGTGTTGTGATAAGTGTGTTGTTGAGGATATGAGTTATGATACGTGTATGGAGGGTACGTGCTGCTATTTTGGGCAGCAGTGGGAAAAATGCTGAACTATTTTGGATGTGATTAAAAATATGCTCTTTGAAAATGGAAACTGATATAAAATACCAACTTTAAATATGGAATGTCATTTCATCGCAAAATGCATAGTTACTGAATGGATCTGAAGGCAATGCAAATGGAAAGATAAAAGTTATTCCTGTGAAGCACACATTCAAAAAGCAAAAGTGAAGAAGTTTTCCTTCTGTTTTGAAATAATAAATACTTTTCTTCCTTTTTTTTTTTTTGCTACTTTCAATCTATGGAACTATTGTAAGAAAACCTGCAGGACATTTATCCCTAAACAAAAGAGTGATAAAAGGATCCTCAACTAAGAGCAATATAGGTGGCAGTGTGATTCTTTTCTAAGATGTTTGAAAATATGAGGTTAGGGTATGAGTATTAATCTTTTGTTGCTGGTGTCAAAAATTACATAGTCACACAAGGAGACACAACTTTTGCTTCTATTTCTTTAGCAGATATGTTACAGTAAAGAGGCTTTAACTACAAAGTTTCTGAAAGAATGTTTGTTCATGGAAACTTGAATCTCTAGTCTTCTAGAGATTATCAAGCTACAGGATTACCAATACTAAAGATTACTAAGTGATCGTTTTCAGGGCCTTGAAAAAGCCTATAGAATTGGCTGTTGATTTTCATATGTCAAACATTCAAAAGCAGTTTGAAAAAGTCAAAAGAGGGGTGGACCGAGATAAGTTGAATTCCTTTTGTTTTGGTTTTTAATTTTTCTTTTTAAAGGTGGTGTTGGCAGAGAATTTGTTCACATAACAGTTTTTTCTGTGTGGATTTATTGATCAGGAAATACATAGCACCTGGAATCATAACTGAATGCACTTTTGCTGTTCAGAACATCAACCTTTAGTGTACATCCAACTCTAGAGAACGGAGAATGAATTTTAAGACATTCATCCTGCTTTTCTTTGGGAGAATTCTCTGATTTGTGTGTCAATGAGTTGGTTTCTGGGACAAGTTCCCTGGGATCCCTTCTAGGCTTAGTGTCTGTGACTCTTGCTTGGAGATAGATGAGACTGCTTGGATGTGTTAGGGGTATTTAGCAGATGACCTCGGATTTGTGCCACTGATTTTTGTTCAGGTCCTCGGTGCTTTCTACAGAGCAGATCAACTGCTGCTTCATCGACTCTGGAGACTTGGCACACATAATTATCTGCATCCTTCACCACATCTAAATCCGGAGAACCCAGAGAAACACCCCCATCACCGTCACCCAGGAGTGGGTGGAGAGCAGTTCCCAGGGGTGGGGCCAGGCTACAGGCACTATTTAATCACCATTGTTGGCTTTGTTATGGTTCAAGTTTTCTTCCTTGACTGCATAAAAGTAGGCCATGTCCAAAGACTTGCTCTCTCCAGGTGTCATAAGAGCTGAATGGTTATGCATGTTTGGCTAAATCAGTTGATCTCATTAAGATCCTGACAGCCCTAGTTTCATGAATGAATCTAGGAGCTCCTGTACATGTGGAAATAACAAGCAATAGATGAAACACTATTTTGACTAGAGTTTGCCAGTCCCAGAATTTCTGAATAGTAGGCTTTAAAGCATGAGGGGAAAATGATTTAGTAATCAGAGTGCATGGTATCGTAGGAGAAAAATCATAACTTCTCCAGGACACATAAACAAAAACATTCTCTTTTCCTCTTCTCACTGGGTACCCTTCTGAGTCCTCCCCAAGTCCCTGTGAGCTGAATTAATGAAAGTAAATGGAACCTTGAATTTTGTTTTTGTGAATGGCTGTGCCATGCTTAGTTGCTCAGTCGTATCCGACTCTTCGACCCTCTGGACTGTAGCCCTCCACGCTCCTCTGTCCATGGGGATTCTCCAGGCAAGAATACTGGAGTGAGTAGCCTATCCCTTCTCCAGGGGATCTTCATGACCCAGAAATTGAACCCGGGTCTCCTGCATTGCAGGCAGATTCTTTATCAGCTGAGCTACCAGGGAAGCCCTTATGAATGACTAAGAAATACCAAAATTAAGCTAGACTACATACACAGTCAAGGCAAGTTTGATAATGTTCTTCCCTGTTGTGCGGAAAGTAAGGTAAAACAGAAGAAAACTCAATCTTATGATATTGTAAATATTGGTGGTAATTGTTTTGGGCAACTAATTTTTAACTTGTTCTTGATTGTGCTTTCCCATCATTATGCTGTAGGGGGTTAAGACATTGGCATGTATTACCAGATGCAGGGGACCTTTTCCTTGTCTCATCCTTAACTGGTACTTTTCAAGCTGAGTATGGATCACATACAGAATTTAATGAGGATTTGAAAGGATTCGTCCTATTTTTATCTGGGGACTGCTGTCTACTTATCTTAGTCATATTTCTGATGGATGACAATTTAGTGAAAAGGAAAATGGAAAACAGAATGCTAACTATCTGGTTTTCTGGAACTACTTAAGATTTTTTAAAAGCATTTTTTATGTAGGCAAGTCATATCTGAGGCTATTACTGATGTCTGTATACTCTTCAGTTACCCTTTTCAAAACTTATTCACAGAGATTGGATGGTGGCACCCTGACTATCACTTAGAAATAAGATAACTTGAAATTCAAGAAAATATACTTCTTTTTTCTTCTTCTTTATTTTTTAATTTCTTTTTTTTTCCTCCCAAGCAAATAGTCCCAAATGGATTTGAGTGGATGATGTATTTGAAGCAGTGTGCACAAAGATTAGAGGAAAACTGGAGACTGTTTTCAAGGATATCATACAAAGAAAACCTATGACATATCCATGATGTTGAATTTCTTCCTGAGAGATGAGAAAAATACTTTTCCTTTTTTAAGCTTGGTGCTAGTCCCCTGAAGGGTAATGACAGCTCCTGGGTTAGCCTTGGTCTTGGCCTTGAGCCCCGGTGTCCTGTCAGGCACACCGGTCAAGACTGTGCCTCCAGAAATAAGGATGCTGTGTTGTGATCTAGGTAACAGGGAAATCTGAGGAGAATAAATTTCTGATGTTCTTTTCTCAATTTATTCCAAAAAGTTAACCATTGAATCTAAACTCGATTATTCATGTTAGGAAACAACTGGGCTTGTGTTAGCCATAGGAACATTTCCCTTTCTGGCCAGAAAGGGAAAATTTCTGTTTAACTTTGTTGATAAGTTAGAAAAAGATAAGGAAAAAGTGCAAGGGGAGAGGTCAGTGAACAGGGAAGAATTTTGATGTTTTTAAACAATTTTATTGAAGTATATTTGATTACACGTTTGTATTACTCTCAATTGTATAGCAAAGTGGTTCAGTTATACATAAATATTCTTTTTCACAGTATTTCTCATTATGGTTTATCACAGGATATTAAATATAGTTCCCTGTGCTATACAGTAGGACCTTGTTGTTTATCCATTAACAGGGAAGAATTTTTTCCCAAGTTTAGCGATACCTCTAAGAAGGAGAGAGGTGAAGGGTCATTCTAAATTCTTCGTATTCTCTGAACACATTAGGAAGCCCCCACTTCTCAACAGATATATTAAACATATTAAAGTGTACTCACATTCCACATCAAATAAGATTTTTTGCAATAAAATATTGAAAGAGTTTTTGTAGTTTTGCTGCTGAAACTCTCTGGGTATGAGTAAATTATGTGTGCTTGTGAATTTATATACACTTATCATGTTGCATATGCAGGTGTTCTCACAAAATGGAAAAATCTAATCTACAGATGGATTTTCTTGAGGTACAAAGAAAGATTATTTTGGCCTCTACTAAATAGAACAATGAATAAAGTTGACAGTGTATTATGCTTTGTAGAAACAATTGTTTGCTAATTCTGGTTTCACGGTTTTCGTTTTTGTTTGGAGGCAAGATATTTTTCTCATCTTGCCAGTGCTTTTGTGGGTCCTTAAAGTGTTCAGAGGATCTGAAAAGCTGACCGTATCTCTGCCTACTGTGACCTTTCGACATTCAAGATATCTCTGTATTTTAGTAATCCCAAATTTCCGGGGCGGGACATGTGTTTAAACAACACAGTCTATTGGAAAATGTCATTAACATTCTTTGGCTAAAATATGTCACAAGAGACACATTGCATTGGCCCTTGGCAGTGACAGCAATTGAGTGTTCCAGATCTGGGTGCTGGGTCACAGAGGTTTTTTATTATGTAGTCGGTGGAATTGTTTATCGATTGGAAAGAAAGAGAGCTTGACTGGTACAGGTGTTTCCACAGGCTCCCAGCTTAGGGTTCAAGCAGGAGGCAGGTCCCTGGCACAATAGTTATTTTATGGCATAATCTTTCTAAATAATCATAATCTTTCTTCTGTCTCTAAATAGGATCATGGGATTTTCACATGTATCAAAACAGCCACCTCCTCCTGTTCCCCAAGTTCATGGTCATTCACCCTGAATGACTTCTTTTTAGTTTGCTTCCAGAGGCCCCTGTCAGCCCTATGGCATCTCTGTGCCTCTGAAAGCAGACATGCCTGCACAGATGCGTGCCCCAGTCAGACCCCCCATGACCGCTACAAGTGAGGGGCATCCTGAAGACACTGCTTCTCTAGCCCTAAGCCACATGTGATACTCCCTTCACTTTTATTCTGATTTTTATTGTTTTCAGTAATACAAAACAACAACAACCACAATAAAACAGATCCAGAGCATGGCCTTCTCCCCTCACCTCAGCCAAGAAGGAGTTTTCTCTGGCTCTCCAGCCCCCTGCTGGAGAGCCATGCTCACACCTGAAAACTCCCTCCCCTCCACAGTCTTGAAGGACAAATTCTCATAATCACCCGATGTTTTGATTCTCCACCGAATTATTCATTTTTTCCCCTGGCAATCTAGCCAGAATCTCACCAAATTTCATCAGCAGATTCAACAAATAAGCTTAGATTTCTCTCTCACAAACATAAGACACACACATATTTCTGGAAGCGCTAAGAATTGCTGTAGTGGTTCTGCTTTTATCTAAGGCTAGATGATCACTGAGAAGTACGGAGGGCCAAGTAAGGAGATATACACCTGTTCTTTTCAGGTCTAGTAAATTTTTTTTCTACCAGTGGATGGCAGAAAGGGATGAGTCTCATCAAAATATGGATGACTAATAACTTTCACTTTCTTTCAAAAATGTGATATCTTCATCTGATCTAATAAGATATATTGAAAATATATTAGGCAACATAGATATAAATTCTTTGTTCTCCATTATTTGTGATCGAATTTTTTAGAAATATCATTGATAGATTGACTCTAATTTTCCCCCCATTTAATTCATAATTATTGGTTATATCATGGAAATTCTAATGATCCTCAGAGCTTGTACTGATGAAGCTGTCAATGGTATGGTTAAAAAAAAAAAAAAAGTCAGTTTCATGATTTTAATTTTACAAGTGATTTATGAGAGGCACCAAGAAAGATAAAACAGAAGAAGAAATAGAAAATAAAAGGCTGAAATTAACCAAGCTCTAATTTATTTTTGGAAATTTCTGGAATCTGACTATTTTCCTTTCCAAAGGCAAAGGGTAAGGGCTGTTTGACAAAGAAGTGATAGTTTAGGAAAACTGAAGAACCATCCTTGGGGGAGAAAAACACTTTAATATGACTATATTAATAGAATTAGACTTGGAGGACTCATGTAGCTGAGATTTTTGGTGTCTTGTGAAAAAGTGAAAAATCAGTGCTTCTGAGGACAGCTTCATGCTTTGTTCTGCCCACACATATTAACGCCCTTGGTAACATACAGCACCTGCTTTTCTTGTTCTGATTTACTCATCACTCATGCCCACGGATGCCCTGGATAAAAGCCTTGTTGATGCTTTGGACTGGATACAAGGGTGTTTTTTAGAAGGATTTTGAAATAAAATTTTTGCATGTATTTTGGAATTTCTGTATGTAAACCGTTCACATAAAAAATTTCTATCTGCTCAAAAATATAACCATGAGTGAAGTTATGTTGTTCTGTGTAGAAGGGATATGGCTTTGAGAGGAGTAACCCAACAGCATAAGTGATAAAACCAGCAAAACTGTATTGGTGTGAGAATCATACAATGCAAAGTGCGAACCACATGCATGATGTTTGAGGGCGGTCGTGTGCCCAGGGATCTATGGAGCCATTGAATTGAAGATATGAGTGCAATGATGTTTCAGTGTCCTGGCAATCAGGACATTTGTAGGTTACAGGGTAGGTCCTTTTGAAAGAGTGTCTAGACTTCAACATGGTCATTGAGGTTTAGATCAGTAGAGATCCAAGAAAGATTGGCTGGTACTGTCATTATTATTCATGGTCTGTCTCTTCTGCCAAGTTCCTTGCACTGATTTCTCCATCCTTACTCCATTTAGGATGTCTGCCTGCAGTGACCTCATGTTTACACTGCATTCTCTCCGTTTCCCTACCTCTCCCAGATCCTCCTCCCTGGGAAACTACCCCTTTTCTTTCTGCATCACAGCTTCCAGTGCCCTTGCACGTTATTTTCCCTCTCAGCCCTTTCCCCTCCTCAACTTCTCTGCTACGGATTTGCCTTCCTGGCTCCCTGCCTTTAACTCCTAAACTTCTGCTTCTTTTTGTTCTCTTTCCTCTTGGTTCCCTCTTATCATTTTCATTATTGCTTTCTGTTTTTTGTTGCTGTTGTTGTTTGTTTTTTCTATTTGTTTCCAGGGTAGAGTTGGATTGGATTTTGTCTTTGTTTTCTTGCTTGGTTGTAAATTTATTTCTTGCTTTCAAATGTACCTTTGCTAATCAAGATCGGAATTGTATCAGGGTTATTCTGTGAACCCCCTGAGGACTAGGACCACAGGGTCTTCATCTATGAATGCCCCACAGGATCCGGCAGAGTGCCTGGTGCAGGCTGAGTGGATGTCCGAAGGATTTTAATATGCGTTAATCCACATCATTCTGTGTGTCTCTGTTGCTGAAGGAAGTGATTTTCAAAACCAGAGATGCTGAATGTTGCTTTCACCTCTGCAATGCTTTATGTCAAAAGGCATTTTGTGTACCAGAAGTAAGTCTTACTGAAGAACCTCTTTTTATTCAATACTTACAATATAACTGATGTACCCTACTCCACCTTTTCCCCCTGAAACTTGTGGACCCTGGACTGTTGGCTGGAGATAGGTTGTATACCTAGCTAATGAACATACTGTGATAGCTAACAGGTGAGCTGAATCAGAAACTAGTAGAAAAGATGAGAAGAGAAGGGAAGGGAAAAGCTGCCGCTGTGTTGCTTCCCACGACGCTGGCAAGAACATCAGAACACGTGCCAACTTGGAAGGGCAGACGTGCATTTCAAAGACAGTGTAAGTAGCCTAGCCAGTATTTGGAAATTGGGGATGAGTAAAAGCAAGGAGGTCAGGAGTAAATGGCAGTGATGGTGGTTTGAGGGAACTGGAGAGGCCATTCCTGAACACCTGCCAAGAACATCCACTCATATATGTGGCTTCCTTCCTTGGTTTGGTGGAGAGTTGGATGTATTAGGAGGTGAACTCAGCAGACGCAGCTAGGAGATGGGTTGAGTACTAGGCCCATCTTTTGGTCTATTTTTTTTTCTTATTCAAGACAGATGAGGACGTCCCTGGTGGTCCAGTGGTTAATACTCCATACTCTCATCTCAAGGGGCCTGGGTTCGATTCCTGGTCAGGAAATTGATCCTGCATGCCACCCAGTGTGGCCAAAACAAAACAAAATGAGAGAGATGATCTTGACTGTAATAGTCATCTGTTATGTCCCCATACCATGTAAATATCCACAGGAACATTCTTTTTTTAATTAACATTTTGAAAAGACAGCTTCAAAGATCAAGTAAGAATGACAAAATTCCTATTTTGGGGAAAAGAAAGCCCTAGTTTCCCTATGCAATTAACCAAGCAGGTATAAGATATGTCTAAAGTAAGGATAGATGATATAAGATGGGATTTGGAGGTCAACTTCAAAGCCTTTCTCATTGAGGAATCTATGGGAACAATAGCCCAGCTGTGCTTGCGAGAACAAACTGTGTTTCTGGTTTGGATGCTTCTTGATTTTTCCAAGTTGCGCTGATTCTCTTATGTTTGTTTGGCAGGTTTTTGTTTTTTTTTTTCCTCTCGTGTTCTTTTTTTACGTCAAGGTTCTTATTACCATCTGTTGAAACAGTAGTTTCTATACATGTAATTTCCTCAACATTTGGTAAATTTTTCTATTGAGAAATAATCCTGCCTCATCATATCTAGTGAAATAACTCAAGAAAAATAATGAATATATTAACAGTTTTCTTCTGCACACCACATCATTCTGTGACGAAATCTCAGAAATACTGTATGGTAATCACAGGGTCATATGTATTCTTCTATTGCTTTCTTTATGCTCATACAAACATACTATCAGATCTATAGTGTCTGAGATCAGACTGAGCAGGTTATTTGCCTCCCTTTTCAGTGATAAGCATAGTTTGTGCATTCTCCACAGGGCACTAAGCTTGTCTCTTTTTTATTGTCAGGGCAGTTGTTTCTAACATGTTTGCATCACGTTTTATGCAAGTGTTGCCCATCGATGAGCATGGATTTTTTTTTGCCCCTGTTTTTGCATTCCAAATAATGCTACAATATATGTACAAGATATTCATTTCAAATCCTGAAAATTAAGTCATTGATCTTCTGAGCAGGGTTGCTTCCTTTTAAACTCTGAAAAAATGCCTTATTATACAAAGATTGATATCAGTGCTTAGATTCTTAACCTAAAGAGTCTGCATCCTGTGGGACTGAGCCACCCCTTTGTGTTGGGCTGAGAATGTTTATTAAAGTCTATTGCTTTTGGTGAGAAGATGAACCTTCTGTTGATATTTCAGCTGAAAGGGAACCTCCCTCAACTGGCAGAAGCAGAAATGTCTCAGGGGGATCCCAGCAGAGCTTGGGGTCAGCAAGGCTGCCAGCTCATTGCTTCTTGTCCATCCCATGAGGTCACTCTTATGTTTCCAGACTGATCTCATTTGTCTGCCACTCATATTCCAAGTTGAAAGAGCAACAGCAGGTGAGGACCCCAAATCTTCCTAAGTGGTTAGAATCCCACTGAAGCATTTTGGTACTTGAGCAGATATTTTTGTCCCCAAGGGTTTGAACATCAGGATTTTCCTTTTTATGTCATGATCTTGGGAATACTGAAAAATTATAATTTTTGATAGCCTTCATCTACTGGATGGGTTTGGTGTTACTTGACCATAAAAGGAAATATCATGGTTTATTAATTGAGCTGGAGAAGCTGACTCTGGAAAACACTAATGAACCTTGATGAAATCTGATTGTATTTCTTTTCTTCCCGTGTACTTGTCCTGTTTCTCATTGCCAATATCAGTTTTAATTAAAGTTAAAATGTAGATATAAAAAAAGCATAAAACAAAAGTTTACCTGCAGGACATCTCTGCTGGGTTGATAGAGACATATTTACCAACGGAAATCTGTTTGGAAGACAGTCGATCACAAAGCCTCAGCTGTTTGCTTTTCCTGTAAAAAAGGTAGATCAAGGACATGCATTTCTAATTACAATTCTTTTTCATGGATTTTTACTTCTTAGAATTTAATTACATCCTACAAAGTTTGATGGCCGAATTCCACATGCTTCTTGGGAAACTCAGGGAGTTTCCTAAACACAGACCTGCAAAAGTGAATTTTTTTCTCTTACTTTGTGTATGGGATGAGATGGAGAACTCAGTTCAGCACAGGAAGGCAAATTGAACATTATCTCTTTCTACAACTACAGTACTGACCATTTTTTATCCATGCTTAAAAATCAACAGTATACCATACTTCATATATATTTAATGCAGGTAGAAACATTTTAACCACGTCTGGAAAAAGAATTTAATAATCAGAAATGAAAATAGCACTTTGGTTAGGTGAAAGGACTCTGAGTGGTCTGGGAGGTCTAAGTTTTTGATTCTAGAACTTACTTTAATACCATTTCCCTGGGTTTCCCTTACCTTTTTATATTTCTGTTTCCTGCCATCTCTTCCCATCACAAGAATATTTTAGTTATTTGATAAGAAATGTCTTGACAGTCAGCATTAGACTAGGAGTAATATGTTTCAGGGTTCTGCAAAGAATGCCAATATATTAACATATTATGAAGATGATAAAATATAAATAAGAACCATTAACTCCAAGAGATTGCTATTAGTGATAATGGTAAGAAGAGGGGGACTGAGAGGCCTGAAATTGACTTGATCCATGATTATAATGGACCACAAATCCTTATGAGAGTTCAGATCAATGCCTTTCATTGAAACATTTCTCTGTACATCCATTATGTTTCTCCGGCCTCCATCTCTGCCATCAGTTGGACTGAAATCATGTAGAGAGATTTGCTTTCAGTATTTCTCATACTTCTTCCATGAATTATTTTTTATTGAGGTTTTGTTTTGGAAAGCAATGCAGATATTTTTCAGCGCTTCATAGAAAACTCACTGCACAGTCTGAGATGAATCTATTCAGAAATTGTCTGGTTTTTACATTGCTATATTTCACAATACTTGCACTTTCCCCATTTACATTCCCTGGATGCTTTTTGTCTCCCAAAGTAACTAAATTAGAGGAGGGAGGGGTGCTATTTTCTTCCAGCCAGCTTACAGAGAACCAGCCCCTGCTTTCTGAGAGCTGTAGCTCGTGTTTAGAAACACTTTGAGTGAGGCCTGCGCTGGCTCTGGGTGTGGTGTTGGGTTTTAACCAGATAATTTTCCAGACTCTTCATTGTGGAATGAAAGAATTGAGGTTTCTTAGTTTCTCCAGTTTACACTGAGTTTTCGGATATCCTCAAACTTGCTCACACATAACATTTCTGAACTTAGTTGTGCTTATTTGTTCATCTTCCAACTGTAATAGCTTCTATCACCTACATCCGCATGCTCAAAACACATGGACCATCTCAAAGGTCTTCCAGCTGAGTGGCCCTCAGTCCTTGCCCAGCATCTGGTAGGTGCTTGATAAGTGTCAGCTAATGGCATGGAAGTTGTTGCATGTCCTGAACTCTGGTAACACTTACTGATAGACAATTTCTGGGCACGGAACCATTTTTCTTTCTTTTGGTATTCACCAAAAAATCAGCCCCCAGGGGAAAGAATCCTTGTCCTCTTCTTCCTCATCCTGCTTTCAGAACCTGCAACAATGACCTGCACGTGGCAATGCTGGTCAGTTTTCCGTGAGGGAGGAGCCGATGCTCTCATTCTCAAAACATCCTTTAATTGACGGCACAATCTTCTGAAGAGTCGAATGAAATTGCTCCATATTTATCTGTGCTTCTGCTGCAGTTTTCTTTGTCCCTTTTTAATTTCAAAATAATATTGTACTTTCAATGCCAAAGATACACAGAAAACTAGGAAGGAAATGTAAAGGTGAAACTCTCCTCTATGTGTTTGGCTTTTTTTTTGTTCTGGAAAGTATTTGCTTTATTCTTGCTCCTTCGCATGTTTACTGTCAAGTCAACATTGACTTAGTTAAAAAACAAGTGTCTGTTTACACCTGCGTCTCTCATACCTCCATGTTTGTTTGGTCTGAAGACTCTTTAGAAGAGAAGGAAGTAAGATTTTTCAGTGTTTGTGCATGGTTGAATTGTAACATCTTATAGCCCAGTGCTATACCAGTTTATTTCATATCTTATAGCTATTAAGGAGGGGTTTGGAACATGGAAGTTCTGAATGTGAAATCCAAGGTGTCAGTCAGTGCCCGTTCATGGAGCCTTTCCTTAGGCTGGCTCTGTATGAGGGGGGCTGCGGTTTGAGATCAGCTGGGACCAGGGACATTTTACTGCAGTTGCTTGCACCTGGAGAAAGGTCTCCTTCAGCACCAGGATACATAGAAGCCATACGTGACTAAAAAATAATTGTGTGTGTGTGCAGTTAGGACAAATTGCAAACAAGAAGATACCAAAAGGCCACACACCAACGCCATTTCTGAGGTTGGAAGCCAAAGCGGGGAACTGCACACGATGCCTGCACACAGCGCCACTGAGGGGTGGGCAGACCACCCACGCTGCCTCTGCTGCCCCACTGGACCTCCGCCCTGTTGTTGCCCGCCTAAGGACCTGAGCAGAGGAGGGGCATGCACTCCTGACTCTTGCTTCAGCTCCCTGGAGCCTGGGCCCTTGTGCTCAGTCACTGAGTCATGTCCAACTCTTTGTGACCCCATGAACTGTAGCCTGATAGGCTCCTCTGTCCATGGGATTCTCCAGGCAAGAATACTGGAGTGGGTTGCCATGCCCTCCTCCAGGGGAGCTTCCCCACCCAGGGATTGAACCCGGGTCTCCCATGTTGCAGGCGAATTCTTTACCATCTGAACCACCAAGGGTTGAGCCTGGGCCCAAGCCCCCTTAAAGCCTTGCCTGAAATTCTCCAATGGCCTCTCATCAATTTCTATTGATTAGAGAGTCTAAGGATCCAGGTCTTGAACAGTTAGTTCAAGACAGAAGGAGGTTTATGCCATGATTGTTGCTCTTCAGACACTGATTTTTTTTTTTTTTTTTTTAAGAAAACAGAGCTGATACATGGAATAAAATGAGGTAATTAGATGCTAAATTGTGTGGCATTGACTTAAAGAGAAGAGACAAGGGCTGTTTGGGCAAGAAGAGCTATGAAGGGAGAAGAGGCTTTGGGGTCAGTCTGAAGGAGAACAAAGGAATCGGGCATTTGGCTTATTGGCGAAGTTGGGGAAGGATGGGCAGGCATTCCTGCTGGAATTAGAGCAAAGACATAACAGAGGTGTGAGGTATGCCTTGGGGGAGACCAGACAGCCAAGAGTCAGACTTTGCTAAAATAAAGAATGGGTGGGAGATGGAATTGGTTGGGTTCCCAGAGCTCAGTACTATTTCAGGCCTTTGAGGGCAGAAAAAAAAAAAGCGAACCATTGTTTAATATTTATATAGGGAGTAGATTTATAAGAATCATTCTCAAGGCGTAAAGCATAAATGAATGATAGACTTCAAATTCTTTATTTTAAATATAATTCCCACTTTTTGACTACAGGTATATTTATACATCTTCATTTAGCAAAATTCTACTATAATTTAAAGTAAAAAGCAAGTAAACAGTCTTATAAAAGTTTGCAACATAATGTTACAAAGGTTTAACATTCTGGAAATAAAATAGGCTCCTACTATTCAATAGGACAAAAAGAAAACACTCCAATAATAAAAGGGACAAAAACTCACAAATGAAAAAAAAAAAAGATATAGCTAACAGGCACGCAAAATTATGTCATTAATAATTGAAGAAATGGTGACCAGTAAGAGAAAATAACAGTGAGAGATTATTTTACAAAAACATTTCTTAATAGCCTGGGTACATTGAGTTACAGGGAGTTAGCTACTCCTAACACTGTTCACTTTCATGCATTGGAGAAGGAAATGGCAACCCACTCCAGTGTTCTTGCCTGGAGAATCCCAGGGATGGCAGAGCCTGGTGGGCTGCCATCTGTGGGGTTGCACAGAATCGGACACGACTGAAGCGACTTAGCGGTACCAGCAGCAGCAGCAACACACTGTTCATACTCAGGGGAATATTAACTCATAAGTAACTTTTGGATCTCAGTTTGAAAGGCTGTATCAAAATTTTTAAGAATGTGCATACCTTGTTATACAGTAAGTTCAATTCAAGAAATAGCTGCCAAGGGGTTAAAGCATATTTGTACATAGGTGCAGCACTGTTTTTAATAGGCAAGATTTTGAGCAATAAAATATTTGGAGTAGATTAAATAAATGTTAGTTTATCTTTACAAAAAACCTCTATGCAGCCATGAAATCAATGCATATAGATGTATTGAATAGAGAAAATGGCATATAGTTAGGTTTTAAAAGTAAGGCATAAGACAGTGCTGCAATACAATTCCAAACCTGCCTTTAAAATCCCTGTGTGTCTGTGTGTGCATGTTTATGCTTGTCCTGTGTTTTCCTGTTCCTAGAAAAACCCAGGAATGAGTTTTTTTTTGGGGGGGGAGGTTTGAAGTGCCACATATTCTTAAATACTTTTGAGAGTGAGCTGATGATCACTCAGTAATTAACACTGGATGTTGAGTTGTTTCCAAGAAACAATAATGACAAGTGAAGAGGAAGCCACACAGACTAGTAAGTATCTTGATGCAGTTGGCAGAAGGAAGCAATTACGAGTTGTTTCACTGGGAGTGAAGCAACCTACATAGAAAGAAATGTTTGGATTGATTACTAGTATTTTGTAAAGGGTAGTGGTGCAGAGAGGTAACATTTAGGATGTCAAGCTAAGCCTGAGTGAGCATGGGCAGGAAAGCACAAGACATCAGGGACTGCTGCTGCTGCTGCTAAGTCGCTTCAGTCGTGTCCGACTCTGTGTGACCCCACAGACGGCAGCCCACCAGGCTCCCCCATCCCTGGGATTCTCCAGGCAAGAACACTGGAGTCGGGTTGCCATTTCCTTCTCCAATGCATGAAAGTGAAAAGTGAAAGTGAAGTCGTTCAGTCGTGTCCGACCCTCAGCGACCCCATGGACTGCAGCCTTCCAGGCTCCTCCATATCAGGGACTAGAAAAAGGCCAGAGCAGTAGATGAAGCAGAGGCTGTAGAGAGGGGCGGATAACGATCTGAAAATAGACAGTGCTCCAGTTTGGGACCTAACTTTGGGGTGACAGTGGACCCCTAGATGAAGATGTGCTGTGGGCAAGGAAGAGGGGCTGAGTGGGGAGTGCGTCCAGCAGCAGACACAGGTCGAGGTGACGCTTGAAGTGATACGTGTGAGTGTGATAAATGGGAGTGAGGGCCCGCAGCAGTGGTAGAGCAGATGCTAAAGAGGGTTAGTGTCCTTCCTTCCACCCCATCTGTGCCCTGCATGGACTTCTGGTTTAAGATCGTCTTCAGTATGGTGAAGCGCTTGTTAGGCAAAGAATTCTTTACTATCAAGAGCATTTGAAGAATGAATCTCAGGGAGTTTAGGAAACTGGGCTTATAGAAACTCAAACTGTCTTAAAGTCTGAAATCATCTCTTCCAGGTTTCGATTGTATCCTCATACGCAGTTATCCTTGGCCACTCACTTCTGACTTTGTTGCCATGATCCTTTCACGTGGACTCATTTCTGAAAAGTTGTATCTAGAGATAACGAGACAGTTGGGGATGTTTCATTTGTTTTTGGGCTTGCTTAGATTATTGGTTTTTATTTATTGGTTTATTTTCATTGTTTGACCAACTGATTATTTTGTATAGGATTTCTTTCTCAAGTTGTACTTTAGGGCACTGTTTCTCAGACTTTTGCATACATAAAAAATCCTCTGGCGGGTCATTCTCCCTCCCTCCTCCCCTCCCTTCTTCCTTTCTTTCAGTTCAGACTCAATAGGTTTAGGGTAGGGCCCAAGCAATATTTCTCACGGTCTTCTGAGTGAAGCGGATGCTGCTGGCCTGTCGACCGCACACTGAATAATACTGTTCCAGGAAACATGATCCTGAAGCCCACTTTCATTTTCACTTTGCCAACTTTCACATCTGACTGCATGACCAAGTACTCTGGTGAAATGTACTGATGGTGGTCCTTCCTGATTCTTACACTCGATAGCCATTTATTCAGATTTAAATGTGCCTGTCATTTAAGGAATTCAAATTGGTTTTGCGCTCTCTTGACCCTTGTGCCTTCAGATATCCATGATATGATTGGAAAGAGACTTCAAGGGGAACACAGTGGGTTATCCCCAGCATCTTGGCAAAAAAAAAAAAATAGTTTTCCTTCTGATACTTAAAATTAACTGATCTTCCCAGTTCATATAGAAAAACAATATTTATTCAAGTACGTATGAATCTCTTGTTTAACCACTGATTTACCAAAGCTATCTAGAGAAAAAAACTGTTAAAGAAAGGAATGACAGTTGAGCACACGTGTGTTGCCTGTCCAAGGGGGAGGGACTTTGAATTCTGAAATCCAAGCATTCTTGCCAATACAGAAGGGATCTCTGCTATGTGACTCAACCTGGTCTGAGAAAAAAAAAAAAAAAAAAATCCCCTTTGTCTGTTTTTCCATTTTAAAGCTGCATTTTATTAGCAAACTTCCCATGTTTTTATTTCTGCAAAACGTGAATATGCTGATCATAATATGTGTGTTATCTAAGATAAATTGGCCTTCTGGTTTGTACATTGGTTTCATGTGAGTTGAGTCAGGTTGAATCTGTCTCCAGAATTCTGATCAGCCCTGTGTGTGCTGAAAAAGTCCAGTTCCTAAATCTACAAGGCTGGGGGAACAACCATGTTCTACCCTAAGTTCACCGAGAGAGCAAAATGGTGAGTCCTCTGAACAGCCAACACGCAGGCCTAAATGGAAACTCCTCAGCTTTTTTCTGAGCACTTTGCTTCTGAGCAGTGCATCTGTTCATTTATTAGGAAACAGATCAGGATACTTTCATAAAACTGAAAAGAATGTTGAAATCGTTAGGGCCAGCCCTTGCATTTCATCCCTTCCGCTGGGGTCTGATTATCTCTTAAACCTGGCAGCTGACAGTATTTAAAGACTAGGTTCACCGTCACAATATTCCACTGCCGGTGGGGTGTCTCTGCTTTGTGGTGTCCTGGTCTGGAGTGTAGTGTTTGGCGTTGGGTTTCAGTGCTAAAGCCTGAGCGAGAATCCATCAAACCTTAACCTCAAGGCCCCTTCCTGAGTTTAATTTAAGAAGCACATATTTGCATTAGAAAACCTGTCTGTTTTGCTTACCTTTGAAAGTGAACTTCCTTTCATTGAATTACTCTTTTTAACCTTTGTAGCACAGGATGACACTTTGTGATAGAAACCTCAAAGAATAAATCCTGTTGACGTGAATATATTCTTCAGAATGTACCAGAGGGAAAATATACATCCGAGTCCCAAATAAGGTTGAATGGATTGTGGGCTTATTGTGCTCGGTCTAGACACTTGCAATTATACTTTCAAATATGCATTAGTTGATAGAGGAGAACAGAGTAAGTCTTTTTTCTTTTCATAGGGACTCCATATTTATTTGCTTTTATGTTCTGTTATCATGTGAAAATATAGCTTCCCAGGTGGCCCTGGTGGTAAAGAACCCTGCCAGTGCAGAAGACATAAGAGACATGGGTTGGATCTCTGGGTCAGGAAGGGCCTCTGAAGGAACACACAGCAATCCACTCCAGTATTCTTGCCTGGAAAATCCTATGGACAGAGAAGTCTGGCCAGCTACAGTCCATAGGGTTGCCAAGAGTTGGACATGACTGAAGAGACTTAGCATGCATAATGGGAAAAAGTGATCATAAACACTTGATTCAAATCATTCCCCATCATGTTTGGGTTTCGGTCTGTTTCCTGTCTATAAGAGCTGGATGCAAGGATTAGGAATAACGTTTGCCACTTGCCTGGTATATGGTACTTGGTATGTACTTGAGTAATGGTAGTTATTCTTAAGGAGGATGTTTTAAAGCAAACTGGTGTTTAGAATGGGTGGTGAGACTCCAGGCAGAGGCTCCAGGACAGTCTGTGGACTCACCACCCGTTAGCGCATTCCCCACCCTTCCTCAGCTTCTTACAGTCAGACCCACGGAGACCAGAGCCCCGCAGACAATCCTGCCCTGCCCTTGACTGGTCTAAGAGGGCTGTCACTGCTTTGGCGCACCACTTGGAGGATACTGGAAATCAACTGCTCACCCAGGTGTGGGCTGGAGTCAACTGACCGCAGCCCTGGCAGTGCCTGGATTTCCACACGAGACTGCCTCCGGTTAGAGTCCGCAGATTTCTGTGCTTCCCTCACCCACTCCCCACTAGATGTCCAGTTATTCTACCCAACCTTCCTGTCCTCCTAGGGTGCTGTGCAGTTCATGGGGAGGCTCTTGATCCCCAGCAAGGGTAGATGCATCCTCCTTATGGAAATCTCATCTTTTGCTGCATCCCCGGGTCCCGGCCCTCCCTTACCTCACCTCTCAGATTCACAGATATGGCCTCTACTGACTTGACCTTATTTCCCCTCCCACCTAATGAACATTCGCAGTGACTGTTTCTGGAAACATCCTCTGAGTTTGCCCTGTAGAAACCACCCTTACGACCAGCTGCCCACCTGTGACCTCATCCCCTACCCCTCTCCTCCTCACCTTTTCCTGTTTCGGCCACAGTGGCCTCCTTTCTGATGCTCCAGCACACCGAGGCCTTGGCAAAAGCTGTTCCCTTCACCTCGACTCTGCCCAGTCTGAACAGGAATGGTATATTCTCACTGGTCAAGTCCTAGTTTAAACCCTTTTGCTGACCATCTAGAGTAAAAGCATCCCCAAGTCAGGCTCCATTGCTTCACATTATTTTGATTCCCCATGACAAACAGAGCTGTTACTGTTACTGGATATTTTTCTTATTTATTTTCTTCTTTCTTTACTCTCTTCCTTCTCTATTAATAATCTCTGCAAGAACACAGATCTGTTCTATCTTGTTCTCTGCTATCCCCAGAACCTAGAACCAAGGGATACCACAAAGAAGGTGCTCAGTTAACATTTATTGAGTGAGTAACCAGTTTCCCATTAGGTTTCTTTTTATATCTGGCTCTATTTTCCCAGTGCCTGTGCTGGATTATATGCCAAGATCTTGTTTCCTTTGTCTCATGACAAGTGTAGCTATGTGCCTCAGATACGCTGGTCAGCTTCACCATCCTACCCTCTCAGCCAGCAAGACACTGAGCATTCATAGCAGTTTCTGCCACCTCTGTGGGTCCCTCCTCATGTTCCAGAGGCACTGCCCGCTGACCGGAGCAGGAAATCCAAATACCATGTCCCCTTGATTTTAAAGTTGTTTCTGGGTTTCTATTCTACCAGAATTGGATTGATGGTACCTACCATGGATTATCTGTGGCTTCCCAGGTGGCTCAGTGGATTGCCTGCCAATGCAGGAGACACAGGAGACCTGGGTTCCATCCCTGGGTCAGGAAGCTACCCTGCAGGAGGAAATGGTAAAGCGCTCCAGTATTCTTGCCTGGAACATACTGTGGACAGACAAGCCTGGTGGGCCTCAGTCCATGGGGTCACAGAGTCTGGAATGACTTACTGACTTATTACAGCACAGCATATCCACATTCCTTTTAAGGAAACTTGTTTTTCAGAAGAAGTTGTTTAGGGAAAGTTTGTTCTTTATTTTGAAACCGCCTGAAGCTACGTAGGGAAAGATGAAATGCAGAGATGGAGAGTTTGGGTCCTGTAAGAAGACCGAGAGGGCCAAAGACAGCATGGACCTCAGCAGACCAGGGGGTGCTCGCCAGCTGGTCTAAAACCACGATGGAGCAAGGGCACACACGTGTGCACCCACATGTCTGTGTGATGTTGGACACTTCTTTTCGCTCTCTATTCTGAAATTTGCATGGTGTGAACCATCAGATTTTGCCAGCCCAGCACCAGTCCTTCCTTGTTTTTTTATGATTTCACCCCAACTTCTTGTTGGGAAACTCATCTATTGGATGTGGTTTTGATCAGATCACTTATCAAAGGGGCACAGTATCTGAGTAGGGTGGACTCTTGACCCAGTCTAAGAACAGCAGATGTTTCTTGAGAAAAGGCATCTTAATTTGTCTGTGTTGACTTTTTTTTTTTTTTGTCTGTGTTGACTTTAGCTAACTGTCCATCAATGTCTTCAACTTAGATTCTTGCAGCCTCTCTGCTCCCTGTCTTCTCAGACATTTGCTTTTTTATATTTGACTTTTGTCAGTCAGATGTTTTTGCTTTGACTAATAGTAATCAATCACTGTTCCTTGCAACCATGGAACCCTAACTCAACGTAGAGTAAGTATTTAATGATTGTTGACTGATAGTAAGACAAAGACTTGATGTTTAATATTATGGGGAAACAGAGCAGAACCTCAGGTTTCCCCCTCCCTTCTGCTGCATCTCTGCCTAAACCAGAGCCACGTGATTGTGATTGAATGTTTACATAAGGAAGAAACAGACATTACTTACAAGGGTGAGCCTCTTCCTTACTAGAAGGGTCCTTTCAGTTGATGAGACTAGAGTTCCGTCTCTTTGCTGTACCGTCTCCCTTGTTTGGAATCTTCCTTAGCCCCAAGTCCATCTTCCAAGTCCTGTTCACATCCTACCTCCTAGAAATACAGCTTCAGAGATGAAAACAAATCCCCCTTTCCTTGCCCTTCTCCCGCCGCCCTCCATCAAGTCTTATTTGCTCTGTAACGAGTACAGCACAGCCATGGGCCGTGTGTCTTGCTGCTAGACAGAAAGCCACATTTTAACTTAATCTGTTAAATAAAGAAAAAACGCACAATTAAGAGGAAACTCATTCTTTTAAAAATATATTTGCTGCTCTACGTGTTGACCTTGTTGAAAATAACTGCAGGTTCTGCTGCCACACTTTCCATTTCATTCATCAAACTCTGGCAGCGTGAGAGCATCCTCTCCTCTCTCTCTGACTCTGAGCCCCTCCCCAGGTGTCTCCACCTGTATCTGCTTCCTTTGACTGGTCATGGAGCCAACTGATGCCCTTTATCTAATCAATGTGCTTTCTCTAAAGGAATCATAGGTGGGGTTTGGAGGAAGGTCGTGCTCTCTCCAGTGTCGGTATCTTTGCGTTGTACCTGTGTGTTAGTCCTATTTTGAGTAATTCGTTTACAGCTGGGGCTGCTATGAGTAGGCATGTGAGTATCTATAAAGTAGCTCCCAATCTCTTCCACGCTTCTTTGTGGTTTATACTGGGAGAGGGGTTTTGTGGGGTCAGGATTGTGCTGGGAAAGGGCAGGGAAACCCAGAAGGATCAGGGTTACTCATCACTGCACTTTTTTGCATTTCCCCAGATGGTGATGTTGTTCAGGGCAAAGGGGAAGCCTGAGCAGAACAGGGGACAGTTCCATTCTACACTTATTTACACAGCACCTGTCATGTCCCAGGAGCTATGCTTGGTTCAAAGAGTCGTTTCACGGGAGAAGTCAGGTTTTCATATTGCATTTCCAGAGTCTGTCATGGAAAATATTCTATCAACATTACATGAACAAAGGGGATGAATTACTAGATAAGACCTCACTCTATAATTTGGGAAAGGATTTAAGACATGAGCCTATTGTCTTGTATGTGATGTAGAATGGATTTAGTCCCACAGAAACCTGCTAGGGCCAGAGTTTAATGATTATGTCAATCTGGAACCACTGGTAAAAACATCATGGAGGACGGGTTCTTTGAGATGCAAACTATTGTATACAGGATGGGTAAACAAAAAGGCCTTCCTGCAGAGCACAGGGACCTATATTCAATATCCTGTGATAAACCGTAATGGAAAAGGATGTGGAGAACATATATGTATGGATGACTGAATCATTTTGCTGTACATCTGAAACTACCACAGCATTGTAAGTCAACTGGACTTCAATAAAGTATGTTTTTTAGAAAGGAATTGGTTAGAGACTTCCCTGGCAGTCTGGTGGTTAAGAATCCACCTTACCAGTGCAAGGGATGTGGGTTAGATCCCTGATCAGGGCCTGACTCTTTGCAACCCCATGGACTATACAGTCCATGGAATTCTCCAAGCCAGAATACTGCAGTGGGTAGCCTTTCCCTTCTCCAGGGGATCTTCCCAAGCCAGGGATCAAACCCAGGTCTCTGGCATTGCAGGCTGATTCTTAACCAGCTGAGCCACAAGGGGAGCCCAGAATTCCAGCTGAGCTATTTTAAATCCTAAAAGATGATGCTGTGAAAGTGTCGCACTCAGTATGCCAGGAAATTTGGAAAACTCAGCAGTGGCCACAGGACTGGAAAAGGTCAGTTTTCATTCCAATCCCAAAGAAAGGCAATGCCAAAGAATGCTCAAGCTACCGCACAATTGCACTCATCTCACAGGCCAGCAAAGTAATGCTCAAATTTCTCCAAGCCAGGCTTCCACAGTACATGCACTGAGAACTTCCTAATGTTCAAGCTGGATTTAGAAAAGGCAGAGGAGCCAGAGATCAAATAGCCAATATCCGTTGGATCATCAAAAAAGCAAGAGTTCCAGAAAAACATCTACTTCTCTTTATTGACAATGCCAAAGCCTTTGACTGTGTGGATCACAATAAACTATAAAAAATTCTTTAAAAGATGGGAATACCAGAGCATCATACCTGCCTCCTGTATGCAGGTCAAGAAACAACAGTTAGAACCAGACATGGAACAACAGACTGGTTCCGCATTGGGAAAGGAGTATGACAAGGCTGCATATTGTCACCCTGTTCATTCAACTTATATACAGAGTACATCATGTGAAATACTGGGCTGGATGAAGCACAAACTGGAATCAAGATTGCTGGGAGAAATATCAGTAAAGATATTAGAAGCTGTCAATAAACAGAAGTTTGTAGTTAATGTGTTAGAAAGTGTGTAAGGTGTGATCACCCTTCTGCATACAAGGGGCATAGGCTCCGGAATGCCTCCCTCCTCCCCGCCCCCCCCCCCCCCCCACAAGGCATGCATGCCTGGAGTGCTCAAGGCTCTTACAGGGACTTAGTCCTCCATTTCTACAGTTTCCCCATCCACAGGTTCAACCAACCACAGAGCCAATATTTTTTCTTAAATTTCTTCCATCCAAGCTTGATTGAACATGGAGAGCCAACTGTATTTGAAGACAGAAAACAGTGCATTGCATTGAGTAATTTGAGGTCATTGTTGACCTTCAGGGAAATAGTTTCAGCCGGAGGGCAAGCGAAGAAGCATTTGGAAATTTAGTGGGAGGCAGGCTAGTATAGCCCACCCTTTCTAGAAGTTTAAGATTGAACATTGGGAGATAGGCAAACCCTGCTCTGGAATCATGTAGTGAACAGAAGGAGGTTTTGAAATCAAAAACTTGAAATCAAAGGCTTGAGAGTATTTATGGTTTTAGTGAAAGGAGGAGGGAGGTATTAGAGGTGTAAGGAAGTGTGTTTGAGATGCCATTCAACACACATCCTGAGACTTCCCTGGTGGTCCAGTTGTTAAGTTTCCTGACTTCCACTTCATGGGGCGCCAGTTCGATCCCTGGTCAGGGAACTAAGATCCTGCATGCTTCACAGCCAAGAAAAAGAAGATTTCTTGAATGAATAAAGATGAAAATACTACATATCAACTTTAAAAAATTATATGGGAAAAGTAACAAATTATACACACACACACCCTGACTCCAGGGGGCAGATATGGCACAGATCCAGGGCGCCAGTGGGACAGTTGGCCTTGGAAACCTAGTCTATAATCACTTCTTCCTCCAAGAAAGGAGACAGAGAGGGTAGATGAGGACAGAGATGAGTCTTGCGTTTGGACGAAGTGGAAATAGATCGTGTCTGAAAACTTTAATCTCAGAAAAAGTAGGTCATCTTCTGTGAGCGAGCCAGGAGGGCCTGGGAGAGGTCATATCTGCAGAGGCAAAGGCAACGTTTTCTTCCTAGCAGAACTTCTCGCTTTACAGTTCCAATAATTGAGGAATTTCAAACAGAGGGAACTGTTACTAAGTGCACAGGAAGCACGTGTGGCGGAATTGAATCCTTTCCATGAAATTCTTAAAAAACAGTTGATTCCAAGAATTTAACCTTCTGTATTTTTTTAAGCAGTCTTTATTTTCAGTGAAATTCTCAAAACCATGATTACGAATGAGAGACTTAGAAACCGTATTTGTGTGTGAATATTTTAATATTAAGATTTATTTTATGTCTGTTTGCGTTATGGAAAGATTTTTCTCTTCCTGGGGAAATGAAACAAAGGAAAGTCACAGGAACCATCTCCCCCAGCCACACCTTCTCTCATTGTTTTCAGGCTAAACCTGGAGGGAAAATCCCTCAAGATAGACTGCTTGGGGTGAACTGATGCGACGAAAATTTACTGTCATGTGGCATTTTCAGAAGCAGCATCTGGCATATTTGCTCATGCTTACGGCTCTGACAGTCATATGTTATTCTATTTGTTTTATATAAATTAACTAGTGTTTTATCCCACTGAATTTTCTATTACTAGACAAGAGTGAAGCAAAAACAAAGTATAAAACCTTTGACTTTGTACCGCGCAACTCCCAGTGAGTCCGAGTCTACGTCTGATGTTCTATCTCGATGATGCCCCTGTGTTAAAACTCCTGAGTACTGCCATTTCTGTGGCCCAAGACACAGACCTTTCTTTTTAAATCTCATCCCTGATTCTCTAAGCTAAGGAGGCTGCCGAACGTGGTCCTGGTTGATTAACAGAGCTAATAAGCAAAGCCAGACATTATCTGTTATGTGCAGACAGACTAGAGGTGCATTTGTTTGTTGGGTTGTCTTATTATCTCTTGAGGGCCTGGCCTGTTCTCTAACATGGCTCTTCTCTTAATTGAAATTGAGATCTCTGATCATTCTGGGTTGGAAGAATGTAATGACATTTTCTGTAGACTGGTTTATGCTCCATAGCCAGACTCAGGAAGGAAGGACTCAGGTAGAACAGAAAATTGGGCTGAGGCCTGAGTGCGGTGGGGACCCGCTGATTGACTGAGGAATGTGGACTTGATATTCTGAATGTGTATCTCCTATCACAGTATATAAGCCATCAAAGGAAATCGATATTGAACCAGAAGATTTGTGAAGCCAGGGAATAGGTATGGTGTGTGGTGCTGGCTTCTCTGTTATTTTAGGCATTTGGGAAAGTTTGAGATTTATAGTTTTAGGCAACTGGAAACCCCAGTAGAGTCAGAAGCCTGGGAACATGCCGTGAAATGTCCATTTAGGAGGATTAGCCTGATGACGGCTTGTATGTTTGGCTAGTAGGCGGCAAGGAAGGAGACATGAGAGGGCTTGCATTGGATCAGAGTTTCCCAAAGTATGTTCCCCAGTGCACTTTATACCCTGAGGAGTACTTCAAAGAAGAAAGGACTCTCTGATTAAGCTGTTGGGCCGCGGCTGCACCATTCATCGGCTGAGTCTGTGGAGAAGTCAGTGTCCATAAGTGAATGACCAGCTCTGAGAAAGGCTGAAGGAAGGAAACCTGTTGCAACTGGGCAAACCCACTCTTTCCTAAACTTTTTGTCCCCATCATCTTGTGCAGAATAAGACCCCCAGGGTTATAGTCTAACAGTGGGGTCACATTCTAAATTATAAGGCAATGATCAGAAATTTAAAATCCTAAGTCACCAGCTACTTTTTTCCTCTCGAATTCTATTTCTTTTTTTGAGCATAAGATAAAGTAATTAACTTGTATTTAGGAAACCCATTTTTTGAACAGTGTATGCTCTATTTTTAGAAACCTGTTCTGCTCAACTTGGCAAGAGGTTCACTTACACAGAGTCGTAAGGGAACCAAGGATGACCAGGGGAAGAGAAATTCCTCTCCCAGGACCAGAGCTCATCCTCTGTTATATGTTCATTATGGTCTGGCCATATGTAGCAAGTAACCACAAACGCAGATCACTAATCCATCCTCATTCCTCTGCTTCCTCTCTCTCTCTGCGTTTGCATCTGTGTGCCTTTTCTGTCTCATGTCCTGTATATTTCCATATCCTGTTTATTTCTGTCTCTTCATCTCCATCTCTCAAGCCCTTTCCCTCTCTGTCCGTGTTCTTCTTTCCCCCAAAATAGCACTTTGGCAAGCATGGAGCTGAGTGCCCGTGTGCTCTAACTCCCTGTGTTTCCTTTTCGCTATACTGCTCTTCCCTGAAAACTGTGCATCTTCTAGGTCATCCTGAGACCCTGCGCCTTTGATCTGTCGCCTCTCCTGGTCTCTGCTTTCTTGGACCCTCATTCCCCCCACCCCCAGCCCACCATCCTACAGCGTCATTCTCCCGATTCAGGACAGAGGCACCAGAGGGGCAAGAGACCGCCTTTGTTCTCACCCCTTTGCAAATAATCTCCGCGTTTCTCAACAGTGACCTGGAAGGCATTTTCTCACCATCTGTGGATCCTATAATTAATGACTTTCTTGAAGGAATGTCCACATTTCTTATCTCGCTTGTTACACATATCATTTTTAAAACTTCGGAGCGACGCGCTGGCATTTCATGTAAGGGTGGTCCCACAAATCAAGTGCAGGATGACTGGTCTCATTTCTTTGCTGAAACATCTGGTCCTGTTTAGTGTATGACAAGCAAGAGGTAGGAAGCACGTAAAGGCCCTCAGCCCTGATGTCTTCTCTTTCTGCAATTGCATTATGAAATTTAACTGCCTCCTGAAGAGAAACGACGTTAATTCTACGGCCATGACATTAACCAAGACTCATTTCTGTGTCTGTGGGCCTGCAAGCTCTGTGTGGCCAGCATTTCCAGGCTTCATTCTAGGTCCCCTGCCTGGAGCAAGGAAGGCTGGGGCACAGGTCACGGGCATCTGTGGGGACATGATTCACTTGAAATGGTGTCACATTAAATGTCCTGACGTTCATAAGGGAGATGTGAACCATTGCCACTTCCCAAATTTGCTAGACACAAAGCAGTACTTTTGCCTGCAGGGATCCTATAACTCTCTCATGGGAATATCTGTAGCTACTGGCACGTAGATATCAGGAAGACGGTATTTTGTCATGAATAGAAAGGCACGGTGCCCATTAGAAGGAGAGCTTCTGTCTTCAGAGTGAGCAGTGGGTGACAAGCAAGTGATGGGTTTATGGATGGACAGTGTGCTCAATATCCATCCAATCTCTTTAATAGAGACTCTCTTTTAAATGCCAGCCCCCAGTCTTGGTCCTCCTCCTCCCCACCCCAGAGTTTATTGGTTTATAGTTTTTGGCAAAAGGAAAATTCAGGACGAGTGGAGAACAGTCAGTAAAGCCTAGCGGGGAGACCCTTGCACAAAGACTGGAAATCTCCTTTCTGTTTCTTCTACTGGTCATTGGCAAATGCTCTTCCTTTGTCTACTTGGGGGTGGTGTAGCAGCGGCTATGTGAGGGTCATGATCATGGAAGAAGCTTCCACAGTGATAATAACAAGCATTGTCTATACCACTGACTCAGTAACAGGCCCTGCTCTAGGCATTTGACATTGTGGTTGTTTAGTCGCTAAGTCATGTCAGCTCTTTTGTGACTCCATGGACTGCAGCCCACCAGGCTCCTCTGCCCATGGGATTTCCCAGGCAAGAATACTGGAGTGGGTTGCCATTCCCTTCTCCAGAGGATCTTCCCAACCCAGGCATTGAATCTGGATCTCCTGCTTTACCACTTAACCGTATTAACTCATTATTGTCCAGGGCATTTTTGCAGAGACTAATGCTAGCGGTTGGCAGTTTTTATTTTGGCAAGGCAAAAATTAATTCTGTTATTTCACTAATACTTTGTGGGTTATTACATTCAATAGTTACACCTGAAACACCTGTAAAGTCTTCTCCAGAGCCATGACTTTCATTCTCACTTTCCATGTGTGTGTAGTCGCTCAGTAGTGTCCAACTCTTTGAGACCCCATGGACTGTAGCCCACCAGGCTCCTCTGTCCGTGGGGTTCTCCAGGCAGGAGGACTGGAGTGGGTTGCCATTTCCTTCTCCAGGGGATCTTCCCGACCCAGGGATCGAACCTGGGTCTTCTGCGTCACAGGCAGATGCTTTACCCTCTGAGCCACCAGGGAAGCCCCTCACTTTCCATACTAGAATCAATCACTAGGTTTTTTTGTCTTTTTGTTGGTCTAATATTCACATTGTCTGAATCAGAACTAATTCTGAAGAGCTGTCTGAGACACTAGTATATATGTTGCTGAGACAGTCAGAGAAAGAATCTGCATAAAATTCACCAAAGATTTCTTCTTTACTCAAAATTTTCCAAATCATCACTTTTGAAAATTTTACAGTAATAAATTTGTGTTTATAATGTACATAAGGTTGGAAGAAAAACCTAACAGACCGAAATGTGAATAATAGCACCAATCATAAGTCATATAATGAATTCTTGATCAATTTTAAGCTCTAACAGCTTTGCGCAGTGATATTAATTGCTTCACTCTCTAAACATGTACTGATACATCTCCTATCAGTAATGTAACTTGGTCCTTGGAGCAAACTCATTGCTGTGACATGGTACCCTACAAATTTGGACCTAGTGTGATAGGGGGTTGGCTTCAGGATCTTTGGAGCTCTCAGCCAGCCAGCTAACTGGTCCTCCCGTGACTCTCATAAGGATGCCTGCTCATATGTTATTGGATTGCATATTTGGACCCCATTTCAAATGATATGACAGGGGTTTACTATCTTATTGGTATCCTTAGCTTACAGTTGAGGAGACTAAGGTACAGAGGGTTTAAGTAGCTTTTCCAAGTTTACAGAGCTATAAGGCAGGAGGCCTGCTGAGTCGGTGCGGCTTCTGAGCCCATGTTTGCCACCACTAGGGTACAGCCCGAGGTTTATAAAAGGTATCTAGGGATATAGTTGTTGCCTAAGGGTCGGGAGACCACGGCCCTGACCTTGGCCTCGTTACAGATACCCTGAGTTTCAGCCCTGCATTCTGCTTCTCCCCAGATGCATGAGGGTGGAGGGAATCAGATGCCCACGCTGGCTCAGGGAGGGGCCTCCACTTTGAACTCAGGGTTCAAGTTATATCGCAGAATGAGTTTTATGAACTGGAGGGGTTATTTTAAACCTAACTCCAGGCATCAACCACAAATGTTGTCTTATGTTCCCTGTTTCTGAATTAGAGTCTTTCTTTCCTAAAGTGCCACAAAAGACATAGGTTTTACTTGGTCAAGTGATTTCTGTAACTGTCATAGAAGATCAGCAAGAAATACACCAACATAACTTTGAATCCTCTATCTGCACTTAACTTTGGGGAATCCCAGACTGGGAAAAATTCTAAATGCCTTTAGTCAGAAATACAGAGCTTGAATGTTTATGGTCTGAAATTTTTAGGCCTAGGAGCAAGGCCATCTCTGGTCTAGTAACAGCCCTTCCTAAAATCTAACTTGAAGTTTGATTTGAAAAAGAAAACATACAAATTAGACTTTATTGGCACCATAATAAAGCAATGTGGCAATATTTAATATAACCTTAAAATGCTCATAAGCCTTTGTCTAATTATCCTATAGTAGGCAGGAGGCATTCATATTCTATCTATCTATCCATCTATCCATCATCTACATATCTGTTATCTATCTACCTTGCTAAGGAATAATATTCTAGTTAAACGTAGTTAAAAGTAGTCAAACAAGAATATATATAATAAAACATAAAAATGCTCCTTACTCCAATTCTACTACCAGTAATTCAGTCACTGTTTTTCCCCAGTTTTATTAAAATATTATATAAAGTTGTATGTATAGTGTGATATATAAAAATGTGATATTATATATATATATATATATAAAGGTATATATTAAACATATGTAAAAGGAACTGATTACCACAATCAAGCTAATTAATTTATCTATCATTTCACACAGTTCTATTTCTGTGTGTGTATGGTAAGAACATTTAAGATCTTTCTTAGCAAATTCCAAGTATACAATACAGTATTATCTTTTATTCTGAACTGTGTGATTCTGGGAAATGTTTGTATAAATGGCTGTGTGACTTGAACTTTAATCTCTATGCACTCAAGACATGTTGACTGAATGCGTGAAAAATACTAATACCATAATTACTCATCTGTAGAAATGTTAGTGATTCTAACATGAACCATGAATATTGGTATATTGACACACCAAAATAAAGTTTGTCTAAGACTCTAATTTGGTGAATGATTTTTATGCTTTTATTGCTCCTTTGCTCATGCGCCAGATTTAGTTTATTCTTTGAGATTTGCTGTTTTTTCATAATAATTTTTTTATTAAAGGAACTTAGAAAAGATTTCATAAAACATTTTCTATAAGCCCTAAATCAAAATATAATAGGTCTAAAGATAGCCTATTCAGTTTGAGCATGGTAACATTGATTCTTATTTAGAAAGGTGTGGGTTGGTTACTAATATGTTTTTGGCTTATCTGAACTAAGTTGTGATACATCTAAACAATGATATATTCAGAAAGCAAATGCAACATGATGAATTTTTACCTTTGTATTTCAAAGGGTAAAATGGGGTGTCTGTTAGGAGGACTAGAGTAGCATGTTGAGTTTTGTTCATTCTGTCTCTGGCTTTAGGCTTTGTCTGAATCTAAAAGCTATAGATGATGTTTAGTGGAAAATCTCAACTGTTGTATTCTGGTGTAATAAGCTGTGTGTGTATGCTAAGTCACTTCAGTCGTGTCTGACTCTTTGCGACCCCTTGGCCTGTAGCCCGCCAGGCTCCTCTGTTCATGGGATTCTCCAGGCAAGAATACTGGAGTGGGTTGCCATGCCCTCCTCCAGGAGATCTTTTGGACCCAGGGCTGGAACTCATGTCTCTTGCATCTCTTGCATTGGCAGGTAGATTCTTTACCACTAGCACCACCTGGGAATCCCAATAAGCTGAGGAATGAATTTGCAACTGTTCGGAAGCCACAGAGACAACGCATATAAACCAAAATTAATTGGATGGAAAAGACAAGAATCAACAAATATGTATAATATAGACACACAGAGAAATAACCTGAAAATAAAGGAAGCTAGACATAAATAATTAAGGTATTTAAGAAATTAGGAAATGTGAAAGGACTTTGTGTTTATGTACTAAAGATTGGAGAAGGAATACTTCTCCCTTATGACTAAAAGTTCACGAACACAGAGATGTCATATCACTTAAACTACAGAGCTCATCTCCCAGAAACAGTGGAACTATGTTTTATTCACCTTGAGTTTTCTTCCTACAAGACCACACTTGTTCCCTCCACTCATGGGAAGAACAGCTAGTCTTATTACCCTCCAGTGGAAATGAGTTATGAGCCTTTTATCTGGAGTTTACGGGGTGACTTTAACTTCTTTATAGTTGAATTTCAGTGATGAATGAATGCAGTATCTTATTTCATCTTAGTTAATTTTTTTCAAGAATTCCTTTTCCTGTTCTGATTTGTAGGTACATACAAGATAATAATGGGAAGGATAAAATTACCTTGTTTGGGATCCTGTAAAACACTTTTCCTTTGTCCTGAGAATCTTCAGCATTAATTTCCTGTTTGTTCTTCTGTTCATGTCAATCCAACTAGAAAAAACAGGCATTTGAGACATTCATAAAAGTTTGGTGTCTTTATGAGATTGCAAGCAAAGCTTGTATTTTATACCATACTCATCCCTCTTGGCTTAATTTGGCTAAGTTTTTCTTTAGGTTTGTAAAATAGATAGTCAGGAGTCTTGTGAATTAGGACTGTAGGAACTGAGGTTACTTGGGCAGCAATTGCAAGTTGAAATAAAGATGCATAAAGATGAAGAAGGTCCTAGCATGGGTACCAGAAACAGCACCATTAGAAGAGGGAGATGTGCTGTGCAAGAAAGATGGATGGCCCTTTGTGTCAGCTGGCTGGCTGACATCACACTTTTTAAAAGCCCTCAAAATGCAAGATCCTCATTCTTTCAGCTCTTCAAATATAAGAACCCCTTCCCATGAAATATGTCATCCCTTGGCATGGATTCACAATTATTTCTCAATAATTACCTACAGATGATCATATAGAGTTTGTGACTTGCCCAAAGTCACAACAAACATAGGCAATCACAGACCAGCCTCTTCCTTGGGACGTTTCACTATTTCACTCACACATTCATCATTTGTCAAGTGCTAACTATAGGCCATGTATGGTGCTGCATGCCAGGGATGCAAAGTGGAATGAGGCATGATCCCAAGCCTCCAGAGGCATACACTGAGTAATAAATATGCAAGTTATTGACTGCATTAGAGTTTTCTCAGTGCTATAATAGAAGTAGGAACAGAATACTAGAAGAGCGTAAAGGCATCACAATCAGGAGTCAAGGAGAATATCCTGGAGAAACCTACATTTAGACTGAATTTTGAAGCACAGCTGGAATTTCTAGTTAAAGAAACCATGAGACGGCCCTGAAACCTGTAAAAAGTGAAGAGACAGGAAAGTGTTCTAGATGTTTGAGGAATGGCAAACACTTTCGCTGGGCTTGAGCTGTGGGAGCTGCAGGTCAGGATAGGTGTAGAAGCTGAGGGCAGTGCCGGAGGCCAGATCCCCAAAGGCTGGGATGCTCAGCTAGGGGATGCTCCCTTAACTGGGAACAGAGTGTGCAGGTTAAGGAAAGGGTCCACCCTGCCCCTTCCAGAGCATCATGGGGACCCCAGAGCCACAAAGCTCTTCCCTCGCCTCATTCAGGGCATTTCCTCGGGGTCTGGGGTCTGACTTTCAAAGTAAAGGCAGATCTCTCTCTAAATAGAATTCACAACCAACTGCTGAGAGAGAGCTCTTCCTTTCATTTCACTTTTATCTTCCTCTCAAGCTGAGCTCTGGGGGGGCCACCCTGCCTGCCTGAATTTCCCTTGATTGGTACTCATTTGACTGTATATGAAAAGGGGCAGAGATGCCATCAGGGATGTGTAGGAGATAATGACTCAGTCCCCACCAAACCCTGTCCTCTGAAACAAATACTCTAGCAGGCACATGGTCAGAAAAATCAGTTTTGAGATCCTGAAGACTTGGGTTTTAAATCTGGCAATGCCTGTAACAGATCTCTGAAATTGGCTTCAAGTCAGTGAAGCTCGCTGGACGTCCGTCCCTTCTGTGTGAAAGAAACTGACTTGCCTCATTAAGTGCATGGATTTTGTTTTCTCAGATGAGACATCTGATTGTCTGTCTACATCGTCTTTGTACAAGATGCTAAGTAACAAGGAGATAATCTCACGCCAAGATTGGGCTTCAGTTGATTGTGAGCAGGAAGGGATGGGGGGTTCCACAGAATAATGTTGTTGTTTAGTTGCTAAGTCATGTCTGACTCTTTTGTGACCCCATGGACTGTAGCCCACTGGGCTCCTCCATCCGTGGGATCTCCCAGGCAAGAGTACTGGTGTGGGTTGCCATTTCCCTCTCCAGGGCATCTTCCCAACCCAGCGATCAAACCCACATCTCCTTCAAGGGCAGGTGGGTTCTTTACATCTGAGCCACCAGGGAAGCCCACAGAATAATAGGAACTTAGTAAAGTCAGAGTTCTCTGAAAGGTTCAGAATCCCTGGTTTTAACTCTTAAATATGGAACTCCTTAAAGAATGTTCTCAAGTTATGTCATGAAAAATGTTCTCTCCAAAGGTGAAAGGAGCCATTCATTGCTTAATAAACTGGAGCATCTTCCTTCTTAGAAATATTCTATGGCATATAAATGGAGACATTTACACCATCACAGAGAAAAATTTACAGACATGCCATGCATCATTTGAAGATGCCTAATCCCTGGGAATAATAAATCAGAGAGATTTTGATTCACTTATGAGGAAATATTTTTAAAAGAAACTTTTGATAACAGGTGAATTTTTCTGTTTTATTAGCTACTTCTTATCACTCATGATTTTGCTGCTTGGACAATTTGGAGTTATCTGAAATGAGCTGGAGAAAGGATGTTATTTTCAGTTATGAATTAAGACTTTGAATACATAACTGAACAGATTTTTTTTTTCTAGTGGGAGGCTTTAAAGAGATTCTGAAATGCCAGATAAAAATAGCCTTTCATAGAAAGGTGAGGTAAATATAATGTGACACAGTGAAAAGAATAGACTTTGAAGCAGAGAGGGTAGAATATAAACACGAAGGCTCTGGTGTTCTTTATTTCTAAGACCCTGGGAAAACCTTTGAGCTTTTCCCTCTGTCCTGAACTACCAGTATGTGCGGAAGAACAGATTGAGTTAAGATATAAAATACTTAGGCAGTGCAGGTGCCAGTGACCCCTGGATGTCCCATTCATGTCATAGGACAGGAATCTGAAGAGAGGATTCCCTGAGCTTTTCTCTCATTTACAACCTGAATAGCCACCAAACAGTCACTTGCCTTAAAAATTTTATTGCACAAGATAAAAGTTTCCCAAACTTTTTAATGCCATAGCCCATTTCCTTGAATAAATGATCCTAAGAATTTCCTTATGAATTAAAAATAATCATTTTGACATTATTGTCTGGGGCAAAATATAATGAAATAACAAGACAATTTTTTTTACTATTTCCCGTTTAACTAATGATGTACCCTGTTCAGTTACCTCAAAGTTGAAAAATTTTTAAATGTATAGAAAATACGAAACTATAGTAATAACTTGACCAAAATAGATTTCATATTGTAATAGGTTTCTTAAGACTAAATTCTACAATTTTCACAAGTTGTTACTAAATGACGAGTTAAGGGACATGTTTTAGGTTGTGAGCATTTTTAACTTGTAAATGCACATGTAACTTTTGATTCCTTACAAATGAAGATCCGAAATGGAAATATATCAACCTGCATTGTTTCTTCTTGCAGTTGACTATGAACCAGCAGATCCATTTTGGAACCAGTACAGCCGTCTTGGTATATTAATATTATGGAAGATGAAAGCAAATTGTATCTCAGCAGCAATACTGATTCCATATGCTTCCTGCCATGTAAATAAGCTCCTTCATGGATACAAATAATCAGTTACATGGCTAGAAATGAAAGCAATTTATACATCTATCAAGGTCAAAGCCACACACACACACACACACGGGCTTGAAGTGTTCAGTTTATGGCAACAATTACTACAGCTCGAACCCTGCGCCTTTGTCCTGTCTTTTCAACCGTTCTATCCTACTCAGTAACTCGTTATGGTCTTGCATGGTTTAAGGTTAAAAAGTGTGTTTAAAGCATTATTTTATTGATTGATTTTTAATAATTAGATATTACTGTGGATCCCAATAGTGGTTTCAGTTATAAGATTATCCAGGAACACACGATAAACCATGGAGTTTGTAGTTGGAAACCAAGTTCACAGTGATTTCCCCAGGTACCATCTCTAGTGTCTCATAGCACTTTCCACAGGACATTCCATTTGTGAACAGTTCTTCCTTTTCTTCTTTCCTTTCCTTCCTTCCCTTCTTTCTTGCCTCCTTTCTTCTTCGAGTCAAGCAATATTTACTGTATCCTCACCAAGAGCCAGACATCATATAAGGCACCAGGGAAATGAGAAGTTTGATTTTCTAATCCTGGGAAAATGTTTCCTGTTTCTTTGCTTTTAATTTACCCAGGAGTTGTCTTTATTTACATATAAATATATGAATTCTAATTAAACTATAATCACTTTGGGTACTTTACAATGCAATAATATTTTGAAAATTTAATTAATGTAAGTTAAGCCTCCACATGCCATATACATAATCAGAAAGTTCATTCTTTAAAACATAAAAATAAAAGACAACAGCAATAATGAAAGTTCGTTCTTTAACATTCAGATAGATCTAGTGAATTTAAGAGGTACATTTTATGAGTAGAAAATCTGAGTCTTTCAATTTCTTGATTACAATTCTCTTAAACCACCTTGTCCAAATCAAGGCAGTTCCCCTGTTAATAATTTTTCATATGTGGGCAAAAATGGCCATACTCTAGCCACTGGTCTTTGTATTTCAGGAAATATGTCACATAAGGAAGACCCACTCTATGCAAAGGATTTATAGATAGTTCCTTGGAGTTAATTTTCATGGACATTAGAAGGTACTTAAATCTCAAGCCAGGCAGAGGGTTTATAAATGATTGCCATAAGCTCTTTAGCGACTTAAGTTAAATAGAGTAGCACCCCTCTGCCCCTGAATGAAGAGTGTGTAGAATTGTTGGGGCTACTTGGAACTCTGGAGCAGCCCATTGTTCAAAGATTATGTTTTTTATGTTTCTTGCTAAAAGTCATTCATTCTTCTAATAGGTGTTATTTAAGAGCATACACTCTGCCAAGAAGTGGACTTGGCATTGCTATGGAAACCATTAAATTCTAGTCTAATTTTTCAGCACCACACAGGAGTTGGTACTGGCAGATCAAGAAGGACTGAGACTCAGACTGGATGTCACTTATGAAATATCTGATTTTCAATGTGCAAATATTTTATACACACACACACACACAGGTGAATCCACGCGTGTGTGTGTGTGTGTGTGTGTGTGTATTCATATTCACCTACTTGTGTGCGCTCAGTCATGTCCAACTCTTTGCAGCCCCATGGACTAACCCGCCAGGCTCCTCTGTCCATAGAATTTTCCAGGCAAAAATAGTGGAGTAGGTTGCCATTTCCTACTCCAAGGGATCTTCCCAACCCAGGGCTCAAACCTGAGTGTCTTGTGTCTCTTGCATTGGCAGGCGGATTCTTTACCACTAGCACCACCTGAGAATCCCATATTCACCTATATATGGGTCAAAATGATGATCAAATAGCAGACATACAATTGATGTAGAAATTATTTTTATAAATAAATATGCTTCAGTTTATTTTTTGACGTAAAGTTGATTCTTTGTAATATGTATGTGTGACACAATGGAATTTACAATAATTGCAGAATTATCTGTAATTACCATTGTGAAGAAGTGAAAACTGTACACTAGCTCATGTTACTGCCTTGATCTTTTGAATTTTTGGACAGAGCAGTGTTGATCTTTCGACAAACTAGGGGCTGGGGTAACTGAAAGTTGGAAAACGCTGAGATTTGAATCTTCTATTTTTTTACGTTGTACTGATCTTTACATGACCTGAAATGCGTGTTTAACTCCAGTGCTGAAGTCAAATCAAGGACAGAAGGAAATGAAAGTTGGAGGCCTCTCATAACATGTTTGTTATTTATTGGATCCCTTCTTCCTTTCTCTGCTGAAATGTGCGCCTCTTCTTAGCCGAGTGACTTTAAGATGAAATTTTTTAAGTCACTTTTTAGTGTTTCTTAACATCATTCACACCCTTCCTTGTCATTTCCGCCATGGCTTTAAGCAGAGCAGCAATTTCAGGCATGAAATAAACTTTTGAAGGCATTATGCTGTTGGAGGCACTTTGGAAAAATGTGAATGAAGCCAACAAAATAGCACAGTCGGTCAGAGGTTACCCTTGTTCCAACAGGGTTCTAAGATGGGGCTTGTTTTTCTAGGGATTTGCCTGGTCTGTGTGGAAATAATTTTACTGTTAGAAAAAAAAAAAATCAGTATCTTTAACAATACCTAGAGATTTTTTTTTTAAATTTTTGTTTTTATTTTTAACTCTGGTCTTCATTAAGAAGACAAAGAAACTCAGTGGCGTGAGGATGATGTAGATTTTACTGTGCGCTGAACTTAAATGCACTCACTTCTATAAAGCGTGTCATGAACGCGGCCTCCACCCTCTCATTGCCTCTGGGGGGCCTAGTTGGAAGCATTACTCACTGATGCTGAGCAAACAGCGTTTTGTTCTGGTCTGGGTTCTTTCTTCCTCTTCAGCCTCTCCTTTATCCTTTTCTCTGTGCACCATTCTTGTGGGCTTCTTTTATTTTTTTTTAGAAAATTGAAACAGTGAATAACTTTTCAAAGCCTAAATGGCTTGTAAGTGAGTTACTAGTAGGAGATGAACATTGGTTTTGGAACCAATGAAACAGTGGAACTAGTGAGATTAGAACTTAAACTTCTGGTTCCATAGGCCATACTTTATTATTATTATTTTTTATTTTATATCGGAGTATAATTCATTAAAAATATTGTGTTAGCTTCAGGTGTAGAGCAAAATGATTCGGTTATAGGTGTATCCAAAGAACGGATGCTTGTGAGCACCATTTTATTTAAAAATTAATTAATTAATTAATTAATTAATTAATTTTATTGTTGACGGTGCTGGGTCTTGGTTCCTGCGTGCGGGCTTTCTCCAGGTGCAGTGAGCTGGGGCCCCTTTCTTGTTGTGGAGGGGGGCTTCTCCTTGCAGTGGCAGCTCGTGTTGCAGAGCACAGGCTCTGTGGCACGCAGGCTCAGCAGCTGTGGTGCACGGGCTTAGTTGCTCTGTGGCATGGTAGATCTTCCTAGACCAGGGATTGAACTCCTGTCCCCTGCTTTGGCAGGTGGATTATTAACCTCTGGACCATCAGGCAAGTCCCTGTGAGCTTCTTATAAAGGCTCCCAACTATTTATAGCTTGTGCAGAGTTTTGACTCAGATGTTTCACTTTGACCTTTAGAGCCAGGTTTTCACATGCAGTTGGTTCTGTTTTGAAACGTTTGATTTGGTCTGGAAGGCTCACTCTTACTGCTGGATAACCTGGAATGGCGGCTGTATTTTTAGCCTTCGAGCGTAGTTCCCCTGTGTTGCCTAGTGGGTGGGTTGTTTGGACAGGAAGAGTGGCTTCCTTGCTCTGTTCTCCCGGCATTGTAGGACTCCCTGAAGGTTCCCACGAAGCCCCTCACTGGCACTGCAGCTGAATCACTCTCCTTCTAAGATCTTGCTAAAGGTAAACAGCTTTCCCCTCTTCCTTCTTGTATTCTCTTTTTCTACTCTCTCTTTCCTTTCCTCTTGTCTTTCCTCATCTGCCTGCCTGCCTTCTTTCCTTCCTCTCGTTATGTCTCTCCTTTCCTTTTTTCTCTCTGTTCTGCTCTTTCTTTTACTTTCATTTCTTATTAATTATGAAAGTGAGATCCCAACTTATGGGGATTTACCCCACCGATCTACTTGCACACAGGTGAAAGGTTGCATACCAGTGATTAGGAACGACAGCATGATTTGTAATCAGAAAAGATGGCAAACAACTCAAAGGCCCATCACCAGAGGACATGTGGAACAAACAGTAAATGTCTGGCTAGTGAAACTTTATGCAACTCTAAGAAGGAATCAGAAAGTGCGCTGGAAATATCTGCAAGCCATTTTGTTAAGTGAAAAAAAAAAAAGTGCAGAACAATTCAGATTTTATATTTCCTTTGGTGAAAAAATGCGGTGGTGGGGAATCAGATTCTACTTTTGCTTTTTTATTGTAACTAGTAAACACAGAAAAAATATCTCTGTAGGAAACACAGGAAGCTATGCATAAGTGGCAGGGATGGGTCAGTTGGGGAGTAGTGAGGGGGGCTCATTATTATACCTTTTTGTATTTATTAAAATCTTTGGAACATGTTAATAACTAATTCCAAAAATAAAATCTAATAATGTAAACTTCAAAACCAAGGTAAGATTCAGTTGAATGAATCTTACTAATGAGCCACTGATGCTAAAAGAATAATAATAATAACAAATTACCATGTCTAGGACACATATCCAAACTCATGGGTGTGCTGCTGGCCTCCTGGTTGCTTATGGCTTGAATCATGTAAAAGTGCAATTTCCATAGACCAAGAAAAAAAACTTTAAATACTGTCAACTTCATATCTTTGAATAGAATGTTAATCTTAGTTAAAGCATCCAAAAGCTGCTACCAGATTGCCTGTGCTGTGATGCCCCTAAAGTAGGATTTCATTTCTCTTCTGTGCTCTTGACACCCTTGGAGTCTTATTTCATCACTTTTGCTGGGCCACCTGGGTAGGACCGTGAGGAGTCCACTTCCTCTCCGGAATTACGTTTGATCCAAGTTTTATGAACTTTGCACGTAGCTGTAGGTTAAGCCCTCATGATCTACAACCGGGATTATAGTCTTCTGAAAGTCACTCTGAATTCCTGGTTTTCCTAGTGGGGTCTAACGTTCTCACTGCCCCCACATTTGTCTTCCAACAAGTCAGTTTGGATCATGTTTCTCCTGAGTGAATTCATCCTGTATTAGGGCTCTCTAAAGAAATAGAACCAATAGTATTTGGAGAAAAATTCATAAGAGGGATTTATCTATTATAGGAATTAGCTCAAGGCCTCTTTTGGAAGCCAAGAAGTCCTGGAGATGCAGGCAGGCTTATAGGATGGTTCAGTCCGAATCTGAATACAGAGACTCAGGGGAGCCCATGATGTAATTCCCAGCCAGGGGCGAGACATGGAGGTCAAGTAGAGAGAGAGAGAGAGAGAAAGAGACTTTCCCCCTTTTCCACCTTTTGGTCAATTCTGGACCTAAAGGATGGGATGATGTACATAGGTGAGGATGGATCTTCTTAGCCTGCTGAATCAGATGCTAATCTCTTTCAGAAACACCTGAACAGACACACCCAGACATGACATTTTACCTATTCTCTGGGCGCTCCTTCTTCCATGCAACTTGACCTGTGAAATTAACTATCACACATCCCATCTCTCCTCACTGTTCACAGAATAAATACAGACACAACTCCTTAGCAAGATGTGCAACTCATCCCCATTCTCACCTCTACCCAACTGATTTCTTTTCACAAACACTCTATACCTGTTCTTTGCCCAGATTGCACTCCCCTGAAGGTCATGACTTTGAGAATGATGTTCTGTTTACCGAAAAGAACCTTTTCCAACGTCTGTGCCTTTCAGACATCCACATGAAGTTTCCACACAAATAAATCTTCTCTCTGTAGCTCTGACCCCAGCCATCCAAAATTTTCTCCTATTTATTTTTCCATGGTCCTGCATACCTACCCCTACTGGAAAGGGGCTTACTAGAGTGTATTCCAGATATTTGTTCATGCTGTCCTGCTACTGACCAGTGAGGTTTTGACATCAGAGACCCAGGTCCTAGTTCACCCCACACCTGCTCTGCTTAGCCCAGCGTCTGGTCTGTGGTTTTACGCTTAGTAAATATTGGCATGTTTAGCAAGCTTTAGCCTTTCTCCAGGACTCCCTTTCTGTAAGGAAAAAAAAATTTTTTTTTAATCGTTTTAAAAAAGATGGAGACTGATGTTCTGAATGATCTTTGGTGTGAGGAAAGGGTCTTTCCACCATGGCATGAAGGTTCAAAGTCCAAACACTCCTATTCTTTGCTATTTGCAATAAGGTCAAGATTTAGTCTTGGATGTCATCTACAAGCTCGGTTTGATCATCTCTTTTGCTTCATATTTGTGATGATTTTGATGATGAAAGCAGTGAAGTCATATGAACTGTGTTGAGTCTTCTTGGTAATTATGCCTTTTTGTCAACTGATTACTCTTGTAGTTTTGAAGGCCTGTGTTAATATTGTAAAAACGCAACTATTTTGAGACCATAAACAGAACTGAGTGTTCTCCAAAAACTAAATCAAAAAATTTGAGTGAAGAATAAGTGAGAGGTTTTCTTCCTCCTACTTCTCTCCCTCTTCCTTTTCCTTCCTTTTCTGTTACTTAATATTATTGTTATTATTATTATTATTTTCTCTAATCTGGAAAAATAATACTTGTTAGCCTAGCCTAAGTGGGACTTTTACCTTTGTTAAAAAAAAAAAAAAAGAAAAAAAATGTTAAGTAGCCCCTTTCCTAGGATGTGAATTCTTTGTTAGTGTGTGGCTCCTATTGAGTGCACAGGTATATTACTACATTATACTCAGGGTTGGAGAGTTTTACTGCCAGAGACTGTTTTGGTCATTGTATCTTTTTCTCACCCAGGGACTGGTTGGGTTCCCTGTTTTGTAGCTCATAATATTAATAAAAGCAAATATTTGTGTGTAACTCACTATTGCCTTTGCAGTTAATCAGGATTAGCACAAAAGAACTATCATTCATCACTTGAGAGTGTTTTTTAGAGGATGAGAGAAAGTAGCATCAGTGCCTCGGATCGGCTGCTGCTGCTCCTGACACTAGCTGTGTCCTTATTCACATTGTGCACACTGTTCAGTGAACCCAGGGTAGGCAAGCGCAAGATAAGAGGCTGGAAGAAAACGCGAGGAGCCATAGGAACTGCAGACACGTTTATTCTCTCCTGGTTGGCACAGCAGCCACAGCAGCAGACATAACATAACACAGCATAACCCACACAGCCTTTCCGGGCCTTTCCACGTGAGGCTTACGTAGGCGTAGGGCACGAAGTAGCCCGCAACCATGCGGTACCTCGTGGCACGCATGCGCAGTGCTGTAAGCAAGCGCAGCCGTTACACAATCATGCACAGTCCCTGCTTACAGAACATGGGGTGGGAAGGGTAAAGCTGGGGTGAGAGAGTGTGACTGGGGCCATCTTGTTAACTTCCCCACATCCCTGCATCTTGGCTTTTGGGTGCTCTCCTACTTTTTTAATCAATAAATGATTACTGATGAACAAAGAAGGGAGAAAGGCATCAATATGCAGTGTGCTCGCTTGATAGGATCTACTCGGATACAGTCTATTATAGCGTCAGTATTGGAGAAGGTGATGGCACCCCCCTCCAGTACTCTTGCCTGGAAAATCCCATGGACGGAGGAGCCTGGTAGGCTGCAGTCCATGAGGTCGCGAAGAGTCGGACACGACTGAGCGACTTCCCTTTCACTTTTCACTTTCATGCATTGGAGAAGGAAATGGCAACCCACTCCAGTGTTCTTGCCTGGAGAATCCCAGGGATGGGGGAGCCTGGTGGGCTGCCGTCTGTGGGGTCGCACAGAGTCGGACACGACTGAAGCGACTTAGCCAGCGGGCGGGCGAGCATCAGTATGTCTCACCCATGTCCCTTACCCTGCAACTGCACTGCAGTGGTTTTCATGGTGCCTCTTCAGGTAAACCGTGAGCACATTCAAATAGTTTCATTGTACTATGAAGTCTTTGGCTTATTGTCATAAGATTTTTAAATGAGCAATTTTTTTTAAATCAAAATCAGGTGTATATGAATGTGGGCATGCCTTTGTTGAAAAGTCTGCAAGAAAAGCAAGATCGTGATGGTTTGTTAGACGTAGTTACAGGGATTACTGTGGATGTGAATAAGTGGAAATGAAAATATAATAAGTTTGACAGAAAATAGATATTTGGTATTATAGTATTCTTTTGAAAGTCTGTCACCCCCCACCACTCAATTCACCCCAGAATTAGGACTGATCTGTTGCTTTCCACAGATTCCATGCAGTAGTTAGATGAGTTAAGAACTCTGGAATCTGTCTTCCTTCTGCTCAACCTCTAGGGAAGTGGACTCGAAGCTAGTGCTAGCCGTGTGCCCACTGGCTGGAAAGGACCCTCCCCCTCCCTCACTTGTTAGCATCTCTATCCTTCTCATTTCAGCCGAGTCTCCCGTGCATCTGCAAGCCTTCCCTGCCCTCTTTGGCTTGGGCAGCTTCTCCAGCGTGGAGCTCAGAGCACTGCTTCCTTCCTAGCACTTGTCACATCTGCAAGTTCACAGCCTCAAGTTCACACTCATTTACATGATTATTTGATTCCTCACTAGTCTAAAGCCTGTGAAACTGAGGACAGTCTTCAACTGCTTGTCATATCATCAGTTCCTAGTCTAGGGCTTTGCACATAATAGGCACCGAATCAATATTTTTGAAAAATGAAAGACAGTTCAGATCTAAAAATACTCATTTTAAGGTTTAACTCTTGAGATTTCTTTATCATATGTATGCTGAGTGATGATTTTATCAATTTTCTGAATTTCAGATCATTTCCTTATTCTGAAAAGTAACTTGATGTTGTTTTCAATGCCAGTATATAGGTAATATAAGTATATTTTAAATTTTATTTTATTGAAGTATAGTATAAGGCAATGGCACCCCCTTCCAGTACTCGCCTGGAAAATCCCATGGAGGAGCCTGGAAGGCTGCAGTCCATGGGGTCGCTAAGAGTCGGACACGACTGAGCGACTTCACTTTCACTTTTCCCTTTCATGCATTGGAGAAGGAAATGGCAACCCACTCCAGTGTTCTTGCCTGGAGAATCCCAGGGATAGGGGAGCCTGGTGGGCTGCCGTCTATGGGGTCGCACAGAGTTGGACACGACTGAAGTGACTTAGCAGCAGTATAGTTGATTTACAATATTGTGTTAATTTCTGTTGGACAACAAAGTGATTCAAGTATTTATGTATGTGCGTGCATGCATGGTTGCTCAGTCACGTCCAACTCTGCAACGCCATGGACTATAGCCCACAAGACTCCTCTATTCATGAGATTTTTCCAGCAAGAATACTGGAGTGGGTTGCCATTTCCTATTCTAGGGTATCTTCCCAACCCAGGGATCGAACCCAGGTTTTATTTATATACATGTATACATATTATATATAGGCATATAATGTGGGCTTCCCAGGTGGTGCTGGTGGTAATGAAGCCGCCTGCAATGCAGGAGATGTGAGTCATGGGTTTGATCCCTGGGAAGATAGGCATGGCAACCCACTCCAGTATTCTTGCCCTGAGAATCTCATGGACAGAGGAGCCTGGCAGGGTACCGTCCATAGGGTTGCAAAGAAGTGGACACAACTGCAGCAACTTAGCACAACACACACATGTGCATGCACACACACACACAACATATATATATATATATATATTTCTTTTCCATTATGATTTACCACATGATATTGAATATAGTTCCTTGTGCTACACAGTAGGACCTTGTTGTTTAGCCATTCAGAGTCTTCTGGGGTTTTAATTCCAGAATATATTATGTCTTTTCTCCCTACTACAAAATTAAAATTGCTCCAGGTTTTTGAATATAACCCTTTTGGTTTCAGGGCATCATCACATCAATGTCTTCATGAACCAATTACCAGTATTAGCATATGGGCTTTAAAATATATATACAATTCTCCAGAGCTCATAGTGTAATTAAAATTTGGAAGGGCAGGTGGCTGAGAGGTTTCAGTAATTTATTGTGTGGCTCTAAGATCAGAATCAAAAATTTGAAAATCACTGTGGATTCTATGCTTAGCATGCATCCAATGCATATATACAATGAAAGCCGCAGAATTAGTTCCCAGCAAGAGGATTTAGAGAAAGATTTAGAATGAAACTGAAAGAAATAATTTATTGAGTTGAATCACAGCAGAGCATAGCAAAACTGGGTAAAATGTAGAGAATCCTTTAGTCTCTGCTCTTCTTTTGGCCTGAGGCCACCACAGTGAGTTGAATAGGTAGATTTATCTTTGTCTCAATTCACTCGTTCAAAGAACGTTGAGTGCTTCAGTGTGCTGAGCTCAGAGCCAGTGTCTTAGTGGGGAGCTGGTCCTTCCCTCTCTAATGGAATTTTAAAGTTTTGTTCCTAAAGAGACCATGATCAGATCTAGAAATTTGAACCCCTTCTCACATTCCCAGAATGCTTTAAAAGCATCTTCATTCTTCCGCCTTCCAGAACAGTTGTCTTCTGCAACCCTTCTGATCTTTGTGAAATTCAGCTTGCCCTCTAGGACATGACTAGGCTCTCTCAGGACAGACTAGGTCTTCAGAGCTCTACGTCTACCTGAGGAACATCACACAGTGTTTGAACAAAGCATGGACTCAAAACTCAAAGTTGTTACTTCAGGCTCCAAATATCTGAAGCTCAAATTCGCCACGATGCGGTATTTTGGTCCGTATTTCTCCAATATAAAAACCTGCCTTCCTGGATTCTCCTGGTCCTATTTCCAGAGTGGGCCACCCCCTCTGGAATCACCTCTTTGATTCTAGGTGCTGCCCCCGTTTATCATTCTAGTGATGGGTGTCACTCAATTGCCTCTGCCTCCCACCACCACTGTGCTGGACAAGCTTTGGGATAAGTCATACTCAATAAGTGCTATTTGAAACTCAATGACTTTATCTAATTTATGAAATCGTTTGGGCTGTAAGAGATCTCCAGCGAAACACACAGCTCATCTCCTTCCGTTGAAGAGCGGGATAGATTTTTATTGTCTATAAAATCCATTCTGGGTGAGTATCTATTCTCAGCCTTCATTATCTCCAGTGATAAGAGTTCCACTGCCTCTTTGGCCAACTTCCTTATTGCTGAACTAGCCTTGCTTATTAATCCTGTAATGATACCTTGTGGTCTGTAAATATTGAAGGCGTGCTGGAGTTTCCCCCGCTAACCCTTTCCTCTCTGCCCATCCCATGGATGCTTCTAGAAGGGATGTAGTTATGGGGCACACAGCACCGGATGCTGTGCTGTACAGCCTTCTTCTGAGCCTGCTAGGATGGATGTTGTCAGTCCTTAGAAGATGAAGCTATGAAATCTGGCACCCAGGGTGGTGACTGAATTGTTAATGCCACTGGCATGAAATTGCTTCACAGATGTGCGCTTCACTGCCAGTACTGTTCCACCCTTCCTGTGTGTTCTAACTGTAGCATTAGATGAACACAAAGATCTCGGGGCTATCCTGGCTTGTTTGTGGTCGTGCTGGGACAATGACATTGGCTGGACATGCCCTAGGAGGGTGTGGCCCAGGGATCATCCCAGGAAAGAATTAGACATGGAAACTGGATAAGGTGCTTCCTCACTTATCTTTTTATCTGCCTGTGCTACCCAGGGCTGGCACTGAACCCACATCTCTTCGAATTCCTTTTTGCCATTTCTGAGCTCCCATCACCTGGACTCTGGAAGCTTCACTTGTGTGGGCCAGAATTTAAGACTTTGTTTAGCAGGCTGCCTTTGGGCTGCTGGAGGGCTGAGGTGCCTGGGAGTTCATTTTCCCCCTAGAGTGTGTGAAAGACCTGCTTCCTGCGTTTAGTTGGGACAAGCCCTAACAAGCAATCTGAAGCCCTCGGGTCCCCAGTGGGATCAAACTGACTACTTCTGGTAGCATTTCACTAGAGAAGTAGCCTTGCTTGGTTTCTCTCCCTTCCCCTGGCAGGTTTCCCCCACTCCCTTGCCAGTTTATCCCGGGAGCACTTCTTCAATAAATTATGCCGTCCTCCTCGTGGACTTTGCTCCTGGGGAACCAGACTCAAGACAGCCGTCTTGCACTTCGAGGCACTGAGAATGTGAAGTTGGGCTCCTCCACCTAGTGTGGTAACTGCTCTGATGTCCATGCTTGCTTTTCTTGTGATTAATCCACCTGATCCTGTCCCTGGAAATCACAGGTTTTGTTCTGAGATTGATAGAGGCTTGTCCATAATACATAGCTTTACACTTTTTTTTTTTTAATTCGAAGCTTGAATGCTATTCAAACCCAAAGTAGGTCCCCCTTCCTGGAGTTCTCGGGTGACACGTTCCTTGTGCTCCTTCTGAAATCGGCTTGTCCGTCTATTAGAGCTCAGGCTGCCCTGCCTCCAGCCATGGCAGTCTGTCCTCTCACGTGACTGTGAATTCTCTAGTGGGGAGCTGGTTCTCGGAACTCCTGACAGGCAACTCATGGGGCGTCTTCTACTCCAGAGCTGCCCAGCAGTTGTTTGCTGTTTTGTACTGATCAAAGAACTTAAATGTATCCATGTTGGTGGTAAAGTCCCCAGGATGGGTCACTGATTTGCCACTTTTGTTTCCATCGACTTAGCTTCTAAAACACTATCTGACTTACCTCTTTTAAGTCTAATAAATTTTAAAACCCCAATATGTTTTTAAAGTATCTTTGATATTAATTTCTCATTTGAATGTTTTCTTCTCTGTAGTCACCCTCTGTTTTTTCAGGCTTCTAACTTTATTGAGGCTAAGTGAAAGATCTCTCTTGGTAAATCTCTCATTACATTTGAAAATCTGTGGGTTATTTTCAAATATCTTTTCAAATTGATTTCTAATATAATTCCACAGTGATAAGACAACAGACTCTGTATGATTTCAATATCTCTAGACCGTGAGATGTTTGCACCTTGCTTTCTCTCCCTGGTTCTGTTCCAGTGTCTCCTGGTTTATAGTCTGTGGGAACTTGAATAGAATTTGTATCCTGCTCTTTTGTGAAAATTTCATAAATCTTGATTATGTTGAATTGGTTCATAGAGCTTTTCAGGTCTACTATATCCTTCTATTTTTCTATCTATTCATTCTGTTAATTTTTGAGAGTTTGATATTGAAGCTGTACTAAAAATGTTAATTTATCTACTTAAAAAATAGTGGAACTATGGGTAATGTTCTGTATTTTCCAAGTTTCTTGTAAACGTGTGTTATCATACTTTCATAATTAAAAAAATAAAAAAGAAATAAGAAACACAGATAGTTGAAACTCAAACAAAGAATTATAACCCCAATAAATAAATGTCAGAACATCACCATAATCAGGGGTCAGTGGCAAGGTAGGAGGAGTGATGTATCTGGGGACAAAGCAGGAAGAAGCAGTCATGACCCTTCTCTCACCTCCTTTGTTCTTTCCTGAGGCCTTTATCCACAAATAGAACTTTTTCTCCCAGCCTATTTTCTTTCCCTCCTTCCATCTCTTTCTCATTCTTAAATAGTTTAGAAATATTAACTGAGAAACATGCTTTATCTTAGAAATGAATATCTTTCCAAGAATGAGAGCTGACTTGACTGCGGTGTTGAATTAGCCTGGGGCCACCAAGGACAGCTTGTCTGTCCGTGAATGTCCCGGAAGCTGCTGCTGAAGCTGAGAACAGCTCACGTACTGTGGTATCAGTGTCCCGCTCTGTTCTCAGCTCCCTAACCCTAATCCTTCCGGAACCCGTCAGTTAACCCCCTCCTGTGTGTGTCTTGCACACAGTCGGAGCTCCATTAATGTTTTTCAAATGGATGTTGAATAAATAAAGCAAGGAGCACATGGACTTGGGACCTTACTTATTGTAAGCTCAAAAAGCTATTTTTTCTGAATACATAATTGATAATACTGAAAAATAAATAAGGAAGTTGTATTTACGTTGCATGATCCTGCAATCATTAGCAGGCTGAGACTGAAATAAGAATTCAAAGTATAATTAAATCATGACATTGTTCTAGGATGACTTCATACCCTTGCTGTAGACTAGCATATGATTATGCTTATTATTATCGTCTCAGCTACTATTTTAAATATGAAAAAATTCAGTAATGAAAAATAAATATTGAAGAAATTTAGTAACAGGAAAACCTAACCTTTTATTCAATGACTATGCATTTTTTTATTTGGGTGATATCCAATTATATTTATATATGTGTATGAATATGATAGTGAAAGTCACTCAGTCACGTCCAACTCTTTGTAACCCCATGGACTGTAGCCCACAGGGTTCTTCTGTCCATGGAATTCTCTAGGCAAGAATACTAGAGTGGGCCATTCCCTTCTCCAGGAGATCTTCCCCACCCAGGGATCACACCCAAGTCTCCTGAATTGCAGGCGGGTTCTTTACCACCTGAGCCACCGGGGAAGCTATGAATATGAAGTCTATGTGTATAGTAATATTTGCATATGTTGCTTTTACATCAGAGAGAAATTAAGGGAAATGGTCTTGGTAAAGATGGTCTAAAAAAATGGTCAATTCGGACTGTCTTCAAATCACTTGTTGGCCCCTTTCATAGCATGATACTACCTGGTGGATGATGTCCATTATTCTCATGTGTGATAGTGAGTGGCTGCTGGCATCCAAGATGTTCTCAAGATTTTCTGCCCAAGTGGAAGTCAGGACACATGACATTCAGTGCTGGGGAGGTGGCCCAAAGACATAGGGCTACATTAAAAACATGCTTATACAAAATTCCACTACATGAACCCATCATCCTTGAACTCTAGACCATATTGGATAGAGGGGATTCAGAACAAAACACCTTTCAATCTGTTAGAAAATTGAACGCTTAAATTTATAGTGAAGCTACACTTAAGGCAAATTAGCAATGGCCCCTGTTCTTAGTTGGCAATTTCCCCTGTAATTGGTGTGGATGAGACTTAAAATATTCAACAGAGTGATGCATGTGACTAGCTGATCTCCACCAAATTGTAGTTGAATGAGAACAGAGAAGCAAAGTTGTCTTTGTTATTCTAGTATGACTAGCCTGCAATTTTTGATAGTCTGACAACCCTATCAACCCTGACAACCCTATTAGTTTTCATTTGTGTGAGGAAATACAGCAAAAGAGTAGTTACCAGGTCAGTGCTTCAAGAATCAGAGATTCGGGTTTGCATGCAGCTCCATGGCCTTAGGCAACTTGTATCAGTCTATGTCTTTTTCCTCATTTGTACAATGGCAGTGAATTAGAGAGTTGATATGAGAGCGAAAACAAAAAGTGTCTACATTTCTTAGCTGAGTACCTGACACCTAGCAAATGCTAATCAATGGAACTAGTTAGTGATATTTATAGTAGAGTCCTAGTTGTTGAGGTATCTTTTTGTTTTTCTTATACATAATTATCTAAGCTTTTCACAATTCTTGTTTGCCATACGAATATAACTTAGCATTTTTAGTTCATATCAAGATTGAGCATAAAGGTGTCTGTCTTCAAGAATATGAGGAAGTTAGGAGACTAGTCTGCTTGAATTATTTTCTATTCCCAATTTCGATGACATGCATTCTTAAAGTAATCTTTGGCATCGTTTAATAGTTTGTTTTTTTACCATCATATGAGAAGGTTTATAAAGACTTTCATGTCTCTATATTTTTAAGAAACAAAAAAGCAGTCTGTTTTTATATCCAGCTTAGTAGTTTTTCTCTTTTTTTGCAGCTGTGAGACAGCAAATGATAAATCAAAAACTAATATTTCCAACTACCTCAAAAAATTAAAGTCTGTGGCAGACTAAATATGGGCTCAATGAGGCTTATGGATGATTTGTTCTAATTAGATATAAGGTAAATGTTCTTGCAATTGTGACTTTTATTAAAGTCAGAACATGTGGCTGTTCTGGCTTTCCTGCACTGCCCTTTAAAAAAAATCATTTGAAAATATTTTGGGTCTGCTGTCGCTGAGACAATATGGCTTGGCTGTGTGTTGGTAACTTAATAAGCTCACCACCATTTGTCATGCAGAAACTGTTCTTTATATGCAAAGCTGTCAGACAGATTGAGTATATAAGTCTTCTTCGCATGAAATAATATGATAAAACTCCAGCATCAAATTGAATGCTGTACTATCGTTTGGAGTCTTTCATGCATAGGGTGAAATTGTTTTACAATGGAAGCATTGTTTAATGACAAATACTCTTTTTGTAACATTCATCAGTTATGTTTTAATAGCAGGCATTATCTTCCTGACTATAGGTCCACGTTTCACGCTGTTAATATACAGGAGAGTGAGTCGGCTTCTAAGTTATGCCTGGCATTTTTTAAATGGTTGACGGCTGCAACGAGGCTACTCGATGGGTGTTGTAGGTGTTTTCATTCTTCCTCTTTTGTCAGGTTTGTGACAGAGCCAACAATACTTGCCTCTTTCCTGGTTTTGATTTAATCCCCTATGAGAATGCTTACTAATATAATATTTCAAGGCTCAGCTCCCCACAGAGGAAAATGTGGAATGTACGCTTATAAGGCATGTGGCCGTGGACAGCCGGAGAATCAGTTAACAGAAAGCGTGGACACAGCCCCTAGGGCAGATTCTAGGTCAGGCATTTGTCTTTTGTTCAGTGGTAGACGTCCTCAGAGAACTGGCCCACCCATGTCAGTTTCAAGGGGCTGGACGGGAAAGAAATGACTCCAGATACGCACATAGCAAATGTGTTTCAAGCAGTTCTATGCCAAGCAAGTTCCTGTTACAGGGTGGCCCAGAGCCAGAGCTCTTCCAAGCACTCCAGGGCTACTTCATGTAGTTGGTATGTGGGAGAAACTTGTAACTCTGGGACTGCCCATCGTACAGAGCCTGTCACGTCTGATGTGTGAGCATTCCAAAGTGCAGCGATGCAGCCCGCAGCTCAAGATCAGCAGGGAGACGTTTTCATGGGGGAGGGTTTAAACGGAGGTGGATCAGACTAAAGAAACCTGAAGTTCCCTCCCCCCCATCTCTCCCTCCCAGCTTTTCTCTTTCTCTCTCCACCCCTCCCTCGCTCCCTCCCTCCCTCTCTCCATCCCTCCCCCTCTATCCCTCCCGCCTTCCCTTTCTCTCTAACTCCTCCCTCTTCTCTGATTTTGTGTTTTCTTCTTCTTCTTTTTTTATTTTTTTTTTTTTGAAGGGAGCTCTGTCCTAAATGTATGAAAAATGATCATAAATATTCATGGACATTCTCAAGCCTGGGCTTGGCTAACCTGAATTTTTCACTTGATCAGGCTGTCTGGTTTTTCTTAACAAAGGAAAACCAACTCTTTTGCATCCCATCACTGCACCATGAAGCCCTCCATCTGGAAGGAATTCTGCATCTTTAATAAATGTGTGTTCCCTATTCAAAAACCATCTAAAACTAGTGTTCCAACAAGTAGGAAAAAAATATTTTGACATTTTCTTCATGTCTTGTGGGGTAAGCACAGTTGGAAACAGGCTCTCTGTTAATTTTCACAGGCTTAAGAGTTGATGTACTTTTGTGTACAACCTAGTGGGCTCAAGGTTGATTTCTGATCCAAGATATAACATAGTGAGTGTTTGTTATCAAGGCCCCACTTGAGTTATCATAAGTCAACCTTCACATAAGTCTCTAATTCAGAGATCCAGAAATGATCAATTGAGGTCCGTTGACCTATGCCAATGCTGATTTTTCTTATGTAGTTGTAAAGTTCTACATGAGGAACAACACAGCCAGTCTGGGAGGTTTTGCTCACAGCCTGATCAACAAACAGTCTTGGACAGCAGTGACTTTGGTACCAAACCAACAAACAGGTGGCTTCTGGGGAAACTGAGCCCTTGTAAGAACAGTAGCCGCGTCTCTAATTTAACTGACTATCACAAGTTAGGTATCACGAAAGGGACTTATATCCATCTTCTCATTTTAATCCTATAAAGATTAAATGATAGTATATTCAAGTTAATTAGTCACCAGAACATTAGAAAAAGGAAACTCAGAAACTTTAGCAAATTGCCAAAGGTAAACTGGCTGATAAACACTTGCAAAGACATTCAAACCCAGGCCAGACACCTTCCTCTTTGCCTTAGAGTTTACCCTTGGAAGAGGAAAAAAATGACAAAATCTTTTCCATTGTTTAAAGAAATAATTTTATGTATTTTAGCTATTTGGGGCTGTGCTGGGTCTCTGTTGCTGCACACAGGCTTTCTCTAATGCGGTGAGCAGGGGCTGCTCTCAAGCTGTGCTGTGCGGGCTTTTCATTGTGGTGGCTTCTCTTGTTGCAGAATATGGGCTCTAGGGCACGAGGGCTTCAGTAGCTGCAGCTCACAGCCTTAGTTGCTCCATAGCGTGTGGGATCTTCCTGGACCAGGGTTTGAAGGTGTGTCGAAGGACCAGGGTGTCCCCTGCATTGCAAGGCAGACTCTCAACCACTGGACCACCAGGGAAGCCCTGGTCAAATCCATTTTTAAGTAATTAGAAAAAAAATGAAGCCCATAAACTGTGTACCTTCTTCCTTTTTCCTAGTCTTTTAGTGCTATTTGGTGTTTCAAAGTACAGAGTTTCAGGAAATCTGAAACTGTGCTTTTAAAAAATACTGTCATGATAATTTCATGGTCACATGCTTGAAATTCTAAAATTAACCCTGAAACGATAATATAAATAATATCTTTGATTATTCTTAAGTCCCCTACACCTATCCTTTTTGTTGTTTTGTGGAGATGATGAAGGAAAATATTTCAGTTTGAAGTTGATAGACATTTATAGGGATAGAGATGTTTACATGCTAATGAAAACATTGTATCATAGGATTAATTTCCAGCATTCCAAAATATGATTCTAGGCATATCTGATTTTAAAAAATGTTGAAAAATTACCCCCAGTAATCAACTGTTTCTTCTATCATAGAGAAATGGTCTCTGCGAGGCCCAAGCAATCCATCATCTTTGCGGACATACTAGGAAAAGTTCTATTTCAGATTTCCACGTGTGTTCTGATGTCATTCGTAGGTGCACAGAACCTAGGACAGATGTGACGCTAAAGCTGCCTTATAAACCTAAGACACAAGTACAAAACAACCTCACAACACTGACTGTCTCTCCTGGCACGTTGTGTTCCTAGAGCGTAAAGGGCATGTCTGCTAAGGGTTATCTTTCCAAATTGCATTTATGGTGCAAACTGGTATCTGGTGAGTGTGTTTTAGGAGAGCGATCTGAAAACAAACAGCTGCACTGGCACCCAGTGACGCAGGTTAGAACAGTGCCCATCCTGGGAATTTAGTTATTCTGCTCTGACCTTCCCATTTTCCAGATGAGAAAACTGCAGCTGACAGCAAAAAGTGACAGGCCCAAGACCTAAGGCCAGTCAGTGATGCACAGAGTGGAGCAAAATCCATATGCGTGGACTGTACTCTTTCTTATGTGTCCTGATTGGCTGTTTGCAGGCTGTTTTGAACAACCGTCACATCTATTTTGTCTTTGATGTGCATTCTTTCATGTGCCAGCTATAAACTATCAATTCCAGCATCTTAAATATCATAAATAAGGCTTAACATGTTTTATACTTCATCTGTGGGTTATATAACAGCAAATAAAAGGTTTTGTACTCTGCAGATTGACGTCAACCGAGGCACACACACAAAAAAGAGTAATTGGCTTGCCTTCCACCCAACAATATGTCCTTTGTAAAAAACTATAGAATAGAATATCTCCTATAAAAGATTAGAGTGGTGATTCTCAGAGTGTGGTCCCTGGACCACGAAGTTCCTCTCTTTTATTTCCCTTTGTCCCTCCTCCCTCCCTTCTTCCTTTTTCCTTTCTTATCACATTTAAGTACTTTAGTTTTGGGGTTTGCATACATTTTGTGTGTGCTTAGTCGCTCAGTCACATCCAACTCTTTGCAACTCCATGGACTGTAGCCTGCCAGGCTCCTCTGTCCATGGGAATTCTCCAGGCTAGAATACTGGAGTGGGTTGCCATGCCCTCCTCCAGGACATCTTCCCAACCCAGGGATTGAACCTGGGTCTCCCGCATTGCAGGCAGTTTCTTTACCATCTGAGCCACCAGGGAAGTCCATACATTAAGACCTTCTAAATCTAGAGTTATTAAGCAGCCACCATATCAGCCATTATTCTGGATAGTTTAGATCCAGTTTTGTCACCCCTTTGTGAATGAGTGGACCAGCATCATCAATTTCAATACAGTTCTTGCCCACTGTTTCCTCTGTTAATTTCAAATGATCCATCTCCCATTTGTTTCAGCCACACTTGTCAATAACTGGCATCTCTTTGGTAAGCCCCCCGCGAGGCCAGCCATTGCAAGCCTAGAGACTCCAGGATCCTCTCTCTGTTGCCCTTTCACCCTGCCCGAGACCCTCCTGGACAGGAGTGTGGAGTGGGACTAATTGGTTGGGAATACCTGCTGATCGAGAGCTCAGGTCATAATTCTTCTGGAGATGAGAAGGGAATCTAGACCTGGACTCCTTTCACCAGCCCTGGATGCACTTCATTATCCCTGTCTGGGGAAGAAAGACGAAGACAAATAGCGATTGCAAGTGACACCATCTTGGGAGCAAGGGCTCTTGAGCATGTCTGATAAGAGACCAGATATACTTTATATCCAGTTGTGGGTGTGGATGGGGGCACCTGGAAGTGTCTGCAGTTCCTCACAGATACCAAACTGCTGACCTTTCAGTGTCCAAAAATGGCCAGAGAGCGCTATACAGCAGAGTCATGAATCATGATTATAAGCATTTGCAGAAGAGAGCTGCATGGCTGTTCCTTAACTCCTGGCAGCTCCATGAAATACCTGGGTCTCATATAAATCTATCACTTTTTAAAAAGAGAACAGAAGGATGTTGTCAGTGAAGTCACATCTTTCTAGTGAGGGAGCCAGTGGTGTTAAGTATGCAGTTGCTTCACAACTACAATTCCAGGAGTTCCTGCAAGAAGCTGTATCCAGAGTAGTACATACCTGACGATCACAGGTGGCAGAAATTTCTGTTACAGAGAAAAGAAATTTAAAAAAATATTGATGTAGGGTTGATTTATAATGTTGTGCTAATTTCTGCTCTACAGCAAAGTGAGATATATATATATATATAAGATTATATATATATATATATATATGATATAGATATATAGTGGTTTAGTCACTAAGTTGTGTCCGACTCTTGTGATCCCATGGACTGTAGCCTGCCATGGTCCTCTGTCCATGGAATTCTCTAGGCAAGAATACTTGAGCTATATATGGATATATATATATATATATATATATGGCTTCTCTGGTGGCTCAGACAGTAAAGAATCTGCCTGCAATGCAGGAGACCCGTGTTTGATTCCTGATTTGGGAAGATCCCCTTATACACATTATTTTCATATTCTTTTCCATTGTAGTTTATCACAGGGTGTTGAAGATAGTTCCCGGTGCTGTGCAGAGGAACCTCGTTTACCCGTCCTGTGTATAAGTCCTCATCTGCCAACCCCCATCTCCCAGTCCTTTTCCCCCGCCTGCCTCCCCGCTGGCAACCAGATGTCTGTTCTGTGTCTGTGAGTCTGCTGCTTTTCTGTAGAAAGGTACATTTGTGTTGCATTTAGATTCCACGTACAGATGATATCATATGATATTTGTCTTCCTTTTCCTGACTTACTTCACTTAGTCTGGTCATCTCTAGGTCCATCTATGTTGCTGCAAATGGCATTATGTCATTTTTTTATATGAGTGAGTTGTATTCCATTGTATATATATTCCACATTTTCTTGGTGAAATGACATAAAATTATATGCTTTATTAATAGGATAACATAATTCTACATGACCAAACCACTGGTTGACCTGGTTTTACATGTTTCAGATGGTCTTTTTTTTTAATGTTTTATCTTATATTAGAGTGTATTTGATTAATAACATTATGCTAATTTTAGTTATACATATAGATGTATATATTCTTTTTCAAATTCTTTTCCCATTTAGATTTGGAGAACATAATATTGAGTAGCAGCACAGGGAACTCTGTTGGTTATCCATTTTAAATGTAGCAGTGTGCGCATGTCAGTCCCAAACTCCCTAACTGTCCCTCAACACCCCCTTTCCCCCAGGAACCATAAGCTCGTCCTCTAAGGCTGTGAGTTCTCAAGTCATCTGTTAATGGACATTTAGATTGCTTCCATATCTTGACTATTGTAAATAGTGCTGCAATGAACATTTGGGTGTATCTATTTTTTCGAATTATAGTTTTGTCTGGATGTTTGCCCAAGATTGGGATTGACAAATCACACAGTAGCTCTATTTTTAGAATTTTGAGGAAACTCTATACTGTCTCTATAGTGCTGCACCAATTTACATCCCCAGCAAGAGTGTAGGAGGGTTTCCTTTCAGATCAAAGAACTTATAATAAACTAGAGGAATACCTGAAGTAGAAATGCCTAGAGATGTGACAAGCTGTTGACTGCAAAGCACAAAATCGTGCAGAGTTCGGATTTCAGAGTATGCTCTCCAGTAGGGCAAGGGGCACATTGGGTTGGTTGCAGGAGGGAGGAAACCAAGAGCCCCTAGGAAGACGCCCACCAAGGGAGAAGAGGTGCAAAAAGATGAGACAGGGCTGGATATAGACAGTCTTGCGGTTTTGTTGAGGACTAGTCTTTACCAACAGATTCTTTTTCTGTCAAGGCAGAGTACTCCAATCATATATGTCAATCATGTGTGTGTGCTAAGTCGCTTCTGTAGCCCAGCAGGCTTCTCTGTCCATGGGGTTCTCCAAACAAGAATACTGGAGTGGGATGCTATGCCCTGCTTCCCTATGCAGGGATCAAACCCGTGTCTCCTGCATTGGCAGGTGGGTTCTTTACCACTAGTACCACCTGGGAAGCCCAGGTGTCAGTCATAGATCAGGAAACTTCAAGCCCAACTAGGGAGAGATTTTAGCATTTTCTCTGTCTTCCCTCAGGACTGGTTAAACGATTTGAAGGGTGCAGTGAAAAAAATGATAATGTGAGGCTCCTTCTTCAAAAATTATCAGAAATTTCTAGATAGCAGTGGCAGAAATATAAACCAAAGGAGCTGAGTGTGCTTCTGAGCACAAGTCTTGTGCCCATGGAGTTTGTCTTCTTTTATTATTTTTTTCAAAATGTTTGTCATCTTTTTTGACCAATGTGCCTCACCACTGGAGTGTCATCTTAGGACAAATGCAATTTTGTAAAGTCTTTTTTCAACACTGTGTATTGAAAGTTCACTCTTGACTGAATGGAGGATTTTGAGAATGGAGAAATATATTCTTTCAGTTCAGTTCAGTCGCTCAGTCGTGTCCTACTCTTTGCGACCTCATGGACTCTAGCTCACCAGGCCTCCGTATCCATCACCAACCTCCAGAGTTTACTCAAATTCATGTCCACTGAGTCGATGATGCCATCCAACCATCTCATCCTGTCGTCCCCTTCTCCTCCTGCCTTCAATCCTTCCCAGCATCAGGGTCTTTTCAAATGAGTCAGTTCTTCACGTCAGGTGGCCAAAGTATTGGAGTCTCAGCTTCAACAGCAGTCCTTCCAATGAATATTCAGGACTGATTTCCTTTAGGACGGACTGGTTGGATCTCCGTGCAGTCCAAGGGACTCTCAAGAGTCTTTTCCAACACCCCAGTTCAAAAGCATCAGTTCTTTGGCACTCAGCTTTCTTTATAGTCCAACTCTCTCATCCATACATGACTACTGGAAAAACCATAGCCTTGACTAGACGGACCTTTGTTGGCAAAGTAATGTCTCTGCTTTTTAATAGGCTGTCTATATATTACTTTATGGCCAAGTAAGTTGAAAGTTGAACATGTCTCAAAATCTATCCCCTCTTTCCAGTCTTTCTAACATTAATTTCAAGTTTGTGCCAATGAGATTTGGCAAAATGCCAATTCCTTTCTTCTCTTCAAAAATCATGTCCTTAGAAGAGAAGAATGTCTTTTGTCTGAATCCATCATATCTTCAGCAAAGCTGGTTTTATCACAAAATCATCTTTAAGCAGTTCTTCTTTTTGGTAGTTATCAAGTGTCTCAGTTTGTTTTACATGCTTGCGTTTTGTTGTCGTTTGGGTTTGACAAGGTGTTTCACAGTGTTTCAGTGGTGTAACAGAAGTGGTAGCAGATAAAGGGCATGTTGTGTTTTTGATCATCCTATTCCATTTTTTATACTCTTTAAAAATTAGAATAAGCTAAATCCTTTTTGAATGGGTTAAGAGTTGTCTTTATTTGATGTTTTAAATTCATATCTGTCTGTTGATTAGCAACCTGTGAAATAGTGTTGTGACAAGCTCCACACCACCTTGCAGTGAACAGGAAGAGCTGGCCACTGGCAATATTTCTATTGGCTTGTTAGAGAAAAATAAATAAATTACCCATTCGTCCATCCATCCTCCATCTGCAACACTCTTATACATATGCATGTATAAACTAAATAAAGCAGTAAAAATCTTTCATTAATATATGTAATGAAATTGATTACTAATAGTGGACCCTCCCTGGTGGCTCAGACAGTAAAGCGTCTGCCTACAATGCGGGAGACCTGGGTTCAATCCCTGGGTTGGGAAAATCTCCTGGAGAAGGAAATGGCAACCCACTCCAGTATTCTTGCCTGGAAAATCCTATGGACGGAGGAGCCTGGTTAGGCTACAGTCCATGGGGTCGCAAAGAGTTGGATACGACTGAGAGACTTCACTCACTCACTCACTCACTCAGTGGCATACGAGTGATATTAAGAAATACAAATCAAAATGTTTCAAATGTTTTCTCCCTTAATTGCTAACAGTTCTGTGAAGTTGATTTTTACCTTTTGTGCAAGTAAGGAAAGATTCAGGGAAATTGAATTATGTTGCCCATTTTCATACATTGGAGAGTTCAAAATACAGGTCTATATTAATTTTAAAAGCCATCTTCTTTCCATACTACCCTGCAGTCTCAAGCAAAATGTTTTGAGTTTTTCTAGGTATTTTTATTCTATGAACTCTCCTTACCTCTAGTCTTTCATATGAAGTAAGCCATGTAATAACTATTCAATTTGATCAAGAAGATTATTAAAACTGAAGAAGCTAGTATGACTTGCTCAGTTCAGGAGCCCATCAGAGACCAGGACCCTATACAATGACCCAGCTCTGGGTTCTTTTTCCTGGACCAACCTGGCTTCTCCTGTGGTCACTAGTCTAGTAACAGCATACATTTATCCTCAGTAGTTTATAATCCTTTATAAATCTCCACCTAGTTAACAAGTGTAGAAGTATGATTTTCCATCTCCAACCATCTAAAATAACAATTACCTTCAAACAAGGAAGTGAACTAGTCATTTTCATTCTGAAAATATAGAATCCAGCTCTTTGTTTTAAGGACTATGCCAAACACTGCTAATTGGATTCCCTTTAACTGGATTAAAACCATAGGCATTTTTTTCCCCTTGTCTATGGAACCTCACCTCTTTGTTTGGTAGGATTGTATCCCTGGGGATATGACTGGGGGAACTGGGCATTGTAAAGAAGGCTGAAGGATTTCAGTGCGGTAGGACAGTGCATTTTCACAATAATAATGTGTAATAAATCGAGAAGAGACTCTGCTGAGTTTTGAGTTATTTCCTAGGATGGAGGCTTCAAATGTGAGCAGAAAATAGATACTTGTGCTCTTTACAAAGGACTTAGTGGCTCGTCCATGGGGATTTGAACCCTAGTTCTTTCTACCACTCCACAGGTATACAGCAAAGCTGCCCGATGTAAAATCAACTTTGAAGACAATTTCCAATGGATAGAAACTTGTGACTCATCTATTGGTTGTATTATATTTTTGTTGCTTTTATATTGGTTACATTATATATAATGTTGCTTTTCTGGATTTGGAATATTCCAAAATTAATTTTCCTTTGCTTGACCCAGTGTTGTTTGCTAATCTGAAATTCCGTCTAGCTTCTATTTGCCTGAGGTATTGAACATTAAGAATCGCTGGGAAAAAAAAGTATCTTTTAAAGTTTATATTTAAGGATCAGAGTACAATAAATAGCTATTCTAAGATTTAGATTACAGAAAGTAGTGGATCAGTTAACTGTGCCTGGATATTACCAAATGTGTGAGGAATTTATTGCCATAACTGTCAAAAATACAATAGTATCAGACCTTATGTTCTATTCATATTTTGACCAATTGCTTAGTTAGATAAATGTACATTAAAACCTACAAATTTGTATTTAATCAGGAAGCTTTCCCCACATTATAGAAATAGTTCATGCATTTGAGGAAGAGTTGGAGATCAACCCCCCTGAGTCCCTTCTCACTGTAAAATTCTACTAAGTTAGTAAGATGAAGAAAGTGTTGAGAAGCCAGTAACAAATTTTTGTTAGGCTGATTTACTGGTGGAAAAAATTGATTTATTGGCTTGTGTTAAAGTGGGGACTGAAATTCTAATCAGATGAATGTCGTATATTATATGTTTAAGCTATTTTAAAAGTTGTGCTGTGAGGAAAGAATTTTAGTGCAGCTGGTTTCTTATACCATGGCTATTCAGTAGGAGAACAATTTCTGAAAAGCTGAAAAGTTTGTATCTGTATATGTAAATAGATTCAATAATGTGCCTACATCCATGTTTTTATCTAATAGAGTTATACATTTATAGCTACTTCATGGGAAATAAATGGGGAAACAGTGGAAAGAGTGACAGACTTTATTTTTTGGGGCTCCAAAATCACTGCAGATGGTGACTGCAGCCATGAAATTAAAAGATGCTTACTCCTTGGAAGGAAAGTTATGACCAACCTAGATAGCATATTGAAAAGCAGAGATATTACTTTGCCAACAAAGGTCTGTCTAGTCAAACCTGTGGTTTTTCCTGTGGTCATGTATGGATGTGAGAGTTGGACTGTGAAGAAGGCTGAGCACCGAAGAATTGATGCTTTTGAACTGTGGTGTTGGAGAAGACTTGCGAGTCCCTTGGACTGCAAGGAGATCCACCCAGTCCATTCTGAAGGAGATCAGCTGTGGGATTTCTTTGGAAGGAATGATGCTAAAGCTGAAACTCCAGTACTTTGGCCACCTCATGCGAAGAGTTGACTCATTGGAAAAGACTCTGATGCTGGGAGGGATTGGGGGCAGGAGGAGAAGGGGACGACAGAGGATGAGATGGCAGGATGGCATCACTGACTCGATGGATGTGAGTCTGGGTGAACTCCTGGGGTTGGTGATGGACAGGGAGGCCTGGCGTGCTGCAAGTCATGGGGTCGCAAAGAGTCAGACACGACTGAGCAACTGAACTGAACCGAACTGATACACAATTTAAGAAAGCATGCATGAGTCCATCAGGGAGTCCAATAATCAAGAAGTTATTGTTCCTGTTATGAGTGAACTATCTTTGGGAAATGGACCTGAATGATGCTGTATTGAGGCTTCTTTTTCTCTTAAAGGTAGCCAAGTGCCTGAGGAAACCATGTGTTTTCTGCTTAAGCCTAAATACCAGCGTTGATAAATGTAGTTAAGTGTAAATAAACCATTTTAACAGCCAAAGGAAAACAATGGTATTTAGAATCTGTGCTTAGTTTGAGTGAATAATTTGAGAAACTTTCAAAATAAAATTTATGATTTGAAAATTATTTTACACATCTGTATTATTAATACTTTTAGTTTCTCTTAAGTAAATGGCTCATCTGTTTCCCTTACTTATGAGCATTTTTTCTTTTGTATAAAACATCAAATCACAGAAAACTTTTCCTAACTTCCAAGGTACAATGTGATGTTTCCTGCCCTGGAATAGCACTTAGGTCTGGGTAGGAGTGTTGATGAATTGAAAGCACCAGGAAAGTTCATTCTAACTCACTGCCTCTCAGAAACACCTCTATTTTTAATGGTTCCTTGACAAAACAAAAGCATCTGTTATAGAGGCATAAATTTAACTTCTCTGCTGCCTTTGATCCGACAGTCATTGGTGGGAAGTGGCAGAGCCCGGATCTGAACTGGGACCTCCACTCCAACCCCAGTTGGCTGTAAGAGTAGTGGGTCTCTTGTCTCCACTGTTCTATTCTTTACTACAAGGACGCACTGCTTCGGAGCAGCCCCTCAGCGTAAGCCGCGGTATTCCCATTTCACAGCGGTGTGATTCCCAAACTCCTAATTTATCCCTTTCTCCCTCTTCCCCCGCCCCCCGCTGCTCTCCCCTTTGGTAACCATAAATTTGTTTTCTGTGAGTCTATTTCTGTTTTGTAAATAAGTTCATTTGTATCATTTTTCTAGATACCACATAGAAATGATACCATATGCTATTTATCATTGTTTGAAGTACTTCACTTAGTATGATTATCTGTAGGTCCATCCATGTTACTGCAAATGGCATGATTTCATTCTTTTTTATGGTAGTCATCCTTTATTTTTAATGGGATGCCGGAAACCAAGAGCTGTCCTAGGCCCCAGGGAGGCTAAACAGTTTTGACCATACAGTGTGGTCAGTAGAGTTTTATCACACGGTAGTAATTGGTTGATTCCTGGAAAGCATAGCAGACACTCCTAAAAACTTACGTTTCCCTTCATTGAACAACTAGAAATTGTCCTTGGTTTTACTTCAGTTCACCAGTCCTGAATCTTCTTTTGGAAATTGCTGACAGAGAGCAAGTTTCCAATCAGAGCTACTATTTTTAATTTCATAAAGACTATAAATGGTATTCCCCTTGTTGAGGCTAATGTCTTAAATGCAGCCCCAAATCAATTAGGTATTATGTGCAACCATTCTGCTGATTAGAAAGGTAACATTTTTCTTTTGTGTATGTTACCAGTGTTTGGCACCTTTTCTGGAACTAACTTAAGCCAAAATTTTCATGTATGTGGTTCCCTTTCTCTCTTTCCAAAAAGGATAATTTAAATTTTTCAACATGTAATCACAGAGAAAATGAGTAAAACAAATTATTTTGCCTTCTTTCCATAAGGGGCTTTTCGGAAAAGAGAATACAGACACCCCAGTGATTACTCTCTGACTCCCAGCCCAGGACCTGAAGACCTCTCTTGAAGAACTTCAACTCCAACCAGAAGTCTTTTTTTATTTTAATTTTTAGCTGCAGTGGGTCTTCATTGCAGTGTGTGGGCTTTTCTCTAGTTGTGGCGAGTGGGGGCTTCTCTTGCTGTGGAGCGTGAGCTCTAGGGAACTCGGGCATCATAGGCTTAGCTGCCCACAGCATGTGGCATCTTCCAGGACCAGTGATCAAACTTGTGTCCCCTGTATTTGCAGGCAGATTCTTAACCGCTGGACCCCCAGGGAAGTCTCCAACCAGAGTCTTTTCAAAACAGGCTGGAGAATTGTTAATTACCTGATGTAGAATTTCAGCCCTCCTGAAAATACAATTTAGGCAACTGTGATGTCTGTCGTGCTTCATTATTTTCCTTCCAGGATAGCTTCTTAGTTATGGTAGAAGCAAACTATTGGTTGGATCTTCCCATCCATCAAGGCTTCTTTTGCTTAGTCACTCAGTTGTGTTAAGTTCTTTGCGACCCTTTGAACTGTAGCCCACCAGGCTCCTCTGTCCATAAAATTGTTTTCAGGCAAGAGTACTGGAGTGGGTTGCCATTTCCTACTCCAGGGGATCTTCCTGACCCACAGATCAAGCCTGTGTCTCCTATGTCTCCTACTTTGCAGGCAGATTCTTTACCCACTGAAACATCTGGGAAGACTTTTATGACTGTAAATGATCTCATGAACTGAAAGACAGTAATTTGCATTCTTTGTTCAATGATCCTACCTGTGAGAAGAAACAAAGTATTGAGAATGATAAATTGTCCCCTGAAGTTGTGGGTTTATCTAATTCTATCACAGAAAGCTATAGGTTTAAATTTTCTTGACTGAGGAATGTTTAGTAATAGGAAGTCCTACATTCTAACATTTTTGAAGAAAGAGGGATATTTTTTTTTCTTTCTTTCCTTCTCTTTCAGTTTTTTTTTTTTTTTTTTTTTAGCTCTCTGTTATGATTGATCTACTAAAACCTTAGATTTCCTCTTTCTTTGATGGGAATTCCACTAAAAGAATAAGTGTCTCTCCCCATAGGAGGCTCTTTCATTGGACCCAGCCCTTTCTGTCTGTGTGTTTTATTAAACTTGCCTGATTTTCTCATCCAAATATAAAGTTCATCATCCTGTAAAGAAACTTATTAGAATATCCTTGGAAATGCATGTTATCAGGCATATGTGTGGGTTTGATGTTTTAAGGGACCAACTGGCAATCAGTGGCCAGAGGGGACCATTAAGGAAATGAGTTTGATGGAAGTCTTGACACAGAGGTTGACAGCAAAATTCAGATGATTAATTTGGAGTAAGAGAAGTGTTTCAAACTAATGAGAAACATGGTTTGGGCTTACGCGCAGACTGTACATATGGCTAGGGGAAACCAACTTTTTAATACAGAGGGAGGAAAATGATGATGAATGTTCACCTTGGGTCATTCTTTTATGGCAAGGATGCTACAAAATGAAAAAGTGTTAAATTATTTTTATCTTGGTGGTTTTTCTGTGAGTCTTTGGATCTCTTATCCAAGCCTGTTTTGCAAATTTGCTGACTGGGATGATGGGTACAAAAACAGAGAGAATATTTGCACATAAAGAGTTGGCCCATATTAATATAAATTAATTCTCAGTCAAGAGGACCGCATACTTACTTGCTGCTACTTTACAGGAATACAAACGCACAAGATTACTAGCAGGAGACTGGGCACATAGTAGGGGCTGGATATTTGTGTGTGTGCTGAGGCAGCCAGAACAGCGCTTCTGAATAAAGCGAAAAGATTATGAAAGTTTTCCTTTCAGGTCACGCTTTGGTTTCGCTGGCCTTTTCTGTTCTGTGAGTTCTAGCGAAGGCAGTTCCATCTTACAGGTTCAGAACCCCTGAGCTTTCAAGGACCCACCATGTGTGGACTGCTAATGAGCACTAGGGGAACCATGTTTGCAGGTTTCTTTACACACGTAGCTTAGTTATAAATTGTCTGAGCTTCCAGAGAGGCTGATGTTTGACACTATGGGGTTGGAGCTTTGAGTGCGGGGGCGGGGGGGGGGGGGGCGAAGATTACCAGAAAGAACTTTTTTGGGCAGCAAATATCTCAGTTGCTGTTGACTGGAACTTTGTAACAAAAAGTATATGAGAAGTGAGTTCTTGCCAGACTTCAGGCTTTCCTGCTCTTTGTGCTCTGTAAAACCTCATGGTGGATTTTCAGTGAATGCCTTCGGCTACATGAAAAAGGAGTTTCTCCAAGAATGTGGGGAATTCCTTTGGGGCCCAAAAGGAAATATGAGGACTCTGGAGACTGATGAGAGAGACTGAAAATAGGGGTGCCGTAATCATCATGTCAGTTCCTGCCATTTATTTCATTTTCTTTTTAAAATAAGATCTGAAAGTGTTTGAGAATTATTTATGAGGCATAAGTCAACTTTCTAGCACTTTAAAGTTGAATGCAAGTTCGTGTTATCCAAGTGACAAAAAAGTGTAGGTAAGTCCACTCACTCCAGGTCTGTAATTTTAAAAGATAATTAATAAATAGGTTCAATTTGTTACTTAGACGATGCAGACAAAAAATCATCAGAGAAAGAGGGATGTGTTTTAAACACAATTAATATAACTAAACACACTTATAATCTTGTTAATTATAGTCTATTTGTATATTCTTGATAATTAAACTTATCTATGGTATGTGTGTGTGTGAGTGTCTGTGTGTGTTCATGATGGGGGAAAATGGCCTCTTGGGAAGAATGGCATTTTGATGAATCACAGGAAATAGTAAATTATGTGGATTCCACATATTTCCCAAGGCTGTGACCAGGATTTTACCTCTGAAATTCATGAACCAAGGTCTGAAGGGAGATTGGCTGGATTACAATTCAGATGTTTTACTTTGGGAGGAGTGCAGGGTGGGGACGGAATTAAATTTTCAGTTATTTCTCCAAACAAAACTCGATGTGACGGCCACCCTTAAGAGGAATAGAATGCATACTTTTGTGATAAAAATTTCTAGCAGTGTGAAGCACAGAGCATTTATTTTAGATAATTGCGGGAAGCCAACCCATTTTAGATAATACTGGCTTTAAAAAAGTTTTGGTGGGTGATCATAATAATAGCATTTCATGACAGAACTTAACTGCACAGTATAAGGCTGACCACGTACATGAAATGGTAATGAATTCAGTAATAAGAGAACAGTCCAGATCTGTGCATACTTGCTACCCCTCAAGTTTCAGGGGTGCTTTATAAATAAAATGGAAACCTTATTTTTTTTTTCCCTTCAGTATTCTTGTTTTCTTCTCATTTTAGTTCTCTTGGTTGCCTTGTCAATTAAGTTAATTAAGGCAGAAAATAATTCCCCCAAAGGGACATTGAACTAAAATATTTCAGGCAAAATCTAGTCAGAAAATATTAATAATATGCAAGTGGGGTTATACATAAAAGGAACGCTATAAAATGCTGCATTGTTCCTGGTGCATATATTCAGACGAAACACTGCATTTACTGTATCCAGAGAATGCAAGTTAACGGATGCACTTCATCAACGGGCTTTATTGCAGGGCCACATATTTGTGGTGGCCCTTAGGCTGTGGGAACTTTTCACTTGACTCCACTCTTTTTTAAAAGGTCAAACTCTGAAAAAGAATGGATATATCTATGTGTATAGCGGACTCACTTCCTTGTACGCCTGAAACTAACACAACATTGTAAATCAACTATACTCCAACATATTTAAATGTATTTATACATACAGATTGGTCTTTAAAAGCTAAAAAAAAAAGCCAAGTCACTCTATTTTTTAAAAGGGGTATCATACAATAACGAAAATGTAGTTGAAAGTCTCAGCTTTTTATTAGTCAGTTGAGTAGCCGTTGGAAAAAATATTCTCTGAGCTCCAATTTCCTCCTCATTCAGTGAGGTCACAGGGAGGCAGGATGGGTTTTGGCATATTGAGGCTTTAGAATATACTGATCCCATCCAGTAATTAATCTGTAATAAAAATGTAGATGCACTTTGATTGCATGCCTTCCTCCAGCTCAAGTCTGTTGCAGATGGACTCTTCAGAGTAAAGAAGGAGGCCCAGTGCTTCCGTCTGTCTTTCCTTCCAGAAGTCCTTTCTGCCCTGACCTGCTGGTGTCAGCATGAGAGGGAAAGGAGTGGGAAGGACAGACAAGTCTCACTTAACCCCTGTCTTGAGACAGCTCTGCATTCTCATCCTTGGGAACAGTCCCAGTATCTTCAGGGGCCTCCGCCACGAATGTTGGAAAGCCCAACTGTGATACTGAAGATCAGTTTTGCTCCAGCCCCCTGCTCCCCACTCAGCCCCTGGAGGTCCAGTTTGGCCAGGAGGCAGAGATGCTTCCCCTGGCTCTGCCCCTTCTCCTCTGGAGCCCACATTTTGTCCAGGCGTGACTGGCATTGTTGGCTCTGATCTCCAGTGGCCTCGGCCTAGAGCAAGTTGAAGCAGGGTTTTGGTTTCCAGCCCGAGACTGAAGTCAGACCACGCAGTGAGAGCACTGACTTCCAGCCGCTAGACCACCGGGGTCCAGTGGTCAGTGACAAAGCCCTGGCCCATCAGCTGTGTCGAAACAAATTTCCGCATGGAGATGGAAAGCAGTGAAGTAAGTGAAATACTCATTATTAAGAGGAAAGGGGTACGTGTGAGCAGACACATGGGCCGACTCGGAGAGACAGAGGGCCCCTAGTGGTGGTTTGACTCACTTTTATGGGACATTTCTTCCAGGTCTCCTTTGACCGGTCGTCATGCTGTGCCTGGTTGTGAGTCTGATTTGGTTTATCTCAGGGTCCTCCCAGATGTGTGCATAGCCAAGATGGATTCTCGTGAAGAGGTTTATAGGCAGGTTGACAGCATCTACTATGAGGTGGTGTCCTGTCTGTCTTTGACTTCCAAGGAGCCTTTCTGCTGTGCAGTCAGGGAGGTCTCCATGACTTTGAGAATAAGGACTATGTGGTCTTTTAACTCATATCAGGGCAGGGGCTCAGCTCTTCTCCTTCCTGCTGTTTTGGAGTATCTGTCCACAGGTGAGAAACCCTAGCTTCTTAGTTGGGGTTCATTTATCTCCTGCCTTAGCTCCAACAAAGTCTGAATGTGCAAGGCTGTCCCCAGGCCTCCCTCCGCCACCTTGACCCTGTGCCCAAAGCAGCTTATCAGCTGTCCATTCTCTGCACTCTCTAAGTGGGGACCACGCACAGTCCCTGTGGCCCTGTCAACACAGAGCCAAGACAGGCAGCCCTCAAGGGCTGCTTCTGAGGCTCCTCTCCCTGCTTGAATTGAGAGGTTAGCAGAGAACCATTTTCTCCAAACACATCTTCTCATAAAATTTTCTTCTATTTCGGTTTCCTTGACCTGCATCACTTTTAACCCTCAATATACATTCAAGGCCATCTAACTTGATGGTTGGCTGATGAGATGAGATGGTTGGACGATATCACCAACTTGATGGACATGGGTTTGAGCAAGCTCCGGGAGTTAGTGATGGACAGGGAAGACTGGTGTGCTGCAGTCCATGGGGTCGCAAAGAGTCGGACACGACTGAGCAACTGAATCGAACTGAACCGAACCAGCTTCCCATCTTCCTGCTCTGACATTTTACAAGTGTTATTGTAGTGTTTGCTTTACAACCTACCCAGCAGTCTGCTGTCAATTTCACCTTGGTGCCTCAGTTTTAAAAGAATATATTCTTCTTCTTTAAATTTATTTTTATTGAAGTATGATTGATGAATAATGTTATATATAATAGGTACAATATAGTGGTTCACAATTTTTAAAGGTTTTACTCCATTTTTAGTTATAAAATATTGGCTATATTCTCCAAGTTGTACAATATATCCTTGTAGTTTATTTTCTTTTTGTGTGTTTTTGTTTTTTTTTTAATTTAATTTTTATTTTATTTTGGAGTATAGTTGATTCACAGTGTTGTGTTAGTTTTGGGTGTACAACGTGATTCAGTTATGCTTATACATATATCCATTCTTTTTCAAATCCTAGAAGAATATAAGTTAACATAATATTACAAATAATCTAAATTCTGATAGCTTTCAAAATTTCTTATTCCATTCTGTCTTTGTGGTCCCTGTTTATTCATATGATTCTAACACTTCATTTCTAAACATTTTGCAGATAAAGGAATTTTTAAAAATTATCAGTATGGGGAGGGAGGAGGGTTCAGGATGGGGAACACATGTATACCTGTGGCAGATTCATTTCAATATTTGGCAAAACTAATACAATTTTGTAAAGTTTAAAAATAAAATAAAATTTAAAAAAATTAAAAAAAATAAACTGCCAAAAAAAAAAATTAAGGAATGAGTGTTCTTATTCATTAACACTGTTGATTATTTGTTGTGTTTTTATAAATTGTATTGTTTTAGGACTGAATCACTTTGAAGGTTACTAATTTATTTACAAATGTTTCCAGGTCTAGATTCATGGAAAAGAAAATTTTATAGATAGGTTTCAATTAATTGACCCCATATAAATAAATGAAAACAGTACTATCTTAAAATGTCTTCATTTGATGAAATTGCATTCAGCGAGCATCTTGTATAAGCAGGGCCGTGAAGATGCACAGAACTAACAAAGCTCGTGGTCTGTTCTAGGACAAGGGGATTGCCTGGGATGAGCCCTAAGCAGCATCACACCTGTGGGGCAGCTTAGTCTCATTTGGATAGTAATCCATTATTTGGAGAATTAACTTCAAACATAATATTAAGTTTAGTATTAAGGAATATAAAAAGAGAACAACAGAAAAATGGTCCATAATCCACTGCACAAATAATGCCTTTTGACCAAAAAAAAAAAAATAAAAAGCTAAAACAAAACTAAAATATATGTGCACGTTAAGAAAATTTTAATAGGATGAGAAGCTATGAAAGGAAATGTGAGCATCTTCTATCCTGTGTCCTGTTCAGTTCAGTTCAGTCACTCACTCGTGTCCGACTCTCTGTGACCCCATGAATTGCAGCATGCCAGGCCTCCCTGTCCATCACCAACTCCCAGAGTTCACTCAAACTCATGTCCATCGAGTTGGTGATGCCATCCAGCCATCTCATCCTCTGTCGTCCCCTTCTCCTCCTGCCCCCAATCCCTCCCATCATCAGAGTCTTTTCCAATGCGTGAACTCTTTGCATGAGGTGGCCAAAGTATTGGAGTTTCAACTTTAGCATCAATCCTTCTAAAGAACACCCAGGACTGATCTCCTTTAGAATGGACTGGTTGGATCTCTTTACAGTCCAAGGGACTCTCAAGAGTCTTCTCCAACACCACAGTTCAAAAGCATCAATTCTTTGGCACTCAGCTTTCTTCACAGTCCAACTCTCACATCCATAAAGACCACTGGAAAAACCATAGCCTTGACTAGACAGACCCTTGTCGGCTTTTGAATATGCTGTCTAGGTTGGTCATAACTTTCCTTCCAAGGAGTAAGCATCTTTTAATTTCATGGCTGCAGTCACCATCTGCAGTGATTTTGGAGCCCCCAAAAATAAAGTCTGACACTGTTTCCACTGTTTCCCCATCTATTTGCCATGAAGTGATGGGACTGGATGCCATGATCTTAGTTTTCTGAATGTTGAGCTTTCAGCCAACTTTTCACTCTCCTTTTTCACTTTCATCAAGAGGCTTTTGAGTTCCTCTTCACTTTCTGCCATAAGGGTGGTATCATCTGCATATCTGAGGTTATTGATATTTCTCCTGGCAGTCTTGATTCCAGCTTGTGCTTCTTCCAGCCCAGAGTGCCCTGTTGCCTCTTTCCAAATCTAACTATGCACTTCTAACAGTTCTTGCCTATTCTCCTAGAGAATTTAATGTATATACATTTATATTTGTGTATGTGTATATAAAGTTATCATTAGAGATTTGTAGAAACCAGCTACTTCCTCTTTTCCTCATTTCTTCACCTTTTCTATTTCTCCTACATCTCCACCTCATCCTTCTTGATAGAAATAGTGCAATCCTTTTTTAGCTTTTTAAGGAACTGCCATACTGTTCTCCATAGTGGCTGCAAAAATTTATGTTTCCACCAACAGTACAAGAGAGTTTCCTTGTCTCCACACCCTCTTTAGCATTTATTGCTTGCAGATTTTTTTTTTTTTTTGATGATGGTCATTCTGATCAGGGTGAGGTAATAACTCATTGTAAGTATACCTCATTTGATCTGCATATATTTAATACATCTATTAACACATGTATGTGAAATCTAGAAAAATATACAGATATATAGCACAGGGAACTCTGCTCAATGTTATGTGGCAGCCAGGATGGGAGGGGAGTTTTGGAGAGAATGTCTGCATGTGTATCTATGGCTGATCCCTCTACTGTACACCTGAAACTATCACAACATTGTTAACTGGCTATACTCCAATAGAAAATAAAAAGTTGAAAAATAAATTTAAAAAGCTTAGTACAAACTCATTATTTTATATATGTGCTGTGCTTAGTCATTCAGTTGTGTTTGACACTTTGCAACCCCATAGACTGTAGCCTACCAGGCTCCTCTGTCCATGTGGAAGGACATGTGCCTCTGTCCAGGCAAGAATACTGGAGTGGGTTGCAATGCCGTCCTCCAGCAGACCCCAATTTAAAAAAAAATAGTGTATTCCTTATTATCTGAGTACCAGAATATAGTCAATCAGTGCATTCTTCGTGACTGCTTGTATTGCTAATACAAACAAGGATGTGATGGACATTGTGCATATATTTTTATGAACCTTGTGAAAAAGTCCTAAGTCTCAACACTGGGTCAAAGGAATGCTGAGTTTTCTGTTATTTCACAGATTGCCAGCTTGACTATAAGAAATGATCCACACATTTGTACTTTAACCAGGAGCATCTGCTTTTTCTCATAACCTCTCTAACATTTTGACTGCTGAACTTCCAAATATTTTGCCAATTTGAACGGTGAAATATGCAACCTGAATTTTTTATACATTTCTTTCATTATGAAGGATCTTAGATCACTGTTATCCATCATTTGTATATTTTTCTAGCAACTTACTCTTTTTCCAGATTTTTATTTTAGATTATATATCTTTTTACTGATGTTTTTGAGTTTTGTATAAATTAAGAAAGTAACATATCTGACATAGCACATTCTCCTCAATTTCTTTTCTACATTTTGATTTCCTGGTATTGTTGCCATACAGAAGTTTAAAGTATGTATCTACAAAATCTAACATTTTTTCTCTTTTAAGCCTTCTAGGTTTTTAAAACTCCTTAAAATACCTTTCTCACTAAAAGATTATGAATAAATTCAATCATATTTTCTTCTAGACTTTTTGAATTTTTTTTCATATACTAGTATAAGGGGTAAAATACAAAAACACACATGTACAATACATGCATACATTTATGTTTATGATATATATGCATGTTTTCATACATTATAGTTCATATATATAATTTAAAAAATCCAATCTACTGGGTCTATAGTCTACACATTAACTATTGAATACTTCTTCTTTCCACAGTGATTTGAAATTTAGTTGTACCATGAATTTTATTTCCATATGGTTTTGGTATATTTTTGAATTCTTCTAATTTCGTTCTGTATAATGCAAATTAATTTTTCCCCCAAAACAAATGTAGTACTTATAATTTGGTAATTGTATATTATTAGGTTGAGTCTCCTTTCTTAATCTTCATTTCAAAAATTTTCAGGTTTTTATGTCTTTTCTTTGAGGTAAACGTTTTGTTCATTTTCACCAGCATACACACAATGTTTTATGGATATTTGGGGGGACCACTTTGTATCCATGTATTAATTTTGAATGATTCATCCTTTTTATACCATCATGTCTTCTTTTCATGGCACCTCTATTTACTCACCAAAATATGCCATGGTATCTAGTGGAATTTTAAGTTTTCTTCACATAAGAGATGCAGATTTATTTTAGATTTATACCAAGTAATTAATATTTTTGTTTAGTATTAAAAATTGGTTTATCTATTAATTGTTGTTTTCTACATTTAAATTATAGCTTTATATATCACACTCTTACAGAATTCTAGTGTTCTTAATATTCTTAATATATTTTTAAATTAATATTTCCTTGAGGCATAATCACATTCAGTTCAGTTCAGTCGCTCAGTCGTGTCCGACTCTTTGTGACCCAATGAATTGCAGCACGTCAGGCCTCCCTGTCCATCACCAACTCCAGAATTCACTCAGACTCACGTCCATCGAGTCAGTGATGCCATCCAGCCATCTCATCCTCTGTCATCTCCTTCTCCTCCTGCCCCCAATCCCTCCCAGCATCAGAGTCTTTTCCAATGAGTCAACTCTTCTCATGAGGTGGCCAAAGTACTGGAGTTTCAGCTTTAGCATCATTCCTTCCAAAGAACACCCAGGACTGATCCCCTTTAGAATGGTTCAAAAGCATCAATTCTTCGGCGCTCAGCTTTCTTCACAGTCCAACTCTCACATCCATACATGACCACTGGAAAAACCATAGCCTTGACTAGATGGACCTTTGTTGGCAAAGTAATGTCTCTGCTTTTGAAGGAGATGACTTTATTTTTCTGGGCTCTAGATTGGTCATAACTTTCCTTCCAAGGAGTAAGCGTGTTTTAATTTCATGGCTGCAATCACCATCTGCAGTGATTTTGGAGCCCCCCAAAATAAAGTCTGACACTCTTTCCACTGTTTCCCCATCTATTTGCCATGAAGTGATGGGACCAGATGCCATGATCTTCGTTTTCTGAATGTTGAGCTTTAAGCCAGCTTTTTCACTCTCCTCTTTCACTTTCATCAAGAGGCTTTTGAGTTCCTCTTCACTTTCTGCCATAAGGGTAGTGTCATCTGCATATCTGAGGTTATTGATATTTTTCCCGGCAATCTTGACTCCAGCTTGCGCTTCTTCCAGCCACCTAAGATTAGTGATAAATATGTCTCTTGATATCCTATTTTTATACTTTTTATTTATTTTTTTCTGATTACATTGTATAATACCTACAAAACTACAAACAAAAAAGTATAAAATTATAGCACATTCTTGATAGATTTCTAATTAAATGTGACTAATTCTTTTTACCCTATGAACAGTGATGTCGACGTTTGACTCTGTATATTATGCCTGTGCACATGTGCCCTTTTGTATTGGTATAAAGAAAGCAGGTATTTCTATTGTTGAGGCTGTTTTAGCATCAACACTGGACTTCAACTGTGTGCCTTTTTTGTGTTGATTAAGGGCTATAGATTCATAGGAGCATTTATTTCCTAAGTGGCCACCAGTTTCTTGTTTTGCTTGACTGCATCTGGGCACTTTTCCTCTTCCTTTACTTACTATAATTAGGCTTGTAGGAAGGAAGATTTTGAAATCATGCTTCATTCTGCCATCTGAAACCAGCAGTCCTGGTGAGGATGCTTTAATTATTCATCGTGGAATCTCTGTATAGAAAATCAAATAGAGTTATGTATTTTTCACTTGATGATTTTGCTAATGGGATTCTAATCTTCACAACTTAAGAAGCCCAAAATAGCCAATAATGTTTTAAACAACATAATTATCTGTTGCCTGAAAGTTTCTACCAAAGGGCATGTGGATTTCAATGAGATACAATTATAAGCCAGGAAAAAAGATTAACACTTGTGTGTTAATACGTATGCAGTTTTTTATTAGGAAAATCTCACTGATAAACATGCTGCTGCTGCTGCTAAGTCGCTTCAGTTGTGTCCGACTCTGTGCGACCCCAGAGATGGCAGCCCACCAGGCTCCCCCGTCCCTGGGATTCTCCAGGCAAGAACACTGGAGTGGGTTGCCATTTCCTTCTCCAATGCATGAAAATGAAAAGTGAAAGTGAAGTCGTTCAGCCGTGTCCGACTCTTAGCGACCCCGTGGACTGCAGCCTACCAGGCTCCTCCGTCCATGGGATTTTCCAGGCAAGAGTACTGGAGTGGGGTGCCATTGCCTTCTCCGACTGATAAACATATGCAGACATATTTCCTAAGGTGTGGACCAGCTTCCCTGGTAACTCAGACAGTAAAGAACCTGCCTGCAATGCAGGGAACCGGTTCGATCCCTGGGTCGACAAGATCCCCTGGAGAAGGATATGGCAACGCACTCCAATGCTCTTACCTGGAGAGTTCCATGGACAGAGGAGCCTGGTGGGCTACAGTCCATGGGGTTGCAAAGAATTAGACAGGACTGAGCAACTAGCACTTTCACATACGTTGATCAGGCTTTTTTTCAAAGTCCTTTAGAGGTAGATAAGTTCTTCCTCTGGACTCTATGGCATTTGAAATCTGTCAGCTGACACAGATTAGTAAGAGACCAGAGGTTGAGCCATCAGGTCTAGTCTCCCGGAAAAGCGAGAGGGGTTTTCAGTTGTTTTTTTCTGTGTTTTGTTTTTGGTTTTAAATTTTACTTAATGGCAAATTTTCTTAGGAAATATCTTAAAGCTGTTCTTACTATTTATTGTTTTTTTTTTTTAATTTTATTTTATTTTTAAACTTTACATAATTGTATTAGTTTTGCCAAATATCAAAATGAATCCACCACAGGTATACATGTGTTCCCCATTTCCACTTTTCTTAGAGTTCTTATCTACACTCTAGAATTGGGAGATCACCCCACATTTGAACACTCCCTCACTCTCTTTCTTTCCACATAGGTGTGTGTGACTGGTGCATGTACACATTTACGTATGCGTGCATGTTAATGTCTACAGGGATTTTGCCCACAGAGAGTCATACCGTAATACAACGTTATTCATTTGTGGTGCGAAGTGGAACTCTCGCAGGCCGCAGCCTGGGTTCTCGCCGCCACGCCATCTGTCTTCCTTTCCCTCTGTGTCTCTGTTTCTTACTCCCTGTGTGTCTTGCTGACTCTGCTTCTCTCACTCTGTCTCTCACACAGAACCAGGCGGCCAGATGAAGCATGTGCTAGAGAAACATAAGGTTGTGTTTCTGAGTTGGCTTTTCTTAACCAAATTTCATCTTTTCAAAGTTTACTATGTGCTGTGTTGAGCCTAGTAGCTCGGTCAGGTCTGACTCTGCGACCCCGTGGACTCTAGCCTGGTAGGCTCCTCTGTCCATGGGGATCCTCCAGGCAAGAATACTAGAATGGGTTGCCAGGCACTCCTCCAGAGCATCCTCCCAACACAGGGATTGAACCCAGATCTCCCACACTGCAGGCGAATACTTTACCATTCTGAGCCACCAGAGGCGTAAGAATAGGGGTGTATCTCTGTCTCTTTCTTTCATTCTCTCTCTGTCTGTATATACCAACTACACACGTTTTCAGGGATGTCCATGGAGTTAACACAAGAGGTGATGGATGATGCTTCTGTTGAGCGGTGACCGACTTTTCAGTCACACTTCTTCATGTCCAGCATCATTGCCTCCATCAGCCTGGTGGAGCAGACACTGCCAAGAGGAAGTGCCCTTGGCGGCCACGCGTCTTCCTGTTGCTTACATAGCGCTCGCTCTCTGCCAGGCTGTGTTCTAACAACTTTACATCTATGAACTTACTTCATCCTCACAAAACTTCATGAGATAGATATGATTTAACCATTCCATTTTCAGACATAACATTGATGCACAAGGCATTTAAGCAACTTGTCTAAGATGATACAGCTGCTGCTGCTACTGCTAAGTCACTTCAGTCGTGTCCGACTCTGTGCAACTCCATAGACGGCAGCCCACCGGTTCCGCCGTCCCTGGGCTATCCCAGGCAAGAACACTGGAGTGGGTTGCCATTTCCTTCTCCCACGCATGAAAGTAAAAAGTGAAAGTGAAGTCGCTCAGTCGTGTCCGACCCTCAGCGACCCCATGGACTGCAGCCCACCAGGCTCCTCCGTCCATGGGATTTTCCAGGCAAGAGTACTGGAGTGGGGTGCCATTGCCTTCTCCGGATGATACAGCTAGTAAGTGCAAATAGAATATGCCCCAAACTGTTTAGTGCCAGAGCCCACACTTTGTCCATGACAGGTCCGCCTCAACTTTCATCTGTGCTGTATTTATTCATTTCACGGCCTGGGCTTCTGCTAGACCGCTCGTTCTCTGACTAAGGAAACAGTCTTTTCTACCATTCTATTTCTGGTGTTACCACAATTCCCACCACGTATAGGGAATACATAAGTGGTTTTGTTTTCAATTGAATTAAAGTTAAAAATGTTTCTCTATAATACCCTTTTTCTTATGTCTTTTAATAGAGCCTTCATAGTAAATTTTGAAAAGAAGAAATTTGATTCAGAAAACCCAGTAGAGAAACACAACTCCGTGTTTTTCTAACACACACGTCACCTGGCCAACTGCTTAATGCTCATTTGCCATCAGTGTGCTTAGAATGTCCGTGACAAATGGCTATTCTTATAACGTGGAGCTCCCTAACACCTTACTCATTCCTTTAGCCAAACAGCCTTACTCTTACAGTAAAATCTGCACATTAAAAAAATATGATAGATGTTCTGGTCACCTTCTGATGTCACATCCCAGGAAAAACATGCTCCTTATTACAGCAATATTTAGTCTTCATCAGTGACTATGCCGTGTGCTCCTTCATTTCTGACTTCAAAGGAAACGTTTTGGATAAACACCAATTACTTTTTTTTTTTTCCCCCAAAGAAGAAATCCTGATGGAAATTACACTAAAGGAAAATTGACGTGAAACAAAAAGCACAAATCTTATGTCTACAGTTCAGTGACTTTTGGTAAAAGTATTTAACCTTGGATTTTCCTGGTGGCTCAGATGGTAAACAGTCTGCCTGCAGTGCAGGAAACCCAGGTCCGATCTCTGGTTTGGGACAGTCCCCTGGAGAAGGGAATGGCTACCCACTCCAGTATTATTGCCTGGAGAATTCCGTGGACAGAGGAGCCTGGCAGGCTACAGTCCAGAAGGTAGCATGAAGTCGGACATGACTGAGTGACTAACACACACACATGTATAACCTTAACTGCCACCCCAGTCTGGCTTCCCAGGTGGCTCACTGGGTGAAGAATTCACCTGCAATGCAGAAGACACAGGAGACCCAGGTTCCATCCTTGAGTCAGGAAGATCCCCTGGAGAAGGGCATAGCAACCCACTCCAGTATTCTTGTCTGGAGAATCCCATGGACAGAGGAGCCTGGGGGGCTACAATCCATAGCGTTACAAAGAGTTGGACACGACTGAAGCAACTCAGCATGCAGGCATGCGCGATGGCAATCGATATAAGGACAGTCCCTTCCTTCCAGAAACTTCCCACGTTCCTCCTCCCAGGCAGTGCTCTGTACCCCACCCTTCAGCAGGCCCTGATTCAATTTCTATCAGGATATCATGGTTCTGTCTGTTCTTTCTTGAACTTTATGTGAACCTTGTAAAAACAAAAGTTACTAAAAAGACTTGTTATCCTGATCACTTTTAGTTTTGAAAGGTGCACTTATTGGTTTCATGGAAGGTAAGTCACCCGGAGAGAAACACTGGTGAAGCAGACCAGTACCAGCTGAATTCACAAGTCAAGTGATGTTGAACACAGACATTTAAGGGTGTTTCAAGATCATACTTTTTATTTTTATTAAACTTTTTATTTTGTATTAGAATATAGCTGATTAACAATGTTGTGATAATTTCAGGTGGATAGCAAAAGAACTCAGCCATACATATATCTATTCTCCCCCAAACACCCCTCCCATCCAGGCTGCCACATAACATTGAGCAGAGTTCCCTACGCTATAGAGTAGGTCCTTGTTGGTTACCCATTTTAAATATAGCAGTGTGTACACGTTGGTACCAAGCTCCCTATCCCTTTCCCCCATCCTTCCCCTTGGCAACCTCAAGTTTGTTCTCTAAGTCTGTGAGTCTCTTTCTGCTCGTAAATAAGTTCATTTGTATCATGTCTTTTTAGTCCAGATCATTCTTAAGAAGCAGGCCTTACACCAACAGTTTCTCTCACCTTCTTTTGACTTCACAACTCTCTCAATAAAATAGTGATGAAAATTCTATTTACTCTGTGTTACTGTCCCAGTGCCACATTTTGTGGGGCTCAGCTGGCAAGCAGCTAGATCACAGTTATCACTTAGGAGGAGATTTTCGTAAGACAATTTGTTGGGCCGAAAAGTCCTCTGGAAAAATAATAGTATCTCTTAGTTTCAGAGAGTTTGGTTAACCTTCATCCACTTGGCAAAACTAACCAAAATGTGATCTTAATGACTCTCATTCTGTTAAATAAGTATTCATGATTGTTCTAGCCATTATTGTTCTTACTAAATATGCATGGGAAAATATTTACAACTCACTGTGTTTGTTAAGTGCATCAATTTTTCTCCATGACTTTCTCTTTAAAGAGTAATTTGTACACATTCCTGTGATCAGTCTGAATTTTACATGGTGAATAATATTTACTGGGAAATATATATGTGTGTTTCAGTGAATGTGTATATGCATTCATACACCTAATACCTCCTATGTGATAAGAAACCATTTTTCCCCCCAAATAGAGCATTAATGATAGCACTTATGGTAGCAAGTTCCTTGGAGGACCAAATGAGATAACATACTCAAGAAAAGTTGAGTATTACTTCGTTGGAAATGTATGAAGAGGGCTGATCTTCTATGGGGTACAGCCTGTATAAGATCTTATACATGAGTGACTGCATAGAAATATCCAGTTTCAAAAGGGGAAACATGGTGTGTATGGTCACTGGTCACAATTTTAATCATATGGGCACTTCCCAAATACTAAAGCTTATTTTCCATATGGCACCATATACAGTGTACTATGCAAATCATATCAGGTATTTTTCATGTAGTTTTAACTATCAGTTCAGTTCAGTGCAGTTCAGTTGCTCAGGTGTGTCCGACTCTTTGTGACCCCATGAACTGCAGCACGCCAGGCCTCCCTGTCCATCACCAACTCCTGGAATCCACCCAAACTCATGTCCATTGAGTCAGTGATGCCATCCAACTATCTCATCCTCTGTTGTCCTCTTCTCCTCCTGCCCTCAATCTTTCCCAGCATCAGAGTCTTTTCAAATGAGTCAGCTCTTCGCATGAGGTATCCAAAGTATTGGAGTTTCAGCTTCAGCATCAGTCCTTCCAATGAACACCCAGGACTGATCTCCTTTAGAATGGACTGGTTGGATCTCCTTGCAGTCCAAGGGACTCTCAAGAGTCTTCTCCAGCACCACAGTTCAAAAGCATCAATTCTTCGGCACTCAGCTTTCTTTATAGTCCAACTCTCACATCCATACATGACCACTGGAAAAACCACAGCCTTGACTACACGGACCTTTGTTGACAAATGGCCCTTACTACTGACTTTCCCGTTTTGAAGACGTCACTCTTTCCCTGTTGGCTGCATCGGGTCTTAGTTGTGGCACGCAGGGTCTCTCATCGCAGGTTTGCTGCAGGGCATAGCCGTCCCTCTAGTTTAGGCCCATGGGCTTCAGAGTGTGTGAGACCAGTAGTTGCAGTGCGTGGGCTGAGTTGCCCTGCAGCATGTGGAATCTTAGTTCCTGCACCAGCGATGGAACCCACATCCCCTGAACTGGAAGGTGGATGGACTCCTAACCACTGGACCACCAGGAAAGTCCCTAACCCTGACTTTTGAACTTACTCCCAGGAAAGGAACAATTGGTCCTTTGGGTGGAGTCCTGTTGGGCTTATCTTTCCAACATCAATACTTTTTGAAATCCTACTATGTGAAAAGTAATAAGTAAATGGTTCCCTTGGTTTTACATCCTGAGCCACGTAGAAACTCTGCCTCTCTCATCTGCCCCAGAAGACAAGTCTGTTCTAAGCATCTGATAATGGCTTACAGAGAATAGGATCTTATGTTCAGTGACCCAGTCCTATCTGACTCTTTGTGACCCCATGGACTGAGCCCACCAGGCTCCTCTGTCCAGGGGATTTTCCAAATAAGAATACTGGAGTGGTTGATACTTCCTATTCCAGGGAATCTTCCCAACCTAGGGATGGAATCTGCCATCTCTTGCGTCTCTTGCATTGGCAGGTGGATTCTTCACCACTAGAGCCACCTAGGAAGCCATCAGCATCTAATTCTGGTCTTGTTATGTCCTCATGGCCTGGCCTAAACCTGGGAATGCCTCATTATAATCCCTAAGGAGCTTACTACTAAATTCAGAAGAAGTGGGACACGATACATTGAATTTGGAATTCAGTTGGGCAGACATGAGCCTGGAGAAAATTAGGAACATACGGTTTCTTATTTGGATTTGCCTGCTTTGTGGCCCAGGATCTTCACTGCAGATAATCACAAACACATTAGCAGGACCCGATTACTATATAAAGTCATCTCTACTGAGGTTCTCTAACCTAGGATTCTATGAGACATCAAGATCTAAAAAGAATGACTGAGGTTAATTTAAGTTCCAATTTAAAATAGCAGTGAGAAAACTTTTTTTGTTATCAAATGGATATAAATTTATAAGACCTGGTGTTGGAGAAGACTCTTGGGAGTCCCTTGGACTGCAAGGAGATCCAACCAGTCCATTCTGAAGATCAGCCCTGGGATTTCTTTGGAAGGAATGATGCTGAAGCTGAAACTCCAGTACTTTGGCCACCTCATGCGAAGAGTTGACTCATTGGAAAAGACTCTGATGCTGGGAGGGATTGGGGGCAAGAGGAGAAGGGGATGACAGAGGATGAGATGGCTGGATGGCATCACTGACTTGATGGACATGAGTCTGAGTGAACTCCGGGAGTTGGTGATGGACAGGGAGGCCTGGCATGCTTGCAAAGAGTCAGACACTACTGAGCGACTGATCTGATCTGATCTGATCTGATATCACTTAGTGTGGATGATGAGATCCAGGAATGTTTACTTTCATGGACAACTAAGTTTAAACCAGAAAAGTTCCTTTTGGTGGTCACTTGGAAATGTTCAGAATGTCTTGGGTCCAGAATTTCTGCTTCAAGAAACTATGTGCATGTGGACAGAACAATACATGCACGGGGATGGCCTGTCTAGACATGTTGGGACCTACGAAAGGTCCAAAGTGGGCTTGTTTAAATGTTATACAGCTACTCAATGCATATAGAACACTGAAAATCTCAGCTGTGTCTTTTAATGAAGAAAAAAAAAAAAAAAAAAAACTAACCCAGCAAAACAGTGTACATAGAATAACAACATTATTATACAAAAATATATTTATAGGTATATGTCCATAAACACTTAATAATCACATAGAAGGGCTGATATAGTGGAAAAGGATGAACTTGGAGGGACCTAGATGTTTCAGAGCTAGTTATAAATGTCATGGAGGCAAGACGTTCCCGTGAATCTGACCTAGGATTTGTCACGCTTCAGGAGCAAAATATGAATAGGCATTTAAAATAACTTGAATAGTTTAACTGGAGCTTGCTGGCCCCAAATGGCTTCATTTCTGGGGGATAGATATATGAATGTAGCTAGCAGCGGAGCAGCATAGAAACTTTGGTTTTTTCCCCCATCCATAACGGCTGCTTTGGAAGCAGCCCTGGGAGTCCTTCAGGAACCGCTAGACCTCTGCAGCCTTATTAGATGCTCAGACACGTGTCTCCTGGTGAGAGTCTCATGCTGGGAAAGTCATTAGAATAATAAATTTCACTTCTCTGTGCGCTGGCTTTCTAAGCTTCAGGTGCATACGCGTTTTATGCTTTCTCCAGTTTCCTGTGGCTGTAAGTCCTGGGATTGCTGACCTATCCCTTCCTCCAAAGTTTTGCAAGCATCATGAGTTCAGGGAGTCACTGAGGCTGAAAATAATTTGTGGGCTTCAGACTGCCATTGCCCTGCACAGTTCTCTGTATTCTCGATGCCGAGGAACTCAGTGAAAAATAAGATCTAATTAATGAAAATAGACTACACAAGGGATGGTAAGGAAGATGCCACAAAATGCTTTTTGATACTTTGTGTTAGAGTCTGACCCCAGCTTCCATTAATACCACTATCAAGATCATCCGATGGTATCTATTTATATGGATGGAAATGACTGCATTAAATTGCAGTTTTCAAACAGAGAGATTCTGGAAAAGGCCTTGCCATACTAAATGGCAGTTTCTATAAATGGAACAGTATTCGTGAGGGAGGCTTCAGAAAGCAATACTATGTAAATTCACCATTAAGGTTTGCTTTTTCAAAGGTTATCAAAAAGATTTAGGAAAGGTATACTATATTGTATATATTCCTTTTATAATTTCAAGTAATTATCATTCAGTAAATAAATTTAGCATTTCCCTACCATTCAAGGATAGATCAAACCCCTTCTCTGTATTAAAGAAGGGGAAAAAAATGTATAAGTGGTAATAAACATTTGGATCTTCAAAAATAATGCTAGGCTAAAATTGGAGAAAGAATATTATGCTTAAATACAATAACATGAAACAAAAAGCATATTATTTCTTTGTGTTAAATCTCTTTATATGGTCTTTTCTTCCAGCCCATATACTTAGAAAAGGCATCTCTTTATTTTACATATCTATGTGTTCCTTTATTTCACCTCAGGATGCCATGTTATGGGTCATGGGCTTCCTTTCAAAACTTTTTCCTCCACTTCTGCCTTTAAATATGTGGACTATTTACTGCATTTTCTCTATTTCTGAATGTGAGGGGGTGTCAAAACCCCCCAAATGAAAAAGAACCAAGAAAAGTTGACTGCTGACTGTCCCACGGACTGCGTCCCCGTATTTTACTTCTAAACTTCCTGAAGCCTTAACTTCCACAGGCTTTTCTCCAGTTCTCAAACACTGTTTCCTTAAATTTTGTGAGCTGTGGGTGGTTCTTACTAGATTACAGTTGTGGGAAATAGGACATGAAATAAGAGTTGAACCAACTCTCAGATTTAAGAGCATGCCACACTGTCATATGCATCTAAATTTGGGACAGGTAAAGAAATCGCTCACTGTAAAAATGTAACTGAATTCAGGTTTGTGTCTTTTAGTAAAAAAATCAAATTAGAATTACTCAGGTGACATTTCTGCTATGACTACCATGCAGATATTACTTAACCACATAGATCTTAAAGAAATACATTTCTTTAAAAGCCTAGGGTTCTTATGAAAGTTGCCTCCAAATTTGTTTTTCTGAGTCCAGCTAGAGGGAATTTGGTATTTTGTGGGTCAAGAATTGTCTAAACACTCCACAGAGCAAACCAGGGACTTCAACAGAAATAAAATTAAGCTCATCAGCCTACAGTGTTTATCCTTGGTGTGGTGAGCTGTGACGCTTGTTGATAACTTCTTTGCTGTTTCTGTGGCTTTAAAAATGAAAACAGAAGTCAGTCTTTACTAGAAAATCATGTTGATCCTTGATCAGGTCATCAAAAGCAATTGTAAAGGTCAATTAGCAGCCCAGATGTCCAACAGTGGGGGAATGTTTTGTAAAAAATAAAATGATGTTTGGAAACACATGGAAAAGCTGAAAAAGAATATATACTTGTATGTATTCTCTGGTGAAAATTGTGTAAAAACTATTCCTGAGTTGAATATATGATATTTACTTCAAGCTTACTAATTTCATTTGGTATTCCAGTTTATGGATAAAGTTACATAATTCAAAAAATTGAAGTTTATTCCATGAAAAAATTCCACAAAAAATAATTTAATCCTAATATGTAAGCATTCCATTACTTTACATCTATATGATGAAGTACTGAATCTCTACTAAAACTCATTTTTTAGAAAACCATTAATAACCTGAAAAACAATTGTGATATGTTAAGAAAGCAACATACAATGTGTGTGAGAGACAGAGAGATAAGTGACAGAGGGGAGACAAGACAGAAAACAGATATTTAAGTAGATGCAGAAATGCAATGTGTCAAAATAGTAACACTGCTATAATCAATATAATTTATATTTTACAGAATTCTCTATATTCCATGTTTTCTGTTATAGACATGTATTACTTTTATAATCAGGAAAACACAAAAAAATGTTATTTAATCACCAACAAAGCATAGGAAAATTTAAAAGATATATATAACTTTTAAAACTTCTGGTTAAATTTGCTTGATAGTAATATAACCACTGTTTCTTTCTTTCTATATTTTCCACTTTTTTTCTTATAAAGAACATGTATTGCTCTTAGAAGAAAATATTTTTTGTTTTGTTTTTCAGAAAAGAGACAATATTTCCCGACTCTTAATCATTTATTTTGGTGAAACTAGAAAAATAAAGGACAGTAATGCACTTTCTCTACAACTAGATTATAACTAATCAGGAAGGATAAAAGTGCACTTTATTTTATTATGTTTCTTCCTCTGTTCTAAGTCAATAAATGAAAAGAAATATTGAGGATGATTTGTTGAAACATCCATAAACCAGTGATCAAGATGTCTACTTGGATGGAAATTAGAGAGTCACTGCCACATCTTTCTTTTAGACACTGAGACTACTTTGAGTTTGAAATTCATTGAGACTAACTCTTCAGACCCTGTGCTCCTCAGAAAATTGCAAAGTAGTCTCTTTGCGTGTAGATTTCCAATACTAAGGTGGCCATCAGCTGTGTTAACTTTATTCCAATAGAGAAGATTCAGCCTGAACTAGCTTGCCATTATAAGTTAGAAAGAATTCTAACATTGTATCATTTGGCAAAAACGACCGCCAGGGTCCATGGAAGGATGCATAGGGTGAAGCTGGCTCAGCTTCTGTGGACAAGCAAGCCCTATTGGCTTGCTCACTAGGAAGGATGGGCATGTCTTTGCTGAAATGTGGAAAGCCAAAAGAGCAGCTTGACCCGTGTTCACAGGAGGGATGCCTGGGGAACCGATTTCTCATCAGTTTTTCCTCAATGCCTGGTACACTGTCTGGCATTTAGTAAGTGCTCAGTAAATATTGCTGAAGGAATTCATGAATTCCAAGGCTTCAATCTGAGCTATCTTTTAAGTCAGTACCCAAAATGGGGATTCACCGTGTGCATGCGTGCTCAGTCACTTCGGTTGTCTCCGACTCTTTGTGACCCTATGGAGTGTAGCCCGCCAGGCTCCTCTGTCTGTGGGATTCTCCAGGCAAGAGTGCTGGAGTGGGTTGCCGTGCCCTCCTCCAGGGGATCTTCCAACCCAGAGATTGAACCCACATCTCTTATGTCTCCGGCATTGGCAGTCAGGTTCTTTACCACTGGTGCTACCTGGGAAGCCTGAGGATTCAGTAGAAGCTGTTAAAAAAAAATAAAGCTTCATTTAAATTTAAATAGAACACAGCAAAAATACAAGAACTATTCTAAATCTATTGAATCAGCAATATCCCCAGTTTGTTTTAGTTTTTCCCAGTCTCACAAGTCTTTGGATTCATTCCAATGAAACTTCTTAAGCCACTGACCTCAACACACACACACACACACACACAGTTTAAATATGGGGACAAGAGAGGGAGCAATGAAGAAAAGTCTTTGTATAAATTAAGGAAACTGTTGAAAAGTCCTTTCGGCTTGTCCTGGTGATGTTTAGGGCAGCGTCAAGGAAGGAGGGGTTTTCAGCAGAACCAGAAAACTGTCCTAGCATCCAGAGCTAAGTGGCAGGAAAGAGAGGACTATGGGAATCTAGAGTAGAATGGACTATTGGTGCTGGAAATGAATGTAGCTGAAACCATTCTTTCTGTCCAATAATAAGGTCCCCAAATGGTGACAATGAGGATTGTCAAGGCAGCCATTCCTATCACACTCCTATTCCAGCCCTGATTTACAGAGATAACTTTGCTCAGTAAAAACGCAGCTCTGTCTGAAACTTCAATGCCAAACCTCCAGGGCTCTGGCTTAATTAATCTGGGGATACAAGGCAGGCCCATCTCGTCTTTCAGATGTCATTTTCTTGAAGCCTACAATTAACGTCTCTCTAACAAATAGCCCAGAGAAATGGCTTTGTGGTTTTCCTTTCATACTTTTGGAGATGACGGACAGACAGGCTTTATGACATGTGTTTCTGGGAAGTCTTTTTAACTGACTTGTCTCCAGATGCAAACAACTTGAGCAGCTAAGTGGTCTGCTGTTTCCTCTGTTGCTTTCCTGATGGGCTTCTCTCAAGAGAGGGTGAGCAAGTTATGACATCATTTGTTGATTTCACCTGGGCATCAATTGCACTAATTTGGAGTATTATCATAATTGATCCTGCATCTTGTGTCTTAAGTTAAAATTTACATAAACAAACATTTTATCAAATGTGCCCTTCAAGTTGGACATTCATTTTCATGTTAGGTAATCTATTTAAGGATTCCTGACTTCTTCTAGAGATACTGCTTTGGATTATCTGTTGGACTTTGAAAATTTCCATATTTTATTTCTCTTCGAACTCAACTCTGCATGCTCCTTGGATTTTACTACTTGGTTTTTAGGACGTTTGCAGACCAGAACCTTTCTATTGGTTAATGGTGATATAAACCTGCATCTTCTACTCATGCAGTTCCTATATTCAGACTGTCTAATAAATCACCAGAGGAGGAATAATTAAAAGCTTCTTTCAATTCTATTAGTAAATTACCAAGGATGACTGGGTGCTGCTTCTAGATGCGTTATGATTTATACTATTAATGTGGATTGTTTTGGTTTTCTAAAAATAATAAATGACCCAATGAATAGCATTTGGCTAGAGGCAGACAAGAAAATAATCCATATTATATAGATTTGTTCAGTGGCATTTAAAAGACCTTGATTAGAATTCAGTCTGGGCTGGAGTGATGAGAATGCAGTTTACTGATGGCTGTTTGAAGTCATTCTACATGGCAGAGGCTGGAGGGAGTCACAAACAGAAACATTTCTTACCTCCAGTGGCTGGATCCAGCTGTCTGGCATTTGAAAGAGAGAAATGAAAAGGTCTGAGTGTCACGATCACTGAAACCATTCTCATGTTTTGGTTTTAATTCTATCTTTGATTGGCTCAGAATTTCAGCAGTGAGCTGAACTGGCCTTCCCAAGACGCCACGTCCTCATGGCTCCTTGAGCAAAACGCTTGTGTTTTGTACGTGGAGCAGGAAGTGTCTTCTCTGACATACTGGTTCACCTACACCCATGTTCCTCTCAAACACCCCAAGAATCATCTCAACAGGTTTAGTGTTTTGGGATTGGGAGGGCTTACTCAGATGGTGCCGGGACATGGACTGGGAGAAAGGCAGGCGCAAGGTGATCGTTTTAAATACTTCCATATTTCAGACGGCAACAGACATCTGATCCGTTTCATCAATGGACTGGTGAAATCTATGGTGTTGGAAAGCCAAAAAATTTGCTGGGCAAATTTATTCACCAGGATCAGGTTTAAATATCTCTCCATAGAATCATGTTGAAAACATGATTTCACACATACACACAGGCATCATTGAGTAAGCAAACATCTGGTCACTGCTGTTAGGGAACGGAGAGGTAATGTGCACAAAAGCCACATTAAACTATGACTGATATTCTTAACTTTGTGTGTGTGTGTGTGTGTGTGTGTGTGTGTGCGCGCGCGCGTCATCCAGAAGGGGGTGCCGTCGACAGATCATTGTGCCATGGTGGGTTCAGGGAGGGCACTACATTTGATCTAGGTTCAGCAGGAAAGGTCTAGCATGAAGGTGGAGATGATACTCTGAAGGAGAGAGAGAAAAGCCAGAAAAACTGACTAGTCTAGAGTTAGGAGAATCAAGTACTGTTTCAATCAGTTCCAAGTACAAAAAAGCCTTTTTGAATTATTCTCCCATAGCCTTATCACCTTTAAAAGATTCCTTCTTCATTCATTAATCCTTTAAGCATTTTATATGACGTGCATATATCAATGTTCTCTTAGGTGTGAGGGATTCAAAGATAAACATACAAAATTACAAAATGAAAAACACTTCCCAAAAGTATACAGTAAGGAGATGGCACCACAGAAACAGTTATAATCTTCCAGTGATCACTACTGGTACACAAAAGTGTATTAAACAGTTAAAGTGTGAAAGTTAGGCAAAATGTCACTTTCGTTTTGAGAGAAAAGATTAAATGTGTTGTCTAAAAACTTTATTAATTCTTGATTGTATATGTTTTTAATAGAATAACTAGCTAACAGTCTCTTATGTTTCTTTTCTGACAGAGAAGAAGATATCTAGTGAATAATCAAACAGGAATATTTCAGAAATTTAAGTTGGAAACTATTGAAAGAAAACAAAATTAAAATTGCCTTTGTTAGGAGCCAGAGTTCCCAATGTCTCCCTGAACTGATAAGCAGCAAAATAATTCTACTTGCTTTTTAAAATTGTAGTGATTTTGAACTATTGAATTTCAGTTTCATACTCTGTTTTACTATGGTTCCTCTAGTAATAATTGTCTCTGGGAGATGAAGAATATCTGTCTTTCTGATGGGAAAAGAGAAACCATTAATTGGCCTAGAATTACTATTGTGAAAACATGAAAATAAAAGAGATTTATCTTCAAATTTACCCATCTATAAAATGGGAATGGTAGTAGGATGAACCTCACAGCCTTACTGTGATGTTTCAGTGAGAAAAAATGCACTTAAAGCCACAGAACAGTGCCCAGAATACAGTAAGAGCTCAATTATGTTCCTTCGGCTATTTTTGTGTATACATTAGTAAATATAATCTAAATTTTAAAAAACTAGCAGGTGAAAGCCTAAGATATGGGCACACCTATGTCAACTTAAAACAAATATTTACAACCTAAAAGTTGAGCTATGTTTTATTCAGTGACAATGTTTAGAACTTCAGGCCCAGGAGACGGTGCCTCAAGTGACCTTGGGAGAAGTGCTCCAAAGGGACGAGGGGAAGAGCCAGGTTACATAGAGGTTTACAACAAAGGGCAGGTAGTTTTAACCTCAGAAGATTATTGTTAATTAAAGAAAACCAGATATCCCAAGTTAAGGAATTTAGGGCTTTTCTATGTATAGAAAGGTGCAGGAGTCTGGGCTCACTGAATTAATTCCTCTCTTATGCCTCTCAGCTATCCTGGGCCAGTGTCCTGTTTTCTCCCCATCCCGCACTCCCTTGTGCTCCCTATAGGGAGAGGCTGCAATCTGATGACTACTGGAAGGCAGGTTCTCCTTCCTGAGGGCCCTTATCGCTCAGCAGCTCGTATGGAAGGGCTGGAGCCGCTGATAGCTGTGGCATCCTTGTTTTCTAGCATGGCAGAAAGAGCTCCATTTCTCAGGCTTCCCCAGTGCCTCGGCAATAAGGAATCCACCTGCCGATGTACGAGATTCAGGAGACGCAGATCCGATCCCTGCGTTGGAAAGATCCCCTGGAGGAGGGCATGGCAACCCACTGCAGTTTTCTTGCCTGGAGAATCCCATGGGCAGAGGAGCCTGGTGGGCTACAGTCCACGGGATTGCAAAGTCAGATAAGACTGAAGCGACTTACCATGCATGCACTCCATTCCTCACCCAACTTCCTCTGAATGTTTAATTCCATAAGGCAGGCCTCTCGGACTTCTTTTCTGGATCAGCATCTGGGGTTTCTCCTGTTAGAGTTTCTGTCTGGAGGCCATATCCCTGCAGCGGTGATGGCATGGCCCTTGTGAGTTAATATTGAGTCTGTTCTGTTAAACCCAGTGAATTCACAGCACTGCTACTCTGGGTATAAGCAGCTTCTGAAATGAGGCAAAAAAAAAAAAAAATGCTGGGTCATACCAAGAATGTTCTTTTCCCTAAGAGACATTCTGGCTTCCCAGTTATACCAGCTGGGTGTTCTCCCTAACCTCCTGGCTGCACATATGTGACGAATAATTGTGATTTAGTGAAAAAAAAAAAGTGAATGGGAATGGGACAAATTGAAGCAATTAACTAAAAGATGTAAAAGAGAAAGGAGACTCAGACTTAGCCCCTGGACCTTGTGGGTGGGAAACCCTCAGTGCTGGTTAAAGTAATGGTAATGACCACTTTCCCTCTTTGCAGACTGTTATCAGTGGTTAAGGGCCTTATGATTTTCGCTAGAGACTGGAAAGGAATGCTAACATATGAAACCAAGCAAAGAAGTGGCAAATAATTGAGCCTTGAGGGATCCTTTGGAGAGTGCCTGTCATTTAGGGGAATGCACGTTTGATATTCATCTAGCTGGTTTCTGAGCGCCTGTTTGCAGGAAATGAAATGCTAAATCTCTATGTTTGCCAAGGGGAGGAGAGGAGTGGGTAGTGTCCTCAGAAGTAATCAAAGCCTTTTTAACATTAAAAGTGACTGAGGAATGTTTGGAGCTGCAGATACAATGATGCAAATCAAGTGTTGTACCAGTATTCTGCCTGGTGACCCTGGAAGCTTTAAACATTCTGCTTGGAAGTGGGTGGTCAGCATCAGAGCCTCTGACTCAGTGCCTCAGTGCAGGGAGGCAAGGAAACCTGGTGGCTATACAGAGTGCTGGGAAAGATGGTTTAGTACTGGGATGAGGTGTGTGACCCCGGACTAGAGCCCTTTTGAATGCGCTCCATCCCAGTGTTACAACCCTTCCAAAATGGTAGAGGTCAGCAAGAACAAGACCCTAGATTTGTGAAGGTGGGTCTTTACAACCTGAATCAAGAGCCCTTCAGTCAATGTGAGTTGCTTTCTTTATTTTTCCCATGAGATATTTTAATCTACAATGTTGTCAACTTCTGCTGTACAGCAAAGTGATTCAGATATATAATACTCTTTTCCATTATGGCTTATCACAGGAGATTGAATACAGTTCCCTGTGCTATACAATAGCACTTTGTTTATCCAACCTATATATAACCGTTTCCACCTAGTGAGTTGCTTTATAATGAGAATACATCCATGAAGTTGTCAAAGACATCCGTGATGTCCTGCAGAGACCTCCTCCTGTTTTGAATTTTCTAGGAATTTTGCAAGATGGTTTTTATTTATTTTTATTTTTTTTAATTATTATTTTATTTTATTTTTAAACTTTACAGTATTGTGTTAGTTTTGTCAAATATCAAAATGAATCTGCCACAGGTATACATGTGTTCCCCATCCAGAACCCTCCTCCCTCCTCCCTCCCCATACCATCCCTCTGGGTCGTCCCATTGCACCAGCCCCAAGCATCTAGTATCGTGCATTGAACCTGGACTGGCGACTCATTTCATACATGATATTATACATGTTTCAATGCCATTCTCCCAAATCTTCCCACCCTCTCCCTCTCCCACAGAGTCCATAAGACTGTTCTATATGCTATGTGCATGTATACTTAGTCACTCAGTCATGTCCAACTCTGACACCATGGACTGTAGCCCGACAGGCTTCTCTGTCTATGGAGATTCTCCAGGCAAGAATACTGGAATGGATTGCCATGCCCTCCTCTAGGGGATCTTCCCAACCCAGGGATCAAACCCAGGTCTCCCACATTGCAGGTGGAGTCTTTACCGTACTATAGAAACTTGTAATTAAATAAATTATATTTAAGAAAGGCAACACTCAAAATTTACCACTTCGTAATGATTTTACCCGATTTTGCTATTATCTGGGCTCTTGAGGTTCTTAGCATTTATTATATCCATATGGTTAAAATATCATAAAATGGGGTACAACGGCTCATTTCTCCTGACTCTGCATTATGCAATGTGATGTTGGTAGCTTGAAATTGGCTTTCTGCTCACCACTTCAAAGGCCTTACTCCCACCCATGGGAAAGCAGTAGCCGGGCAGTTATTCTGAAGGCTTCACAAAAGCGGTTGAAAAGATAAAGTGTGTATAAGGCAATGCCCTTTAGGTCTTCTGCCCATTTTTTGATTGGGTGTTTTTTTTTTTTTTTTTTTCTTCCTTTTTCTTGTCAAATCATGGTGACGGGCTCACAGAGAGAACAGACTTGTAGTTGCCAAAGAGGGCATGGGGAAGGATGGGCTGGGAATTTGGGTTGGTAGATGCAAACTATTATGTATAGAAAAGATGGACCACAAGGGCCTATTGTATAGCACAGGGAACTATAGTTAATATCCTGGGATAAACCATAATGGAAAATAATATGGGAAAGAATACATATATGTATAGTTGGGTCACTTTGGTGTCCAGCAGAAAGTAACACAATATTGTGGATAAACTATACTTCAACTTAAAAAAAAAATGTAATGCTATCTGCTAACATCTGCCTCTTGGTCAGCCCTCCACTGGCTTCTCTTTTAGTGGCTCCATTTCTTAATGTTTAAGGACCAACTTCCGTCACCACGCAAAACCTGCGCCAGAAGACCCTGGGCCCCACAGTGGTCAAACGTACTGAACTTAGACGGGACCATGGACGTGGACAGAACTCAAGTTCTGGTTTCACTCGTCTGAGTGAGGTTTGGACAATGGGAGTCTGCAAGATTCCCAGGTGAAGCTCCTATGAAGGCAAGGTTGAAAACTGCTAACTAGTCCAGGGAAAACTACCATTTATTTTTGCTCTTCTCCTCTCTTTGGGTATCCTCTTCCCCTGGTTACCCTGCTGCCTTCCTATGCCACTTGTGTTCACCTTCTTAGTCATTCTTCCCTCACCTCTGAGCCGATGGCACAGTTTCAGGATTGCACAAACCCCAGAGAGGCTCATCACCAAACCAAAGAGGGCGTCTTCCCCAAAAGTTCCATTACAAGCCGCAGGGGAGGACTCGAATGGCTGTGGCTTGGAGCCCATGCGTTCATCTCCCAAGCAGTCACTGGGCGATCATCCCCTGCTCCGTGATGGTCCTGTACCAGGGCCAACCCCACAAAGACCGGTGCCCAGCACACCTGTGTGCTTCTGCTCCGCTGGCTTGGGGTGGTCCTTGCTGGAATCATGTGTTAAAGGCTTCATTTAAAATATATATATTTGTTTATTTTTGGCTGTGCTGGCTCTTCATTGCTGTTAGTGGGCTTTCTCTAGTTGTGACGAGCAGAAGCTACTCTTTGTCACAGTAAGCAAGCTTCTCATTGTGGTGGTTTCTCTTGTTGCAGAGCGTGGGCTCTAGCCATGCAGGCTTCAGTAGTGGTGGCTTGCTGGCTCAGCCACTCTGAGGCACGTGGGATCCTTTCAGATTAGGGGTCGGACCTGTGTCCCCTGCATTGGCAGGCGGATTCTCAACCACTGGATCACCAGGGAAGTCTCTAAAGACTTCACTCTACTAATCAGCGAAGATGTGGTCCTAAAATCGTTACCAGTTCGAGTCTGGTCTTCCGTGAGGATCTTATAGAATGAAAGTTATTCTTCTTGCATATGTATTTGATTACTAATTAATGATATTAATAGATTAATATCATTTCAAATATTATAACCATAACACAAAGACATCTTGATTCTTCTTACTGAACATTGGTGGCCAGGGAAAGTCAAAAGTTATAGTGGAAAAACTCCTAAGATCTCATCTCTGATCTGTCTCTCACTCACTTTGCAGCCTTGAATGAGTCCCTAAGCAGTTCTCTATCGGCTGACTTGTCTGTGAAACAGAGATTAAAATACCTGTCTATTTATCTCACAGTGGTATTAGGGGGATTAAATGAGATCATGTTGATGAGATAATTTTGAAAAGCATCTCAACCTACAGCTGTAAACGTATTATTCATATACTGGCTAGCCAAGTGGTATTAGCTGTTACAAGTAAAGATAGTAAGCATGCAGATGCATGTGCCCAGATGATTACTTGTGACATAAATAAGTTTTCTCCTGATACATATTCTTTCGGGTACAGGTCTGATTTGGTTTCAGATTTCAGTCAGAATTTTATTGAAACTCTTAGAATGATTTTTTTCCCTAATTTTATCATTCTTAACTGGTAAGTATGTCATCAAAACTGAACCACAAATGTATTAATATGAAATCAAAATGCAGGCATATAGGAATAGACAATGTATTTTCCAAATAATTTGGGATTTGGAACAAGATCATTCATTTATTTTATGATTTCTTTGAAGTGGGTTTGCTGCTTTAATACCTTTAACACCCATTTCTCAACTTAAGAGTATCTTCTTTGTCCTGCCTGGCTAGATACTTTCTCTCGGAGTATTAGTTGCTCAGTCGTGTCTGACTCTTTGTGACTTCATGGCTGTAGCCTGCCAGACTCCTCTGTCCATGGAATTCTCCAGGCAAGAATACTGGAGTGGGCTGCCATTCCCTTCTCCAGGGGATCTTCCTGACCCAGGGATTGAACCCAGTCTCCCACATTACAGGCAGATTCTTTACCTTCTAAGTTACCAGAAAAGCCCACTATCTCTCAGGGTCAACCTCAAATCTGTAGCCTTTTTTGAATCACAGTGATAAAAATGCTTGTGCCAATCTCTGTGTTTTTCTCTGGGTTTTCTGAGAATCTCTCTCACACACACACATACACATACAAGCTCACATGTCAGTTTTTATATGGTTTATTTGTTCATCAGTTCAGTTCAGTTCAGTTCAGTGGCTCAGTCACGTCCGACTCTTTGCGACCCCATGAGTCACAGCACGCCAGGCCTCCCTGTCCATCACCAACTCCCGGAGTTCACTCAAACTCATGTCCATCAAGTCAGTGATGCCATCCAGCCATCTCATCCTCTGTCGTCCCCTTCTCCTCCTGCCCCCAATCCCTCCCAGCATCTGGGTCTTTTCCAATGAGTCAACTCTTTGCATGAGGTGGCCAAAATACTGGAGTTTCAGCTTCAACATCATTCCTTCCAAAGAAATCCCAGGGCTGATCTCCTTTAGAGTGGACTGGTTGGGCTTCCTTGCAGTCCGAGGGACTCTCAAGAGTCTTCTCCAGCACCACAGTTCAAAAGCATCAATTCTTCGGCACTCAGCTTTCTTCACAGTCCAACTCTCACATCCATACATGACCACTGGAAAGACCATAGCCTTGACTAGACGGACCTTTGTTGGCAAAGTAATATCTCTGTTTTTTAATATGCTATCTAGGTTGGTCGGACACGACTGAGCAACTTCACTTTCACTTTTCACTTTCATGCATTGGAGAAGGAAATGGCAACCCACTCCAGTGTTCTTGCCTGGAGAATCCCAGGGACGGCGGAGCCTGGTAGGCTGCCATCTCTGGGGTCACACAGAATCGGACACAACTGAAGTGACTTAGCAGCAGCAGCAGGTTGGTCATAACTTTCCTTCCAAGGAGTAAGCATCTTTTAATTTCCCCATGTATTTTTCCATCCCCTGGCACCTAAGAGTGCTGATATGTACCCATAACCTAGTAAATACCGAATGACTGATTGAATCAGAAAACACATTTTTTGAGCGTGGAGAAAAGTTAGAGTTACAAGAAAAAAAAAGGATCAAAGGGAAATGTCTAAATTTTATTTCAGATTCATAGAGATATGTACCTAATCGATCAACAGGTTTTACTGAATTTTCACTACATGTCAGATATCAAGGTGCAGATGAGGGTTAGCAGTGATGACCACAGATCCTGTGTGATCCACACTGAGGTAGATAAACACATGATAAATCATTTCAATATAGGGGACTTAATGCAGAATGATCAAGGAAGGACACGGAGGAGACGGCCTTTCACCTGAGACCTGGGGAAGTAGGAGTAAGTTTTACAGGAACCCAGAAAGGAGCATTTCTGATGAGAAGGAGTAAAAGAGAAGGGGGCCAGAAAGAAGAGGGAACAGGGGAGCATGAGGCCCCCAGCCCTGTGTGGGCGTCCTGCCTCACAGGACCCTAGGAAGTCTACAGAGGACAGGCATTGGGGGTGAACTGGGCTTTCAGATGAGGAAAGGCACCAACGCTGTGCAGGTGTGTAATTGATTTTTAACAATATCTTGTATTTTTTAAATTAATTTTTATTGCAGTATATTCACAATGTTTTATTCACAAGTATTATTCACAATGTTGTGTTAGCTTCTACTGTGTAGCAAAATGAATCAGCCATACATACACATATATCCCCTCCCTTTTGGATTTCTCTCCCGTTTAGGTCACCGCAGAGCATTGAATAGAGTCCCCTATTATATACAGTATATTTTCATTAGTTGTCTATTTTATGCATAGTATCAATAGTGTATATGTGTCAATCCCAATCTCCCAATTCCTCCCCACCCCACTTCTTTCCCCTGTGGTGTATATACCATGGAATATTACTCAGTCATAAAACAGAATGAAATCAGGTCATTTGTAGGGACATAGATGAACCTAGAGACCATCATACAGAGTGAAGTAAGTCAGAAAGAAAAAAATAAATATCATATATTAATGCATATATGTGGAATCTAGAAAAATTGTATAGATGACCTTGTTTGCAAAACAGAAATAGAGACACAGACATAAAAGATATCTTGTGCTTTAAGAAGCCTATTATCTCATCACAAATATGGCTTGTTCTGGCTAGTGGCAAGGGTTACTTATTTTCTGCCATCTAATTTGTGGCTCTGCACCTGGTAAGGCTTACAGGTGTCCAAGCCAGCTGCGCTCTGGACAAAAGCGCACTAGGAAAATGCAGTCTCCCACTGAGGGGCTCCTGTGTACTTGGGACTGTCACAGTTAATCTGGTGGCTTTGCTTATGTCAGCTCATTTCAGTCCTCAGCACAAGCCTCGGAGATTTTTGTCCCCTTTGCACAGATGAGGAGATGGAGGCATAGAGGATTAAGTGCATTGTCCACATCACACACATTGGTAAGTAAGCCACAGAGCCAAGGTCAAGGCAGGCAGTGAGACTCCAAGTCTCATACTGAGCACAGCGCTGTGCATCTGTGAGCTGCTTGTCCTCGGTCTGCCAAGAGTGCGTATGTGATCAGTGGTCTTGTCACCTTGGACAAAGGGTTATGAAAGTTGTGTGGTCTTGCATGTGACCTGAGAACAGTCCACATTATGCCTCCGTGACAGACTGGGAAGAAAATGGCCCTTCGGGGGTCCCAGAAGCACAAATCTGAAGCATACGCTGCCCTGCCCTAGATGAAATACGGTGATAATCTCCTTTCTTTGGTCTCTTAATAACCCACATGGTACATCACGTGCAAAAGTGTCATTTGTCATCTGCCTTGTGGAAGCACATCCTATTTCCTTCCTGTCCCTTGGGCCTCTGAGGAGGTAAGAGAAAGGTCCAGAAGGGGAAGAGGTCGTGTGACCCTCTTCTCTTCACCAACATGGAACAGGGCACTCTGGGCTCCAGAGTGTGCCCATCACCTTCCTACAACCATTCTGCAGCCCCTCTAGGAATTGGGAGACTATGAGAGGAGCGTGGTGGTGTAAGTGCTGGACGCTCATCAAGGTCGTCTCTGGTCCCGTGGTCCAGGAGGCGGTGTTCAGTGGACGAGGGGTCTGTGCTGACTCTCTTCTCTACTAAGGCAGTATCTGGAAGCAACCACAGCCTCCCACCCTGGTTAGAGGGACTGGGTATGGGTCTGGATGGATTCCTGAAACGCACTTCCATGGGGCGGGGGGCAGGGGGACGTGTTATTTTGAAAATAATAAAAAAGGAACTGGAATAATGATGTTCTTAGCATTATACAGCAAATCAGTGCCCAGAAATCTTTATCTTTTAATCCAGTGTGATAACCCTTAAATCATACCTTCCGGCCCCACCCTCCGCCCCCGCCGGCTTTAACTGGAGAGGTTCATTTTGTTCCTGAGCTAATGACTCTCTGGGTCAGATATCAGACACGTGGTACCTGGGTGGAAGGGATGTGTTCATCTTAGTCTTGGTTGTTGTTGTGATTAAAGTTATGTTATGTGTTTGGTATTCTGTGTTGGCTGTGGAAACAGATTCCTTTCTGTTTCCTGAAAGAAAAGAAAACATCGCCCACAACCTATGTGGGGAAACTCTTGTCCATCTTTCCCTCCTAACTTCCTTCCCTCCTTCCTTCCTACCTTTTTTCCTTTCTCTGTCTCTCTTTTTTTCAACTGTGGAATTAGGAAAACTTGTGATTAAAAAAAAAAAAAATCACAAGTGAATATTGCCATTACACAAGCGTTTCTTTGCAGTTTTGAATAAAATCACAGCCCCGATAAGGACGTTCTGAAGACTCACAATACTCACAAAGTCCGGATGCTTCCACCAACGAGTCACACACAGAGGGAAATTGAAATTTTTAGAAGACATTTAATTATCATGTTATCTTAGAAAGACAATAATGCAAATTTCTTTTCAAGTAAACTACCTACTTATGCCCATGAAACAGACATTTGCCTAGAGTGGCCTGCTTCATGGATAGCAAATGGAAACAAGTGCTGTGTGGTACATAGTGACATGCATGGTCTCACACATATAATAGCGTATGTGCAAAATGATAGACTTGTACTTTGTTCAGTTTTTTCCTGAATGCGATTTTTTCCTTCCTGCGTCTTCAAGATGGCAAGTTAGTGGTTGCTTTATCTAAATTGCCTCACTTAAGAGATTTGCCCTCTTTGGATGGGGGAGGGGAAAGGGCATGTGAAAGATGTCCTCTGAAGTATTCAAAACCCTTCAGTGAACCCTTGGGAGCACTAAAAATCAAACAAGTTTCATCAGATGACTGCTGTGTTCACTGGCATCTTGGAAACACATTGTTTTGACTTGAGACAACACCTAAAGTACAGTGGGATCCACTAAAATGCCTTTCCAATGTTAATATAGATTCTAGATGTGCAGTGATTCAGTTTTTTTAAAATTTTGTCCCCTTTCTATTCTATCACTGTTTAAACAAACTAATATAAACCTTTACAATTTTAATAGAGAGTTTAGATAGATATTCTGAATTTTATTCTTATTCTCTTATTTCTTTTACTTACCCTCTTTAAGCAAATAAACAAAAAAATACGAAAGTGATAGTCACTCAGTCATGTCCAACTCTTTGTGACCCCATGGACTACAGCCCACCAGGCCCCTCTGTCTGTTGGATTTCCTGGGCAAGAATACTGGAGTAGGTAGTCATTCTCTTCTCCAGGGGATCGTCCTGACTCAGGGATAGAACCCAGGTCTTCTGCATTGCAGGCAGATTCTTTACCATCTGAGTCACCAGGGAAGCCTCAAACAAAATCTAAGGTTAATCAATAAAAGAAAAAGTCACACACACATTCATTATTAGATGATCCTTATGATGAAAAAACAAAACAGAATAGTTAATGTACAAAATGCAAAAGAGAGAGGCTTAGTGAGGCTCACCTTCACCTCTCTTTAGGTCTCCAGGCTGCCATGGCATAGATGATGCATTCTGTCAAATTAACAATGCCTTAAATTTGGGGACGCTACTTATAAACGACGCTGCTCATAAAGGGAAGCTGATCTCTGCCACGACAGCGTCACATTCTGGTTTCACAAATGAGTCAAAGTTGGAGTTTAGTTTTGTGTGTTTCAGTGAGATGTGAAACCATTAAGTGGAAATAACCCTGCCTTAGGAATGGCACGTGGACTTCTCACAGCTCATGGTTCCCTGTGGAAGGCATCCCACTCCATCCTTCCCTGACTCTGGACACCACTCCTGGCCATCTCTCTTAGCTGAAGATACTGACTCCTTTAAGATGGGGAAAGGCTGCAGAAAGTGATTTCAATAACATGAATGATTCTTTATGACACTCTTAAATTGATTTGCCAAGAAGGATTCCTCTCAGCCTACAAAGATGCTTTAAAAATCAAAGTTGATGGCTAGTTACATTTATTGTGATTCAAAATGTTGTGTGTGGGTATGTGCCTAGGAGTCAAATGGTAGTGTGATATTGTTAGTATAAAATATCTGATTCCATACTGGACTGTGAGCTCCTTCATGTCCGTTGACTTAATGAACTTCCCTACCCAGTGCCTAACTCAGTATCTGGTGGTGTACAGTAGTAGGTGAGAATCTGTATAATCAGGAATCAACTACCCAAGTTCAAATTCTGGCTCTGCTGCTTGCTAGAGAATACTGGGAGCAATGTTTTTAGTGTCTCAACTATAAAGTATGATCAATATTATTACTTACCTCCTAGAATCAAATAAGATAATGTGAATACGGTACTTAGCCTAATACACATTAATTTAGCCATATAATATAGCTGTTACCCTGAGGTGGTTGGTTACTATGAAATTACAATGGCAAAAAATCTAAATGTGAGACAGAATTCTCACTTTGCTTGAAAAGTAAAAACATGTAAACCAGAAAGACTCCAGATATACTCAGTAACCCCGGTTAGGATCTGAAGAAGGGTCATGAGTGATACAGAGGCCCACAGTGACTGCTCTCTGCTTTGGAACATTTGTTAAATCACCCAGCCCTTGAAACAATTGAGGACAATCTTTTGATGCCTTAACCATGTTAACATACAAGTGTGGTTCTGTGCCTGTGTCTGGAGTCTAAGTGGGAAAGTTTGGAAGGAGAGGGGCGTTTCAGAGGTTAGCGCTGGGGGACCAGTGAGGAGTCTCCATCCCTGGCTACTCAACATCACCATCCTGTGGCAAAGGACTTTGAACATTTCTTAGTCTTGAGAGCCTGGAGGAGAGACATGCGTTCTCGCTGGCTCAGGTTACCATGTTCTGGTTAAATGAAAAAGTATGAGCATCCGTTCCTTGTCACCACAATTCCAGCCGTCGAAGGCAATGCTTGTGGAGCAGAGATATACGATCTGGTGACTTCTGAGGTTGGGGAAAAAAAAAAGAAATGATGTGTTTGCCAAGGGGGAGGGGGTGCAGGAGGGATTGACTGGGAGGTCGGGGCTAGCAGATGCAAGCTATTATATACAGGATGGATAAACAACAAGATCCTACTGTGTAGCACAGGAAACTATATTCGATATCCTGTGATAAGCCGTAATGGAAAAGAATGCAAAAAAGAATGTATATATGTATAAATGAGTCACTTTGCTGTAGAGCAGAAATTAGCATGACACTGTGAATCAACTCTACCTCGATAAAATATAAATAAATAAATACTGTAAAAATGTTACAGAGCAAACCTCCCCATCTCTGACGTGGGGCTTTCTACCTTCTGTGGGGCCAGGAAGGTCAAGGGAGAGGGTCCTAAGAGCAGATGGTTTTCAGTGAGTGCTCAGCCCAACCCACTCCAGCTGTGAGCACAGAGCTCTGCCATTCAGAGGGACCATCGGAAGATAGGCCCCTCAAGGAGAAAAGCAGGCTGGAGAGCTTGGTGTCTGCCCCTGAGCATGTGTTACAGTGACCACAGCAGGGCCCGGACCCTCAGGGCTAAGGCGGTTGTGCACACCACCCTAAGCTGTTTGGTTCACACTTATACCCTTGTCCCTCAGAGCCTTGTCCACTCTCTTTCTGACCCAGATCCAACTCCTTTTCAGTGTTCTCCGGAACTCCAGAGTCAGAGACAACATCTCTTAATCAAACTCTTCTTTTTCTTTCTTTCACTTTTTCACTCAAACCCAGGTGTCTCTGAAGACACTGCTTCCCTTCAAACTGTCTCACACGGGGGGGAGCCCACCCCCGACTAGTTCCAGAAGGCCTTCCTTGGTGCCACTGTCAGCCCATTCTCTCTCCCTCTTCTGTAAACACCCCCACTTTCAAGTCTCGTGAGTCTGCAAACGGTATCACCCACCTCCCATCCCCCTTCAGCCTTTTACCTTCCCTTCCAGGCCACTCACACATCCCGCGTGAGTCCTGCCACGTTCCTTGTGACACTGGCCTCTCTGTTCTTTGACTTCAGTGGTTCCTGCTCCAATGAGTTTCGTTTCTCTTCTTCCTTAACCACTCATCCAACAGACATATCCTGGACCTTTGCTGCTGCCGCTGCTCCTAAGTCGCTTCAGTCGTGTCTGACTCTGTGCGACCCCATAGATGGCAGCCCACCAGGCTCCCCCATCCCTGGGATTCTCCAGGCAAGAACACTGGAGTGGGTTGCCATTTCCTCCTCCAATGCATGAAAGTGAAATCGCTCAGTCATGTCCGACTCTTAGTGACCCCATAGACTGCAGCCTACCAGGCTCCTCCGTCCATGGGATTTTCCAGGCAAGAGTACTGGAGTGGGGTGCCATTGTTATTACCGATTTCTGAAATCCCTCGATAATCCCAGTTCCAGTGGTCCTCCTCTTGGGTCATGTCTATCTATTTTTCTAGCTCACAATCTGGGGATTCCAATTCCAACACTTAAAACAAGATCTCATTAAGAATACCAAACCAGTGCTTCAGTAGTTTTTTTCTTTCTTTTTTTTTAAATTTTATTTTATTTTTTAACTTTACAATATTGTATTGGTTTTGCCATATATCAACATGAATCTGCCACAGGTATACATGTGTTCCCCATCCTGAACCCTCCTCCCTCCTCCCTCCCCATACCATCCCTCTGGGTCGTCCCAGTGCACCAGCCCCAAGCATCCAGTATCGTGCATCGAACCTGGACTGGCGACTCATTTCATATATGATATTATACATGTTTCAATGCCATTCTCCCAAATCATCCCACCCTCTCCCTCTCCCACAGAGTCCAAAAGACTGTTCTATACATCTGTGTCTCTTTTGCTGTCTCCCATACAGGGTTATTGTTACCATCTTTCTAAATTCCATATATATGCGTTAGTATACTGTATTGGTGTTTTTCTTTCTGGCTTACTTCACTCTGTATAATCGGCTCCAGTTTCATCCACCTCATTAGAACTGATTCAAATGTATTCTTTTTAATGGCTGAGTAATATTCCATTGTGTATATGTACCACAGCTTTCTTATCCATTCATCTGCTGATGGACATCTAGGTTGCTTCCATGTTCTGGCTATTATAAACAGTGCTGCGATGAACATTGGGGTACACATGTCTCTTTCAATTCTGATTTCCTTGGTGTGTATGCCCAGCAGTGGGATTGCTGGGTCGTATGGCAGTTCTATTTCCAGTTTTTTAAGGAATCTCCACACAGTTCTCCATAGTGGCTGTACTAGTTTGCATTCCCACCAACAGTGTAAGAGGGTTCCCTTTTCTCCACACCCTCTCCAGCATTTATTGCTTGTAGACTTTTGGATCGCAGCCATTCTGACTGGCGTGAAATGGTACCTCATAGTGGTTTTGATTTGCATTTCTCTGATAATGAGTGATGTTGAGCATCTTTTCATGTGTTTGTTAGCCATCTGTATGTCTTCTTTGGAGAAATGTCTGTTTAGTTCTTTGGCCCATTTTTTGATTGGGTCATTTATTTTTCTGGAATTGAGCTGTAGGAGTTGCTTGTATATTTTTGAGATTAGTTGTTTGTCAGTTGCTTCATTTGCTATTATTTTCTCCCATTCTGAAGGCTGTCTTTTCACCTTGCTTATAGTTTCCTTTGTTGTGCAGAAGCTTTTAAGGTTAATTAGGTCTCATTTGTTTATTTTTGCTTTTATTTCCAATATTCTGGGAGGTGGGTCATAGAGGATCCTGCTGTGATGTATGTTGGAGAGTGTTTTTCCTATGTTCTCCTCTAGGAGTTTTATAGTTTCTGGTCTTACGTTTAGATCTTTAATCCATTTTGAGTTTATTTTTGTGTATGGTGTTAGAAAGTGTTCTAGTTTCATTCTTTTACAAGTGGTTGACCAGTTTTCCCAGCACCACTTGTTAAAGAGATTGTCTTTAATCCATTGTATATTCTTGCCTCCTTTGTCAAAGATAAGGTGTCCATAGGTGTGTGGATTTATCTCTGGGCTTTCTATTTTGTTCCATTGATCAATATTTCTGTCTTTGTGCCAGTACCATACTGTCTTGATGACTGTGGCTTTGTAGTAGAGACTGAAGTCAGGCAGGTTGATTCCTCCAGTTCCATTCTTCTTTCTCAAGATTGCTTTGGCTATTCGAGGTTTTTTGTATTTCCATACAAATTGTGAAATTATTTGTTCTAGCTCTGTGAAGAATACCATTGGTAGCTTGATAGGGATTGCATTGAATCTATAAATTGCTTTGGGTAGTATACTCATTTTCACTATATTGATTCTTCCAATCCATGAACATGGTATATTTCTCCATCTATTAATGTCCTCTTTGATTTCTTTCACCAGTGTTTTATAGTTTTATATATATAGGTCTTTAGTTTCTTTAGGTAGATATATTCCTAAGTATTTTATTCTTTTCATTGCAATGGTGAATGGAATTGTTTCCTTAATTTCTCTTTCTATTTTCTCATTATTAGTGTATAGGAATGCAAGGGATTTCTATGTGTTGATTTTATATCCTGCAACTTTACTATATTCATTGATTAGTTCTAGTAATTTTCTGGTGGAGTCTTTAGGGTTTTCTATGTAGAGGATCATGTCGTCTGCAAACAGTGAGTGTTTTACTTCTTTTCCAATTTGGATTCCTTTTACTTCTTTTTCTGCTCTGATTGCTGTGGCCAAAACTTCCAAAAGTATGTTGAATAGTAATGGTGAAAGTGGGCACCCTTGTCTTGTTCCTGACTTTAGGGGAAATGCTTGCTCATTTTCCTCATTCCCCCTCATCCCTCCATCCTCTGCTTAAGTTTCATGGGAAATCTTTGTAACTCTTGTATACAAGGATACAAACTTCCTTGTCCCACACTTCTTTCTTTGAATAACTCTGGTGAAATTCTAATCCTGGCCATATCTAGCTCTCTCTCTTTCTCTCTTTTTTCATTTTTGCTGTATGGGTTCTTTGTCATGGCATGCAGGGATTCTCCAGCTGCAGCACACAGGGACTTCTCACGTTGTGGAGCACAGGCTCAGTGGTTGTAGCTCATGGGCTTAGCTGCCGTGAGGCATGTGGGATCTTCCTCGACCAGGGATTGAACCCATATCCCCTGCATTGGCAGGCGAATTTTTAATGCCTGGACCAGTAGGGAAATCCCTTCTGTCTCTCTTTTAACTCTTGTGACCTTGCTGGAGAAAAACATTCTACCTGTTACCTGGTCTTACTTGAAATTCATAGCATCACCCCACCACACCATCCTTTAGTGCAGCTATACAATGTAGGATTTCTCGGTTCTAGTCAATGTTCCCCCTCTCCTGGATAACTAGTGGGTGCATTTTATCTTTTCTTTGCTTACTGTTTCACTGAAAACACAGAAGTGAAGTGAAAGCTGCTCGGTTATGTCGCACTCTTATGCAACTCTGGATAGCCTGCCAGGCTCCTCTGTCCATGGAATTCTCCAGGGATGGTAAAACAATCCACCTGCAATGCAGGAGACCTAGGTTCAATCTCTGGGTTGGGAAGATCCCCAGAAAAAGGAAATAGCTACCTACTCCAGTATTCTAACCTGGAGAATTCCATGGACAGAGGAGCTTGGCAGGTTACAGTCCAACTGGTCACAAAGAGTCGGACATGACTGAGCAACTTTCACTTTCACTTAATGCAAACACAGAAACAAACAAGCAGAAGAAAAATTTAAAAATACTCCCACTATCATACCTTCCAATAGAGTTATTCTTCTCAATGCACAGACATGCTGTAGGGTTTCTTGTCTTAAGTCCATTTTGTTTTCAGAGACTGCCTAATCTCTCTGCCCAATTTTATTCATTATTTAAAATTTTTATTTATTTAATATTTTTTTTAATTTTATTTTATTTTTTAACTTTACAATATTGTATTGGTTTTGCCATATATCAACATGAATCTGTCACAGGTATACATGTGTTCCCAATCCTGAACCCTCCTTCCTCCTCCCTCCCCATACCATCCCTCTGGGTCATCCCAGTGCACCAGCCCCAAGCACCCAGTATCATGCATCAAACCTGGACTGGCGACTCGTTTCATATATGATATTATACATGTTTCAATGCCATTCTCCCAAATCATCCCACCCTCTCCCTCTCCCACAGAGTCCAAAAGACTGTTCTGGAGCCTAGTATACAGAGTGAAGTAAGCCAGAAAGAAAAACACCAATACAGTATACTAACGCATATATATGGAATTGAGACACTGATGTATTTAATTTTTAAATTATTGTTTATTTTTAACTGGATGGTTTTCTCTGCCTGATTTTGACTTTTTATCTGTTTATTTTTGTGGAGCATTTTTAAAGTCTTTATTGAATTTGTTACACTATTGCTTCTGTTTTATGTTTGGCCACAAGGCATGTAGGATCTTAGCTCCCTGACCAAGGATCAAACCCACACCCCCTGCATTGGAAGGTGAAGTTTTAACCACTGAACCACTAGGGAAGTCCCTCTCTGCCTGTTTTTAAAGCAAAACCCCCTAAGAGCCAGATCTCTTCACTGTGTCCACTCTCCAGCCTCCTGCACTCCTGAAGCCACTCTCATCACGTACTCGTTGCCCCCACGTTGTCAGGGTCACTGAGCATGTCTTGTTGCCCCATCCATGGGCCATTTCCATCTCATTGTACTTTAACACTGGGCAACATTTGACACACTTGACCGAGTCTTCCTTCTTAAAAGGAGGATTATTTGACACTATTCTCCTTTTCACCCTCACTAGCTCCCTACCTGCTTCTTCTCTGTCTTCCTGGCTGAGTGTCTCCTATTTCCACACTGGAGGACTCCAGAGTGAAGTCCTGGAATCTCTGGATGCCTTGATTATGTCCTTAGTGAACTTATCAAAATTTGCATCTTTAAACATCATCTATATATTGATGATTCCCATATGTGTCATCCTAAGCCTGGATTCTCAACTAAACAGAAGAATTTGTAGATACCTGGAAACCAGAATCTCCATTTTGGATGTTAAATAGGAATTCCACAGTTAACCTGTTCAATACAAGTAATTCTTTGCCTCTCAAGCTTGCCTTATCTTTAGTCCTTCCAACCTCCATAAAGGGCAGCTCTGTGCTTCCACTCGACTCAGGTGCATCCTTGGCTTCTCTTTCTGTCTCACGTGCACATGGACACAATCTATAAATATCAATGGCTGTGTCTGATCATTTCTCACCATTTTCATCTCTACAAACCCAGTCCAAATCAGCATAATCCTTTGCCTATATTATTACAATAACTTTTAAACCAATGACCCTGTTTTTGCTCCTTTAAGATCTGTTCTTCACTTGTCAGCCAAAGTAAAACTTTTTCAAATTTTGAATTTTTATTGGCATATAGTTACTTTACAATGTTTTGCTAGTTTCTACTGTACAGGAAAGTGCATCAGCCATACGTCTACATATATCTTCTTTCTTTTGGATTCCTTTCCCAGTTCCCTGTGCTATACAGTAGGTTCTCAGTAATTACTTATTTTATACATAGTAGTGTATAGATGTCAGTCCCAATCTCCCAACTCATCCCACTCTGCGTTCTCAGTAATTACTTATTTTATACATAGTAGTGTATAGATGTCAGTCCCAATCTCCCAACTCATCCTACTCTGCTCTTCGCCCTTAGTGTCCATATGTTTGTTCTCTATAACTGTGTCTCTAATTTCTGCTTTGCAGATAGGTTCATCAGTACCATTTTGCTAGATTTCACATATATATGTTAATATATATTTATTTTTCTCTTTCTGACTTACTTCCATATTATGGCAGTCTCTAGGTCCATCCACAGTTCTGCAAATGACACAATGTTGTTCCTTTTTATGGCTGAGTAATATTCCTTTGTGTATATGTGCCACATCTTCTTTATCTATTCCTCTATTGATGGACATTTAGGTTGTCTCCATGTCCTGGTTATTGTAAATAGTTCTGTGATGAACACTGGAGTACCTATATCTTTTACAGAGTGGACCTTTTAAAACACATATCAGTTCATGTCATTTTTCTGCTCCAAGCCTTCCCAAAGTTTCTCATCTCATTCAAAATAACAGCAGACATTTTTTTAAATAAACATCCATGAGGCTCTGTTACTTTTCTGCCTTGCCTTCTCCTTCTCTTCTAATTAATGCATCTCAGCTACACTGGCCTCTTACCTATCCCTTGTGCTAAGGGGACCTCAATCCCACTCCCACCTCGAGTTATGTTTATTTATTCAGGTTTCTAACTAAATGTCACCCTGCAGAGAGAGCTTCCCCAACTGAACTGTATTCAACACACACATATACTTTGTTCCTGGCTGGATTTCTGGCTGCTGGAAGGGTGCGTGGCATGCAGCAGGTGCACAATAAATATGTGTTGAGTGAATAACAAGTATTTGTGCATAGCTTTGATTTTTGCCTTTTTCTTCTTTTTTCCAATGAAACTTATTTTTTTTTCTCTTAATATTTATTTATGTAACCATGCTGGGTCTTAGCTGTGGCATGCGGGAATTTTTAGTTGCAGGGATCTGTTAATAGTTCCCTGATCAGGGATGGAACCCAGGCCCCCTGAATTGAGAGCAAAGAGTCTTAGCCACTGGACCACCAGGGAAGTCCCTGGGTTTTTTTTTGTCTTTTTCATCACTTCAATATTTAACCACTATGTTTTTTTTCCAGGAAGGCTAATTAAAGAAATACCAGTTTGAGTGAACACCATTTTGTGTCTCCTTCCTCATCTGCAAAGTGGTGAAATTTTTCTGCTGCAACAAGATACTTTTTTTTTTCCTACAGAAAGAGCCTGCAGACTGAATGTCTCTTTCTTTTTTTTGAAATATTTATTTCTTTGGCCGTGTCGGGTGTTAGATGCTTCCAGCATCGTGTCCTGTGAGATCTTTCATGTGGTTCGTGGACTCACTATTGTGTGGGGGCTCAGTATTTGCGGCGCTGGCTTAGTCGTTCTGAGGCATGTGGGATCTTGGTTCCATGACCAGGAATCAAACCCGCATCCCCTGCATTGCAAGGCAGATTCCTAACCACTGGACCACCAGGGAAGTCCCTCCCTTTCTTTTAATGTGGACACATCATTAGACAATTTCCTGGTCTAAAAGTTTGAGAAGAGTTGCTTTAAGGTGACATAGCATGAACCTAAAACTTAAATCCTCTCTCAATTTTTGTTTTTTTAATATTTGAAAATGTTGTTTAATTGAATCCCTTTGGAGAATTATTCTGCCTCAGGGAAAGTAGTTATGTGATCACAACAGAATCAGTTTGACTCTCCTGCTTGATGAGAACAAAATTTTAAATGTGCAAAAAGATCAGCTCTCTGCTTTTCTTCCCCCAAGTGCCCAGAGATGCCCCCAGCATGGCTTCTTATTTCCCCTATTTGCCTTCAGCATGGCTTTTTATTTTCTGTTAGGACAGCATATGTCTGAGTTTGCTGGAACAGTGATTCAAATCTCTGAGAAGACAAGTTCACAGATTTAATAAGAAAAAAAAAAGGGGGGCAGGGGGAAATGTCACTCAAGGCACCACAGAGCTCCTTGGCCGTGTGTTGGCTCTGCCTGTGCTCTGGTGTTGATGTACCAGAACGAGTGTTTCATTACAGAGACAGAACTGCTGAGGGGTGTACACAACCCTCTGAATGTCCGCAGATGTAATTTCTTTGCCGACCAACACAGGTCAGATTACCAGGCTGCAGGCCCCACTCCCTGTCTTGATTCAGCATCTCTGGTCAAGTCAATGAATTTCATACTGAGTTGGATGGTGACAGATGCATCTAGCGAAAGTTTCTTGCTTCTGAAGTTCTCTGTAGTGACAGACACTGGGTAGGACTAAGAAGGTCCCAAATGAAGTAAGAGACACCACCCTCCGAGCTTATGGGCAGCTGCCACCTCCACTCTTGTCTGTAAGTGAAGGACGTGTGGCAGTTTTGTTTCTTGCTTTGGGGGGCTTCACCACGCGAAGCTGACCCATACTCAGTTATAGGCTCCAGAGTTGCTCCCTGGGGCTGGGGGTGGGAACTCGAGGCTCTGGCTGGTGGAAGGAGTGGAGGGTTGCTGTTGAAATTGGTTGGCACACTCTCTTTGTTTACTTTCTCATGGTTTTGGTGTTTTTTCTTTTTTTAATAACTATTTAAAAATTTATTTATTTTGCTGTGCTGGGCCTTAGTTGCATCACACAAAATCTTTTTCGTTGAAGCATGGGGATCTTTAGTTGTGACGTGCGACTGGTAGTTGCTGCATGTGGGATCAGTTCCCCAACTAGGGATCAAACCCAGGACCCCTGCATTGGAGGCGCAGAGTCTTAGTCACTGGACCACCAGGGAGGTCCTGCTTTGGTGGGTCTTGATGGGTAGTGAGAATGTGATGGAGATTATAAGATTTTAAGGGACTCCTATAAAAACGCACCTCAGTTCCACCTCTGCTAAAAACTAAAGTTTTAATTTATATTTATACAACTATATCTCAGATTCCATTCTGAATGAATAATAAAGCTGTGGAGCTTTTTAAAATTCTCTTGAAAATTTAAAATTACAAAAATCCCTCTGCCCCTATTTCTCCTGCCATTTTAGATAGGTTGGGGATTTCCAAATTCAGGATGAAATGCCATTCCTCTAAAATAAATAGTTCTAGGAAATACAGCTTTTACATGGTATTTCCCAAAATATGTTCTATTGCCACATATTCAAAGAGGTATGCTGTGATGTAATAAAATTTCATAGTCAAATAAGCTTCCAAGACATTGCCTCTTAATGTGTTTTGTTAAATCTAAGATGCTGTTAATTGTAATGCAGACCACTTTTTAATGTTCTGCCAAGAAAAAAAATGCTGCCAATTAAACAATGACTTGATTATAGAAGCATTTCCATATCAAAGGTTTTTCTGTAGGAAAAAAAGATGTATGTTTTCAAGTTAAGGTAAACATAAATGTATGCAGCCTTTATGGAGAGTCACAAAATACATTAGTTTCTCACAGTTGAGAGGTACTGCAGTAAAAGTCTCTGCTGAAATACTTTAAGCCATCTGAGTTTCTATCGCATCACCCAACTTCGTAATTTTGTTCAAAATTATTTGATGGCTTATTATCCAATATAAGCATGGCAAAGACAGATTGAAAGATTTGAATAAATAGTGAGAAAAATAGAAAAAAGACTACCTTGAAAGGAAATCCATGCAACAAGTCCAGTAGGATGATTTTTAAGCATATAGAAAAAACATGAAGTATTTTGAACAAGCTATTGAATTTGGGCAAAAATATACCTTTGATTTTACTAATAGGAGTTCAACTAGAAAAAGGGCAGAAAGAAGGTTGTTTGAGCTCATGATTAGTGAGAGTATATGGGAGAGGTACTTTAGTACAAAGGTACTAAAGATCTCATTGCAATTAATATAATATTAGTTATGATGGTAGGACGGAGAAGACAATGGCACCCCACTCCAGTACTCTTGCCTGGAAAATCCCATGGACGGAGGAGCCTGGTAGGCTGCAGTCCATGCTAAGGGTCGGACACAACTAAGCGACTTTACTTTCACTTTTCACGTTCATGCATTGGAGAAAGAAATGGCAACCCACTCCAGTATTCTTGCCTGGAGAATCCCAGGGATGGGGGAGTCTGGTGGCCTGCCATCTATGGGGTCGCACAGAGTTGGACACACTGAAGTGACTTAGCAGCATGATGGTAGGATGTTCTTGAAATGCTGTTTAAATCTGATGCCAGTTGGTGACCCAGTTATATTTGTAGCTGTTATATGGGCATGTTTGTAGGAGGAAGAGATATGGTTCAGATCCTTGGGAAAAGACATTCAGCTTTGCAGCTGCTGCTTCCTCAACTGTCAAGAGTGGAGGAATGAACAAAGTCAAGTAACTGCGGACCTCAGTGCACAACGTGCTCAGGGACTCACATATGTCATATAGCCATACCATATGTCCTTCTAGAGTTCGTCAAACTCTCTACAGGAATCTTAAGGTCACCTGGAGGAGGGCATGGCAACCCACCTCAGTATTCTGGCCTGAAGAACCCCCATGGACAGAGGAGCCTGGCAGGGCCACAGTTCAATCCATGGGGTCGCAAAGAATCGGACACAACTGAGTGACTAAGCACAAAAAGTAAAGGTGTTATGCCATTGCTGGCAACTTAATACAAAGTATAACTATGAGACTGATGTTGAGCAGAATAATGAGTCACACCTATGACAAATACAATTAAATTGAGAAAATATAGAGGAAAAATTAAGATTAGGTGGACCATGAGACATAATCATGGAACATATGGTTTCATAACAAATGGAAATGTGTATTTCCATATCTGGAATTACCTTATTTTTGGCTCACTTGTTCCATCTCTGTTTCAGCCATTTGGAAAGTGAAACTCATGAGAGTAGACTGTCTTTTTCATCATCGCATCCTGGCTTTCTTATGTTAGCCTGGATTATAGGAGTCCCTCAATAAATATTTACCAAATATTTGCAAAGTGAATGAACAAACAGATGTCATTTAATATATCACACTTATTATGACTAATTAGATAGTGTATCCTCTTTAAAGCTTGCAAACCTTCGCCTAGTGGATACTATTCTTCTACGTAACTTATGAAAATTACATATAAAATAATTTAGACCTCAAGCCATGATCACCACAGAGGGGGAAATGTTTAGGTGTGTATTAATTGGCTTAATGTGATCTGTTATTCCTACACATGTACACTGGCAAGGGTAACAGAGAAGAATCTGCTGGGACCTTCCCTCAGGTGGACAGAGGTCATGCTAGGCATCAAGCAGCGCACAGTGGCATGGCATCTACAGAGAAACCACAAAGCAACCTTCTCTTTTCTCTGTTAGAACTTTTCTTCCAAAGCTAATGCTGATGATGATCTTTTTTGAAAGAGCCACTATTTCCACAGATTCCTTAATAGTGAATAACCTTTTGATGGTTTATGTGTGAAAATTACACCATGCAGGTGAAGCAGCATCTCCAGTGAGCATGAAATGCTGTCTTGACGTCCTGAGGATAGGAGCCACTTTTTTTAGCATTAAACTTTGAATTGTAAATCTCCAGTAAGTACTCATATAAGAATATGTCACTGTGCATTCAAATGCAGCCTCACAAGAGGTGAACTTTTTCAGGGTTTTCCTTTCTTTTTACAAAACCTGAAAGTTGATCTAAAATTTAGCATTTTTCAGTGACAATCCTCAAAGAATCTGTTTTGTTTTTTTTTTAAATACTGATGCATTTTATTTAACATTTAGCCAAGCAGAAGCTTTTCCATGGTAACTTATAATACAATATGTGGATTATATGTATAGATATAGCCTATGTCTATGGGCTTCCCTTGAAGCTCAGCTGGTAAAGAATCTGCCTGCATTGTGGGAGACATGGGTTTGATCCCTGGGTTGGGAAGATCCCCTGGAGAAGGGAAAGGCTACCCACTCCAATAGTCTGGCCTGGAGAATTCCTTGGACTATATAGTCCATGGGGTCACAGAGAGTCAGACACGACTGAGCGACTTTCACTTTTCACTTATGTGTAGTCATTCACTCAACATTATAGGCTCACCCGTGACCCAGAAGCTATTGTATTCCAAGTATTAAAAGATGCATGGGACTACCCTCAAAGAAATTATATCCCTGATACAACGCCAACACGTATACATATACAGAGTATAATACGGTAAGGAAAAGGATGGATGTTTTCAAATAATTGTGTGCGAGCAAATGACAAAGTTGAAGAATAAAATAATTAAAGTAGGGATGATAAATTTGATATATATCCCAAATTTTATGCATGTACACACACAATTAAGTTTAGTTATGGAGAGCAAAAGCATCAGGATAGAGAGTAACAGTTATCTACCCAATACCCACTTAATATTTTCAGATTTAGCAAAACTAGGCTTATCATATAGAATGAAATTATGAACCCTACTGGTCCTATTAAAATGTAAGTCATCAGATCATGTGGCTTTGATGCCCCAAACCCTTTTATGATTCCCTAATGCCCTCACATTGATGTCTAAGCCTCTCGAAGAGCTCTCCACCTCTCACTTCTCTGACTACACGTCCTGGCACTTTCCTGGTTTATCCACCAATGGCTGCCTTGCTGAGCCTCAAGCATGGCTTTGCCACAGCTCTCCCACACTGTCTATCCCTTGCCACTCCTGCACCTTCTGCAAATCCCGGCTTACACAAAGACCACAATTTACCAGTTTACCCTTAAGTGGCTCAGAAACACGTGATTAAGAAGGAGGGATGGTTGGATGAACAGAGAGGTCTAGGTTGAGAGAAGAGCTAACAGGGTAGAAAGTGACAGCTGAGCATGAGGAAAGGGCAGGGCTCCTTCTCTTACAACTCTTGTACTAATTGTACTCTTCTTACAACTTTTCTGTATTTGAAATTACTTCCAAAAAAAACCATTAAAAAATAATGAGACACTCACTTACCACCTAGGGCTGCAGTGGAGACTTCTAGGCTCCTCTGAAGGAGTTTATTTTCTTTACTAAATACCTAGCTTGCAATCAGGCAGGGACTTCATCTCTTGGGAAAGGAAGATGTTGCATGCATAAAAATAGCACCATAGAGGTGTTTGATATGTTAATATTTTACTGCATTTTCATTTTTAATATTTATTATTAATGAAATGCAGTTGTCTTTGAAGCCTGCTGAGTGTTTAATAATGAAATTGTGTAAAGTTCATTTTCAAATGTGTGTGCCCCATATGTGTTAGCACTTCAGACCACTTTATAAGGGAAGGACTGCTGGCAGTGTGAACCAGTGGATGCTCTGTAAGTGCCTATTTACACACACAACGGCCAGGTGTCTTGGCACCTTCCAAGTTTGCCCGCTCTGAGTGCCCGTTAATTAACCTTTGCCTATGTGGCCTAAGATATCCACTTCCAGGCTCATGCCATAGCATGAGTTGCTAACATGTTTCCCGTGGTCCATACTTAAATTTATTTCAAATACTGATTATCTTCTTCCACAATAACTCAGGGTTCTTTGCATAAATCAGAGTCAGTTCTCAGTCTGTGGCGGTGGTATCACAAAAACTGACCTGGGTCTTCAGTGGTCCTGTGTTGAATGCTTGCCCACAACTTTGACCATTCCTGCTCAGCATGTGTGAAGCGATCATTGCCCTGGGCTAGTTTGGAAGGAGGGAGGCAGCCTAGCTTTAGCCCTCGAGAGAAGCGTGAGGTCACTAAGCAGCTGCACCCCCAGAGTCCTCTCCCTCAGTGGCTGCTTCTCTCCCTCCTTCCTTCATACCCTCTAAGTGCCCCACTTAGCTCTTCTCTTCCACGCTTTTCTTTATTTTAGCCACAAGAGAGCTATGAGCAGGCAATCCCATAACCACAGGGTCTAACTCTGGGATCAGTGACAGAATAAACAGAAGGAATGCCTCCATGATGACCAAGTCCTCAGAGTGTGGTGAGAAAGGAAGGATGTGGGAGAGGCTCTGAAATCTCATGGCGTTTGGGGAATTACACACACCGCTACTCCAGTGCCATCAATGAGCATGGAAAATCTGTAGACTCAGATGGACCTGAATTTGTGTCTTCTGTGCCTCTATTACCTGGGTGAGCATCATAAGCCAACTTCTCTGAATCCAAACTCCTCATCCATCAAAGGGACAATACCATTCAGAGCGTTCTGGTGGAGATAAAATGCGATGACACATGAATCACAAATCCTGCCTTGGTTGGCATGCTGTTGATTTATTCTGCTGTGTTACCTCTTTAATTATTGAAGAGTTCACTCTCCAGCTCTAATAGCATTTTGGAGTTAGTGAAGGAGCTCATGGACAAGTGAGGCTCACTCTGCTCCCCTCTCTCCAATCTTCAAGACTAGGGCAGTGAGATTTCAGTGGCCAACTCATCAATTGCACTTCCTAGAACCAGGTGCCAGCTATAGGAGTAAACACGATCTTCTTTTAACTGACAGTAACCAGACCCTGGGTTGGCAAGGGCCAGAATGATTTTTGTGATTTGAAAATTCGTCTGAATCAGAGATGAAAAGATCTTTCTCAGCTCTTCTGTTGGCAAAGTTCCAGAGAGAACACATGGCCATTGCCCATATGACAGTTTATAGCTAGGATTCTGAAAACGCTGTGAAGATGGGTATGCAGTAAAAGACTGTGCTAGTGCTTGAAAGACCCCTGCCTTCCCAGACTGACATGTGCAAATGTCAAGTGACCCGAGAAATGTTTACACAGCACGAAGAAAGCCAGGAACTGTGGGTCTCCACCAGTCTGGTTTTTTTTGTTTTTTTTGTTTTTTTTTTTTTTTTTTTAATGACGTGTCAACACGCAGGAGGACACTTGTAGGAGAGAATATGATTTAGGCTGTTGGAACTCAGCTTTGAAGAGGAGGGCTTTGGTGTTTTTGTGGCAATTTTCTGCTGTACATCTGGGAATTGTTTATTGAGAGTGTGAATCGCCATGTAAATCTCAGGCATTTCTGTTTTCCGGGCTCCCAGGCTACTGGTACGAGGCAGTGTTTCTGGCTGAATGCCAGCTTTGGAAATGTACTTCTTCCCAGATCAAGCTTCTTTGCTCCTCCTAGGCCTGCCTCATCCCCTTTTCTTGTCCCTGGAAATTTGAATTTCCTTTCATAAATTACAAGGGATAGTTATTTGGAACAAATATATAGACAAGGCCCAAATCTCAAATAGCTGTGGCCTTGCATTCATGTATATATGTATATATACATATGTGTGCATTAAGTATGTATGTATGTACATATGTATACACACACAACATACACAGGGAAGCCTGGCATGCTCCAGTTCATGGGGTCACAAAGAATCAGACTCAACTTAGTGACCGAACAACACATAAATGTACACACACATTTGTACATATCATCTCATCTCACAGGCTCAAATTGGTAATAATCTGATAGTAAAGCGATGGCACCCCACTCCAGTACTCTTGTCTGGAAAATCCCATGGACCTTGGAGCCCGGTAGGCTACAGTCAATGGAGTGACGAAGAGTCTGACACGACTGAGTGACTTCCCTTTCACTTTTCACTTTCATGCATTGGAGAAGGAAATGGCAACCTACTCCAGTGTTCTTGCCTGGAGAATCCCAGGGACGGGGCAGCCTGGTGGGCTGGCGTCTATGGGGTCACACAGATTCGGACACGACTGAAATGACTTAGCAGCAGCAAAGCACTTGTATTTCAAGGTGGGCTTAGATACAGTTTAACTGAGTCTCCTGCTTAAGAAGTAAATGCTCTTGGTTGTAAGTAAAATAATGTATATCAGGAGCTTTAAAAATTGAGGTTTTACTGTCTTTTATAAAAGGAGGTTGAGAGAAACACCTGAGAAGTGAGGAGATGCTTAAAAGTTTCAGACACCCATAGCACAACTGAGGCCTCAGAGCCTCACAATAGCTACAGAACTCCAGCCATCATACCCTGATTACCTGATCTTGCAGTGACCTTGTTCAAGGCCTCAATTAAGCCAAGAGGAGAGGAACAAAAGCCAGAGATTTGTGCCAGCTGAGTCTATTGCCTTGATTGGGAAAGTAAGATTCTTACTGAATAGTTACTTGCTCCCCTGCCTTCCCATTATACCTTGGCCAGAACTGTCCGGAAACCAATCCCAGCTGGAAGGCTGTTAGTCAGGGAAAAAGATGGAATGAAGGGTAGGGACCTCATCAGGTAACCGATTGTGTTTGCCACATGTCCCAGGAGAAGAGTGAAGAAATATATATGTGTGTGTTTGTGTGTGTGTTCAGTCGCTTCAGTCATCTCTGACTCTTCTCGACCCTATGGACTATAACCTACCAAGCTCCACTGTCCATGGGATTCTCCAGGCAAGAATACTGGAGTAGGTTGCCATTTCTTACTCTAGGGAATCTTCCCAACCTAGTGGTTGAATACATACATACATATATATATATATACACACACATACACACACACATACACATACACATATACCATATACACACACCCTTATATGTTAGTATGAAAGTAAAAGTTGCTCAGTCATGTCCAACTCTCTTCAACCCCATGGACTATACAGTCCATGGAATTCTCCAGGCCAGAATACTGGAGTGGGTAGCCTTTTCCTTCTCCAGGGGATCTTCCCAACCCAGGGATTGAACCCAGGTCTCCTGCATTGCAGGTGGATTCTTTACTCGCTGAGCCACAAGGGAAGCCCGAGATACTGGAGTGGGTAACCTATCGCTTCTACCGTGGATCTTCCTGACCCAGGAAATCAAACCGGGATCTCCTGCATTGCAGGCTGATTCTTTACCAACTGAACTATGAGGGAAGCCCATATGTTAGTATAAGAATATATATATATATATATAAATATATATATATATATATTTAAGAATGGTTGGATATATGGATTATAAAGGGGAAAAGAGTTTGTGGGGGTTTCTATACATGCACCAGGTTATTATATTCAGGTTTCAGAGAAATAGAGCAAAAAGACAGAAAAATTTTTGCCCACTCAGAAGCAGAAAAGTTGTATTGGCCTGGCCAAAAATTTTGTTTAGGTTTTCCCTTAAGATGTTACAGAAAAACCCAAATGAACTTCTTGGGCAGCCCAATCCAAGCAGAATACTCAGCTCTAGCAATGATTACTCTTGCCTGGAGAATCCCATGGACAGAGGGGCCTGGTGGGCTGCAGTCCATGGGATCGCTAAAAGTCGGACACAACTGAGCGACTTCACTCTCACTTTTCACTTTCATGCATTGGAGAAGGCAATGGCACCCCACTCCAGTACTCTTGCCTGGAAAATCCCATGGACGGAGGAGCCTGGGGGGCTGCAGTCCATGGGGTCGCTGGGAGTCGGACATGACTGAGAGACTTCACTTTCACTTTTCACTTTCATGCATTGGAGTCGGAAATGGCAACCTGCTCCAGTGTTCTTGCCTGGAGAATCCCAGGGACGGTGGAGCCTGGTGGGCTGCCATGTATGGAGTCGCACAGATTTCGGACACGACTGAAGCGACTTAGCAGCAGCAGCAGCAGCAATAATTAACTTTCTAAAAATGTCTAGTTTCCATCTCTTCTGGGGAGAAAAGCTTGATAAACCTACTAAGTCAATGATATGTTGTCTGTAGATAATTCTAAAACAAATAGTGAATTCAAGGAATATTTATTGACTATTTTACTAAGTTTGAAACACTGTGCTAATGCCACAGGAATTCTGACACATGCTACAAGACAGATGAACTTTGAAGACGTTATGCTAAGTGAAATAAGCCAGACACAAAAAGACAAGTATCATATGATTCCATTATATAAGGTTCCTTGTGTAACCAAATTTATAGAGATGAAAAGTAGAATACTGGCTGCTGCTGCTGCTGCTGCTGCTGCTAAAGTCGCTTCAGTCGTGTCCGACTCTGTGCGACCCCATAGACGGCAGCCCACCAGGCTCCCCCGTCCCTGGGATTCTCCAGGCAAGAACAACGGAATGGGTTGCCATTTCCTTCTCCAATGCATGAAAGTGAAAAGTGAAAGTGGCTACCAAGAGCTAGGAGGAAGGAGGATGGAGAGGTATTATATAATTGATACATGGTTTCAATTTGGGATGATAAAAAATGTTTTGGAGATGAATGGTTCTAGTGGTTGCTCAACAGTGTGAATATACACTTAAAATGGTTAAAATGGTAAATTTTATGTTACATATATTTTACCATAAAAAAGTAAGACAGAAAAGTGGGGGGAAAAGCAAAACTAAAGCTAGATGCCTTCTGTCAAGGAGCTTACAGTCGATAAACTTTTATTATCTGATACATCTAGATAATAGAATATTATTTGGTGCCAAAAAGAACTGAACTACCAAGACAGGAAAAGACGTGGAGGAGCATTAAATGCATATTACTAAACAAAAGAAGCCAATCTGAAAAGTCAGTTATACTATATGGTTCCAACTATATGATATCTTGAAAAAAGCAGACTATGCAGATAGTAAAAAGATCAGTGGTTACCAGGGCCTGAGAGGAAGGAGGAATGGACTGGGGGAGCACAGAGGATTTGGGGGCAGGGAACCTATCCTGTGTGATATTACAATGGCGAGTGTACATCATCAGATATTTGTCAAACCTCGTGGACTGTAGAACACCAAGAGCGAACCCACAGAGAAACGATGGGCTTTGGGTGGCAGTGACTTGCCGATGCAGGTGTACTGATCGCAACGAATCCTTCACTGTGGTGCACGAGGTTGATAATGGGGGAAGGGAGGCATGTATAGGCCAGGTGGTACGTGGGGTTCCATACTTTCTGCTCAGTTTTGCTGTGAACCTAAAGTTCTCTGAAGATAAAGCCTATTATAAATAATACACTGTACCAGATATAAAGTAAAGATATAAGTATAATAGAGTTTCCTGAAACATCTATCACTCATTGTCAAAAATAGTCCATATTCATTACAAATTGCTAAAAGCATTGTCTTCTTCATTTAACACGGTTTCAACATACATTTCAGCAAGATTCCATCAAGTTACTGATAAGTTATAAACTAGTACGTGTACTTGTGTGAAAGAGACAGGAAGTCTGACTAGTGCCTTTGTCTTTACAGTATGTGCATTTTCAGACGAACATTTGTCAGGCCAGGAGGAAGGTTGCAGAACAAAGTATCTTTTCATCATTAGAAGGTATCTGATGCCCTCTTGGATGTAGAGTTACGGGAAGGAGTTAAATTACTTGTATTTACTTCTGTTTATTTAAAACCCTTGGCAGAGTTTAAAAAGAAAAGATATAACCAGGCTAGGCTGACTTTTAACTTAAACAGTGATAACCACTTTCATGTCATAAAGGAGCATCATTGTTGTTGTTCAGCTGCTAAGTCATGTCTGACTCCTTGCGACCCCATGAACTGCAGCATGCCAGGCTTCCTTGTCCTTCACTATCTCCCAGAGTTTGCTCAAACTCATGTCCATTGAGTTGGTGATACCATCCAGCCATCTCATCCTCTGTTGCCCCTTTCCCCTCTTGCCTTCAGTCTTTCCCAGCATCAGGGTCTTTTCTAATGAGTCAGCTGTTCGAATCAGGTGGCCAAACTATTGGAGCTTAGCTTCAGCATCAGTCCTTCCAATGAATATTCAGGGTTGATTTCCTTTAGGATTGACTGGTTTGATCTCCCTGCAGTCCAAGGGACTCTCAAGAGTCTTCTCCAGCATCACAATTCAAAACCACCAGTTCTTCAGTGCTCAGCTTTCTTTATAGTCCAACTCTCACATCTGTACATGACTACTGGAAAAGCTATTGGAAAAATAAAGGAGCATAGATGTGTATAATGACATTATGGGAAGTTCTAAATGAAATTGGGGGATAGAAATCTTTCCTTCTTCCATAAATTGTTTTTAAGTAAGACTGAACTTTAATTTAACCTTCTTTAAGCTTTGTTGAACAGAGAAGCTCCTTTTACAGAAAAACTTCAGTGCTGAGGTTTTACTCTTCTGTGTGTTCAGGCAGCTTGTATGACTCCTTTCTCTCTCCTGGTTATGGTATGATGGTTGATTTTTTTAACTGGAAAAGGGGAAACTGGTTCAAATTAAAGAAAGATAACTTTGAACAGGTAGTTCCAGAGTGAAGCATTTTAAACACCAAACGTGTTAGTGGAGGTGCTACACTGTAGATTTGAGAACAGCAAAGACACCAGGCTGGTGTGTGTTAGCGGTTGTATGGTAGCCACTTTCAGCGTGCTCCACTTTCTGCCACAGTGACCACCACACTGACAGTGATGAAAAGGGCCCTGAATATACACTGAAAACTAGACTTTTGGATATATATCCAAAACAATAAAAGTAAATGCTACAGCCCTACAATCATGAAAAACGGGTGCAAGGAAACTAATTCTAATAAAACCTCTGGAATGTTTATAAGCAAGAATTCAAATTAGAACTTCAGGTTCCAGCAGAATCATATATTAAGCCAAATACACAAGCAACTCAATGTGCCCATCTTTGAAATCACGCAGAGTATTTCAAGGGATTTCTTCTTACTTATTTTTGTATTCCATGCAGACACTTTTGTTCAATAAACATTCCTTGAGTGAACAGATTAAGCAGTGATGTAGGTTTTTCTAACATCAGAAACCAAAAATGTGAGTAATATAATATAGTAGTTGTGAGACGTGCTTTGACGATCTTTTTTGTTTTCTCATCATGACAGGTGTGAGTTAGCTTAATTGGTTTGATGGCAAAGTAGTCCTAAAGAGAAGTATAACTAATTAGTGACCAGAAGATTTTGGCAACCCCTCCTGTATAACCTGTACTGACTTCAAAATGGAGCATCATTATGGATTTGGAGCTGAGCTTAAATTTTATAAATATATTGGGGCACAGTGCTCTACACAGAGTTTGCAGCCTGTGGCACAGAACTTAATAGCAGAGGATCGTCAAGCTGGGTCTAAAAATTCGGATGGAGAGCCGCGAAGATAGGTTTATTACACAAAGTAACCCCACAGTTCCAGAGGGAGAAAAAGCCCCTATAATCTCATACAGTAGCTGTCTATACTTTATTTACTGAGCACTTAATGTGTGCAGTGCCATGGAACAGTAAAGAAAAGTCTAAGAGCATCCTTTACTGTTGCAAAATAGGAGAATAAGAGGGAGCAGGGATTGAGCTCTTGATCATAAATCAATCAGATATATCTTCAAGTAAAGTAAAAGATTATGAAGTTAGAAATTCAAATGAACAGTCCCAATGTTCATAGAAGCACATAATAGCCAAGACATGGAAGCAACCTACATGCCATTGACAGATGAGTGGGTAAAGAAGATGTGGTGTGAGATATATATATATATAATGGAATATTACTCAGCCATAAAAAAGAACAAAATTAGGTCACTTGTAGTGATGTGGATGGACCTAGAGTCTGTCATACAGAGTAAAGTAAGTCAGAAACAGAAAAACAAATACCACATATTAATACATATATATATATATATATATATATATATATATGTATGTGTGTAATCTGAAAGATGATACTGATTAACCTGTTTGCAGAGCAGGGATGGAGACACAGACACAGAGAACAGGCTTGTGGACCCAGTGGGGGAAGGAGGGGAAATGAACTGAGAGAGTCACACTGACGCACACACACTGCCAAGTATAAAATAGGTGGCTCGTGAGCTGCTGCACAGCACAGGGAGCTCAGCTCGGTGCTCCGTGTGGACCCAGAGGAGTGGGATGGGGGGGGTGGGAAAGAGGCTCAAGAGGGAGGAGGGTTTATGTATAAAAATAGCTGATTGACTTTGCTGTATAGCATAAACTAAGACAACTTTGTAAAGCAATTATGCTGCTGCTGCTGCTGCTGCTGCTTCAGTCGTGTCTGACTCTGTGCGACCCCATAGATGGCAGCCCACCAGGCTTCCCCGTCCCTGGGACTCTCCAGGCAAGAACACTGGAGTGGGTTGCCATTTCCTTCTCCAATGCATGAAAGTGAAAAGTGAAAGTGAAGTCGCCCAGTCGTGTTCGACTCTTCGCGACCCCACAGACTGCAGCCTTCCAGTCTCCTCCATCCACGGGATTTTCCAGGCAAGAGTACTGGAGTGGGGTGCCATTACCTTCTCCAAAAGCAATTATACTCCAATATAAAAAGCAAAAAAAAAAAAAAAAAAAAGCGTATCTCATCTCCTACTTTCCTATAGTTTGTTCAGAGTTGCATCTGTATTTGAATATATCCCCTATCCTGACAGGGAAGTGCCCAGCTGTGCCCAAGCTGAAGTTTAGGAGAGGTTCAGGAAATGGGTCACATGACATGGATGTGTTCATTCCTTTTCCCAAAAGCTGGTCTCATGTATGTAAGGTCCTCGTTTAGAGGGATAGACTTGAAAGCATTTCTGTCAGTTTACATTGAGGTGTGGCTGAAGGAAGTAAATATTGTGTGTATTCGACCAGTTCTGCTCTAGGTTGAAGTACTAGAACCGCTCCAGTGGCTAACCTTACCCATCCCATCACCTGGTTACCTGAGCTGGGAGAAAACTGATCTAGGACTTGTAAGAATAGTACCTCCAACTTGAGGCCCAATCTCTTGTGAGGGTCACAGGAAAGCCTAGACTTGGAGAAGCAATGGGATTTCTAGAAGGACATTCCAGGGCTGTTAAAACTTTCTTCCCTGGGCAATATGATGATTGCTAGAAGGTGGATGAAACAATGAAATCCAACTGAAGCTGAGGAAAATCTTTTTTTTTTTTACTTTTTTCCTTTTCTGTCATTGATAAAATGTGATTGCAGGTATGAGATGAAAGATCCATATTGGTAAAGAAATAAGTTCCTTACTTCTAACCTTAAGAAAACTAATCAAACACATTTTACAAGGTATACAAATTTGACCTCAAATACAGAGTGATATAGTTCCCAAACTGCTCAGTGATTTCGCCTTTCTCCCACCTGAAACTTCTGGATAATAGACATTTGCATTAGTTTTATATTCATGTTCTCTTCCTACTGACATAAAATTATACCTGAAACCAACATTCTTCTCGACTAGATTATGCAGTATTGTCATAGCCTGGATTTCAGTTGAGGCCCAGAAGATGTGCTGGAGACACTGACATCCTGGGAGCTGACATCCCCAAATCGAGATGCAGATTCCCAGCTGTGCTTTTGTGAGGGCCCACGGTGAACATGGAGTTTTTGTTCATTTCCAAGCCATTGCAGCCCGAAGCTGTCATAAAGCGTAAAACTAGACATTTGGTTTTATGAACTTATCCAGCTTGTACCCACATTTGTACGTATTTGGTCTCGCTTTCTGTAACTTAACTGTGGCATACTGGACTCGGCTCATAGACTGGCACCTGCCCGCAAGCCACGATTGGACCCAGACTCATCTCTAGTGCTCTGTGGTTTGTTTTAGGGATGGTTATTCTCCCCTCTCCAAAATCCTTTTTCCTATTTACTTCAGTGTGTTTTATTTAAATTCCTACGATTCTGTCCTTTTAAATTTTCTTTTTACTAGTTGTCAGCTCTCTAGCCTGTTATCTAAATGGTCTCTGTTAGACTCCATGTAAACAAATGAGCATAGAACATGTTTTAGCTGAGGGCTGACAAACTCTATTTTTGCAGAATTGCCACTTAATTGTCACATTATCTGCAGGGTAGTAGCTCTTCAGATCAGCTACATTGAATAAGGACATGACTGCCTGAGTTGCTGTGGACTTTCTAGTGACAACCCCCTCCTCCATTTGCTCCTTGATGTCCCCTGAGTGATGGGACTTTAGTTTGCTCCGCTGGCAGAAGTGAGAGTGCTGGGTTATGAGTAGGTCAGCTCTGAAGATGGCAAAGCATCCTACAACCTGAGGACGCTGACTGCCTCTTCTTTCCCAAAACCTGTAGTGAAAAACACACACCCAAAGGTGGCAAGAAAACCGTCACTATAAAAGCTGTTAACTGTGTAGTACTGGATAAACATTCAACTGTGGAATGATTATTAATGCTAGGCTATCCCTGTACCCTCTCTGAATTGTAATGAGAGATAATGAAAGTAGGAATGGAAGAAAACATTTATCTAGACTTAAAAGTCACAATAATCATGGGTGAATGATTGTACTTCTTCATTTTTGTGCCTAGAGTTTGTGTTTTTAGAATGTGTTTTAAGCTCTAGGACTGATATCTTAAGTTTTCCTGGATTTTAAACAGTCATTTTTTAAAAAGAGAATTTGGTCTTAATGGGAAAGTTGGGTATTCTTCATGAATAAGTTATTTGAAAGCCCCCATGCTGTTTCTACAATTCAAGATGGTCAAAACTTTCTTTGAGAAAACATATACTGCAGGCAGACAAATCACTGTTGGTGCTTCTCGTCACTGACTACCAGACTTTGTGCATGGTCTTGCACCCACGTTAAAAAATATCACAGAAAATCTATTTGCCAAGTCTTGTGTTTAAAAAACTCTTTTTTTCTTAAGCATCTCTAAGAAAAAAAAATCACCAATACTTCTTACTCCATAAATCTTCTCATCCATGTTTTATTGGTTTTGTGGAAAATCAGGGTGTGTGATTTTCATACTGAGCCTCCTTGATTTTTTTAATATATTGTAAGTGTGACTAAGCACACACGCACTCTTGGCCACATGTGGTCATCACATATTTTGAGTAAGGTAGCAACAGAGGGACTGTGTACTAATTAGATGAATGAGTCACACGTGAACACACACACACAGAGACTTGCTTAAACACATCTTGCTTAACTCAATTGGCAAGTTCTATGGCTATTGTTCAACTGTCTGCTTCACTTGTCACCAGCATTAGTGGGGGAAATTTAAGGCCTTTCCTCTATATTTGCAGTCACTCAAAATATACCTGGTCAGCAACTGATTGATTTGGACTATCTTCTTTGTGGTTTAGGTTTTCCGAGTTTCCAGTTTTCAGAAGAGATGAAGACGACTTTGGAAATTATATGGCATTTTAAAAGAGATGTGTTAGATTAGATTGATTAAATCAGTACTTGAATACCCCCACAAAAATTCCAAGGGAACAAAGACATAAATTTTTCCTGCTGCATATCCCAGTTGTTGAATTTTAAAAAAGAATGTAATTTCTAGACTATCTTCCAGCGAGAGGCAAATAAACACCAGACAATGTTTAGCAAACCTTCAAGTTACACTGTCAGTCATTGTGATGTTTGCCTAGAGGCAAATTAAAGTAAATATCCTTAGCGTATTTCTGAAGGAGTCATTCAATCAGCATCGTGATGTGTTAAACAGTTGAGGCTCTCAGTTACACTATCTTCAAATTCACTCCGTTGAGCCTGACCTTAAAATAACGTAAAAAAGCAATTAGTTTTAAACAGTGGGACTGCCATCTGTGTGAAGGAAACAAATTACATGGTGGGGTGATATTTTTAGTGATTTTTAAGGAGATTATTAAAAATGAAATCTGTGCTAAAAGCTGTGATTGTAATCTTTAAAGCTGACACAGAGCAATGCATTCTTTTCAGATAGCTATGCTCCCTCAGTGGCATGCTAAGCCCCTCTCTGTGTCCTAATGAAAGGTGGTCTGGCTCATTAAACCACATCACGACTCCCCCTGGATAATCAAGCCAAACATTTCTTACGCATGATTTGTTGAATTCAACCCCTTTGCCTTGCCACTCAATATTTTAGCAAATATTGATAGTGCGTGCATCAGAAATGAAAACCTGGCTTCACATTCTAAACTGTTGCTGATAACCCTTAACTGGAGCTCTAACTGTGTTTAAAACTTATGGTTACCAAAGGGGAAAGGTGGGGGAAGGGATAAACTAGGAGGCTGGAATTATTATATACACACTACTATCAATAAAAATAATCAACAAGGACATATTGTGTAGCACAGGAAACGGCACTCTGTATTCTATAATAAGCTATAATGGAAAAGAAGCTGATAAAGACTAGATATAAAGGATAGTATATGTAAAATTGAATCACTTTACTGTACACCTGAAACTAACACATCATTGTAAATCAACTAGAGTCCAAAATTTTTAAAAAAGTTAAAAAAAGGCACATCTGTGTGTATTCACGCACATACACACACTTATGGTTTACTCATTTTGTTTTATAAGAGTAAATTTCTACTTTTTATTCACAGGATTAGCAAAACGTCATTCTGGTCTTTTGAAATTTCACTTCATTTATTTAAGTTGTGGAGCTATAGCTAAAATCAGCAGAACATTTCAATGTAAAGTTCAACTTTGCTGCTGTGTTATAGTCACCTATATGCATGTTTCTATTACCAAGGAGGAAATGACCTTGATGTTGTTAAGTGTGCTCACTATTTGAAACTCATATTTGTGAAAATCAGACACAGGCTGATTTCACAGAGTCTTGAGTGGAAGCTTTCAGATGGAGACTGTCTGGTACACTCTGTAAAACCAGTGCAGATACTGGAGCAGCTCAAAAATACGTTTATGAGCAAGAACAATACAAGGATCAGTAACAGTTACAGTCTCTGGCTCAGTCCCAGAGACGCTTCTAAGTCGTTTGCATCTGCTCCTTTCTCTGAAGCAACCCAGCAGTCCTCAGAGGCGGATACTGTGTGTGTTAACCTCAGCTCTCAAACGTGGAAAGTGGGACTCAGAGAGATATAGACGCCTTTCCAGCATTGCATGACCTTGAGGAAGCCTGTACGCAAACCTCGGCGGCTTTCAGGCCCCATTCTCTACTACTGGCCCTGGGGCTGAACAGTAGGGGCAATTTTGCTCATCAGTATACTCAACATAATTTGATTAAAGTATGCATCATCAAATGATCTTAGTACACACAGATACAGTATACTAGTAACAACTGAATTCACATATGCGGAATTAAAAATTTGTTATATAGTCCCATGTGATATCTGAGTGTGATTACGTTACATAGAGTCAAAGATCTCAGTCTAGGAAGATGCTTCCAGGGTCCCTATTTAACCAGCACTTAAGCATTCCTACGGCCTCTTCCTTCTTGCTCATAAGACGTAACTGAGTTAGAACTGGGCCTTGAACTTGCTTCTGTGGCTGAAATGGCTCTTAGCACAGTCCTCTTTACAGTGGGTACAAATTCATGTCCTCAGAGTTAATCTGTGTAAACCAATATCATGAAATCAGGTTGTTCTGACTTCCTGATGTGTGTATAAATATTCTAACATGTGTGATAATAGGATAATTCACATTATTAATGGAAATAAAATTAGTGAATATTAATGTCTTTAAGGAGACGTTGCAGAACATAGAGAAAGCAGTTCTAATAGATGCCTTTTTGAAAATTGAGTAAATGGATACATATGTATGTCTGGCTGAATCTTTTTGCTATTTATCTGAAATTATCACAACATTGTTCATCGGCTATATGATAATATAAAATAAAAGTTTAAAAAAAAGATTTTAATTAAAATTAACTCAAACTCACCTTTTGTTAAATTGTGACTAAAATCTGATTAGATTATAAATACTTTGTTTTCCTTCAAATTAAAAATAACTATATAGAAAAAAATAAAATAATTAGATATTTCAGTTTAGTGTGCATCTGAGTTGCAGATTTGTTTTGGCTTAAGTTAGTAATACTTTTATAACCCTAAACAGTTCTAACATACTTCTTTAACTTTTTAAATATAACTACCATGTTAATTAGCTCACTTGGTCAAAATTTGTTTCACATAACAAGGTGATCCTGGGTTTACTTCTCATATGGGTGAAAACACTGCAGTTAAGCGTAAGGATATAGAATCTGTAGCCAGACTGCCTGGAGTATAAGACCAACTCCAGCATGTCAACTATGCACTTAATCTTTATATGCTTCCATTTCCTCATCTGTAAAATGTTTGGAACAATGCATGCCACAGCACAAACACTATAAAAATGATGGTTAAGGAAAAAACCCTCAGGCTTAAGAAGCAATCATAATCTCATTGTTGGTACTAAATTAGTATAAAATAAATATTTGATAGGGCTTCCCAGGTGGTGCAGTAGTAAAGAAACTGCCTGCCAATGAAGGAGATGCAGGAGACACAGGTTCAATCCTTGGGTCAGGAAGATCCCCTGGAGTAGGAAATAACAACCCAATCCAGTAATGTTTCTAATAAAGAAACATTACTTTGCTGACAAAGGTCCATATAGTCAAAGCTATGATTTTTTCCAGTAGTCATGTATGGATATGAGAGTTGACCATAAAGAAGACTGAACACTGAAGAATTGACGCTTTTGGACTGTGGTGTTGGAGAAGACTCTTCAGAGTCCCTTGAACTTCAAGGAGATCAAACTGGTCAGTCCTAAAGGAAATCAATCCTGAATATTCATTGGAAGGAATGATGCTGAAGCTCCAATCCTTTGGCCACCTGATGTCAAGAGCCGACTCATTAGAAAAACCCTGATGCTGGGAAAGACTGAAGGCAGAGGGAGAAGAAGATAACAGGATGAAATGGTTCATGGCATCACCGACTCAGTGGACGTGAGTTTGAGCAAGCTCTGGAGGGGAGAGTGAAGGACAGGGAAGCCTGGCACGCTGTAGTCCATGGGGTCACAAAGAGTCCGACATGACTGAGTGACTGAACAACAACAAAACCGGTATTCTTGCCTGTAAAATTCCATGGACAGAAGAGCCTGGTGGGCTACAGTCCATGGGGTTGCAAAGAGTCGGGCATGACTAAGCACACACACAAACATTTGATAATGGTGTTTTAATTACCCTGTAACTTTAGGGAACTGACATGTAAATAGATAAAATTTTTTACTCCCCAATGTCATCATATACATTATATTTTTATTTCTTTTCTTTCTAAATAGTTGAATGAACTTATATCAGCAGATCCTAGCTCTTTTGAAAAGTATACATCTTGTTATATTGTGTAATCACTAACCCAAAACAGTCATTGTTTTCTTCACAATATATGTAATAGAGTTGAAGACTCTATATCAAAAATGCTCAGCTGTAATGAGGCTGAGATAGAAGCACTTTTCACAAAGGAAGTTTGGTTATCTGCTGGATTTATATTAGACCAAGGCTGTCAACTGAAGTCCCTTCCCTTGAGGGTTGCAATAGTTTGCTATTGCAGTCTGATGGCTCACAACCTTTATTTTAATGCCAATATTGAATGAAGACTCTTGGAGCTGGAAGGGACCTTGAGGTCACCCAGTTCAACTTGCTCATATTATAGATGAGAAAACAGCCTCTGACGGATTAAATGTCACACTGCAAGGTAGTTAGCTGTCCATCAGGATACCAGGAAAGAGTTGCATTTTTGAGTGGTTATTTCAGGTATCTATTCCTGCAGAACAATCAGCAGGGGATAACCAAGCAGCTAAAAATGAGTCTGATGTATTGCTTATTAAGTTGTAGATTTATTGAGTAAGGTCGTGATTCTCTGCATTGACCTGGCAGGCTTTCTGCTCCACGTAGTGCCAGCGAGGGCTAGTTGCACAGATCCATTTACACAGAGAGCTCTGTGGGGCCCCTCAGTTGGGGCACCCTCAAAAAGAGCTCTCCTTTCCATGGCCTCTTACTTCACATGCTGTCTTGGCTGCCACTGAATCTCCATGGGCCCTCTTGTTTTTGTAGAATATTCCATGACTAAAATGGCACTTGTTTTTTAAATTTTTCTTTTTATTTCTTAATATTTATTTATTTGACTATGCCTGAAGGATCTAGTTCCCTGATTAGGAATTGAACCTGGGACCCCTGCATTGGGAGCTTGGAGTCTTGGCCACTGGACCATCAAGGATGTCCCTTCAGCCCTAACTCTTTTTTTTTTTTTTCTTCAGTTGGGCTGGGTCTTTGTTGACACATGAGCTTTCTCTAGTTGTGGAGCACAAGCTGTAGAACATGCTGGCTCAGTATTTGAGGCATGCAAGCTCTCTAGTTGCCCCGTGGCATGTGTGATCTTAGTTCTTCACCCAGGGACTGAACCGTGTCCCCTACATTGGAAGGTGTTTTCTTAACCACTGGAAGACTGGGGAAATCCCTTCTGCCCTAACTCATAGCAAAGTCTTTCTTTCAATGAGAACACATTATTGTCTTTAAAGCTTATCTGGATACACCCACTTTAGGAAATGCTGGTGGAATAATGTCGCTACAGCATGGTGGCTATGGTACAAATCAGATCATCTCAGAAGAGTAAATCCCAATATGCAAGTGTCTGTCATATGTAACTTGTGGATAGCCATTGGTCAAAGAAAAGTATTATGTGATAATATGGGAGACCATTATAGAGTATAAATTATGGAAGATATGGTTCATTTAGAACTACCCATGAGCCTCCTGACCAAAGTAGCAGATAATTTATGTGTTCAAGGTCAAAAGAGCAAGTTGTGAGAACACAGTATATTGAACATAGAACTAATGCTACTTTAATGGATTTCTTGCATCGGTTCAGTATTCAGTGCACAGTCCACGAATACTGGAACATTGCTACAGTAGATTGTAGGATTAGGGTGAAACCTTCCAGAATATGATGAGCAACAGGAATATTCACACTGGCTTTGACAGTCAGTGCCTTTTTTTTTCTTCTTTTAAAATTGAGACATAGTTGATTTACAGTATTAGTTTCAGGTGTCTAGCATAGTGGTTATGTCTGCAGATTATACTATGTTAAAAGTATCACCAGATAATGGCTGTATTTCCGTGTGTTACACAATATATCCCCACTGCCTATCTTTTCTATCTGCAGTAGTTTGTATCTCTTAATCCCATACTGGTATCTTGCCCTTCCCTCTTTCTCTCACCCCCTTGGTATCAATGAGTTTGTTCTCTATAACTGTCTGTCTGTTTCTGTTTTGCTCTATACATCTGATTGTTTTATTTTTTCAGATTACACGTATAAATGATAGTATACAGTATTTGTCTTTCTCTCTCTGCCTTATTTCACTGAGCATAATATTCTCTAGGTGCATTCAGATTGCTGCAAATGGCAGAATTTCATAAATTTTTGTGGCTGAGTAACATTCCATCGAATATATGAACCTCATCTCCTTTACCTATTCACTGTTGATGATATGTGGGTTGCTTCCAAATCTTAGCTATTGTGACTAATGCTATCACTAGCGGGGTGCATGTATCTTTTCAAGTTAGTGTTTTTGTTTTCTCCCAGATATACAGCCAGGAGTGGAATTGCTGAATCATAGGGTAGTTCTGTTTTTCAGTTTTTTGAGGAGCCTCCATACTGTTTTCCATAGTGTTTGCACAAATTTACATTTCCACTAATAGCATATGAGGACTCCCTTTTCTCCACATCCTCAACAACACTTTTTATCTGTAGACTTTTTGATGATGGCTATTTTGACAGATGTGAGTTGATCTCATCACGGTTTTGATTTTCATTTCTCTAAATAATTGGCAGTGTTGTGCATCTTTTCACATGCCTATTAGCCATCTGTATGTCTCTTCAGGTCTTTTACCAAATTTCTTTCTTCTGCCCATTTATGATTGGATTTTTTCACTTTATTTGATATTAAGTTATGTGAGCTGTTTATATATTTTGGATATTAGCCCCTCATTGGTCATGGTTGTTCAGTTACTCAGTCATGTCCAACTCTTTGCAACTCTATGGACTGCAGCATGCCAGGCTTTTTTGTCCTTCACCATCTCCTGGAGCTTACTCAAACTCATGTCCATTGAGTCGGTGATGCCATCCAACCATCTCATCTTCTGTCTTCCCCTTCTCCTCCTTCCTTCGATCTTTCCCAGCACCCCAGTATCATGGTCTTTTCTAGTGTGTCAGCTTTTTGCATAAGATGGTCAAAGGATTGGAGCTTCAACCTCAGCATCAGTCCCTTCAATGAATATTCAGGATTGATTTCCTTTAGGATTGACTGGTTTGATCTCCTTGCAGTCAAAGGGACTCTCAAGAGTCTTCTCCAACACCACAGTTCAAAAGCATCAATTCTTCAGCACTCTGTCTTCTTTATGGTCCAACTCTCACATCCATAAATGACTACTGGAAAAACTAGCTTTGAATACATGGACCTTTGTTGACAAACTAATGTCTCTGCTTTTTAATATGCTGTCTGTCTAGCCTTGTCATAGCTTTTCCTCCAGGGAGCAAGCATCTTTTAATTTCATTGCTGCAGTCGCAATCTACAGTGATTTTGGAGCCCAAGAAAATAAAATCTGTCACTGTTTCCATTGTTTCCCCATCTATTTGCTGTGAAGTGATGGGACCAGATGCCATGATCTTCATTTTTTGAATGTTGAGTTTTAAGCCAGCTTTTTCACTCTTCTCTTTAACCTTCATCAAGAGGCTCTTTAGTTCCTTTTCACTTTCTGCCATAAGGGTGGCGTCATCTGCGTATCTGAAGTTACTGATACTTCTCCCGGCTATCTTGATGCCAGCTTGTGCTTCATCCAGCCCAGCATTTTGCATGAAGGTCATATCATTTGCAAGTTTTTTCTCCCATTCAGTAGTTTGTGTTTTGTTTTGTTGATTTCTTTTTTTCTTTTTTTCTTTTTTAGCTATGAAAATTGTAGGTGCTCAGTCAGTCAGTTCAGTCACTCATTTGTGTCCGACTCTTTGCGATCCCATGAATCACAGCACGCCAGGCCTCCCTGTCCATCACCAACTCCCAGAGTTCACTCAAACTCATCTCCATCGAGTCGGTGATGCCATCCAGCCATCTCATCCTCTGTCGTCCCCTTCTCCTCCCGCCCCCAATCCCTCCCAGCATCAGAGTCTTTTCCAATGAGTCAACTCTTCGCATGAGGTGGCCAGAGTACTGGAGTTTCAGCTTCAGCATCATTCCTTCCAAAGAACACCCAGGACCAATCTCCTTCAGAATGGACTGGTTGGATCTCCTTGCAGTCCAAGGGACTCTCAAGAGTCTTCTCCAACACCACAGTTCAAAAGTGTCAATTCTAGGAGTCTGAAAAAAAAAAAAAAAGTGTCAATTCTTTTGCACTCAGCTTTCTTCACAGTCCAACTCTCACATCCATACATGACCTCTGGAAAAACCATAGCCTTGACTAGACGGACCTTTGTTGGCAAAGTAATGTCTCTGCTTTAGGTGCTCAGTCATGTCCAAATTTTTGCAACCCCATGAACTGTAGTCCACCAGGCTCCTTTGTCCATGGAATTCTCCAGGCAAGAATATGTGAGTATGTGAGTGGGTAGCCATTCCCTTCTGAAGGGATCTTCTTGACCCAGGGATTGAACCCCATCTCCTGCATTGCAGGTAGATTCTTTTCTGTCTCAGCCAGTATGGAAAGCCTATTTAGCTGTGAAAAAGTTTTTAATTACGTTAGGCCCTATTTGCTTATTTATCTTTTAATTTCTTTTGCCATAGGAGAATGATTCAAGTAAATGTTGCTGCAATTTATGGCAAAGAATGTTCTGCCTATACTTTTTTTTTTCTTGGAGTTTTATGATTTCAAGCCTTACATTTAGATTTTAATCCATTTTGAATTAATCTTTATATATAATATGAGAAAGTGTTCTTATCTCGTTGTTTTATACGTAGTTGTCTAGTTTTTCCCAGCATCACTTATTGAAGAGAATGTGTTTTCCCTATTGTATATTCTTCCCTCCTTTGTCATAAATTAATTGACTGTAGGTGTGTGGGTTTACTTATGGGCTATCTTTTCTATTCCATTGATATATGTGATATGTGTCTATTTTGTGTCAATATCATAGCATTTTGATTACTGTAGCTTTTTAGTATAGTCTGAAGTGTGGTAGGGTGATACCTTCAGCTTTGTTCTTTTGTCTCAAGATTTCTCAGCAATTCAGGGCCTTCTCTGGTTATACTTGAATCTTAGAATTCTTTTCCCCAGTTTTGTGGGAAAATTCATGGGTATTTTGATCTAGGAATTGCATTAAATTCATAGATTGGTTTGCATAGCATGGGCATTTTATCAATATTAATTCTTCAAGGCCCAGACCATGGGGCATCTCTCCATTTCTTTGTATCATGTTCAATTTCCTTCATCAGGGTTTTATAGTTTTCCAAATATAGGTCTTTCATCTCCTTAGTTAAATTTATTCTCAAGTATTTTATTCTTTGTGATGTAATTTTAAATGGGATTGATAATTCATTTTTAGTGTATAGAATATCAAAAGATCAAAATATACTTCATCTTGTATCCTTCAACTTTGCTAAATTCATTTATCAGTTCTAACAGGTTTTTTTTTTTTTGGTGGAGACTGTAGGGTTTCTGTATAATGCATCGTGTCATCTCTACATAGTGACAGGTGTACTTTTTCCCTTTTAATTTGGATGTTGCTGTTTGGTTGCTCAGTAGTGTTCTTGCCTGGAGAATCCCAGGGACGGCAGAGCCTGGTGGGCTGCCATCTGTGGGGTCGCACAGAGTCGGACACGACTGAAGCGACTTAGCAGTAGTAGTAACGCCCTACTCTTTGTGGCCCCATGGACTGTAGCCCCCCAGGCTCCTCTGTCCATGGGATTCTCCAGGCAAGAATACTGAAGTGGGTTGCCATTTCCTTCTCCAGGGGATCTCCCCACCCAGGGATCAAACCCACAGATAATTTAATTTAGATACCTGTTATTTATTTTTCTTGTCTGGCCTTGACCCTATAGTGAATTGCTACAGCCAGTAACTCAGAAGGGGAGAAAGGCGCTGCCATCAAACTGCTGCCCTGCTGACAAATTTTGCCCGTCAGCACGCACACACATCAGTCATGAAGCCATGTCTTCCATGAGGCTTCTCTTGGCTGCTCTCAAGTCCTTGACACACACCTGTGTCACTGACAGCTCTTATGCAAATACAAGCTCCATTAGGCTGATCTATGGAAGGGAAGCCCATCTGTCAGTTCTGTGACACTTTCCCTCTTGTATCCTCATGTGGGAATATGTCCTTGAGACACCCAGATGGATAAATCTGTGCTAGTGTCTGGAATCACCAACCTTGGAGGAAGTTGTCACTTCTACTTTTTTAAATGGGCTTCAATATTTTATCTCATCTTCCTTCTGCTCCCAAAGCATAAAATTTTACGACTAAAATTTTAATGGATGTTAAAGTTTTCTATTCTAAATAAAAGGGACACATTATTTTTTCATACATAGAAGAAGGAAAATGACAAGCCCTCTGTTTGGGGAATCATCACTGGATGTTTTCCAATACTGTGTGTGGTCTGATATTCACAGGAGAGAACACACAATTTCACATTAGCTGGAGCTTGTCAGTTGCTGCTGATAGCATTTGGAAGTTTTGGAACAGACAGTGATGTGACATTATTTCAGGAGACCTGCCTATTGAAGACATTGATTTGAAATGGCTTCATGCTTCCTATCCCGTTTCCTCTTAAGAAAAAAAAAATAATAATAAGTACAACAATTACATGTAAGCACTTGGAAAAGAAGGTCCACTTCCTTGTTTTGATGGTTTTATGAGCAGACTCAAGTCTCTTTCCCAGCTCAAGTTAAATCCCAAGAGAAAAGTTAGAAGTGGCAACAGCAGATTCAGTAAAGCAGCCATAACTTTGATCACTGATATCTGCTCATTATAATCAGACTTCATTTATCCATTTGGTCTACCAGAATGATCCATTCCTATTTCTTTCTAAATGGAAGTAGATTGGCACAAAAGTAATAATTGCCTCACCATACTGGGAAGGAAAATAGTTCGTACAAATGTACAGTAAATTATAATCTAGAATCAGAAAGATAAAAAGTTCCTTCTTTTTGAAAACTTCACAGTTCTGTGTCAGGTGATGTATGCAGACATGTGGAAGGTTTACAGCAGGACAGGACTGACACTTTTGACCATTTGGGCACCTAGATGGTTAATTTCATCAGATTTGGGTCCTGCTTTCCATGTTTCAGGAAATGGTCCAGAAGATGGACTGTTGTTATTGACAAGACTTCCAAACTAGTTATTATTCACTAATAGCATTGTGTTAAAGTCTGAGCAGAGCCTCTTGCCAGAGAGAGAGTAAAACTTTGATGCCCAACGCTGTTTGGATGAACAAGATAATTATACCCTTGTCCATAGCAGATGCTCTGTCCTTCACTTTGGCAGTTTCCCTTTTCAGTGTGCAAATAATTTTCTCCACTGAAGTTGGTGGCTATTTGTGACAAATATAATTTCTTTTCCAGCAAAGAATGGCTCTTTTCCATCATCACTCACAAATAGCAACTGAATTGAATTTTTATTATTTTAAGCATACACGCAAATCTGATATGAAGTAGAAAGATATATGTGCACATTCCATATACATCCAAGGATGTGATACTAAGAAAGAAATTATTTACCAAACTAGTTGGGAAACTACATTGTAACAATTATTTCAATATTCTTATTCAAGTCAAAATTTTAAAAAATAAGTCTCAGTATTGATAGGCAAATGAGTTAATTCAAATAAACGTAAGTTCAATTTATAATAAAGACTTTTATTTACATATATTTATAAAAATCTTATAAGCTCTATGTATTTTTATAAATCAGAATTTACTTGATATATAATGAGACCTAGAATATGGACTTTACTCCCCTCACAGTTCTAACAGAACTGTGTGGCAGTCCTGACAGAACCGTGACAGTTCTGTTTGAAAAAATGAGTGTCTTCTTCTTGGCCAGTGATGAGTAAATATATTTCCATAACCCACTGTGTTTTCTTCTCTTGGGGTAGCCCGGCTGCTATAACTCTGTCTATAAGCACTGGAATAGTGAGTGTTTCGAAGAGAGTTGCAGAAGGAGAAGAAACAAGGATTGTCTGTTTTCTAAGGTTCCTGTTTTTCTGTTCTTTTTTCTGTTCAACAGTAGAAAGGCAGGCCCATCTCTCTTCAAGATGCCATGTTTTCACAACCACATAATACAGCATATATTTATCTCATAAACCTAAGAAGATAATTAGGGCTTAGGTTTCTGGAGTTTCCATGGATCTACCAAAAATAATCACTGTTGACAAAATTTTTATGGTAAAATTCAACATCCAACAAATGACCAAGTAGCAACTGAAAGACTTGTCCTCAGTAAATATGTAAGTGTTGAGGGTCAGGGTGTACCCCCATCCCACACCCCATCCTCAGCTTTCCATGAGCCAAGGTCAGAGATAGCTACTGAAGCACAAATTTGGATAGAATATGAGGAAAATGTCCCATAGAGCTGTAAACAGGTAGGAGATAAATTGGCCTATGATACAGGTTTCTCAGAGAAGGTAGAATTTGAGTCAGGGTCTACAGGTTTGGAGTAGGAAATGGCTACCCACTCCAATATTCTTGCCTGGGAAATCCCATGGACAGAGGAGCCTGGCAGGCTATAGTCCATGGGTCGTGAAGAGTCAGACATGACTGAACACGCACACATATACAGATTTTGCTGCTAACAGTGGGAGCCACAAGGAGGGCATCCCACATAGAATGAGAGATTCCACTTTCTCAAACACCAAGATTAGATGAGACAGTACAAAAAAAAGGAAAAGTGGCCTGTTTTGAACGTTGACTTTATTTCTCTTCTCTTCAAAGTTGCAGCTGAAAACTAAGGAGCAATCTAGTCTAGTCTTCAGGAGACACCAGCCTATGATACAGAGTCCTGTTCTAATAATGATCTGGTAACTCGTATACTTATAAATCTGGTTGGATGTAAGAGTCCCACTGAGATACTCTTGGAGATGGTAGCAGTCCACTAGGGTTCTGGGCACATGCAGGGCTCAGTGAGACTAGTGCTGGCACTGCCAGGGCGCTCTTCCCTGAGGTCTGCGGGGTGAGATTCCCACTGTTTCCAGATGAAAGGAACTGAGGGCATGAGGGCCATTCACAGAACTGATAGCTGCTTCCAGTGTGGCACCTCAAGTCCTAAACGACTGAGCCAATCGTGTGTGAATGTGGGACCTTCCTTCCACATGGACATCCTGCCTTTCACTCAGCCTTCCCCTATAGGCTGCTCTTTGTCCTCTCATTTCTTCTTCTTTTATTAAATTCATTTTTATTGGAATATAATTACTTTACAATATTGTGATTGTTCCTGCTGCACAGCCAAGTGAATCATTTATATATATATCTCCTCTCTTTTTTGAGATTCTTTCCCATATTGGTCATTACAGAGTAGTGAGCAGAGTTCCCTGGGTTATATAATGGGTTCTTAAATGGGTTCTTATTAGTTATCTATTTTATATATCAGATCAGATCAGATAAGTCACTCAGTCATGTCGGACTCCCTGCAACCCCATGAATCGCAGCACACCAGGCCTCCCTGTCCATCACCAACTCCCAGAGTTCACCCAGACTCACATCCATCGAGTCAGTGATGCCATCCAGCCATCTCATCCTCTGTTGTCCCCTTCTCCTCCTGCCCTCAATCCCTCCCAGCATCAGAGTCTTTTCCAATGAGTCAACTCTTCACATGAGGTGGCCAAAGTATTGGAGTTTCATCTTCAACATCAGTCCTTCCAATGAACACCCAGGACTGATCTCCTTTAGGATGGACTGGTTGGATCTCCTTGCACTCCAAGGGACTCTCAAGAGTCTTCTCCAACATCACAGTTCAAAAGCATCAATAGTGTGCATATGTCAACCCCAGTCTCCCTATTTATCCCTCCTTTCCTTTCCCCCTGGCAATCAATCATAAGTGTGTTTTCTACATCTGTTTTATTTCTGTTCATTTGTACCTTACTTTAGACTACACATATAAGTGATGTCATATGATATTGGCTTCTTTTTTTTTTAATTTTATTTTATTTTTAAAGTTTACATAATTGTATTAGTTTTGCCAAACATCAAAATGAATCCACCACAGGTATACATGTGTTCCCCATCCTGAACCCTCCTCCCTCCCCCCTCCCCATTCCATCCCTCTGGGTCGTCCCAGTGCACCAGCCCCAAGCATCCAGTATCGTGCATTGAACCTGGACTGGCAACTCGTTTCATACATGATATTTTACATGTTTCAATGCCATTCTCCCAAATCTTCCCACCCTCTCCCTCTCCCACAGAGTCCATAAGACTGTTCTATACATCAGTGTCTCTTTTGCTGTCTCGTACACAGGGTTATTGTTACCATCTTTCTAAATTCCATATATATGCATTAGTATACTGTATTGGTGTTTTTCTTTCTGGCTTACTTCACTCTGTATAATAGGCTCCAGTTTCATCCACCTCATTAGAACTGATTCAAATGTATTCTTTTTAATGGCTGAATAATACTCCATTGTGTATATGTACCACAGCTTTCTTATCCATTCATCTGCTGATGGACATCTAGGTTGCTTCCATGTCCTGGCTATTATAAACAGTGCTGCGATGAACATTGGGGTACACGTGTCTCTTTCCCTTTTGGTTTCCTCAGTGTGTATGCCCAGCAGTGGGATTGCTGGATCATAAGGCAGGTCTATTTCCAGTTTTTTAAGGAATCTCCATACTGTTCTCCATAGTGGCTGTACTAGTTTGCATTCCCACCAACAGTGTAAGAGGGTTCCCTTTTCTCCACACCCTCTCCAGCATTTATTACTTGTAGACTTTTGGATCGCAGCCATTCTGACTGGTGTGAAATGGTACCTCATAGTGGTTTTGATTTGCATTTCTCTGATAATGAGTGATGTTGAGCATCTTTTCATGTGTTTGTTAGCCATCTGTATGTCTTCTTTGGAGAAATGTCTATTTAATTCTTTGGCCCATTTTTTGATTGGGTCATTTATTTTTCTGGAGTTGAGCTGTAGGAGTTGCTTGTATATTCTCGAGATTAGTTGTTTGTCAGTTGCTTCATTTGCTATTATCTTCTCCCATTCTGAAGGCTGTCTTTTCACCTTGCTAATAGTTTCCTTTGTTGTGCAGAAGCTTTTAAGGTTAATTAGGTCTCATTTGTTTATTTTTGCTTTTATTTCCAATATTCTGGGAGGTGGGTCATAGAGGATCCTGCTGTGATGTATGTCGGAGAGTGTTTTGCCTATGTTCTCCTCTAGCAGTTTTATAGTTTCTGGTCTTACGTTTAGATCTTTAATCCACTTTGAGTTTATTTTTGTGTATGGTGTTAGAAAGTGGTCTAGTTTCATCCTCTCATTTCTAATCACATACCTGACACATCTATTCTTCCAGACCCTGCCTCTGTGGGAATGAGCTTATTTACATTCAGTATAAACTACCAACTCGGGGATATTGTTTTCTCTTTGTTGAAAAATTTTTTCAGGTATTTTGATAAGGTTGTTATTCAGTTGCTCGTTCATGTCCAACTCTTCGTGACCCCATGGGCTGCAGCATGCCAGGCTTCTCTGTCTTTCACTATTTCCCAGAGTTTGCTCAAATTCATGTCCATTCAGTTGATGATGCCATCCAACCGTCTCATCCTCTGTCACCCCCTTCTTCTCCTGCCCTCAATCTCAACCATCATGAGGGTCTTTTCCAGTGAGTCAGCTCTTCTCATCAGGTGGCCAAAAGTATTGGAGCTTGAGCTTCAGCATCAGTCCTTCCAATGAGTATTCGGGGTTGTTTTTGATTAGGTACCAGTGTTTATTGCTATCATTGTTGAATCATTTTTGAGGTTTCTGGGTTTATCCTTGTTTCTGGTTTTTGCAATACTTATATACATACATAAAAAGATGGGACTGTAATCATGCACACAGGAATTATCTGGTTAAGAAAATTTTACAAAATATTACAGAAGAAATATATCCTTCTCATGAGATAGCTCAGACAAGGATGACACAGTTTTTCCATTATGTGTATATAGCTGAATATGCTTCCCACCTCACTTTTTCATTCTTTCTTTTTTTCTTATTATTTGTTGATCTTTTGAAGGGGTCCACACACATGCAGGATTGGGGAACGAGTTCCCCAACCACGAGTAGGACCTGTGCTCACTGCAGCAAAAGTGCCGAGCCTTAACCACCGGACTGCCGGCAAAGTCCCGCTTTCATTCTTCCGAAAATACCACCACGGTCTTTCAGTTCAAAAAGTGAGCTTGAACCCAAAGCAAAACATCATTCTCCCTCAAACAGCTTAATTACTCACAAATGCTTTTTGGCAAAACACAGTTTCCAGCATCTTCCATCTCCCTGCTATTTATCCATACGCCAGATTACCTCATTCATCCGTTCTGACAGAGGGCTGTATTTGTATCATTGCCTGACTGATGTGTTACATGTTTCAGTCTTAAAATATTCGACTCTGAGCTCAGGGCTGCATACTTGGGGGATGATGTTAAATCAGCCTCGGCATCCACCATTGCCATCATGCCAGATAACTCAGGGGAGAATGATAAGGGTATAAAGAGATCAATAAGGCAAGAGAATCCATCCTTTCAAAAGTAAGACAAAATAGGAGAAAGACTATCAATCAAGCATTGGGGTGTAAATAAAGCAAGAGCACGCCGTGTTCATGACACCCTTAAACTACAGTGAACCTTCGCCCTGTGAGTAGTAAATTCCTCTTACATTTGCCTAACTCCTGCAATACAGGGCATGCTAAAATACAGCCATAAGACTCTCCAGCACATCGATCAGCATGGCACTGCTCTCTCATGCCCCTTAATACAATGAAATGGAGAGATGCCTGATGAATGCTGACAAGGACAATCCCAGATCATTTTTATGAGAGCGGTCACAGTAGAGCAGTCTCCCTGCTTAAAGAAAATCTGTATAACTCAGTTCAGTTCAGTTGCTCAGTCATGTCCGACTCTTTGCGACCCCATGGACTGCAGCACACCAGGCCTCCTTGTCCATCGCCAACTCCGGGAGTTTACTGAAACTCGTATCCATTGAGTCAGTGATGCCATCCAACCATCTCATCCTCTGTTGTCCCCTTCTCCTCCTGCCTTCAATCTTTCCCAGCATCAGGGTCTTTTCAAATGAGTCAGTTCCTCTCATCAGGTGGCCAAAGTATTGGAGCTTCAGCCTCAGCATCAGTCCTTCCAAAGAATATTCATGATTTCCTTTAGGATGGACGGGCATCTTTGTAAATATGAGTCATGCAAATACACTCCTGCCTGTTGAGCTGATCTCACCCAGTGGAGCCCTCATAAATGCCCAGTCATGTTGGATTTGTTGGTGGAAAACCAGCAAACTCTAGAAACTGCAAATTAGAAATGACGTCCTTTATTGAGTCATAGGTACTCAGACATACATCAAAAAGCAATCTTCTTTTTTTTTTTTAAGTAAAAAGCCTTGTATTATTCTAGATTTGCAAAAATATATATAAGATTATATATAATGTTGCCTTCACTTCATGGCATTTAGATGAGGAAACAATAGAAACAATGGCAGGTTTTATTTATTTGGGCTACAAAATCACTGTGGATGGTGACTGCAGCCATGAAATTAAAAGACACTTGTTCCTTGGAAGAAAAGCAATAGCAAACCTAGACAGTGTATTAAAAGGCAGAGACATTATTTTGCCAACAAGGTCCTTATCGTCAAAGCTATGGTTTTTCCAGTAGTCATGTTTGGATGTGAGAGCTAGACAATGAAAAGGCTGAGATCCAAAGAATTGATGCTTTCGAACTGTGGTGCTGGAGAAGACTCTTGAGAGTCCTTTGGACAGCAAGGTGATGCAGTCAGTCCATCCTAAAGAAAATCAGTCCGAAATATTCATTGGAAGGACTGATGCTGAGGCTGAAACTCCAATCCTCTGGCCACCTGGTGCGAAGAGCTGACTCATTGGAAAAGACCCTGATGCTGGGAAAGATTGAAGGCAGGAGGAGAAGGGGATGACAGAGGATGAGATGGTTGGATGGCATCACTGATTCAATGGACATGAGTTTGAGCAAACTCCAGGAAATGGTGAAGGACATGGAAGCCTGGCATGCTGCAGTCCATGGGGTCACAAAGAGTTGGACATGACTGAGTGACTGAACAACAACAAAATTTTTCATCAGAGGATAATTGCTTTACAATATCGTATTGGTTTCTGTCATGCATCAACATGAATCAGCCAGAGACATACATACGTCCTGTTCCTCTTGACCTCCCCATCCCGCATCCCATTTTTAAAGTTTTTATTGAATTTGTTACAACTCTGCTTCTGTTTTATGTCTTGATGTTTTGGCTGAAAGGCATGTGGGATCATAACTCCCCAACCCAGAACTGAACCTGTGTTCCCTGCATTGGAAGGTGAAATCTTAACCGCTGGAGAGCTAAGGAAGTCCTGCGAAATTTTAATGACAGCTGGTTAAGACCCTGTCCTTTTCCATGTCAGCTGCCCCAGCCTCACTTCTCCCAGTGGTGGTGGGCACTTTGGAATTCTGCTGAGGGGAAGAGTGTGGAGATGAATTTAGTCTGGATTTAGTGAGGCGCATGCATGTTTGTGTTACCACTAGCTGGCCTGTTAAGAATGGTTTCCAAGAACCTCAGATTACCCACTGTGTGATGTGCTGGACATTGTGGCCACACAGGCCACAAGATCCTAATGTGGTAGGCAAGTTGCTTTGGGCACCCCACACTGCAAGTGTGTGGGAATGGGAAGAAAAAGACTTATTTGCAAGATCTGAAGCCAAAAGATAAATCTATACCAAATTCTTCCAAATTGTTGTTCCCACATTTTCCATCCCAACCATTTATAAATCACCACAATGAATGAATTGTGAGGCTGAAGGCTTTGTCTTCAGTGCAGGGGGTGTCCACGGTCAGGGAGCTCAGATCCCTCATGCCCCATGGCCTAAGGGCCAAAGCGAAACAGAGACAGTGTTGTAAAAAATTCAATAAGCACTTTAAAGATAGTTTCCTTCAAAAAAATCTTGAAAAAGATGGGGGGAGTGCTTAGGGAGGTGCTTAGATCATGACGGTGCAGCCTGTGTAAATGGGTTTAAAACCTTTATAAAGACCCCGTTTGAAAAGACCCTGATGCTGGGAAAGATTGAAGGCAGGAGGAGAAGGGGACGACAGAGGATGAGATGGCTGGATGGCATCACCGACTCAATGCACATGAGTTTGAGTGAACTCCATGAGTTGGTGATGGACAGGGAAGCCTGGCGTGCTGCAGTCCGTGGGGTCACAAAGAGTCGGACAGGACTGAACGACTGAACTGAACTGAAAGACCCCACAGCACACCCTTTGCTCTTTTGCCCTGTGAGGATACAGGATAATTTGGGAATTGAGAGAGGGTCTGCACCCCAGTGTGCTGTCCTCTGATCTTGAACTTCCACCTCTCAAAACTGTGAGAAATAAATTCTGTTGTTTATAAAACACTTAGTCTATGGTAATTCGTGAAAGCAATAGAAATGGACTAACAGTGTCTGCTGCTTTCAACCTCTGTGTTCACCCTTTTCTACATTCTGTCATCCAGCTCTAGTCTATAATATCCTCATCTTCTAACAATTATAATTAAAGGATGTCTTAGTGGTTTATATATTAGTGGAATATGCTAGTATTTCCTAATACTCTATATCCCAATTTAATTTTTAAAAGTTCTGTTTTCTTCATAACAGTATTTAAGAAATATATTTAAGCAGAAAGTTAAAGCAGGTTCAAATCAGAGATATCTGGTTCAAATCAAAACTGCAGTAAAACATAAACAAAAGCCAGAGAGGTATGTATGTATGTAACACTGTTCCATGTAGAGAGTTTTGGGAATTGTAACTGGCTTCACTTAGTAAAGTATTGTGAAAAGATCACAAATGACCTTGAATGGAGAGGGATCATCTATCGTGTATCAGTACTCCATTGCCAGTAAAACAAATGTTAAATAAAAATGGGGTCATCTTGTAGTGCAAAATTTAAGTTTGTGCATGCTCTGTCACTCAGCTGTGACTCCTCAGAGTGTAGCTCGTCCGTCTCCCCGGTCCATAGAATTTTCCAGGCAAGAACACTGGAGTGGGTTGTCGTTTACTCCTCCAGGGGATTTTCCCAACCCAGGGATCGAATCTGTGTCTCTTGGGTCTCCTGCATTAGTAGGCAGATTCTTTACCCTTGAACCACCTGGTAAACCCAATATATAAGATGTGTTCTAATTCACAGGAAGGCCACCCTTTGAAATCAAAATTTATATAATGAACAAATTTGAAATGTCAGTGATCATCTTTCTGAATTTTCCCAGTTCCTCTGTCTTTTATGAAAAAGAATCTGTAAGATTAGGCAGGGATAGGACATGAAGATATTGACTGGTCACGAGAAATAACATATCAGCTATAAGCCTAATTTTCATTTTCATTCCATTCATAAACAAGCCTTATCTTCATTTGACCTCAGGGTATTTATGATAAGCAGCTCAGAGTAGATGGAACACATGAGGTCACCCTCATTTTCAGTCTTCTGATCATGGGGAAGGAAATGCAAAACATGTGTCTTCTTGTCATTACTTCTGTGCTCAAGCAAGATGGTCATATGTGTGCATGGTGGGAACTGGTGGCCAAGATTAGAGGTGTGGCTGGCTGTCTTTCTCAAATTGCTAACGTAGGACTCTAACTCGCCTTGCCAGGTGCCTTAGTACCGATCAAAATGAATGATTAGTGGAATCCAAGTAAATGAAAGGAAGCCTGTTTTTGCACATAGCACAGCCAGCCACTCAGGGTGAGTGGACAGTCAACAATGAGGAATACTGTAGTAAGTCAGCCCTTGGTACCCAGCAGGATGGGTTCCAGGGCCCCCTGCAGATCCTAGAATCCACAGATGCTGAAGTTCTTGTGTGGTGTGGAAGTGGTGTGGTACACAGCCCTCCTCTATGTCTGTGGGCTCTGCAGCCTTTGACATGGAAGGCAGGCTGTGCCTCAAACAGTGCCTCTTGGGCACTGGTGGATGTGTTAGGGTCTCATTCTTCTTTTTCCTAAACTGTTTCCCTAAACTTCGTTAAGCAGGAGTTCTGTCACTGTGATGTAATCTACACTTTGGGCATCTTTACTTTCCTCTGTTGAAATCAAAAGCCAGCACCAGTGGATGTTGGCTTTCCCGGGTTAAAAAACATCCCTTTGCCAAAACTTGTCTTAAATGTGGGCATAAGTCATTTGGCTAAAAGTCACCACAGTGGGAGAGAAAATTCCATATGGTTAAGTAACTGCTCTCCTTTTATTTTACTTCTATTATTATGAAAGTAATTTTCTCTTATTTCTATAAACCACTAGAAAAAGCAATCAAACTAATTCCATTTATTGTCTTTGAGAACTCTGGTTATAAATTTGACCATTTCATAGTTCTATTCATTCCAATACTCAAAATAATCACCTGAGTAGTAAAATAGTTTTTTTTCTTTAATTTATTATGAAAAGTGTAATTTACAATAAAAGAAATAAATGTTCTCATAAGAATTAGCATTGGCACTCTTTTCTCTTATACTTTGATAGATGTAAATATAGACTACATTTTGGTATATATCAACTTTCCTATCTTTTATTTACTTTCTGTCCTGCAATTATATGTGCTCAGAACTCTATGATAACTTTTCCTGCCTGAAATGTTTCTCTATTTTTTTTTTCTTTTTAACACTTAAAGAGTGATCATCACTAGTTATATCTTATCTTTTAAAATATCTTCTCATAATAATATTTAGTTTTATATATTATTACTGCGTTTACATGGTGAATTCTTATGTTCTGTGCTACATATGTAGCACAGATTAAATTTGTACTGATTATCTAAGAATTAGAACTCTTTGGTCTTTCTTTGGTGTAATATAAGTTTTCTCTAAATAGGTCCCTTCTTCAAGTCAAAATTCTGGACAGAAATTTTAAAGCTAGTCACTTCAGGAATTCTTTGTATACAAAGAAATAGCTTATTTGCAAAACTATGAGGAGCTGTAATTCTGTGTTTTATAAATCTGAACAAATTGTTTATGCATTGTCTGCCAAAGTTTTGGGTTCTCTATGATGTTGGTTATAAGCTGAAGTGGTGTTGTGATGCATATGTGTTTTATCTTATGTATATAAGTTAATATGTAAAGCTGGCTTATTAAAATGTTTAACTCCACAAACTGATAATCAGACCCATTGACTGAAGTAAGGAATACTTAGAAATTACAGATACTATGATTTCAATGAGGCACATTTTTCCCTGCTGCCTTAGTGATGCACTTTTTCCTTTGGTAATGGATGTTGTCTTAGTTTGACTTTGTTACATTTGGTTGTCTCTCCTTTGGTGCTGCATAAAATGTAATCAAATTTATGGAATTAACTATCTGCCCTTAAAGAACAGAAGTGGGTCCTGAGTGTCCATCAAGAAGCAATGACATGAAAATACTTACTTTTCTTACTTTTCAAAGAGTACTCTGTCGGCTAATGAGAGGCAGATTCTCTTTGAGTCCAGCATTCTCTGAGGAATTCTTATGTTTCTATACTGTTACATCATTAGATCATGGAGATTCACTAAACCTGTCTACCCACTCTGCCCACACACTCTCTTAAGGTGTCCTCTGGTCCTCGGTGCTGAGACAAAACCATTGAGAAATTGTGATTCTGTCTTCCCAGGATATTCCCAGCTCCTTGTTTACATGCACATAAGACCTCTTCTTTGTTTATGTCTTCTAGGATGTTGGGCATTTTGTCTGTGGTCACATCTGTTTGTGATGCAGTGGGGTGCTGGCTTTGGCTAGAACTATTTGTGAAAGCTGATAACTAAGTTCTCGGAAATCTTGTCAGCCAGTTGGTGAACTGTCAGTAGGTTAAAATAAGGCAAATAAAATTACGTATATGAACAAAATCAGTAAAGCTACACATTGGGGCTTTTTTAAACTGTCTTTCCCTTAGAGACCAGGAATACTGGCATAGTACAGAATCTGAGTCAGTTTATGTTTTGATCCCCACTCCAGCAAATTTGCCTTCTACTGAATAGGTCAAGAATTGTGGCTTCTTTTGGAGAAGCGAAGCAATGGTCACTCTTCAAAAACTCTTTAGTGATCCTTTAGAAAAAGGCTTTTATCCCTGCCAGGTTATACAGTGTTATGTTCTCCAAACTGAAGCAAAACAAAACAAAATCATTCTCCAGAATATTGGAGATGCGTAGTAAGTACTCCGGAGAAGGCGATAGCACCCCACTCCAATACTCTTGCCTGGAAAACCCCATGGACGGAGGAGCCTGGTGGGCTGCAGTCCATGGGGTCGCTGAGGGTCGGACACAACTAAGCGACTTCACTTTCACTTTTCACTTTCATGCATTGGAGAAGGAAATGGCAACCCACTCCAGTGTTCTTGCCTGGAGAATCCCAGGGACGGGGAAGCCTGCTGGGCTGCCTTCTCTGGGGTCGCACAGAGTCGGACAAGACTGAATCGACTTAGCAGCAGTAAGTACTTTGGAATGTATAAAATGTATGATGACCCCATTTGTATACAATAAGCTATTTGCTCCAGTTACCCTAGGGCACATATCATAGTTGTTCGAAATTAAGGAGATAATTAAATGGAAATAAGCAGTTTAAGCAATTGTTTACCCACGCAGTCTTCTTGCAGGGCAACGGTTTTTAAAAACCTAATTATTTTTGGTGTTAGATGCTATGAAATTGGTATAGTTTATTTTGTGTATATAAAATTCCTTGTAAGAGGCTCAACATTTAATAGTTAGTGTGTTATTTAAACCCACACTTTTTTTTCCCCCCACTGGCAATGAGATAGATCTTATTTTAATGAGCACTTTCACAATTTGTAGATGTTTTCTCACAATTTGTATATTCCAAGAACGACTTCCCTTGTGAAAGTTTATCTTAAAAAATTCCTTTGAGGGTTGTTTCATCAGTTTATCTGAAGGTAATTATTATCAGTGGCTGAAATAGTACTAACTGAACTTAGTGTCTCGTTGAAGAATGACAGTTCTTGGTTTCTAATTGAGAGAGTCTCAGTTTGGCAAGCATTCGTGGACGCTTTACTTTGCATTGGAAGATTTTAAATCAGGCAAACCCGAGCTCACTAGACCACTCAAGAGAACAACCCGTACAGATCGTGATTGCTCATGACCGCAGAGCATTTTGTAAAAGTGCTGCAGGATTGATGTAAGAATACTAGCTAGCCCCTGTAGAGGGTTTACTATTTTCTGAGGTTTATTCTTGGTGCTTTCCACATTTTACATTTTACATGTTTAACAGTCTTCTAAGGTAGTTATTATCCCCAGTTTTACAGGTGAAGAGACTGAAGCAAAAGCAGTTAGGTGATTTTCCCAAGGTCATACGGACAGTGCGGGGGACAAGACTGAGACCTGGGAGGTGTGGTTCGAGACCTAGGGCCTTGGTGGCTGCGTTTGACAGTGACATTTCCCCCTTCATCTTTGGGGAGTCTCCCGATCAAGGGCAAATGCCCTTTGTTTGCCAGTCTCTGAAGTTTTCATCACTTATTTTAAAAGGGCAAGAGTAATTTGGAAAAGGAAAAGCAGGACTGTCTTATGATTCGGGATAGTTCTTTCTCTTGATCATGGAAAATATCTCTGCACAAAAAATCTCCAGTAATCACACAACAAAGATGCATCAACTATTGGATTTGGTTTTGGAAATTCTCTAAGGCACAAGGTGGACTGACTGAAAATTCACTGTGGAAAGTAATCCTTGTAGAGGCTTATGGTGATGAGAAACAGAAGTTTGAGTGTGTAATATCTCATAGACTTCTGGTTGAAAAATTACAATAAATGGGATAATGATATAAATGTCTAATATTCATTTTTATTATCAGGTCATTTTTTTCTTGAACTTGAGCGTTAATGTATTCTCATACTTACCATCTCATGGCCCCCAATACTATAAATATTGAAATTATATTCATAGCAAATTATCTGCAAGTGTTTCTTCCAATTTTTATAATGTAGCAATTACTTTGCAGGTATTAATTGCTGTCACATTTTTGATCTATACTCTAGCTTTGTCTTCTTGAGGAAATTATTGTGTTTTATAGTCTAAATTTCTTAGATTTAGGACTTTCAAAGTGTAGGTTCTGTTCACATTTAATTTTGTCTCATCAATAAAACATGAATGAATTGGCTAATAAAACAACACAATTATTTTATGTCATGGAATGTGAGTTTTTGTTTATGAATTTGCTGAATTGCCCCAGTAGTTCACTGTACGAAAGGATTCTCACTTTTCACTTTGGTCCAGTTTACAGAGAAATAAAATTTATAGGATAGCAGACATCATGGGGTAGGGGTGCTTTTTTGTGGGGCATATGCAGATAAAGTAAACAATGTCATATTGAAAATGCACAATTTCCTTTGCAGACATGAAGCTTGTCTGCCAAAACCAGGGACCTTTATTCTGTACCAGCAGTTTCCCTCAATTGCTCTCTTGTCTTGGTATTTAGCAGTTTTGCAATACAGATGATACTTCATTTTTATTAGTTAAAAATAGATAAAATACATCTTGTCCTTCCCACAGATTATATTTGACTTCCTAGAAGTTTCTTTTAATGATGTCCTCTTTAGGTCAGGGGAAGGATTAGTTGAAAGAGGGATTTTATATGCCAAAATCTAGACCCAATCATGATCGAGAAAAACTGAAATGTGGTCTATACTGAAAACAGATCAATGACTCTTTTAAAAGTACGAAGAGCAACATAGATTCTGTGACCTTCATTTTGCGCAGAGCACTGTGGGAGGCAGAGCCTTGGAATTTCAAGGATAATCTCCACCAGCATGTGCAGCAGAAGTTCCTGCCCTGACAGTGATGTTCCGTGCCTGTCTTTTTGACATAACACTTAGTACCAGTGGTTCTGACCATTGGATATGTGCATAGTATGATGGAGGAACTGAAGTTTTTCTTTCATTTTATTTGAATTATCTTTCCATTTAAATAGCTACATGTGACTAGTGGCTGCTTCTTGAATGACACGTATCTAGAGTTAAACCTGGAATGTGCTGGATGAACACTGCCCAACTTCAGGTTCTGGACCTTGGAAAGCCCTGTAAACCTCCCAAACCTCAGTATTCCCAGCTCCAATATGAGCATAATAAAAGGATCTACTTCTAAGACATCTGTGTGCTTGTATGCTCAGTCGTTCAGTCATGTCCAATTCTTTTGTGACTCCATGGAGTGTAACTCCCAGGCTCCTCTGTCCGTGGTATTCTCCAGGCAAGAATATTGGAATGGGTTGCCACTTCCTCCTCTAGGGGATTTTCCGGGCCAGGGTTCAACCCAATATCTCCTACACCTCCTGCATTGAAAGGTGGATTCATTTACCACTAAGCCTCTGGGAAAGCCCCCCCTAAAAGTTCTTACATGGTTCAATAAAACACTGAATATAAAGCTCTTTGAGCTGTGCCTGGCATATGATACACAGTCAATGAACATTAGCCTTTGCTATCCTCGTTTCTTATTTTATGACCTTTTGTAGATTTTAAGAATGTAGAAAATGAAAAAGAGAGAAGAATTAAATAGGTCTAAAGCAATAAGCAAAAAAAATTCCATGACACAGGATGGAATTTTAGGTTTTACTGGAGGAATATGTGAGATGTAGAGAAGGTAATTATAGGATGACTGTATATTACAATTTGCTTTGGATGGTTTCAGTTTATACACTGTGTCCTAGTTTAATTCTAAGATCTCATTCTTTTGTTCTCAAAAGTGTCCCTAATTAAAAAAAAAAAATTAAAGTGTCCCAAAGGTGTTTGTAAGATACATTTAGAGCCACCCTAGAATAAGATATGGGAATGCAGCCCAGTTATTCCAGGTAAAGGGAAGAAGACAAAATAAGGCAGAGATATACGTGTGACTATGGCATAGCATGACTGGTCCCTGAAAGTAGGAAATAGAAGGAAACAGAGCCAGGAGTGGGCTGCAGGGACTTTATGGAGGAGGGATAGGAGCTTGGACAAGGAAAGGAGATAGGACTTACAAGATATTTGGTGATTATTACATTGCTCTCAATTCATCACAGATCTACGTTCAGAAAAACTAAACCCCGATTTAATTGGACAAAACCATTTTGATGTGTCAGAAAAGCCTTATGCCATTTGATATTCTGATTGGCCTTCTGTGATTGGCAACACAGATCTGAAAAGAGATTTTCAGATTTGTACTAGACACCATTTGAAACAAAATGCTTTCTTGTTATTACTGATTAGCTGCCAGTCACCTGATCAGTAATGTGATTGGTTAATATGGAAGTTAGTCATTTCATGGAAAAATGGCTTATTTTGTTTTCATGACGGAAAACTTTGAACGTGTTGATTAAGTTGCAGTAAAGAACCAGGTCAGCATATTTTATGGCAGGTGTTCAAGCTATGTCTGTTGGTCTCTATTTAGAACAGTATGCATGAGAATGCTAGAAAATCAATTCTTGGCAATATTGCCAATTGTGATTTTAGGGAAACAGAGTATATTAAGTTGTGAGACATAGAATATAAAATGAAGAAAAAAGTCAAAATTAGAGATTATTGAGGAAAAACTAAAAATTTAAGTAAACATATAAGGCACAAGAGCAAGTCCCTCCCCTCTTCTTTGTCTCTGATTGCATTCTGAATTGAGGAACTGGCCATTGGTACTCCCAGAAGTCTCCATCAGCAGCTGATAGGGACCTGTTTTAGATTTTCACTCTTTTCCCAGTGATTCTAGCCCATCATGAAAGCAGAGGTTTGAGTTTATCTCTGAAGTATTCCCCAGAGAGTATAGAGGTACCATACAGGGATTAGTCACTCTCAGCATTTCTGGGGAATTCTAATAATTACTGACAAATGTGGAAGACATTGTAATCTCACACACCAATCATGGCTCAACTTTTGCAGGAGGAACTAACCATTATCAGTATTGAAATCATGAGATGTCTGGATTATTTTCAAATTGGAGACTTGAAATGTGTCGTAATTGTGTTTCTTTTTCCTTGAAAAGATCAAGAGTTGGCCACATTAGAAGAGGGGTTGGGGCAGAGACCAGATGTCATTGGCATTTGGAGAATTGAGCAATATTTATAAATGGCTGTTCCATTGTTCATAATAGTTACTCATCTCTAGTTTGTAAATTTATTAATGAAACTGGTTTATAGCTGCTTGAAATGAACAATTACTACTTTACTTGTGTTTCCAAGTACCATGAATTTTAAAATGTCATTTAATATTGAATCCTCTGAATGGATTTCAATGACTTCAGATTGTCTATTTATAAATAGCACAGAGCAGTCTTCTATGATGCAATCTGTGGGAGTGTTCACATATTACTAATATTTAGAGCAAAAGTGAATCTCAACCTAACAGAATTGTAATCAAACCTCGGTGAAAAGTGGAAGTGTTAGTTGTTCAGTCGTGTCCGACTGTTTGCGACCCCATGGACTGTAGCCTGCCAGGCTTCTCTGTCCTTGGAATTCTCCAGGCAAGAATACTGGAGTGGGTGGCCAGTGGTGATTAGCAAATACCTTGAAATTAATCATCTGTTCTATCCACAGTGATTATTCCATCTGCTTAATGCTGTTTGTTTCTTGATAAAAAGTGGCAAACCCCAGTTCTAAAGACACAGTTTCATCTCATTAATAATGACCACCATGCTTAAAAATAGATTAGCTCTTGAGCTCCCCCTTAAAGGTTAGTTACTCCAACTTGGGGGCTTCCCTGGTAGCTTAGTGATAAAGAAGTCACTGCCAATGCAGGAAACTTGGGTTTGATCTCTAGGTCAGGAAGATCCCCTGGAGAAGGAAATGGCAACCCACTCCAGTACTCTTGCCTGGGAAATCCCATGGACAGATGAGGCTGGCATGCTACTGTCCTGAGGGTTGCGAAAGAGTCAGATGCGACTTAGTGACTAAGCAGCAACTCCAACTGGGACTGAGAGATCCCTGTTCATTTTAAGGATCTGCCCCATGATGATAATACAAATGATAAGAACAAAAAAAATTATTTAGTGTTAAATCTGTGCCAGGCACTGGGCTAAATGTTTTATATATAATTTATATATATTAGGGTTTCAAAGCCTCACAACTGTCCTATGCAGTAATATGAACATCATCTGTGTTTTACTCGTGACCAGGAGCTTAAGTGCCTAGTTAGTGGTGGTGTGGATTCTAAGCGGCCAGTTTAGAGCTCTTAAGCAGTCTGTTACTGTTGCTGACAGCAGCCATTACTTAGGCCAGTAGACAGAATGTACAAATGAATGTCTTTTGTGGGGACTTTGATCCTTTAGTGCTCATTTCCGTAGCTGAGCTCTGGTTGGGAAAAGAGAAGAGAGGCAGGTTTTCTCCAAACTCTATTATAAAAGGCATAATTCAAATGATGGTTTTCTACAGTCGTAGTCTTCAGAATGGAGAGACAATTGCCTCACAGAAAATTACAAAGCCATCCTATAGGTGGTTCATGAAACTCTGGCCACAGTCGCATAGCTTGCCTTAGACATTAATTTAGCTGTGTTTCTTATTGCTTGCATGGACAATATTCTTCTTCACCCTCATTTGAGGCTCTCATAGGCACTGTAGCACTTGCCATGATTCCTGTCACGTCCACTGTCTCATGGAGTGTTGATACCAGAGGACAGGTCTGCAGAAATGAGGTTACGTGGAAATTACCCTGCCTAGGGGAGGACTCCAACAGCCTGCCTCAGCAGCAGCAGCCACTGCGCGATGGATTGCATGCGTACGTGCAGGCTAAATAATGTATGATTCAAGACAGGAATGTGGTCTGTATTCATTTTTGGAGAGTAAAAGAGTTGGCATGTCAGTCCCACAGGAGACTTTATCCAGGGCTTTACCCTTGAGTGGATAAAAGAGTACAAATTCTCTTGCACTGGAGATGAATGAAAACAAATTGGGGAGACCATCCGCAGAGCAGACTGCTGCCTGATGGAGTCCAAGGCTACCCCAAACCACCAGACCAACTGCGTCAGGATCCTGCCAGCAGCCAGATGCTGCAAAGAGCATTGACTGAAGTTTGGCATCGAGACCCCATGATTCCCAGCCAAGGGGAATTGCATGCAGAAAATATTTAAAATTCTCTTTGTAAAAGAGTTATGTTTTCAATCAAAGGGAGAAGGTTTCAGTTTCAGACCAAGTCTGCTGAAATGTAAATGTGGCAGTGTTAGTAACAAAGGGTGGAGGTGTGGGGAGGTGAACAGTGTATGCACTTCGAGGTAAGAAGCTGAACTTTGGTGAGATGAGGGGGTGTTCAATGAGTAGTTTAAGGCCATTGAGTTATTGTCATTATTCCACAATGGGGACTTTACTGGCCTTGCTAGGAGAGGGGATGGATCTGTACGAAGCAGTGGTTCTCAACCAGGGGTGATGTCATAGCTCCAGGGCACCTTCAACGATATCTGGGGACATTTTTGGTTGCCACAACTTGGGGGGAGGATAGCACAGCTGACCGCTAGTGGTAGAAGATGGGGATACTGTTAAACATCCTTCAATGCACAGGACAGCCCCTCACAACAGAGAACTATCCTGTCCACAATGTCAGGAGGGTCAAGGTGGGGACCCTGGTCAAAAATGACCTGGGTAAGGTCTGTACATTACAGTGCCACCTTCAGCCAGGCATCCACCCAATATCGCTTGACTTCATGTAAAGGATGGTTTTTTAACAATTTGCTTTACTCTATTGGTGTGTGAATGTTTTTTTGACGTACCAAGTGCTTTCTGTCCAAGCAAACAGGAAAACAAGCAAACAAACAAAAACACAACTCACATCCCTCTCCAATTTATCTCCAAAGTATCTAGCTAGGGGTTGAAGGCACAGACGGGCCGCCCTCCAAGCCACACATTCTCCAAGAGTGTAGGAGGACCTGGTTGATCCACTTTTCAAACGTGAAAAATGAGGCATATTAACAAAGCACACTAAATGAATCGGCTGCTTGGGATGATCTCCAAGCCAGTTCATTTTCCTGTTATTAAATAACAAAGCATGAATCTTGACAAATGAACCCTCTCGTTTGACATTATTTGAAAAACTCAGAACACGCTTGCTTCTGATGGTCACTTCCCCTTTGAAATTAAATTTAAGATGAACTTCATTTAAATTCTGATGTGGGGGGAGCTTGTGGACCTTCCTTTGATTGTTTACTGTTTATCATCATTGGTCTTTCCATCTCCCTTTGTCCTTGGACAGGCCAGAGCTCCTGGCAGGACACCATCCTGCAGAGTTCTCTGAAGGAGGGATTTTGTGTTTTTTGGTGCCCCTACTATGAAGAGGCAAGGTTCTGTATGAGCATCCTGGGGAGCTGTGTGGCTTCTGCAGTCAGGCTTCCGAGGATGAAACTGGGGTTCCGGCTCTGCGACCTTGAGAAGGTCATTGGCCCTTTCTGTGCCTCGGTTTTCTCATTTGTACACCGTGGAGCAAATGATTTGCCTCTGTGGATTGTTCTGAAGATAACATGTAACATGCTCTGCAAGCAGATGGCAAATGTTACCTATAATTATTAGAATCATTAAGAATAGCATCTTCCAAAATGAATGCTAAGTCATTTTTTTTTAACTTCCTAAAGAGGACACGGGTGCCGATCAGCTGATTTTAGCAGTGCTGACATGTGGTTAAGGGGGCTTTTGCCCTCATGTCAGCATCCCTAACAGACCCTCCCAGCAATGCCACCATGAATAAAAAAACATCTAAGAAAAATCTGCTTACTTCCCAAGCATATGCAGCTTCATGACAAGCTCTCTATCCCCTTCTCAGTGGAGCCCCATCTGAAGCCCCTCTTTTGAAAGCGTGCTGTTGCTCACTCCTAACAAGCTGACTCTGCAGAGTCACAGCGGTGCCTCGCCCTGGTACAGCTCAGCCTGACAATGTTCTGTATCCCCAGACTGTACGTCCTCACCCTTCGTAAAGAGGATTTATAAAGCGTGACTTTGAGGTAGCAAAGCCAATTTTATCTGAAGGAAATAATTTTTTTCTAACATTTTAAAGTGTCTTTCTTAGTGCCTCAAAATGATTTAAATATTAATCAATGATAAAATTGCAAATCCATCTAAAAACAAAGAATTGGGAATGGAATCAGAACCACTTTTAATCAACAAAGTGGCTGCTCTGACCCATTGAGCCCTAAAGGTTATTGACGCTCCTTTTTTTTCCTTTTTTTTAAAGATGCTATAGTTCAGTTATTTGTCCTTGGTAGCCAGAGTGTGCAAAATCGCTTTTGCTTTTCGCAAATTAATTCATTTAAGCCTGTGCATTTGTCAGACATTCTGGGAAACTTCTGCCAACGTTTTGTTGATTATAGGATATGTATTTTGAAAATGAGTACAGAGGAAGGAATTTATAATTCTTTAAACAAAAGCGATTTATAATGTAGGCTGCTACCTGAATCATTCAGTGTATCAACGGATAAATGAAAATATCAAGGATTAGCAAGAGTGTTGGCACTGGGTCTTAAAAAACTGTGCATTTATTGATTCAATGAGATGGAGAAAGCCTACACCTTTCAGTAGAATTTCTAGAACTTACAAACAAAAATAGGACATAGAAAACCACTCTTCATTGTAAGTATTTTTCAAAGGGTTTTGGAAATACATCTCTCTCTACAAGAATCTGGTGCTTCTACTTCTATTTTTAAATTATATATATCTCATTTCCATGCATACAAGTTCTCTCTCCTTATTCCCACTTTGATTCATTTTTGACCATTTTGTTTTAATTTTTCCCAGTGAATACAGTGTGCCCTTTGGAGGGCACATTTATGGTTTTAAGCCCCATGCAATCTACTAAATGGTGTCTAGTTATGGAAATGCTCGCAAAGACCCCTGGGGCAAAAAAAGAATTACGTCAACACAGATTGATCACTCTGTAGTCGGTGCTTTCTTATTTGATCAGTCAGGGACTCACTTGGTCTGAACCGGTCCATCTAATCTGTGATACATAAAGCTGGAGACATTTTTCTGGCTCCCTGGTGGTTTTAAAGGTTCTGCAATGGGAGAAGTGCTTTAAACAAAGCCTCGTTTTAAAGGAAGCCTGAGTACAGAATGGAATTCAAAGAATTTGGAGAGAGGGGAGGTGAAAGTGGTAAGAAACAGCCTGAAAAAAGCTGGGAAATTTAAAAGACTAGTGCACAGGAGGGAAATAAAGAATAAATCCCATCTGGTTGTGAGATACACTGACCAGAACGCAGCTTCAACAAGGCCGTGTGAAACACCTACCAAGTGCAGGGCTTGTAAACGGGGAGAGCTTTCTTGTTCCCCGGTGTTCGTGGCAGGAAGTAGATTTCATAGATCAGGAAGGAATTTTTTTAATGTCAGCCAGGAAACTTTATTCAGCTTTATGCAGATATGACATTCCAAAAGACAATGAATAGTTGTTATTTTATTCAAATATTGAGAACAGAAAGCCTTCCTCCCTGTCATTCACTTTCAAATTCTGTGTTAAGTATGTCGCTCTTAGATTGAGTCATACTGAAGAAGTGGTTGAATGCAGCTAACACCAAGGCTTCCAGCATGGAGACTGCAAGAATGACATCAAGGCAGAAAGCAATGCGTCTTTGTAATGGGTCGCTGTGCAGGGAACTGAGAGCAAAGACCCAAGGGAGTCAGCTATAATATGGCCTTACTTCCCATATCCAAGATGCCTTGTCTTAGAGCCAGTTGGGAATAGAGACAAAGCCACATCTGAAATCTTGGAGGGTGTAAAATGGATTATTATAGCAAGAAACAAGGTCGGACAATGCCTGTTGTCTTTATGGGCCAAGTGCTGTGATCACTCAATTTGTATTGTGAGGGATGTAGCTTGAGAGTTTAAGAAACCCTCACTGGCTGTTGGATAAGTACTCACTTCTCACCCCTGATAGAATAGCTGATGAACAATCAGGTTAGAAGTCTCCAGCCTGTCCCCACTGGAATCATGATGGATACATTCACTGTGTATAGCACTCTAGATGATAGCTGAGAGAATCTAGGGTAGATTTAAAGGTTAAGATCACTGGGACTTCCCAAGTGGTGCTAGTGGTAAAGAACCCTCCTGCCGATGCAGAAACACGGGTTTTATCTGTGGGTTGGGAAGATCCCCTGGAGGAGGAAATGACAACTCATTCTAGTATTCTTGCCTGCAAAACTCCATGGACAGAGGAATGCAGGTCACAGTCTATGGGGCTGCAAAGAGTTGGACATGACTGAGTTTACACATAAAAGACAGATATGACTCACGAATATCATGATTGTGATTATTATTATTCAATTTTTTATATTGCTAACACTTATTGTGCAATTAATGATGCCCAGGAACCAGTCTATTTGCATTATTAGCTCACTGAGTTTTTGTAAAGACCCTATGACGTAGGAGGTGGATAATTTTTTCCTCCTTGTTTTCAGGAGACTGTTGCATCTCAGAGAGGTTCAGGTACCATGCAAAGGTCACACAGCCAATAATGGACATATCAGGGACTCAAACCCAGTCGTTCAATGTATTTTCAGAACTTTTGAAGATACGCCTGTTTGAAAAGGAAATAAAGAATAATAATGTCTGCTAATTCAGGCATATATAGGTATAAAGAGCCTCACATTGTATTTTCCCAAGTCATTGAGGGTCATCTTATCATTTCCATTTTGTCATAATAGTGTGGCAAGTTAGACCAATGGTTCTTTCCTGAGAAAGGTTTCTCCGCCCTGGAGGATACTTGGCAGTGTGTGGACACATTTTTGACCCACGGCTGGGAAATGGATGCTACTAAAATCTGGTGGGTTCAGGCCAAGGATGCCGCCACCTGCCTGCAGTGAACAGAACAGCCCCCACAAGAGAGAATTTCCCTGGCACTTTATCAGTAGTGCCTAGGCTTAGACTTTGGATCAGAGTGACTGCAAGAGAAGAAAACAGTGGCTCAGTCTGCAAACAGAGCCTTCACCATGAAGGAGCAGCAGATTTGGGAATGGGAGAACAAGACCAGATAGAGGCATTCATTCATTGTTTCCTTCATAGCATCTCTATTTATGGAGTGATCACAGTGGAGAGTAATGGTGAGAAAAACAATATGAGAAAGTTTCTTTGGAGAAAATGAGGGAACGCAGAGTAGAGGCAAAAGCTGAGATGTCTCGCTGTCAAAGGTGAGCTAGGGGCAGAGCCCTGGTGCACCAGGAGGGAACCGTGCTGGGCTGATCCAGAGGCAGAGCCAGAGGGCGGGAAGGAGCAAGGATGTTGTCAGAAGTGCCCCGGAGCAGAGTGTGCATGTGTGGATTGGAGAGGCCGAGAAGCTTGCATTGCTTTCGAGTTGCTCTGCTGGCCCGGGACTAGGTTGCTGGCTCTGTTTTTCCAGTAACGGCCTTTTCTGTTTCCAGCAGTCCTATGCACCAGCTCCCCACCCCATGGCTCCTCCCAGCCCCAGCACAAACAGCAGCAGCAACCACAGCACCAGCAACAGCAGCGGGGAACAGTTGAGTAAAACCAACCTGTACATTCGAGGCCTCCCACCAGGCACCACTGACCAGGACCTAATCAAGCTGTGCCAACCGTAAGTGCCCCCGTTCTCTGTGCCATTTCCACCCGCATCCGTGCCTGCCCCTCGGGGCTCACCCATATGGGGCTGGCTTTTGTACCCAATGCACCCTGTGAGAAAGCCTCTGCTGCACAAATGGGACTTATATTTGAGGTCTGAGTCTAGCTTATTTTGGGGGAATGGAATTTGTTTGCCTTTTGCTTTGAAAGAGAAGGGTTTCGAGCAGAGGGAAATAGAGGTGCTGGCTGATGTGCACATGTTGACCGGAAAGATGAGGAGCAATCGTGGAGTTGGGTTCTCACACCTGTGGCTGATGAGTTCTCACACTTTGTGGTTAGTGGGATCTCACACCTGAGGCTGGTGGGACTTCACACCTGTGGCTGGTGGGACTTAACACATTGTGGTTGGTGGGATCTCACACCTTGTGGCTAGAGGAACCATTGATGAATCTGATGAAAGAAACTGCTTTTTTTTCTTTTCTTTTTTTTTTAAGGGAGGTATTAGTGATGGAAATCACAAAAACTCAGAAGTTGTAGATTTCAGGATGGTCACTTGCTACTTGCAAAGCTTTTCTGGCCAGTTCTTGTTTGGTAAATATAAGTTCAGCTGGGACCAGGTAATTGGAAGATTAGAAGGCTAATCCTTTCGTATCCTTGAAAACATCTATTTCCAAGCCCGCTAAATATATTTCTCACCAAGGCCAAGAACCGCAGTCACCAAGTAGTTTTCTATTTCCCAAGAAATATGGTAGCGATTAAATGCCCTTCCAAAATGTTTTCATTCATCTACTACCTACCAACACTTATGTTATTAACTCTCTTATTTCTGTGCAAACCAATTAAACATATTTAAGTTTATCCTCCAAATAATATGAATAATGGATGATGAATTAAGAATCATAGTCCTTAATTTCAGATTGCTGATTATTCTCAAAGTAGTATCAGTGTAGCTATTTGTTATTTGATTGTGCCTCAGCTGGGTATTTTTAAATTAGGGAAACTATTACTCAGTTTTTCTTTTGCTCTTTTGCTGCTTTTACAAGAAGGTCGAGAGGATATTTATTTTGTTAATTTTCCAACCTCTAAAATATTGGAAGAGGAAAACAAGGCAGATAGTATTTATTTGCCTTTGTCCCAGTTTTGAAGATTGGGAACAAATACAAAACAACAGGAAATGGCAGATTAGACAAAACACAAATGCATAACATAATCATACATAATCAGTTGACAGGGCGGTTTGTAGATTAGGGAAGTGCCGCCCCCCACTCCACTCCGCCCCTGCTACTATCAACTGTCTTGATTTGTGAAAGAGGGAAGACAGAACATTGGAAAATAAATACTTATTTGAAAGCAGTTTTTTAAAAAAGAAAGATGCCAGGGCTAAGACATAAAAATATGTTAGGTTTTGGTCAATAAAATGTTCAAGTTGGGAATTGGTTGGTAAATCACTCAACAGCTTTTTTTTTTTACTTTTTGCTACTGTTAGAAAACACTAAACTATTTTGAAAAGTAAGGTCATTGAAGATATGAAAAATGGTACACTTTACATTAGAAGCTTCAGATGAAGAATCTCCTGGAATGGACTGATGTGAAGAAGTAGACTGGCTATTATATTTGTGTGTGAATCTCATTCATAAAAACAGTGGTAGGTATTAAGGAAAGATTCTTTTCTATGCTGTCTACCACTCAGAGAGCTTGTGAAAGCACAGATGTCTGGGCCTCTGAGGTTGCAATTCACTAGTTCTGGGGTGGGGCCTGAGAATGTGAATTTCAGCAGTTTTCCCTCCTGTTATCATGAGGCTGCTGGTTTTCTGAGAATCACTTCTTGGGGGGGAAAAAAAAAGCACAACCTAAAAGTTGAAAGTTGTGTTTCATTTGGTGAACTTGCTGAGGACTCAAGGCTGGGTGAGTGACAGCCTCTCAGGTAGCTCTGACAGACTGCTCCAAAGAGACAAGAGAGAAGCCAATTATACCCACAGAGCTTTTGCAGCAAAACCCGGTAGTCAGAACATCAAAAGATTACTCTTAATTAAAGAAAACTAGACATCTCAAGGTAACAAATTTAGTGTTTTTCTGTGTACAGGAAAAATGCAAGAATCTGGGCTCGTGGAAATCACCCCTTGGATAGGCTTCTTAATTCAGGGTCAGTATTCTCCTTTTCTCCATCCTGAATCCCTTCAGTGTGCAGAGTCAGGGCGGCTACCGTGGCTGATGGCTTGGCATCCAAACATTTACTGATATGGCAGACAACCTTTTTCATCTATGTCTCTCTACAATAATATAAAGACCACTGACTATTCCTAAAGCAAGAAGTCTCGCTTAATACTTGAAGGCATTTCAGGTGGAACCTTGTGTATTAAAACCTGCTTGGCCACTTCGTGACCTTGTGGCAAATGGCTTACTGTCTTTGAGCCTCTGTCTCTTCTTATAAAAGAGTGCATTGAATATGATTATTTCTAGGTTCCCTGTCATACCAGGGGTGTGCTGCAGCTGCCTCTGAGTAGGGCACCTGAGCCAGTGGTTAAATACTCACAGATTCTGTACATGATTTGTTACAGTCTCAGTGTCTTGAAATCAGCCATGATGGGAGTATTCATATCACAGGAATCATCAAGGCCTGTAAATGAGGACTTCTAAAATTCCTGATATATAGTTTTTAGAGAGCTGGTTTATGAACATACACCATACAGTGATGTAGCATTCTACTATGGATTTCTGTATCAGTGTCCATTTCTGCAAAGAACATTGTAGGAAATGTATAAATGGGAAGTGTTGCCTAAAAGTCTGCATTGGCATTATTAACTCAGGAAGAGATGCAGTGGCACAAGAACATTATGTTTGAGGGAAAAAAAGATTTTTTTCATGTTTCTTCTGTGCATTTGAGAAACATAAAGAATTCTAAGGGCACCAAGGGTGCTGGTTGCTTGTTCATAATGATTTTTTGCTGGCTAATAAGATCTGGCCTATACTATTGTTATTGTGAAAATGTTTGTGGGTTCTTTGGTTTGCTAAAGTGGTCTGGACCTGGGGTTTATTGCTGAGATGTGCTTTCCTGGAGAATCTTAGAGAACTAATGTGACCAGGTAGGGTAATGTGGAGGAATTAGACATGTGCTGAGAGTTTGGCCTTTCACTTCTGGCTGTGCCATCAGCTGGTACGTGGCCCTAGGCAAGTGACTCGTTCCCCCTTACTTTTGGCTTTCCTCATATATAAAATGGGGGCTGTAGTCCATAGGGTCACAAAGAATCAGACACTACAGAGCGACTAAGCACATACACACAAAATTTATGCAGATTTTCTTCAGAATGTTTTTAAAAGTATGAAACCCTTTAAAATGTTTTTTAGTTTTATTTGTATCCTTTGGCTGCTGTAATAAATTACCACAAACTAGGTGACCTAATGTATCAGAAATTTATTCTCTCATGGTTGTTGTGGCCAGATGTCCAAAATCAAGGGCCATGCTCCCTCCAGAGGCGCTAGAAGAAAATCTTCCCTCGCCTTTTCCAGTTTTGGGTGGCCATTGGCATTCTTTGGGTTACGGCCACATATCTCTCTGTCTGATCTGTCTTCACATTACCTTCAGCTCTGTGTACTTAATCTCCCTATGCTTCTCTCATATAAGGACACTTTTGTTGTAATTTCAAGCACACTGAAATAATCCAGGATAATTTCATGTGACGAGCCTACTTACGTCTATAAGACCCTTTTTCCAAATAAGGTACCATTCAAAAGTTCTGAAGATTAAGATATGGACATACCTTTTTGGGCAATGGCACCCCACTCCAGTACTCTTGCCTGGAAAATCCCATAGACGGAGGAGCCTGGTAGGCTGCAGTCCATGGGGTCGCTAGGAGTCAGACATGACTGAGTGACTTCACTTTCACTTTTTCTCTTTCATGCATTGGAGAAGGAAATGGCAACCCACTCCAGTGTTCTTGCCTGGAGAATCCCAGGGAGAGGGAAGCCTGGTGGGCTGATCTCTATGGGGTCACACAGAGTCGGACATGACTGAAGTGACTTAGCAGCAGCATCATACCTTTTTGGAGGTGAACTTTAGCCCACTACAGTCTGCCTTCTGGATGCCCAACTTATGTCTGTCCTGTGTGCAAAATATATTCATCCTACCCTAACATTTCCCAAAGTCTCAAACCCATCCAAAAGTCATCAGTTCAAAGGTCCCAAATCTCATCTAGATCATCTAAATCAGCAACAGACGAAAACCCTGGGGCAAAATTCCTTTGCATCTATGAATCAGTGGAACAAGACATCAGCAGGGCTCCTGCTTCCAAAATGCAGGGGTGGGACAGGCATATGATAATAGTTACAGACATTCCTATTCCAAAAGGAAGAAAATGGAACAGATATAGAAAGGAGTTCCCTGTCCTGATGATTTTAAGAATTTGGCCAGGCAGAATCCCCTTCCCTAGAGGCTCAGATGGTAAATGTGGGAGACCAGGTTCGATCCCTGGGTTGGGAAGATCTCCTGGAGGAGGGCATGGCAACCCGCTCCAGTATTCTTGCCTGGACAATCCCATGGACAGAGGAGCATGGAGAGCTGCAGTCCATGGGCTGGCAAAGAGTCAGACACCACTGAACAACAAAGCACAGCACATATATAAAATAATGAGTTTGTGCATGATAAGCTTTTTAAATTTCTTTTTCAACTTTTTATTTTCTATTGTAGTATAGCCAGTTAACAATGTTGTGATAGTTTCAGGTGTACAGCAGAGGGATCAGCCATAGATACACATGCATCCATTCTCTCCTAAACTCCCTTCCCCTCCAGGCTGCCACATAACACTGAGCAGAGTTCCCTGTGCTATATATCTGTATATACCCGTACAGGCCCTTGTTGGTTGTCCGTTTAGAATACAGCAATGTGTACATGTCCATCCCCAGCTCCCTAACTATCCCTTTCCCTCATCCTTCCCCCTGGCAACCATAAGTTCCTTCTCTAAGTCTGCTAGTCTGTTTCTGTTTCTATTTGTTCATTTTCTGTTTCTATATGTTCATTTCTATCATTTCTTTTTAGATTCCACATATAAGGGATGTCATACGATATTTCTCTTTCTCCGTCTGACTTACTCGACATGACAATCTCTAGTCCATCAGTATTGCCGCAAATGGCATTATTTCATTCTTTTTAATGGTATACATGATAATCTTTGATTTTTTTTTTTTTTTAGTTTAAAATCTGATAGTTCATTGAGGCTCTCATTAGTTAGCAGTAAAACCCACCCTGGCCACCTTTCACCAATCCCCTTTTGCAGTGTTGGCGGAGCCACCGCCTGAACTGGTTCGTCTGCCTAAGTAGGACCTGACGGCTGGGGGTACCTTTGCTAGAGACCCTTGCAGGGCATTTGTAAAATCCTGGTTTCCTCTCCCGCAGTGGTGATTTCTAACAGTGGGCATCACTATTTTAAATTAGCATTCTTCTAAAGATTCTAATTATTTTGCATATTTTGCATTCGTAATACTCTTCCAACACTTCAAAATAATTTCACCTACAAAACAGATAATATTGGTAGGTTTCCATGATCTTGTCATCAGGATCAATTTTTCATGGTTATTCCTATGAAATTACCAGAACTTGAAGAGTTACTGTTTCTTTATATTAGAGGAAATGCAATATTTGCTAATATCCAGAGCAATAAAATAATAGAAAACAGAGATATATTAAAAAGGCATAAACATATCAAATTATCTGGCATTAGAATATAATATCCATATGAATGCTAATGAACATCAAGAAAATGATATTACAGGAAAGAAATTGCATTATTTCTCAATGTATAATCTGAAAGCAAATTCTTATTAAGGGATTCCATTTGCATTTATCTTTAAAGCTGCTATGGTTGGATCACAAGTAAAGTCAAAGGAAAGAAAGCATAGACATGAAGAATGGCTTTACTCTATGGAAAATCTCTTTAGTTATATCTGGATTCCGTATATATGCATTAGAATATGATATTTATCTTTTTATTTCTGACTTACTTCACTCTGTATAATAGGTTCTGGTATTTTGGATGAATGCATGGCTGTGTGCCTTGTAGGAAATACTAACGACCTTGTAATGTCTTTATCTTGAGAAAACTCAAGGAACTTTGTCTTTTCAATCATGAAATATTCACAGAGCACCTATGTTGCAGTGAAGGCTCAGTGGTGGGTACAGCATTCAGACAAAGGTGTTGCTTTAGCAGAGATTATATTTTAATGCGGAAAATGGAAATCATTGAAATGATAATATGATTTGATATAAAATTGCAACTACAAGTGCAAAAAAAGAGAAAGGAATGTGGAAGTAAGAGGATTTGTAACATGGGATGAGGCATTGTTAGGGAAATGGGCAAAGGATTCTTTGAGCTAAGATCAGAAGAAGTAGGAATAGGTATAAGTAAATGAGGAAGGCAGGAAAGAACATTCTAGGCAGAAGCAACTCTGTGCAGAACCAATGGCTGGAGAAAACATGGTGGTTTTAGCAGGGAGAGGGGGTGGAAACTGGGGCAACATGACCTGGAAGCATGGAGGGCTAAGGTGATCCCTTTCTATGTCATGTTAGGAGCTTTGTTTCAATTAAGGAAATCATTGAATTCTCACAAACAGGAAGGTGATAGATTTTTTATTCGAAAAGATGATTCTGACTGCAGAATAGAAAGGACCCTCTGAGGTAAAGGAACACAACAGGATAGTTCAAGAGTGAGCTGGAATAACTTATAGTCAGAGAAGAGGGTGTAAGGATAATATTTGTGGTGGGAAAACAATTGTATGTAGTGAAAGATGTCTTTTTTACATGCATTTATTGTTTCATTAAAAAACGAGGACTTGAGAGAACTCCAAGTGAACTCCAAAAGAAACAGCAGAGTAGCACAGAGAGGACCCAGGCTAGCTGATGTTCAGCTAATTTCTTGTTCTTACCTTATCAGGAATGGGTCATCAGTATACCATTAAATATTTAGTGGCTGCAGTATTTAAAGGACTTAAAGCAAATATAGTGAAAACTGAAAATCCAATTGATTCTACAATTATATTCATGGGATGGGTTATCAGTTGGATACTCTAGGTGGAATACTTGGGTTATGCACCATTTATGCATAGCTCAAAGGGGGGATATGGAAATGAAGGAAAATAAATTTGGCTTAATAAAAAGAGAACATTACAGCTTTTTTTTTTTACCAAGTAAAATGGTGGTGTGATGATTTTTCACATATTAAACTCTATTTCCTACCTCAAAGAAACTGGTCACTTCTACAACATGATTCTTAACATCCCCTTGAAACACATTGAAATTACTCTTGGGACTTCCCTGGTAGTCCAGTGATTTGAGCATACACCTTCCAATGTGAGGGATGGGGGATTAGATCCCCAGTCCAGGAACTAAGATCCCACATACCAGGGGCAACTAAGCCCATGCTGCAAGTACTGAGCCTATGTACTGTGGAGCCTGCACCTCATATCGAAGACCCAGTGCAGCCAAAAAAAAATCACTGTTGAGAAATAAAGCCACATATTTAACATAATGGACAGAATTTTAAATGGAAAGTAAAATCATTAATGTGTTTATGTTTTCTGCTTCTACCCTTTATCTAACCATTCTCATCACTTATACATTTTAATTAACACAATGCTTTCAGAAAGCCCCAGCCAGATTGCCCTCACTTGCAAGTGTTTAATCTGGAATTAAGGCCGGCATCAGGCAGGACAGTGGACTGCTCACGTGAAGCAGAGGGAAGGGAAGGCAGCAGAACTCGGGGGCGGGTGCACATGCACTCCCAGTCACCTCCGAGGACCGGGAAGCCAGCTGCCCCACCCTTCATTCTCCTGGGTAAATGCTTCCCTTGTTCAAGCTCTGACATCCCAGCATTGCCCCCTTGAGAAGGAAGCTGTAAACGTCACTTTAACATTTAACAAGAGAGGAGAAACTCCCGCAGTGGAAAGCCAGGGGCACGAAGGAGGAGTATGTGAGCCCAAGCTCATCTCCCTGATATTGACCCAACCCTGTTGGATATCTGGTTAAGTTGTGAACACGGAATAGTAAGAGGAAACTCAGGAGCCACCTGGGCTCTGAGTGCAGGGTCCATTGTGTGGTGGCACACAGTTTTGACAAATGCACTGACACAATCAAACCTTTTATTAATTTAAAAGTAACCTTGTCACAGGAATATGTCAAACTCTTCAGATACAACTAAAGGAAAACAAGTCACCATACACTCCAAAGAAGCTGAATAAATAAGAAAAAAGGTGACTGGAACTTTTTTTTTTTTTTTTTTAGTTCTTTCTTCCCATGTCAATGAAGATTTAAAAATTCCTTCTAATAAAACCTAAGGAAATTTATGAGTAGTTTTCTCCTGAAAGTCAGACTCCAATGGCACAGCTGCTTTCGCGGTGTAATGTATCTTTGTGGTGGCAGGTGTGAGGAGGAGGTGGGTTTGAGGCTCTTTGACCCCTGCCTTTGTGTAATTTAAATGAGAGAATGCTTCTAAAGCAAAAACTGAGTGCCTGCATTCCCTGAGTCAGCATAGATTTGATACCTCAGCTTTAGGCAGAGTTATAGCTGCCAAGTATGTATTAGAAACTATACATTATATTTGGTTTGTGATGAATAAATAATTGTCATTAATATTACATTGTTATATTTACAGGGATTATTAACGTTTATTGTGTATTACGTACCACGTAATAAAATAAAAGTTTTTTATTACCTTATTTGATGCTGAGAACAACCCTGTATAGACTGGGAATGATAGTTACTGAATCATAGTTGAATATACTGAGGCTCTGACATATTAAGAGGCTTGTCCAAGTCTATACAGCCACCAGGATTCCAACTCTGACTTCAAAGCCCTTGCTCATAGCAATAAAACATTCATTTAATGAAGAGAAGATGGGCTTCCCTGGTGCCTCAGCAGTAAAGAGTCTACCTGCAATGTAGGAGATGCAGGACACACAAGTTTGATCCCTGGGTCAAGAAGATCCCTCAGGAATGAAATGGCAACCCATTCCAGTATTCTTGCCAGGAAAATACCATGGACAAAGGAGCCTGGCAGGCTATAGTCCATGGAGTTGTGAAGAGCTGGACATGACTGGAGCGACGGAGCACACACACGATGAAGAGAAAGGTAGCTTAAGTCCTGAGTTCTCAAATCCATGGCTGCCCAGGGGAATCCTTGAAGAGCTTTGAAAAATACAGATGTCTGGATCTTACCCACCCGTTAGCTAGTCTGGGGCCAGCTGACATTTCTTAAAGGCTGCCTCGATGTTGCTGTGTAGTCACCAAGTTGTGTGCGACTCTTTGCAGCCCCATGGACTATACCCTACCAGGCTCCTCTGTCCATGGAATTTCCCAGCAAGAATACTGGAGTGGGTTGCCATTTCCTTCTCCAGGGGATCTTCCTGACCCAGGGATTGGATTGGACCCATGTTTCCTGCATTGGCAGGTGAATTCTTTACCCACTGAGCCACCTGGGAAGCCAAAAGCCTTTTAGGAAATTTTGTATGTAGCAAAGTTTGAGAATCTCCTTGTGGACACAGCGGGGGAAGGAGACAGTAGAATGACCTAAAAGCGTATCACTGACATATACACACTCCCGTGTGTAAACCAGACAGCTAGTGGGGAGCTGCTGCGGAGCACAGGGAGCTCAGCTCGGTGCTCTATGGTGACCTTAGAGGAGTGGGAAGGGGGGCGGTGGTGGGAGAGAGGCTCAAGAGGAAGTGTATATATACCTATGGCTGATTCACATTGTAGTACAGCAGGAACTAATACACACTGTAAAACAATTATCCCCCAGTAAAAATAAAAATACTGTTACGAGAAAAAAAAAAAAAAAAAAAAAAAAAACTTTGAGTATCTCTGAAGTAAATAATGCCACACTAACCAGAAAGCACAAGTTAATCTTCTGCCTTAACTCTTTCAGAGACTCTAGAATGTTCATAAGATTTACCAGTTTGCTTTCAATGATTCAAGAGACTTAAATTCTATTAAGAAAGTTATGGGGGATAAATTGGATTTTCTGATCACAAAATGGGATTTTTAGATTAGGCCCATGAAAAATCAAGGTTTTAAAGTGGTACCTCAAAGTTCGTTAAAGAATAATAATTTTTGTAAGTCAAGCATTTCTTCAATATTTCAGTTTTTAACCTTTTCATTTAATTAATGATTAAGCAAGAAGTCCTTCATATTTTGACTCCTCTTATTAAACTTCTCTACATGTGTACTTTTTCCTTGATGACCCAAAAATAATGCTAGCATCTTCTAACATTTTGGGGACATCCTGGAAATTATTCTTCCACTGACTCATGATTTCCATGATTTACTTATATTTAAATTGCAGATAGCTAATGATACTTTTTATCTCATTTATCCACAGATAGAGGAAAAAATGAAACCGCTGAAAGCACCAGTTAACAGGTTACTATGTTGGTCGTAGCACAAAAAAGCTGGATGTGCCAAGTCAAGTTTTAGAGATCTGGGAGAAGTGGAATTCCAGGCAGATATTTTGCTAAGTGCTTGAAAGTTTGATGACTTGGAATTCAAGGGCAGGACTCTGGCAGGTTCAGATGGCATCTTGGTTTTCAATTTGCCCAATGATCTCCTAATTACTAAATGCAGCTGGCTCTTTTTAGAACTTACTTTATTCAATCTCTCTGTTACTTGATCCTGTTGACTTTGCCTTTCTTCTAGAAACTTATTTTCTCCTTGGCTGGCATATCCTAATTCCTGGGTCTCCTCCTGGGATTTTGTCTTCTGGCTTCACTATCTGCCTCTTGAATATTTTTGGTGTTTTAAGAATTTAGACCTCCTTTCTTCTCACTCAGTAAACTTTCTGGTCTCCTCTACTTAAATAATTTTAGCTATTCTGATATTCTGAGAGAGATGGGAATACCAGATCACCTGACCTGCCGCTTGAGAAATCTGTATGCAGGCCAGGAAGCAAGAGTTAGAACTGGACATGGAACAACAGACTGGTTCCAAATAGGAAAAGGAGTACATCAAGGCTGTATATTGTCACCCTGCTTATTTAACTTATATTCAGAGTACATCATTAGAAATGCTGGGCTGGATGAAGCACAAGCTGAAATCAAGATTGCCAGGAGAAATATCAGTAACCTCAGATATGTAGACGACACTACTCTTACAGCAGAAAATGAAGAAAAACTAAAGAGCCTCTTGATGAAAGTGAAAGAGGAGAGTGAAACAGTTGGCTTAAAACTCAACATTCAGAAAACTAAGATCATGGCATCTGGTCCCACCACTTCATGGCAAATAGATGGGAAAAAAATGGAAACAGTAACAGACTTTATTTTGAGGGGCTCCAAAATCACTTCACATGGTGATTGCAGCCATGAAATTAAAAGATGCCTACTCCTTGGAAGGACAGTTATGACCAACCTAGATAGCATATTCAAAAGCAGAGACATTACTTTGCCAACAAAGGTCCATCTAGTCAAACCTATCTTTTTTTCAGTAGTCATTTATGGATGTGAGAGTTGGACTATAAAGAAAGCTGAGCACCAAAGAATTGATGCTTTTTTGAACTGTGGTGTTGGAGAAGACTCTTGAGAGTTCTTGGACTGCAGGGAGATCCAACCAGTCCATCCTAAAGATATCAGTCCTGAATGTTCATTGGAAGGACTGATGTTGAAGCTGAAACTCCAATACTGTGGCCACCTGATGCCAAGAACTGACTCATTGGAAAAGACCCTGATGCTGGGAAAAATTGAAGGCGGGAGAATAAGGGGATGACAGAAGATGAGATGGTTGGATGGCATCACCGATTCAATGGACATGAGTTTGGGTAAACTCCGGGAGTTGGTGATGGATAGGGAGGCCTGGCGTGCTGCAGTCCATGGGGTCACAAAGAGTCGGACACAACTGAGTGACTGAACTGACTGATGACTGTTACGTTTATATCTCCAGCCTATTAAAATATGCGTCTCATTATTCTTTGTATAATTCCAATTTCGTATCCCTAGAGATATCAAAGTCATTGTCCAAAAAGAGTTATTTCTAGACTTTTTCCTTCAATGTTCTCTTTCTCTGTGAGTGACACCATCATCCATCTGGTCATGCAAATAAATAATCTTTGGATCAGTCCTTTCCCCAACCTAGAAATTGTTTCCAAGATAAATAGGTTTCAACTGCTGGTCTCTTTTGTTTCATTATTGCCATAGTTTATTTTGGGGCTTCCCTGGTGGCTGAGATGGTAAAGAATCCACCCACAATGCAGGAGACACAAAGAGGCAATTTCAATCCCTGGGTTGGGAAGATGCCATGGAGAAGAAAAATGGCAACCTACTCCTATATTCTTGCCTGAGGAATCCCATGGACAGAGGATCCTGGTGGGGTACAGTCCATGAGGTTGTAAGACTGGGATGCAACTGAGCAACTGAAGCATCACTACCACCATACTTTATTTGCTCATTAATTCCAAAATATTTATGGAATGTTATCTATATGCCAGGGCTTCCCATGTGGCTTGGTGGTAAAGAATCTGCTTGCCAATACAGGAGATGCAAATGACACAGGTTCGAGCCTTAGGTCAGGAAGATCCCCAGGTAAGAAATGGCAAACCACTCCAGTATTCTTGCCTGGAGAATTCCATGGACAGAGGAGCCTAGTGGGCTACAGTCCATGGGGTTGCAAAGAGTCAGACAGGACTGAGCTACTGAGGGCAGCACACATCTATATGCCAAGCACTGCAGACACCCAGAGAACTGGGCAGTCTCTACATAGAACTTGCATTGTAAAGGAGAGAGCTCATACATGAATGAATGAATACAGAAGGAATCATCAGAATATGGCATGAAAATGAGGTTGAAATACCGTGAAAAGGAGGTGACAAGTAATGACAAGGAGGTTACTATGAACTGAGGAATCTCTTTGAGATGTCAGTTTGAAGAAGGAACCAGGCATATGAGATTCAGGAAAAGAGCACTACAGATAAATATGAGACCTGGTACAAACCCCCAAAGGTGGAGATGAGCTCTGTGTTTTTGAGTAACATAAAGAATGTTGGGATTTCAGAAGAATAGTGAATGGAGGAGGTGGGGATGGTAAAAGATGAAGTTAAAAAAAAAGTATCCAAGGGCCAAATCAATAGAGTTTTATCAGTCAGAATACAGGGTCTGGGTTTTACCCAAATGTATTTATTATTCTTAGAAAATATATTTTGACAACCCTGTAAAGAGTGAATTTTAGGCATTTCAACTTAAAAAAAATGCATAACATGGGAGTTGTGAGTTAAGATTTATTTGGAGCAAAATGAGAACTATAGCCTGGGAGACAGCATTTCAGATACCTCTGAGAGACTGCTCCAGAAGGTTAGAAGTTCCCTCAGTAGAGATGTGATTTTGGTGAAGGAAGAGTGCATGCAGTCAGGCACACACATATATGTGTTTATGTGTATATTATTATTTTCTTTTTTCCAGAAGGGTATTGCTAGTCATAAGGAGTTAGTCATCAGCATGAAGGATTTTAGTGTTTTACTAGATACAAGAAGATGCAAAAATAGGGCTCATAAAATCTTCCCCTGAAAAATATCTAAATATCTGAAGATCTGTCTTGGCAAATTTTCCCTGAGTACACAGTGCCTCATTTCTGCTCTCCACTCTGAACTCCTTTCAGGAGGGTATTGAAAGCCAGCAGCTGCAGCAACACATGATTTAATCCTCAGAGAGTTAGATGCCAAGCGCCGTTTTGTAGTTCACAGGGAGTATGAGAGAAGAAGCATTCAGTGAACAAGGATCTACCATGGGGTTCCATTAAGGAGATGGCGATTGCTTGGATTAGGATCATAATGGTGGAGGAGGTTAGGTGGGATGGATTCACAGTATATTTTGGAGAGAGTTTTGATAGAAGTTACTGATGAATTGTACATGGCAGGAGAGTTCAGGGAAAGAGAAATTAGGAATCATTCTTAGGTTTTGACTTTAGCATCCAGATCAAGAGTCACTTAATAAAATGGGGAGGATTGTGGAAGTTATGGTTTTGAGTGGAGAGAAGTCAAGTGTTCTTCTTAGTTTTTTTTTATTTTTGAGATGTTATAAGACATCTAAAATGAGATCCAGGGACTGCCCTAATGGTGCAGTGGTTAAGACTCCATGCTTCCAATGCAAGGAGCACAGGTTCTTCTCAGTTCCCTCAGGTCAGGGAACTAAGAGCCCATGTGCCTTGTGGCATGGGCCCCCCACCCCCACCCCGGCCCAAAAAGAAGAGACTAAAATGAGATAAGAAGTTCAAGTTCATAGCTTAGTGTATGACTACGTGTCAAAGCAAGGGTTAGAGTAAAAGATAGAGACTATAAGTAATAAGCATTTTAAGTAGCATTTAAACCATTATACTGAAAACAACATAATGCCTAAATATGTTAGATGGAATCACTCTAAGTATTTTACATGTGAGTGCTTCATATCGCCTGTGTTAATTCACTTGTACTTTGTGATAACCCCCACTTTATAGGTAAAGAACAATATGACACAGAAAATTTAAGTGACTTTCCTGAGTTTACACAGGTAATAACTTGCAAGTCCAGGGTTTATTTATTTATTTTAAGTCCAGGGTTTAAAATAAGGAGTCTGGGGACTTTGTGGAGGTCCAATGGTTAGAATTCCACGCTTCTAATGCAGGGGGTGTGGGTTCTGTCCCTAGTCAGGAAACTAAGATCCCCATGTCTGCCACATGGTCTGCCAAAAAAATAAATAAATAAATAAATAAAAAGGGGAAAAAAATGAAGAGTCTGGTTTGAATCTCCTTTCTTAACTCTGATTCATATTATAGGGTAGGTACATAGCATGGAAAGAAAAGTGGTCCTAAACTCAACATTGTGAGAGGAGGAGCAGCCAAGAAAGGAGTCCATAAAGGAAGCAGTGAGATAGAGGAAGCCGGAAACCCAGGAGCGAGTGATGAGACAGGAGCTGAGAGGAGACAGCATCTCCAGCAGGCAGAACGATCAGACAAACGGAATACCATTGAAACATTAAGCGATGTATAACTAGAGGAGTTATGTTTGACCTTGGCATCGCCAAGGTCATTTGCAAGATTGGCCAGGACAGTGTTTATAGGGAGTAAAAGCTAAAAGCCATTTGGTGGGGCTTTCTTCAGGGTCATCACTTGATAATCCTTTCAAGTGGAAATGCCCGTCTTTCCTTCATGCCCACACTATAACCTGTCATTTCCCCCACCGATCTCCTGGTTATTCTCTTTCTCTGTCTCTCGCACTCCCACCCTCTGCTGTCCCTCTTTCTCTCTCTCTCTCTTTTAATTCTGTCTTTGTTGCTACTTTATTTATTTATTTATTTTCTTTCTTTTTTTTATTTTTTTTTAAATTTTATTTTATTTTTAAACTTTACATAATTGTATTAGTTTTGCCAAATATCAGAATGAATCTGCCACAGGTATACATGTGTTCCCCATCCTGAACCGTCCTCCCTCCTCCCTCCCCATACCATCCCTCTGGGTCGTCCCAGTGCACCAGCCCCAAGCATCCTGTATCGTGCATCGAACCTGGACTGGAAACTCGTTTCATACATGATATTTTACATGTTTCAATGCTGTGGAGAAAAGGGAACCCTCTTACACTGTTGGTGGGAATGCAAACTAGTACAGCCACTATGGAGAACAGTGTGGAGATTCCTTTGTTGCTACTTTCGTCTCTTTCTCAGTTTCCTCTCCCACTTTCTCTAACTGTGAGCTTTGGAAGACAGTATATTAATCTTGTTCATTTTTGTACTCCTAGTGCATAGCAAGAGTTCCCAGTATTTAAGTCATAACTGATCAATATTTATTGATCGAATAAAGCCTGAATTCATCAGTAATGTAAAAATGATTTTATTGGATTTAATCATAAAACTTGTTTCAGGGTAGACTTTGTACTTGCAGTAGGAGATACAGGAAGCACTGTTTTATCTTAAAAACTGCATTTAAAGTTGTAATACTGGAATGAATAAAACTGGATATGAAGGTTTTTTTCTTCTCCCTGTAGATTCCAAGGAGGTTTCTGGAAGGAAGCCTTAGGATAACCTGAGACACATGTATTTAAAGAACCAATGAAGGATCAATACTTTGATTATTCACTCAGTATTGCTATTGAGACAGGAAATAACTATTTACTCTGGCCTGAGCTATCAGATCTCTCCTGTCAGACAGACCACAGCGTGCCAACTGACTGATAATTCCATAGCAAATGCAGAGTAATTTAGGCTCAGAGAATGGTGTTTGCTGGTAATTTTTGGCTCTGGAATTTTCCCACAGATTGATCTTTACATCTAGTGACTTCTGAGGCCACAATATTACAAACTATTAATGAAAAAAAAAAAGCACAAAGCATATCTGTGTATTTGTCATATTAAAGACAGCTTTTAATCTGAAAATTGGCAGGAGAGTGATTGATGTACATTATTTAATCATATGATTACAAATAAGTTATAATGACAATTCATTATTTTTTTATTATAGTTCATTTATTATATACTGAAGTCTGGCTTGGGGAATTTTGAGCATTACTTTACCAGCATGTGAGATGAGTGCAATTGTGCGGTAGTTTGAGCATTCTTTGGCATTGCCTTTCTTTGGGATTGGAATGAAAACTGACCTTTTCCAGTCCTGTGACCACTGCTGAGTTTTCCAAATTTGCTGGCATACTGGAATTCCATCACCTCCACTAGCTGTGTTCATAGTGATGCTTTCTAAGGCTCATTTGATTTTGCCTTCCAGGATGTCTGGCTCTAGGTGAGTGATCACACCATCGTGATTATCTGGGTCCTGAAGATCTTTTTTTGTATAGTCCCTCTGTGTATTCTTCCCACCTCTTCTTAATATCTTTTGCTTCTGTTCAGTCCATACAATTTCTGTACTTTATTGAGCCCATTTTTGCATGAAATGTTCCCTTGGTATCTCTAATTTTCTTGAAGAGATCTCTAGTCTTTCCCATTCTGTTGTTTTCCTCTATTTCTTTGCATTCATCACTAGGAAGGTTTTCTTATCTCTCCTTTGGAACTCTGCATTCAAATGGGTATCTTTCCTTTTCTCCCTTGCTTTTCACTTCTCTTCTTTTCACAGATATTTGTAAGGCCTCCTCAGACAGCCATTTCACGTTTTTGCATTTCTTTTTCTTGGGGATGGTCTTGATCCCTGTCTCCGGTACAATGTTACAAACCTCCATCCATAGTTCTTCAGGCACTCTGTCTATCAGATCTAGTCCCTTAAATCTAATTCTCACTCCCATTGTATAATCGTAAGGAATTTGATTTAGGTCATATCTGAATGGTCTAGTGGTTTTCCCTACTTTCTTCAATTTCAGTCTGAATTTGGCAATAAGGGGTTCATGACCTGAGCCACAGTCAGCTCCTGGTCTTGTTTTTGCTGACTGTGTAGAGCTTGGACTGCAAGGGGATCCAACCAGTCTTTCCTAAAGGAGATCAGTCCTGAGTGTTCATTGGAAGGACTGGTGCTGAAGCTGGAACTCCAGTACTTTGGCCACCTGATGCTAAGAACTGACTCATTTGAAAAGACCCTGATGCTAGGAAAGATTGAAGGCGGAACGAAGAGGGGATGGCAGAAGATGGGATGATTGGATGGCATCACCGACTCAATGGACATGGGTTTGGGTAAACTCCAGGAGTTGGTGATGGACAGGGAGGCCTGGTGTGCTTCAGTTCATGGGGTCACAAAGAATCGGACACAACTGAGCAACTGAACTGAATTGAAGTGAATTTATTATTAGCTTCAAGCATACAATGAAATGATTCTGCACTTTTATATATTATACCAAGTTTAAAGTTATTATAAAATATCGGCTATATTCCCTATGGTGTACAATATATGCTTCTAGCTTATTATTTTATACATAGTGTTTCATCCCTCTTAGCCCTTTGCCCCTGTCTTATCCCTTATCCCAAAAAAGAATATTTGTCTTTTTCTGTGTTTACTTACTAAGCCTAATATCCTCCAGGTCCATCCCTGTTGTAAAAAAAAATGGCAAAATTTCATTCTTTTTTTTTCTTTTTTATTTTATTTATTTTATTTTATTTTTATTTATTTTATTTTAAACTTTACATAATTGTATTAGTTTTGCCAAATATCAAAATGAATCTGCCACAGGTATACATGTGTTCCCCATCCTGAACCATCCTCCCTCCTCCCTTCCCATACCATCCCTCTGGGTTGTCCCAGTGCACCAGCCACAAGCATCCAGTATCGTGCATCGAACCTGGACTGGAAACTCATTTCATACATGATATTTTACATGTTTCAATGCCATTCTCCCAAATCTTCCCACCCTCTCCCTCTCCCACAGAGTCCATAAGACTGTTCCATACATCAGTGTCTCTTTTGCTGTCTCGTACACAGGGTTATTGTTACCATCTTTCTAAATTCCATATATATGCATTAGTATACTGTATTGGTGTTTTTCTTTCTGGCTTACTTCACTCTGTATAATAGGCTCCATTCTTTTTAATGACCGAGCAATATTCCACTGTATATACGTCACATACTCTTTATCCATTCTTCTGTTGATGGATACTTAGCTGCTTCCATATATTGTCTATTGCAAATAATGCTGTTATAAACATTGGGGCATATATATCCTTTCAAATTACTGTTTTTGTTTTCTTCTGATATATACCCCTGAGTGGGATTGCTGGGTAATTGGTACTTCTACTCTTAGTTTTCTGAGGAGCATTCACACTCTTCTTCCTAGCGGCTACACCAATTTACATCCCTGCCAGCAGTGTGCTGGGGCTTCCTTTTCTCCACACCCTCTCCAGCAATCTTATTATCTGTGATGTTTTTGACAATAGCCGCTCTGACAGGCATAATGTGATATCTCATTGTAGTTTTGCTTTACATTGTGTGATGACTATCAGTGCTGAGCATCTTTTGCCTACTGATTATTTGTATGTCTTCTTCAGAAAATGTCAATCAATCGAGGTCTTCTGCCCATTTTTTAATTGTTGGGGTTTTTTTTTTTTTTTGATACTGAGTCATGTCTTATTCCTGATATTAGAGGAAAAAGCTTTCAGCTTTTCATCATTGAATATGCTGTTAGCAGTGGGTTTGTCATAAAATTTCCTTCATTATATAGAGATATATTTCCTCTTTGCCAACTTTAGTGAGAATTTTCATCATGAATGGATGTTGAATTTTGTCAGAGGCTTTTCGTGTGTCTATTGAGATGTTCATGTGAATTTTGTTCTTTATTTTGCCAGTGTGTTGTAACTTGCTGATTGATTTGGGGATGGATTGCAATTTGTTCTTTAAAAGAAAAAATTTTTAAATTGCTTTACTTTTTATTTGTTATCATATTCATTATATCTCTAACAATGTGCTGTCTCTTGACAAATGAGTACCTCATTCTATAGATATGCCCCTCAAATTTTATACATAGGTTTATTGTTTTAGTTTTAAATCAGCATTATTTAGGAGTAAAGTGAAATATACTCATTTTAAGTTTTGACATATATATGTACTTGTGTAGGCACCACAGTAATCAAGATAAAAAGGATTTCCATCACCCTTAAGGCTTCTTAAAAATACAGTCAGTATGCTAAGAAGTTCGCAATTTAAAGCCATGCTACTTAAGAAAGCAAGGGGCTGGCATGAGACCATGAGGGGAGAGGTTGTGTAAGGTTGAGAAAGTCATGTAGTCCATATGAGCATAATAGTGATGGACATACATATTAAACCTTTAACAAATGCTAGATATCATTATTCACTTATACAATGGGAAAATGCTTTTTGTTATTCATATTTATATATAATAGGACTAAATTAAGTGGAGCTCACCTGCAACTTTAAGGCTTCTGTATTCAAACAAAAGCACATATTTTGGTTTTATATTATTTGTGTCTTATTTATCTCTATGTAACCATGAATTCTTGTATCATCTTGTAGTATTTTGTATTATCATTGCTATTCATTGTGCAGTGGTATAGTCATGGTGTAAACAGTCACAGTATCTGGACAAAGACATACAATTTAAGCTCTACTTAAATGATTAAAATAGTGCTAAATAAATTTAAATGCACTGTAGTGCTTAAACATGGCATAATGATATGCTTTAACAAATAAAATGGAACTTTTTGAGTGAAATTGATACAAAGCATTTTATCTCTTCAGTATAATTAAGTGGTTTAAAACATATTTGGTAATCTTAATCAGTGTGTGTATATTGATGTTATTCTGATCTCAGAGTCTATTGCTGAATCAATAGTTTGAGCTGGTTTTGGCTTGAGTCAGTTTTTACCAACTAAATTTTCTTCCAAAGTATATATTTAAAAAGTGTTTTCTCTGTTTCTATTAAACAATTTTATAGAAGCCCTTTTGTGTTTACTAGAAAAAAGGTTACACTAAATTTGGAATCAGAGAGGTAGAGCTTCATTTCAGTTCAATCAGTTCAGTCATTCAGTATCAATTATTGAAGTACTCATTGTAACTAAATTCAGATGCATTTCAAATTTGCCTTAACTTAGGTTATTTCTCAGAAAATCCAGAAGTTGTGACAGGTCACCTTTTTCTCTGTACATTGATTTGAGGACCACTCTGGATTCAGATGTCAGTCTTACTTTATCAACTGTGTGCCCTTGGACAAGTTACACTACCTCTCTGTTCCTCAGTTTCTCTTTCTATGAAATAGACACAGCCATGATACCTCAGTTTTAGAGCTGTTAAGAGAATTAAATGAGTTAATACATGGGGTGCACTAAAATAGGACCTAGCATGGAGAGAACACCTAGAGAATATTATGCTTGCAAGAGCTTAACTAACTGAAGAGTTTATTAAACTGGATGAACTGAAATTAGTTTGGTCCCAATGTAAACATTCTTTGGGAAGAAAGTGGTCATTTTGTTCAAATGATTTCTAGCTCTGTACTGAAACTGTGTATGACAACCCTCTACCCCAGGCCCTTACCAGCTCTGGAGTTCTTGTAGCCTTGATCTGTATGAACTCAACTGCCTTTATTATTCAGGACACAGACCATGGTTGTTGAAAACTGCTGCCTTCCATACCAGTTCTGCCAAGGCTCCGAGCCTCACAGGTAAAGAGTCCGCCTGCCAATACAGGAGATGCAAGAGATGCGGGCTCAGTCCCTGGGTCTGGAAGATCCCCTGGAGTAGGAAATGGCACCCCGCTCCAATATTGTTGCTTGGAAAATTCCATGGGCAGAGAAGCCTGGCAGGCTACAGTCCATGGGGCCTCAAAGAGTTAGATATGACTGAGCAACTGAGTACACACACACTGAGCCTCACATTGATTTCTTACCTGCAGAACTCGGCGTTGCTGATTCTTGCACAGGAATCTTGGGAAGGCAACCAAATTTAAGATAAAATGCTGACCTGGTTCACTGATTCATGCTTCAACATCCCAGGGCAAGCCAAGGACATAAGCTCTGGGTGATCCGCATGTCTCAACATGGAACCAGGGCATGATCACACGGAGGGCTCCGTGGTGCTATGCTCACCGGCCTGCTTTAGGGGATAAAGGGTCCTTAGGACACTGTCGCAACCACAGACAAGGAAAAGGCCGTAAGCAGTTCAAGTAAGAACTAGAAAGTAAGTTATCAGAGAATTGTGAACGCCCCCTCTCCCCCAGATTAAAAATTTAAAAGAGGAGGCATCTGGCGCTAATAATGAATGACACCTCTGAGAGAGGGAAGACGGCGTGTTTCCAGGGGACGCTTTCATGTCAGGATCATTTTGTCTGAGTGGAAAGTGATTTGCTGTGGGCCTTTACATAAACAGTTCCTGGTTCTCTGGCTCTGACTGTGACTCTGTTTGTTTTAATTCTAAACTGAAAAGGTAGTATTTATGAAGCTACAACTTCATGCTAATTCTGTGACCCATGAGTGTGTTCACATTCATGGCATTTTTGAATTGCAGTGAAACGAACCATGTCCGTGTGTGCACACTCAGTCACTCAGGCCTGTCGGACTCTTTGCGACTCTGTGGACTGTAGCCCACTAGGGTCCTCTGTCCGTGGGGTTTTCTCAGCAAGAATGCTGGAGTGGGTTGCTGTTTCCTCCACTAGGGGATCTTCCTGATCTAGGGATTGAACGCGCGTCTTCTGGATTGCAGGCAGATTCTTCACCGCTGAGCCGCCAGGGGAGCCCGAAATAGACAACAATGACAGTGAAAATGATATCTCAGTGAGTGCCCTGTCCCAAGTACAGCTGCAAGCACTTTGCAAGTAGCATGATCGGCATTTTCTGGCTTGTCAAGACTTTCTCAGTTTCAACATAAATATCCACATCCTGGGGACACTCTGATTCCAGGCAAACTGAGACTCTACTCACAAGTATTAATTTCATTTAATTACCAACCTCTTCCATTACCAGTGAGCGACTGTTTTCTCTTTCACCACTAAGGGAACTGAGATCCAGAGAGGTAAAGTCGTTGACACACAGTCACAGTGGTTGAGTGGGGCCTCAGACCCAGATAGGGGAGCTGTCCTTCACTCTTTTCCTGGGTTTAGGTTGGAATAAACACAGAAGTTGTTGAAGTAGACCCTTTTCACCAAAACTCATCCCAGAACTTGAGTACTTCAATCCCTATGGATATAGGGAAAGGGAAAGTGAAAGTCACTCAGTTGTGTCCGACTGTTTGTGACCCCATGAACACAGTCCATGGAATTCTCCAGGCCAGAATACTGGAGTGGGTCGTGCAGAGGAGGACAATGATTTTTTCTGCCATTCTTTGGTAACACCAAACCATATCACAAACTAATCTCAGAAATGCCCATCAGTGGGCATGAAGGAAGAACTTTCTGAGCCACTATAGAAAGTTGATTGATGACTTGTCCAATCCTGCCAAAACAGCACACCTGTACTGTACCGGCCTGTAGCACCTTCCATAGTAACTACTTAAAGAATAGTGCTAAGTGTCTAATTTGGGGGTAAAAAAGCACTTCAGCAAAATGTGTTCTGTATATGTCCCGATCCTTTTCCTTGTCTTAAAAAAACATGAAGAACTCTCTAGACAAATTATGATATCTGACACTATCAAACCATGTTTCAAGTGGGAGTTACTATTTCCTGGATGTACATGCCTTTTGATAGAGTTTTATTCCTTCTATCATTCTCTGCCCATGTGAACTGCTAAATGCTCTGAGCAGAGTAGTATTAATTATAGTTCACAGACTTTCAAATTTAGATAAGTCATCACACAATGAAAATGGGAGGTGGGCAGCATGGTATTACCAACTTTAAACTTTATTAAATGATGATACTAAATAAAACGCCTACTACTAGTCCATTATGACTTCCTAGCACATAGATCTAGTATCACTAGCACATTTGCTTTTCAAAATTTCATTTTAATACAGAATGGGCCATCATCTTAGTGTAATATATGGAAGTTTATCTCAACATATAGTAGGTTCCCTGCATACGAATGAATTCAGTTCTGAGAGTGTGTTCATAAGTCCAATTTGTTTTTAATTCCAACAAAGTTAGCTTAGGTACCCAACGAACACAGAGGTGCTGAGGAAGCACAGCTGCCATGCTCATGCCAAGGATGGAAGAAGCTGCAGCAGACCAGAATCTGCCCAGCACACCCCTGGTGGGGCCAGATCTCAGCTCAGGGGGCTTACTGCACACTCCACGCCCCACCAGCTCAGCAGGAAGGAATGGTCGGGGATGGATATGAAAGGCACGTACTGGATCTGGGAAGGTGTTGCTGACAATCGTTCACCATTGTGGTGACTGGGGAGCGGAAGATCTTAATTCTTCCCAGTTCTGCCTCCAAAGAGCTCCAGGGCCTTGGCAAGTGCTTTTATATCACCTAAGCCTCAGTTTCCCCTACAGCTGTATGACCTTCCAGGCTCCTTCTGCTGTAAAACACTCAACTCTTTGATTTCCAGTACTCTGAGGCCCCTGCCTTCTGCTAATGAATGATACATCCTAAAGTGTTAATCAGTCTCAGTGAGTTACAAGATGTGTCTCTTCAAGTAGGACATTAGTTTTGTCTGCATTCTAGTGACAGTGGTTTTACCTGAATTGAGAATCCCGCGTTGTGTGTAGAACCGCTCGGCATTCAGGCTGACCGTTAAAACATGGAAATCATTAAAACACACGACTGCAGATATATTCCTCATCTTTAGTTTCTGTGTGCCTTGTTCACAGACGGCACTTTGCAACCTGCTGGAAGGTACATGCCCTAAACCACAGCGCTAAATAGAAAACAAGCAAGCAAGTCAAACGTCAGGTGAAACGGGAAAGCATGTGCTGCTGCTGCTAAGTCACTTCAGTCGTGTCCGACTCTGTGCGACCCCATAGACGGCAGCCCACCAGGCTCCCCCGTCCCTGGGGTTCTCCAGGCAAGAACACTGGGGTGGGTTGCCATTTCCTTCTCCAATGCAGGAAAGTGAAAAGTGGAAGTGAAGTCGCTCAGTCGTGTCCGACTCTTCGCGGCCCCATGGACTGCAGCCCACCAGGCTCCTTCATCCATGGGATTTTCCAGGCAAGAATGCTGGAGTGGTGTGCCATTGCCTTCTCCAAGCATGTGCTAAATATGCCCAAAAATAATGTGGCAAACCAGACACTTCAGCTGATTTTCCAAAGCAAGTATTAGTAACATGGCCAGGATGTATAAGCACATCACACACATATACACACACACAATCACACATGTATGCACATGGTGTCTATAGGTTTCTGAACACTTCTATATCTGGAAATAGTTTCTTTGAAAGCAAGGAAGGTGTCTTTTTCACAATTCCCAATATTTGGGTCAGTGACCATCACATGTCCAGGGCCTAGTCCCAATGTGTGGCATGAAAGATTGTTATCCGTTGGGGTTCTGTGAATGCTTCTTACCTCTTAAGCTCTTATCATTTTTACCCCGTATGGAAGAGTGGGAAGAAATGGTTTTCTCCAGAACAAGACTTTATGGAGTAACTAATGTTTGTTAATACCCCAGTGCATATTAAAACTATAGGGCCAACCTTTTTATAACTACAAAATGCTGAATAGGTAGTTGGAAGAGTGCAGGTGAGGGTTAAACAAGAAACAAATTCTTCTTATTATTTATTTTTTATACATTTTTATTGGAGTATAGTTGATTTGTTAATACAATGTTGTGTTATTTTTAGGTATACAGAAAAGTGATTCAATTATACTTATACATGTACTCATTCTTCAGATTTTTTCCCATATAGCTTATTACAGAATATTGAGTAGAGTTCCCTGTGCCATACAGTTAGTCCTTGTTGATTATTTATTTTATATATGACAGTGTGTGCTCAGTTGCTAAGTTGTTCCTGACCCTGGAACAGCATGGACTGTAGCCCACCAGGCTCCTCTCCTTGGGATTTCCCAGACAAGAATACTGAAGTGGGTTGCCATTCCCTTCTCCAATATATAGTAGTGTGTGTATGTTAATACCAATCTCCTTATTTGTTACTTCCCCCATGTTTCCCCTATGGGAACATAAATTCATTTTCTTTCTTTTTTTTTTTTTTAAACCCGAAGGCATTAAAATTTATTAAATGATGCAATAACAACAGAATTCTTTATTTACAATAGCATTATTTAACATCAAATAAGCAAATAGCATCAGCAAAGCAATATTAACTTGCATAAATGTATTTAAAATTTCTCTTGAATATATCTACCTTTTGCATAAACTGCTCACACTAGAAATACAAACGTCAATGCAGGTGAACAAAGTGATGTTTGGAGTCAACTCCATTTTGAAAATAAAATATCTGTGTGTCTATTTCTGTTTTGTAAGCTGATTTGTATCATGTTTTAGTTTCTACAGATAAGTGATATCACATGATATTTGTCTTTGACTTTACTTAGTATGATCATCGTTAAGTTCATCCATGTTGCTGCAAATGGCGTTATTTTGTTCTTTTTTATGGCTGAGTAATATTCTTATAGGATGTTGTTTTAGGAACTTTCAGAAATCAGTGCCAGCTCCCCTCTCTAGGCTCTTTACAATAAAAAGACTGTAAAGGCTAACATTTCATGACATCAGAAGAGAATAAATAGTCAAAAGACGTCTCCACCGGCTTTTTAGTCTCTCTCCATATTGAATATTAAGAAAATATTTGGTATTACCCACAATGGCCTCAGCCCTCAGCTTATGAGGGGTTTTATTTTATTTTCTCCAGATAGTCAAGGAGATCAGGATCCCTCACTTTTTGAGAAGGCAGACATGGCAGGTTTTGCCCAAAAATTCTGTGAGAGGAACGGCACTGGCATCTTCATGCCCTCATGCATTGGATGGAGACTGATTACTGATGTGCCAGCTCACTCTCGCCTGCGGCCTCATTTGCGGTGGGTCAGTGCACAGGTATCTGGCTGTTCTTTGCTAGCCAGCTGAGACAGGAAACACACAACCGTTTTTCAAGAAAGTTGCTCCCTGAGACCCTGCACGCATACTGCGGTCACGCTGGTGCACAGAATATGTGAACAGTGTGAGCAAATCATGGCATAACTCACGTAAGTGTAAAAGCACGGTGTGCTTCCTGCTTTGTTTACCCTGTAAAAGGAAAAAAATCATTGCATAATGAGTGTTAAGGATATTTTGAGCAAACAAAGAGAAATTGGGCCATGAGTGTTTCAGAGGAGATGTTTTCTGGATCCAGATGTGTTCATTGTGTTTACAGGATGCCCAGTTATACGTGTAGGCGAGACCTCGTGGGATTTTCCTCTGGAAGGAGTTAGTAGCCTTTAGCTGCAGTGTGTACCATATTTAGCTCCCTAAGAGGAAGTGTCTTCTTAGTTGAGTCTTAAGTTATTTCCTTCTCTGTTGCATCGCTCGCATACTATACCCCTCAGGGATATGTGGGTTGCATGTGGGCTAAGTCACTTCAGTCATCTCCGACTCTCTGCAACCCTATGGACTGTAGCCCACCAGGAGCCGCTCTCCATTGGATTCTCCAGGCAAGAATATTGAAGTGGATTGCCACGCCCTCCTACAGGGGAAGGATCGAACCCGCATCTCTTATGTCTCCTGCATTGTCAAGCAGGTTCTTTACCACTGGCACCACCTGATTCGTCCTAAAAAAAGCATAGATTGCTGCTTTGCAATCTGGACCAATAGAAATAAACTCAGATGTGACAGGCCAGAGGTTTTATTAGCTACCATATTCAGTTCATTTCAGTCACTAAGTCACATCTGACTCTTTGCGACCCCATAAACTGCAGCACACCAGGCCTCCCTGTTCATCACCAACTCCCAGAGTTTACCCAAACTCACGTCCATTAAGTCGGTGATGCCATCCAACCATCTCATCCTTTGTCGTCCCCTTCTCCTCCTGCCTTCAATCTTTCCCAGCATCAGGATCTTTTCCAATGAGTTAGCTCTTCGCATCAGGTGACCGAAGTATTGGAGCCTCGGCTTCAACATCAGTCCCTCCAATGAACACTCAGGACTAATTTCCTTTAGGATGGACTGGTTGGATCTCCTTGAAGTCCAAGGGACTCTCAAGAGTCTTCTCCAACACCACAGTTCAAAAGCACCAATTCTTCAGTGCTCAGCTTTCTTTATTGTCCAACTCTCACATCCATACATGACTACTGGCAAAACTATAGCCTTGACTAGACGGACCTTTGTTGGCAAAGTAAGTTCAGTTCAGCTACCATATTAGCTACCTTCTGTTTTGAAAGCCCTTGGCATGACTCTATGATGGACCTCCTCAGAGAGCTTACTCTGTGGTCTAGAATCAAGCATTTCTTTAAAATTGATATCAAGTTCAGATTTCTTGAAGCAACTGCCAAAAAGGAGGTCTCTATGATTCCAGGGTGTCATCGCGATGAAAAGTTAAGTTTTTCTGACACTAGGGTGCCCATAAGCCAGTGTTAGTAACGCAGTGGATGAGTGAACTTAAAGTGCTCTGCAAAGAATCAAAACCAGCCTAGGAGAGAAGGAGCAGTTCAGCTATTTAGCCAAAATCATTGATGTCCCACCAAATTATTTGACCTGTGCTCAATTTTCTGTAGGGAATCTCAGTTATGGTTTACAAAAACAGGTAGTAAATATGTGATGAAAAGGAGAGAAACAAACATTGGTACTCCTGTTTTCAAGAAGTTCAAACCAAGCATTTTATATTAAACAGATGAAATAAAGCTGAGTTCTTAGAAGCCACTTAGAAGCATGCAAAATTTTGAAAGTAGGCTTGAGTGTACATTTTTTTTTGGGTGAAATTTACATAGCCTGAAAATGTTTTCAAAATTGTTAGACAGTTTAATAGATTCTTGAATATACAGCAACCCTGTACATGTAATCTTGCTATTAATATGTTTATAGGTGGGAGGAAATCTACATATTCATGCAGTTTTCACTGAAAGCTCTTTGAATTCCTCCTGCTTCTCTTGCTTGCTAAGACAGAAGCCTTGGGACAGTGGCAGCTGCTGCAAGGCCACCAAATTCAGCTCATCTCAAATGTTTTACTTTCAATCCATTTGGAAGAGAAGATTTAGTAGGTAGCATTGACTTTTCAGCCATTTTCTCTAAAATGCTTTTACTGCACTTAGGCAGGAAACACTCAGACTTAAAGCTTCCCCAGGAAACAGATAAGCACAGGGCTGGCTTGCAGACAGAGCAGGTCTCTGTATCTCTGAGTTGGCACAGCCTGGTAAAAATCGTTGAACTGCAGCGTTTCCATCATGGTGCCAGCCTGAGGCATGGCTGGATGCCAAGACTGCTATTTGGCAACAAGCGTCCAGACAAGCAGCTGGTTATTGCAGTGAATCTGAGCAGCGTGCCTGGGGCCTTGACTCTGGTGCCAGACCCTCCAACCCAGTTAGCAACTGAACCCTGGAGGCTTTTTCTGGCTCTGTTCCCGTCTCATCTTGGGGCAGGCTTTGCCCTGGCAAGGGAGGTCTCCAGCAGGTTGCTTGGTCCTGAGCTGGAGAAGATGCTTTAGACCACCAAGAGCTGAGGGAGCACTGGGCAGCCAGGGCCGGCCCTGGGGGTGGGGGAGCTGGTCAGAGCATGCTTTCACTAGAGCAATCTGGGGAGGGCAGAGTCCCTGTGAGCCGCTGGCATTCTGCTCTAGCTAGGGGCAAGGAGGCGACAGCCTGCTGTGTCTGCTTTTGGCCCTAATGGCATCTATTTTGTGCTTTTTTTTTTTTTTACTGCTAAGACTAAGGGACATGGTGAGCAAACTTGTCAAGAGGAAATTTTCAGGAGGAGGCGAGGGAAGAGAAATTGGCCCGGGAAATACAGCCATGTTCAGGGAGTACCATGATGTTCGCCATGGGCGAGCAGAGTCTTACTAAATGTTCTCCAAGTTTTCAAAGTGGGGAAAAAAGAAATTACTTCCTTGGGTTTTTGAACTCCCTCTCTCTACCAGAACTTCTGGAACCTTGAGACTTGTTTGATCTCCGGCTTTGGGAAGGAAGGATGCACAGCTTTTCAGGAGGCTTTGTCTGCCTGTAGGTGCTCCCCTCCTGGGGTCTGCCATCATCTGCAAGTTTACTGCAGCTGCTGATGAATTTACACTGAATGAGCCGGAGCTGGGCACGGCATGTCTGGAAAGCACTCAGCCCTCTTTTTTTGTTGGGGCGAGTGTGCCAAGGGACTCTGGCAAGATGCTTTGCCCACTTTTCTCTAACCAACACCGCCCTACAGTTTGCAGCCCTGTGCCCTCCACAGTGACTGCCTGGGACTCAGAGAGCTGTTCAGAATGGTTCCGGATCAAGCCTGACAATTTGAATATAGCCATCGGGTAATCCTCAGCATCTTTCAAATGATGCCTGTAATTTCACCCAGGAAATTTGCTGTATACTACAATGGTGGAATTATTGAAAATGTTGGCACGAAGGACCAAAGACTCCATTGTGTTTAATTGCTGGGATTCCCGCCTCACCAACAGAACAAGTACCCACAGGATGCTTTCTGTGAAACTTGTCTTTTATTATTTTTGGTGACTTTCTGGAGCCAGGCATATGACTATTAATAGTGTATCTATCACTTTCTTTATTTTTTAATTGGAGTATAGTTGATTTACAATGTTGTGTTAATTTCTGCTATATAGCAAAGTGATTCAGTTATCCATACATATATATCCTTTTCAATGTTTCCTTCCATCGTGGTTTATCACAGGGCATTGAATAGAGACTAGTTGTTTATCCACCCTGTATATAATAGTTTGCATCAGCCAACCCCAGCCTCCCAATTCATCACCTTGGCAACTACAAGTCTGTTCTCTGTGAGTCTCTCTTTCATAACTATGTTCATTTTTGTCATATTTTACATTCCACATGGTTGTTCTTTGGTTCTCTGCCAGAATTACTGCACTTTTTTTGGTAATCTCTATGTCCACCCATGTAGCTGCAAATGGTGTTATTTCCTTCTTTTTGATGACTAAGTAGTATTCCCAGTGTATATATGTACCAAATCCTCTTTATTCATTCCTCTGTTGATGAATAATTTAGATTGCTTCCATGTCTCTGCTACTGTGAATAGTACTATTTTGAACAAAGGGATGCATGCATCTTTTTGAAGTTTTTTTCTGCATGCCCAGCAGTAGGATTGCTAAATCATATGGTAACTCTATTTTTAGTCTTTTGAGGAAACCCATACTGTTCTCTATAGTGGCTCTACCAATTGACATTCCCACCAACAATGTAGGAGGGTTCCCTTTTCTCCACATGCTAGCATTTGTTATTTGTAGACTTTTTAAGATGAAGTAAATAGAATGTTTAGGTGAACTCCGGGAGCTGGTGATGGACAGGGAGGCCTGGCGTGCTGCGATTCATGGGGTCTCAAAGAGTCGGACACGACTGAGTGACTGAACTGAACTGAACTGAGATAGAATGGGAATATTGTTCTAATGTTTTACTGCAACTGTAAAATTTTCTCTTTCTTTTTTAAAGTATAGTCCAATGGCATTCTTTTACTTATTTGGTCATTTATCCAGGACACATACTTGTAATTTACCATGTACAACATTCCTCAGGACTGGGTACATCACACACTAATCAAACTCGCATTGACAGTGTGAAGGAAGAATCTGTGATTAATTTAACTAAGGAATATTTCACTTAAAAATAATTTCACAATGGTATACATGAGGGTTTTTCTTAGGTAGAGATTCATTTCGATTGTTAAAATAGCATCCTGGCTTTTGACGTTTTTGTTCATGAAGTCCTGCTTGGATAATTTTTGTTAGAGCTTTCCTGCATTCACTCTGCCTGCTTCCTACCTATCTGCTGGACCCCTGTGAACGCCTGAAACATCAATTCAAATACTTTGCATCACACATCTGTATACCTTATCCAGTCTTCACAAAATCATTTCCAAAACAGCCATCTGTGTTCCCATTTCACCTTATTTATGGGTTGATTATCACACACATCACCCTGCGTTCTAGTTCATTGCTTCCTCTCATCTCTCCTACTAGATGGGAGCACGCTGAAGAGTGGACTCTTCCCTATCTATATTTTTATGCATTTTAATTCCAGTGACACTATTTTTTTGTTTTAATATCTATTTGTTTATTTGGTTTCACTGGGTCTGAGTTGCGGCATTCAGGATCTTTTAGTTGCAGCACGCAGGCTCTTAGTTGAGGCTTGTGGGGTCCAGTTCCCTGCCCAGGGGTCGAACCCAGGCCCCCTGCATTGAGAGATCAGAGTCTTAGCCAATGGACCACCAGAGAAGTCCGTTGGAGACAATAAATCATATAGAGAAGTGAAGTTATCACCATTTACATCAAGAACATTGTTTTGTCTCTGGATACAAAAGTACAGTTGATTCTTATTATTTGTTGTAGTTATTCTATGAAGTTACTATAAACCCTGAGTTAGCAAATAGTGAACCATTGCTCCTAACAGAGAGTTAGCTTCAAACTTTGACTGCATATTCATCAACCAATCAGTACAAAATCTTGTTTTATGTGTGTTTCAAGATACACATTTAATATATACTCTTAATTCATTAATATTGAACACATGGCTGAAGCACTATAACTCAGGCCTGAACAAACTAACCTAACACAGTTTTTTTTTCCTCTGTAAGGCACTGTCAAAAATCCAGAAATAGTAAAATTAAAACCACCAAATCAGTAGAACTCTATTTAGGACGTGTTCATTGTGCAAGTAAGTATTGTTTATGATTTGAGAGTTTTCACATTCAAAACTGACCAGAAACTTGGATGCCTGGCCTGATAGGATGGCTTATGAAGTAACCATGAGGATGTTGTACAATCTTTGGTTATCATGAAGGTGTTCCCAGAGGCATGGGGTTAGTCAAAAGTGATGATCTTATAGCGCTTTTAGGAAGATGACGCAAGTGTCTTTTATGACTACCATAGACATTTCCAAGAAATAACCCAGGTGATGATTAACTCAAAGTCATGAACTAAGCTAGGGTTAGCTTTACATCCATGGCTTAAATGATTTTGTCTGCTTGGAAGATTTTTAATCCCGATCTCTACTTTATTTTAACAGCATGTTAAACTAACAGCATGCTGCACTAACAAACACTAGAGAGCACTTACATGCTAAGGTGTGTGTGGGGGGCAGGGAGTAATTTTAAACAGGAAAAAAAAACAAACACAAAAATGTGAAAAATGTGGCATTAAATAGATAGCCCAAAGGACCATCTTTCCAGGATGCAGCTGAACCAGGACTTGTTTCCAGGATGAGCTGAAGCAGAAAGGCAGAGTGTGGCTGTGTTCCGTGTCAGCCAAACACATGTGTCAGGAAACCGTTTTCTCCCTTCTTTACTCACATTTCCGCAAATGACCAGGAAACCAGCACAAGTATTGATGTTGGAGTTACCGATACAGTTTAGCGATTAAGTAAATTCTCAATTACTAAATCTGTGAAAAGCAAGGATGGACTACTTTAAGTATCGCCCCTGTTAAATCTGATAGTCAACATTTTGTTTGATCCAAACTGGGTGTGTGGTGTGGAGCATAGAATTAGAAAATGCCATTTCTGTGTGGTGGTTTATAAGTAGCGATTAGGACATTGTCATCTGAAACTGTTGTGTTCAGTCACTAAGTCATGTCCACCTCTTTGCGACCCCGTGCACTGCAGCACCCCAGGCCCTGTCCATTCAGCCGGTGACGCTATCCAACCATCTCACCCCCTGCAGCCCTCTTCTCCTTTTGCCTTTAGTCTTTCCTAGCATCAAGGTCTTTTCCAATGAGTTGGTGCTTCACATCATTTGAAGTAGATTTTATTATTTATTTTTTATTACATTATAAATGACTTGCAATGTTGTGTTAATTTCTGCTGTACAGCAAAGTGATTCAGTTATACATACATACATGTATTTAGACATGCTTTTTCATGTTCTTTTCTATTATGGTTTATCACAGGATATTGGATATAGTTCCCTGTGCTACACAGTAAGATCTAGTTGTTTACCAGTTCTATATATAATAGTTTTTATCTACTAATTCAAAATTCCCAGTCCATCTACTCCCCCTTCCTCTTGGCAACCACAAGTCTATTCTGTATGTCTTCTGGTCTGTTTCTGTGAAGTACATTTTATTTTTTAAAATATTCTACTCCTTATTTACTTATTTTTTTTTGGCTATGCTACGCAGCATACAAGATCTTAGTTCCATAACAAGGATCAAACCTGAGTCTGCATTAGAAGTGTAGAGTCTTAACCACTGGATCGCCAGGAACGTTCCTAATCCACTCTTTTTTTTTTTTTTTTTTTTAATCTTGAGTGTTTAATTCCAATATAAGAATGAGGGCATGCAAAAACATGTGTTATGCAGAAGTTACTCCATATCCCTTATAATCTGCCCTATTCTAGAAGTGAATGTAATATTAACTACAAATGAAGTATTGAATACTTTAAAACACATCCAGAGCGTGAATCTCTGCACAGTGGATTTTCAGTAGCAACAACGAGCTTGACTCAGAGTAGAATATAGATACACATGTAGTATTGATGATAACACGCTCTGGGGACTTCCCTCTGCAATGCATTTAATCCACTATGTACAGTGGCTACTGTACAGGCATCTTTTTATCCATCTTGTGCGGGACTACACAGAGCTCTAGACGATGCATACATTAAGATCCATAGGAGAGTAATGACCATGCTCATAGAAACAGATTTTTTTTCTAGTAGAAAAACATGGGTATTGTACTTTCAAGGCATTCATCATGTAGGCTGAATGTGTAAGTCTTTAAGGAAACTCAAAAAATTTTTAACGTTTACATCTTTACATAAATACACTCAATGAAAGAACCAAGTGCTTGTGTGTGGAAGGTGACATAAGAAGTACGTGAGACATCTGTCTGCTCTCTGCAGCCCTGACAACACTGGAGTAAAGGGAAACATAGCTGGAGAACTAAACAAGTATACCGGGGTGCGGTGGGGGGAGGGTCTCAGAACACTCCTCGTTTTAAAATGAGTAAGTGTACAGCGTGTGACTTTAGTTCACAATATTGTACTGCATGTTTGAAAGTTGCTAAGAATGTACATTTTTAAAATTTTCATCACATATACGCACAAAAGACAAGTATTGAAATAACTTTCATGTAAGGGTGATAGGCTTAAGGGTGTGATAAAGAAGCCACCAAACCAGTCCATCCTAAAGGAAATCAACCCTGAATTCTCACTGGAAGGACTGATGCTGAAGCTGAAGCTGCAATACTCTGGCCACCTGATGTGAAGAACTGACTCATTGGAAGAGACCCTGATCCTGGGAAAGGTTGAAGGCAAAAGGAGAATGGCTGGCAGAGGACGAGATGGTTGGATAGCATCACTGATTCAATGGTCATGAACTTAGGTGAACTCCAGGAGATAGTGAAGGACAAGAAGCCCTGGCAGGCTGCAGTCCATGATGCTGCAAAGAGTCAGACACAACTTAGCAACTGAACAACAACAAAAGATGCCATCAGAACGAGAAGACCTAGGAAGTCTCTTTTGAGACAGACCTTGCATGGGCAGTGTTGTGAATGTGACACTGAGCAGACTCGGGGTCACACCTCCGTCTGGGCTGACTGTGTGGGGAGCACAAGGCATGAGTTCCCATGGAGGGAATTAGCTCACTAGATCTCAGAATCTGGGAGCCATCCTTGACTCTGTCTTTCTCCACCTCCACGTGCAGTCAGTTGCCACATCATGCCACATCGTCTCCTGAATTTCTCCTGGGTGTTCATGCTTTGCTCCTATATCCTTCCTATCACTGCTCTCACCCGGGTCCTGCTATGTCTTTCTGGAAAGGCCTTCCTGAAAAGCCCTGGCAAAGGCCCTCTGAGCTGTCTTCTGTACTGCTACTAGAATCAGTTTCCCCTTGTGTTAACTGCTTAGTCATCTCTGACTCTTCGCAACCCCATGGACGGTAGCCCACCAGCCCCTCTGTTGGGCTGAATTCCTTGTGGAATTCTCCAGGTGAGAATACTGGAGTGGGTTGCCATTTCCTTATCCAGGGCACTTCCTGACCCAGGGATCGAACCCAGGTCTCCTGCATTGCAGGGAGATTCTTTACCATCTGAGCTACAGGAAAGTCCCTTAGTCAAGCAGATAAGGTCCCCTTGAAGCCCAGAGTCCTTCAAGCATTCCCTCAGCCCTTGCCTGCCATCGAGGCCTCTCAAGGTCAAGACATCCCCTCTTTCCTTCTCCAGCCTCACTTCTGGCCACTCAGCACCTTGCCCTGTCTGTGTCAACGTTAACAATCTCAGGTTGCTAAGGTTGCCCTACAGCATTTTATACCTCTGCCTGGAGCACTCCCCCTTCCTTCTGTAGCTCCTGGGCATCTGTTCAGGTATCAACTACATCAGTTCTTCTAGGAAGTCCTTCTCAACTCTTAGATGAGACCAGATGGTCTTCTGAATTTCTCACAGAGAAATGAATGAATCTACAGTGTATTATACTTGCATTTTAAAACCTTTGACCTACCATCGAACTACAGCATAAGCTCCTTATGTACAAGGATTACATCTTATTTACCACTCTATATTTTCCAGCATCAGTTGAATGAATATAATAAAGGGTACACAGGCCAGGGAAGATTTTTGGAGGAAGGATAGACATGTCATACCCAGAGATAAATATATTTATCTGTGTATTGCATATTTATACACTCATAGTTCATGGATTGGAGAAGGCAATGACACCCCACTCCAATTCTCTTGCCTGGAGAATCCCATGGATGGAGGAGCCTGGTAGGCTGCAGTCCATAGGGTTGCTAAGAGTCGGACACAACTGAGCAACTTCACTTTCACTTTTCACTTTCATGCATTGGAGAAGGAAATGGCATCCCACTCCAGTGTTCTTGCCTGGAGAATCCCAGGGACAGGGGAGCCTGGTGGGCTGCCGTCTATGGGGTTGCACAGAGTTGGACACAACTGAAGCGACTTAGTATCAGTAGCAGCATACTAACATATGCGCTTCCCTCATAGCTCAGTTGGTAAAGAAGACTTAGCAGCAGCAGTTCATGGTTATTCATGGTCAGGTCTTTCAATTATATAGAAACCATAATGTAGGAATAATGAAAGACCAACTAAAGTTCTTGGAAGGACAAATGGAAGAGGAGCTGTTGTTTAAATGTTTCCAAACATAAACACTGAGTGTTGATTGTCTTTTTTGAGTCCTTGAGTGGGATCTATATTAGCATCATACTCTCAGCTAAGCATAGCCTATTATATGAGGCTTCCCAGGTAGCCCAGTGGTGAAGAATCGGCCTGACAATGCAAGAGACACAAGAGAAGTGGCTTCAATCCCTTTGTCGGGAGGATCCCTTGGAGAAGGAAATGGCAATCTATTATATAATGTCTCATAAATAGTTTGGGCTATTCCTTCTTTTATTCAACTTCCTTAAAATATTTATCTGTAATTAATTTCCCTGTTACATCATGAAGTGAGGGATCCTGGGTGGTGAAATGAATAGAGTTATGCAATCAGGAGATTGTATCCCTGAGCCCATTGCCTTGGGTGAGTTGTTTTGACTCTGGGGGAAGAGAGCTGCTGATGAGAAATTGCCAGTCATTTATTCCCACAGACAAGGGAGTTATTAACACTCTTAAGTGCAGGGCACTTTGCAAGGTCCACTGATAAACACACATCATCTTTCTTCAAGCAAGTACAATTGACAGGGCTAATTTGCGTGGCCGAGAACTTCACTGCCATCCTCCCCACCATGGCTTTCTCACCCCAAAGCACATGGAATGGCGGGACGCTGTTAGCAGGAGACCTTCTCATTAGCAGTGACTCAGGCAGAGCGCGTCGAGGATCTGAAGACTCGATTTGTACTGTCTTTTTGTTCTACTGCCAGCTGAGCACTTACATAAGCACATGGCATTCATCCACAAAAATAAAAAATGGCACTATTTGTCATCTACCTGTTTCATATGTCATAAAAACAAATTATATTCTTCTTTTAAACCTTCCTTCCACTTCTTGGGAATCAGTGCTAATTATCATGAAAGATATGCATTCCTTCAGTCAGGAACTCACTTAGCGAACTGACTAATCACCAGCTATGTTTAAGCTGCTGCGATAGGTGCTGAGAATTAAGAGCCTTCGTTTTTTTGACATGATTTTTATTTTTAAAAAATTCTTACTGGAGTATAGTTGCTTCACAATGTGTTAGTCTCTGCTGCACAGCAAAGTGAGACAGCTATACATATACATATATCCCCTCGTTTTTGGATTTCCTTCCCATTTGAAAGTGAAAGTACTAATCATTCAATTCAATTCAGTTCAGTTCAGTTCAGTCGCTCAATCGTGTCCAACTCTTTGCGACCCCATGAATCGCAGCACGCCAGGCCTTCCTGTCCATCACCAACTCCTGGAGTTCACTCAAACTCACTTCCATCAAGTCGGTGATGTGATCCAGCCATCTCATCCTCTATCGTCCCCTTCTCCTCCTGCCCCCAATCCCTCCCAGCATCAGAGTCTTTTCCAATGAGTCAACTCTTCGCATGAGGTGGCCAAAGTATTGGAGTTTCAACTTTAGCATCAGTCCTTCCAAAGAACACCCAAGACTGATCTCCTTTAGAATGGACTGGTTGGATCTCCTTGCAGTCCAAGGGACTCTCAAGAGTCTTCTCCAACACCACAGTTCAAAAGCATCAATTCTTTGGCGCTCAGCTTTCTTTATAGTCCAACTCTCACATCCATACATGACCACTGGAAAAACCATAGCCTTGACTAGACGGACCTTTGTTGGCAAAGTAATGTCTCTGCTTTTGAATATGTTATCTAGGTTGGTCATAACTTTCCTTCCAAGGAGTAAGCATCTTTTAATTTCATAGCTGCAATCACCATTGGCAGTGATTTTGGTCGTGTCCTACTCTTTGCAACCCCATGGACTGTAGCCCGCCAGGGTCCTCTGTCCATGGAATTTTCCAGGCTAAATACTGGAGTGGGTTGCCATTTCCTTCTTTAGGGGATCTTTCTGACACAGGAATTGAACCCAGGTCTCCTGCATTGCAGGCAGACTCTTTACCATCTGAGCCACCAGGGAGGCCCTAATGAGGTCACCACAGAGCATGGAGTACATTTCCCTGTGATATACGATAAATTCCTATTAGTTAACTACTTTCTGTAGAGTATTAATAAAAGCCTTTAGAACAAAGACTCAGCCCACGAGGACCTTAGAGGTGAATGGTGGGGCAGGGAAGGGGCGGTCAGGAGAAGAAATGATTACAGCAGTGTGCTAACTGCCAAATGCCTGACTTCTAACAACATTCCTGTTTCCGGTGTATCTCTATTATACAGACCCTTTGAGTACGTGCAGATAGGAAGAATAAACCATAAATGTGCCAGTGTGAAGCAAGGATCCAGAATTAAGAGAATAGAATCACAGAGTTAGAGTGGACACTAAAACACAAGTCCTAACTATTTCCTAAGGCTCGAGTTCCATCTAAAGCCCAGGAGCCTAGAGGCTCACTGGAGTATTTATACTGAGATGGACTCCCCACCTTTTGATGTATTTCATGTCACTGTTGATCAAGTCTCATTTTTTGTGAGGTATTTTCTTGTAACAAGTCAAAATACATATTGCCATACAGAGCAAAGTAAATTCCTCTTCAGGATTACAGCCTTGAAAATATAACAAGGTAATTGTCAGTGCCCTTGGGTCTTTTCTCCAGGCTAAATAAAATCAATACAGTATTGGTAGAAGTCGGTTAGCCATCCCAAAGTCTTTCTGAATGTAAAAAATAGAATATATTTTCAGTGTTCCAGTTATAATTTCACGGGTCGTAAGAGCAGTCTGGTGGGTAAAAGTAACAGTAGAGTAGAATAGAGTACAAAATACAAGAGTGTTTTACACACGGTAAGCATAGCTGTTGTTTCATGAAATGTTTATTTCAGGTGTGTGTACATATCTGTATTTCTGTACACCTGTGTTTGTATATACTGAATCCCAGATTTAAATGACTTCTTTTTAAACTAGCTGATTTACAATGGTGTGTTAATTTCTTCTGTACAGCAAAGTGATTCAAATATACATATATATATATATATACACACACATTATTTTTCATATTCTTTTCCGTTTTGATTTGTCATAGGGTATTGAGTATAGTTCCCTGTGCTGTACAGTGGGCACTTGTTTTTTATCCATTCTTTGTATAACAGCTTGCATCTGCTCACCCCAACTTCCCACTCCATCCTTCGCCCGACCCCCTTCCCCTTGACAACCACTGCTCTGTCTCTACGTCTGAGTTCTGCTTCTGTTGTGTAGATAAGTTCATTTGTGTTATACTTTATATATTCTACATATAAGTGATATCATATGGTAGTAAAATAATTTCTTAATGTGAATCACAATAAACAAAATAAGAAAAAATAAAACTAAACCTCTGACACATCACCTCAACAGATTTCTCATACTTTAAGAGTTTTTTGGAAGTCAGTGTGCATAAGAATGACCTGGAAAGTTTGTTAAATACAGATTATCTTCCTTCCCTTCCTCCCTCTTCTCCAGATTCTCATTCAGACTGTCTCGGGTGGGAGGAGTTGCACTGGCAGTTTTAATATACATTCCACCTTATAGGCCCCTGGGCTCTTCACCTATTGATCTACGGAGACCACCCTCAGTCGCCCTGCCCTTAGTGGCACCTGAGTAATTTACATGAGAACCATGTGATGGTCAGAGTGTGTCAATCTATAGAGTCAGTGTGTATAACACAATTGCTTTTATATTTTAAAATCAAATTAAATATTTTAAATAATTTCTGCTCACAGCCCACTTTGGAGACACTTGGAGAATTGGCAGTAGTCTTTGCAGGGGAGAGCAGGGCTAGAAATAGAAACTCAAGGAGGACTTGGAAAGGAGCGTTTGACTCCCAGGAGTGCATTCGCTTGTGCTGACTGAGCTCAACAAGGGTCGAGCCTGGCTCAGCTCACTAACTACATCTCCCTGCCCTGTCCTCACCGCGCCGGGGAGGACTTAACCTTCGGTGCCCTCAGCCGTCCGCTACGATCTCATCACGGGTCCTACTTGTCATCCGAACGCGATTTTCCTCACTAGAAGTTTGTAGCGCAGATTAGCCAGAAATGGTGCTTCCTACCTATTGGCTCCAACTAGAGACCAAGCTTCAAGCCTGTGTCCTGTCTTGATTTTCTCGTTTTGTTGCTGTTTCTCCTAAACGTGCAGTTTTCTCTTCTTCCTTTCTTGTGTTTCTTGTTTATGATAGAATTATGACACCTTCCCTTTGAGAATGCTCATCATAATGTTTCAGTCTTGAGGGGATTTCTCCACCCTCTAATGCCATCTCTGCCTTCAGAAATTCACACATCAGTATCTCGCCCATGCCTTTCACTTCACTGTCTTCTTTTCTCCCTTCTAAATGCAAAGCCTCTCTTGGGTTTACCTTTTCCAGGTCTTCGAGAGCCTCCCTCCAGCCCCTCTCTCAGAGCCTCTTCTACCATACAGACAATGACGGCAACAATGCCAATCAAATGGCATCCCTCGGCTCACAGGGCTTCAAAAAGTCTATTCTTGCAAAAAGTAGCTTTGCACACAAAGACTGGAAGTATGTACATCTTGCTGATATCGCAGTGTTGGGCATTAGGAGCTTTTGGAATGTGTAGGTAGCAGCTGGGCGTGATCTTCTCTGAGAGATACTCTCCTGAGTCTTTAACATTTTGCGTTGAAAACAGGAAGTCTACATATAAGAAGGGAGCCTAACATTTTGAGTTTAAATCTGCCACTTTGTAGACTTGTAAATATTGGGCAAACTACTTCATTTCCTGAGTCTCTATTTCTTTCTCTTTAACATGGGTGACAATACATCCTGAAACAGAGCAGTTTAAACCATGATCAAAAATAGAGAATTACACTCACAGAAAGCCCTGTCCTAATTACCACTGTTAATCTGATTCCTGAGTTACAGCTTCATTTGTCAGGTTAAGTCCCATTTCTCTACGGACCCTTTCTCAAGATGGACCCTTTCTCAAGGGTGTGGAGTCAGTGTCAGGTTGAGCTTCCTTTTAAGAGAGGCTGTCTTCAGTCCATGATATTTCTTCATTTAATATTGTTGTCAATTTGAGTATTATTTTTAAATTGACATATAGTTGATTTACAATAGTGTGTTAGTTTCAGGTGTACAGCAAAGTGCTTCAGTTTTATATGTGTGTGTGTGTGTGTGTGTGTGTGTGTGTGTGATATATACATGTCATTACAGGTTATTACAAAATATTGAGTATAGTTCCCTGTGCTACAGGTCCTTGCTGTTTACCTATTTTATATGTATTAGTGTGTATGTGTTAATCCCAAACTTCTAATCTGTCCCTCGTGCCTGCCTTTCCCCTTTGGTAACCATAAGTTTGTTTTCTGAGTCTGCTTCTGTTTTGGACATAAGTTCATTTGCATCAGTTTTTAGACTCCACATATAGGTCATATCATATGTCATCTGTCTTTGTCTGATTTACTTCACTTAGTATGATCATTTCTAGGTTGATTCATGTTGCTGCAGAGGACAGTATGTCATTCTTTTTTATGGCTAGGTAATGTTCCATCTTCTTTACCCACTCATCTGTAGATAGACACTTAGATTGTTTACCTGTCTTGGCAATTGTAAATAGTGTTGCAGTGAACACTGGGGTGCATGTATCTTTTCAAATTAGAGTTTTCGTCTTTTCTGGGTATTTAATAAATCACTGGATATTTTCTTGTTTATACATTGTCATATGTCATCTCCTAAGGGGATGTCATTACATATTCTCATTTACTTCTATTGTCCAATTATTCAGCTTCCTGGGCAGTCAGGGCCACAGTGCGAGCCTCTGTCTGTCTTCAGTCTCAGAGCTACACCTCACTTTCCTTGATTTTTCTGAAACGTCACTTCTGGGATGAAGCCACAGACTCTGCTTTCTGGAGTGTACTCAGTCCTTACAGTACATGTAACACTTATTTTATCCCAGCTTCTCCTATTTTAGCAGCTTCAATGAAGCTATTTTTAATGCTGTGCCAAATGTGTATTCACAGATTGCAACCATGGCTAGGTTGTTGGGAAGGATAAATCTGCAAGCTAGGAGGATGGATTGTGCCCATATGGTTTCTAACTTATTGTTTCTGCTTAGAAACAGAAAATGGCTTAAGAAAACTAAAAGTGTACCTTACACTGGTCAGAATGATCATCATTAAAAAATTCACAAACAATAAATGCTGGAGAGGATGTGGAGAAAAGGGAACCCTCATGTACTGTTGGTAGGAATATAAATTCATATGGTCACAGTGAAAAACAGCATGGAGGTTCCTTAAAAAACTAAAAATAAGGCTACAGTATGACTCAACAGTCCAACTCATGGAAATATACCCAGAGAAAATCATAGTTCAAAAAAATTCATGCTCAATGTTCATTATATAGCACTGTTCACAATAGCTGGTACATGGAAGGACCCTAAATGTTGCTATCTACCAATAAAAGAATGGAAAAAGCAAAATGTGGTCTATATATACACAATGGAATATTACTCAGTCACAAAAAAATGACTGGAACTGTACACTTTGCAGAGATGTGGGTAGACCTAGAGACTGTAATATAGAGTGAAGAAAGTCAGAAAGAGTAAAACAAATATAGCATTATACTGCCTATATGTGGAATCTAGAAAAGTGATACAGATGAACTTATTTGCAAAGCAGAAATAAAGACACAGATGTAGATGTATGGATACCTGAGGGGGGAGCAGGGGAGATGAATTGGAAGATTGAAATTGACACATATACACTATTGATACTATGATATTGCAAGGAGATCAAACAGTCGATCCTAAAGGAAATCAACCGTGAATATTCAAAGAAAGGACTGATGCCAAAGCTGAACCTCCAATACCTGAGGCAAAGAGCGAATTCATTGGAAAAGACCCTGATGCTGGGAAAGATTGAAGGCAGGAGGAGAAGGGGGTAACAGAGGACAAGATGGTTGGATGGCAGCACCCACTCGATGGACTGGAGTTTGAGCAAGCTCCAGGAGATGGTGAAGGGCAGAAAAGCCGGGTGTTCTGCAGTCCATGGGGTTGCAAAGAGTCGGACATGACTGAGTGACTGAACAACCCACAACTATGTATAAAACAGATAGCTAGTGAGAACCCGCTATATAGCACAGGGAACTCTACTCAATGCTCTGTAGTGACCTAAATAGGAAAGAAATGCAAGGAAGAAGGGATGTATGTGCATGTATAGCTGATTCACTTTTCTGTACAGCAGAAACTAACCCAACATTGTAAAGTAACTATATTCCAATAAAAATTAATAAAAATAAAATTGAGAGTGGACTTGAAATATTCAATCCATTTTTTTTTTTAAGATAGCTGTGTTTTAGACAGAGCTCAGTCACTGATTCAACAGAATCTCAGTAAGTGCTTATAATATGACTGGAGCTGTGCCATAGGTGTGGGGCATAAAAGGGCAGTAGAACAGATGTGAGGATGATAAGTGTAAAGAAGGGGATGGACATGAAATGACTAAAAGATATAGAAGAACATGCAGGGTATTATGAGTCGATGTTAAAAGGACCTGATGCAGGAGAGGAGCTTTGGGGAAAGGCTTCCAGGACAAGGTGACATTTGGGTGATTTGTGTTTACAGAACTCCTATGTGGTAAATCACAGTCTGTTAACATTTAATCTGCTTTTAGTAAATGTTGGGGCATATTTGGTGTGTCAGTCAAGACCGGAGGAGCACATGCACTTAATGCATAGAATCTGGGATTAGCAAAGTCACATGGTGAAATGTCCCTTGTCTACAGCCGTGCCTTGCTGGGAAAGCCTTCCCAACAATGAGCTTAAATGTGTAGGAATGTAGCTTTGATGTGGTTGCAGTTAATGTGTTGGAATTATTGACAGTTCTTCACAGACCAGTTTCTTCCCAGGCCTGGAATCTCACCGCTGCTCCCTTTTAGTAGTGCCAGGAGCGTAATTCTCTCGGGACCTTTGGTCACAGAAAGATCACAGGCCCACTTGTCAAAATACCAAAATTCCAGGATTCTATGTTTGTGGTTAAAGAACAGCCTGAAAACGGAAATGCTCTTAGTTCACAGAGGGGCCTCTGAGCACTAGTCTCTGCTGTATCGGCTGGAACACCAAGCCACAGACCAGGACTAAGTGTGTGGAGTAGACACATTACCTAGAAATTCTCAGCGGTGAGGACTCTGTACATCTGCCTCCTTTTCTTCCTAACCTAGCTCCCAAATGTTTGGGTTTGTTGTTTTTGCTCCAAAGTGTATCTTCTCAGGTGGCACTAATGGTAAAGAACCTGCCTGCCAATGCAGGAGACATAAGAGATGTGGGTTCAATACCTGGGTTGGGAAAGATCTCTGGAGAAGGAAATGGCAACCCACTCCAGTATTCTTTTCTGGAAAATTCCAAGGACAGAGGAGCCTGTTGGGCTTCACAGTCCACAGAGTCGCAAAGAGTTGGGTATGACTGAATACACACACATACAAAGCATGCCTTACTTCCCTGAGCAGGGATTAAACCCATGTCCCTTGTATTTGAAGTTCAGACTCTTAACCACTGGAGCACCAGGGAAGTCCCCAAATGTTCTTTTATTCACACATGTTAAACTATCTCAAGGAACCTAGATGAATAAAATAACAAGACAGCTTGAGTCCTGTTGCCCTCTATATTCTTAGGGGCCTGGACGCAGCCCCACCTACATCCCACCATCAGAGCACAGAGTGCAGCCAGCCAGGCCTCCTCACTGCCCTGGACGCATTTGCTACATGATTTGTTCCTGCCTTCGAGTCCTTCAGCATCTGTCATGATCTTGTGTCTACTTCAACACCTGCAGTCTTTAAATAATTTAATGTGAAAATGGACCACAGTTCACTGGAAACCCAGCCTGACCATTACCTGGGGTTCCAAGAGTTTCTCAAATATAAAGAAATATAAGATGAAGGAAGCCAAGTGCATCTGTGGTTTGTGGCCTGTGAGACCAGGCACAGGCGGGCAGGGCCCGTCTACAGGGGATCTGTGGCCGTGTGTAGAGAGTTTATCTGGCTCAAGATTGTCAAAAGGGCCACTGGCCATATATACACTATTGATACTATGTATAAAATATTAATAACTGATGACATTCTACCAGTTCAGGGAACCTACTCAGTGCACTATGGTGACCTAAATGGGGAGGAAAATTTTTTTAAAAGGGTGGGCTATATATGTGTAGCTGATTCATTTTACTGTACAGTAAAAAAACCAGCACAACATTATAAAATTAATTAAAAAAACAATACAGTTGGGGAAAAGGGCTATTTTTTTCCAGACAACTGAGGGTTGCTCTCCTCCTCTGCCTCCTGGACTCACAGCCTCTCCTTTAAATGATCAGATTTGATTATTATCAGCCTGCCTAGCCTTTCAAATGAGTTATTCAAGCCATAGTTACTCTCAGCTGAACTAGAAGCCATTTAAAGCCAGGACTTTGAACCTTTTTCTTTTGTTTCCCCAAATGTCTTCTATGGCACTTGTTTGTACTTAAAAGACATTGAGGAAATGTCTGGCTGATGGATTGAGCTCTCTGTGACCGCCAGATTCCACAAGGCTTTCAGTGGATATCATGGGTTGAGTGGTGTTTGTCAGAAAAACAAATGAACAAACAAAAATAAACAGAGCTCTGAGGTTCAGCTCAAGTTTACTTCCTCTGGGAAGGAATCCTGTGAGCCTCGTCTCCCTCTGCTCACCCCACCCTTCCCTGATTCCAGCATAATTGTGTCCATGCTTGTCCATGTTCCTCAGGATGTCTTTGTCTGGATGCTTCAGTCACAGCCACTTGGTACCAATGACACTCTTTTGGACAGATTTATTTTCATGTCTGAGATCCTGCCTTAGTCACTGAGCACTTTGGAGACAGAACCCACACCTGATTCATCTCTCTCATCCCAGGACAGTGGTTGGAGCACAGAAGCGGCCAGATATATAGTTATGAAATACACATAGTAAATAAGAAACATGACCATGATAAGCACCTTTATTTACCTATCTAGCTCAGTCTCACGTCTCTAAAAGAGTGTGCCAAGTCCGCAAAAACAATGCAGTAACAATGCAGGGTTTTTAGGACAGGAAATGGAAAATGGAAATCTGGCGGCTTCTTTTCCTGCTTTCTGAAAAGCCACAGCACAAGTCACGTGAATAAAAGACATAAATGTCAGCGAATGGATTTATGGGTGTTAAACATGCCAGCTTCTTGGTGTAATGTGCCAGCATTAGTAGTTAGGCTATCCATTTCACTGCCTGCTTCTAACATACAAGTGTATATTTAGAGATGGGAACACGATAGCCCTTAAATAATTAATAATAAATAATTGATATGTACCTCCAGAGAGATGGTTTCTATTATTTCTGGCCTACTGGGTGGTCTCCATTTATCTTTTTTTAAAAGGCTTTATGATTTGGCATCAGAATAGAGGGGAATATGCACTTCCTTTGAAACATTTTTTTTCCCCCTGCATATCTAGTAAGACCTCGAGCCTGGAAGTCTTTTAGAAACACACACTTTATATTTATAGGCTCAGGTATCTATATGGTGAAAATTCTCTTCAATTGGAACACTTTATATGTAAAGTCTCCAAAGAGGTGTGCTTAAAGATGGAAAGCATTGCTATTCAGAGGATTGACGTTTTCAAAGTAACTCATTCATATTATCGACTTTTTAAAGTGAAGTTTCTCTAAGTGTTTGTTCAGCACTGCAGGTTCTGAAATCACAGGAAGAGTGTTTTACACATATGTTTTGTGATCGTGCTTCTTCATTTTAATTGGGTGGAGTTGACTGCGAGAGAAAGCTTTGGTCACTCTGGTCTACCCTGGGCCCTCTAAACAGCTGTGTAAGCAGTGGGTCATGGAAACACTGGGCTCACGGCATTTGGATGTCATTCAAGAAGCAGTGTGACTCCACGGCAGGACCTCACTCGTTGCCTAACCCAGTCACTGTTCCTCTGTGGTCATTCTGGAAATCAAAACCCAATAGCAAGGCCTCTGGAGAAATGCCTTTAATAAGCTATACAAATCAGTCATCTGAAGAGAAAGCCGTCTCTGATAGAGTGCTGGTGCATTTCTGCACAGCGACGCCAATTACAGGCCATGGGTATACGACAAGAAGGGGACACGGCGTGGTTGCGACCTCAGCTGAATTGTAGCAACCAACAGAAAACACACCTGGACGTGGGTGATTTCTCTGTGAAAAGCAGAGAGCAGCCTCCCCTGTTTCACAACCCCTCTTCAAGTGTCCTTTCCATGAACTTTCCAGATGCTTTGATTTTCAATCATTGTTTTGAATTCACCAACCTAGTGATTGTTTGATTATCTTTTTTTTTTTGGCCTCTTTTTGGAAGATAAAATATTTAAAACTTTTTTTTTAGATTATGCATTTGCACAAGTTTTGAATTCTTTGGAAATAGAATTACTCTTAATGAAACATCTGAAAACATGAACAAACAATGAGCAAGCGGAGTTCTGTCGAATAATGGTGCTATTGTTAGGTGATTGAACACTTGGGAGATTGCTATCATGGTATACTGGCATGTTGGTTAATTCTAGCCATAATTGAACAGGAAAACCTACTTAGGAAGGCAGGAGGCTGAATGGCTTGTCAGACACAGGCGCACACGTGCACACACACACACACACACACACACACACCCAGCTCACACAATGACAAATTAAGCACTGTTTATACACAGATAGAGTTGGCCTTATTTTTTTTTCGTAAACTGTGATTTAGGTAATAATGGCACTGTAATTTTAACTCTCTGTGCAGCCTGAATGTTTGCTTAATTATTTTATCACCATTGTATTTAGTGATACTAATGCAGGGTGCCAGCGGAATTTGGCTCTGCGTCCCTAAGTCTTTATTTACAGAAGGCTGGCATTGATTTAGACTTGATAACACAGATCCCATTTCCACTAGATTACTCTCAAATTGTTTGACCAAAGGCTACGGGGGCATTTTAGGCCAAGCGAAAACATATAATTAAATTTCTAAGGAGTTTTCACATTCTCTAAGCTGGGGTTTTTGTTTCTTTGCAAGTTTCACAGGTTTCCCCAGATGAGGCCAAAGTGCCTTTCACTTCAGTGTTGACATGACTTGTCTGCGTGTATTAGCTATAGACTGTGAGCTCATGGCAGCTGAAAGTATACAAAATGTTGGAAAAGAAGAATAAAACAGGAGTCTCACATAGAGTTCAAATCTACCTTTTCCAACTAGTCAGCTTTGATAAAGACAGAGTTTTGGAAACTGGAAAAGTTACCTTGATTCTTAACACAACATTCATTTCTTTAAGTGCCTAGGTTCAACAGAAATGCATGGAATTTCATGACTTTTGTGTGGGGATGCCAGTACTTACTGTGTTTAAGACAGTAATGTGTATATGAAATCCTCGGGGATCTTGTTAAAATGTACATTTTCTGAGTCAATAGGTCTGGAGCCGGGTCTCACATTCTGCTGTTTGAGGAATCTCAAGGTGATGGCCATGCCATGCTTCATAGATTGTACTTTGAACAGCAAGATCACAGAGCAGGAGAATTAAACTCAAGACATCTTCTGTAGGTGAAGATTAGGCTTCAAAAATATGCACAGGTGTGAGACTGTTAACTTAAGGAACTGAAAGCCCAGTAGGACTTTCATCAGGGGAAAGGAACAAATACTGTTCAACCTCTTTGCCTTTTAGCTAACGTTTAACCTTTCAAGGAATGTTATGCATCCCTTCAGCTATTTTCCTTCTGTACACTAATGTGGTCTTGTATATGAATAATTATACAGAAATATGCATGGCAGTGAAAGTGACTTCAAGGTCATAAATATCCCACGGATTGGCTAGCTTTTGCTGACTTTGTGGTTTTTAACTGAGCTTGAGTCCCCCAGCACTCTGCCTTGTTAAATTGTTGATGTTCTTGAAATTTTCCATCCTTCACAAAGGAGGGGTGGACCAGAAATCTGCACGTCCTTTGGCTTTTGTGGTTCCTGGCCCCCCAGTGTGCTTGTGGCTTGATAAAACTTCAGCTTGTTTTAGATAACCACACGCAAGACCATGTGTTACGTTCAGAAAGCCTTGGCTTTTTATATGGCCATTACACTTGGAAAACGTCATGTGGTATTAACCTGATCTGGAATAACTTAAAGGGCTGATCCTGAGTGCTTGGAGAAATACAGTGACTTTGTGGGACTTGAGTCTGTGGCTTTTCAGTATAGAAAGTACTCTAATAGCTTACGTAATGTTGAGAAATGACTTGAAATAAGAGGGACATTTAATTCAGCTCTTAATTTGGCCTCTATGGTAACACCAGAAGACATGATTTTATTTCGACTGTCAACTATTTACTACTGGAACTATTTTAAAACCCCCTTAAGTAGTTTATTATTATTATTATTTTTTGTATGGCATCATTTTTCTAAACTATAAGAGTCATCTCCAGACCTAATGTAAAGGGCCTCAGATGGACCAAAATCTTGTGGAGAAAGACTCTTCTAAGGAACAAGTATTGGGAAACATGGATGCTCTCTAGATAATGCCATTCTGAGTTGCTGACACTGCCTGTTTTATATTCAGAGACACACACATACACACATACACACACACACACACACACACATACACACACACACACACATACACACACATACACACACACATACACACACATACACACATACACACACACATACACACATACACACATACACACACACATACACACACACATACACACCTACACAGCGATTCAGGATGCTTGTTCAAAGCATGGTGAACTATGGACGCAGAGTAAGACAGAACACTACAAACATTTTCTCTCTTCTGAAAATCAGACCGTGTGTTGGAAGTAGTTCACGATGCAATAAAATTACAGTGTATGGATTTCTCACAAATAGCCAGGAGGCATGACGGGAAACTTGGCCCCATGTAGTCCATCACATCTCACTAAGGCACAGTTTACTAATCTGTGAAATTTAGACATTTTACTCACAAAGAATGATATTTTAAATTCAATAGTTTGGGAAACATGAGAGAAGCCTGCAACATGGAACATTGGTAGGGTTGTGGGGAACCCACATCTGTGGGTGATACGCCACTTTGAAAAACAACACGTGCTCTCCAGGCAGCAGCTGCTCCCCTCCTGAACATAAGGCCTCATAAAACTCTTGCACATCTGCACCAGTGCGTGTGGAAATGTGAGCGACAGCAGTATTCATAGGGGCAGAAATGAAGGGATGCGTGTGGTAAACCTAAGTGAAAATAGATAGGGGCTGTGATGAGCAATTGTGAATTATCTGTTCAGAGGAACACTCTACTCTAGTGAAAATAAAAGAATCCCAATCTGTGCACCAGCCTACCCTAGTTGGATTCATGATTTGAAATGTGAAATAAATAAGTTGCTGTAATCCATGTAAACTGTGATTCGTCTAAGTAAAGTTCTAACATGAGTAAAACTAGATATAATATGACAAAAACCATGGAGAAAAACAAGGGGTACTTTATTACAGAATACAGGCCAGTGGTTATCTATAGAGGAACATGCAGGAAATGGGGTTGGAAACAGGCAAATAAGATATTTCACAATTATAACCAATAATTTATTTCTTCAGCTCTGTGATGTATGTTCATCTAAAAACTTTCTACATTTTTTACACATGTTATAAATAATCTTTCACATGTTCAGTGCACACTTATATATGAATACTTATTTATTTGTATAAATTAATATATAATTTAATATATTTATTTTATTAAATAATGTACAATTTAAAGTAACAATAATCATGTAAAATAGACAATTATATAATTCAATGTATAATTAAAATAGACATATTTATTATTTTCAATTTGAATTGAAATTGAATTTTCTGAATTAAATTCTAACACAAACAAAAGACAGAGTTTGGATATAAATAAGCTACAATATAAAAAAAAAAATCCATGACTATCCCAAAACGTTTACCTTTTGAGTAAAATATAGAAAATAATGTCAGAAAGTGATGCATATTTTAAGTTTTAAAAATATGTTTGTCTTTAAACTTCAGTTTGATAGTAAATACTTATCTGCCATAGGCTAAGAAATTGGTTCCCTAGTTTCAGAGATTCCTTTGATTGTTTGGAAGGCCTGTCCCTTATGTGCATTGAATGAATTTTCTCTCCATATGGACAGCTTGAAGTAGACATATTAGTTCTTTCTCAAACAAGATTAAATCTTTACTCTTAGGGACCCTGTTGTAGGAACTGTGGGAAGTGGCCTTTCTATAAGTGCACATACCCAAAGACACACACACACAATCACACAGATCTGTATGCTTTTTCTAATGTTCCTTTTTTGAGAAACATATAATTTCCAGGAGGAAGCAGTAAATGTTAGCTCAAAAATAGCTGCAATATCAGTTCTGAAATAGTGAGGAGACACATGAATGGGCAGGTATCAGCCATTCAACACCTTTATTCTTTTGCATTTCCTTGCTACAAGGACATACTCTGAAATGATGATGTACTTGATATACAAAAGCACTAGAAATTCAGTAAACAGTCACCCTTAAATTCCAAAGGACATCCTTTGGTACTTGAACTATTCACTGAGGGGGTTCCTGGGTGGCATTAGTGGTAAAGAACATGCCTGCCAATGCCGGAAACATAAGAGACGTGGGTTTGATCCCTGGGTTGCAAAGATCCCCTTGAAGAGGGCATGACAACCCACTCCAGTATTCTTACCTGGAGAGTCCCATGGACAGAGGATCCTGGTGGGCTACAGTCTTACAGGGTTGCAAAGAGTCGGACACAACAAAAGTGACTTAGCACGCAGGCACAACTATTCACTACAATTAGATAACTAGTTAATAATAAAGATTCCTTGGTAAGTATATAAATTGTGATCCTCTGAATGAAGATCACTACTTTTCCACATCTGCTTGCTTGTGTGTGGCTTACACTGTTCTAATAGAACTGAAATACCTTTTCTGTTGTATACTGTGTTATACCCACTGCATCAGGGGTCCCTAACCTCTGGGGTCTAATGCCTGAAGATCTGCCATGGAGCTGATGTAGTACTAATAGAAATAAAGTGCACAATAACTGTGATGTGCTTGAATCAGCCCAAAACCATTCCCCAGCCCCAGTCTGTGGAAAAATTGTCTTCCAGGAAACCGGTCTCTGGTGTCAAAATGATTGGGGACCGCTGTACTACATTGATTTTGGCCTTGCCTATACTTAAAAGCCATGTAGAAATTCTTTGCAAGTGTTAGTACTGGGTAAGAAATCATGTAAGTGGTGTGATATATGAAACTCATAAACAAGAAAACCCATATGTAGGAAAGGAAATTAACCCACCTAGCCAGAGTTTGTGTGGTGAGATTATGAATAATTTCTGTCTTTCTGCTTTTTTTTCAACATTTTCCAAATCTGATTTTATGAGATATATCCCTCTATAATGGAAAAAAATAATTATTAAAGTGTCAGTGCTCAAGTGAGAAGTGGACTGAAGACTATAGAATTTCAGTTTTATGGGCATGAACTGTGGCTTTTCATTACATTTCATGTTAAGGAAAGTGGAACCAATTATGTTCCCACAGCATATGAAAAGTTCATACCATCTAAACATATCAACTTTTACTTTGGCTTTCTAGTAGTTAACTTTGAGACAAGGGGACAAGGGGCTACCTCCTGAGCAGAATATTTACGTCTTCTTTGTGGGTGAATTCCCGTTGCGTAACGCACATCTGTAAGCACAGCACAATGAAACCCATGCTAATCCAATTGGGAAAAATCATGCAGCTTCAAAGGGAAACCACCTGGCAATGGAATCAGGCTTATTTGCAAGAAACAAATCTATGTCTCGGGATACAGGGTGTATGTTAAATTCTTCTCAGAACTACTATTTTTATTGCTATTATGAATTTCATATTAGGGGCCATAGGAATTTTTTTTTTCAAATTATGGGTAAAAGTCTATGGGTAAAATATGGGTAAAAGTCTCTTTACACAATGAAAACAAATTATGGGTAAAAGTCTATGGGTAAAATATGGGTAAAAGTCTCTTTACACAACGAAAACCAATATGCTGCTGACAATGTATTAGCACTTCTATTTGTATTTTGTTTGTGTATTTCTTCTTCATTCAGCCTTTGGTAAATGGTTCTAAATTAAGGATTTTAGAGGCTTAAAAGGAAAGAGTAAGATTTCCTCAGAGAATGGATGGATAGGAAGAATTTTTTTTTTTGCCACTCCATGCCAAAGCAGCTCCTTTTCATTACAAATATCATTAACTTCTGCCACCAAGGCGAATATTCTCTGAATATTTTGTAGTGGAAAACGCTCTATAGCAGAAAATGCTGCTTGGTAGAAGAGTGCACTGATTGTCCATTTCCAGTTTCGTGGTGTGTTTTCACAAACTAGACACACCCATGTCTCCAGCAGCCAGTTCATAGAGCAAGATGTGACCAGCACTGCAAACCCCTCACGCCTCTTCTAGTTACTAACTCATTCCAAGGATAAGTCCCACCCTGACTTCCAATACATCGACTTACATAAATAGAATCTGGTAATGGGTGCTTTTGTCATCTGCTGTCTTCTGCTCAACATCGACGATTCCTCCCGATTGTTTGTCGTTCCCATCATATTGTGGTATTTTATTGTTTGAATAAACACAATATGTTTATCCATTGTATTATTGTTGGCTGTTGGGGTTTGGAGCCAGTTGAGGGCTGCTGATGAACATTCTTATAAACCATTTTTAATACAAGGAAAAAGACGCATGGCTTCTCTACTCATTTCTTACGTTGTCTAACAGAAAAAGGAAAGTTTCAAGTCTGTTTCCTTGTAAGCAGGTTTTGTGAATAGGAGTCAGCATCGTCATCGCTGTCTACTCGACCACTTTTGCTGCGTACCTGCTCTCCGCTGTGTTCTGGGTGATGTCTGGATAATACAAACAGAGAAGATGTTTATTGTTCTTAGGTAACTCAGGAGTAAGCCTGTGCTTACACGCAGAGCTACAAGGAGCAAGCACCAGACCCCCTGACAGAGGGAAGACTCCTAATTCAGCTGAAAGAAAGATGATGAGTGAAGTCTTTCTGGAGGAGACACGCTGATAGGAGGAAAGGAAGTTGTGAGCAGAGAGGCAGGAGGAAAGGAAGACAGTTGTTGACTGACAGAATTGCATTTTAGCAGTGAACATTTTTGAACTTTCCAGAAATCACCATGGTGGGATCTGGGGGCTCACATTGGAGGATGATGAAACTGGAAACCAGAAAGAAAACTTAGCTCACTATGTTCCCTGACTGATGTAGTAGAAATAAAGTGCATAAAGCATCATGAGGCAAAATGATTGTTAGAGCACAAAATTTTCTTGGATTTTTTTTTTTTACTGCAACCCAGTCTAGTAGCATTGTATCTATAGTGTAATGATAATGAAGAGTTTTGCGGGGTGTGAATAGTGTCTGTAATGGATTCTTAAGGCATGGAATCTCCCCTTCAGTATTATGGGATATGATCCGTGCTTACACATAAGACCACACAGATGGCCATAGGTGTTTTGAGAAAATGTGCAAACTGTGCTTTGGGTTATGATCTATAGATGTTATGTTACACTGAGAGCATCATACATGGCTTCATAGTGGACACTAGAGACCATATATTCAAGTTTTGTTAAATAAGAGTTGATCCGGTAAAAAACAAAAACAAAAAAAAAAACCTTCAAGAAGACATGATTGTCTTCCTGACTTGGGAAGCAGCTGAATTCTCCTTGCACCTTCCCAGGTGGAATCCACTGAAAGCATCTCAGAGGTGTGTTCTTGGTCGTGCAGAACACTTTCTTCCAGGCAGAGTGAGAGGAAGGCGCTCAGAGGTGTGTGTCTGGGCACCTCGTCTGAGGGTTGAGGTAAATGCACCAGCAACCGCGGATGACTGAAGGCAGGCAGCATGGCACCCAGTTTGCAATCTTCTCACTTCCTTAATTATGGTTTTTGGAATCTATTTATACTATCTGCCTGAATTTTCTGACTATTAAGTAATTGAAATATTGAGCATCACCCCAGCAACTACTGTTTTGGAAAATCTACTGCTATCAGCTTATCATTAAGCTGGAATATTTAACATGCATTATTTTATTAGGTCTTCTCACTTACCTAGTGAGATAGTTATAATATTTTTACATTCAGTTTTTAAAATACTATGAATAATACAGTGAATGTATAAAACAAATAATCTTCACATGAGTAATTTGACTGCATCATTGATTTATGTTATCATGAATTATCTGAATATCCATTAGTCAGTGAGTTTTCTGCTATGGTAACTCAAGGACTGTATCTTTTGGTCTGATACAGAGAGGTTTTATGGATAATATTTTAGATTATATTTACTTATGGATATAATACTTATATAATAAGATTATATAATACTTATCATAGAATATATAATACTTAGAATATATAATAAGATTATATAATACTTATGGGTAGTATTTCACATGTATATGGGAAAGTTTATAACTTTCTCAAAATCTTATGTGAAGAGATTGATGTATTGACAAAAATGTTTTTGTTCTCATCCACTTGGATTCATCATTTTATAAGCTTTGATATTAATGATATGAGAATTATTTTAAAGTTTGACTTGATTTTCATGTTTTCTGTTTCGGGTATATATGAGCTTCATGGAGCCACTTCTCTCTACATGACATGGTTTTTTCTATTTTCTAACTGCAAGTTCTGACTCATTTAAATGAAGCAGTAGCATTCTTATATTTAAAAAGCTTAGAGTAGCTGCTCTACTGTATGAAATTCCTCTTTCATTAAATTGCATCAATTCTTTGTCTCAAGTGTCTTTGCCAATTTAAAATAGCACAATACCATAAAACATTTTACAGCAGAGACTTTCAAACTCTTTCTTATTTTGGCTATTGAGTGACATTAAAAGTCATTCTCTTCTTAAAATGAAATAAATGTGCTCAGTATAAAATATAAAAAGTGATGTATCATTGTCAGTAGGATATGCACTTTGCCATGCTACAAAGTGGAAGATATATCTGTGCTTAAATATACTTGACTTTGCCACCCTGATTGTCTTGTCTGATGTTAGAGATGTGATATATGATATTCAGTCCTTTATTCATTCATTCAACAAATCTTTATTGAGTAAGCCCTGTTTGTAAGGCCAGGCATATAAAATAAATAACATCTATGCACTACCCTTGAAGAACTCACCAATTTTAGGATGAACAGTACATGCAGTATTGATGAAGTATTGCATTTTTGTCATTAACACAATTGATGATAAAATGTACTTTCTAATAGAGATATACTCCATGACATGTTGGATCATAACTGGAATAAAAATAAGCTTCTGGGTAAGAAAGAAAAGGAATCAGAGAGAATATATCAGTTGAGTTGAGGAGGAGGAGAAGAGTCGTGACAAAGAAAATGTGGGGAGAAATTAGAAGCAAAGTAACCTGTGTTAGGATTGGGCAGTAATACCTTATTAGTTGGATTTCCCTGGTGGCTCAGATGGTAAAGAATCTGCCTGCAGTGTGGGACACCTGGGTTTGATCCCTGGGCTGGGAAGATCCCCTGGAAGACAGCATGGCAACCCACTGCAGTATTCTTACCTGGAATCCATGGACAGAGGAGCCTGGCGAGCTGGAGTCCATGGGGTCTCAAAGGATCACAACGACTGAGCGACTAAGCATGCACACACTTTATTAGTCACAAATCATTTCTGAGAACCTGATTAGGTGGCTGTGGTACTGAGAGTTACAGTGGAAACCAAATGTGTACTCTGCTGCTGCTGCTGCTAAGTCGCTTCAGTCGTGTCCGACTCTGTGCGACCCCAGAGACAGCAGCCCACCAGGCTCCCCCGTCCCTGGGATTCTCCAGGCAAGAACACTGGAGTGGGTTGCCATTTCCATCTCCAATGCATGAAAGTGAAGTCACTCAGCCGTGTCCGACTCTTAGTGACCCCATGGACTGCAGCCCACCAGGCTCCTCTGTCCATGGGATTTTCCAGGCAAGAGTACTGGAGTGGGGTGCCATTGCCTTCTCCGAATGTGTGCTCTAAACAGCTTAATTCCATGGATACTAGAACACGGCTCTCAAAATAGTCACATATGTTGCATGTTTGATGCAGTTTTTTTTTTTATAGTGTTAAATCAATAGATGATGTCAAGATTTACAGAATCTGAGGTTTGATGTCTTTTCCAAATACAAGTGTAAATTCTTTTATTTTTGTGGAGGGGTAGAATTCCTCTATTTTTATAGTATAATTTGAAACAATAGTTTTAGTGTCTGACAACACATCATTCAATATGCTGCTGCTGCTGCTAAGTCGCATCAGTTGTGTCCGACTCTGTGCGACCCCATAGCAGGCAGCCCAACAGGCTCCTCTGTCCCTGGGATTCTCCAGGCAAGAGCACTGGAGTGGGTTGCCATTTTCTTCTCCAATGCATGAAAGTGAAAAGTAAAAGTGAAGTCGCTCAGTCATGTCAGACTCTTAGCGACCCCGTGGACTGCAGCCTACCAGGCTCCTCCATCCAAGGGATTTTCCAGGCAAGAGTACTCGAGTGGGTTGCCATTGCCTTCTCTGATCATTCAATATAAACCTATGTATTTTTCTTTTCTTTTTTTAAAATTAATTTTTATTATAGTATAATAGCTTTACAATGTTGTTTTAGTTTCTACTGTACAGCAAAGTGAATCTGCTATACGTGTATATAACTCTCTCTTTTTTGGATTTGCTTCCCATTCAGCTCACCATGGAGCATTGAATACAGTTCCCTGTGCTATACAGTAGATTCTCATTATTTATCTATTTTATACATAGTATCAATAGTGTGGGTTTCCCAGGTAGCGCTAATAGTAAAGAACTTTACTGTCAGTTCAGGAGAGAGGAGATGTGGGTTTGATCCCTGGGTTGGGAAGATGCCCTGGAGGAGGGCATGGCAGCCCACTCCAGTATTCTTGCTTGGAGAATCCCATGGACAGAGGAGCCTGGTGGGCTACAGTCCATAGGGTCGCACAGAGTTGGACATGACTGAAGTGACTTCGCAAACACACACACATCAATAGTGTATATATGTCAGTTCCAGTCTTCCAATTCATCCCACCACTCTCAAGTATAAATTCTGCTGCGAAGCTATGTCTTCCATTTTGCATTCAGTTTGCTGTGGAGTCACACTTGTACTAGAATGGGCCACATGTTGTAAAATCAGAAGCTTCTTTAAGAAATGAGGTGCTCTAGAAGTGATTTCTAAAAATCCATGATGAATGTACTGCTGCTGCTGCCAAGTCGCTTCAGTCGTGTCCGACTCTGTGCGACCCCATGGACTGCAGCCTACCAGGCTTCTCTGTCCATGGGATTCTCCAGGCAAGAACACTGGAGTGGGTTGCCATTTCCTTCTCCAAGATGAATGTATAGCTATACTATTTCCAAAGACTTTTGGTCATTTCTCTGCCTTTTGTGGTGGAAGTCATGTCCAACATGTACAAAAGACTTACAAATGCTTTTGTGGCCCCAGGACTGATCAAGGGACTGACTTATGCAAGCTTTTTCTCTAAGTATTGAGAATGGTATAATATCAAGGAAAGAAGAGGGATTTTATAGCCAAATGCCCCCGAGTTCCAATGCAAGCACGTTAACGCAATAGCTGTGTCACGTTGGGTAAGGTCACCTACTGTATCTAAGTTTAATTTTTCATCCTTAAAAAAAAATTAGAATAGTAATATCAGTTTATTTGGCGGTTGTGAGAATTTGAAATACAGTGCCTAGTGCAGTCTGGGCAGTGACTGGCATATAGCAGGCGCTCCATTAATGGTATGTGTATATTTGTGTAGAAATGTAGTCTACTACCCATCTAGCCTCTGCCACAGAGGTGTTTTCAGAGAGAGAGAAATATGGTGAGTTCAACATTGTTGTGTTTTTGAGGTGACCATTCAACATCCAAAGGGAAATAACCAATATCTCTGATTTTCCAATTAGGGACTCTAATTGTAGACTCCAGACTGAGGTATGATGGTGAAGACAGATCCAGAGAAAGAAATATGATAGGGAAACAAAAAGAAATGGAAATTCAAAGTGTGGTAAAGAAGGAGATTTCCAGTTAATGGTTCTCACAATATGTTCTTGCTTCTTACCTGTGAGTTTGGTAGACATTCAAATTCTTGTGTCTCCTTCCAGTCAAACACTCAAAACTGATGTGGGTCCACAGAGTTGTAAGAAGCCACCCAGAGGATTCTGATGCATGCTCTTTTAGAGTTATGAGACTCATGGATATTGTAGCTCCAAAACAGAAGTGGGCTAAGAATTATGTTTGAGGTACACCCACTTTCAGAAATCTAGAAGAAGAAAAAGGGCAAGTCAAGGAGATAAAGAGTAATAATCTGCAAGGAAGGAAGATAACAACTGGGTTAATGTGCTTCATGGGACACAAAGGAGGATGTTTCCAGAGAAAGATTTTCAAGACACTTGAGTGGTAGTGAGAACTCAAGGATGAATATAACTGATATCTTTTTACTTATTAAGAATGGAATATTACTTAGCCATTAAAAATAATGAACTTGAATCATTTGTAGAGATGCAGATGGACCTAGAGTCTGTCATACAAAGTAAGGAAGAGAAAAACAAATATTGTGTATTAACATAAATATGTGAAATCTAGAAAAATGGTACAGATGAAACTTTTTGCAGGGCAGGATAGACAGCAGATATAGAGAATGGACATATGGACACAGAGGAGGGGGAAGGGGTGAATGGAACCAATTGGGAGAGTAGCATTGACATATATTCACTACTATGTATAAAGCAGAAAGGTAGCGGGAAGCTCCTGTGCAGCACAGGGAGCTCAGCTCTGGGCTCTGTGATGACCTAGAGCGGTGGGGTGGTGCTGGGTGGGAGGGAGGCTCAAGAAGGAGGAGATATACGTATACATATACTTGATTCATCTTGCTGTACAGCAGAAACTAACATAACATTGTAAGTAATTAATTCCATTAAAAAAAAAAAGAAGTTACATAATTTTCAGCTATGTTCCAATAATGAAGGTCAGTATTTAGGAAGTAATTAGAAATTAGACAATGAGAAGAAAGAAATCATAAGCAGAGCAAGCATTCAAGAACATTCTCTCGAGGAACAGAAAGAGAGAAACATGATGCTCGCTGGTGTACTGGGGGTGGGGGGCAATGTATGGCAAAAAACCCACCACGATATTGTAAAGTAATTAGCCTCTAATTAAAATAAATAAATTATTTTTTTAAAAAAAGGATCTGCACATATTTAAGGAAAGTCAGAGGGGGAAATGCCCTTGTGTTGGGGAAGAACATTGTTTCAGAATACTTAGATGGTATACAGTAAGTTCCTACATATGAACAAATTCCCTCTCAAGAGCATATTCGTAAATCCAATTTGTTCATAAGTCCAACAAAGTTAGCCTAGGTACTCAGCTAACACAATCAGCTATACTTTTCGTTCAAATAATACATAAAAAACAAACACAAAAATAAACAAAACGTGCTTAACCTTACAGTACAGCATCTTGAGAATCACAATAGTACAGTAGAGCAACCGGCATACCAGGTCTGGCATCGAGTGAACAGACAAGAAGAGTTGCTGACTGGAGGGAGGAGAGGAGATGGGAGAAGGGAGGGCTGAAAGCTTGTCAGCAGCAGCAGACGGAGGGCAGGCTGCAATTTCACTCACACCTGATGTTGGCAGCACGGGCTCTTACTCCTTGCTGGTTTCAGTTCTATCTACCGTCCTGGAAAACGATCCAGTGGTGTCTGAATCCAGTGATGTCTCTTTTCTCTCATCATAGATGGCGTGGCAGCACTGGATTATGTTCTGAACAGCTTCTGCAGCCCTCATGTACCATTCTGCGTTCAGGTCCTGTGCCTCGACAAGTAACCCTGCCTGCTTAAATAAACAAAGGGCGTCTGCTTCCCCTGCATGACGCATCTCTTCAGTTCTTCAGTTACTTCTTCTTGTTTCTCTTCATCCTTTCTGCGGGCACGTTGGCATCTTTGAAAACTCTCTTATGTTGGAGACTGTATGGGAAACAAGGGCACAGATGTGGCAGGGATGAATAGGAGTCGGGAGAGAAAAAAGGAGGAGCCGTGGCTTCTGTTTTCAGACAAGAGGGTGGCAAGAGGCACTCGAGCTGAAAGGCAGACTCTGTGCTCTGGAGCCAGATAGTCTGGGGTTCTACTTCTGCTACTTCCTGGTCACATGACCTAGAGAAAGTAACTTCAGGTGTCCCTGTCTCAGGGTCCTCATCTATAACAGTTAGTGGCAGTGCCTGCCTCCCTGGGGTTGTGATGACTAACAAAAACAGGTCTACATAGAGAGCTCATAGAAAGGGTCATAAAAGTGTCAACTAAATAAAATAAATAGAGATGGACATTAAAGAGGTTTTGAAGGGGAGACCCATGAATTCTTGACACAGTGACTTTGTTTCTGGTGAGTGAGTGAGTGAGTGAAGTTGCTCAGTCGTGTCCGACTCTTTGTGACCCTGTGGACTGTAGCCCCCTAGGCTCCTCTGTCCATGGGATTCTCCAGGCAAGAATACTGGAGTGGATTGCCATTTCCTTCTCCAGGGGATCTTCCCGACCCAGGGATCGAACCCAGGTCTCCCGCCTTGCAGGCAGACACTTTACCGTCTGAACTGAAGGGTTTAGAGGCCGTCAAATGGACATGACCTATAAAGGTAATTTTGATGGTTTTACATAGAAATGACCTCTAATGGAGGAGAACACAAATGGGAACTATTTGAGATACATTTCTATGTAAAATGTAGTTTGCACATAATTCAGCATTTTAAATGAGCACTCTGCAACCGAGACCAAATATCAATCATCTCTTGAGGTTTTCTACTATGTACCAACATCACGTCTACATAGGAACAAATGTTACTCCTACTTTTCTCTTCTATATCAAATGTCCTGAAGCCTTTGTGTCTCTCTGGAGCGAGGCTGAGTTTCTGAAGGCACATTCCAGTATAAACATCATCGATGGAGTAGAGAAGGACCCGATCAGTCACATTGTACAGTCTCAGGGCCAGGTGGCCGGAGTAGAGGAATCCGCCTCCTCCTGCATAAGGCGGGTAGACGCCAGTGTAAACAACTTCTGGGATGTAGTACTTGAGTTTCTTATCCTGATGAGTTCCAGCATTATGAATCACGTCACCAATAAACAAATCTTTGGCTTTGTTCCCAGATAAGCTATTCAAGTAATTCAGGTGATGATGGGTGTTCACAAAAACATCATCATCGCCCTTGAACACGAACTCGGCATTTGGACAGGAAGTGCTCACCCACCTGAGAAAGAGTACTTCTTTCAGAGACAAGTTGAAGAATGTATCTCTGTAGTTCCACAAAAGAATGTCTTGGTGCTTCTCACTCTCAAATTTCAGCGTATCTGAAAGGTCAGACATATTTAAAATCTCTGAAACCTAAAATCCACTTACAGAAGACTAGGGTCGGGCCCGTGAAGACCAAATGGTCCCAACGTGGGATGCTGCTGACAGCTGACTGTGCATGGATGAGCTAGCAGTGGGCAGCGGTGAGAACCCAGGAAGGCCAGGGTCAAGATATGGTACCCCAAGTGCTGTGCCTCATTGGCTGCTTGCCAGGAAAGGGGGAACTTGGGAATGAGTGGGCCTGGGGTAGTCAATGGAGCAGTGGGTCTTGGTGGGAGGTTAGAGGCAGAAGCATTTGGGGAGGTAATGGGGGAGATGTGGAAGGGGCTGAACTTAGAGAACAGACTGAGCGAGGAGTTAGGTGTTGCCAGGAGAAGATGGGATGAGTGGAGGAGAAACTCTGGATTGCCTTGGAGTATAAATAAGAGGTCATATGTGCATTAAAGTGTGTGCTTCCTAAGGGGTCTCTGCAAGCATGGGACTGGGACATGCAGGCTTTATCACATAAGCAAGAGATGTTGTTATCCAAGATATCATTAGTATGCTAGATAGTAGGTAATAGAGTGTAAGGCAGGCTTTAGTAAGATAATGAAAGAAATTTCAACATGTCACCCAGTGTACTAGGAATGCCAGCACACACTCTTATTTCATCTTTATACCCTCTATAAACAAGAAGCAGATCTAGTGTTTATACTCTACAGATCAGGAAACTGAGATGCCAAGGTGCTGAGTAGTTGTTTTATATCCTATGGGTGGTACAGGTCAGATTCAAGTCCATATCTTTTTTTTTTCTTTTTATTGTATGTTGGAGTATAGTTGATTAGCAATGTTGTGTTAGTTTCAGGTGTACAGCAAAGTGATTCAGTTATACTATACCTGTATCTATTCTTTTTCAAATTCTTGGGTCCGTATCAGTTGATTCCAAAGTCCATTCTGTTTTCACGTTATCAGAACAAATACTGCAGGATGTTAAGCATGCTAAAATGCCCTATAATCAGTTGTAGGAAGTACTCAAAAGAATGGGGTTGCCATCCCATTTTTTTTTAACATGGAAATCCCTTTCTCTCTAGCTTTCTTTAAGGCGACAGGTTAGATACTCTAACTGGACAACACAAATATACAACTTAAAGTGTAACCCAAGAGTTAACCACTAAGTGATTTTCGTTTTGTTTTGCTTTGCTTTATAATTTGGAAGCATTCATTTCTGGACTGGTATATCCATTCCAGATTTATATCCATGTCTAATTAAAGAACCAACAAAGACACCGATTAACGATCATGACTTGCCTGCCAGTTATCTTTGTTCATATTAGTACTCTAATTCAATCAAACTAGGAATTTGCAACTAGTTATATCAAGTAAAAGAAGAGAGTTACATAGACATTGTTTGTGTGTTTTCTTTGGACTTTTTCAAAAGTCCCTGACAAAAATTTCAAAGCCTCTGTCCTTGTGATGTAAAAGTTGTTCTTATATTGACTAGATGAAAAAACATTACTAAGCAAAACCTCTGAGGAGACTTTATAGTCAACCTTTTCCAACATAGATTATCATTTGAACGAAATCAAATGCTGTTTGCAGTTTTGAAAGTATTCAGTAGTTCTCCATGGCTTAGGAAAGTTCCCTAAGCCTGTGAGTTCTGCAAATGACAAAGTGCTTTGCTGTTTGTATGTTATTCTCTTTCTTGAGGTGATGGTTCTCAGAACAGTCAGCAGCATCAGTATCACCCGGGACCTTATTAGAGATGCAAATCCTTCAGGCCCACCTCATACCTGCTGAGTCAGTATTTCTGGGAGTTGGGCCCAGCAATTTGTGTGTCAGTAAGTCCTCCAAGAGATTCTGGGGCACATCAAAGTCTGAGAATCATTGTCTTGAAGTTGGTCAGATTGTAAATGCAGCACAGCAGTCCTGGCATCCTGGTGAATCTGTAATTTACTAAATAGTAACTAATACATAGATCTACAAAAGAAACTTTTTTTGCAGTTGTTTTTCTTATCCCTAAGACATGTAAAAATCATCTCTGATTGCCAAAATATTGCTCCGTCTTCATTTCTTTTAAATGTGTATATTTTGGGCAATCCTGGGTCTTTGTTGCTGTGCGCACTTTCTGTGATTGCAGCGAGCAGGGGCTACTCTTTAGTTGTGGTGAGTGGGCTTCCCATTGTGGGGGCTCCTTTTTCTACTGAGCACTGAGCTCTAGAACACTTGAGCATCGGTAGCTGCGGCTAGGGCTTAGTTGCCTCAAGGGATGAGGAATCTTCCTGGGACCAGAAATTGAACCTGTGTCCCCTTCATTGACAGGTGGATTTTCCACCACTGGACCACCAGGAAGTCCAATTGCTCATTCTTTAAACACTTCTTCCTCCTGGATATTTTCCTCAATTCTCCCAGCTAGAAAATCTTATATCGTATTTTTTGTAAGTTTAAAAGGAAATTTTGCTTTGTGCAATACAATTGTGATATCTACTTGGTGTGGATTCAAAAGCTTAATTACCTCTGGAGGGATAAAACCGGATACCCAGATTACAAAGCCAAGAACAAGTTTCTAGAGTATCAGTTGTCTGTTCTGGGTGACCCGTGTTATCTCACACACAGGTCTTGGGTGACAGAGAGCTTGGAGGTGTTGTTTGACGGCTTGGCGGGACCCACTGCAGAATCATTGCACCAAGCATTCAAGGAAGAGTCTTGTCTGGATAGCCTCACCTTGGCTGCCTTTACCAAAGCTCAGTAGTCCTTGGATAAGAGGTGACTATGTTAGATTGCTAGGCTGCCATAGCTAAGTACCACTTAAGCAACAGAAATTTATTTTCTCATAATAAAATGATATGAGATGAAGGTGTCACAGGGGTGATTTATTCTAAGGTCTCTCTCCTCAGCTTGTAAATGACCATCTCTTCCCTCTGTGCCTTTGTCCTAATTTATGATGTTGGCTGGTTTAGGGCCCACCCATAGGACTTGGTTTTACCTTACCCTTTTAAAGGCTGTCTGTCCATATATTTACATTCTGAGGTGCAAGGTGTTAAGACTTCAACATATGAATTTTAAGGCAATATGGTTCTTCCCACAACAGTTATTTCTGGTTTTGACTGCTCGTTTTATATATATATATATATGTAGTCATGTTGGACTCTTGCAACTCTATGGACTGTAGCCTGCCAGGCTCCTCTGTCCATGGGATTCTCCAGGCAAGAATACTGGCTGGAGTGGGTTGCCATTTCCTTCTCGAGGGAATCTTCCCAACCCAGGAATTGAACCCAGGTCTCCTGCATTGCAGGCAGATTCTTTACCGACTGAGCTACAAGGGAAGCATATAATATATATATACATATGTATATATACACACACACACACGCATATATTGGCTGCACTGGGTCTTAGCTGTGGCATGTGGGATCTTTAGTTGTATATGGGATCTAGTTTTCCTGACTAGGGATCGAACCTAGGCCCCCTGGAGTGGGATCATGGAGTCTTAACCACTAGACCACCAGGGAAGTCCCCTGACCACTTGTTAGTAAAATGAACTTGTAAATGCCTCAGAACATAAATGGATTATGGACTTGTTCTCTTGTAGATGGAATCCAGTTGATGTGGTCCCTCAAAGGAATAGTCCCACCACATTCCTACTGGATCCCCAAAGCCGTACATATACCCCATTAGCATCCCCAGGTGCCAAAGAATGAATGAGCCATATAGAAGTAGGCAAACAATCACATTGGCTGAAAGGATAATATTCCATCCCTTAAATAAATGTAGTACCTTTGTTTTTGTCTTGGAATCAGTATGGAAGGCATGTGAAAAATGAGTTAGCTGGGAGTTAATTGACTGCGGAACCTATTTTCAGTCTCTGCTTGTATTTTTTGAATTATAATACACAGTGGGTGATTCAGCAAAAGGCTTCAAGAAGAAATTCTTTAAAGAAAGATCTTACTGAATTGATGTCTTCATAATTCATGGAGAGTAGATCCATAATAGCCCTATTTTCTCTTCAATTTTGAAAAATAAAAGATGCCATTAGTTTAAATTAGGCTCATATGTGGAATAATCAAGGGTATCAACAAATCACTCCCATGCTATTCAGGAATGGGAGTAAATGACAAAAAGAACAGACTATTTCTTTAAAAAATTAAATGTAAAATCTGTATTGATGGGTTTGGGTAAACTTATTTTGAAGAGTTGATAGACAGCATTTGACTTTATAAAACTCGGTTGTGGAAACTCAAAATATAGTAAGTGGGTAGTTGTTGCACATTGGCTTCTGTTTGTGATTGCAGAGTCCTCTCAGCTATAAACATGATCTTTTGGGATTGAGCTGTGTTTGGAGAATGTACTCAGGACATTTGGTGACTTTATAGATATGAGCGGAGTTTAATTTTTATATTAAAAGATGTCCTGGCAATGCTGTATGAGCTGCTTCTCATACTGGCTGGAGAAGGCAGTGAGCCCAGATGGAAAGAATTAGGGTAAAAAAGCGTGTTCATTTATTTGTTTCCCCCAAGAAGCTGAAACTCCAGGAAGTTGACTGTGGGTAGTATTTTATCTCTTCTAGCTACAGGAAATGAAAATATAGAAAGGAGAATTGGGGACCCTGCTGAGATGTCTATTTCCAGGCATTGTTCAGTAACTCGGTCACATTTTTTCCTCTAATATCAGATTTTGCTTTCCACTTGTGGGTGGCAGTGGAAAAAAAAAGAAAAAAAATTTTCTGAACATAAATAAGTAACAGAAAGTAAGTTTAAGAGTAATTTTATCTGAGAAATAATTTTTTTCAGGGTGTATAAAGATGTATTATAGGCAGTAGTTTTTACATTACTTTGATAAGACATCAGTAAGAGTAATTTAATATAATTCTTCACAAGCATATTACATGGATGACTTTTGTCTTTATGGTGGTTTTAAGTCTCTTCCCCCAAATAGTCTAAACTTGATTTACCTACATCAGGAGTTGACTTTGCAGGGCACAGAGGGTACCAGACCAGTCATGCAGAAAGTACCTGTTTGTCACTGTGAGAGTTCAGACATGAACTAGAACCAATGGCCCATTAAATACCCACTCTAGTTGTTTAAAGCATAATTCTAGCTTTGAGAAATAATTGTTGATACAGAATCTTGTAGCTGAGCCAAGGACTGGAATTCCTGTAACTCTAGTCAGAGTAGAAGCTAAATTAAGCAGTTGTGTTCAAGGATTTTGTGATTCTGCTCCACTGGAAGTCTCATCTAGAGAGTAATTAGGAACAGGGGAAGCCAAGACATAGCATACTTTGCTTTTTGGTGTGTGTGTGTGTGTGATATTATATTTTCCATGTATGGTAGTATTGTAATACTTTCTGAATTATAAATTATATTTTTAAGAAACCTAGAGGGGTGGGAGGGGTGAGAGGAAGGAGGTGCTATATGTATAATTATGGCTGATTTGTGTTGTTGTATGGCAGAAACCATTATAACATTGTAAAGAAACTTTCCTTCAAATAAAAAATAAATTAAAAAAAATGTTGCTTGATAAAAGAGTCACAAATGTTTTCTATGAGAAAGCATTTTGTATTGGGGCTGTAAAAAACTGGAAGTGATTCTTCCCATATACTGTTGATACATTTAATAAAAGAGAAGTCTTCTGTGTAAAAGTGTTTTAGGTATATAATATAGGATGCAAGGTATATCGTAGGTTAAAAGTCTCATTGTCAGAGAGAATTCACTGAGATACAGTAACTTTTAATTTCCTCTTTAAAAGACAGAGCTAAGTTTTAATTTAGAGGGTACTTACATGAAAATTTCAGGAGTAGTTTAGAAACCAATTAAGAAGGATTTTTGTCTTAAGGGTTTGTGTGCCTGATGTGAGATGGTTATAAATGCTCTAAATTCTTTTTCTTCCTCTGGATTTTGCTTCTCTTATATTGTATTGATGGGTGCTTTGTATGGGGGGAGATTTCTGCAGATGTTCCCTTTCTTCTCCGTTTTTGTTTTCTTCTCTAAGATACGTACGGTTTTGCAAATGTTCACTTGCCTGAAGAGTCAAAATCTAGCAAACCTCGCTGTAGTTAATGTGTTTGGGGATAGGTACTTTTAACTATTGTCTACTGAACACACTGTTCAAAGATTAGATTATTGTCCTGGCTATTTTCCTAAAGGAAAAACTCTTGGGGTGAAATAAAGCTGTTAAGCTAGGTTGTGTTTGTGTGCTCCAAGGTTGGGGAAGGTGGAAGGATTAAGAATTTGGGGGGGGACGGGGGCTGTATACATACCAGGTTTTAAAGCCACTTCACAGAGCATTTGAAAACCTAAATATCAATAGGTATTTTGTAAAGGAATATTGGGCTTCCCTGGTGGCTCAGATGGTAAAGAATCTGTCTGCAATGCAGGACCCGCAATCGATCCCTGGGTAGGGAAGATCCCTTGGAGGAGGGCATGGCAACCCACTCCAGTATTCTTGCCTGGAGAATCCAATGGACAGAGGAGCCTGGGGGGCTACAGTCCACAGGGCCACAAAGAGTCAGACACAACTGAGCAACTAACACTTTCACTTTCTTTCAAAGGAACATTGGCATAAGAATATTGGTTGATGTACAGGAAAATTTGGCCTTGGAACAGAATGTAGCAGGGCAAAGGCTAATAGAGTTTTACCAAGAGAACACACTGGTCATAGCGAACACCCTCTCCCAACAACAAAAGAGAAGACTCTACACATGGACATCACCAGATGGTCAACACCAAAATCAGATTGATTATATTTTTTGCAGCTAAAGATGGAGAAGCTCTATACAGTCAGCAAAAACAAGACTGGGAGCTGACTGTGGCTCAGATCATGAATTCCTTATTGCCAAATTCAGCCTTGAATTTAACAAAGCAGGGAAAACCACTAGACCATTCAGGTATGACCTAAATCAAATCCCGTATAATTATACACTGGAAGTGAGGGACTAGATCTGATAGACAGACTGCCTGATGAACTATGGATGGAGGTTCATGACATTGTACAGGAGACAGGAATTAAGATCATCCCCAAGAAAAAGAAAGGCAAAAAGGCTGTCTGAGGAGGCCTTATAAATAGCTGTGAAAAGAAGAGAAGCGAAAAACAAGGAGAAAAGGAAAGATATAACCATTTGAATGCAGAGTTCCAAAAAAATAGCAAGGAGAGATAAATAAGCCTTCCTCAGCAATCAATGCAAAGAAATAGAGGAAAACTGTAGAATGGGAAAAACTAGAGATCTCTTCAAGAAAATTAGAGATACGAAGGGAACATTTCATGCAATGATGGGCTCAATAAAGGACAGAAATGGTATGGACCTAACAGAAGCAGAAGATATTAAGAAGAGGTGGCAAGAATACACAGAAGAACTGAACAAAAAAGACCTTCACGACCCAGGTAATCATGATAGTGTGTTCATTCACCTAGAGCCAGACATCATGGAATGTGAAGTCAAGTGGGCCTTGACTTGTTCACTACGAACAAAGCTAGTGGAGCTGATGGAATTCCAGTTGAGCTCTTTCAAATCCTAAAAGAGGATACTGTGAAAGTGCTGCACTCAATATGCCAGCAAATTTGGAAAACTCAGCAGTGGCCATAGGACTGGAAAAGGTCAGTTTTCATTCCAATCCCAAAGAAAAGCAATGCCAAAAATGTTCAAACTACTGCATACTTGCACTCATCTCACACTCTAGTAAAGTAATGCTCAAAATTCTCCAAGCCGGGCTTCAGCATTATGTGAACCATGAACTTCCAGATGTTCAAGCTGGTTTTAGAAAAGGCAGAGGAACCAGAGATCAAATTGCCAACGTCCACTGGATCATTGAAAAAGCAAGAGAGTTCCAGGAAAACATCTATTTCTGTTTTATTGACTATGCCAAAGCCTTTCACTGTGTGGATCACAATAAACTGTGGAAAATTCTGAAAGAGATGGGAATACCAGACCACCTGACCTGCCTCTTGAGAAACCTATATGCAGGTCAGGAAGCAACAATTAGAACTGGACATAGAACAACAGACTGGTCATTAGGAAAAGGAGTATGTCAAGGCTGTATATTGTCACCCTGCTTATTTAACTTATATGCAGAGTACATTATGAGAAATGCTGGACTGGAAGAAGCACAAGCTGAAATCAAGATTGCTGGGAGAAATATCAATAACCTCAGATATGCAGATGACACCACCCTTATGGCAGAAAGTGAAGAACTGAAGAGCCTTTTGATGAAAGTGAAAGAGGAGAGTGAAAAAGTTGGCTTAAAGCTCAACATTCAGAAAACTAAGATCATGGCATCCGGGCTTGTCACTCCATCGCAAATAGATGGGGAAACAGTGGCTGACTTTATTTTGGGGGGTTCCAAAATCACTGCAGATGGTGACTGCAGCCATGAAGTTAAAATATGCTTACTCCTTGGAAGAAAAGTTACGACTAACGTAGACAGCATATTAAAAAGCAGAGACATTACATTGTCAAAAATGTCTGTCTAGTCAAGGCTATGATTTTTCCAGTGGTCATGTATGGGTGTGAGAGTTGGATTCTAAAGAAAGCTGAGCACTGAAGAATTGATGCTTTTGAACTGTGGTGTTGGAGAAGACTCTTGAGAGTCCCTTGGACTGCAAGGAGATCCAATCAATCCATCCTAAAGGAGATCCATCCTGAGTGTTCATTGGATGGACTGATGTTGAAGCTGAAATTCCAATACTTTGGCCACCTGATGCAAAGAATTGACTCACTGGAAAAGACCCTGATGCTGGGAAAGAGTGAGGGCAGGCGGAGAAGGGGACAACAGAAGATGAGATGGTTGAATGGCATCACCAACTCAATGGAGATGAGTTTGAGTCAACTCTGGGAGTTGGTGATGGACAGTGAGGGCTGGCGTGCTATGGTCCATGTGGTCGCAAAGAGTTGGACACAACTGAGCGACTGAACTAACTGAACTGAGTTGATGTTCAACAGGGCAATAAACTGTAACCTTAAGGTTATCTTCTCCACTGGACAGAATTTATTTACGTCCCTGCTCAATAAAAATCCAGAAGTTAAAAAAATGGGTAGTAGACATTCTGTAGTGATAAACAACAACAATAAATTGAACCTATGGGTAATTGTGTGATTAAATACATCAAGAACCTAGGTAATAAAATGCCAAAGATTAAAATAAGATCAACATTAATTATAAATGTAAATCATCCTTTCAGCAAGTAACTGCCTGAGAAGTTTTCTTGTGGAAGGTTTCAACAGTCTAAATAGTAGTATTTTGTTCTGTTTTGTTGTTGTTTTGGGATATTTTTGGCTGTGCTGGATCTTTGTTGTGGCATGTAGGCTCTCTACTGGTGTCATATAGGTTCTAGAGTGCATGGGCACAGTGGTTGTGGCCTGTGGGTTTAGTTGCCCCATGGCATGTGGTATCTGAGTTCCTTGATCAGGGATTGAACTCCTGCCCCCTGCATTGTAAGACACAGTCTATACTACTGGACCATCAGGAAATTCCCAGTAGTAGTTTCAAGCTGTCACTTGGGATAGAACCTTAACTTCCTTCCACTACTTATCTACTTCAGAGACTGCAAAGGACTAGAGATAGTTCTTCATTGCAGATAACAGCAAGAAAGTTATTGCAAGTAAAGCTTACATTAAATGAGCACTTTCTCTATGCCAACCAGTGTTATCAACACTCTAGGTAAACCCCACTTACCCTCACAACAACCCTATGAAGTAGAGACTATTGCCATCATTTTATAGATTTATAAGTAGATATATACAATTTTAAGTAAATAAATCAATATTAAAAGATTAATTTATATCATGATGGCTTCCCAAGTGGTGCAATGGTAAAGAATCTACCTACTAATGTAAGAGAACCCAGACGTGGATTTGATGCCTCACTCAGGAAGATCCCCTGACGGAGGGCATGGCCAACCACTCCACTATTCTTGCCTGGGAAATCCCATGGACAGAGAGGAGCCTGGCAGGCTACATTCCATGGGATCATAAAAAGTCAGACATGATTTAGAGCTTTTACACTCCACTTATATCATGATAGATGATGAAATGATGCAAAGAGCATATAAGACTTACTTAGCCAATCATATATACTCAGGCTGAACTGAGACTTAAGTCATGGAGGTTGGTCACCACAATATATTCTTTTAATGACTACTCTGCACTGCCCTGAAGGTCAAATATTTGGATTGCCAAAGACATGAAAGTTGATGGAACAAGAAAATTGATATATGTAACTTTTCTATTCTACAAGCTGCACACTACATTATTTAGTTCAGTTCAGTTGCTCAGTTGTGTCCGATCTCTGCAACTCCATAAACTGCAGCAGGCCAGGCCTCCCTGTCTATCACCAACTCCCAGAGTTTACCCAAACTCATGTCCATTGAGTCAGTGATGCCTCCATCTCATCCTCTGCCATCCCCTTCTCCTCCTGTCCTCAATCTTTCCCAGCATCAAGGTCTTTTCCAATGAGTCTGATCTTTGCATCAGGTGGCCAAAGTACTGGAGTTTCAGCTTCAACATCAGTCCATCCAATGAACACTCAGGATGCATCTCCTTTAGGATGGACTGGTTGGATCTCCGAGCAGTCCAAGAGACTCTCAAGAGTCTTCTCCAAAACCACAGTTCAAAGCATCAATTCTTCTGTGCTCAGCTTTCTTTAGAGTCCAACTCTCACATCCATACATGACTATTGGAAAAACCATAGCCTTGACTAGACGGACCTTTATTGACAAAGTAATGTCTCTGCTTTTTAATATGCTGTCTAGGTTGATCATAACTTTTCTCCCAAGGAGTAAGCATCTTTTAACTTCATGGCTGCAATCACCATCTGCAGTGATTTTGGAGCCCCCCAAAATAAAGTCAGCCATGGTTTCCACTGTTTCCCCATCTATTTCCCGTAAAGTGATGGGACCAGATGCCATGATCTTAGTTTTCTGAATATTGAGCTTTAAGCCAAATTTTCTACTCTCCCCTTCCACTTTTATCAAAAGGCTCTTCAGTTCTTCTTCACTTTCTGCCATAATGGTGGTGTCATCTGCATATCTGAGGTTATTGATATTTCTCCCAGCAATCTAGATTCCAGCTTGTGCTTCATCCAGCCCAGTGTTTCTCATGATGTACTCTGCATAAAAGTTAAATAAGCAGGGTGACAATATACAGCCTTGATGTACTCCTTTTCCTATTTGGAACCAGTCTGTTGTTCTATGTCCAGTTCTAACTGTTACTTCCTGACCTGTGTATAGGTTTCTCAAGAGGCAGGTCAGGTGGTCTGGTATTCCCATCTCTTTCAGAATTTTCCACAGTTTATTGTGATCCACACAGTGAAAGGCTTTGGCATAGTCAATAAAACAGAAATAGATGTTTTCCTGGAACTCTCTTGCTTTTTCGATGATCCAGTGGACGTTGGCAATTTGATCTCTGGTTCCTCTGCTTTTTCTAAAACCAGCTTGAACATCTGGAAGTTCATGGTTTACATAATGCTGAAGCCCAGCTTGGAGAATTTTGAGCATTACTTTACTAGCATGTGAGATGAGTACAATTGTACGGTAGTTTGAGCATTCTTTGGCATTGCCTTTCTTTGGGATTGGAAGAAAACTGACCTTTTCCAGTCCTATGGCCACTGCTGAGTTTTCCAAATTTGCTGGCATATTGAGTGCAGCACTTTCACAGTATCCTCTTTTAGGATTTGAAAGAGCTCAACTGGAATTCCATCAGCTCCACTAGCTTTGTTCGTAGTGAACAAGTCAAGGCCCACTTGACTTCACATTCCATGATGTCTGGCTCTAGGTGAATGAACACACCATCATGATTACCTGGGTCGTGAAGGTCTTTTTTGTATAGTTCTACTGTGTATTCTTGCCACCTCTTCTTAATATCTTCTGCTTCTGTTAGGTCCATACCATTTCTGTCCTTTATCGAGCCCATCTTTGCATGAAATGTTCCCTTGGTATCTCTAATTTTCTTGAAGAGATCTCTAGTCTTTCCCATTCTATTGTTTTCCTCTATTTGTTTGCATTGAACACTGATGAAGGCTTTCTTATCTCTCCTTGCTATTCTTTGGAACTCTGCATTCAAATGGTTATATCTTTCCTTTTCTCCTTGTTTTTCGCTTCTCTTCTTTTCACAGTTATTTTTAAGTCCTCCTCAGACAGCCATTTTGCTTTTTTGCATTTCTTTTTCTTGGGGATTGAAAAGTTGTTGCTTACCCATGAAAAGACACCAGGATTCTTGGCCTCCGGAGGAGAAGAATTTAATCCGGGGCCAGAGACAAGGCTTGATTGCTCAGAGCTTTTGTGTAATAAAGTTTTATTAAAGTATAAAGGAGATAGAGAAAGCTTCTGGCATATGTATCAGAAGGGGGCTGAAAGAGTACCCCACTGCTAGTCTTCATGTGGATGTTATATAGTCACTAGCAGTCTGTTAATGAAAGAAAGGAATGTCTTAAAACTCAGAATGGCACCAGGCCCCTCATCCATAGATGGATTTGGGGATAATCTTGGCTCCAGAGGATTCATTCAGGGCCATACTTGAATCTTGTAGAAAGGCAGATTACCATACAAATAGTTTCATTTACATAGATTAGGGGAACAATATCTGAGTATAACATAATGTTTTGTCAAGTAGCTTCTTAGCCATTAGGCAGAACTGACTTGAAGACAGAGTCTGGGGTAAATGCATAGTACATTAACATAGCTTAAGACAAACATTTCCATAAGAAAAATGCATTGGTTAGCTCAAGGTTTGAGAATAGTTAACTTCAGGTGAAACTAGGTGTCATTATTGCAACACAGTATTTTAAGAGAAACCTCCTTTTAAATTTGTATAGAGAAGGAAAAATATACCTCTAGTTTGTTTCCTCCTGCCTCTTAAGAGAGATAAAAATGTCTGACACTTGCAGCCTATTTCCTCCGTTTGGAGACCCCTGGCCTTCCTGCCTGTTACCCTCTCAGGATGGTCTTGATCCCTGTCTCCTGTACAATGTCACAAACCTCCGCCCATAGTTCATCAGACACTCTGTCTATTAGATCTAGTCCCTTAAATCTATTTATCACTTCCAGTGTATAATCGTAAGGGATTTGATTTAGATCATACCTGAATGGTCTAGTGTTTTCCCCCACTTTCTTAAATTTAAGGCTGGATTTGGCAAGAAGGAGTTCATGATCTGAGCCACAGTCAGCTCCTGGTCTTGTTTTTGCTGACTGTATAGAGCTTCTCCATCTTTGGCTGCAAAGAGTATAATCAGTCTGATTTTGGTGTTAACCATCTGGTGATGTCCATGTGTAGAGTCTTCTCTTGTGTTGTTGGAAGAGGGTGTTTGCTATGACCAGTGTGTTCCCTTGGCAAAACTCTATTAGCCTTTCCCTGCTTCATTCTATACTCCAAGGCTAAATTTGCCTGTTACTCCAGGTGTTTCTTGACTTCCTACTTTTACATTCCAGTCCCCTATAATGAAAAGGACATCTTTTTTGAGTGTTAGTTCTAAAAGGTCTTGTAGGTCTTCATAGAACCATTCAACTTCAACTTCTTCAACGTTACTGGTCGGGGCATAGACTTGGATTACCGTGATATTGAATGGTTTGCCTTGGAAATGAACAGAGATCATTCTGTTGTTTTTGAGATTTAATCACTGCACTAAATTCAAAAATGTCATATTCAAGTGCCTACTATTAACTTTCACAAATTATGAGATTTTGATCAAATTACTGATCTTTTAAAACATACTTTCTTCTTCTGCGAAATAGTCATAGATATTTTCAACCCTAGCTGTCTTTGATTTTGTCTTATATATGGTGATGCAGGAGAAGAATGGGTACTAAGTATACAAGTGGCTGAAGCTTCAGGGTTATGTGGGTGAAATCTGCCCAGTTCAGCATTGGACAGCTCCAGCCCAGTTCTACCTGACTTAACAAGGGTGAAGCTTCTAGACGAGAATCATTGCAAACCCCTTCCACTGATCTCATTGCTGTTTCTGTTGTGACCTACCAATAGCTCAGCTCCTATTGGAATGATTTTCAAGGCTATAGGTGATATTATTATAATAACAGTGAAAGTGAGTGAAAGTGAAAGTTGCTCAGTCATGTCCAACTCTTTATGACCCCCGTGGGCTATAAAGTCCATGGAATTCTCCAGGCCAGAATACTGGAGTCGGTAACCGTTCCCTTTTCCAGGGGATCTTCCCAACCCAGGGATTGAACTCAGGTCTCCTGCATTGCAAGTGGATTCTATACCAGCTGAGCCACAAGGGAAGCATTCTCAGCACTATGCTATTTTCAACACTAGAATTTTAATAAATGACCACTGAAATGCTCCAAAGCATCAGTGATATAGTAAAAGGTGGTTTAAATGCAAAAGAAATATTAAAATGTTTAATATTCATTAAACACAGGATCTTTAATATTTAGCCTATGTTCTTAATACATGGAGTCTTTAATATTTAGCCAATGTTCTTACACTTCCTTGTTGTTGATGTTCAGTTACTAAGTTGTGTCCAGCTCTTTGCAATGGTAGCACACCAGGCTCCTCTGTCTTCCACTATCTCCCAGAGTTGCTTAAATTCACATCCATGGAGTCCATGATGCATTCAATCATCTCATCCTCTGCTGCCAACTTCTCCTTTTGCCTTCAATCTTTCTCAGCATCAGAGTCTTTTCCAATGAGTTGACTCTTCACATCACGTGGCCAAAGTGTTGAAATTTCAACTTCAGCAACCATCCTTCCAATGAATGTTCAGGGTTGATTTCTTTTAGGATTGACTGGTTTGATCTCCTTACAGTCCAAGAGACTCTCTCAAGGGTCACTTCCAGCACCACAGTTTGAAAGCATCAACTCTTTGGTGCTCAGCCTTCTTTATGATGCAACTTTCATAACTGTACATGACTACTAGAGAAACACAGCATTCACTATGCGGGTGTTTGTTTGCAAAGTGATCTCTCTTAGGAACACAAAATTATAGGAACACTTGCCAGAGATTTTCTGACCATACCTGAAATCCTGAACATAATAAACTTAGTCCTTAAATTTGCATTATAACTTATCCATGTCTTATGTTGATCCAGAAGCATCCTTCATGGAATGCTAAAGAAGGACCAGGTTGTAGGAATTATCTTCCTTGTCTCATCATTTATACTTCATAAATGGGCTTGATAAAATTTTCTCATTCCCCTTATCCCTCATCTTTAAAAAAACCTGACAGTAGATTTTCTGATAGAGTTATAAAATAATTAATACAGATATGATGTATCTAGATATGTATGGTAGAAATTTGTTGTAGAGGAAGCACCATAGGTAACCTATATCTTTTGTTATTTACCGCAGATCTTTATTAAGCTTCTGTTACCATGCGCTAGGCATGGGGAACACAAAACTCAGTCCTTACCCTGTATTAACTTACAGTAAAATTAATACCATTTTAGTAGTAAAAAAAAAAAAAAAAAAAAGTCCTATTTGTCCTAGGACCTACTAGGAATGACAGCGTTTCAATGTAACATTCTTGCAAATCCTTCAAGGAAGGTGATTATTCCAGTTCTCATTTTTATAAACGAGAAAGTGGGCTTGGAGAAGTTTTGCTGAACTGCTCAGAATCAGAGAGCTAGCTAAGCGCCAGAGTTGGACACAGGCACTGATCAGTCTGGTTCCAAGTTCTGTGCATTTTTCCATGAATCCACAGAGTATAATTTGCTTTGATCACAATCACACACAATCCCCTCTCAGCCAGCTATGACAGCCTGACAGGTTTATTTTCAAAGGTTCAACCCAGTGATTATGAAGGGAAGGAAGCCCATTCTCGAGCTGTAAAGAGGTGCTGGTGAAAAAAGGTTATCCAGCTGTGAAATGGGGATCCAGAGCTTGTTTGCTTGGTTTATTCCTGCTTAACTGTGTGTGCACCAATGTTCATCACAGTGTTTTAAGTATCTTTAATGAGTTACAATAACATGGATTTTTCTCTCTCTCTCTTTCAGGTATGGAAAAATCGTATCCACAAAGGCAATCCTTGACAAAAACACAAATCAATGCAAAGGTATGTGTCAGGACATCTGTAAGTGAGCTCACACCTGTGTGTTCCACCAATGCCTCCTGCCAGGCAAGGCCTGGGCATCAGCTGCATGAGGATTCCTGTGTACAGTGTATGGCATCCTGTTTATAATGATGCCTGGGCTTTGATCAGTTGCGTTTCTAGTAACATTGCTCATTAATTTTTTTTTCATTTACAAACAAAATGAAAATCACAAATCAGAAAAAGTATCAAATTGCTTCAGCGTAAGACTAAATTACCTCCTAACAACTCTGGGTTGTCTGATTTGAATGATATCATCATTGATGCAAATTGATTTCCTATATAAAAATGAGGAACTCTGGGGAAAACTTTCCATGCCAAATACATTTTCATTTATCTGTTGTTTAAGGCTTTAGCTACATTGTTTGACTAGGAATGGATTTACTGGTGGGCCCATTGTGTCTAAGCCTCAGCTGTAAGCATCTCAAGGGATCTCAGAATTTGTATCATATCAAGGCTTTTTCCTTTTCCTGGAAATATTTCTGAAGTTATTTGACTATATCTGTGGCTCATGTATTTTTCATGTCTGGGAATCCATACTCTTTTAAGGGTGGCATTCATTTATTCATGAAATCTAAATGGTTGTCTTGCTTGACTCAGTTTTTACTGGAAAGTTGGAACGCTTCTTGTAACATGTGTTATTTGCTGTTTCTCTAATCCAGTCATTTTTATAACACCAGCATCAAGAAATATGTTAGATACAAGGTCATTCTAAACATTGCCCCTCTTTCTCATACAAATGCAATGTATACAAATTTGGGGGACATTTAAATGCTGCAGGTATATCCTGACTTAATTGGAGAATGGTCAGATTCAATTCATCAATTAAAGAAAAAGTGGCATTTCTTTTCTCCTATAAACTCACAAATGCTCTAGGAATTTAGCTACTAGAAGACAAAAAGTGGTAAGACAACATTTCTATCATCTAATAGCTCAATTTCTAGTTGAAAATGAAACTACCAAGAAAACCAAGACACTAATCTTAATATATGTGTTAGGATCCATACACCTAATATATGTGAGAGTATAGCAGAGATGGCTACAATACAGGAATCCACAAGATATGGTGAGAGGAGAATATGAGGATTCCCTTTTGGACAATGAAGTTTGAAAAGGCAGAATGAATGGGCATGGAAAGATTGATGTTCAGGAGGAAGAATTTCAGAATGTAATTGAGCCAACTCACATACCAGAAATAGAAAAATGCCCCAGTAGAGGTATCATTAGAAGGAAGGAAGAGGGTCAGGATTTTGGGGGCATTTTTAGAGTTATCCTGAATGTTTTGAACTTAATTCTCTACGTAACTGTTGCCTTTTTTTTTTTTTTTTTTTTTGAGCAGAAACGATATGATTTTATCTTGAGTTCTGGTTATTTTGCCAAAGCAAGTGAAACCGAGTAACAAAGGGGAGGAAACAGGAGGCAGAGAGAAAACAATGTAGATTTGAAATACATAGATGACCAGGAAAATGAGGAAGGTCCTCCAGGCACGGGTAGAGAAATGGAAAGGGAAGTACCATGAGCTTTCAAAGGTAGAATTAGATATTTTCTATGAAGGTGAAAGGACATGGGCAATGAAATTCACATATTGAACTGTTGTGATTGGGAGGAGGGCTGTGTCAGTGACTGAGGCAGGAAGTCCAGAAGGAGTATGAGTGAGTCTTGGGGAGAAGTGCTGAGCTTATGTATCAGATGCCCTGATCTAGAGATCTTGGGGTAGCATCCCTGAGGGAGAGGTCAAGCCAGAGCTACAAGGAAGCTCAGAGTTGTTATGGTTGCCATAACCAAGGGAGTACATAATGACACCAAAGGATCCTTGTAGGGGAGGGGATGGAGTGGGGGCATGATGTAGGCAGCTAAAAACTGAACCTTGGATGATGTATACGTACAGAGTTGGGCCACAACTGTGAGTAACTCTTCACTCTCATCCTGTGGGAAGCATGTGTGTGTGAGAAGCATTAGACTGTTAGTTATATTGCTTCCAGACATACCTGACTGACTGATCCCAAAGTCTTTGGGGTAAAAATATTTATAGGAACAGGCTTCCCTGGTGGTTCAACAGTAAAGAAGCCATCTGCAGTGCAGGAGCCGCAAGAGACATGGGTTCAATCCCTGGGTCAGGAAGATCCCCTGGAGGAGGGCATGGCAACCCACTCCAGTGTTCCTACCTGGAGAATCCCATGGACAGAGGAGCCTGGCAGGCTACAGTCCATGGGGTCACAAAAGAGGCAGACACTACTGAAGCAGCTTAGCACACATGCACTCGTCTATAGGAACAATCAGAGACCATTGAGGCACCCACCTCAGGCAGTCAGTTGTATTGATTGAGCCCCACTCAGAAAGGCAGAGGCTTCACAGACAAGTGAGTCCTGCAAACCACAGTGGATCCCATGACATGTCTGATCCAAGGAGTGGTCTATATGAGGGGACCCTCCATTAGGCAAAGGTTTGCTCAAGAGTGCAGGTATCTCTTGTCTGTGTACAATACTGGGGACAACAAAAGCATTGGTTGCTCACCTGGAAAAACTGTATTCTTGTACTGTAATAACGAGGTTTGTTGAGGAAGAGGATGTAGCTGAAATGGATTATGCAGTTATATCTTAATTGTGGAGTTCTTGATCTGGACAAATGCTATGGGTATCATTCTCTGAATGCCTAAGACTCCTATCCACATTATCCTCTAACTGCTTATTTAATTGCCTTTGTCTTTCTCCAAAGAGACCTTTTTAGTCAATGAAGACAGGACCTGTGTAATCTAGAAAATGTTATCTTCAGAGCAGGGAATTGCAGGGGAATGTGTCATTGTCTACATGTCTCTGGTTTAAAGTCAACTTTCTCTGTGTGATTTTTAATATACATATCAGTATAATTTTTCAAATGCTTGTTTTAAACACATAAATATATAAATATTGAGTTTACTATTCCATGCTATTTTTATTCATAAGTGTATGGATGTAAAAAGTAGTTTTGGAGAGTACTTGTCTCAAACATAAGAAGCACTGATAAATTTGGAAGGAGAAAATGGGGGGAGGAAAGGAGAGAAGAAAGGGAGGAACCATCTGGGGACATCCCTGGAGGAGGGTACATAAGGATGATTTTATGAGAGGTAGATCTTTTGTCTTGAGGCTCATGTGAAAAGTTGGGGGCATCATGTAGTCTAAGACTCCAGGAGCCTTTTCTGGCCTCAGTGTTTTGAGCCTGTGGATGGTGGTGATAGCCAAAACTCAACTTTCACCAAGGACATGGTGGGGGCAAGGGGTAGCCTAAAACTAAATCTTAGTTACAGAGAGGTACTACTGCCACGTCCATGTTTGGGGAAAAATACTACTTTAATGATATTTTTGAGTCATATTTAGAGTATTTTGTTTTTCAGAAAAATGGCCCCTAAAATAGTTACAGAGAGAAACTCCTTAAAATTGGAAGTGAGAGTGCAATAGCATTTATGGAAAATGGTTTATAGTTGTTGATGTGTGCAAGCAGGTTGCTGAAGTTGGGGGGAAGGTCATTATGACATGTAAGGAGTTGATGGGACCAGACCCCAGAGCAGCACTGAAGTATTGATTTAAATAGCCAAGAATTAGAGCAGGTGTAATGTTGAGAAAATGGACTGATCCTAAAAGTATTTGTGGAGAAATCATAGGAAAGATACCAAGAGTTTGAAGACCATCGGGGACAGGAAGGTGTGTTGGTTATAAACTGTTGAGATGTGAGATTCCAGTTGGAGATTTGAGGTAGGAGGAAAGCCATTCAGAGTTAGGAGCAACAAGGACTCCCCACTTACACATCCAATGAGAAAAGGGGTGGTTGGGGGAAAACACGTTTGGGAGGGCTACAAAGGCCCCGTGTCCCCAGGATGAATTAATTAATGATTGGAAAGAGACAAGTCAAAGCAATTCGCAGTGATAGTTTACATCCACTCACATAGCAGACATAACTCGCAGGCCCTTCAGTGCTGGACGCTGTGAAACTGATTCACCCCTTCTTTATCTGTTGTGCTCAGTCACTCAGTCATGTGTGACTCTTTGCTACACTATGGACTGTAGCCCACCAGGCTCCTCTGTCCAAGAGGTTTTTCAGGCAACAATATTAGAGTGGGTTAGGACCATGCTAACTTGGTAGCATCTTTTAAAAAATCAATATGAAAGAGCAATCAGAGATGTACTATGATGTTAGCGATTCTAGTGAGACGTCCCAAATATTGTATTCAGACATATTTTTAAAGATGTTTTATATGCTGATGCTTGCTGCTAAGTTGCTTCAGTCGTGTCCAACTCTGTGTGACCCCATAGATGGCAGCCCACCAGGCTCCGCTGTCCCTAGGATTCTCCAGGCAAGAACACTGGAGTGGGTTGCCATTTCCTTCTCCAGTGCCTGAAAGTGAAAAGTGAAAGTGAAGTCGCTCAGTCGTGTCCAACTCTTTGGGACCCCATGGACTGCAGCCTACCAGGTTCCTCCGTCCATGGGATTTTCCAGGCAAGAGTACTGGAGTGGGGTGATGCTTACCACCCCTGTATTCTCTTTATGAGAGCAAATATAGGAAAACTCTGATTCTAGGGTTTGGAGCATCTACTACTGTTCTACGGCCATTGTTGAGAGGACTGAACTATGGCCCACCATGGGATTGTTTATTAGAGGAAGTTAAATGAAGAATGTAAAATCATGTGTATGGTAAATATGGGGCTATGAAATATTTGCTCATGGTTGGGCTTCCCCAGTGGCTCAGCAGGAAAGAATCCATCTGTGATGCAGGAGATGCAGAAGATGTAGTCCCACGGATGGAAGGATACCCTGGAGCGGGGCATGGCAACCCACTCCAGTGTTCTTGCCAGGAAAATCCCACTGACAGAGAACCCTGGTGGGCTAGAGCCCATAGGGTTGGTTGCAAAGAATCAGGCGTGACTGAAGTGACTGAGCATGGCATAGCACATTGCTCATGGTTACGTCTGGGGTGGGGCCAGAATGCCTGGTGTGAACACTGCCCACTTTGTAGCCTTGTGACCTGTGTTCAGTCTTTCAACTCTGCTGGGTGCCTCAGTTCCCCCATCTATAAAATTGTAACAATAATAGGGCCTGCCTTGATAATCAAATGGGCTTTCCTTGTCACTCAGCTGGGAAAGAGTCCTCCTGCAATGTGGGAGACCTGGGTTCGATCCCTGGGTTGGGAAGATCCCCTGGAGAATGGAAAGGCTACCCACTCCAGTATTCTGGCCTGGAGAATTCCATGGACTATATGGGGTCACAAAGAGTTGGACATGACCAAGCAACTTCCACTTTTCACTTTGATAATCAAATGAGTTAATACATGGATAATGTTCAACAATACCTCATATTGACTGTTTCCATAAAACACTGTGAATATTAAGCAAAAAAAAAGTTTGTATAAAGGTGATAAATTATTATTAACTTTACACTTATCCAAATGTGTTTGTCTTTTCAGGCAAAAACAAAAATAAACAAAAAAAACTAAGCAAAGACAGCTCTTGGAAAAATTAAAGTGGTTTCAATTATTTTTCCAATATTGTGACTCTTTCTGTGATTTCTGGGTAGCACGTAACTATGCTTGTTTATTTTTGCAAAATAACATTAGCTGAGAATAACTGAATACAGAGAGGATGTTACTCTCTGCTTTTTTAGTGAGAAGGTAAAAGAGAGTTCTTCTTAACCATTGCTTTCTTAAGGAAAGAAAGTGAAAGGTGTCTGAGGTAACATTTTAATTGAGTTAATTATTGTTATTGTTTTTACTTTTGGCTTTGATGGGGGCTCATTGCGGGTGCAGGCGTTCTCCAGTTGCAGTGTGAGGTGGCTTCTCCTGTCGAGGCTGCCGACTCAGCAGTTGCTCTGTGGCATTGGGATCTTGTTCGCTGACCAGGGCTTGTACCTGTGTCCTCTGCACTGCAAGGCAGATTCTTAACCATTGGACCACCAGGGAAGTCCTGGGGTGGCTTTTTTAAACAAATCACTAAGGGCCTTGAGCCTGTCATTAGAAATTGAAAATTGGATTTGGTCTTCTTGGAGACACTTGCTTTTTTTTTTTTTTTTTTAATTTTATTTTATTTTTAAACTTTACATAATTGTATTAGTTTTGCCAAATTTTGACTCATTTGCAATGCGGCCTCCCGACTCAGGCTATGCAAACAAAACCAAGTATTATGAAGACAGGATTTATTGATTTTGTTTCTAAAGATATATGAATTCAGTTTTTCATGAGCTGATGAAAGCAAGGTATGAGATGGTGCATGCACTATGCTCCTTAGAGGTGAAAAGAAAAGGCATCAAAATTAATTTTGAGATAATAAACCAATTGTGGATACGTCCTGTATCTTAGCATCCGAAAGAAAGGTTGTTGTTCCCTCCACACTGCATCACGCACCACCCCGCCCGCCCCCACCTCCCCAGGTTCTCTAAGTCTGTAGGGTAGGCAGGCCCAGATAAACACACTCACTCTATTGTGGAAGGGCTCTCGGGGAACTCTTTCAACATAACCCCGCGTTTTCAGGATTGTTCTTTCTTGGGTGGTGGCTGCGGCAGCTTTCATTCTGTATAATATGGCAGCATAAAACAAAACAGTCACCAGCAGGCCCGAATGACCAGAAACTGATGAACAAAGCAGGCCGCAGCTCCAGATGGAGAGTAATGGAAAACAGGCCTCAGTTCATTCAGCCACTCAAACACCGGGACCCAATAAGAGCTATTGCACAAGTCACAGAGATTTGCATGGCTTTGTTTTCAGTTTTTTGTTTTTCCCCATGTGTTTTCCTCCCGGGTCCAGTGTATTTGCTAATTTAAAAAAGTCAAGGGAAATGAAACGAGAGAAGCCATTGAAAACAAGGTGTAAATCTTCCATGAATTGACTTGTCTCTGCCTTTTCCTGCTTTTTAAGTTTGGCTTCCTCCATACCACCCCCCACCCCCGCCAGCCATTTTTTTCCTGACAGGCTATGTGTTTAGAGCAGAGGGAATGAGTAATGGATATTCCATAGAAAGTTTCCATGCTTAATAGCCAAAGGATATAAGAGCCGTGAGAGTGTGCCAAGCATACCGACTTCTAAGAGCTTGAAATACTCCCTTCTTGTCTTTGTTGTCACAGGCTGGTTGAATTATATTTATGGAAGATTATGTTGCCTTTACCATTTCATTGGACCCCTAAAATCAAAGATGAAGACAATAATCCAAAAGTTCTGAAATCATCCGTGAAGTTTATTCATTCTTTATTAAATGAAACCATAAATTGTTATTCTTCTCTAAAAGGAGTAATTCTGCATACTCAATTCATTTGTACAGAGAGGGATAGAACCCACCTAGATAGTTTCCGGGAGGGGTGTGAATAAATCCATTTAGCAGTTATAGATTCATAACTGTGTTACCTGCTTTTTAAAAGTATTTCTGGGGACTTCTCTGGCAGTCCAGTGGTTAAGACTTCATCCTCCAATGCAGGGGGTATGGGTTCAATTCCTGGTCAAGGCGCTAAGATCCCCCATGCCTCATGGCCAAAAAGTCAAAACATAAAACAGAAGAAATATTGTAACAAATTCAATAAAGGCTTAAAAATGATCCACCATAGAAAAATCCTTAAAAATGTTACATTTGAATCAGTTCTAATGAGGTGGATGGAACTGGAGCCTATTATACAGAGTGAAGTAAGCCAGAAAGAAAAACACCAATACAGTATACTAATGCATATATATGGAATTTAGAAAGATGGTAACAATAACCCTGTGTACGAGACAGCAAAAGAGACACTGATGTATAGAACAGTCTTATGGACTCTGTGGGAGAGGGAGAGGGTGGAAAGATTTGGGAGAATGGCATTGAAACATGTAAAATATCATGTATGAAACAAGTCGCCAGTCCAGGTTCGATGCACGATACTGGATGCTTGGGGCTGGTGCACTGGGACGACCCAGAGGGATGGTATGGGGAGGGAGGAGGGAGGAGGGTTCAGGATGGGGAACACATGTAAACCTGTGGCGGATTCATTTTGATATTTGGCAAAACTAATACAATTATGTAAAGTTTAAAAAATAAAATTGAATTAAAAAAATGTTGAAAAAATTAAAAAAAAATGTATATAAAAGTATTTCTGGGTAACTAAGTAGGAGGTGGTGTACATGAACAAATTTGGAATTAATCCGTTTTATTTATTATTTAATTTTCTCCCTTACTTACTGATGGGAAGTATTTATATAGCAGGTGGAGAAAGTGTAGGAGATTTGCATTACACCCCATGAACCTGGATGGGGGAATAGATGTTCTATTTTGTTATGTTTTTCAGTAGCCTTGGTGTCAGGTAGCCTCAGCCTTCTTGGAGTGGGGTTTTGGTTCCTAGCCAGAGATTCAGCCCAGGTCATGGCTGTAAGAGTACTGAATCCTAGCCACTAGACCAGTGGTCAGTGATAAGGCCCTGACTCTTTGACTTTGCAGGAAAGAATTCCCACAAAGATGGAAAGTACTGAAGCAAACAAACTATTTATTAGACAGAAAAAAAAAAAAAAAAAAAAAAACACGAGTATGGTACATGTGGATAGACACACATGTCTATCCAGTCTCCATGGGCAGACTCAGAGGGTCTGTGCCCTTGAAGTGGTTTATGTTACTTTTTGGGGCATTTCTTCCAGTTTTTCTTTTGATTTGCCTGGTTAAAAGTCCATATTTGGTACATCCTGGGATTCTCCCATGTGTGTGCACGCATCTTTTAGCCAAAGTAGATACTACCACAGAGGCCTCTTAGAATCACTCCCCTTTGACTTCTAAGGAGCCTACTGTGCGTGTCATCGGGGAGGTCTCCGGATTGCTAGAATGAGAAATATGTGGTTTGGGCAAGGTCCATCCTCCACTTTTAATTGTCCTGCTATTCTCGTTTTGGAGCTTCTGTCCATGGGGAATGAATCTCCAATCACTTTACTTGGGTTGGGGATGAGCGGGCGTCTACCTCCTGCCTCAGTGTTTGCAGGGTTTGCAGTAGCCCCTACTGAGGGACCAGCCCTAGTAAGTGACACTGACGTGTACCTGGGTGGAATGTGTATGTGTGAGTAGAACCATTTGATTTCCAGAAAAAAGCATACCTACTTCAGGCTGGTCCACCAGGAAACTTAACAAGAAAATGAAGAAGCCCAACACCATGCAAAACCTCTTTTCTAGTACCTGTTGTTCCAAATTCAGTGCAGACTAAAGTAAATGCTGTGAAATTTATGAGTCTGAGAAATTACATCTTAAGAGTCACAGGCTCCTTCACTGGGGTGGAACCACAGTCTCTAGAGCAAGGAGCCCAAAAAGCAAAGTGACTTGAAAAACACATTTATTTCATTTTCAAATATTGGGATTAGGTGAAGTGAAGTCGCTCAGTCGTGTCCGACTCTTTGTGACCCCATGGACTGTAGCCTACCAGGCTCTTCTGTCCATGGGATTTTCCAGGCAATAGTACTGGAGTGGATTGCCATTTCCTTCTCCAGGGGATCTTCCCAACCCAGGGATTGAACCCGGGTCTCCTGCATTGTCGACAGACGCTTTACCATCTGAGCCACCAGGGAAGTAGGTTACCAAAAAAAGATGAAAACGCTTCTATGTAGACAACCGCATTTCCCATTACCCTTCAGGATATGAAGTATGTGATTTTTTCCCTGCACTCCTTTTGTGAATTTTACTTTCATCTAGTCCAGTATTAATTTTTCAGCCAGGCACAGGTGCTCAATATATAAACATATACTGGCTTCCTTTGGTATTGATATTGAGTTTGGTTTTCATTTCAGAAAAAGTTGGTGTAGGAAATTTGGTAATTTCAGTCAGAATTTTCCTATAGGTACCTTTTTATCAATATGGGAAATTTTTATCCTGGGCTTCTTTTGAGAAAATTCCAGTGTTTATCATCTTATAGCCAGACTTAAGAGACAACGCCTCCTTTGAGGGTAAATAGTCACCTTGTGTTGTTTCCAACTTAGCCAGACACCTGAAGTTAAAGACACTTCTCCTGTCAAAAATAATCCTTCCAGGGACTTCGCTGGTGGTCCAGTGGTTAAGATGCCAGGCTTTCAATGCAGGGGCCATGGACTCCATCCCTGGTTGAGGAACTAGGATCCTGTATGCCACCCTGTGATAATCATTCCAAACTTGCTATTCTCAGTTCAGTATATTCAGTATTTTAGAGGGTCCTTTTATGAAAATGATGATGATGTGATGGTGCTGTGTGAACTTTGAGAAGTCTTTGAGATACATGTAAAGCAAAATATCTACTCATGTTCTGGGAGTCATAAAACTGCACATTTTTTCTTTAAGAGTCTTATAGCTCTATGTTTACTCAGTATTTGCTTATAATTACCATGATTATATATATTAGGAAAAAGAAATCTCTCCACCAACATTAATAGGTAAAGTGCTATTTTGAAGTATAAATTTGTATTTGGTATCATTTAGTATCCTTACCTATCTCCCTGTCTGTTTTGCATATGAAGAAATTATTTTATGAATCTGTGTTTCATGAATTGACATGTGTTTATTGAGACTGGCATTTTTTAATTTAATTTAATTTTTAAATTAACTGAAGAGTGGTTGATTTACAGTGTTGTGTTAATTTCTGCTGTATATTACAGTGACTCAGTTATAAGCAAACACACACACATATATATATATTCCTTGTTATATCCTTTTCCATTGGAGTTTATCCCAGGATATTGAATTTAGTTCCCTGTGCAACACAGTAGGACCTGGTTGTTTATCCACGAGACTGGCTTTGCTTATAGTGAAAAGTGTAAGTACTTAAAGGACTTTTCTTCATACTTTCTGGTGATGGCTGTATGCTAGCCCTCAGGATTTCTCAAGGCCTATAAAGCTGGTGTCTTTGAGGAAAAGTGCATTCCATCAGAGTGGCAGGTGGTGGAATTCATTCTCAGTTGGTAGGTTCTGAAAGGAAAAAAAAGCGTGCCTTTGTTCACCCCTTGTTGTGATGTTCACTCTGTAGCATGGTTTTACAAGTTAAGAGGTAAAGGAAAAAAGCTCAAGATTCTTGCTTCCTTATCTTCCTTAGCTTGGAAACCATAGTAAAAGCATAAAGTAAAGCATAGCTTGTTTACAGGATGGTGAACAGTCATTTGATTTGATGCTTGCCATTGTTCTTATTGACGTAATGACTTCAATGTCTTTCTTAAAATAGCTATTTTTCCTTTTCTTCAGTAAAGGAATGAGAACTCTGGAGTAGTAAAGAGAAAAATCCGTGCACATGACTGAAAAAAGTACTGAACTATAAAAACTGAAATTGAATTTGAAGGATGAATGTATCATTTGTTATGATTCTGTAAGTGGCTGTAAGTGGGCTCACATGTCTCTTTATCTATAAAATATTGGTGATATAAGGTCTCTATTTCATAGGATCATTTTAAAAGCCAGCTTGGTTTCCCCTGTGTGTTTTGAAATAGAAAATAGCAAGGTTTGCATTTAATTTGTACTACTTCTCTTAGAAAATGGCAGTTTAATTGCTAGGCATCTGAATAGACGTACTGGTCATTAAGCTGACATTAGCCCTGGGTTGGAAGAAACCTGTATTCATGAAGCATCTATGGGATACCTTGTCTGTGCCGCTTTTGAAGATACAATTTCTCTCAAGAAGAAATAACAAAACGCTTAAGCTGCAGATATAACAGCTGTTCACATCCTCAGGGCTTGTCCACTCTGGGAAAAGCAGGAGCTGAAACAAAAGATTTTAGAGAAGCCAGTGCTAAAAACCACACTAGGCTTTGGGCTTAAAGTTGATGTGAAAAATAATGATGTTTGAGATTGTACTAAATGAAACCAAGTGGCAACATTCCAGGAGACACATTCACCCACATTTTTAACCCCTTATTACTCAAAGGTTCTCACGAAATGTTTTTGAGTAATCAGATCAGAAGGGGTTAAAAACTAGAAAAATCTTTAATTTCATGTATATAATATAAAAATTATGGCTAGTGCTATATTCTTCATGGAGAAGCAAGTGATGAAATTAAGAATAATTTGACTATGGAAAGCTATTTGAATTTTATTTTTTAAATAGAAATTTCATTATTTAAGGTGAACAGCATGGTGATGCAATATGCATGAATGCTGTGAAGTGATTACTATAGTCAAGCTAGTTAATGTGTTACCTCATAGAGTTGTTCAGCCACTCAGTTGTGTCTGACTCTTGGCGACCTCATGGACTGTAGCACGTCAGGCTTTCCTGTCCTTCACCATATCCTGGAGTTTGCTCAAACTCATGTCCATAGAGTTACCATTTGTGTGTGTGTGTGTGTGTGTGTGTGTGAGTGTGTGTAAGAGTGAGAGAGAGATGAGGGCACTTGAAATCCACTCTGTTAGCACATTTACAAGATCCAGTTCTGCAGGATTAACTATTTTCATCATGCCTCCCATGAGATCTCTAGACACGATCAGCTTACAAAGCAACAGTTTTGAACCCTTAGACCAGCTTCTCCTCATTCCCCCATTTCTACTCTCTGTTTCTGTATATTTGATTTTTAAGTTCCATATGTAAGTGATATGATGCAGCATTTGTCTTTCTGTGTATGACTTATTTCATTTAGTATAATGTTCATTCATCCATGTTGTTACAAATGGCAGGATCTCCTTTCTTAAGGCTGAATAATATTTTGTCGTATACACACACACACACACATACATATATATATACACATACATATATACACACATACATATATACACATATACCATATTTTCTTTGTTCATCTGTTGATAGACACTTAGGTTGTTTGCATGTCTTGGCTGTTGTGAATAATGCTGCAGTTAACAAGAGGGTGCAGGTATATCTTTGAGGTACTGATTTCTTTTCCTTCAGATAACTACCCAAAAGAGGCATTACTGAGTTATATGGTATTTTTCTTTCTAGGTTTTTGAGGAACGTCCATACTGTTTTTCCAGGATGGTGGCACCAATTTACATTCCCATTAACAGTGCATGAAGGTTCCCTTTTGTCTACATACTTGTCAGCATTTGGTATTTTTTGGATAATATTTATCCTAACAGATGGAGCTTTCCACTTGACACCAGTGGTAAAGAACCCACCTGCCAAAGCAGGAGACACAAGAGACTCGGGTTTGATCCCTGGGTTGGGAAGATCCCTGCAGGAGGGCATGGCAGCCCACTCCAGCATCCCTTGGGTAGAGGAGCCTGGTGGGCTACAGTCCATGGGGTTGCAGAGTCACACACAACTGAAGCAACTCAGCACGCATGCACACGCATCCTAACAGGTATGAGGTGACATTGTGGTTTTGACTTGCATTTCCCTGAGGATTAGTGATGTTGAACATCTTTTTACTACCTTTGGCCATTTGTATTAATATATTTTCTTTGGGAAAATATCTGTTTGGATCCTTTACCCATTTGTTAATAGGGTTGTTTTTGTGTGTTTGTATGCTCTTAAGTTGTATGAGTCCCTTCTATATTTGGGATTGTTGTTGTTGTTGAGTCAGTAAGTTGTGTCTGATTCTTTTGACCCCATGGACTGAAGCCCACCAGGCTCCTCTGTCCATGGGATTTCCCAGGTAAGAATACTGGAGTGGGTTGCCATTTCCTTCTCCAGGAGATCTTCCAGACCCAGGAATCCAACCCACATCTCCTGGATTGGCAGACGGATACTTCACTACTGAGCCACCAGGGAAGTCATATATTTTGGATACTGACTTTTTATCAAATATAAGTTTTTTAAGTATTTCCTCCCAACTAACAGAAACCCTTAACAAGGCAAAGATTACCATATGAAATCTGGAATGTCCTTCAGTGTAACTCACTTTTTAAACATTGTTTTAAATCAAATAAGAATGGCTTCAAGTGAAATATGTATGTGCATATAAAACTTTCATATATATTAATGTATTCATTAATATATAATTTATTACATATATTATTATATGTGTGTATTAATCAGGGGTTTTGTGCATGTGTAAGACAGTGGAAAATATTTGTAAGATACTTATATCATGAGAGACTTTTCAAAATCATCTTATAAAGACTTATATCTAAGTTTGTTGGGCTTCCCTTGTGGCTCAGATGGTGAACAATCTGTCTGCAGTGCCGGAGACTGGGTTTGATTCCTGAGTCGGGAAGATCCCCTGGAGAAGGGAATGGCTACCTGCTCCAGTATTCTTGCCTAGAGAATCCCATGGACAGAGAAGCCTGGTGGGCTACAGTCCATGGGGTCGCAAAGAGTCAGATGTACATGGCTGACTAACACTTATAGTTTAATAGAACATAATTTCCTTAAAAGAAGCTTGAGGCAAAAATCCTCACCATTCTTTGTAACTAAGCATCTTCTGTGTTATATAAACTAAAGAAGTCCTAGGGAGGCTGTGTGCCTTAGATAGTGGTTGGCTGCTTTGCAATTTTCTTCTGTTGTGAGAAGATAATGCAAGACAAGTAATAAGATATTAACATTGCATACATAATTATCAATTAAAAACTTGATCAAGCATTGAGATACTGTGTATATGTTAGGGTTAGGGTGAAGTCTGTGTAAAAGTTTACACTTCTCCTTGCCTCATCGTATTTCCACCTGGCGTGTCCTATGAACATGACTGTTCATACAAATCGCACATTCTATTATGTTGTCCAAGTCAGCCTGTCTTTCCCCTATCTTTTTACAGTTACGAATCTAGAACTAGTTCTTTGGCTCTGATTCTTGTTTCAGTAATGATTGGGCTGGTCAAAAATTGCATTTGGGTTTTTCTGTAAGACCTTACAGAGTGAACTTTTTGGCCAACCCAATAATTTAAAAAATCATATAAAAGGTAATTTTCCAGATAAAACAGTTTTCCAGTTTATAAGTGACCTTCAGTGGAAAACCAAAAGCCACTATGGTCCATGTGCTGGTGAAAGAATCAGCCATGAAGATAAACTGAAGGGCAGTTGATCTGTTTCATGAAGAAGACAGATGGGTTCTCTGTTAACCCACAGTCTCTTATAGCATCAAGAGCTATCAGACTTATTGGCATTTGCCAACGCTTTTATCTTGTGTATCCCACCTGAATTCCCTTAAGTTCAGGAAGCAAAGTGTTCAGCCTGTTTCTACAAAATTACCCACCAACCAATCAATTCCTAAACCAAGTAAAACAGACTGAATGACCAAGACAGGAAAAAAAAAAAAAGGGAAGTGGATCTCAGTGGGGCAGGAATGGTGTCTTTGGTTTATTTGCCCAGGAGAGAAACCCTGCTTTACAAAGAAAGCTGGCAAATGAATTGATGTATGGCAACTTACTCCAGTATTCTTGCCTGGAGAATCCCATGGACAGAGGAGCCTGGCAGGCTATAGTCAGTCCATAAGGTTGCAAAGAGTGAAGGACATGACTGAAGCAATTTAGCATGTATGCAAGACCAGCAGGACAGATCCTGGATGGTAGGAATGACAAGCAGACAGAAGCACAGTGTTTCGAGTTTATGTGCAGGCGGAAAGTTTGAAGGAAGCATGCTTTGGTTCTCACCCGCCCCTCCATTATAACAATATCGATGGGGATTCTAACTCTGTTGTGTCACCAGACGCAAATGTAAAAGAATGTGCAGGTTGTGCCCTGAAATCACAGGTACCTTTCGAAAATATTTTGACCATTTTGTTTCATTTAGAGCTATTTTCTTTTTTATATCTCTATTTTGGGAATCATTTTCTGTTCACTCCAATTTTGCACTTAAGTGATATTGACGGATGTCGAGCCTTCCATCTGTGTTAACTTTAATGCGAGGAGCAGTTTAATCAATTTTAAGTGGGAAATATCACAGAATTATGGATGACGGTAGGCGGGCACAGTGTAGTTGATAATTTCTCCTACTCTCAGGATTCAGAACGAGGCATGTGCTTCCTTACAGGGCCCATGTGGAAGAATTTCACAGCAAATGTTCTCTTTCCTCTTGTTTAAGTTCTGTTTGGCTGGACTCCCGTGGTTGCTCATAGGAATGGGTTAAGACTTCCGAAGAAGCCACTCCATTGCAATTACTTACCCAGACTCCATTCTTTTCTTCAAATAGCTTTCCCTTCATTTTGGAGAATGTTTTGGGGTCCTTGTCTCCCTGAAGGATGAACCTGGGGGTGAATGACTATTTTCTATTTGGATTCTAAAGGTCTGATCAAGTTTAATCAAAAAGGCTTTTACTATGTTGAATTTATCCATGACCAGTTCTTGCAGCAATATACCCAAATTCCTGCTCAGGTCAGTTTTTCCTTTTTCAAGCTGGTTTTTCTCCAGAGATTCTTCCCTAGCCACATAGTTTCCTATTGTCTGAAGTTGCCTTTGAGTCTCTGACTCCACCCTAAGGTCGCCTCATCTCTCATCTCTGTGTTTTAAAGAAACCTTGAGCCTCTGTGCCCTGTTTAGTCAACAGGTACACACTTTATTTCCTCTCTTTAGAAACCCCTGCTCAAATCTGAGTCTGAATTTTTCTAAGTCTTGGATAGTAACTCTGTTTCTTTCTGGTCTAGTCCCTAAGGGTTATGTGTCTCAGGCCGGATGCTCTCCTTCCAAACGCCAACTTTAAATGTAGGTCCTACTTACGTAGGGACTGTTGAGAGAATCAGTTTGCTTCTCCAGTACCACTGTCTGCGTTTAGCCTGTTTTCATGGCTGAGATTTTTGTAGCAAAAGTAGCCATTTCCTATTTGTAACCAAAATTAAGTCATTCTGAGGAAGGGCATGAATGTTTTGCAGGGTTTCTTGTCAAGCTGAAGATTGTTATAATAGGCAGCCAGGAAGTCGCCTTGCCCTGGAAACTCTAACGTTCAACGTTGGCACAGCGTCTGTGTTCCTCCATAGTAACCGGCTGACTTGGCCATTGCCAGAGTTCCTTGAATATTTTGGACAAACAATGAGAAAAAAGGGGAAAGCTTTCTCATTTGGATTTCACCCGAGAGTTCAGGTGTTACGTGAAGCTCTGCACTGCCGGTGGTTTCATTCAGGCTTTGTTCTATGAACAATTTGTAGATGATTGTCTTCAGAGTTCCCAGCTGTCATTAGCTAACTGCACACGTGTGGAAACACAGGGGCTGTGACCCTCAGATCCACTCCAGAAATACAAAGTCAGTCTCCAAGTTTAGAGAGGAAATGCTTCCCTCTCTCCAGCCAGGAACTGGGGCTGATGCTCTGCCCAGGTCATACAGACGTTGTCCCCACCAGCAGGGAAAACAATGACCTCCCGGGTAACATGTGCATCATTAAGACTTAACCGTGTCCTTGGTCCATGGCTTGGTGGCTTATTTAAAGCACGGAGACTGGTAGGTCTAAGCCTTAAAGCGTAGACCCAAACAAAGTGGAAATGAGTGATAATTGGTGAAATTATTGATCATTTATCTGTAAGAAGCAACCAAGAGAAAAATTAAAGGGGCCATAGAGATGCCTCATTTTTATCAACCTTTTATAAAAGAAAAAGTTGTTTGTTTTATTCTTTGATGACTGCATTTCAAGAGTCACTACATTTTCTAGTCCTTTCAGTAAAATAAACTCACTCTTGCCCTTTTTTTCCTAAAGATGTGTTCTTTCAGGTATGGTAAAGCTACAGTCATGAATGTGTCAACTTTGCTTTGTACTGCTGAAAATTTGGAAATAAATTAAATACTCTAAAATAAAGAATGACTAAACTCGGATTAAAGCAATGGAGTATTTTACAACTGTTTGAAAAGATCATTGTTCACACTTTGTGGCATGGGAAACTAGCTGTAGTACGATGTAAAAAAGAAAAATAGAAAAACTTCTGTATGCTCTGCTACTAACCAGGTCAAAAGATAATAACCAGGTCAATAGATACATGTAACTATTGGTTGACATTTATCTCTTCTCTTCTGGATTGTAAATTCTTTGAGGGAGGGATTGTATTTTCTTATATCTGCAAAACCAAGACCTGGCCTGTAATAAGGGCTCATAAGTATTTCTCAGTTAATGCGTTAAAAGAGAGCCCCAATAAAGCAAATCATGAAATTGTATCTAAAATCTGAACAATGTTCTGTAAAATTAATACATTCAAAAGGCTATGAACTTGAAGAAATCATGGAGCTGTGACTGAAGATTCTTTGCATGGTGATATACTGATTTTTTACTCTCCTCTCTCTATATTTTACTGTGATATCTAGATAAAAATAAGTCAAGAAGTGTCAGCATAACTTACCAGTTCTGAAATACAACAAGAAGAAAACATTTATTCAATAATGAGAAAGTTTAAAGATGTGTATCTTCGTTGAAATTCGATTATATGTATACGTATTTGACTCTCTAGCATTTGAATGATTGGAGAAGGAAATGGCAGCCCAATCCAGTGTTCTTGCCTGGAGAATCCCAGGGACGGGGGAGCCTGATGGGCTGCCATCTATGGGGTTGCACAGAGTCGAACACGACTGAAGTAACTTAGCAGCAGCAGCATTTGAATGAGATGTCATAAATGATAAACTTCTAAGTATCATAGAGTACAAGGCTTTTCATGGTCCGGACTATTCTCCACTCTCTAACTCCAGGAATACTGCACTTTTTGTAAAATGTGAGCCCTGCCAAGCTCCAGCCCTGGGGAGCTTTCATTGTAATTCCTGGGTAATTCCCAGGTCTGCTAGTGCAGTGGACAACACAGGCAGCCATATGATGACCCTGGTCAGTTCTCACCTCTAACCGTGTAGCTAATCATTCCCAACTATTAACAAGTCATATGCAAAGGCACTATGGGAACAAGCATTATACCTCTCATTTAATAATAAAACCTGGTATTTACTGAGCACTTACTATGTACAGAAATTATGCTGAGAGCTTCAAATGCATGATGGTAGGTTTTTCAAATTGTTTTAATTATTATCTCTATTTTATAGGTATGAGAGACAAGCAACTTGCCCTTGTCTCCACAATCACGAAAATAGCAGGCGTGGGATGTAAATTCAGGTCTGCTTTGTTCTAAAGTCCCGCCACTGATCTCTTACACCCCACTCCTCCCCTGAGCTGCTTGTGCTTTCCCTTGGTCTGGGAGATTCAGCTGATGAGAACAAAGTCTTCGAAGCTTTCTCTCTCCCTCCACCCCTGCCCAAGCCAATCTACACACCCTTCCTCTATCTATCTTTTTTTTTTTTTTTTAGTTTTGTTTTCTTTCTTTTTTTTTTAATTTTATTTTATTTAACTTTACAATATTGTATTGGTTTTGCTCTTTGTTTTCCCAAAAGTCTCCCTAGTACTTAGAAAACTGGATATAATCAGTGTGTGTGTATGTGTGTGTGTGTCTATGTGTGTGTGTGTTTAATTGTACCTCTTAGATGGACAAGAATTATACACTTCTCCAGGATACACTATTATCTTGTCCATTTCTTGTTCATTTGTGCTTAGCACATGTGTGGCACAGTCATTATCCCATGAATGTCTAGAAGAATACAATAATAGATGGGTGAACCACATCTTAGGTTCTCAGTACCTGGATATAGCACCAAGAAAACATCATGCAGGTGATTTTTGTGATTGGAAACCAGGATAAAATTGTAGCCATTTATCACCCAGCTGCCCTAAGCTCATGGTCTTGGTAAGAACATTAGGACTCTGAGTACTTTTGCAGATTCACTACATTCTGTAAACAGCACTTTCATCATGCCCCTTGCTTGGTTAAAACCTGCCCATGACTTGTTATTCCATTCTATATCAAGTCTGAATTCCTCAGGACAGCTTTAAAGGGCCTCCTAATATGAATCAACTCGCAGCGTTTTTCATTCTGTTTCAATATGTACCTTTCACACTAAGCAGACCAGGCATTTAACTCTTGGGTTTTTACTCAACTCATCCCCCCTCCCCCAGTTATATCTTTTTGGCATCTTTGTCTATTTTAAAGCAGATTGAGATTATCAATGAATTAAAATTCTACTTACTAGATGAAAGCTCCCCTGTCTACTTTGGCTCTTGGTAAATTCTCTTTTCTATGTATTCTTATTGCCTCTGTCAGATAATTTACTGCTTAATATCATTGACTGTTTTCAGCAGTGCTTAAGTCATGTTAGCATTGTTTTACTGATTAACAGACACCATGCATTTCTCCTGTTATTTCAGACCACCAAATACTGGGTTCCCACGATGGGCCAGGATCTATTTTGCATGTTTTACAAACATTTTTTTAGGAAAAGATTTGAGTTTTCCTTTGGTTAATGACAGAGGAGAAAGTCTGAAAAAGGCAGAATGAATTGACTGAAGTCAAAAGATCGTTCTAAAAATAAGTTTGACTCTTGAACGTGTGACTTGAGAAGGACTCTAACGTTGCATCGTTGTATGTGAACCGCGCGTGTGACTGCTCAGTTGCAAAGTTGTGTCCGACCCCATGGACTGTATCCTGCCAGGCTCCTCTGTCCATGGGATTTTCTGGGCAAGAATTCTGGAATAGGTTTCCATTTCCTCCTCCAGGGGATCTTCCTGACCCAGGGATCGAACCTGCATCTCCTAGTTTGGCCGACGGATTCTTTACCAATGAGCTGCCTGGGAAGCCATATGTGCACGGATGACAGCATAAAACCACTTCTGTGCTTGGGTGTCTTGTGTGACTTTAATATTTAGGATCTTCTGACGGTTGTTGGTGCCTCTTGAGTTGTTATTTTTGTTCTACTGATTACCTCATGTCCAAAGACCTCAGATCTATGTTTAGCCCAGCACTTGGTCAATGAATGGTGTTGGTTATAAAGGGAAACATGGGGAAAAGGTTTTGAATGGGTAGGCAAAAACAAGAAGGCAAGCATGGGCCCTCCTCACAGGATCATCATGTATAAAGAATAACACCCTTCGTGCCTTTATTTGCAGAGTATTCTTCCATCATTTCACCGTTTTATAGAAATAATAACAAAATGGGATTTTCATATTATGACTTAAAAGTTGAGGGGTCCCACTGTGTCTTAGGAACGAATGAAAACACATGTGTCACAAGACTAACTGAAAACAGAAATTTCATATCTGGCCGTGTTCGGAGTCACTTCGCTGACAATATGCTCCTGAGTTTGGAATTCCTTGGAGAGCAGAAGTTGGAAAGGAAATGGCGAGCTATTCCAGTAACATTTGGTTTAAATTTACATGTAATTAAAATTCTGATGTTATGGTACTAATACTTTTCTTTTCTTGGTTTCAGAGACATTAGGTTTTTTTTTTTTTTTTTTTTTGGATACATTTAGCAAAAGTCTCCCTTTTGCTATAATTTCTATTTATTAAGATTATTGAAAATAAAAGGCAAGAGAGTAAAACATGAAAAAGTCTATAGCTTCCCTATCTCTCAAGAGATAGTCACTAGGCTTTTTTAGCAAGTGGAGGTTTGCCCTGTCACATTATATCATGCTGGTTAGTAAATAAATACCTAAGTCTAAGTTTGGGATATGACCATTTGGAAAAAAAAAAAAAGTAAAAAAGTAATTTATTTTTTAGCTGCAACAGGGTGATGAGCACAAAAGGGGGCTTTTGATTCATCTGACATTGTAGTTAGAATTAATAATCTAACGATGAAAAATATTACATGACTCCTTCTTAAAGTTGACAATTAAAATACATGACTATCCTTGAGAATTCCTGGAATAAGGAAATTATATAGTCTTAAAACTTTAAGATTTTCTATCAAGATATAAAAGTAATTGCATTTCTTTACATTTTCCATTTGATGTATAATCCAGCCGCTTTATGGTTTCACCAAGAAACTGACCTTGAGAATTAATACCAAGGATCTTGCAGGGAAAATAAAAAAGAGAACACACTAAACAATACACCACACAGTGGTGAGGCGAGCTGTAATGTTTCTCTGCAGATCCATACTGGACAAAAGCTGTCTCATATTTCTAATGCCGTGACACGTAAACCATGCTGCATACATGCGCTTTCAACTCTGGCGTTTAGAATGCATGTATATGAGCAGAGGGCCATTCTGACTTCCCATCTTTTCATTGCAATCTCTGTAGCACTTCCAAAAGTCCTTAGCTGGAGGATAGATTTGGAGTCTGCTGCTTTTCTGCTCTCCACACATTCAGGTAACCATTCCAAAGCTGCCAAAATACCACTGGAGAGGGAACTTGGTTACTGAAACTAGCAGTACCCGATGGTCCTTCCCCACCTGCACCCTCATGTCCTCAGCCTGCCTTTTGTCTACAGTAGAATTTTAGCCAAATAATAAGCTTAATCAGAGAAGTGCAGAAACAAAGGGAAACAGTTCAACAAGACTAATAATAGTTTAGTCATTAAGCAAAGTCAAGATGTTTAGTTGCTCTTCATGGGCTATAGATATTATTCGGAGTCATAGCCTCTGAGCTGCCTTATAGAGACTAAGACCTCCACCAGGTGAAACAAGTTAACTACATGATGATCAGACTATAGCCATAAGCTGCCACAATTCTAAGAACTGGCTTGAAAGAAATGGGAGCAAACCAACCCTGGAAATGAAAGTTCAAACTACCGCACAATTGCACTCATCTCACATGCTAGCAAAGTAATGCTCAAAATTCTCCAAGCCAGGCTTCAATAGTATGTGAACCATGAAATTCCAGATGTTCAAGCTGGATTTAGAAAAGGCAGAGGAACCAGAGATCAAATTGCCAACATCCGTTGGATCATTGAAAAAGCAAGAGAGTTCCAGAAAAACATCTACTTTTGCTTTATTGACTATGCCAAAGCCTTTGACTGTGTGGATCATAACAAACTGTGGAAAATTCTTCAAGAGATGGAATACCAGACCTCCTGACCTGCCTCCTGAGAAATCTGTATGCAGGTCAGGAAGCAACAGTTAGAACTGGACGTGGAACAGCAGACTGGTTCCAAATCTGGAAGGAGTATTTCAAGGCTATATATTGTCACCCTGCTTCTTTAACTTATATGCAGAGTACATCATGAGAAATGCTGGACTGGATGAAGCACAAACTGGAATCAAGATTGCTGGGAGAAATATCAATTACCTCAAGTATGCCAATGACACCACCCTTATGGCAGAAAGTGAAGAGGAACTAAAAAGCCTCTTGATGAAAGTGAAAGTGGAGAGTGAAAAAGTTGGCTTAAAGCTCAACATTCAGAAAACTAAGATCATGGCATCTGGTCCCATCACTTCATGGCAGATAGATGGGAAAACAGTGGAAACAGTGACAGACTTTATTTTTTTTGGACTCCAAAATCACTGCAGATGGTGATTGCAGCCATGAAATTAAAAGACGCTTGCTCCTTGGAAGAAAAATTATGGCCAACCTAGACAGCATATTAAAAAGCAGAGACATTGCTTTGCCAACAAAGGTCCATCTGGTCAAGGCCATGGTTTTTCCAATAGTCTTGTATGGATGTGAGAGTTAGACTATAAAGAAAGCTGAGAACTGAAGAATTGATGCTTTTGAACTGTGTGTTGGAGAAGACTCTTGAGAGTCCCTTGGACAGCTAGGAGATCCAACCAGTCCATCCTAAAGGAAATCAGTCCTGAATATTCATTGGAAGGACTGATGCTGAAGTGGAAACTCCAGTACTTTGGCTACCTGATGTGAAGAACTGACTCATTTGAAAAGATCCTGATGCTGGAAAAGACTGAAGGTGGGAGGAGAAGGGGATGACAGAGGATGAGATGGTTGGATGGCATCACCGACTCAATGGACATGAGTTTGAGTAAACTCCAGGATTTGGTGATGGACAGGGAGGCCTGGCGTGCTGTAGTCCAAGGGGTCACAAAGATTCAGACACGACTGTGCGACTGGACTAAACTGAACTGAAAAAACCAAGATGATGCTGGTCAGACCACTGCATGACCAGTTTCAAAATGACTATGCTGTCTCTACCTGTAGCCCCCTCCCACCATCTATACACCTCTGAAACTACTCTTAAAACACTCTTGCACACTGATTGTCAGTTGGGGTGGGGGGCTGGGGGGTGGATCTTTGAACTGGAGTATGTCCCCGCACCTGGGTGCTGGCCTTTGAAATAAAGCAAACTTGCCTTTCCGCCAAACTTTTCTTTATTGGCTTTGGAGCCAGGACACCTGGACCCACTTTCACTAACAGATATTAGCACCCAGTGAGGCTAAACTCTGGCGATATTTTTCTCCCAGAGTTTTCCCCGAGCAAAGCTGCTACCATGATGATGTGGTGGGAAGGCTTCAAGGAGCTGCTGCTCACAGCTAGGTGGCCCCAGAAGGAGGTATGGAGGGACGTTCCTAGCAGCCGTCAATACCATTTGTTTTGGGGATCCTCCCTGTTTCTCCCCTGCTCGGCATTGGCTGCCAACCTGTGTTTTTCCTTAGTGGAATGGAAAGATGCCTCTGGACAAGCTGACGAGCTCCTAGACGCAGTAAATCCACCCATGTGCACCCAGCTACCTTCTCTTTTGAGGGTGAAGTGCTGTTTGGGCATTTTTTGCCGACTGGTTCTGACAGGGGTCTGCCACTGAGGAGTTTATGAGCGCTGAGTGTTATTCGGGTGTGTTGGCAGTCGGTTCTGACGTGTATCTGACGTTGAGGCCTATTTGTGTTGGAAGTGTTTCTTTTCAGACTTCATGTGGGTAATCTTCTGGAGGGTTTCTGACAGCTCTGTCTTCTGCTATGTGAGTCTGTATTCCATTTTGTGTGATTGGTATTCTTGTTGCCTTTTGAAAAATGAGAAATTACATTTCAGTTCTTCTTCAAACTCTGAAAAAAAATGGTTGAGATGAATGAAACTCCTTTGAAACTCCAAAACTGATTCCTTTTGCATATTCAGTCAGAGAAAGCTTGATTGATAAAATCCTTTTTTTTCCCCCCAGAATTCTTACCCCAAAAGAAGAAAACTATTTCTAAGAGAAAGCTTGAAGTCAACTCATACCATGACCTTGAGATAAAAACTAGCATTCCTGTCCCCAACCCTTCCTTGCTGCCAGCCTCTGGAATGAAGCAAACTTTCCTTTCCACCAACCTTGCCTCTTCATTGGCTTCAGAATGGCAAGCAGCTGGGCCCACTTTTGGTAATATTGCCATGTGTTCTGTATTTTGTAAATGGACCCTATTATTCTCCATAAGACCCCTTAGCAGCAATTCCAAAGGAGCGGGCTCAAGATTTGATTATCCAGGTCCCTCTCCTGAACACATATTTCACATCTGACACTTTCACTGGTTGTGGATAAAGCAGTGTGAACCTTAAAAATGTGTGCGTCTTCCTAGAATACTCTGGCCCAGCAAAGTCTTTCATTGGACTTTGTGCTTTGAGTTGAAATCTTGTCTGATTGGAAAGTGTTTCGGGGAACAGATTTTGTTATTTTTCTAAGCCAGGCTGCAGGAATTGAACTGGAGATATCACTAACCAAAAGGAATTTATTTTTTTCCCTCTCAAAGAGCTGGGAACCAAAGGAAATGACTCCAATGTTGAAAATCCTTTTATTTCCTCTGTGGACTATATCTGTGCAGCTGAGACGAACCTTTCCAGTTGGCCCCCTCCCAGACCTTATGGGAACTGAGATTAGGAAGTGGTGTGGTCAAAATAGTCCTTGGACAAATTGCTTCCAGTCTACAAAACCTCAGAGTTCTTGACAAAGCCATTTTTTTTCTTGCCACGTTTTATTTTTTTCACATGAGTGACTGACCTGTCACTCGTTAATTACCCTGCTAGGATTTCTGCAGTTCTTTTAGTAATCTCTATTTTTTTCCCCCATTTCTTTTGGAAGGAGGAAACAGAGTTTGTCAGAGAAGTAGGCAGGGTGTCTGTAAAATTTCTGTCTGTAAGACATCACGCCTTTTGCCCATTTCCATTGCCTTCCATTTGACATAAAAATATTGCCGGGCCACAGTCAAGCTTATAGAGATGTGCTTTCTTCCTTCCCTGATGGCATTCTACACTTTTCTTCTTGCTTTGTTTTTCCATATCTGAAAATAATAAATACTGGATGAGCCCTCAAAATTCAATATCCACAACTCCCTTTGACATGATCCTGCCCCTGGGAAAGAGAAAGATAGTCTTCACTCTGTGAGATATGATGCTCCCTTGGCTTCCCTACTCGGTCCTGGGATCTGACTTAGGGTGCCCAGCATAGAGCTGGTATGTTTTGTACCTTCAGACTTATTTACAGAATGTAGTGGGCTCGTGTGGGCAGCGTGTCATACCATTGGCATGCATAGAGCAGGTAAAAGACAGATTTAGGACATCCTTTACAAAGTCAGGAACTGTTCTCTAATTCAAGACTGTGCTGAGGGGATAGCAGTGGACACAATACTCTGTTCTTCCAAAAATGCTTAGTTCTTCCATGTATCTTATCTACTTCATGGGAAGCGATATGGCAGACGCTCCCTTGCTAGGGTGAACAATTCTGTACCAACCTAAAGCCTCTCAGACCTTCGCAGAGGTGGTTGTTCCTTGTCGCAGTGGCGGTCTTCCCAGGAGGTATGTGGATTGAATGGGGACTGGTGGTGGTTCTTATTTAACACACATGCTACTTTATTAAAATGGAATTTGGTAGATGGATATTTAGTATTGAATGGAGTCTATACATGCTAGTTAGTATAACTTGATTTGACCCCAAATTTGTCAAATATGATGGCTTTCACATTTTTTAATGAAGTATAGTAGGTTTACAATATTGTGTTTGTTTCAGGTATACAGTGATTTGATTGCATGTATTTCTTTCAGATTATTTTTCCTTATAAGTTATTTTTAAAAATTGGACTTAATTCCCTATGCTATACAGTAGGTCCTTGCTGTTTATCTATTTTATATATAATAGTGTGTATATGTTAGTCTCAAACTCCTAAATTTTTGCCCCCCTTTCCTCTTTCGTAAACATAAGTTTGTTTTCTAAGTCTGTGGGCCAATTTTTGTTTTGTAAATGGTTCATTTGTATCATTTTTATGTGTGTGTTAGTCAGGCCTGTCTGACTCTTCATGACCCCATAAACTGTAGCCCACCAGGCTCCTCTGTCCATGGAATTCTCTAGGCGAGAAGACTGGAGTGGGTTATCATGCTTTTCTCCAGGGAATCTTTCTGAAGAAGAAGGAGCTGAACCTGCATCTCCTGTGTCTCCTGCATTGCAAGCAGATTCTTTACCATCTGAGCCACCAGGGAAGCCCAGATTCCAAATGATATGATATTTGCCTTTCTCTGACTTCACTTAGTATGATCATCTCTAGGTCCATCTGTGTTGCTGCCAATAGCATTATTTCATTCTTTTTTGTGACTGATTATACTTCAAATATGTATTTTTTGACAGACACTGTGCTTGGCACTGGCATAGGAAACAGGAAAGGTGTATTGCCTATAGTCAGAGAGTAGGACAGGCAGATGCTCTGTACACATATATGTAAGACTAAAACATAAGATGAACACAGTAGCTGATAGTATGTAATGGCCAGTGAGCACTTTTTACATGTCAGACATTCTTGTAATGAATCCACTTTCTTGAGTTCATTTAATCCTCCCAATGACTCCATGAAATAGGTATAAAGGTTATTAGCATTTCACGGGCGAGGATAGCCTGGCGCTCTTCTCAGCATCATTCAGCCTCCTATCCATGCAGCCGGAGTCCAGACAGTTCCAGGATAAATCCTCTCACCTGCTATGCAATCAACTTGAGTGCTCTTGGGCAAAAATGAGGAAGTAGTTACATTTACCCTCAGTTTAGAAAAGGCACACAGGAAAGTTTCAGGGAGGAGATGATATTTGAGCTTGACTCTAAAAGGTCAGTGAGAGCTTATGCAGTAGAAATGGCAGAGAGAGATTTACCTGGAATAGGGAAGTACTGGCAATGGCAGAAAGTTCCAGTAGAGCATGGTGTTTTCTGATGGTTTAAAAGTTCAGGGCTTGCATGCATGGGAACAGGAAGTGACATAACCTGAAATGCAAGCTCAAATTCTCTTGTGAATTTTTCATGTATTAAAGCCAGAGTAAAGAAACTATTGCCAAGGAAATGGGGACCAAAGAGAGATTTATAGACAGAGGAAAATAAATGTGGTCAGAGCTACCTTTTTGGAAACTCAATTCTAGCAAAAGATCTGCAGATGAGAGAGGAGGACAGCTAGATGCAGCAACACAGAAGGATGAATCCTTTCTCTTGCTTCCATCTCGTAGCAACAGAAAATATGGCCAAACAGGGATGCAGGCTGTGCTTCTCCATAAGCATAAGGAGGAGGCTGAAGGAAGGTGGGAAACCCAGAGCCAATGCGGAGAGTCCATCATTAGGAGCCTGTCCTTGGCATATGCCCCTTGTCTTCAAGCCTTCCACCTGTGGCTGTAGACCTCCTCCCTTCTACTTTATCAGCATATTCGCATCTCAGGAAGAATGACAAGACTAAAGGGCAAAGGACAAGTGGCAGCTGAGTGTGGCTTTGTTCAAGAGCTTTCCACATATGTATCTTTGGCCCCAGACTGTAACAGAGTCATGGGTGCAGGATACTTAGATGAGGCTGGAAATTGTGGTTCATGTAGCTGGGCACATTGCCAACCATTAATAAATATCGATAAATAATAAATAGGAACAGAATTCTATCACAGTGGATATTACAATTGGCTCTGTGCGAGTTTTCTTTTTCAATATGTTCTCTTTCAACCCACTTTGAGGGTTTTTTTAAATCATAATTAGATATTAAATTTCAAAAGCTTTTTCTGCATCTATTGAGATGGTCATATGACTTTTCAATTTGTTAATGTGATTTATCACTTTGATTTTGCAGATTTTCCCATGGTGTATGATTTTTATTATTTTTTAATTTATTTATTTTAATTGGAGGCTACTTACTTTACAATATTGTAGTGTTTTTTGGCCATACATTGACATGAATCAGCCATGGGTGTACATGTGTTCCCCATCCTGAACCCCCTTCCCACCTCCCTCCTCATCCCATCCTTCTGGGTTATCCCAGTGCACCAGCCCTGAGCACCCTGTCTCATGTATCGAACCTGTACAGGTGATCTGTTTCACATATGATAATATACATGTTTCAATGCTATTCTCTCAAATCATCCCACCCTCGTCTTCTCCCACAGAGTTAATGTGTTACTGAATTTGGTTTGCTAATATTTTGTTGAGAAATTTTGCATCATTCATCAGTAACAGTGACCTTTATTTTTCTTTTTTGTGATACCTTTGTCTAGTTTTGATATCATGGTCCTTGCTGGCCTCATAGTATAAGTTCAGTAACATTCATTCCTCTTCAGGTTTTTGAAATAATTTGAAAAGGATGGGCAAGGGGCTTTGGAAATGGAAAAGGTGAAGTAGAGACATTTTAAAGGTGAGGATCCGAAAGACCCAGGTACCAATAAGATGAGGCGGGCTGGGGATGGGGAAGCATCAAGGAAGATGCTATATTTGTCAACTGGATCAGTGATAATGGTTTTAACTGATATGAGGAGAAAAAAAATCAGTTTTATGGACAAAGCAGTGCATGTGATTCAGATATGTTGAGTCAGATACAGCACTGGGACATCCCTTGTAAAAGTTGGTATAAGTAGACTTAAAGTTGTGGCGATGACGACATGGATGTCAGTTCACTCTGAACCACAACAGCTGATTAAGTCACCTAATGAGAGCATACAGGGTGGCAGATACCACAAGACCAAAGAGATGAACTCTTTAAGGACAAAGCAGAAAAAGTCAGGAAAACAGACAGGGAGCAATGCCGTAAAAGTGAACAGTAGCACTTCTAGAAAGAGATTCTCAACAGTGTTAAGTACCTTGAAGATTCCAGGAAGATAGTGGGTCAGCAATTAGGTCATTATTAGTTTACAACATATGCTAGAAAAATAAGCGTGTTGATATATATACTTCATGACTTTTTTTTTCTTTTTAATTGGAGGCTAATTACTTTACAATATTGTGGTGGTTTTGCCATACATTCACATGAATCAGCCATGGGTGTACATGTGTTCCTCATCCTGACCCTCCTTCCCACCTCCCTCCCCATCCCATCCCTCAGGGTCATCCCAGTGCACCAGCCCTGAGCACCCTGCCTCATGCATCGAACCTGGACTGGCGATCTATTTCACATATAATAATATACATGTTTCAATGCTATTCTCTCAAATTATCCCACCCTCGCCTTCTCCCACAGAGTCCAACAGTCTGTTCTGTACATCTGTGTCTCTTTTGCTGTCTCGCATATAGGGTCATTGTTACCATCTTTCTAAATTCCATATATATGCATTAATATACTGTATTGGTGCTTTTCTTTCTGACTTACTTCGCTCTGTATAATAGGTTCCATTTTCATCCACCCCATTAGAACCGATTCAAGTACATTCTTTTTAATAGCTGAGTAATATTGCATTGTATATATGTTCCACTGCTTTCTTATCCATTTGTCTGCCGATGGACATCCAGGTTGCTTCCATGTCCTGGCTATTATAAACAGTGCTGCAGTGAACATTGAGGTACACGTGTCTCTTTCAATTCTGGTTTCCTCAGAGTGTATGCCCAGCAGTGGGATTGCTGTTTCGTATTGCAGTTCTATTTCCAGCTTTTTAAGGAATCTCCACACTATTCTCCATAGTGGCTGTATTAGTTTGTATTCCCACCAACAGTGTAAGAGGGTTCCTTTTTCTCCGCACCCTCTCCAGCATTTGTTGTTTGTAGACTTTTTGATAGCAGCCATTCTGACTGGCGTGAGATGGTACCTCATTGTGGTTTTAATTTGCATTTCTCTGATAATAAGTGATGTTAAGCATCTTTTCATGTGTTTGATATCCATTTGTATGCCTTCTTTGGAAAAATGTCTGTTTAGTTCTTTGGCCCATTTTTTTATTGGATCGCTTATTTTTCTGGTATTGAGCTACATGAGCTGCTTATATATTTTTGAGATTAATTATTTGTCAGTTGTTTCACTTGCTATTATTTTCTCCCATTCTGAAGGCTGTCTTTTCCCCTTGCTTATAGTTTCCTTCGTTGTGGAAAAGCTTTTAAGTTTAATTAGGTCCCATTTGTTTATTTTTGCTTTTATTTCCATTACTCTGGGAGGTGGGTCATAAAGGATCCTGCTGTGATTTATGTCATAGAGTGTTTTGCCTATGTTTTCCTCTAGGAGTTTTATGGTTTCTTGTCTTATATTTAGATCTTTAATCCACTTTGAGTTTCTTTTTGTGTATGGTGTTAGAAAGTGTTCTAGTTTCATTCTTTTACAAGTGGTTGACCAATTTTCCCAGCACTACTTGTTGAAGAGATTGTCTTTTCTCCATTGTATATTCTTGCCTCCTTTGTCAAAGATGAGGTGTCCCTATGTGCGTGGATTTATCTCTGGGCTTTCTATTTTGTTCCATTGATGTATGTTTCTGTCTTTGTGCCAATACCGTACTGTCTTGATGACTGTTGCTATGTGGTATAGCTTGAAGTCAGGCAGGTTGATTCCTCCACTTCCATTCATCTTTCTCAAGATTTCTTTGGCTATTCAAGGTTTTTTGTAATTCCATACAAATTGTGAAATTATTTGTTGTAATTCTCTGAAAAATACTGTTGGTAGCTTGATAGGGATTGCATTGAATCTATAGATTGCTTTGGGTAGTATACTCATTTTCACTATATTGATTCTTCTGATCCATGAACATGGTACATTTCTCCATCTATTAGTGTCTTCTTTGATTTCTTTCATCTGTGTTTTATAGTTTTCTATATATAGGTCTTTTGTTTCTTTAGGTAGATTTATTCCTAAATATTTTATTCTTTTCATTGCAATGGTGAATGGAATTGTTTCCTTAATTTCTGTTTCTATTTTCTCATTGTTAGTGTATAGGAACACAAGGGCTTTCTGTGTGTTAACTTTACATCCTACAATTTTACTATATTCATTAATTACCTCTAGTAATTTTCTGGTGGAGTCTTTAGGGTTTTCTATGTAGAGGATCATGTCATCTGCAAACAGTGAGAGTTTTACTTCTTCTTTTCCAGTCTGGATTCCTTTTATTTCTTTTTCTGCTCTGATTGCTGTGGCCAAAACTTCCAAAACTATGTTGAATAGTAGTGGTGAGATTGGGTATCGTTGTCTTGTTCCTGACTTTAGGGGAAATGCTTTCAATTTTTCACCATTGAGGATAATGTTTGCTGTGGTTTATCATATATGGCTTTTATTACGTTGAGGTATGTTCCTTCTATGACTGCTTTCTAGAGGGTTTTTATTATAAATGGATGTTGAATTTTGTCAAAGGCTTCCTCTGCATCTATTGAGATAATCATATGGTTTTTATCTTTTAATTTGTTAATGTGGTGTATCACATTTATTGATTTGCAAATATTGAAGAATCCTTGCATTCCTGGGATAAAGCCCACTTGGTCATGAGGTATGATCTTTTTAATATGTTGTTAGATTCTGTTTGCTAAAATTTTGTTAAGGATTTTTGAATCTATGTTCATCAGTGATACTGACTTGTAGTTTTCTTTTTTTTGTGGCATCTTTGTTTGGTTTTGGTATTAGGGTGATGGTGGCCTCATAGAATGAGTTTGGAACTTTACCTTCCTCTGCGGTTTTCTGGAAGAGTTTGAGTAAGACAGGTGTTAGCTCTTCTCTAAATTTTTGGTAGAATTCAGCTGTGAAGCCATCTGGTCCTGGGCTTTTGTTTGTTGGAAGATTTCTGATTACGGTTTTGATTTCTGTGTTTGTGATGGGTCTGTTAAGACTTTCTATTTCTTCGTGGTTCAGTTTTTTAAAGTTATACTTTTCTAAGAATTTTTCCATTTCTTCCAAGTTGTCCATTTTATTGGCATATAGTTGCTGATAGTAGTCTCTTTTGATCCTTTGTATTTCTGTGTTGTCTGTTGTGATTTTTCCATTTCCATTTCTAACTTTGTTGATTTGATTCTTCTCCCTTTGTTTCTTGATGAATCTGGCTATTGGTTTGTCTATTTTATTTATCCTCTCAAAGAACCAGCTTTTAGCTTTGCTGAATTTTTCTATGGTCTCTTTTGTTTCTTTTGCCTTTATTTCTGCCCTAATTTTTGTGATTTCTTTGGTTCTTCATTTCTTCCTTTTCTAGTTGCTTTAGGTATAGAGTTAGGTTATTTATTTGATATCTCTCCTGTCTTGAGGTAGGCTTGTATTGCTACAACCTTCCCCTTAGCACTGCTTTTACTGAATCCCATAGGTTTTGGGTTGTTGTGTTTTTATTTTCATTATTTTCTATGCATATTTAGATTTCTTTTTTTTATTTCTTCTGTGATTTCTTGATTATTCAGAAGTGTGTTGTTTAGCCTCCATATGTTTGTAGTTTTCATAGCTGTTTTTTTTTTTCCTGTAGTTGACATCTAATCTTACTGCATTATAATCAGAAAAGATGCTTGAAAAAATTTCAATTTTTTTGAATTTACCAAGGCTATATTTATGACCCAGGATGTGATCTGTCCTGGAGAAGGTTCTGTGTGCACTTTAGAAAAAGGTGAAATTCATTGTTTTAGGGTGAAATATCCTATAGATATCAATTAGATCTAACTGGTCCATTGTATCATTTAAAGTTTGTGTTTTCTTGCTAATTTTCTCATTAGTTGATTTATCCATAGGTGTGAATGGGGTATTAAAGTCTCCCACTATTATTGTGTTACTGCTAATTTCCCCTCTCATATTTGTTAACCTTTGCCTTACATATTCAGAGAAGGCAATGGTACCCCACTCCAGTACTCTTGCCTGGAAAATCCCATGGATGGAGGAGCCTGGTGGGCTACAGTCCATGGGGTCGCTAAGAGTCGGACATGACTGAGCGACTTCACTTTCACTTTTCACTTTCATGCATTGGAGAAGGAAATGGCAACCCACTCCAGTGTTCTTGCCTGGAGAATCCCAGGGATGGGGGAGCCTGGTGGGCTGCTGTCTATGGGGTCACACAGAGTCAGACACAACTGGAGTGACTTAGCAGCAGCAGCAGCAGCAGCAGCCTTACATATTGTGGTGCTCCTATGTTGGGTGCATATATATTTATAATTGTTAGATCTTCTTCTTGGATTGATTCTTTGATCATTATGTAATGTCCTTCTTGGTCTCTTTTCATGGCCTTTATTTCAAAGTCTATTTTATCTGATATGAGTATTGCTACCCCTGCTTTCTTTTGGTCTCTATTTGCATGGAATATCTTTTTCCAGCCCTTCACTTTCAGTCTGTATGTGTCCCTAGGTTTGAGGTGGGTCTCTTGTAGACAGTATATAGAGGGGACTTGTTTTTGTATCCATTTAGCAAGTCTTCATCTTTGATTGGGGCATTCAACCCATTTACATTTAAGGTAATTATTGATAAGTATTATCCTGTTGCCATTTACTTTGTTCTTTTGGATTTGAGTTTATACACCTTTTCTGTGTTTCCTGTCTAGAGAAGATCCTTTAGCATTTGTTGGAGAGCTGGCTTGGTGGTGCTGAATTCTCTGAGCTTTTGCTTGTTTCTAAAGCTTTTTATGCTTTTTATTTCTCCTTCATATTTGAATGAGATCCTTGCTGGGTACAGTAATCTGGGTTGTAGGTTTTTCTCTCTCATCACTTCAAGTTATGCTCTGCCATTCCCTTCTGGCTTGAAGAGTTTCTATTGAAAGATCAGCTCTTATCCTTATGGGGATCCCCTTGTAGGTTAATTGTTGTTTTTTCCTTGCTGATTTTAACATTTGTTCTTTGCATTTGATCTTTGTTAATTTGATTAATATGTGTCTTGGGGTGTTTTGCCTTGGGTTTATCCTGTTTGGGACACTCTGGGTTTCTTGGACTTTCGTGCTTATTTCCTTCCCCATTTTAGGGAAGTTTTTCAACTATTATCTCCTCAAGTATTTTCTTATGGCCTTTCTTTTTGTTGTCTTCTTCTGGGATTCCTATGATTCAAATGTTGGGGTGTTTGACATTGTCTAAGAGGTCTCTGAGGTTGTCTTCATTACTTTTATTTTTTTTTTCTTTTTTCCTCTCTGCTTCATTGATTTCCACCATTCTATCTTCCACCTCACTTATCTTATCTTCAGAGTTCTTTTGGTCTCAACTATTGCATTATTTATTATTGATTGATTCTTTTTTATTTCTTCTAGGTCCTTGATAAACTTTCTCAGTCCTTGTCTCCAGACTATTTATCTGTAACTCCATTTTGTTTTCAAAATTTTGGATCATTTTTACTATCATTATTCTGAATTCTTTTTCAGAGACTCCCTATCTCCTCCTCTTTTGTTTGGTTTAGTGGGCTTTTATCGTGTTCCTTTACCTGCTGAATATTTCTCTGCCTTTTCGTCTTGTTTAGGTTGCTGTGTTTGGGGTGGCCTTTCTGTGTGCTGGAAGTTTGTGATTCCTCTTTATTGTGGAGGTTCCTCCCTGTGGGTGGGGTTGGACGAGTGGCTTGTCAAGGTTTCCTGGTTATGGAAACTTGCATTGGTGTTCTGGTGGGTGGAGCTGGATCTCTTCTCTGTGGAGTGCAATGAAGTGTCCAGTAGTGAGTTTTGAGGTGTCTGTGGGTTTGGTATGACTTTTGGCCGCCTGTATTTTAATGCTTGGGGTTATGTTCCTGCATTGTTGGAGAATTAGCTTGGTATGTCTTGCTCTGAAACTTGTTGGCTCTTGGATGGAGCTTGGTTTCAGTGTAGGTATGGAGGCTGTTGGATGAGCTCTTGTCGATTAATGTTCCCTGGAGTCAGGAGATTTCTGGTGACCTCAAGTTTTGGATTTAGGCCTCCTGCCTCTGGATTTCAGTCTTATTCTTGTAGAAGCCTTAAGACGTCTCCATCTGTACAGCACCGATGACAAAACATCTAGGTTAATGACGAAAAGTTTCTCCACAGTGAGGGACACCCAGAGAGGTTCACCAAGTTAGATGGAGAAGAGAAGAGGGAGGAGGGAGATAGAGATGACCAGGAGGAGAAGAGGAGGAATCAAAAAGGGCGAGAGCAGTCTAGCCAGTAATCAATTCCCTATTTGCTCTCCACAGTCTGGAACACTCAGAGAGGTTCATGGAGTTCCATAGAGAAGAGAAAAGGGAGGAAGGAAATAGAGGTCACCAGGAGGAGAGGAGCGGAAGTCAAAAGTAGAGAGACCAATCTAGCCTGTAATCAGTTCCCTAAGTTTTTTCCACAGCCCAGAACATCCAAAGATATTCACAGAGTTAAGTAGAGAAGAGAAGGGGGAGGGAGGAGATAGAGGTGACCTGGGGGAAAGAAAGGAGAGTCAAAAGGGGAGAGAGCAATCAAGCCAGTAATCACACTCCCAAGTAAAAATGGCTACTGAAGATTAGATTCTTAAAGGTACAAAATTGATAACAAATGCCAAAAAGCAAAGATTAAAAATCTGGAGTAGAGGTTAGACTCTCAAAAATACAATATTAGAAAAACAAAACAAAATCTCGAAAGTTATATAAAAAATATGAAATTTGCTTTAAAAATAGGGTCTTTTTTTTTCAAGGTAATAGTTTTAAAAATAAAATTAAAGGATTTGGACTCTGTGGGAGAGGGAGAGGGTGGGATGATTTGGGAGAATGGCATTGAAATACGTATAATATCATATATGAAACGAGTCGCCAGTCCAGGTTCGGTGCATGATACTGAATGCTTGGGGCTGGTGCACTGGGACGACCCAGAGGGATGGTATGGGGAGGGAGGAGGGTTCAGGATGGGGAACACATGTATACCTGCGACGGATTCATTTCAAATTTGGCAAAACAAATACAATATTATAAAGTTTGGCTGCGATCCAAAAGTCTAAAAGTAATAAATGCTGGAGAGGGTGTGGAGAAAAGGGAACCCTCTTACACTGTTGGTGGGAATGCAAACTAGTACAGCCACTATGGAGAACAGTGTGGAGATTCCTTAAAAAACTGGAAATAGAACTGCCTTATGATCCAGCAATCCCACTGCTAGGCATATACACTGAGGAAACCAGAAGGGAAAGAGACACGTGTACCCCAATGTTCATCGCAGCACTGTTTATAATAGCCAGGACATGGAAGCAACCTAGATGTCCATCAGCAGATGAATGGATAAGAAAGCTGTGGTACATATACACAATGGAGTATTACTCAGCCATTAAAAAGAATACATTTGAAGCAGTTCTAATGAGATGGATGAAACTGGAGCCTATTATACAGAGTGAAGTAAGCCAGAAAGAAAAACACCAATACAGTATACTAATGCATATATATGGAATTTAGAAAGATGGTAACAATAACCCTGTGTACAAGACAGCAAAAAAGACACTGATGTATAGAACAGTCTTATGGACTCTGTGGGAGAGGGAGAGGGTGGGAAGATTTGGGAGAATGGCATTGAAACATGTAAAATATCATGTATGAAATGAGTTGCCAGTCCAGGTTCGATGCATGATACTGGATGCTTGGGGCTGGTGCACTGGGACGACCCAGAGGGATGGTATGGGGCGGGAGGAGGGAGGAGGGTTCAAGATGGGGAACACATGTATACCTGTGGCGGATTCATTTTGATATTTGGCAAAACTAATACAATTATGTAAAGTTTAAAAATAAAATTAAAAAAAATAAATAAATTACATAAGCCAAAAAATAAATAAATAAAAAAATAAAAGTTAACCTTATATCAAAAAAATAATAAAAATAAAAATAAAAGAAAAGAGAAAAAAAAGAAAAAATAAAATTAAAGGATTAATAAAAATGTAAACATTAAAAAATTAAAAAGAAATTTAAAAATGATAATAGTAAAATATATCTAAGAATTTCTCTGGAGCTGTTGAGGGCAGTGTGTGGTCAGTTCAGTTCTGATAGTTCCTTGTTCCACCTTATACTTCTCAAAGTCTATAGGTCCCTTCCAATGTATTCAGTGTTAATTACAGGGTTTTAATCTGTTGCACTTGTCACTTCCAGAGCCCTTCCCTCTTCTTGGTTTATTTTGGCTTCTTCTGTTTGCAAGTCTCTTCAGTATCTAACTTCTGCCCTGACACAGGGGGTGAAGGTGGTCACTTATTTAGGCTCACTTGTTCAGTCGTGCTGTGGGGAGGGAGGAACACTGCAAACAAATATCGCTGGCGTGTGTGGGGAGAGCCTGCAGTGTCTGGGCCACACTGGGTTTGCCCCTGCTCAGGGCGTGTGTGCTTTCCTGGTCTACACTTCTCAGGCTCCAGGCTGGGGGAACTTTCTAAAGTGGGCCCTGGGTTGCAGGCACTTCCCAGGTCTAAGCCGCTCAGGTTCAGGTTCTCGGGTACTCCACAAAGGCACAGACTCAGTTGGGCCTGCATTTTGTGCCTGCGTTTTGTGCCCTTCCCAGGTCTGAGCAGCTCAGGCAACCAGGTGCTTGGCGAAGGCACACTCCCCAGGTGAGGTGCATCTTATCACCTCCCCGGTCCCGGCTGCTAGGTTTCCTGGGTGCTCAGCTGCGTCTCAGGTGTGCCATGTGTCTCTTCTGGAGAGCTGATCTCTGGCTGCAACCCTCCTGACGGATGTCAACCATCCAGGATCCCAGGAAGGCTTGGTTAGTGGCTGAGAACCCGCTCACAGTTTGGTAGGGGGTGCTGTTTCTGGGGCCGAGTTTGCCACTTTTCTTCCAGCTCAGGCTGTTGCCCGCCTGCCTCTCTGCCTCCAGCGGGGGATGGGCTGGTCCGCAGCCGGCTAGCTCTCCTCTGGTGTTGGTTTGCTCAGTCCTTTGTTCAGTGAGCAGCCCAGCAGTGCCTTAGGTTAGAGCTTTTCTCGGTAAAGTTCTTTCTCTCTGTCTCTCCCTCTCTCTTTCCTCCTCTTTTTTTTCCCGTCTCTGGCCATCCCATGGCTTGGGTTGCTATCTCAGGTTAGCTCGGTCAGAGCACTCAGGGCGTTCAGGCCGGGCCTTGCTCTAAGCAGTGCAGCCAGCGCCTCCCTGTTCAGCCCCTGCTTGCTGGTGGCCGAGGCCAGAGTCTGGGATACTTCTCCTCTGGATGTTGCTGTTAGGCGCATAATCTGTGGGGTTTATTTGTTTATTTTTTCCTCCCAGTTATGTTGCCGTCTGAGATTCCAAAACTCCCCACAGACCCTCCAGTGAGCGGTCTCCTGGTGTTTGGAAACTTCTCTTTTAAGACTCTTTCCCCGGAACGGGTCTCCATCCCTAACTCTTGTCTCTCTTTTTATCTTTTATATTTTGTCCTATCTCCTTTCTAAGACAATGGGCGGCCTTTCTGGGTGCCTGGTGTCCTCCCCCAGCGTTCAGAAGCTGTTTTGTGATATTGTGATATTTTCTTAGTGTTCAAATGATCTTTTGATGAATTTGTGGTGGAGAAAGTGGTCTCCCCATCCTATTCCTCTGCCATCTTAGGTCCGCCTCTTCTTAATTTTGTATATAGGTTGATTTCATATTCTTTTAGGGATTAGTTGTGTTTAGAGAAGATATCATGTGGAAGTCAAGACTGTTCCAAAATCTACTGAAAGACAAAAATGGTGTTAGGGGATAATAAAAACATCAAATAAATATTGGCACATACTATGAGTCAAGTCCTGCAATGCAGGAGACCCAGGTTCGATCCCTGGGTTGGAAAGATCCCCTTCAGAAGGTACTGGAAACCCACTCCAGTATTCTTGTTGGGGAAATCCCAGGGACAGAGCAGCCTAGTGGGCTGAAGTCCATGGTGTCACAGAGTCGGACATGGCTGAGCGACTAACACTTTCTACTTTTTCTCTGTGCTATACAGTAATCCCTTGTTTTTTAATCCATTTTATATATACCAGTTTGCATCTGCTAATCCCAAACTCCCACTCCATCCCTCCCTACCCCAACTCTGCTTGGCAACCACAAGTTTATCTCTATGTCCCTGACTCTGTTTGTTTCATAGATAGGTTCATGTGTATCATATTTTACATTCCACATCTAAGTGATACCATATGGTAATTGTATGATAATTTCTAGTTGCATCCATGTTGCTGCAAATGGCATTATTTTGTTCTTTCTTATGACTGAGTACTATTCTATTGTCTGTGTGTGATATCTTTATCCATTCATCTGCTAATGGACATTTAGCTTGTTTCCAAGTCTTGGCTTTTGTGAATAATGCTGTTATGAATATTGGGGTGCATGTACCTTTTTGAGTTATAGTTTTGTCTGTGTATATGCCCTGGAGTGGGATTGTTGGGTCACATGGTAATTCTATTTTTAGTTTTCTGTGGAAGCTCCATATTGTTTCCACAGTGCCTACACCAATTTACGTTCCTACCAAGAGTGTAGGAGGGTTTCCTTTTCTCCACACCCTCCCCCAGCATTTGTTATTTGTAGACTTTTTAACCAGTATGAGATGGTAACTCATTGTAGTTTTGATTTGCATTTCTCTAATAATTAGTGGTTTTAAGTATCTTTTTGTGTGCCTATTGGTTGTCTGTATTTCTTCTTTGGAAGAATGTCTTTTTAGGTTTTGTGCTCATTTTTGGTTGGGTTTTTTGTTAAGATGTATGAGCTGCTAAACACCCATTTTTGTAGTTTTTAAAAACTGTAACTTGTAGAACACATGGGGTAACTTAAAAGTTAGAATGCAACCCTGTTATGAGTAAGTAAAAGTAACTTGCAAAGTTTACAGTTTAAAATAGTCCTTGCCTCTTACCTTTTTTGGAATGTAGAGCTTTCATCCATGCACTCACAGTATATGCTGAGTGACCATCCTGTGTCTGCCTATACCAGCATTATAGACACGTCAGTCCATAATGACTCATTGTAGATCATTTCTGAGAAATACTAAACAAATATCCACTTTTCTTACATGGACCCACTGCCACTTAGAAATGAGTTCTCTTGAATTTTAAAGACAGAAAAACCATTGTCTTATGAGTTATCTTATGGTATTGGGTACAATCTCATGCGTCTCATGCTATCAAATGGTAGTATCTTTGTTTTAGGCTGTTAAGTAGTTGGTTCCATGCACGGAAACATGCAAATAATGAAAATACTGCAGAAGAAATACAGGAAGACTCTGTTGTTAATAAACATGTATGAATAACATCTCTTGACCTCTTCCATCTCGAGAGAAGGTATGATTAAAGATGCATCATTTAACAGAGATGAGTATGAAAATATTTATGATTTTCAGGGTCAATTAGCAACTCTGTTTTCACCTTAGCAGGAAATGTCAAAAGTTTAAGTGACCATTTTTATCTTGTCAACACACTTTGGACCACTTTGTTCATCTTTCAAACTCAGTGAGACTTTGTAAGCTTATTCATAGTTTGTAATTCACTGAAGCAGGCAACCAGTTATACATTGTGTGTTTCAAGGTGATAAAGATGACACTTTGGTGTCTCAACTGATAAAGTATTCAGTTCTTCCATAAGGAATTTATTATGATGTTCAGAAATAAAAACAACAAAACCAACCTGAGCATGATGCTATGCTATGCTAAGTCACTTCAGTCATGTCCGACTCTGTGCGACCCCATAGACGGCAGCCCACCAGGCTCCCCCGTCCCTGGGATTCTCCAGGCAAGAACACTGGAGTGGGCTGCCATTTCCTTCTCCAATGCATGAAAGTGAAAAGTGAACGTGAAGTCGCTCAGTTGTGTCCGACTCTTAGCGACCCCATGGACTGCAGCCCACCAGGCTCCTCCGTCCATGGGATTTTCCAGGCAAGAGTACTGGAGTGGGGTGCCATTGCCTTCTCCGTGGAGCATGATAGGAATACCTATATGAGCAAGGCTGATGGGTCACTGGGATAGACAGGTGGGAAGGGAGAGCTTGCCTTACTTATATTTCTATGTTCTCCAAATAATTATAGCCTAAACTGACAGTATTGCAAGGCAATTGCCATAGCTTTTATTGATAGTTGTAAAGTACTTTGGTACAACTCTTCTAGAAAGCAATTTTTCCATAAGTTTCAGGCCCTTAGACATATTTCCTCAGCCTTCATACAGTGGTGGTGGTTTAATTGCAAAGTCATGCCCACCTCTTGGCTACAGCCCACCTGGCTCCTCTGTCCATGGGATTTTCCAGATAGGAATACTGGAGTGGTTTGCCATTTCCTTCTCCAAGGGATCTTCCTGACCCAGGGATTGAACCTCAGTCTCCTGCATTGTAGGTGGATTCTTTACCAACTGAGCTACCAGGGAAGCCCATACTATTGGGAACTAATCTTGAGACAGAAATTAATCCAAGAGAAGAAGAAAGTCACCTGTTAACTAAAAATGAGACATATGAGGGCTGAGTAAGGCAAGTCTGTGCGAATGGAGAAGACGTAAGAGATTCAAGAAATGTTAGAAGGTCAATTTGACCTAGTCAGGTGATACGGGGGATAAGTGGAGGACAGGAAAGGGAAGAAGAAGAGAGAGCCTAGAATGACCTCCAGGTTTAAGACTTGGTCAGCTGTCTTGGCTCACTCGTTTAGATACAAAATACACAAGGAGAAAAACATACTGGAAAGGTTACCCAAGGTTTGCATTGAGTACTTGTATTGTATATGAAAGGTCTGTGTGACAAAGATGCTGAGTAGACAAAAAAAGAAGAAAACGGGTCTTGGATTAGACGATACAGATTTGGCTGGAGATGCTGATTTGGAAGTCATAAGTGGTCACTGAGAAGCAACCCAACAAAAGAAGTGAAAATGTATTTATTGAGTGGAATAATGGTACATGGTAAACATTGTGAGGGCTGTGTTGATGCTTAGGAAAATTCTGATGAGCTTCAGTAAAAAATGGGAATAAAAGACATCACTGCTATGATTATAATTGTTATGCATGTGGACAAGGACAATATGCAGACAATAAAAATGAAAATATTGTCATTTGAATGAGTGGTAGAATGATGAAAATGCTTTCTTTGATTTGTAATTAACATTGTTTTTACTACATGCAACAAGAATTTCTCGAAAATATTTATCCATTTTACCTACATGTTGCTGTAGAATTACAAGTTGAGGAACATTCTTAGAAGCTCAGATAGGATGGGCTTATGGGGTAGATTTTACAGCTGCAATCCCAGACTTAGACCTAATTTATTGCTCTAAACATTATCAAATTTCCGTATCGTTATTACAGTGGAAGTTTTACAATGGTATTCTAAGGTATAGTCATTTATTTTTGCGTATTTAATGATAGCTTTCTTTGAGATTTATTGGGTGAATGGCCAACAACTTGACCCTTTTGTTCTTTTTTTTTTAATTTAAGCATAGTTGATTTTGTTGTATTAATTTATGCTGTATAGCAAAGTGATTCATATATATAGATACACACACGTACACATACATGCATTTTTTATATTCTTTGCTCTTATGGTTTACAACAGGATATTGAATATAGTTCCCTATGCTGTATGGTAGGATCTTCTTGTTTATTAATCCTATATATAATACTTTGCATCTACTAATGCCAAATTCCCAGTCCGTCCTTCCCCCACCCCTCTTCCCCCTCGGCAACCGCAAGTTTGTTCTCTGTGGGTCTGTTTCTGTTTCATAGATAGGTTCATTTGTTTGACCCTTCTGTTCTAATTAGAGTTTCCAGATAAAATACAGGTTCTCCAGCCAAATTTGAATTTCAAATAAACAACAAATATATTTAAATATAAAAATGTTTAGTATATGCAGTTTTACTATGTCTTATATAATTATTCTTCACTCTATCTGAATTTCAAATAAATCGGACATCATGATTTTTTTTCTTCAGTAAATCAGGCAACCAAGTCTCAGTATTAAGAAGGTAAAAGTGAAAGTGAAGTCGTGAAGTCATGTCTGTTTGTGACCCCATCCTACCACACTCCTCAATCCATGGGATTTTCCAGGCAAGAGTACTTGAGTGGGTTGCCATTTCCTTCTCCAGAGGGTCTTCCTGACCCAGGGATCGAACCTGGGTCTCCTGCATTGTAGGCAGACTCTTTACCATCTGAGCCACCAGGGGAGTCTTAATTAAGAAGGTACTTTTATTCTAATATGGAAGCCTAGATTCAACAGGCACTGGCCAGCTATGACTACTGAGCACTTGGAATGTCGCACTGTGAGTGTAAAACGCACTCCTGTTTGTGAAGAACTAGCATTAAAAAAGAATAAAAATGCTTCATTAAAATTTCAATATTGATTACATTTTGAAATGATATATCATTTTTGGATCCAGTCCAGTTCAGTCACTCAGTCATGCCCAACTCTTTGTGACCACATGAATCACAGCACGCCAGGCTTCCCTGTCCATCACCAATTCCCGGAGTTTATTCAAACTTATGTCCATCAAGTCGGTGATGCCATCCAGCCATCTCATCCTTTGTTGTCCCCTTCTCCTCCTGCCCCCACTCCCTCCCAGCATTAGGGTCTTTTCCAATGAGTCAGGTCTTCACATCAGGTGGCCAAAGTTTTGGAGTTTCAGCTTCAGCATCAGTCCTTCCAATGAACACCCAGGACTGATCTCCTTTAGAATGGGCTGGTTGGATCTCCTTGCAGTCCAAGGGACTCTCAAGAATCTTCTCCAGCACCACAGTTCAAAAGCATCAATTCTTCGGTGCTCAGCTTTCTTCACAGTCCAACTCTCACATCTATACATGACCACTGGATTTTTGGATAGGTTGGGCTAAATAAAATATAATTAATTTCTCCTATTTCTTTTACTTTTTATTAATGTGATATTAGAAAGTTTACAGTTATACTTGTAGCATACATTAGATTTTAGTTGGACAGTACTACTTTTCTAGGCCTAGGGGAAATACTGGTTTTTAGTTGTTTCCTCTTAAAGAAGGTATTTCCAAGAAGGCAAATAAATACCATCAGAAGAGGCTGAGTGAAAGTTAGACAAGATTTATACAAAACACACCTCACCAGAGTCCAGTGAAAAGATGAGACCATGTCTTTATGTGGGTGAAAGTAGTTGGATGTAAACCCTAACTCAGTGGATGCATACCTCCTCTGCACAAATTACTTGAAAGGCTGTTGCTGTTTCTCAGCAAAACACAGGAAGTGCTGATTTCTCTGTAATTTCAAAGATACAGAGCAATTCTTCCCCTGGGAGTTCACTATAACTCATTAGTGTTCAACTCTATCCAGTGAGGTTAGAGACTCATACCATGCACATGTGCTTATCACGTCTGACTCTTTGTGACCCCTGGACTGTAGCCCACCAGGTTCCCCTGTCTATTGTGTTTCCCAGGCAAGAATGCTAGAGTGGGTTGCCACTTACTTCTCCAGAGAATCTTCCTAACCCAGGGATCAAATCCACATCTACTGCATTGGCAGTCAGACTGTTGCTCCTGAACCACTTGGGAAGCCCTGGAGACTTAAATCACAGACACCCAACTTTGAGAGGGATCACAATCCATTACATACAAAGGTCAATGTTCATGTCAAAATTCATATTAATTATTACATCTGCCTGTAACATATTTTGCAGAGAGGCCCCAAGTCAGTCTTTACTGTGCTGGGTCTCTGCTCAGATGTCTTCTGTTCAAGAGGGCCTCTCATGACAGTATTATCTGAGATGCATCCTATCATTTTCCCATGCTTATATGCTTTTTAAATGTTTATTTATTTTGTCTATTTTTTCATTGCAGCTTGCAGGATCTTAGTTCCCTGACCAGAAATCAAACTCGCACCCTCTGTAGTGGAACTGTAGAGTCTTAACCACTGGAGTGCCAGGGAAGTCCCCAGACTTTATTATTTTTTTTTCATAACACTGGTGTTCTATTTTATTTCATTCCGTCCTTCATAGTACTGAAGGTTTTAAATTGTTAAGAGTAGTGTGTATACTTTGTCTTCCCAGCTAGCATAAAGCTTCATGATGGCAAAACTGTTTACTGCAGTAGCCACAGAACCTAGAAGAGTGCCTGAATCATAAATTAGCACTGGGATTCTGTGGTTTTTTTATATTTCCTAGTGCATTTATTCCAGGAAAGGCGATGGCACCCCACTCCAGTACTCTTGCCTGGAAAATCCCATGGACGGAGGAGCCTGGTGGGCTGCCGTCTATGGGGTCGCACAGAGTGGGACACGACTGAAGCGACTTAGCAGCAGCAGTACATTTATTCTAACTGTTCCTTGTTCTTTAATAATGTGTTGACATCTCAGAAACTAAATTTGAGTTGGTCTTCCCCACTTTGAAAGTCAGCAGAACAGCTCCTGAATGCAGCTTCACTTCCTCCTCTGCAACTCCTACACTGAGTCAGGCAGGTAATAGATGCTGAGAATACCGTGGAATTCATGGCAAGCTTGCCTTCCTGTGGACAATCTCATTCTTACTGGTCTTAACCATTTAGAACTGACATGCCAGAAAATTGAGTTTGATATATCAGTCTGTCATGACAAATGTGTTTGCTACTTTGTAGTGCTATCAACAACATATGAGTCACTTACTTTGCATGGGAGCCAGTTGTTAGCTCTTGATGTGAATGACTTCACTTATCCTCACTGGAACACCAGTGTTATAAATATTATTACCCCTGTTTTTCACATGGGGTCACTGAGGCAAGGAGAAGCACATAATTGAAGAGAGAGGCTGGCTCTGGGATGTTTTAACAACCCGATACCTAATATTGATGCAGGTAACTCATTCATGTATTTACCAGAATAGAATTACTGTTGACCTCTTCAGTGAAGTTTAAGATGCTGGTTTCACTCTGGTTTGGGCATGCCTGTGGTTTGGAATGCCCTTTGCCTCCATCTTAGCGTAACACAGTCTTACCCATTTTACAAGACTAAACATGCTGTAAAATCCAGGTCAGTCAGGAAAGTGAACATGCCTCTAGGCTGCTCAGAAAGAGGGGTTGTTTGCATACAGATGGAAGAGCCAAGAAGCTGAACCCGCAGGTGGGGACAGCATAGCATTGCCAACACATCCAGGTTTGGGGGGAGACGGAGGAGGCGGGGTTACCATAAGCAGAAAGCCCCCCATCCAGAGAAAACTAGAAGGGCTACCTGCTGGGAGCTGAGGAGGAGACACTGTGGCAGACAGAAATGCCTTGTATTCTCTGCTGCCCATTCTTCTGCCAAAGCCTCCCATTGGCCAAGCCTACTGGAATACACTTCACAAAGAAGCCTGGTAGTGTAGTTTCCAAGGATACAGAGCAGAAGGATTCTGCAGGATATAGCAGATGTCTTCTGACATCAGAGCTCTGCTGGCCTGCCCTCAATACCTTTCCTCTTTTACGGCATGACTGATATGAGCATAGTACAGTACCACTATGCTATGTATTACGTATTATGTTCAGCCCTGTTTAAGTACTGGTCACACAGTAACACTGCTACCCTCAAAAGAGCCCTAGAAATTAAGCAAACTATTTCCTCTGTTTTCTGGAAGGGGAAACTAAGGCACAGTAATGCCCCAGCATCACATAGTAAGTGGCAGAACCTGAATTCTGTCCCAGGCTGTGTGGCTCCAACATTCTCTTAACACCAAAGTCCTCTGCCTCTCAAGATTCCTGCCCTTCCAGTTTCAAAGTATCTTGTGCATGGAGCAGGGATGCAGTAAATACTCATTTGAAAATGATTTCCTGATTTTACTGTTATGAAAATCCCATGGACAGAGGAGACTGGTGGGCTGCAGTCCATGGGGTTGCAAAGAGTCAGACACGACTGAGTGACTTTACTTTCGCTTTTCACTTTCATGCATTGGAGAAGGACATGGCAACCCACTCCAGTGTTCTTGCCTGGAGAATCCCAGGGACGGAGGAGCCTGTTGAGCTGCCGTCTCTGGGGTCACACAGAGTCGGACATGACTGAAGTGACTTAGCAGCAGCAGCAGTCATTAATTAGGTGTTTAAACTTTTATAACAACTTGGATTTGTTTGTTTTTTGAAGTGTTATTTCCTTTTTTTTTTAATGTTGCTATAGTCTCATATTCCATAGTCTGACTGTCCAATGCTTTTTCATCTCCACAACTGCATGTTATTTTCTGGAAAGCAAAATTCCTAGGATCAGATATCCAGAGATGTCTTCTTTTTAGAAAGTTCTCCAATGTTACCCAGGGAATGGATATTGTCATAAGCCATGTTCCTGGGAACATAATCAGCTTGATTCCTGGAAAGTTAACTTTGATGAAGCAAAATTCTTACAGCAGCTGCTTTCTATCATCAGTCTGCCATTGCTGGCTTCCTACACTTAAGAAGCTTTACATATGTGATGGTTTTTAATGTGCACAGCAACCCTGTGAGCATTAAATTTTCCAGGGCCTTTACTTTGCATGCTTGCTTGTTACCTCTTCTTTTTCAACTATTGTTATGTCCAGTTTCAACATGAGGACATTTTCAGGATGTGGAAACTCAAGCTCAGGGATCACACCCAGTTAGCAGCAGAAAGGGGATTTGAAGTATGTTCACCCAGAACTTACAGAGGTTTCAATGACGCAGGATACCAGACAGTACAAAAGCAAGCAGAAATGAAGGGGTTGAAGGGAAAGCAGATACTTTTTGATGCCTGAGGAATGTGGATGCACCTTTAAAATGCACATAGATTATACAAAACCTTCAGGATTGGAAAGGATGGCCTTTACATTTTTTTAACTTAATTTTTTATTGGGGTAGAACTGATAAACAGAGTTGTTTTAATTTCAGGTGGACAGCAGAGGAACTCAGCCACACATACACATGTTTCCATCCTCCCATAAACTCCCCTCCCATCTGTGCTGCCACTTAACATTGAGCAGAGTTCCCTGTGCTATTCAGTAGGACCTTGTTGGTTTTCCATTTAAAATACAGCAGCATGGACATATCCATCCCAAACTCCCTAACTTCAGAATGACCGCTTGTGACCACCAGCAGCAGAAGAAAGTACCTGGAGAGTGCATTTCTTTTTAGTGAGCAAAATCTAAATGCGCATCTGTTTTAACTGAGGCATTCGCATCCTCGTCTTGCTGCTCGCCCTTCTTCCAGTTGGACTTCTGTGTGTGACCATTGTGGGGAACTGTGTCTTTAAAGATATATTTTAAAAAGCCCACAGTTAGCCTGTGAGCACATTATCCTGGCTCTGACCTCAGGAACTGAGTTTGACTAGGCTCTGTATCCAAATAAAATCCAGAGAGGCATTCCTAAACTTGGACCTTTTGTCCAGGCTCACTTCCTGCTGACCCCGTGACAGCCTTCCAGCTGGCTGGCGCTCCAGCCTTCCGCACAGAATAGGGAGCTGTGTTCTCCAGGGCAGCGAGATCATCCAGCTGATTAGAAGGAGCATGGAATGCAACTAAAATGCCAGTTCTCTCTCCTTTCTGGGTTTGCTCAAGTGCAAAGGTCAACAGGAAGACAGAGCAGCTCAGTGTGTTGGTTGGTAATTCCACCCTCACTAAGGCTCAGGGATGCAATCCATTCCCATCCCCATCTCCTCAAAGAGTCCTTCAATCTCAGATCTTTTTCCCCTGAACACCAGCTTGTGTGAACACGCTATTAGCCGGCAGGGTCCAATTTCAATATTAGCAGTTCCATTCACTTTCAAGGTCCTCACAGTTGTCTATGCTGGGTATGAATCTGACATTGCTGCCTGTTTTCTTTGAGGGCATTTTAGTATCATTATCTCAGTGCTTATGTTATTATCTCTGGAAGTGTTTTCCAGCTATTTTCTGCCTTTAAAAAGACAGCATGGTTTAGCTATTTTATCAATGAAACTTGAGTGTGTAGAGTAGCAAACTCCTGATTTGTGATTTCCTGTATTTCTTTTATGTCACTACCTGACCAAGGAAACACTCAATATTTTCAGTGAAAATATTCACTGAAATATTCAGTGAAAACACCTTAAGGATCATTTGTTTTCTAGTGATTCAATGTGTGTCCACACAGAAGCAGCATGAATATCTCCTGGGGCTTGGTAGAAACACTCTATCTTAGCATCGCCCTAGGTCTGCTTCTCAGAATCTGCATTTTCTCAAGTCCTGCCCCCACCGCCCTCCAGCATTTCCTGTGCAAGTTAAAGTTTGAAAATCTGTACAGTTTGGCTCAGATCCACACTGCAAATGTCTATCATAAGCAGTTCTGAGAGGGATTTTCCAGTCTCTTTTTGAGTACTTCCAATAACAGGAATTTCACTTTTGTAGGAATTCCACACATAGACCTTGTTTTTTTCTCTTTAGAGCAAACGAAATGTCTAGTATGATTTTTCAAATATTTGAAAGTAGCTATCGTTTCTCAGATGGCACCATGGAAAGGAATCTGCCTGCCAGTGTAGGACATGCAAGGGATGCAGGTTTGATCCCTGGGTTGGGAAGAGTCTCTGGAAGAGGAAATGGCAAGCTGCTCCAGTATTCCTATCTGGAAAATTCCAGTAGCTCACCAGGCTCCCCTGTCCATGGGATTTCCCAGGCAAGAATACTGGACTGGGTTGCTATTCCTTTCTCCAGGGGATCTTCCTGACCCAGGGATTCAACCTAGGTCTCCTGCATTGCAGGCAGATTCTTTACCATCTGAGCCACCAGAGAAACCTGTTATCAGATATATCATTTGCAAAAAACTTCTTCCATTCAGTAATCGGCCTTTCTGTACTGGTGGTAATTCTGTTCACAGTGCAAAAGCTTTTTAGTTTGATGTAGTCCCATTTATTTTTGCTTCTGTTTCCTTTGGTTGAGAAGACAGATCTAAAAATGCATTGCTAAGACCAGCATCAAAGCACATACTACCTGTGTTTTCTTCTAGGAGGTTTGTGTTCTCAGGATTTACACTTAAGTCTTTAATTCATTTTGAGTTTATTTTTGTATATGGTGTGACAAAGTTCTCCAGTTTGATTCTTTTGCACATGGCTGTCCAGTTTTGCAAATACCATTTATTGAAAAAGTCATCTTTTCTCTATTGTATTCTCTTGTCTCCTTTGTCCTAAATTAAATTACCATATAGGTGCATGGGTTTATTTCTGGGCTCTGTTCTATTCTATTGATCTACGTTTCTAGATTTGTGACATTAACATACTGCTTTTATTACTGTAGCTTTGTCATATAGTTTGAAATCAGGGTGAATGGGTGAATGGGACCTCCAGATTTGTTCTCTTTTCTCAAGAATGCTGTGGCTATACAGGGTCTTTGTGTTTTCTTATAAACTTTAGAATTATTCTAGTTTCATGGAAAGTGTCATTGGCATTTTAATGAGGATTGCTTTGAATCTGTGGATTGCCTTGGGTAGTATGGTCATTTTAACAATATTAACTCTTCCATGAGTATGATTTGTAATTCCATTATAATCAATGAGCACGATAGAGCTTTCCATTTGTTTGTGTCATTTCCTATAACTGTCATGAATTATAGCTTTCAGTGTACAAGTCTTTTACTTCTTTGGTTAGATTTATTCTTAGGTGTTTTATTCTTTTTGATGTGGTTGTAAATGGGACAGTGTTTTTTTTTTTTTTTTTTTTTTCTCTTTGTTAGTTCCTTTTACATAAACACCACAGATTTACATATGTATTAATTTTTCATCTTGCAGTGTACTGAAAATGTTTATTCTTTCTTATAGTTTTTGGTCTTTGCTTAGGATTTTCTATATATAGTATCATGTCATCAGCAAACAGCAGCAGTTTTACTTCTTCCTTTTCAATTTGGATTCCTTTTATTTATTTTTCTTTTCTGATTGCTAGGACTTCCAATACTATGTTGGATAAAGGTGGCAAGAATGGTCATCATTGGCTTGTCCCTGATCTCAGAAGAAATTCTTTCAGCTTTTCACTTTTGAGTGTGATGTTACCTATGGGCTTTTGTATATGGGCTTTAATATGTTGAGATATTTTCCCTACGTGGGGCTTCCCTGATGACTCAGACAGTAAAGAATCTACCCGTAATGCAGGAGACCTGGATTTGATCCCTGAGTCTGAAAGATCCCATGGAGAAGGAAATGGCTACCCATTCCAGTATTCTTGCCTAGAGAACTCCATGGACAGAGAAGCTAGGGGGGCTATACAGTCCATAGGGTTGCAAAGAGTCAGACCTGACTGAGCAGCTACCAATTATACTTTTCATGTTTCTTGTGTACTTATTTTGTAAAAAGTTTTTATCATAAATGGATGCTGACTTTTCAAAAACTTTCCTGTATCTATTGAGATGCTAATGCAATTTCCACCTTCAATTTGTTAATATAATGTATTACATTAATTTGTAGATACTGAAATATCCTTGCAACCCTGGGATATATCCCAATTGATCGTGCTGTATGATCCTTTTACTGTACTGTCGAATTTGGTTGGCTGATATTTTGCAACTTTGTCCATTAGTGATATTGGTGTATGTATGTATGTGTTGTCTTTGTCGTCTTTGTCTGGTTTTGGCATCAAGATGATTTGGAAGCATTCCTTCCTATTCTTTTTTTTTTTCTTTGAATAGTTTGAGAAGTATAGGTGTAAACTGCTTAAATATTTCATAGAATCCACCTGTGAAATTGTCTGGTCCTAGACTTTTGTGTGTTGAAAGTTTTTGATTACTGATTCAATTTCATTCATAGTAATTGTTCTGTTCATATTTTCTATTTCTACCTTTTGCATCTTGGGAGACTGTATGTTTCTAGGAATTTATCCATTTCTTCTAAGTTGTCCATTTTTTGTCTATTTTTTGTGAAACTCAAAGTTTAAATTTTGAGGATTTAAGATTAAATGAAAATTTAACCTTAATCAACATCCCAATAGAGATGGATGCTGAGTATTTTGTGGCCATTATCTAGGGAATGTGTTCCATTCTCTTGCTACTCAAAGTGTGGTCTAAAAACCAGAAGTTTCAGCATCATCCAGGAGCTTACCAGAAATGCAAAATCTTAGTCCCAAACCAAGCTCCAGAATCAGGATCTGCTTTTTTTTAAACCATGCAACAAAACATTTATTAACATTTTGAACAGGTTCAGGTATTACTGAAACTGGTCATTTCTAAGCTTAAATTGGGACAAATGGCTAGAGTGCAGAATGATGCCACCATTGGGCATTATGAATGCACATCTGAAGAATTCATGGGCACCCTTCAGATGAAGGACAAGCTGCAGGGTCGACTCTTTCTGGATGTTGTAATCAGAAAGAACGAGCCCATCTTCCAGCTGGGCATTTGTATTTTTCAAAAAACTCCAAGATAATTCTGATGTGCATCTGAATTTTAAATATTGATTACAGGTTTTTCTATTAAATGATACTTTTAGTGAAATAAAATTCTATTATTTTTTGTTGATCAATCATGATACAATGATACTACGTGAATAATAGTTACCTGATCACAGTAGTAAAAGATGTTTACCAGTTTTCACAATCAAAAGCCAAACAAAAAATAAAAGATAATTACAACTGCAAACCAAAATGGAAGCATGATGCACTCTGGGAGGCGAGTAGAGTGCTGCTGCAAGTGGGAGTGCATACTTGCATGCTGTCCTCCACCCAGCCAACCTATGCCTTTTGATTGGTGCATTTAATCCATTTACTTGTAAGGTAATTATCCGTATGTATGATCCCATTACCATTGTATTAATTGTTTGGGTTTATTTTGTGTACGTCTTTTCCTTCTCTTGTGTTTCCTGTCTAGAAGAGATCCTTTAGCATTTATTGTAAAGCTGGTTTGGTGGTGCTGAATTCTCTTAACTTTTGCTTGTCTGAAAAGCATTTGATTTCTCCATCTAATCTGAATGGGAGTCTCGCTGGGTAGAGGGTTCTTAGTTGTAGGTTAAGGAAAAATATTAAAAGCAACAAGGGAAAAATGACAAATAACATGCAAGGGAACTCCCATAAGGTTATCAGCTGATTTTTCAACAGAAACTCGGCAAGTCAGAAGAGAATGGCATGATATATTTAAAGGGATGAAGAGGGAGATCCTATAACCAAGAATCTGCATTTTAACCAGGTCCCTAGATGATCTGAGATGCACTAGATCTGTTCTTCTTATTCTTTTTTTTTTTTTTTTGGCTGTGCTGTGTAGCCTGTGGGGTCTTAGTTGCCTGACCAGTATTGAATCTGTTCCCTCAGCAGTGAAAGCGTGGCTCTTAACCACTGGACCGCCAGGGAAATCTCACTAGTCTGATGTAATGCTCCATCAAACACGCTTCAACTACGGGCCCTATCTGGGTTGTTTTCCAGTTTCTGTTTGTTTAAACTACAGAGTACATATTGATACCACTCACCTTTATTGTACAAAGGGCTATGTCTTTTGTTCCTCATTTGTTCTATTTTCCACTTCATTTAGGACATAAACAATGTAATTTGAAAAGAGAACTTGTGATCTCTCTTGGAGCTGAATTTTCTCAGTCAGGATATTTATAGAATAAGAGACACCAGTGTTCCATGCGCCCTCTGTTTCAACTTCTAATGTTTTTGTTGCTAATAAGTGCCCTTGCCTTGGTGTTTGAGCATCTCAAGTGTTCTTGCTGAGGCAGCAAGGAAAATGCAATTCTGTGCTTGTGCGGGATGTCTTCCTGGTAATGAGTATGATGCTAAGCCTCTGTGCCTCTCAGCATTTATCAAATTTGGACACAGACTTTAAGAACAAAAATAGAACTTGGACCATTAGGGTCTGAACTCAGCCTGGCGAGCTCATTGGGGGATCCTTGTAAACTGTCTCTGGTCACGTAGCAGTTCCCTACTACTTTCTCTCTTTTTCCATTGTTTGTCTATTCTTCTATAAGCCAGGTTTATGAAATATTTTGGTCCCCCATCTATTTACTCTGCACCTTGGAATAACAGAATGAGTACCATTCTGAATCTCAGGAGGCTTTTAGGTACCATGCCTGCTAATATTGCGGGTTTCCAATAAATGTTACATCATTTCTCTGTTTCTGTTATTATTAATAATTAGAGATACGACTTTGAGGCACTATTTAACTCTTTCAGCTTGCATTTTCCTTATCAAAATAAGACTTAGACTGAAAGACTGTCTCTGTACAGAGAGTTCATGCTTTTCAGGGTGGCCTATCTTAAGACAAACATTGCTTGGACTCTGACTTTTGATGGAAGTAACCTCATGCCATTTTGTGTCATGGGATGCTGAGGGAAGGTGAACACGGCTCCCTGTTTCCCAGCACTGGGACCCCTCATCTACTGTATATACTACACTTCTTCATAAAGCTTTTTATTGAGAAAAATTTCCAAACTCTTAAAACACAAGTGTGATCCTATAAGACATAAAAACAATCGATACTGCACAGCACACCAATGTCACTCTAACAGGAAGTAATAAAGTACATTTTGTCTATGACCTTCTAGGTTTCACTTTGTGCAGTGACAAAAACCAGAGAAGCGTGGCTCCTAAAAATATATTGCGTGGATGAAGCCACTGGAAACCTGTACACGTTTAGTCTCTGGATTTGGAGATTTCTATTTAGATTTTATTTTTAAAGTTACTACCTTGAAGACCTCTAATGATTACTTTTCTCTCAGGTGCCTTTCTCTGAATTTGAACTTTTAAATGGTTATGTTTTATGCCAGTCAATCATGAAGTCATCCCAAGCTATAAACATTTAAGCCTCTATGGTTGGATGAGATATCTTCATGCCAGTATCATTTTATGAGTTATTTTTTAACTATTATCATCTATTAAATACCCTTTTGGAGTCTCTGTTTTTGCTCAGTTCTCACTGTAGAGTTAAGAAGATCTGTTTCTAATCTATTCGTTCTGCCAAGCATTCAATGCCCCGTGATTAAAAACCCAAGCAATTATTTATCAAGAGTTTCTCTATCAACATTGTGGGTCATTCCTTAAGTCTCTAGTATGTGCTGTATTTTCACATTTGTTTTATTGATGGGGATGTAAATGGAAGAGCAGTTAAACTCCAGGTCTTGAATTAAGAAAAGAGAGCAGGACTTGAAACTTGGAGTTTCGTTCCCTGTCTTACCGTGATATGATCCATTTTCATGTAATATCACCTGCCACCTATAGAGTCAGCACGTGTTGCCTAAAGACTTTAGCTTTCATTCTTCTCAGCAGTCTGGGGACAAAGATCTGTCCACACCCTGAGCAAACTCTTACCCCCCAGCACATTCTGCTTTACTTTTATTTTATATTGAAATACAGTTGATTTACATTGTTGTTAGTCTCCAGTGTACAGCAAAGTGATTTCAGTTACACATGTTCTTTTTTCTAATTCCTTTCCCATTTACATTATCACGGAATACTGAGCAGGGTTCTCTGTACTATACATTAGGGCCTTGTTGATTGTCTACTTTATGTATAGTTATTTGTGTCTGTTAATCCCAGCCTCCTAATTTATCCCTCCCATCTTTCCTGTTTGTCCACCAAAAGTTTATATTCTAAGTCTATGAGTCTGCTTTATAAATAAGCTGCTGCTGCTGCTGCTAAGTTGCTTCAGTCGTGTCCGACTCTGTGCGACCCCAGAGACGGCAGCCCACCAGGCTCCTCCATGCCTGGGATTCTCCAGGCAAGATCACTGGAGTGGGGTGCCATTTCCTTCTCCAATGCATGAAAGTGAAAAGTGAAAGTGAAGTCGCTCAGTCGTGTCTGACTCCTAGCGACCCCATGGACTGCAGCCTACCAGGCTCCTCCATCCATGGGATTTTCCAGGCAAGAGTACTGGAATGGGGTGCCATTGCCTTCTCTGATAAATAAGCTAATTAATATCAATTTTTTGATTCCACCTGTAAGTGACATCGTATGATACTTGTCTTTCTCTGACTTAACTTCACTAAGTATGAATATCTCTAGGTTCATTCATATTGCTGCCAATGAATTATTTCATTTTCTAATAGCAAGTTCACATTCCATTATATATATGAACCAGATCTTCTTTATCCATTCATCTGTCAATGGACATTTAAGTTGCTTCCCTGTTTTGGCTATTGTAAATAGCAGCACATTCTACTTTTAAAGCCAATCAATTATCCTTAAGACAGAAATCTGAAGTTTCTGCAGACAAAAGGAAAGTCTGGCTAAATCCTTTATCTCCCAAAGTGGGTAACTAAGAAATGGCTGGAGTGAAACAAAGCCATGGGTTTACTTCATTCTTTTATGAAATATCTCACTTTGTAAAGCATGTAAGTTCATACTCCGCAATAGGGAAAAAACAGCACAAATGTTGTCTTTCTTATAGACATGTCATAGGTAGGAGATGAGCCACATCTATTCGATATAAGAACATGTTTTCTAAAGTTCCTCTGCACCTTGAATTTGCATTAAGAGATTTTAGATGGCTAATTTCAGATTTATAGATTTTTGCTAGGATGAGTTTAATCTTTTAGATCATGAAGAAATTTAGCAGTGGGAATTTAGAAGAACTTATTTCAAATCACTTAGGTAGTGACAAATTAATTATATCTTAAACAAGCTTTGCTTATCCATCACCCTTCAAAAATGGTTCCGCCTCTTTCAACAGTACAGTTGACATATTATTCACTCATACTATATGTCTTCAGGAAAACTTGGTGAAGAACTATAATACTTTAATTAGTTAAGTTTTTTGATAAGAGGGGTTATTGGTTCAATTGAAGTATTTGAACAAAGGAAAGCCAGGCACGAATTGAGAAAATAAAAGCCCAGTCAACATGGTGATGTATGTTGGCAGCTGGTTTTATGGAAACTGCCCAACTGAAATATCAAAGGTGCATTTTATTCCCATGAATGAAATTGACTGCAAATAATGAAGTAATTTAGCACACAACATGCAAGATCTTTTACCTAGCAGTTCCCTATTAGGGACATTCCATGGTTAGATAAAGGGGTTCATGTGTTTTTGCTAACTTTCCATAGGGATTTTCAGAGAAATTTTCAATATAAGCAATAAAACAAACCTTCTTTTTACAGCACAGATATTTGTCTTATAGATGGCAATGAGAATATCCTGATTTTACAAATGTTGCTTAAAGATTGCATTCGTCTTGACAATTTATTCTCACTACTGTAAACGTATTACTCTGTAATCTCATTTACTGAATCTTAAAATCACTTGCATTAAAAGTGTTCTACTACATGCCACTGTTAAAGTTCTTTGGTTAAAGAGGAACTAATTGCCACCTCTGGTAAGTTCATTTTGCCTTTTGGGTATGCAGTTCTTCTAGTTAAATTTTTCTACCCTCTGGAAATGTTTGAAGATTCGGGATCATGGCATGTCCTCAGATCTGGAGTCCTCAAACTGAACTTTGACAAATTTAGTCTACATAAAAGTTGTTTCCACAAGCTTTCCCTTGATGCTCTAGTCAGAAGCATTTGTGATGCCATAAAATAGATGCATAGCTAATAAGGCACTTAAGTATGAGATCAGTGGTTGATGTCATTGCTCTTCTTTTATTGCAAATAAATAGCACTTTTCTTGGGCTCCAAAATCACTGCATATGGTGACTGTAGCCATGAAATTAAAAGACACTTGCTCCTTGGAAGGGAAAGCTAAGATAAACCAAGACAGCATATAAAAAGCAGAGACATCACTTTGTCAACAAAAGCTCCATATAGTCAAAGCTATTTTTTTTCCAGTAGTCAGGTATGGATGTGAGAGTTGGACCATAAAGAAGGCTGAGTGCTGAAGAATGGATGCTTTTGAACTGTGATGCTGGAGAAGACTCTTGAGAGTCCCTTGGACTGCAAGGAGATTAAACCAGTCAATCCTAAAGGAAATCAACTCTGAATATTCATAGGAAAGACTGATGCTGAAGCTCCAATACTTCCCTCCCCTGATGCAAAGAACTGACTCATTGGAAAAGACCCCGATGCCAGGAAAGAGTGAAAGCAAAATTAGAAAGGGGTGACAGAGGATGAGATGATTAGGTAGTATCACTGACTCAATGGATATGAATTTGAGCAAGCTCTGGGAAATAGTAGAGGACAAAGGAGTCTGGCCTGCGGCACCCCATGGGATCAAAAAGTCGGAAACAATTTAGCAACTAAACAACAACAACAAAAGTAGCAATTGAATTGGAACTGATCAGGAAGTATCCAGTGTGGTGGATTTGGTTTGCATGATTCATCTCATGGACTGATTTAAAATTCAAGCAAGCATTCTATAAATTTATTTCTCTCAGAACAGTAAAGTGATCTACTTCTGGTCTATACATAGCCTATGGGTTTGATGCATCAGCAATATTTGATTATAAACCTTTGACAATAAGTAAAAAATAGCTGCTCTATTATTCTCCAAAGTGTACTAATCTTATTCCTCTTTAATTCTCATGTGAAGTTTGGAATTACCACAGATTAGCAGTACTCTTGCCTGGAAAATCCCATGGACAGAGGAGCCTGGTAGGTTGCAGTCCATGGGGTCGCTAAGAGTCAGACACAACTGAGCTACTTCACTTTCACTTTTCACTTTCATGCATTAGAGAAGGAAATGGCAACCCACTCCAGTATTCTTGCCTGGAGAATCCCAGGGACTTCGGGGCCTGGTGGGCTGCCGTCTCTGGGGTCGCACAGAGTCGGACACGACTGAAGCGACTTAGCAGCAGTAGCAGCAGCTAGTTTATATATAGACTACCAAAGAATGAGCTCTGAACAAGTGGAGCAAAAACACCAGAACAGTTAACATTGTTGGTTTCTCTCTGATGTATATTGCTTTTCCTAAAATAGAATGTCTGGGACTGGCAATGCCATGAATATCTTGGTAGGCATGCACACACATGAAGTAGGACCCAGGCAGTCATTATGTTATTCTCATTAACGGAAAGTATGGGGTTAGGAAAAAAGCTTGGTGTGTGTGTGCTTCAACAACCACGTGTCTTAAAATGTAAAGAATGCAGGATCAGCATATTTAATTTTTTCAGACTAGCCATTGAAAAAAGAAATTCTTCCAGGATTACTGACTGATTATTAACATCGCCTCTCTACTTTTCTCAGCATCTGCACCTCGTGTTGTGTCAGTTTTGTTATAGTTACCTGTTCAATTCTGATAGCCACTGATTTGGAACATATGTAACTGTGCCATAATCTCTGTTATGCTTCACCAGTATAACCTTGCAAGGGCATAGGACATCTTGGAGCCCTTTCAGAAGAGCATCCTAGCCTTATCCGTTAGGGGCTGCCCAGCAGTTGCATGGTACAAGCAGTCCATGGAGTGTGTGATTGATGTGTTTTCTGGCCAGGTGGATTCATTACCTCACTGGGATGCCACTCTGAATTGCCATAGAAAGAGAGAAAAATGTATCGTCATGTCCTGCATCCCTGTCTCTCTCACCACTTAGGATGAACACAGAGCTTCTCCCTTGAATCCAGGTGATAACCAGAATAGGAGAATTGGGCAGGACTCAAAGGTCAGGTATCTCAGATTCAGTTTGAAATGACTTGAAAGGTATGGTGCTAACACTCACTTTCATAACTTGTAGGTTCCTGAAAAGAGTATTCATCTTTGTCAGTTGGGACTACTATAACAAAAGTACCATAGACCGGGTGGCTGAAACAACCAACTTTTATTTTGCACATTTCTAGAGGCTGGAAAGCCCAGGATTGGGGTGCTGGGGGCTTTGGTGTCTGGTGGGAGAACTCATCCAAGCTTGTGGGTGACTGCCTTCTGGTAGAATCCTCTTCAGGCAGAGACAGTAGGCTTTAGCCTCTTTCTCTTTTTATTTTTTCTTAGCCACACCACATGGCATATAAGATCTTCGTTCCCTGACGAGGGATCAAACTTGTGCCCTTTGCATTGGGAGCATGGTGTCTTAGCTACTGGACCATAGGGAAGCCCCCTCTTTCTCTTCTTAAAAGGAGGCTAATCCCCATCATGGGGGCTCCACCTTCATGATCTCATCATGACGTAATCATCTTCCAAAGGTGCCATCTTCGAATATCATCCTGTTGGGGGTTAGGGCTGTCACATAGGAATTTGTCAGCGGGGGTGGGTGGATGCGAACATGTAGTCCATAACACGATTATAAGGCAAGGAAAAGGAAAAGAATAACTCTTATTTCATGCTTATTATAATATGTGTGTCCTTCCTTGTAAACAAAAGGAATGGCCCCTTTCCTAAATTTTCAAATATATGTTTTCAAATGGATTTGTATTGGTCACTGTGTTAATTTTTTTTTAAGTGTTTCTAGATTTGTTGTTGGGAAAATGAGATACTAACAAGAAAGACAAAACTGAGAGAAATGGAAAGTGGCAGCTTTTCTAGTAAAAGATGAAGCATCTAGATTATTCATAGAGGAATGTCTACCCCTATAACCTTTGTAAGCGATTTCTCTTTTTTTTCCATCCCCAAATATATTTAATTTGGCAGAATGGACCACAGGCATGTTTTAATTTCAAGTAGGATTTGAAATGGTTTATCGGGACCTTAGCCTTGGCCCCAAAGGCTGTTTACTAGGTGAAATACTATTTTGTTTTGCTTGGAAAGAATAAATATTTTAATAGGATGTTCTGGCTTCCAAATCTGACCCCTTGGCAACAGGAGTTTTAAGTCAGTGTATGCTAGTGGGTACCATAAAATCCTAAGACGTTGCCAAAATATCTTAAACTGAATTTCTTGGATGAAAGTTATTTAAAGAGAGTCTTGTACCCTCTTCCCAGGAATTACTCAGGAGCCCTCATAAAAACAAATTCTGCCTCTGATACTGTGAATTTGAATCTTTTCCTGTTTTTGCTTCACATCTCGAGTCATGACTGGCTGTGAACACATCATGGCAAGTCTTTCAAGTCTCTTTAGTTTGTGTGTGTGTGTGTGTGTGTGTGTGTGTGTGCATCTAAGTTTTATCACATTTGAAAATCAGGGCACAGTTGATTCTATGATACTTAAAAACATAGGCGGTACCTGTGATGTTAACCCACTATAAATGCCTGGGTTTTTACTTGATGAATGTGAATACAGATAAATGTGAATTAATAGGTAGACAACCAAATGCCGGGGCATTTCTGTTCAATTAAGTACACAGATGCAGAAATTGTCTCAGCCTCTGTATAAGGACGTACCCTGGATGTTCCTGTAAAAGGTTTGAGGTGACATACAAAGAATGCTTTACAATGAATAGGATAAATTTGAACTAGAAATAGAAAACCAAGACTGTTGGCAGGAAGTGCAATACTGAATACTTCATTTCCTGGTGACCCAAACAGAAAGGGAGGCAAATAGGGACGTCATTATCCTTATACAACTGAGGAAGTTCCATGGGAGAGGCCCGAGTTCTTTCTAGCAGAAAATTCTAAAAGAAATGTTCTTAATTTGCTTAACAGTTGCTTAAAACAGTTGAGTTTGAATTTGGTGTTTTAAAACAGTACTATAGGTAGATTTATATTTCCAAATATGAGGCGTTGTGTTTTTTCAGTATTACTTTGATAAATGTCCTATTAGAAAGAGGAAAATAAATAGGAAGTGGTTCAGTCTGGTTGGCTTTGCCATTGTGGTCATTAGAGACACAGACTGCCCGGGAGGCCTTGCAGTGTCCCCCTGACCTGGATTCATGTCCAGATGTGTGTCTTGGTCAAGTTCTGTGACCTTCAGGCTTTTTTATTTTCCATCTATGAAATAAAAAATGTTAAATTTCAGTTAGTGAGATTACATGAGAAAACCTACAAAAATAAAACTAGGGTCACTGTAGTGCTGTCTCCAGCATTGTTGCTAAAGATAAAAGTATATATTTTCCTCATTTTTGTGTGTATATGCATTCATACATAATTTTCACTTTCATTATCAAGGAATATGTTACACGAATGAGAATAATCATAGAAATTATAACCGACTTGGGTGGTTCAACTCAGCAGCCCCTGCTGTAGTTACTGGGGACGTGCAAGGAATGAATTATTATGGATATGAGTTTCCAAAGCCATGGAGCTGACCTTTGGGGAACAACACATACTATTGTTTCAAACAATAAAGATAACTTATTCATACAGAGGGGCTTCCATGGTGGCTCAGAATCAGTGCAGGAGACCCAGGAGTTTGATCCCCGGGCTGAAAAAATCCCCTGGAGAAGGGAATGACAACCCACTGCAGTATTCTTTTTTTTTTTTTTTTTTTTTTAAACTTTACATAATTGTATTAGTTTTGCCAAATATCAAAATGAATCCGCCACAGGTATCCATGTGTTCCCCACCCTGAACCCTCCTCCCTCCTCCCTCCCCATACCATCCCTCTGGGTCGTCCCAGTGCACCAGCCCCAAGCATCCAGTATCATGCATCGAACCTGGACTGGAAACTCGTTTCATACATGATATTTTACATGTTTCAATGCCATTCTCCCAAATCTTCCCACCCTCTCCCTCTCCCACAGAGTCCATAAGACTGTTCTATACATCAGTGTCTCTTTTGCTGTCTCGTACATAGGGTTGTTGTTACCATCTTTCTAAATTCCATATATATGTGTTAGTATACTGTATTGGTGTTTTTCTTTCTGGCTTACTTCACTCTGTATAATAGGCTCCAGTTTCATCCACCTCATTAGAACTGCTTCAAATGTATTCTTTTTAATGGCTGAGTAATACTCCATTGTGTATATGTACCATAGCTTTCTTATCCATTCATCTGCTGATGGACATCTAGGTTGCTTCCATGTCCTGGCTATTATAAACAGTGCTGAGAATTCCATGGACAGAGAAGCCTGGTGGGCTACAGTCCATGGGGTCGCAAAGAGTCAGAGATGACTGCGTGACTCACACCATGTACACATATGCATTCATAATGAAGGGCTTCCCAGGTAGCGCTAGTGGTAAGGAATACACCTGCTAAGGCAGGAGACACAAGAGAACCAGGTTCGATCCCTGGTTCTGGAAGATCCCTTGGAGTAGGAAATGACACCCCACTCCAGTATTCTTGCCTGGAAAATTCCATGGATGGAGGAGCTTCGCGGGGTATAGTCCATGGGTTGAAGAGTTGGGTACAACTGAGCGTGTGCTACCACTACTATTCATAATGAAAATCTTGATCAGATTAGATCGCCCTGTCTCTTGCTTTTAAAGGTGAATACGCCAAACAAAAATAAACTCTTAGAGCAATTTAGGATTATTAGACTTTAATCTGCTTTAAAACAATGCTAACTCTGGGGGATTTTGTGATTGTTGGAATGTGTTTCCTGCACAAGTAGCCCCAGCCTCCTGGGCATCTGGAATTTGTGAGCCACAGTTCTTTTTACCAGCCTGGTGGCCCCTTTATTTCCCTCTAATGTGTGATATCTAATCTGCTCAGCATTTTAAAATCAGATAATCAAGTTAATTTTAACTTTGAATAAAATAAGAATAAATAGAATCTCGTCATCTAGGTATCAAGTATCTTGGTTTTTATACATGAACTCTGTGCCTTGTCTTTTAGTTCCTTGGAGCTCCATTTGATTTAATTGCTGGTTTTCACTGTGTTCTGGAAAGGTGAAATGTTATTCTACTTTCTGCAAGTGTTATCAAAAATGACAAGACCTCAGGAATGCCCCACAGGCACAAAGTTCAAAGTCATTAACATTCTTGAATACTTGAATGCTGAGTTACAATCACTAACAGAGAATCACAGCTCTTTCCTCAAGTTTACTTTGGAATTGTACACAAGAGGCAATTGTTTATCCCTTAACGAGTTTGGGGTGGCGGGGGGACACTTCTCTGCAGGTGGAGGCCAGGGTTTAGCCACGCTCTTCAAGATCTCCTTCCTGTGTTTCACCTACCTGCCTCTGTGTGATAGTCTCTTTTTTCCTTTGGGTTTCATTCATACTGAAAAGGAGAGATGTTCTAAAACAACGTTTTAATTAACAACATTAATTTAAAAGTATTTTAAACTGACTTTTCAATATTTTTGAGTTTTCATTTTGACTAAATCACATTTAAATATTTCCTCGTCCATACACCGTATTTTCGAGTACATTGTGAAGGGGATATTTTATTTCCATTATTCCGTAAAGATAAAGTGACAACAAATAGAAATAAGTGCTTCCCACATGACAGTCTGGAAGGAGATCATTGCTTTGTATTTTTTATGACACAAAAGACTACATAATTTTCTCTTCCTTTAATTTGGTCGTGTACCGCCTTTATTGACATTGTCATTAGGCCGTTAACTTCTTTTCCTTTTACTCTACTGTATAAAATTCTGTATTCTGCACCACATTTGTTAACAATCAGTAGTTCCGCCTGATCTTGCTGTTAAGTTTAAAGCATGTTGAATAGTATCTAAAATGCTTCTGTCAGTTCTACTAGCTGACATTTATTGTGCTCCTAACCTGCCCTGCGGAGAAGGCAATGGCACCCCACTCCAATATTCTTGCCTGGAAAATCCCATGGATGGAGGAGCCTGTTAGGCTGCAATCCATGGGGTTGCTAAGAGTCATACATGACTGAGCGACTTCACTTTCACTTTTCACTTTCATGCATTGGAGAAGGAAATGGCAACCCACTCCAGTGTTCTTGCCTGGAGAATCCCAGGGACGGGGGAGCCTGGTGGCTGCCGTCTGTGGGGTCGCAGAGTCGGACGCGATTGAAGTGACTTAGCATAGCATAGCATAGCATAGCATATCAACCTGCCCTGAGTTCTAAGATCAAGACAACACACACAATCTTATATAGCTCCATCACAAGTCTTTGACACAGATTAAGTTTTAATCCCCACTTTACAGATGAGAGAACTGAGGCTGGCGATGTTACTTGATTCAGTCAGGTAATAGGCCTGTGAACCAGAACTGTATGCAGGAAAGTTGGACTTAACTTCTTTTTTAAAAAACTGAAGTGCAGTTGACTTACAGTGTTGTGTTAGTTTCAGGTGTGTAGCAAAATGATCCAGTTATACATGCATATATATCTATTTTTTCAGATTCTTTTCCCTAATAGATTATTACAAAATATTGAGTATAGTTTCCTGTGCTATACAATAGGCCCTTTTGATGATCTATTTTATGTAGAATTGTGTGTATGTGTTAATCCCAAACTCCTGATTTATCTTTCCCTCTCCTCCCTTTCCCTTTGGTAACCAAAAGTTTATTCTCTATGTGTATGGGTCTGTTTCTGTTTTGCATATAAGTTCATTTGTATCATTTTTTTAATTTTTAGATTCTACCTATAAGCGATATCCTATGGTATTTGTCTTTGTCTAACTTACTTCATTTAGTATGATAGTCTCTATTTCGGTTCAGTTCAGTCGCTCAGTCGTGTCCAACTCTTTTCAACCCCGTGGACTGGCATCACGCCAGGCCTCCCTGTCCATCACCAACTCCCGAAATTTACTCAAACTCATGTCCATTGAGTCAGTGATGCCATCCAACCATCTCATCCTCTGTCGTCCCCTTCTCCTCCCACCTTCAATCTTTCCCAGGATCAGGGTCTCTTCAAATGAATCAGTTGTTTGCATCAGGTGGCCAAAGTATTAAAATTTCAGCTTCAGCATCAGTCCTTCCAATGAATGTTCAGGACTGATTTCCTTTAGGATGGACTGGGTGAATCTCCTTGCTGTCCAAGGGACTCTCAAGAGTCTTCTCTGGATAGTCTCTAGGTTCATCCATATTACTGCAAATGGCAGTATTTCATTCTCTTCTATGGCTGAGTAATATTCCATTGTATATTTGTACCACATCTTTATCCATTCATTTGTCCATGAACAGTAGAAGTTGCTTCCATGTCTTCATGGAATAATGCTTCAGTGACCATTGGAATACATGGATCTTTTCTGGTGATGCTTTTCTCCAGGTATGTATCCAGGAGTGGGCTTGCAGGATTGTCTGGCTGCTCTATTTTTAGTTTTTTGACGAATCTCCAAGCGCCGTTCTCCATGGTGGCCGCGCCAGTGTACATGCCCACCAACAGTACTCTTCACAGCAGTACTCTGAGTGCTGCCACTGACACAGAGCCATGGTCTGGGTTGATGCCTGGGAGCAGTAACTGCTACCCACATCCATAGTATTTCTTTCAAAAGGAATAGAGTTGTAGACTTGTGCTTCTCTCCATCTGACCCAGGGATCAATTTCTTCACAACCTGTGAAGTTTCTTGGAAGTGTTTCTCTACTCTGCCAAATTTTATTATTACTCTCATACAAATTCCAGCAACTAATCTGCCCTCAATTGCCTGCTCTTGTACGTGATTTCAGAGACATGAGCTGAGAAATGGAAAACTACAGAGCCTCTGTATGCTTGCAGGGACATGAACATGACCTGACCAAATTTGTCTGCACCTGCTTTAAGTAGATGAGTTTAAACTTTATACTGTGTAAGCACCAAGTGAATATAAAATATGGCTTTGTAAAGCCATATGTATTTTACAAAATATGTAAGTTTTACATATTTTACAAAATATGTAAAACTTCCCAAATGTAGTCACAGTTCAGATCCCCCAAAGTGCAGCCTCACCTACCCAACTGCCTGTCACTCATTCTAACAAATAGGAAGTATTCTTTGCCCGATATCAGGAATTAGCATCTCTGATTTTTACATGGCAAGAGAGGTGACAGTTTTCTCCCTGTTAACCACTCTGTCCCCTCTAGTAAGTGTTACGTCTTTTTTAGGGTGGCTGACAGTTAGTTGTAGTGTTTGAATAATTCTCTCTTCCTCTGATTTTACAGTTCCTGAGGGGCATTGATACCAAAGACTAGCTTCTTTTCTTGCCTTTTGGGAAAAAAAAAATCAGCGAATCTCTAAAGTCATCTATAAAACACTGTTTACCATCTTTGGTAAAGGTAAAATTTAGTGGTCTGTAAGAATCTTCAGAAGCAATAAAAATATTTTTAAATGATTTAAGTTTAATCATGACAAAGCATCAGTATGGTCACTCTGAGAAAGAATCTCAGAGTGATGTCCCTTCTCTGCGGGTGGGAGAGTTTCTGAGAGAATCCACCACATGGCAGGAAGGGAAGAAACAGCTTGAAAACCACGTTTCTTCTGGATCTCTGAGAGACAATTCTGTAAAACTCTTGATTAGAGCTGTTACTGTCGAAAGATAAACCCAAGTCCTACTGCATGTACCAGGCAAAAGTTTATATTTTCTGAATTCAATGTGAAGTAAAACCAGAAAACTCGGAAGCAAGATGAAGTGGCTAATGAAACCCACAATCCTACAATAGTTTAGAATGTCTTTTGGAAAGTAAATCACATGTGATATGACAATTCATATTTATCAATAGAGTAAAAAGACCCTAAAACACTTAGTTAATTCTCTGCCTTGTCACTGAAAATGTTGCAACACACTACTTAAGACGCATTCTTTTTTCCTACCTCCCTTCCTCCCTTCCTCCCATATAAGCACGTCCCATGCAATACTTGGCATATAGTTACACTAAAAAATATATGTCTTTTATCTGAGGTTCAATATTTTAGAAAAAAAATAGTACAATAATAGTATGTTTTCAGTATCCAAACAAAAGTAGCATAATAGAATAATAATTTAGCATATGGTATAAAACATCTTTTATAAAATATTTTAATACCATGCAAAGAGTTGACTCATTGGAAAAGGCTCTGATGCTAGGAAAGATTGAAGGCAAAAGAAGAAGGGGAGCAGAAGAGGATGAGATGGGTAGATAGCATCACCAACTCAATGGATATGAAGTTGAGCAAACTCTGGGAGATAATGGAGAATAGAGGAGTCTGGTATGCTGCAGTCCATGGGCTCACAAGGAGTCAGACATGACTTAGCCTCTGAATAAAAACCGAAATGTATATTATCTGACAAGCCTACACATTTAAGCAAATGCCATCCAATTGCCATCAACCAGGAGAAGAAATAATCTAGAGGTCACACCTGGTGCTTTGTCTTCTTTTCTGCTCACAGTCTTAGCCAGAACCTGTCGTGTGATGTCAGTTTGGCTGCCATGGACACTGGATGTTGAGGACGACTCATGGATAATTGGTGACCAGGAAGGGCTCTGTTGGATTTGCCCAGTGATACTTGTGTGTCAGTAAAGAAGAAGGGTGATTACGTAACAGTAGAGAACTCTGATGAAAGTACTGTCGGCATTTAAAGGCGTGAACAATCTCTTTTATCTGGGGGTGCCATGTGGAGATGGGATCTAACCTGTCTTGATGGGCAGGTAGAGACAAGTAAGAGGGAATTTTATGAGCAAAACAGCATAAGCGTTACCATGGAGGCAAGAAAGAGCATAGAGGAGATGAAGTTGACATCATTCTCCTGATCACCCTTTGATTAGCATATGGATCTCTCAGGTCCATTATCCCTATTCTTACCTTATTCAAAAGAGGATTTAATTTTAAATTGACTCGTAATATCCTATGAAGATGACCAGAAAAACTGGGGAGAAAGAGGGTTGTGGATTTTGGATACATTTGCCAAGAGAGTGTTCATATATAACAAATAAAATTAGAAGGTAAATCCTCAATTTATATGATTGGCTTATACGTTCCTCTATACAAGAGAAGATCTTGTCAGATTAAGAAATCTGAAGCTTCTGGAGGTTTTGGAGAGATGCTTTAAACATCACAAAGATACTCTGGAGATAAAAAACAGAGACTCAACTGTATTTAAGATTTCCCCTTGTATGTTTATTTTTAGTGAATTCAGTAATTCCTAGGTGATGAGCTTTGTTTGTAGGGCATTTGTCTGGTTCTAAAAAAATAATGAGAGAGACAATAGGGACATGTTGGAAGAGAAAGAAAAACACATTTTACTTTGTCAAAAATTTAAAAGTGACTGACATGAAGAACTATGCAGATTCTTTTCTGGAAGCATTCAGTGCATTAACAGAACATAAAGAGGATTCTCATTTTGAAAGACCTCTTGGAAGATGTACATCTCTCTCTGAACATCTCTCTGCTTCTGGAAAGAAAGATTATGAGTCCCATTCACTATTGCAGACTCAGTCCTTACAAAAGTTAGTTTGCTTTAATGAGATATATTTTCACTGTGTGCATGCATGCTCAGTTGCTCAGGCGTGTTCAGTTCTTTTGCGACCCCATAGACTGTAGCCCAGCAGGCTCCTCTGTCCATGGGATTCCCCAGGCAAGAATATTGCAGTGGATTGCCATGCCTTTCTCCTGGGGATCTTGCCAACCCAGAGATGGAGCCTGCATCTCTTGTATCTCCTGCATTGACAGGCGGGTTCTTTACCACTAGCACCACCTGGGAAGCCCATAATTGCAATATCCCTAAATAAAAAATTGTTCAAACCCATTAAGAAAAAAAAGAAATGAAACACTGCTTAACAGATTTACTTCTAGCTTTGGAAGCCAAATTGTAATGTTGAGTACATTTCAGGAGTTCATTATTGAGATTCTGAATATCAGAACTGAAAACCAAAATCTTGATATAGCCCATGATGGCTTTGGGGAAGGAAAGGAATATTTACTCTTGCTAAGATTAGTGGACAAGTCTGGTCAGAACATCATGAGGAAAACATATTTCTCTACTCAGGACTGTGTTATCTCCATATTTCACATTCCTGTGCTTTTTGAAGCTGGAGTTATTCCAAACTCTCAAGAGGTTTGCTCTAAGATCTAAATTGCTACACTCACCCTTCTTAACTAGGCATCCATAGTCAAGGCATGCATTTGGAAAAAAAAATATTTTAATAAAAACAGTCTTTTTACTCTAGAATCTTCCTTGCTACATGACTCTGAAAATGGCCTGGTCTTCTTCTTACCTGATTTTTGTAATCCCTGAAGTATGCAGAGGAACCATTTATTTCTCTGTAAAACACACTGAGAATAAAGTCAGCTGGTAATAAAATGCAACAGTCATCTTCTCTAAGCAAAAAGTGAATAGCAGTAGTGTGGAAAATAAAAAGAATAAAAAAGAAGAAAAGAATTTTTTAAAAAATCCCACTGTTCAGCACCTCAGAGCTGAAGGATCTTGTTTATTTCTAAGTGGTCATGGCACTAAATGGGAATGGGAAATCTGATTTCTTTTGCATGTTCAATTTCTTACAGCTCCATGCATAGCGTATAGTAGAAGCTCAATGCTGTGACATGCCCCCGAGTTCTTCCACTAACCAGCTCTTGGGCAGGTAAACACTCACTATTCTAGGACCTAGTTTCTCATCTTCAAACAAGCCTGACAGGGAATAGGATCAGCCTCGTAGGGTTATTGTGAGCATTTAGTAGGTCAATATCTGTAAGGTGCTTGGCACTTGCTGTGCCTTGGTTGTAAGTTCTTAGAAAATGTGAAAGAATATTGCTTTTATTGACAAATGACCAAAGAACATCTCAGAGAACATATTTTTTTTTTCTGTATCTGATTATTTGCAATGTTCTAGGTTTTAGACTGATTTAATAACATGCTGTCTGAGGCCAGGTTTCCTAGGGAAGAGGCTGAAGTGGAGATTTGCAGGCAGAAAAGTATGTAGGGGGATAGCCTGGGAATGGACTGCAATGGGGAGCGAAGGAAGGAAGCAGGCAGAGGAGAAGAGGGCTGTCACAGGACCTGGCCAGCCCCGGGCTCTCAGGGGAGCTCTAGAGCTGGAAGGGTCCTCGGGGTTATCCCAGTTTGCAGAGAGGGGACCAGGTGCTTGAACACCCCTTCACACTGAGAGGTTCCGGGAGGCCAGCTGCTGCTCTGGGAGGAGAGGATATAACCTTAGGTCAGGGGTTCTGTGGGGCTGAGAGTGACTCACCTGGCCACTGGCAGTCAGCAGCCCCAGTCAACAGCTGGGGCAGGGGGAGTCCCACCGTCCCAAAGGGTCCTGGAACGACATCACTGTGGCCATCATATGTGCACATGTATTCATATTTTCACTTCACCAGTGTCTTAATTTGCTCTGATACAGATTTTGCATGCTCAGATTGAAGATAATGGAAAGCCATTTTCTTATAACATGAAATAACTGACTAATACCATAAAAAAATCACATTTTGCCCAAGGACTTGCTTCCCTATAACCTTAAAAATCTACCATGTGAATTTTGATGTTTCAACTTGTCATCTGGTTAGAGTGTAGGTACAGTTGAGTTTGTAAGTAATGTTTGAACATTTTAGAATTGTTATAATCTTCTTCCAAGCCTAGCTTACTGTGTGGTTTTTGTTTTCATTTCTGTGGCATAAATTGCATTATAAGAAAGATAAAAGCAATCTTAAATATACCCGTCATTAATCCATGTTTAAGATACCAGCTGTATTTAATTTTGTATTTAATTGCTATATTACACTTCCTAATATGCAGATGTATTTTACATCAGCTTATTTGTGATAGGTCTATATTTTTCATTGTCTTTTTTTTCTTTAACTTAACATTACATCATAAATATCTTCGTGTGGCTCCACATTTTCTCAATTATAATTTTAATAAAAACACAGGTTTCTATAGAGTTACTGTACTATAAATTGTTTGGCTTTCAGCTTGATTCCTGATTGTCCCTTTCAAATCATTCTATAATTATAAAATTCTAATCTCAGCAAATCATTTTGATTCAGTAAACAGTCACGATTGAAGCTGGCTCACGTTAAAAGGCAGATATAACAATGATGATACTCAGTCTGCGCCTGGAAGCAGTTTAGGGATGAAAGTGAGACCCGTCATATAGAGGAGTAGGCACAGAATGAAACGTAGCCGGTAAGGCAGTGGGGAAGAGACAGGAGTGATGGTTTCTAACTGCGTAGGAGGGAAGGATCATAGAAGAGGAGGATTTTAAGCTGTACTTTGCAGGATAAGTGAGATGTAGACAAGAAGAAAAGATGGTCAAAATGTTTTAAGTCAAAGGAAAAGTAGCAACAAAGAAAAGATGTGAAAGTAATTTATGGATATCAGCAACTGTGAGTCATCTGGGGTGGTAACTTTTAAAACATGAAAAAGTGTTGGAAAAGATCACTCAAAGTCATGCATTCCAGGAACATGGCACTAATGGGAGGTAAGAGCTGGTGAGAGGTGTTGACAGGAAACACATCCCGGGTGGGATGGTACTGCACTAGTTCAAGGAAAGTTTACTAACTTCCTCTTGCATTTTTGTTCTTTCATTCATAATTCATGAATATATAATCATTTACCAGGCTACTAGGCCTGGGACTATTGGAATCAAGATCTATTTAAAATTATACATTCATCCAACAAATACGACCTGAAAGGCTACTTTGTGTAAGGGGAGAGGGGAGTCCGAGCTGAATTCATCTCAACCCTTGAACTCAAGTGCACTCACGTTCTCAGCTGGGTTGTGAACAGGGCATCTCAGCTGGGGATGACACTGTCATGTTCGAGATATGAAGAGAACACTGAAATCCTCACCAAGTACTGTGTCACAGAAGAGATGAGCTGGACTCTCTCTAGAGAGTCCTGACTTTTAAAATGTATTTATTTATTTATTTGACTGTGTTGGGTCTTAGTTGTGGTACATGGGCTCTTCATTGCCTCGTGTGGGATGTTTCATTGCAGAGCAGGGATTCTCTAGTTACGGTGCACGGGCTCTGCCCGGGCTCCAGAGCACCCGGGCTCAGTAGTTGGGGCATGTGGGCTTCCTTGCCCCATGGAATGCAGGATCGTAGTTTCCCAACCAGAGGGTCAAACCCATATCACCTACATTGACAGATGGATTCTTAACCACTGGACCACCTGGGAAGTCCCATCAAGACTTAAAGAGACAGTGCATCACTCTGTTCTCCCTTATTTTCAACTCAGTCTAGACACAGAGAATCAAAATCCAGACCCAAATAGAACAATACACAAGCCCACCATCTGACTCTGGGGGTCAGGAGAAATTAGACTACCTTGAAATATTTTGTTAGTTTCCTGAATTTCAGGGACATTCTCACTTCTATGAAAAATCCAGAGCTTCGAGATGGTGCCCTGCCTTTTAAAACTGCTGCTCCACGTCTTGACAGGGCTTTGGGCCTTTTCTGCTCCTCCCCTTTATCGGCTTCCCTCAACCTTGTCTCAGTCAGGCGTACAACCTGATATCAGCCTGTGGCCACTGCACCACTTAGACCGCATACTGACAGAGGAACCCCCGCGCTAAACAAAACTGCTTTGTTTGAAAGGACAAGGCATATTCTCCAAATCCTTTTTCAGAACTAATGTGATCATAGTAATTTATTCTTATATTTTACCTATTATAACTCCATCAAGTGCTTGATAAAATATAAGAAAGATGAAACCAGATTACGCTTGAAATGTATCATTTGTGAAAACATGTTTTAATTTGAAGACACAGTTTAAGTTATGACTTACATTAGAGATTTCCAAATACGAATTTTATGATTCTGCTGCAATCAGAAGTTGTCTGTCAACTAATATAAACTTAAATCAAGAAAAAGCATAAAACCTTGTAAAGCATCTTCTGCTTTCAGAGGACAAAATTATTATCTTGGGGAATATTGTTTAATCAATACATTGTTACTTGGTGGTTTCAGGCAGGAGTTAGCACACTTTGAGTTGTTTTGTTTAGCTTTCCATGGCCCTGGCAGGTCAGGGTGGGTTTAGGTAAGAAGCAAATTGAAAAACTGACAAGATGTTTAGACTCAACACTGTCAGTACCCCATTTCGCCGGCTCCCTAGACTTGAGTGTGCTTATTTCCAACCGCTATTGTCTCTGACTCCCCTTGCTGGGGTAGCCCTCCCACTACTCAAATTGCTTTGCCTGCAGGTGTACAAGCCAAGTGCCTGGACATCTGAGATTCCCTCTTCCCCATGCTGCCTGAATATGAAAGCCCAGCTCCCTTGCTTGGGTTGGGACAACTTTGAGGTTGTCTTACACTTACAACTTACACTCTCAAACTCCCCTGCAGGGTTAGAGTGATGCTACTTTTCATAAAACTTTGTCTGAAATCATATGCTTGCCTGGTTCCCTCTTTTGGCTGCTTGCTTGGTTGGTTGGTGTTAGTCACTCAGTTGTGCTTCTGTCACTTCAAAACAGGATTACCTGGGAACCCTTCCTTAATAAACAACTTTCCTATAGAGACTTGTCCTAGGGACCTCCCTGACGGTCCAGTGGTTGAGACTTCACCTTCTAATGCAGGGTGTAACGGGTTGATCCCTGGTTGGAGAGCTAAGATCCCATATGCGTGGTGGCCAAAAAGCCAAAACATAAAACAGAAGCACTATTGTGACATATTCAATAATGACTTAAAACACTTGTCCTGAATCGAAGTTGAAGATAGAGCTTCTGTATAAAGCATCTCTTTCCTATAATCCATCTTTTAGAGATATATTCTGGGTAAATACATCCTCTAGGTTGTGCAGATAACCCCAAGAGAGATAAGTTTAATGAAACAGAACATTCCCAACCACGTGAAAGTGTGTATAGAGCCACTAACCAGGATTTACAGAAATAGAAGAAAACAGTCGCCTGTGTGGGCTTTGCTTTGTGTGGTACCCAGGGCACTGTGACCGTTTCCACCAGCCTTGTTCTTTCTATGTCTAAACAATGATTGCAGTACCAAATGCAGAAAGAGGCCCTACCTCGGACAAGCTTGCTGAGACCAAACTTTGGATGGAGGCCTGGTTACCTTGAGGAGGATGCTGTATGTAGGAAGAAGGGAGAATTTGTATAAGGCATCCTGGGAAGCAAATATGGGTTCAGGGACCCTAATGAACAGCAGAGGGAGGGTGACCCCACCCCTGCCCAGGACACTACATAAATTGACTGTTAGATACCAGAGTTGTCTGGCTAAATGCCAGCTATGATATGATTGAGATTTTAACCCAGATATTTAAAAAATAATCATGATGCAAGGGAATTCCACTGTTTATAAACACAAAATCTGGATAATTTTCTTCTTTTGGGTCAGTAGCAAAAAAAAAAAAAAAAAAAAAAAAAAAAACAAAAACCCAACAAAAATGATCCTGTGGCAGAAATGACCCTGAAGACCAGAGGAAGAGCAGACCTCTGAGCGCTGTTTATAACAGGAACCAGAAAAACTTTAGATGACTATTTGTCATACTTAATCTGATTTCAGAAGACACTGCCTTTGGTAAACAGGAAAAGAAAGTCACAAAATAGAATCAGCTGAGCTGAAGGGATGACAGGATGAAATGAAGAGGGGGCAGGATGTGAGGGCAAGGAGACAAGCTGGGATGGGGTGGGAGCCCAGTGAGATGAAGGAGGGGCACACTTAGGCCAGAACCTTAACTTCAAAATTAAAATCACACTGGACTCAGTGCTCCACACACACACACAGCCCATCACCGCACAGAAAGGAGTGATATTAGATGAAGTGAATGGCATACAAGAGAATGGAGAAAATACAAACTCAACATGAATAGTGTTCTTGAAGGAAACTAGATTATTTGGAAAAATCACAATTAAAGTACCCTCCTCAAGGGGGGTTGAGGGGAAAGGACAAGAGGCCTGAGAGGCAGCTGAGAGTGTTTGCCATGATCCAGGGAAAACTTAAATAATTAGACACATACCCTTATAAAGTTTATTTTTATTCATTATATTCCATTACAGTTTATTACAGGATATTGGATATAGTTCCCTGTGTTATAAAGTAGGGCCTTGTTGTTTATCCACTCTATATATGATAGTTTGCATTTGCTAATCCCAGAGTCCCAATCCACTCCTCTCCCTCCCTTCCTCCCCTTTCTGATATGCTTTAAAATTACAAGAAAAAAATTGACAAACACCCAGAACAGAAATGCAGGCTATCTCTAAAGGAATTAATATTAATTTAGCCCCATGGACTTAATTGCATCACACAATTTCAAACAATGATGAAACAAATTTAGGGAAGCTGTTCTTTAATTCATTCATTTATAAAATGGCATATTTCTACTATGAATCTAGCATTGTGTTAGATACTAAAAATGCAGCCATGCACTTTTACATCCTGAAATGATCCTTGTATGGAATTTAAAAAAAGATCATCTCTATTACATTGAAAGATTTATGTGAAGCTATAAACTTCAAAATGATTTATGCACTGAGCTCTCCCCCTGATGTTTCTGATTGAGTGGAGGTGGGGTCAGTCCAAAGAATGTGTATTTCTAAGGAGTTCCTGCTAGATTCTGATGTGGTTGATCCAGGAGCCACATATCAAGAACCTGTGACTTATCCATTAATAACTGTATATTGGGAAAAATGTTCAGTTGCATTGGAATGATGACATAGTTGTAGTTGCTGAAATATTTTTGATGATTATTCAATGCTGTAGAAAAATCCCCATATTGCAGTACTGCATAAAGTCCACCTAAAAATGTACGCACTGTGTTCTTTATTTAAAGAGATACAATTAAAATGGAAGGAATAGATGTCAAACATGAGGAAATTCAAAATGAATTAGTAGTTATTCTCCCTAGGCCATGTCCTTAATAGTTACTTTTAATTTTATAACTTTCTAGATTTTCTAAATGAATATGCATTAATTTTATATTGAGAAAAAGTGAAACAGCCTCCCACAAAGACTTAGTTCAAATGCTGTCTTCTTGGTAAAACTCCTGCCAGTTAAGCTGAGTGTCATCTGTGAATTCTCCTGTCAGCACCTCCTGCAAACATTCATCACCTTTACGTCATTCATTAAAAGCTGACTATGTACATTAGTATTTTAAGGGCTCTGAAAAGTCTTAGGTTTTTAAAAATGATATTATTTGCTTCAGGATTTTCCCAACTTCTTTGTCCATAGCAAAATTCAGAAGATCTATTACTGTTCTCAAGAATAAGTGGTTCCTATGGTAGCATTAGTAACTCTTCAACATTTGTTGAATAAATGGATGAAATCAGTGAATTATTGGCTAATCTGGATAGAGGAGCCTGGTGGCCTATAGTCCACAGGGTCACAAAGAGTCAGGCACTACTGAAATGACCTGGCATGCGGACATGCTCACACATGTTACTTACTAATATTTTTCCAAGGGGTGAACCTAAAATCAAACTTTTCTATCAAAGTCTATTAGCATTTTTATTGATACATACTTAAACTTCAAATTCCCTAAATATTGAACTCAACAAACAATATTGAACAAACACTCCACAAACTCAATATTGAACTTGCCCAATGACTGCAAGATGCCTGTGACTCGCAAAGAAATATTGCACACGGTCAAGTCTCAACCCAGTATTAATTCTTCCTATACCCCATCCTCCAAGACATTTAAATCACTTTTCATAGATGCGTGTGTATCTGCATGATTGCCGTTTAAATTTAACCAAGAGTGAGAATTCCATTTAATATGAGTGAAAATGACTCTGGGAGAATCCAGGCTTCCTCTCCAAGAAAAGCACAAATACCAGATGGAGTTTGCTGCCTTTTGAAAGTGGGTGACACTATCTCTCCAAACAAATGTTGTATTCCAAAAATAAGAGCCCATCTGTATTTTATAAGTAATTATTTTCTGTGCCTAAGAATTTGTTTCTACTGCAGTGGCTACATTCCATCCCATTATAACCTTAGATCATAGGACTTTTTTTTTTCTTTTTAATTGGAGGATAATTGGTTTATAATATTGTGTTGGCATCCACCAAACATTACATGAATCAGCCATAAGTATACACATGTCCCCTCCCTCTCGAACCTCAATGCTGTAGAAAAATCCCAATATCACAGGACCACGCCATCCCAGCCCTCTAGGTTGTCCCAGAGCATCGGGCTGAGCTCCCTGTGCCTTTACAGCAGCTTCCCACTGTTGATCTATTTCACACATGGCAGAGAATCCCCACAGACAGAGTGTTGTGGGCTACAGTCCATGGGGTTGCAAAGAGTTGACAGAACGGCTAAGCAGAGCACAGTGTTTGTGTATGTATATGTGTGTGTGTGTGTGTGTATAGCTCAATGATACTCTTCCAGTTAGTCCCGCCCTCTCCTTCCCCCACTGTGTCCAAAGTCTGTTCTCTGTCTCTGTGTCTCTATTCCTATAGGTTCATCAGTATCATTTATCTAGATTCCATATATATGTATTAATATACAAATTTGATTTTCTTTTTCTGACTTACTTCACTCTGTATAAGAAGCTCTAGGTTCCTCCACCTCACTACTACTAACTCAAATACATTCCTTTTTATGGCTAAGTGATACCACAGCTTCTTTATCCGTTCATCTGTTGATGGACATCTAGGTTGCTTCCGTGCCCTAACTGTTGTAAATAGTGCTGCTATGAACATTGGGACACATGTCTTTTTCAATTATGGTTTTCTCAGGGTATGTGCCCAGTAGTGGGATTGCTGGCTCATATGGAGGTCTTATTCCTAGTTGTTGTTTTTTGTTTTTTTTTTTAAGGATCTCCATCCTGTTCTCCATAGTAGCTGTATCAATTTACATTCTCACCAACAGTGCAGGAGGGTTCCCTTTTCTCCCCACCTTCTTCACCACTTATTGTTTGTAGATTTTTTGATGATGGCCATTCTGACCAGTGTGAGGTAACACCTTATTGTTGGATCATGGGCCTTTTTATGGCCCTTTATTTTTTGCAAGTATATGAATTCTATAAAAATATGCAAAAATGTTTGGAAATACTTGATGATTTAACAATTAAAATAGTATGAAACAGTATGAAATGTATAAATAGTAAGCTTCCCAGAACACATACACACATCATCAAAAATAAAAAGTGGAAACAAAAGTATCTGAAATAAGGGAAGAATCACTCATAAAAATTAAATTTGTTGTTTTCATGTGAGGATTGCAAAATGCTTTCCTTAAGTGCTGCTGCAGCGAAATGGTCTGTACAGGAGCCTATAACAGAATTAAAAGATGTGATTTTGAAATGGAAGGAGAATCTAGCGGTGACTGGAATTAAGGATGGCATTTTATTAATAGACTATGCAGCTTTAGAGTGAAGATCAGGCTCGCACAGTGAGTTAGAAGAGAAGGGAGTACAGCTGACCTGGACATGTGCTCATGTGCATAAATACTGATCTTGATATGTGGGTATTAACTCAAGCATTGCAGGGACTTACCTGGGCCACACCTCTTTGTAATTGATAAAGTAATTAAAATATGGCTTTTAATCATCAAGAATTTGAGGTCTTTGCTCAAAAAAATAATAATTGATTGCTTTTTTTTAACATGTTAGGCATTATTTTAGGTAACTTACATATATTACTTCATTTAATCTTCACAACAGTATCAGTTCAGTTCAGTTCAGTTGCTCAGTCCAGTCCCACGCTTTGCAATCCCATGAATCACAGCTCACCAGGCCTCCCTGTCCATCACCAATTCCCAGAGTTCACTCAAACTCATGTCCATCGAGTCGGTGATGCCATCCAGCCATCTCGTCGTCTGTCATCCCCTTCTCATCCTGCCCCCAATCCCTCCCAGCATCAGGGTCTTTTCCAATGAGTTAACTCTTCACATGAGGTGGCCAAAGCATTGCAGTTTCAGCTTTAGCATCAGTCCTTCCAATGAACACCCAGGACTAATCTCCTTTAGAATGGACTGGTTGGATCTCCTTGCAGTACAATGGACTCTCAAGAGTCTTCTCCAACACCACAGTTCAAAACCATCAATTCTTTGGCGCTCAGCTTTCTTCACAATCCAACTCTCACATCCATACATGACCACTGGAAAAACAGCCTTGACTAGATGGACCTTATTGGCAAAGTAATGCCTCTGCTTTTCAATATGCTATCTAGGTTGGTCATAACTTTCTGTCCAAGGAGTAAGTGCCTTTTAATTCCATGGCTGCAGTCATCATCTACAGTGATTTTGGAGCCCAAAAAAATAAAGTCTGACAATGTTTCCACTGTTTCTCCATTTCCTGTGAAGTGATGGGACCAGATGCCATGATCTTAGTTTTCTGAATGTTGATCTTTAAGCCAACTTTTTCACTCTCCTCTTTCACTTTCATCAAGAGGCTTTTGAGGTGATGGAATTCCAGTTGAGCTATTTCAAATCCTGAAAGATGATACTGTGAAAGTGCTGCACTCAATATGCCAGCAAATTTCGAAAAATCATCAGTGGCCACAGGATTGGAAAAGGTCAATTTTCATTCCAATCCCAAAGAAAGGCAATGCCAAAGAATGCTCAAAGTACAGCACAATTGCACTCATCTCACACGCTAGTAAAGTAATGCTCAAAATTCTCCAAGCCAGGCTTCAGCAATACGTGAACCGTGAACTTCCAGATGTTCAACCTGGTTTTAGAAAAGGCAGAGCAACAAGAGATCAAATTGCCAACATCTGCTGGATCATTGAAAAAGCAAGAGAGTTCCAGAAAAATGTCTATTTCTGCTTTATTGACTATGCCAAAGCCTTTGACTGTGTGGATCACAATAAACTGTGGAAAATTCTGAAAGAGATGGGAATACCAGACCACCTGACCTGCCTTTTGAGAAACCTATATGCAGGTCAGGAAGCAACAGTTAGAACTGGACATGGAACAACAGACTGGTTCCAAATAGGAAAAGGAGTACATCACGGCTGTATATTGTCACAACAGTATAATGAATTATAAATAGGTACTGTAATTATCTTCATTTTATGATGAGAAATGGAGATTCAGAGATTGATAATCAGGATTTGATGCCAAATCTGGCCTGAGTTTAAGTGTTTAACCTGGCTGTTCTGCTGGGTGTTTCTCTTGCCCTACATGTATTTGGGCAAGAAGTTGAAATCTGCGTATACATGTCCCTATAAAATAGATTGACCCAGTGCATGGGGAAGATGGTGAGTATCAACTGATAATAAGAGAAGCATGCCTAAAGTCTGTGTTTACATCTTCAGATCAGATCAGATTAGTCGCTCAGTCGTGTCTGACTCTTTGCAACCCCATGAATCGCAGCACGCCAGGCCTCCCTGTCCATCACCAACTTCCGGAGTTCACTCAAACCCACGTTCATCGAGTCAGTGATGCCATCCAGCCATCTCATCCTCTGTCGTCCCCTTCTCCTCCTGCCCCCAATCCCTCCCAGCATCAGCGTCTTTTCCAATGAGTCAACTCTTCGCATGATGTGGCCAAAGTACTGGAGTTTCAGCTTTATCATCATTCCTTCCAAAGAAATCCTAGGGCTGATCTCCTTTAGAATGGGCTGGTTGGATCTCCTTGCAGTCCAAGGGACTCTCAAGAGTCTTCTCCAACACCACAGTTCAAAAGCATCAATTCTTCAGCGCTCAGCCTTCTTCACAGTTCAACTCGCACATCCATACATGACCACAGGAAAAACCATAGCCTTGACTAGACGGACCTTTGTTGGCAAAGTAATGTCTCTGCTTTTGAATATGCTATCTAGGTTGGTCATAACTTTCCTTCCAAGGAGTAAGCGTCTTTTAATTTCATGGCTGCAGTCACCATCTGCAGTGATTTTGGAGCCCAGAAAAATAAAGTCTGACACTGTTTCCACTATTTCCCCATCTATTTCCCATGAAGTGATGGGACCAGATGCCATGATCTTCGTTTTCTGAATGTTGAGCTTTAAGCCAACTTTTTCACTCTTCACTTTCAGCTTCATCAAGAGGCTTTTGAATTCCTCTTCACTTTCTGCCATAAGGGTGGTGTCATCTGCATATCTGAGGTTATTGATATTTCTCCCGGCAATCTTGATTCCAGTTTGTGTTTCTTCCAGTCCAGCATTTCTCATGATGTACTCTGCATATAAGTTAAATAAACAGGGTGACAATATACAGCCTTGATGTACTCCTTTTCCTATTTGGAACCAGTCTGTTGTTCCATGTCCAGTTCTAACTGTTGCTTCCTGATCTGCATACAAATTTCTCAAGAGGCAGATCAGATGGTCTGATATTCCCATCTCTTTCAGAATTTTCCACAGGTCTTCAACATGGTCCAATTATTCTATCATTCTCAATTTTATGAGCTGGAGGCATTTAAATATCAAAAATCCAAATTTTTGACTAAGTTTGTTTGTTGATGTCAGCCAAGAGTATTCCAGTCAAGATATGGAAGTAAGTGAAGGGAAGTGTGGGTAGCTGGGCACTCTGGAAACAAGTGTGATGGTGACCAAGCTAAAGAGGAGAGAATTAGCTGTTTCCACACAGGCCCAGGGCTGCCCTACCTTGACTGTTAAGAAGAACCTGAAAAATCTGAGTCTTGTCTGAAACAACTCAAATTTGAAAATATATTGTAATGAACTAAGTAAATTAAAAAAAAATAGAAATAGAGCAACTTAAATCCCATTCCTCAGCTGACTCTACCACATAGATCACTAATCGATGATTAGAGGAAGTTGTGATGTCGACTGAGAGGCCACGTGTGTGACGTGACAGCTTCTTCCCTCTGGGGATGTTCCAGAAGATCACCCGAACCTTCTCTCTCCTACTCACAGCTAAGGAACTGTTTTCCCCTGCAATCTACCTTATAGTACTTGGCACAGGATTGCTTTGGGTATAGAATCGCACATTAGAACTTCTGAGGTTCTACCTTTGGTTTTAATTGTAGTGCAAGAAGGGTCTTTCTCCATCCCTCTGTCTTCATAGATTTTACATTGTACAAATATTCCAGCTCAAGTCCATCCTCTGCTAACCCATTCTCCCCCATCATGAGCATGGACCACCTTTGAATAAAACACCAAATCAATTTCTAGGGAAAATTACCCCATGTTACAAATAAGGTTTCTTCGGGGAAACCACTCTTAAGATTTCTACAACTTATCTGAAAGTGAAAGTCTCTCAGTCGTGTCCGACTCCTTGCGACCCCATGGACTATAGTCCATGGAATTCTCCAGGCCAGAATACTGGTAAAGGCTAGAAGGGTTGCTTATCCCTTTTCCAGGGCATCTTCCCAACCCAGGGATCAAACTCAGGTCTCCCACATTGCAGGCGGATTCTTTACCAACTGAGCCACAAGGGAGGCCCAGGAATGCTGGAGTGGGTGGCCTATCCCTTCTCCAGTGGATCTTCCTGACCCAGGAATCAAACTTGGGTCTCCTGCATTGCAGGCAGATTCTTTACCAACTGAGCTATATAGATTCATTTGTGATTTGAACCTAAAGGTATGACTTAAAGAACTGGAGGATCGAGATATTTCTGGAAGAAAAACCTATAAATGTGTGTTGGGGGGAAGTCAGCAGGAACACAGTCAAGGAGTTCTTAAGTAGTTGATTTTATGTTTTGATGCAAGAAAGATAGAATAGTGCCAGGTCTCCTATAGATGATAAGCAGGTAAACATCTAGAAGAGCAGATCCTTGTATAGGACCTCCCTTTTCCATTCATAATGTCTCCTCTTTCCCATTCTTGAAAGCCTTCTTGGAAAGGAACCTACAGGTCTATGCTGTCGATTCGTACATCTAAGCTAGGACTATATCTTTAGTCCTGATGTAAAAAGATGTAGAAGAGGGAAGAGACATATTCATTGATAAAACACTCTTTTAAAGCCCTCAGAATTCCCTTACTTTAACTACTGCTGAGTACCCAAAATGACCTGTGACTATCCTGGGTCTGTCTATCTTTCACCTTTTCAAGGATCATTTGTTAATTCATTTCTGAGATCAGTATTTCTCCAGTAATTGTCACACCCTGGGCAACCCTAGGATATTATAAGGAGCACACCCCTAGCTGAACCCTCAGCCAGGATGCATCAGTAGTAAATTCTCACATCTTCATCTTCACTACTCCACATCTTCATCTTCATTACTAAAGGGGGAGCCTCTGGAGCGATTACACAAGAAAAGAATATTTTAATGTCATATTTTCACTCATTCAGTTTCTCTCTATATATGTATGTGTGTGTATAATTGAAGTGTAGTTGATTTACAGTGTTGTCTTAATTTCAGGTGTACAGCAAAGTGATTCAGTTATACATAGCTATTCTTTTTCAGATGTTCCTCCCTTATAGGTTATCACAAAATATTGAGTACAGTTCCCTATGCTATACAGTATGTCCTTGTTGGTTATCTATTTTATTTATTTATTTTTTATATATAGTCATGTGTATGTGTTAATCCCAAACTAGACATTGGTGACTGATCAATTATTATTATTTTTTTTTAATCCTTGGAGGTCGGCAGGACATATTATGAGTGCTGACTCCTGAGGATCTTTTTGGTGCTTTGTGGCCTGGGAGGTCCCCTTGACCACAAGAATGAGGATAATGTGGTCTCCTTAGCTTTTACACAAGCAGGGCTCTGCTCCTATTGTATCTTTATCTTAAGAGTTAACAGGACCCTGCAGCTGCTCCACCTGGGACCCGGTATCTCCTGCCTCACAACTCCTCTCCAGCCCCACTTTCTGTATTTTAGGATGGAAGTCGCCTTCTGTGATGTTGTGTCTGCTGAGCATGTCAGCTGCTGGAAAGATAATGCCATCACCTTCGATCTAGATACAAGTCGACATTATCATTTCCAAGAAAAGAATATCCTCCAAAAATTAATTTCAAAAGATCTGGTGTTACTGAAACTGTCACTGCTTTGTTTCCTAGAAGAGGGTGCTTTGGGCAGCAGGAGTTTCCTGTAGTTTTGTTTATTTTTCATCCTTGTTCATACAGACAGAAAGAAAGCTCTTTTAGGTCAATCTTTGTGGATTTTTTTTTGTTTGTTTTGCATGTGTATTTCAAAACTTCCTGTTCGTTTGCAGAAAAAGAAAATGATACAAAATGAAGAAGAGGGAAATGTATTCTCTCCTCACCAGTAGTTTGGAAAATAAAACTTAAATTATGTCCCCACTTATTTACCTCATATGTGGTATTTGTTGAATGCATAAAGAACCTTAGGGTACAGGGAAAGGAAAGCTTTTAGGAGCTTATAGAAAATGAGTTCTTATGGTAATATTACTGTGTCAGAGAGAAAATAAAAACATCTCTGGCTTGTGCCACTGTTTGTGAATTTTTGAAAACATTTCCAAGGTCAAGTTTCTGAGAGCAGGACTTGAAAACGGTGGTTTCACTCCCTTAGCCGTGATCTCGTTTCCCTGCAGGGTCCTGGCAGCCTCTCAGCTGCACTTCTTTGTGAACATCATCGGTCTAGGTATCTTTTGGTCCCTTCAGATGAGCCATCAGCTCACTTCTTTTCCCTTCTGCTGAGCACTATTGTTCCTGGGCTCTTTTGTTAAGTTACAATAAACGTGTTGAGCAACCAGCAGGCTGATGACACAAAGTCGTTTATTGATTTGAAAACACACCAAGGGCTCACTTCACCTTAAAATCCTAGAGCACAGAACTCCAGTTCCTCAAAAACAGCCAAAGCGTTAACACCAAAATACTTCAGTCCTGTTTTCAGGGCACTTTGGACATATTTAAAAACGAGAACTCTGCCTTATTATAACAACAGTCAGTGTCTTTTTAGTCTTGGTGACTTTGACATCTAGCATCTTCCAGGTCTTTCTGGATGTTAATTATTTTGTCTTGTTGCCCCAAAATGCACAAACACAGATCAGACTGATGCTGCCATCTGGGAGTTGGTATTGCAAATTCACAAGACTCTGTTGCCTTTAAATTATATAATGACACAAGGGCGTTTTAGAAGAAGAAAGGTGGAGAGTTGTTTGTCACAGAGTGTTGTGTGAGTTACAGTGCCCTAGGTGATATATGTGACTGGGTGAAAACAGAGGTATTTGTTACACATTTACCATTCATTCTTTCACTGACTCACTTCTTCATTCTTTCAGTGGCTAAGATGAACCGAACCAGAAAGCGTCTCTCAAGTCTTAGTGATTTGTCCATTTATGAGCAGAACCATCCTGTTCTCTATTATCTGGTCCTTGACAGTCTGTTTTAGTGAAATATATAAATAAAATAATCCACAGATTGTGCCTAGTGCAGTGAAGGACTTTAAGAACATGTGGTGATAGAGGCCCAAGGAGGAGAGGGAGAATCCAGGTGTGTGCAGTCTGGAAGAGGGCCATTCCAGCCAGTGGGGACAGCACGTGCAAATGTTCTGAGGCAGTGTGGTCTGAGTATCGTGAGAAAGCAGGAGAGTGGTGCAGGGTTGGTGTAAAATTGTTCACAGGTTCTAGGCTGTGCGAGGTCAGATGGCTGGGTCATGTGTCTCCCTTCCCAGGCCTCTTTAGTCTAACTTAGCTGTCCCTGCAAGTCATTGAACTCACCTTTTAATTACCTGACCCTAAATCTTTGCTCACACTAAAATTCCCTTTCCTTCTCATGTCTAAAGGTTATCATTATGCTGAGCAAAAAACAAAACCAGAAAAGGGTACATGCTTGTGATTCTCTTTGTGTGAGTTTCTGGAACAGGCAACATGCATTGGTAATGACGGGGGAGTTCAGGGTCTGGGGGTTTAGCAGCTGGGGATGCGTGACTGCAAGGAGGAATGAGGACCTTTGAGGGTGATGAAAGTGCTCAATCCTGGTTGTTATGCTGGTATACAGGTGGATGTACTTGTCAAAACTCATCAGACTGTACACGGAAATGGGGCATTGATCAGATGTAAATCACACATCAATAAAGCTGAGCAAGACGTTATAGAATAAGAAAAAGGGACATTTTATAAAGCTCAGATTCATCTCCATTATCTCCCCTCAGAAATAAGCTCTCTCCCTTCAGCATTCCGCTGTGTCCTATCTGTCTCTGTGGTTTGACACACACATACCATGTACAGCACTTCAGGATTATGGGGGCGTTACAGGCTGCTTCTCCTCCGGGCTTGCTTGTCCCCCTAGGAGGTAATCCCCATCTTGTCTGTCTTTTCTTCCACATAGCGCAGTCCTCAGAACTCAGAAGAGGACCCCACTGAACACTTGTTCAATCAATGGCACAGTTTTCATATTTACTTCCTGCCTGGTTCCCAAAAAGGATGAACAGGAAACAAAATTGATTTCCAGGAGTTGATGAGTGGATGGGCTCTTCTCAGCACTAGAGCCTGCACCCTGACCCCACGTGTAAAAATTGGGAGCAGAATGGGCTTTTGACGCACCTTCTTCACATCCATACTTGCTTACTGACCTAGTGAGACGCATGTGATGGCTTCTCTGTTCTCCAATAGGTAAATGCTGTGCTGACCCTCTGCATTACGCTTCTTAATGGTCCATTATTCCTCTGTGGACAGACAATGGGAGAATCCGTGTTGGCAAACGGCACCAAGTGGACACGACAATGTAATAGGAAGGCGGCTATTATGTCCCATTATTACATTGTGTGAAGGGTAATCGAAGGAGCGTGTGGTCTGTCGCAGACCTGCCACTCAGCTTGTTGCGGGGAAAGATCTTAAATCAGCCCTCTTGTACTTGCTCTTCAGAAATCTTTCTCCTTCTCTGACACTCTCCTTGTGCAATTTCTGATGTTTCAAACTGGCCGATTACCTGGAATACCAGCTTTGCAAGACGTGACACAAAAGTTCACCCATTCCTTCCAACTCATAACACTTTCAAATTGTGTCTCCAAATTATTCCTGTAAAAGTAGCCGATCTTTATGACACCTGGGGGATTTCTTATTTTAATCTGAAACTTTCTGAAATGGTTCAGTTTTGTGGAAATGATGGGGGAGTGTCTGCTCCTAGCAGTTTTTGTGTTCAAGGGCAAATCAACCTCTGTGCTTGCTAACTCTAATTTTCCAAGGGTTATGAGACTTTAATTTGATTCTTTATCCAATGTGCATAAAATGTTCACTGGAATTTGCATAATACATTTATTGTATAATCACTCTTCACATTGGTTACCTGCTTCCTCAAATGAACAGTATTTTTTTTTAAGGGAACATATTCATGTAGGACCAATTTGAACTTAGAACAGAATTAGGTATACCTCTGAAGGACAAATAAAAGAGAAAGAGGGGGAGGGCATGCAATTGTCCTGAAATTGGCTATTATGTAAAAATAGCCCCAATCCTGTATTTTCAAATATTCATTTTTGCAAATACAATCAGGGGCAGGATTGCTGTCTTTAAACATGTATTAAAAAATTGTTATGTGGAGAATGAAATACACCTGCCGGTCTTGTCCCAGAATGTATTTAAGATGAGTAGATTGCATCAGGGTACAGTACAGTTTGAGAAGGTGAGGGAGCTGGAGAGGGATGAGGACGTAGGCACTGGGCCAGGCACTTTGAAGGCATTTATATTCATTCACTACCCAGAGCCAATACATAATTGAGGTAATATTATTAACCTTAATTCTATCTTCGTGCTCTTTGCCTTTGGACTCAGTGCTACCGCATGGCATATTTCAAGATCAGAGGGTGGTTGAATGACATGATCCCCATTTCTCCTTCTGTTTTATGAGGATGGTGTGTGCAGTGCTGATTTGAAAGAGTGTCTGGTTGCAGGCCAGGGTGTCTCAATCTTTAATGTGCCCTCAGGTACTTGGAAATCTTGTCAACATGAAAGGTCTGAGCCAGTAGCTCTAGGGTGGGCCTGAGAGTCTGATTTCTGACCAACTTATGGTTGATGTCATTGCTGCTGGTCCTCAGACACCACATAAAGTAGCAAAGAAGGAAGGCTTTCAAGGTAGGTTTCTCCAGGCTCTGCTTATAGAGCCACGTCCCTAGTGATCCAGGTCCTGATCCTATTTAGGACCACTGAACATCCTGGTCAAGGCTCCCCAAATTGCATTTCAACCAGCATCTCCTAGGATAAGAAATCCTGGTCTATTACGATGACTAGGATTTTTCAAGGAAGCTCTGCCTAAATGAGGGAAGGCCTGGGCTGGAAGTCATGGGTCACCAGCTATCAAAGGACCCAGAAGAGTTGGTGCCATGAGCTGCCATACCAATTTACAAATTACAGTCAAATTACTTTGGGGAAAATATGTCTTTGATTGTTGAAAAAAATTCACTATCAACTTACAAATGAATGTGCAGTCATGAATATAATGACATGACTATTCAAACTCTTGGCATGCTTTCTGAATCACAGATCTGAAATATTTTCTCCTAAGATCCTGATGTATTTCCCAAATCCTTTTGAGAGAGATCCAACTTCATTGCAATGAGAAGGAAAATGGGCTTACAATCTTTATATTTCAGGAGGATATTGTGTGAATTTGATTTCACTGGTTTCTGATATCTTTGGTTTGTAATGCCTAAAGGTCCTTTGGAAAATCTTTGAAAGAAATGAAAAAGTTAGGAAAAATCACTCTTTAAAATCTACAAGGCCTTGAAAGTATTGCCTATTACTATTTTATTGATTTAAAAAATATTTTAAAATATTGGAAAAAATCAGTTTGGCAAAGTAGGACACATTTGGCTAAGGCATAATGTAGAGCTCATAAATCTTTTAGAAGTGTTTGGTAAAATCTTAACTACAAATGGTTTTCATTTCATCATTTTTGATAGAAATTATTTCTATTTCTATATGAATCCCTAAGTGCTTCTAATACATACACAAAGAGCTCAAGAATTAGTTTCAGCTATTTTTTGTTTGCTTGTTTTTCAGTTAGAACACAGAAAGAATCATTGGATAGTTTCTTGGGAAGTGGGACCAGAGTCCTAAAATCTAGTTGGAAAAGGACTTATATTTCACTGAATAATGTTTCATTTGGCATGATTTTTATATTTTATTTAAAAAAAATTTTTTTAACCACATGCATGCATTATTTTCAAGTGTCCAGGCCATTCATTGGCTGGAGCCATTGAGTGAATGTGGATTAAAGTACTTGGTGGTGGTGGTATGAGTGAAGGGGGAGATCGTCCTTCCATTGATTCTCACATACTGAGGCCACCATCTCTGCTCTTCATACATATATATATACACAAATATATAAATAAACAAATATATATATTTGTATATTTATATATACACATTTATTTATTTTTATTTGACTGTGCAAGGCTTCCCTGATGGTTCAGATGGTCAAGAATCTGCCTGCAATGCAGGAGACCAGAGTTCAATCCCTGAGTCAGGAAGATCCCCTGGAGAAGGGAATGGCAACCCACTCCAGTATTCTTGTCTGGAGAATTCCATGGACAGAGGAGCCTGGCAGGCTACAGTCCATGGGGTTGCAAAGAGTCAGACACGACTGAGTGACCAACAGACTGACACACGGCTGAACACCAGGTCTTATTTGCAGCATGCGGGATCTTTAGTTGCAGCATATGCGATCTGGGCTTCCCTGGTGGCTCAGCTGGTGAAGAATCCACCTGCAATGCGGGAGACGTGGGTTCAATCCCTGGGTTGGGAAGATCCCCTGGAGAAGGGAAAGTCTACCCACTCCAGTATTCTGGCCTGGAGAATTCCATGGACTGTATAGTCCATGGGGTTGCAAAAGTCGGAGATGACTGAGCGACTTTCACTCACTTGTATGTGATCTGGTTTCCTGACCAAAGGACAAACCTAGGCCCCCTGCACTGGGAGTGTGGAGTCTTAGCTATTAGACCACTAAGGAAGTCCCCATCTCTGCTCTTCTGGTGGAGAAATAGTCCACAGCTGTACCTGCCTATAGAGAGGCCAGAGCAGAGAGAGGGAGGCAAAGATGAGCACAGGTGTAAGGTCATAGCTTTGGCAGCCCTTCTGTGCACAAGGATTGCAGAGCAGTAATTATTCAGTTGTAGCTTGCTTCCATCATAGTTACAGACCGAGTGGAACTGTTTTATCAGCACTCTGACTGGCTTCTGCAGACACAATGCATTACACACTTAAATCTCCCACTGTTCTTGATGGCAGAGAAACTTAGGACCAGCAGTTTACACGAGACATATATTTTATTTGTATCCTAGAATGAGGAAAGGAAAATTTTGCAAGATGATTTTCAGAGGTTAATCTATCCACTTACAGCCAAGCAGTCTGCTCCCTTAATCTCTGCAATATTATAATAACATCATGACTGGTTTAGTCAAAGACTTTGGCAAATCAGTGAGTTTCTTTAATCTCACTAAAGCATAATGATCTCCCTAAGCCCATAAATAATGATCCTGATCCTAATTTTGACTTTGTTCAGTAGATAGAAGCCATTTCTCTCGTTTAAAAATCAATTGAGTGGGGTGAGAAGGGAAGTGAGTTTTGGGATTTGAATTTGTGTTTGGCTTAATACTTGCGATGCACCTTAAATGGAAAAGCAGTGTCCCATTTTCAAGCGGCATGCTGCTGAGTATGCTGCTCCCTGAATTCGTCCGTCTTTGTAATTGTTTTATTCTGCCAGGGAATGCCATTTGGGACCCAGTTTCTTTTCCCGAGGCCTCATGTTGTCATTTGCTCTTACGTACAGAGTTTGCCCCCACCAGGAAGGAATATTTGCCATTTTAGAATACTAGCACTTTATTCTCAGTTTTTTAAAAGTCTTTATTGAATTTGTTATGATCCTGCTTCTGTTTTATGTTCTGTATTTTTGGCCAGGAGGCAGGTGGGGCCTTGGCTCCCCAACCAGGGATCAAACCTCCACCCCTGCCTTGGGAGGGGAAGTCTTAGCCACTGCACTTCCAGAAAAGTTCCTGTTTTCACTTTTTATGTGACACTGATTCCTCCCTATGTTTTGAATTTCATTTACTGTGTGTCTATTATGCACGGGAACAGGAAAGCAGAAAGACTGATATACACATAAATGTAGACTGTGAATAGTTTTGCCATCATGCTGCTCACTGACAGGGAGCCTGACACGGGTGTTCAGCTCTGATGAGCAGGGCTGTGCACACTAACCCACACATATTAAACTAAATGAAAACATGCCATTCTGCATGTGCTCACTGACGTAACCCCCCGTGTAGGAGGACCCCCTACTGTATTTAAACGTATTTATCCATCCTCCTAGATCAGAAGCTCCCCAACAGGAAGGGATGGATGTCACAATATCTTAATTTTCCCTGCAGCATCGAACACATCATCTTCCTTGCACATAGTAGATGTTTAGTAAATTTAATAGTAATATATACCCATTGTCTTTATATAATGAATATTACTCAGCCATAAAAAGGATGAAATAATGCCATTTGCAGCTACACGGATGGACATAGAGATGATCGTACTAAGTGAAATATGTCAGAAAAGGAAAGACAAATATATGATGTCACTTATAGGTAGAATCTACAACAGTGATATACATGTGCTTATTTACAAAACAGAAATAAACTCACAGACATAGAAAACAAGCTTACAGTTATCAAACGTGAGGGGCAGTGGAGGGATAAATTAGTGGTTTGGGATTGGCAGAGATACACTAATATATATAAAATAGGTAAAGAACAAGGTCTGACTATATAACACAGGGAACTATATTCAGTATTCTGTAATGACTTGTAAAGGAAAAGAATCTGAAAAACTATGTGTGTGTGTATGTATTCTGAACACTTTGCTGTACACCTGAAACTAACATTATAAATCAACTGTACTTCAATAAAAAGTAAAAAAACTAAGATGAAAAATAATAACAGTAAGGATTGGGGGCAGGAGGAGAAGGGGACGACAGAGGATGAGATGGCTGGATGGCATCACTGACTCGATAGACATGAGTCTGAGTGAACTCTGGGAGTTGGTGATGGACAGGGAGGCCTGGAGTGCTGCGATTCATGGGGCCGCAAAGAGTCGAACATGACTGAGCCACTGAACTGAACTGAACTGAAGGTCACATGATGAGTCAAAAGTGTCTTTCCTCACAGGTCAGTTCTATTGCAAAACCTCATGTCTTATTTTACTGTTTATGGAAGTAGAGTATCAGAATTAAGTAATTAAGCTCAGAAATCAGGGAAGAGAGTGAAGCAATCTGTTTTCCGTGGGTGGACCTTGTTGCCCATCTTTTTTGCCTCTGCCTGCTAAGCATCTGAAGGTTGCAGCCCTTTGCATGAAAAGTACATATGCTGTTCTTTTCTGTATGAAACCGCCCCATCCTTTTTTCCAAAGATGCTTCAAAGAACGAATCATTTCAGATTTTAATGGTTTAGATTCTTTTCCTTCAAAATGAGCACTGTTTGGCCTTTGCATTCTAGCAGGATTTTTCTTTCACCCTTGTTCTTTTCACATCTAAGTTAGGCTGTAGGCCTACTGTATTGTAGCATCCTTGCTTCACTGTAAGGATCACTCACAGGACATCAGTGGGAAAGGAAATACTGAAGAAATGATTAGGTTCTCTTGTTAGTCTGGTTTTACAAGCATTATGTGCAGCAAAGAATTTATAAGTGCTGTCCTTCAGCTACCTCCTTTGATCAACATAATGCAGAGAACTGGGAGATCCAATAATAAGAGAAGACATTTGGCGGTCACTCAACAATTTAGTGATGTACAACACGTTGAGCTGAAATACAGATGCCTGGAGGCGGCCTTGAGCCCAGCAGACTTTCAGGAAACCTGCAAATCACTCCTCCTTTCATGCAGGCCGCCTTCTCTCCCTGCAATTTAGTTTTCCCGCTTTGAGCTCAGACAACATCCATGGCATGTTCTTAAGCCAAAATAGAAAGTGGGGGATTTATGGCAGGGTGATTCTTAAACATCAGCTTGAGTAGAACTTTAGTGGAATGTGTGATTCCTAGACAAAGTGTTCACTTCTTCTTTTTAAAAATCACATTTGACTCACAGCTGGATTGTCATTGGAAGAAGTTGGGTGTTACCTCAAGCCATGTACTTCAAGTGGGCTTTCTGACAGTCCTCCTACAGAAACATGAAATGTAGTGTGAGGTTACACTCTGAGAGCAAGTCTTGCTCAGCTCATGGGCTCATGCCACCACACATCTGAGCCAGCAGTCCTGGTTTGTATCACTTCCCCACACAAAGAACCATCCAAAGTGGGTAAATATGTAAGCAATTTACATAAAGGATTTAAAGAGCCACTAGCAATACAGAAGTATGAAAAAGACTGTTGACTATGATAAAGGTGATACCAAAGGAGAAATGTGGATGAGGGATGAATTAGGAGGTTGGGAACTGACCTTTACAAAATGTCTATATGAAATAGATAATCAGGGGCTCCCCTGGTGGTTCAGCGGTAAAGAATCATCCTGCCAATGCAGGCCTCACTGGTTTGATCCCTGTCCTGAGAAGATCCCACATGCTGGGGAGCAGCTAAGCCATGCACCACAACTATTGAGCCTATGCTCTACAGCCTGGGAAAATCAGCTACTGAACCCACGTGCCTAGAGCCTGTTTTCCACAACAAGAGAAGCCCCTGCATTGAGAAGTCCACGCACCACAGTTAAGGATAGCTCCCACTTGCCACAACTAGAAAAAAACCCAGGCAGCAACAAAGACCCAACACAGCCAGAATAAATAAATAAAATTATAAAATAGATAATCAATGAGGACCTGTTGTATATAGCACAGGAAACTCTACCCAATATTCTGCAATAAACTATATGGGAAAGGCATCTGGAAAAGAGTAGATATATGTGTATGTATGACTGAATCACTTTGCTATACACCTGAAACTAGCACATCATTTTAAATTAACTATCCCCCTCCTCCTTGTTACTCATTTAGTCATGTCCCGACTATACTCCAAAATAAAATAAAATTTAAATTTAAAAAGAGGATAAAGATACTTGCAACAGAATTCAAATGGATTGGCACACAATTGTCTCATTGAATGGCAAAAGTCACAGGAAGCTGCCTACAGATATACTAAAGAAAACAAAACCAAAACCCTCTGGCAGTACCAATGTTTGTAGAACTGTGTCACGATTTCTAAATAAATATGTTTTTGCTTCTTTATAAAGTCACTAGGTTTGTAGTGCAATAAAAAAAAAATAGCAAAACTTTAAATTAACACACCAAGTTTCAAGCATTTCGGGAAAGCATTGATTAGATCTGCCCGTGGAATGAGTGCATTTGGCGAATGACCTAATTAGCGTGGAGCATGGAGCTCTTTCTCACTGCTCTCTGCTTCCTGCTAATTGCAGAGCTGCTGGCATCCCCCTGACAAGGAAGGAAAACAAGGACGGGGTGTATGGAGAAGACAGTGGCATACAGTTGTCATGCATTTGAACCTGCTGCCAGGCTTCATTATGTAATTGAGGCAGTGAGACCAGTGGCCTTCCAGCCTCTCGGGCTGGTGTTTTCAGTGGGTCCCATTTTACTGAGGATTTTAGCAGTTACCATAAAGCATTATTAGCTGGAGCTGAACTAATCTCCCTACGCTGCCCCTCACCAGATGTAGGTATGGAGGTTTCTGTTCCCAGGCTTGATGATTTGTCATTAAGGAGAGCAAATTGAAACCAAATTGGAGTTGCTTTATTCCTTCATAAATGCATCATTATTCTCTAGGGGCAGCTTCGTATTTCATTCTGTTTCTTTGTGTTTGTGATGTAGTATACGCTGTCACATAAAACTCAAGAGTGCCGTGTTTTCCTCCAGAATCGTGGCGTTTTGGGGGGAATTACTTGAGATGTTTTACCTGTACACGTTCATTTTAATTAGTGAAAGTAAGTTCGTATGAAAAACAGAACTTAGTGAAATATTTTTTTTAAGATTTTCTTGGTGTGGACCATTTTTAAAGTCTTTATTGAATTTGTTATGATATTGCTTTTGTTTTATGTTTTGGTTATTTTGGCCACAAGGCATGAGGGATCTTAACTCCCTGTATGGAAGTTAAGATCCACCGGAAGTTAAGATCCAACAGAGTTAAGATCCACCTTCTACGCCCAGTGGAAGGTGAAGTCTTAGTCACTGAAACACCAGGAAAGCCCTCAAAACATTGATGATTTTATAACTTTGTTTCCCAGGAGTCTTCAGGAGAGATGTTTTGTACTAAGGAGCCACTCTCCTTGCTGGCACGATGGCTCTTTGGAAAGACACTCTTCTCAAAGTTCGCCCATCACCTCCCTGATTCAGAGGAGGCTCAGGGAGACTCCTCTCCTGACAGGGATTTCTTCTGTTTGGACTGGAGTTTAGCCCTGGAGCTCAGCATCACGATTTTGTACTGTCCTGTGGGACGTGTGGGGTGGACGAAGTGGAGGAAGCCACGCTGTTACAGCAGCCAGGAGTCGTGAAGTCCCTGGGGCCTCACTGGATGGCAGTGTGGCTGAGTGAACCACGGCTGCTTGGTAGAGTCAATGTGTATTAAGACACTTTTATTAGTTAATCTCCACATAAGTCCCGTGGAGTAACTTAGCATCTTTTTAAACACGGTGTCAATTAATTTCAATAAATGTTTATTAAGCTCAGGCTATGTCCCGGAAACAAAGATATACAAAGAAATAACACCTGGAAAATGTTTTTTTTTTCTTCCTTCCAGTTACTATGAGCAAGACACCAGGTCCCTGTTTTAGCAAAGGACAGCACTTCAGTCATGTTCTAGAACCCCCTTAATACTGCCACTTTCTCAGAAACATTATCCTAAAAGTTATCTGTCTTTCTGCCTTAAGCTTTAATCTCTTGACTTCTGCTTGATCTTTCTTATCAGCATGCAAAAGTACTAAGAACAGTATCTGTCTCATAGCAGGGCAACAAATAAATTCATGTTTAATATTTTGAATGAATACTCAGTAGTCCTGTAACCCAGGCCGGGAAATAGGTACACATATGTGTGTGCAGACAACTGGGCCACATTCCCAGAGATGCTTGTTTCATTTTCCCAGAGGTGAAAAATGAGCATTGCTCGTTTTTTAAGCTCGCAAGTAAGTGCTTCTAGCATATAGCTAAGGTTGGAAACCATAGACCATAGCATCTCCTGTCTTACAAGCAACAAACATAAACAGCTCCTTAGCCTCACATACCCCTTAGGCTAAAGCTGGCTCCTAACTCTCCTTCCCAGCGACAGAATAGCAGACAAGACTGCAAATACTCTCTACTTCTCCATCTCGCTCTTGCTCTTCAACCACTCAAGCAGCCTTCGGTCCCCATCCCTGGCCTGTAGCTGAGCATGGTAAGAATACATGATATATACTACTGTACATACAGTAAGCTCCAAAGACCTACCGTACAGCAGAGTGAACTATATTCAGTATTGTAACAACCTATAATGAAGAAGAATCTGAAGCTGTGCCCCAAAACTAATCCAATATTATACATCAACCACCATTAAAAAAGACAAGTTCATGTTCCTAAAGCACTGGGCATCTCAAGCTCCCATCTTGCTCTCACAGTGGCACTGGACACCAGTGATCTCTCTCTCTGTCTCTTTGGCTTTGAGACATCTTCTTCCCTTTGCACTTCTTTCTTTCCATCGGATTCTCCTCCAGCCTCCTTTGAGATCTCCTTTTCTCATCTCACGAACACTTCAGTGGTGAAGTTTTAGCTCTAAACCTCTGCTCTTTGTTTCTACTTACACCCGGCACTTTTGTCTTTTTCCGTTTCTGCAAATCGTACCTTCATGCTGTTGACCTCCTAGATTTTATTTCCAGTCTTGTTCCCCTTTCTGAGCACCAGCCTAATATATCCAGCTACTACTTAACATTTTTTCTTAGATGTCTCACAGGCTTTTCTGGCTCATCATGTCTCAAACTGATATTTTAATTTTCCCTCTCCCCTGTTGGTTCCTCCTCCAGGCTCCCAATTTCTGTAAATCACATCTCCACCTACCCATTGGCTTATGCCGAAAAAACAGTAGTAATCTTTGTCTGTTATGTTTCCCTTATTCCGAACCCAGTCCATCCATCCATCACTGGGTCCTGTTAATTCTGCCTCCCACATGTAAGTCAAACCATCCATTTCATCCTTTCTATTTCATGGCCAGTTGCTGTTTGTTCAGATTACTATTATAGCCCCTAGGTCATCTCCCTGATCTCGCTCCTATTGCCCACCTCCCCTACAACCAATCCCATCTTTAGGACAAGCCAGTGAGAGTGATATTATAAAAATGCAGGTCATCTCATGCCCCTGCTTTCTTCAAACCTTCAGTAATAGTCAATCATCAGAGTCTGTGGCATATGCTCTCATTTTCTTTCAAGGAAGGCAAACCAATTTGTTATTATAGATTCGTTTTTGTGGTTATTCATTTTATGTTCATCTCCCAACTTAACTATAAGCTGAGTAAGGATGCAAACTGGAACTATTTGTTCCCCACTAGTCTATACTCTGTACCTGGCAAAATGCCTGACATAGAATTTCATTATTGAATGAGAAAGCAGCCTGTGAATGAATGAGGAAGATTGACCAAAGCATGAGGTGGGAAAGGTGACTTATCAAACCTCATGCAGACCATTGTGCTGAGAACTCGATCACCCCCCGGATAAGTGTACTGAGTGAATGAGCTGGGTTGAATTTTTTTATGGGATTGTTATATTCCATGTGCTAGCCTCAACATATAAGGGATTTTGAAGAATTGTGACCTCTCTCTGGTGGGCTTCAGAGGCTTCTAGAAATAGGTTGCAAAGTAAGATTATAAAGTGGTTCATTGTACAGTGTATTTGGAAAGGCCTGTGCAGATTTGGCTTCAAATCCTGCTCTACCAATTAAGCAACTTATGATTTAGGGGGTCAGTCTTGTCACCTGGCTTACACTTTGGTTTCTCTGTGTAAATTCATAAACAGGCATGAGGACAATGGTATTGATACCTGCATTGTTATTTCATCAGGTGCCAACACATCCCCCACCCAGGGCAGTTGTTGGCCCATAATAGATAAAGTCTATTTTTTATTTTATCATATGCTCCTCCTAACACTACTTCTAGACTTATTTTGCTCTTTCTCCTCTTTTTCTTCTTTTTCCCTCATTTTACTCATCTCAGGGATGGCAATCCTCATATTGCTCACATAGTTTGAATTTTGTGGGAAGAGAGGAATTAGTAGTACTAACAGAGCAGGCTTCCTTGTGTATTTGAAACACAAACTTCCAAGGTTTTCAAGAGCATTGGATGGTACACTGATGAGTAACAAGTTCATTTTTTGTTAACATGCTGGGAGGGAGAAAAAGAAGACAAGATTCAAGGGGAGAAAATTAAAAAGTTAATTACAAGAAACAACTTGGTAATTGAATTCCTATTCACTCTTTAGTTATTTCAGGGAAGAGGGTCACAGTTCACGGTTAGGAGGTTTGCCTTAGCAGTGCTCCTCAAAACTTCTACATGAGAGAAGGAAGGGGTTACAGAGCTGATACCTGCTTGGCAGCAGAGAAGAGGAGCGGGATGCATGTAGGGTGGGCTTTGAGTGCCCTACACACGTTCTTGATCATTTCTAGTTTGAAGTATTTTTGGCAGCTGAAATTACTCTCAGGTGAAGCCCTGAATAATACAGCTATATTTCATGGGCATGAAAAATCCCCCTTTTTCATTTATTACATTTTACTGGCTACGTCCTTGGCCTCACTCTACACACAGAAGCACACAAAGTACAATCTAGGCAACTTTGGGGACTTCTCTGGTGGCTCAGGTGGTAGAGAATCTGCCTGCAATACGGAAGACCCGGTTTGATCCCTGGGTTGGGAAAATCCCCTGGAGAAGGGGATGGCTACCCACTCGTGTTCTTGCCTGGAGAGTTCCATGGACAGAGGAGCCTGGTGAACTACAGTCCATGGGGTTGCAAAGAGTCAGACATGACTTTTTCCCTTTCATAGGCAACTTTTATGCTCTTTTAAGATTGTACTTATAGAACAGTCTTATGGACTCTGTGAGAGAGGGAGAGGGTGGGAAGATTTGGGAGAATGGCATTGAAACATGTAAAATATCATGTATGAAACAAGTTGCCAGTCCAGGTTCGATGCACGATACTGGATGCTTGGGGCTGGTGCACTGGGACGACCCAGAGGGATGGAATGGGGAGGGAGGAGGGAGAAGGGTTCAGGATGGGGAACACATGTATACCTGTGGCGGATTCATTTTGATATTTGGCAAAACTAATACAATTATGTAAAGTTTAAAAATAAAATAAAATTCAAAAAAATAAAAAATAAAAAAAATAAAAGCTCAGTTCCCTACTGGTTTGGTGTAAACTGTTCTGGCTGACCAATCTATAATAAAAGTCCCATCTGTTCTCAAAAAAAAAAAAATAATAAATAAAAAAATAAAAAATAGTAAATAAGTGACATGGGTCTTCGTTTCTTATTTTTAAAAGACATTTGAATATTTGTCTATTTATCATAAGTTCCTTAACAGTCAAAATTGTTTATTTAGGATGTTATCTTTGAGAGAGACATGTCCTATAATGAATTAACATGGGCTTGGAAATCAACTGGAACTGGGCTCAAATCTCCCTGAACTCATCCATCACGTTCATTCTTTCATTCAACATGCATTTATTGAATGACTGCTTGAATGCCAGAAACTGTTAAGTTTGCCAGTACTAACTTCATGCCGGTTCTAGCACTGCTTTTAATACCATCAAGTTTTTTGAGGGTTAGAAAATTACCTTTTGAGATAAACTTTTCTACATTTTTCAGCATTTTATGTTCCTAATTCTTGCAATAAAGTCATTGAAGAAAGAAATGATTAAATAATGTTACCTTATTCACCAAATTAATCTAAATCAGCTTGCTGATTACATAGCCAATCGCCAAAGCAACCTCTAGAAAATAAGCACGTTATTATTTTATGTTTAATATTGTGGTCTCTTCCCTGACATGCTAAGGGCCATAGATTGAGGTCTATGGTTCAACCTGGGTCATGAGTGCGAGTGTGACCACAAACACCCATTGCATCAGTGACACAGAGCTGCTTGCGAGCGCTAACCCGGGGCTTTGTGTTTTCACAGGGTATGGTTTTGTAGATTTCGACAGCCCAGCAGCTGCACAGAAAGCGGTAGCGTCTCTCAAGGCAAATGGTGTGCAGGCACAGATGGCCAAGGTAGGAACGGTGTTTCAGTTCTGCTTTATTACTTTTTTCTTTTGTGATCGTATGTTTTTCCATTCCGAGATGAATTGAAATTGGAGTTTGTGACCATTTGGATTATGTTTGTTAGGGAGGAATAAGAAACCTCATCATAGACTTGGCTTGGAAGAATCTGGCTGGTTTATTTCATCGACTGTTTGTGATTATATATTAATGTTCTCTTTTATTATGGTTACTTTATTGGTGATTCAAGGGCACTTGTGAAATGTTCTGTTTTACCCCAGATAGGAGAGGTGTATGTGCATGCATGTATAATCTGGGGCTCTCACCTATAAACAGTTTTGGAAGAGTACAGTTCTCAGTAAGATGTCTTTGATAAACTATGTGTTGAAAAATTGCTCATTGTCATGCTGGGGATAGATGATCCCTGAATGAGGGGATGGTCTGATCTGTTCAGGGAAACAAGTTTAACCCAAGCGTATGTTGTCTGTATTACTAGGATTTCACTTTGGCCTTTATAAATAGAGTTTTCCTAGGTAACAGTCTCCCATATATTAATAATTTTCAGTACACTGTTATTGTTTTGTAAAGCCAGTAATAGTATGGAACTTTCTACCTGAAATTAAATGCATTTTTATATTCAAGAAAATAAATAAAATCATTTATAATAATTTCTTATCCTGATATTGCAGTGGTAATTACAAGAATCTACACATATAAAATGATATAGAGCTATACACACATATTGTTCACTCAATGGCAACTTCCTGGTGTTGATATTATACTAAAATTAACATATAACCTTTGGGGAGATGGAGTGGAGCCCCAGGGGACCTCTCTATACGATCTTCCTGTAAATCTAGGATTATTTCCAAATAGAAATGCTTTAAATATCAGTTATAACATAGGAATGCTCAGTACCTATTTGTTTTAAAATAATGGTCATTTTGGGGTTACTCATATGTAACTTTAGTTTTCTGATTCCTATCAGTGAATGTGTAGATCTCTGGCTTCTCAAAAGTTAGGTGGAAAGTCAGTAGGTCTTGAAATACTGATCTAGGCATTTATGTCATATTTATGTATATATTAATACTTACTCTTAACTTTTCCCAGAGAGAGCTGAGTTACACTAAGTTGTCAATTTTTTGGTCATTAGGATTTTATTATCATTGCTAAAATTCTTTGATGACATTTTCCAGTTTCAACACCTGAAAACTAGAGATAGGCTATTTGGTTTTCTTCAATTTCGAGCAAGCTGATACCTCCCATATTTGTTAACCTTTCCTTGTGGGTCACTGCCCATAGAGATTACTTTGGTGGACTCATTGCCCTTAATGACACATTAATTGTTTTCAAGGTGGGATAAATTAGAATTTGAAACCTTTCAGTTGTGTAATGCATTTCTCCTCATGACTGTGACTGGAAGTTTTGAATTTGGTCATGAACTAAGATTGATGAAGTTAATCCTTGTAATTAATAAGGGAATTACATACATGTGTTGGTTTAAAGGTTACCTGACAAAAGAATCAAGTTATTTGGCAACTTTAGTAGCGGCTTCTTATACCCAGCAAACGTGATATAAAATATAGTTATTAGGGACATGCAAAAGAGAAATTGAATTTCAAACCTATTGACAAGAAAATGGTGATGCACATGCTTAAGTAAAACCCTTGTTATTGGCATTTATCTTTGATCTGTTCTCTGGATACACTGCCAGTTTGCAAATTGCTAGATTGTGGCAGTTTGGAAATAATGATTACAGTCTGTATAATCTCCACTGTTCAAATGTCTCTCAGAAAGAGACAGTTATTTGTTGGATAAAAACCACTTGTATCTTGCACAAGAGGAAAAGAAAGTTGTCTTTGATTTTATAACCACTGAGAATTCATTGTGAATATTTTCCTTTTGTTTCTGAGCATTTGGTATACAAGGAATCTCTCTCTCTTTTATATACACACACCGATCACTGACATCTCATCTGGACAGGAAACTATCAAAGGGAAAATATTTTAAAGAGCTTCTAAAAATGAATAATTATAGTCAGCATATTGACCCTTGCCCATGCCCCCTGTACACAGTAAGGAGATTCCAACTGGGATGCTTAAAGGCACTTATTTCATTTCTGGAGTTGCTTAAAGATCTCTGCCTTATCAATTATGCTGTCTGTGAGGAGCTTCTTATTCTCTTTTCCTCACTGATTTTGAATCTAAAGCCTAGAGCTATAGGTCCACGTCTGCCTACTGGAAAACTTTCAGCAGCAAATGACTCTGTAATCGAACTACCCAGAAGCAAATAAATAGCCTCCCTTTGACAATGAAATGGAACAAGCTTGACCACCTGTATTAGCAGATTTCTCACTGAGCTATTGGATTTCATGGCCTTTTTTTTCTTTGTCCTGGTGATAACTGTAATTTATTATCATATAAACCTGCAGTCTGCAGGGTGTGGAAAACTTGCACTATATGTTTTGCCATTCAAGTACCTAGTGAATTGCTGCCTGCATCCTTATTCTTATCAATATCCTACTATGCAAGTTGTGGACTCAGAATTTAATGACTCCAGGATTTTCAAGCAAAATGCCACAAATAACCTAGGTTCCCAATAGCAACCTGGAGCAAACATGGAATGTTTCAAGTGAATCGCTTTATATATCTAACTCCAGTGTGTGCACATGAAAAATTCAGCTGATTTGTCAACAAACAGGAATTAAACAATAAATCCTTCAGTAAGTGGTAATTGATTAATAATGTATAACCATTAACACAGACTATCATTTTCTGCGTACTTGCTGTTCTGCCAAAAAGGGTTTTTAGGGATCAAAGGATATGTTTCTTTTAGGAGAACACATTTAAAATATTTTATTAATACACAGCAGTTAAGAGCATAGGTTTGGAGGGAGATAAACTTGGCTTTGAATCTTGGCTCCTGTACCACCTGGCTGTGTGACCTTGGCTAAGTTATTTAAATATTTCTGAAATTCTCCAATAATAATACTTTGGTTTATAGAACTGCTGTGAAAATTAACTAAAAAGATAACAAATAATTTAGCATAGCACTTAGATTATATTAAAATTCAATGAATGTTAATTATTCAATATTGTTATGCATTAAATTTAAATTTGTTACTGAACTTTCCATAAATCATGATGCGTGCTTCAAGTGTTACTTTATTTAAAAAGTTTCCTGAGAAATACAATCAATAGGATCAATCAACAAATGTTTTAATTGCTTGCTAAGTGGCAGGCACTGTGGTAGGTGTTGGAAAATCAAGATTTAATAAAACTTTCTTATTCTGAATTTTCATCATGTAGTTTATCTCTTGGGATAGCTACAGCTCTGGGTTAAAACTATTGACTGTTGCTGTTCTTGCAAATTTTAGGGTATTTAGGAGAAAGTCATTAATATGTCTCAACCATAAAAGGAAAACAGCTGAAGAAAAGAAAAAACAAACAAACTAACCACAGTTTACCTTGTTTGTTTTACTCATTAACAAGAAAGTTGTAGAAAGGCAATGAATGTTTTGAGTGCCATCAAGGTTAAGGCTGCTCTGCGATTCTTCATATATGGTGTTCATCAATACATTTGTATTTTCTTTTCTAAAATGCTGCTTATTGTACCCACATTTAAGCCAGGAATATGAAAAGGGTAAAAGGTTGAAGGATCTTAAGACTGATTCTGAAATTTGAAAAGCTTTTCCAGACTCCTAGCTCAGGAACTTGTGTTTACATCTCAATGGCCAAAACTGAGTCATATGGTTTCTCCTTTAGCTGCAAGAGATTCTTGAATGATGAATATTTTAGCTTGTTGACCTGTAGTGGGGAAAAGCAAGAATTGCTTATCTCCCTGGCTATTTGAACAGCATGCATTCATTCTTTCCTGAAGGGAGCCCACCTCAAAGCCTCACCCTGTAATCACATGCGGGGACATCATCATCTCCAGAAGGCCCAGACTCAGCTGCTTAGCCAGAGAAGGCAATGGCGCCCCACTCCAGTACTCTTGCCTGGAAAATCCCATGGACAGAGGAGCCTGGTAGGCTGCAGTCCATGCGGTTGCTACGAGTCGGACATGACTGAGCGACTTCACTTTCATGCATTGAAGAAGGAAGTGGCAACCCACTCCAGTGTTCTTTTTTTTTAATTTTATTTTATTTTTAAACTTTACATAATTGTATTAGTTTTGCCAAATATCAAAATGAGCCTGGAGAATCCCAGGGACAGAGGAGCCTGGTGGGCTGCCGTCTATGGGGTCACACAGAGTCGGACATCACTGAAGCGACTTAGCAGCAGCAGCTGCTTAGCAACTCATAGCTTTTAAAAGCAAATGATCATAGCAAAAATCAACAAAACCAAAAGCTGGTTTTTTGAAAGGATAAATAAAATTGACAAACCATTAGCCGGACTCATCAAGAAACAAAGGGAGAAAAATCAAATCAATAAAATTAGAAATGAAAATGGAGAGATCACAACAGACAACACAGAAATACAAAGGATCATAAGAGAGTACTATCAACAATTATATGCCAATAAAATGGACAACGTGGAAGAAATGGACAAATTCTTAGAAAAGTACAACTTTCCAAAACTCGACCAGGAAGAAATAGAAAATCTTAACAGACCCATCACAAGCACGGAAGTTGAAACTGTAATCAAAAATCTTCCAGCAAACAAAAGCCCAGGTCCAGATGGCTTCACAGCTGAATTCTACCAAAAATTTAGAGAAGAGCTAACACCTATCCTGCTCAAACTCTTCCAGAAAATTGCAGAGGATGGTAAACTTCCAAACTCATTCTATAAGGCCACCATCACCCTAATACCAAAACCTGACAAAGATCCCACAAAAAAAGAAAACTATAGGCCAATATCACTGATGAACATAGATGCAAAAATCCTTAACAAAATTCTAGCAATCAGAATCCAGCAACACATTAAAAAGATCATACACCATGACCAAGTGGGCTTTATCCCAGGGATGCAAGGATTCTTCAATATCCGCAAATCAATCAATGTAATACACCACATTAACAAATTGAAAAATAAAAACCATATGATTATCTCAATAGATGCAGAGAAAGCCTTTGACAAAATTCAACATCCATTTATGATAAAAACTCTCCAGAAAACAGGAATAGAAGGAACATACCTCAACATAATAAAAGCTATATATGACAAACCCATAGCAAACATTATCCTCAATGGTGAAAAATTGAAAGCATTTCCTCTAAAGTCAGGAACAAGACAAGGGTGCCCTCTTTCACCATTACTATTCAACATAGTTTTGGAAGTTTTGGCCACAGCAATCAGAGCAGAAAAAGAAATAAAATGAATCCAAATTGGAAAAGAAGAAGTAAAGCTCTCACTATTTGCAGATGACATGATCCTCTACATAGAAAACCCTAAAGACTCCACCAGAAAATTACTAGAACTAATCAATGACTATAGTAAAGTTGCAGGATATAAAATCAACACCCAGAAATCCCTTGCATTCCTATACACTAATAATGAGAAAACAGAAAGAGAAATTAAGGAAACAATTCCACTCACCATTGCAACGGAAAGAATAAAATACTTAGGAATATATCTACCTAAAGAAACTAAAGACCTATATATAGAAAACTATAAAACACTGGTGAAAAAAATCAAAGAGGACACTAATAGATGGAGAAATATACCATGTTCATGGATTGGAAGAATCAATATAGTGAAAATGAGTATACTACCCAAAGCAATCTATAGATTCAATGCAATCCCTATCAAGCTACCAACAGTATTCTTCACAGAGCTAGAACAAATAATTTCACAATTTGTATGGAAATACAAAAAACCTCGAATAGCCAAAGCTATCTTGAGAAAGAATGGAACTGGAGGAATCAACCTACCTGACTTCAGGCTCTACTACAAAGCCACAGTTATCAAGACAGTATGGTACTGGCACAAAGACAGAAATATAGATCAATGGAACAAAATAGAAAGCCCAGAGATAAATCCACGCACATATGGACACCTTATCTTTGACAAAGGAGGCAAGAATATACAATGGATCAAAGACAATCTCTTTAACAAGTGGTGCTGGGAACTCTGGTCAACCACTTGTAAAAGAATGAAACTAGAACACTTTCTAACACCATACACAAAAATAAACTCAAAATGGATTAAAGATCTCAACGTAAGACCAGAAACTATAAAACTCCTAGAGGAGAACATAGGCAAAACACTCTCTGACATACATCACAGCAGGATCCTCTATGACCCACCTCCCAGAATATTGGAAATAAAAGCAAAAATAAACAAATGGGACCTAATTAACCTTAAAAGCTTCTGCACATCAAAGGAAACTATTAGCAAGGTGAAAAGACAGCCTTCAGAATGGGAGAAGATAATAGCAAATGAAGCAACTGACAAACAACTAATCTCGAGACTATACAAGCAACTCCTACAGCTCAACTCCAGACAAATAAATGACCCAATCAAAAAATGGGCCAAAGAACCAAATTAACATTTCTGCAAAGAAGACACACAGATGGCTAACAAACACATGAAAAGATGCTCAACGTCACTCATTATCAGAGAAATGCAAATCAAAACCACTATGAGGTACCATTTCACACCAGTCAGAATGGTTGTGATCCAAAAGTCTACAAGTAATAAATGCTGGAGAGGGTGTGGAGAAAAGGGAACCCTCTTCCACTGTTGGTGGGAATGCAAACTAGTACAGCCACTATGGAGAACAGTGTGGAGATTCCTCAAAAAACTGGAAATAGAACTGCCTTATGATCCAGCAATCCCACTGCTGGGCATACACACTGAGGAAACCAGAAGGGAAAGAGACACGTGTACCCCAATGTTCATCACAGCACTGTTTATAATAGCCAGGACATGGAAGCAACCTAGATGTCCATCAGCAGATGAATGGATAAGAAAGCTGTGGTACATATACACAATGGAGTATTATTCAGCCATTAAAAAGAATACATTTGAATCAGTTCTAATGAGGTGGATGAAACTGGAGCCTATTATACAGAGTGAAGTAAGCCAGAAAGAAAAACACCAATACAGTATACTAATGCATATATATGGAATTTAGAAAGATGGTAACAATAACCCTGTGTACGAGACAGCAAAAGAGACACTGATGTATAGAACAGTCTTATGGACTCTGTGGGAGAGGGAGAGGGTGGGAAGATTTGGGAGAATGGCATTGAAACATGTAAAATATCATGTATGAAATGAGTTGCCAGTCCAGGTTCAACGCACCATACTGGATGCTTGGGGCTGGTGCACTGGGACGACCCAGAGGGATGGTATGGGGAGGGAGGAGGGAGGACGGCTCAGGATGGGGAACACATGTATACCTATGGCAGATTCATTTTGATGTTTGGCAAAACTAATACAATTATGTAAAGTTTAAAAATAAAATTAAATTAAAAAAAAAAAACTAAAAAAAAAAAAAAAAGAAAGCAAATGATCAGGACTTCCCTGGGGGTCCAGTGACGAAGATTCTGTGCTTCCAATGTGCTTCTGGGTTCGATCCCTGGTCAGGGAACTAGATCCCCCATGCCACAACTAAAGAGCCTGTACACCACAATGAAGATTGAAGATCCCCTGTGTAACAACTAAGACTCATCACAGCCAAAAATAAATAATAATAATAATGAAGTTATCTGTGTTTCCACAGTACAGAATGACAGAAAAACAGGAAGACAGAAAAAAAAAAAAAAACAGGAAACATGGATCTAAGGGAAACTACCACTTTGGAACGGAGAGTTTGGAAAACAGGAATCACTGATCGCTAATACATATAGAATTGAGCTGGGCAGGAGTGGAATTCTTGTGTTGTCAGCTAGGCGTTTCCTTGGTTAGCCAGTCACATCATGCATGCCTGCCATCCAAGGTTTCTCTTGCCCTCTATTTCCCAGGGTTTCATGGAGGCCTCTCTGGAGGGCTGCACAGCTTTAGAAACTGAGTTTTTCCTGACATAAATTTTGAAGCTCCAGAATGGCTCTATATACTCTGCAGTCAGTAATTACCACCAGCCAAGTTTTGGTCGTCTTCAGCTTAGCAGCTGTCTTTCTTATTTCCCACATGTCAATTACAATCATGAGGAAACAGAACACAGCTCTTTCTTCCAGGGAAGAAGTCACCCCCTCCTCAGTGCCTTTAAATAAAGTTATATCAGGTCTACAACTATGACCGCTGTACCAGTTACCAAAGGTGGTTCACCCCATTGTGGGATATCTAGAATAAATCAGAGTTAGGTGATCACCACGGATACCAAGTGTCCAGGAGGATCTCAGATCATCAGGAATAATGTAAAAAATACTATGTCAACCATTAGGATAATATAAAAATGCCATGTCAACCATTGTGGAGAACCAGGTTGGTACCAGAGGAAAGGAATTCTTTTTTATAAATCAGTGAACTTAGTCTTGGTTTTGAGGGGAAAATAATTTATTTTGAGATCAGAAGTGAAAATTTTAAAAGTCAGTGCATAAAGGAAATAAATTCTGTAACTTCAAATATGTATATACCTACAATTATTATTATTGTTTTGGCCACACTGAATAGGATGTGGGATCTTAGTTCACCAACCAGGGCTAGAACTCAGGTCCCCATCAGCAGATCAGGATCTTAACCACTGGACTGCCAGGGAAGTCCCCATATAATTAATTTTTAAAAACTTATCACCTCTGTGGAGTCCTAACAGTTATATTCCACAAGGAGAAATTTAGTGAATGAATGAGGGACCTATTGCACACAATGTTCTAGATTTTTTTAAAAGTTCAGCCACTAGCCCCATGAGGTTGTCTACCAAAGCTCCTCTTCTGAATGCAGAGACACATAAGCAGGCTTCTTCATCCAGACTCTTGTGATCTATAGCAGTATTAATATTGCTTTTAATCTGCTTATATTGCTTTGCTTTTGCCATTTCTAGGAATAGAGAGTCAGCAGGCTATTTGGTGTCCAGGGATCACTACATTGCTGGGGCCTACTAGTAACCCACCAACCAAAGAATTTTCTCAAAGGATCTCATGTCAGAAGGTGATGATAGGGAAAATATTGCTTCCTGTGACTAGATGGGAAAGTCAATGAATACATTTTATTTATTCCTACCTGTTACATTATTTTTGATGCTAATGTGAATGGAATTATTTTCCTTATTTCTTTTTCAGATATTTTGTTGTTAGTGTATAACAAAACAACTGATTTCTATATATTGATTTAGTATCCTGAAACTTTACTGAAGTCATTTATTCATTCAAACAGCTTTTTAATGGAGTCTAGGGATTTCTGTAATATAAGATCATATCATCTGTAAACAAAGACAGGTTTACTTTTTCCATACCATTTGAATGCCTTTTCTTTTCCTGCCTAATTGCTCTGGCTAAGACTTCCAGCACTATGTTGAAGAAGAAGACGAGTGGTGAGCATGCCCGCCTGTGTCTTATTCCTGATCTTAAAGGAAGAACTTTGAACCTTTACCATTGAATATGATGTTAGCAGTGGGCTTGTCATGTGTGACATTTATAATGTTGAAGTATGTTTCTTCTATACTCAATTTGTTTAGAGTTTGTCATGAAAGGGTGTTGTATTTTTGTTACTATTGCTATAAACTTCTCTTAGAACTACTTTTTTTGCATCCAGTGAGTTTTTGGCATGTTGTGTTTCTATTTTTTTCTTTTTCAACATGTGTTTTTTTTAAATTCTACTTTTGATTTCTTCTTTGACAAATTGGTTTTTCAGGAGTAGGTCGTTTAATTTCCACGTTTTTTATTTTCTTTGTTTTCCTTCTGTTATTGACTTCTAGCTTCATAACACTGTAGTTGAAAAAATATACTTGTTATGATTTCAGTTTTCTTAAATTTTCTTATATTTATTTATCTGACCTATCCTAAAGAATGTTTCTTCTGTGCTCAAGAAGAATGCATATTCTGCTACTGTGAGATGGAATGGTCTACGTTTGTCTCTAAGGTTCATTTGGACTAAGATATAGTTTAAGTCCAATGTTTCCTTATTGATTTTCTGTCTGGATGATCTATTTGTTGTTGAAAGTGGAATAATGAAGTACCTTACTATTATTTTATTGTATCTGTTTCTCACTTCAGAAATTAGGATTGTTTAATATAATGTTGGTGTTTTTATATTTTTGATTGCTATATATTCTTGATGAATGACCCCACTTTGTCATTATATAATGACTTTCTTTGTCTCTTGTTACTGTTTTTGACTTAAAGTTTACATTGTTTGGCATAAGTATAGGTATTCCTATTCTCTTTTGATTTCCACTTGTATCAAATATATTTTTCTAACCCTTCACTTTGAGAGTATGTGTGTCCTTAAAATTGAAGTGAATCTCTTGTAGGCAGCAGTTAGGTAGGTCTTTTAATCCATCCAGTCAGTCTATGCCTTTTGATTACAGAGTGTTTTTTCATTTACATTTATAGTAATTATTGATAGGTAAGGACGTCCTATCATTAATTTTTCTAGCTATTTTGTAGTGCCCTTGTTCCTTTCTTCTAGCTGCCTTTCCTCATGAATTGATTACCTGTAGTGATGTGTTTTGATTCCCTTCTCTTTACCTTTTATGTATCTAATATAGGTTTTGCTTTGTGGCTCCCATGAAGCTTACATAAAGTATCTTATAATAGTCTATTTTATCCTGATGACAATGTAATTTTCAATTGCACACAAAAATTATTTTCTCCCTTTTATATTTTTTATGTCACAATTTACCTCTTTTTATACGGTGTAGTAATTAACAATTTTTTTAAGATATAAAAAACAAAGGTTTTTAATATCTTCTTTAACTTTGAGTCTAGAGTTAAATGGTTAACACACCACTATTTTATAGAATTAGGGAATTCTAAGTTTGACTGCATGCTTACATTTACTAGTGCATTGTATATTTTCAAATGTTTTTGTGTTACTAATTAGCAGCCTTTCATTTCCGCTTGAAGAACCCCTATGACAAGTCTAGTAGTGATGAACTCCCTAAGCTTTATTTTGTGTGGAATCTTTATTTTTCTTTTTTTTCTAAAGAACAACTTTGCAGCTAGAGTAATCTTGATTGGCAGTTTTTTTGTTTTTTCCTGCAATGTTTATTATTGAAATAATTTTCAACTCTGATAAAATGTTGTGATCTTAAACTAGCTTTTACCCAGGGATATTTAATTCATTTCCCAACCAGTTACCTGAGAGGATGTAATTACTGAGTCTGCCAAAAATGGTTCGAGGTAATCATTCTACCTATGGACTGGAGGTGATGGTTGTAATTGGATAAGATGGACATCTTTATTTCTTAAGAACACATGCATCAAGGAATTGAAAATGAATATCAATAGCACTTACATTTTAAAAGCTTTAAGGGAGTTTAATATACAATTGAATATGCATACATATATGCACACATATAATCTATAAAATGTCTATTTTTTAAAGTTGTTTAATTATCATCATTTTTCTATGCAATTACTCAACAAATATAAAAATGTTTGACAGCTTCACAGCCAGTTTAGCTGTTGCTTGAAAATGGAGCTTAAAGTTAATAATAAAATTAAATGATAGGCTTCTGCCATCTCTGATTTTCTCTGCATCCTATATTTATTACAATATGATTTATATCAATTCAACATTTATGGAAGCTATTCACAAATGCATTACACAGGGGAGGTAGAAATTGGAGTGCTCTGAATGAGCTAGCCTCATACAGAGATGGGCTCCCTTCCTTCCCACCTACAGGACACACATTTTACCCACTATTGAATTAATCAAACTAAGGGTCTCCGGGCCAAACCATATTTGAACATTCTCCATGTCTAAGAAGCATTCCAAACAAAAAGGCAATGTCCAACTTCAGGAAAGTGGTGAAATTCAAAGCAAATACAAACTTTGTTTCCCTATCTTTCTCTATTGAAATTATTATTATTATTTTTAGCATCCCTGAAAAAGTGACTTAAGCAATTTTATGCCTTTCAATAAAAGGAATAAACTTTTAGGTGAAGTGATACTGAGGGCTCATTTTCTTATTCTGATGAGTAACTTTTACTCTTTTTTTTCCCCCTATACTGATGAAAGACTTTAGGCTTTAAGGTCCATTTGGTAATAATATCTCTATATCAAATATAAACTATCTTCCCTGTTATTTTTGTTTAAGATAATTAAAGATAACTGCTTGATAAGCCCAGTGTCAAATTAATTTTACATGTAGATATTTTCTAATTCAAAGGTGAATTGCAGGAGAAGTGAAAGACCTTCTGAAATCATTAATGTTCAAAATATAATTCATATTCCATGAGAATAATGGCATATTATAGGGGTACTAACATTCACATTTATATTCATATGGATAGGGCTTTAGAAGAAACTGGTAATTTGTGTAAGTAATTACACCAATTTTTAAAGATACAATATCAAACAAAGTAAGAGTATTCCTGTTGGAGAATACTTTAGTGTTGAATAAAATGCACAAAAGTATGTATTCTAAACTCCAAGGGAAAACAAATAATGATTTAGTGATGTAGAAGTCATTCAAAATATCTAACCAGCCCTAGTTTTGTAATTCCTGAAGTAGATACTCCACATTTCCCTATGAAATATGCAAGCTACCAGAAAAAATAATCAATGAGTAACTTCAAAAAACCAAGATTAACAGAAAATGAATTCCAAGAAATGTACAAGAATACAAGTCTCTATTTATACCTTGGAGCAGAATTAAGATTCTTAACACCCCACTACCTTATTAATTAATTTACACAACTAAGTCTAGTTTTCCTTGGTTCTCTCCTTGCTTAGCTTTTGGAAGAAAACATTATATTCAAACACAAACAAGCCCACATTATACGTAGCATGTTGTCAAATATCAACGCTGCTATAGTGATGGTCCCTGCTTTTTTCATTCTTTTAATGTTTTCAATAAAGAGTGTCTAGAAGCAGAATCTGAGAATATGTATTTTTTAAAAAGATTCTCCAGTCATACTGAAGTTTAACCATATTTGTGATCAACTTCTCTAGAAGATACAAAATGTGCTGTGAAAGGAACAAAAAATCTATGGAAATAGAACAAGTTTGAGTCCAAATTCAATAGAAAAAAACCCAGAAATTTTAAGTCAAGGAAAAAAATGAACTGAGTGAACTAAAGAAATATTGCAAATAAAGATAGTGTGTTAACAAAACTGGATTCAATATTGGTGGTAGCAGGGACAAAACTGACACCGTAGAAAATAAAATATATGTCTTGAAGATCTGACTTAAGTTCTCTCAATACACAGAAAAACAAATTTGTCAATTTTTTTCAAAAAATGCGGGGGAATATGATGCGAAGAACCAACTCATTAGAAAAGACCCTGATGCTGGGAGAGATTGAAGACAGGAGAAGGGGACAACAGAGGACGAGATGGCCAGATGGCATCACTGACTCTATAGACATGAGTTTGAGCAAGCTCCAGGAGTTGGTGATGGACAGGAAGTCTGGTGTGCTGCAGTCTATGGGCTTGCGAGAGTTGGACATGACTGAGCGACTGAACTGAACCATGATGTACATGGAGGCTAGAGAGTAGAAATCAACGTAATTATCAGCACATCTTCCAGAAAGAGAACTATGTTGAAACAGAAGCAATAACCCAACATGTCAACTAAAGCCATCTTTCCAGAACTGATACATCCTTTATGGAGACTGAAAAAACTGACCAAATTCTAAGCAAAATGGAAAGACAGAATAGCTACAGATATTTCGGGATTATTTAAAATATGTACAAACACCCATGCAGGGGGGGAAACGTGGTTAACTAAGAAGGAAACAAAATTTAGCTTTTTTAATTTATTTACTATGGGGTTAAAAATCAGAAGACAATGGATTGATGATTACTGATTTTTGGAGGTAAGATCAAAAAAATTGTATATTCACCCTACTGAATGAAGCCACAGAAACACTGTCTAGTTGAAGCGCAAAGCTGATCTTCTTAATATACATAGTTATTACCTCATTTAATAAATATCTGTGAATTCAAATTTAATAAAAGACAGAAGCAGACAAATCACAGATGAAATGCACATGGCCAATAATCTTAAAAGTAATAATAAATATTACTAGTAATAAAAGAAATATAAACAAAATATTATTTAATGATCGAATCTGCTGTGATTAAAACAAGTAAAAGGGACTTACTTCCCTGGTGGTTCAGTGGTTAAGAGTCTGCCTGCCAATGCCCATGCTTTCAGTCCTTGTCTTTGAAGATTCCACATGCCAAGACATAGCTAAATCATGCACCGCAACTACCGAGCCCATGCTCTAGAGCCTGTGCTTTGCAACAAGACAAGCCACTGCAATGAGAAGCCTGCACACCACAACTAGAGTATAGTCCCTGCTTGCAGCAGCTAGAGAAATCCTGTGTGTAGCAATGGAGACCCAGGGCAGCCAATAAGTTAATTAATTAATTAATTTAAAAAGTAGCACACTTTGGCAAAATTAATCGTTGTTGAATGCAAATTGACCTGACTTCAGAAATTAATCAAGCTCTATGTATTAATTTCTTTCTAGAAATGTAGCTTTAAAAAAATCCAACATGCAGAGCAAGACCTATTATAACAATAATTCTAAGTATGAAAAATTTGAATATCAAATAGGCAAGAATATTCTTGGTAGGCATAGTTTTGTAGAATAGTGGTTTGATAGGTAAGAGCAAACCTGTAATCTATCTACTAATGATAAAATGGTATTTTTTGAAGTATATTTAATCTTATGAAAAACACACTCAGTTCTAAAGTGAAAAATGAAAGTGAAACTATTAGTCAGTCATGTCTGACTCTTGTGACCCTATGGACTGTAGCCCACCAGGCTCCTCTGTCCATGGGATTCTCCAGGTAAGAATACTTTAGTGGGTCACCATTTCCTTCTCCAGGGGATCTTCCTGATCCAAGGATGGATAGAATGGTATTTTTGAAGCATATTTAGTCTTAAGAAACACTGAGTTCTAAAGGAATCCCTAAATGCTGTCTGGGAGCTTTTTGGTGATTCCATACTGCTCTAAGTTCCCAAAATGTTAATAGTTTCCAAGCGTAATTATACTAGTATACCACTAGCTTTCCTTTTTTACACATTTCCCTCCACTTGAATTTTCTGGTCCTTTCTAATATGTATTTGACAAAAGAACCACAGATAGAGAGTTTTATTGCATCTTAGATGGAGGAAACGGTCCATGGATTAATGTCTGTACTGTGCAGTCTTGGCAATTGAGGCTCACCTCAGCCTTCGCTGGGACACAGGAAACCAGCTAATGGCTGATAATGTCCAGGAAATTAGTAACTCGTGCATATGGTAAACGCTCTGTTCCCAGCCAAATGATTTGTTTAACTGGTGGCTGGAGTTCTCATAGGGATTGTTAGCAGAGTGGAATAGTAGGGCTTTATCACCCGGACTATGTGCTAATCCTTGTTTCTCCCCGCCTGAGGAACTTTACCATCATATACAACACAACAGAAAAGTGTATAACCAAGTGGTCAGAGTGTTAAAGGCACCAACATTCTGTAGTCAGAAAGGAACTTTTAAAAATTTTTTAACCCTGCTATTCTTACATAATATGGCCCTCTTAATTAGCTTAAAATTCGGTAAGATGAATTGTGAATATTTCTTAGTTGTGAGAGAAGTATTAAATCAGACATCACTTTGCTTAATGTTCTGTTCCTATCTGTTCATTTTGTCACTAATGGTGCTGATTATTCATCATCTGTTGTTTTCATTCATTGATTTCCTACAGAGCATCAGGTCAGCCTCATGATCTGTATTTTGAGTACATATTGTCTCATTTATTCTCCTCACCGCCTCTTCTCTTCCTGCCCTGTTTTATAGTCCGCATTCACATTTCTCCCAAGCCACAGTTCATGGGCTAGCTCTTCAGGAAATCTTAATGACACTCGAGTCTTTGTATATGTTCACATAGAACCATGTTCAGCCTCATAGACACTATATTCACAATTTATAATTTAAATCTTATATAGGAGATAATTGGATACAGTCCTTCTGCCACCCAGACTATAAAATTTACGGGGGAAAAGACCATAATGGTTCCTGCCACCACCATTGCACAGGTTCTGTCCATCAGATAGCATGGAATAGTAAGCATTTGTTGAGTGAAAGAACTCTGTGTGGAGTAACCATTGTTCAGGTGTTATCAGTGAAGAAATTAAATCTCAAAAATGTATCCTGATGAAAGTCATACAACCATTACCACATCCGTTTGTTTGTTTGTTTGTTTTTTTGATTCAGTAAGATAATGAAAGCACTGCATACTATATTTTTTCCTTTTATATAAAAACTGAACTTTATTAACTATTTACCACTTCTCTGTACAGTCTTTTAGACTGATTCTCAGCCAGAGACAACTTTTTGCCCACAGGGACCACTTCGTGATGTCTGGATGTCTGAAGATGTTTCAAGTTGTCACAGCTCAGGGCAGGGGTCTTGCCAGGATCTGCTGGGGTTCTTGGTACAGGATGGGGCTCCTCCCCTCCAGGTCGACTGCTTTACCTACTTAGCTTCTTCCTTCCTTCATCAATTCACTCAATATATTTCCATAGACTGCTTTGTATGTGGAGAACCAATGGTGAATAAAACACAGTCCCAGGTGAAAGGAAACTTAAAATCTATCGGGAGGTGCAGATAAGTGAATAGGTAATTGTCACATGTAGTTAACAGTTATCTAGAGGTGCATCCAGCAGCACATAGAGGAACACAGTATGCTCCCTCTGGGATGCTGTCCTGGAGAAGGTAGCAGCTAGGCTAATATCTAAAAGATGATTTAGAGCAATGGTTCTCAACTGCAATTTCTAGAAATATTTTTGGAAGTCACACCTGTAGTAAGGGGTTGATATAGTATCTAAAGAGTAGATATAGGCCAAGGAAGCCGCTAAACATCCTTTATGAAACATTACCTTAACTCCCCACTCACACACACAATAACGAATTGTTCGGTCTAAAATACCAATAAGGTTGAGGTTGAGAAACCCTCTTTTAGAATGATAACATCAGGTCATTGTGATATCATCACTGCATTTTTAAAACTCAACTTAATTTTGTCTTCAATTAATATTTTTTCTAAGTTGCAGTTGACAATAAAATAATATCTATCTGTCAATTTATCTACTATTCATCATCTATCTGTGACTTTTCATCTCATAAGTGATGGGAAACTATGTGATTACTTAATGGAAGCCAGTTAAAATATTAATGCCTTTAATGACATGTCATACTTAATAATTTGTCATACCCCCTTTCTATTATAGTCCTATCTTAAGTGTCTATGGCATTTCTATTTTTGGTCTAGTTCTATAAAGCCAGAGTCCATGTCTGAGTCAGTCTTCATTTTTCCCTCATGGTGGGCTTTTAGATTTTTTTTATTGAACAATCCCATACAAGTTTTTTCTCTTGGAGAAGATAAACAGTTAAGTCTGGTGAAAAGTAGAAATCAGTGGATTAAAATATATTTACTATACTCTAGTACATATAAATGGGCCTGCCTAATAAATTTTTGATCACTTAAAATTCTTTCAATTAAGGGTCTGAAGTCATACATGATTAAGCTCCTTTTGGATAATTTGCTCTGAATGTTAGAATACTTCTTCAGAAAATGCCTCCTTTTATTTTTTAAGAACCATCTTTGTAGTTGGAGATCATTTATTTTCCTTCAGGGCTGGACAACTAGAAGAGTTGAAATTTGATTAGCATTTGGCAGTGGCCACAGAACTGGAAAAGGTCAGTTTTCATTCCAATCCCAAAGAAAGGCAATGCCAAAGAATGCTCAAACTGCCGCACAATTGCAGTCATCTCACACGCTAGTAAAGTAATGCTCAAAATTCTCCAAGCCAGGCTTCAGCAATATGTGAACCGTGAACTTCCTGATGTTCAAGCTGGTTTTAGAAAAGGCAGAGGAACCAGAGATCAAATTGCCAACATCTGCTGGATCATGGAAAAAGCAAGAGAGTTCCAGAAAAGCATCTATTTCTGCTTTATTGACTATGCCAAAGCCTTTGACTGTGTGGATCACAACAAACTGTGGGAAATTCTGAAAGAGATGGGAATACCAGACCACCTGACTTGCCTCTTGAGAAATCTGTATGCAGGTCAGAAAGCAACAGTTAGAACTGGACATGGAACAACAGACTGGTTCCAAATAGGAAAAGGAGTTTGTCAAGGCTGTATATTGTCACCCTGTTTATTTAACTTCTATGCAGAGTACATCAAAGAAACACAAGCTGGAATCAAGATTGCGGGGAGAAATATCAAAAACCTCAGATATGCAGATGACACCACCCTTATGGCAGAAAGTGAAGAGGAACTAAAAAGCCTCTTGATAAAAGTGAAAGAGGAGAGTGAAAAAGTTGGCTTAAAGCTCAATATTCAGAAAATGAAGATCATGACATCTGGTCCCATCACTTCATGGGAAATAGATGGAGAAACAGTGGAAACAGTGTCAGACTTTATTTTTGGGGGGCTCCAAAATCACTGCAGATGATGACTGCCGCCATGAAATTAAAAGACGCTTACTCCTTGGAAGGAAAGTTATGACCAACCTAGATAGCATATTCAAAAGCAGAGACATTACTTTGCCAACAAAGGTTCGTCTAGTCAAGGCTATGGTTTTTCCAGTGGTCATGTATGGATGTGAGAGTTGAACTGTGAAGAAGGCTGAGTGCCGAAGAATTGATGCTTTTGAACTGTGGTGTTGGAGAAGACTCTTGAGAGTCCCTTGGACTGCAAGGAGATCCAACTAGTCCATTCTGAAGGAGATCAGCCCTGGGGTTTCTTTGGAAGGAATGATGCTAAAGCTGAAACTCCAATACTTTGGCCACCTCATGCAAAGAGTTGACTCATTGGAAAAAGACTCTGATGCTGGGAGGGATTGGTGGCAGGAGGAGAAGGGGACAACAGAGGATGAGATGGCTGGATGGCATCACTGACTCGATGGACGTAAGTCTGGGTGAACTCCAGGAGTTGGTGATGGACAGGGAGGCCTGGCGTGCTGCGATTCATGGGGTCGCAAAGAGTCAGATACGACTGAGTGACTGAACTGAACTGAACCAGCATGTCCTTTTAAAAAGGAGAGAAAATGATGATTAATTAAAATTCAGGTGCTTTCAGATGTATTTTCGCATATTGTCCATGCTCACATACTCTCCAAAAGTAAAGCAAAAATAAATCTTATAATTTGTTTCCATTTTACCTTCATGTCAATATTTTACTTTGACATTTTCTCCTCTGTGCAGTCACTACAATGTTCTCATAGCTGGTTTTTATAACTTGCATTGAAGATGATTCTATTTCTTCTCTAAATATTTTAGTGTAATATTTACATTCTGCTTATGTATTTGTAAGATTTCCCTGGTGGCTCAGACGGTAAAGCATCTGCCTACAATGCAGGAGACCCGGGTTGGATCCCTGGGTCAGGAAGATCCCCTGGAGAAGGCAATGGCACCCCACTCCAGTACTCTTGCCTGGAAAATCCCATGGACGGAGGAGCCTGGTGGGCTACAGTCTATGGGGTCGCAAAGGGCTGGACATGACTGAGCGACTCCACTTTCTTTCTTTACATATTTGTAAACTGTTTATCTTCATTTGCCTTTTCATCTTTAAAATGCAGTCTGAAAAACACATTGTGGATTAAGTGGGACAGCTGTGTCTGTGTGTGCGCGTGGGTGTATAAGCAAGCACGCATGCTCAGTCATGTCCGACTCTTCGTGACCCCATGGACTGTAGCCTGCTAGCTTACTCTAACCATGGGATTCTCCAGGAAAGAATTCTGGAGTGGGTTGCCGTTTCTTTCTCCAGGGGATCTTCCCGACTTCGGTCTGAACCCATGTCTCTTGTGTTTGCTGCATTGACAGGTGAATTCTTTACCCCTGTGCCGCCTAGGAAACCCATGTATGTGTATGCGTTAGTTGCTCGGTCATGTCCGACTCTCTGTGACCCCTTGGACTGTAGCCTGCCAAGCTCCTCTGTCCATGGGATTTTCCAGCAAGAATACTGGAGTGGGTTGCCATTTCTTTCTCCAGAGAATTTTCCTGACCCTGGGTTGAACCTGGGTCTCCTGTATTACAGGCAGATTCTTAACTGTCTGAGCCACCAGGGAAGCCCAGGAAGCCCATACAGCTTATAAATTTTTAAGCTGAAGGAAAAAAGGCACTACAAATGTTCATTTTAGTGGTAAACACAGTCAACAGTGAAAAGGGCAATGCACCAGCATAAGAATGCAGAGTTTTAAATATAGGCAAGTCCCCACCTCTAGACTGTTATGCGTTTCAATCTACAGAGTAATATTGTGTAATTTTATGGGATTCCTTTGCATTTTTTAGAATTATAAAGGAGTTAATGAAAGCTATGTATTCCTCTTAACACTGATGATTCCAGATGATAGCGTGTATTGGGGAATCATCATTATGCCTCATGTACATCACAGCAGATCCTTGTAGAAGAGGAAATGGGATTGAGATAGGTTACAGATAACAGTGGTTATCCAAGAAGCCTGTAGAGAAAGTAGAAATGAGAGATGATATAACAATTGCTTCACAAGTTGATGAACTAACAAAAGTAAATCATGGATGTCTATTAGCCTCAGTCTTGGCAGTTCAGATTCTGCAAGGGGAAGAAACAGTGTAGCTTTCTGATACCTTTTCCATATTTTCCGTAATTTAATTTTAATGAGTGGGCATAATGCATGGTGTGTCCTGCAGGCTCCACTGATTTATATCCTTTCACATTAATATGGCTCACATGGTCATTGCACTTCCAAAGATTTTGTAACAGCTAGTTAGGAGGTGGTCTGCTATGGCAATTAGGTCTGTTATATGGTCTTCTTGCTGCTTTCCCCTCTTTGGGGTTTTGTTAGAATATGGTGCAAAGCAGTTTTCCTTTTTGCTGCTTGGCAGTGTGTAGGTATCTTAAGAGTTAAGATACTAGCTTTGGTGAAACTCCCAGTTTTCAGAATTCCCAACTTACTAAAACTATTGCTAAGTAGGAATTTTGTTGATTCATGTTTCAGCGCTATGAGGTTGTGAAGTACCTGTCTTGCTATCTTTGAGATATATTATGATAAATGAGATCGCAGATGACACCTACTTTTCATTCAACACAAACTCAGTGGTCTCTACAGCACTCCATTTGGATGGATGTGTAATTGATAGTTAAAACTGTGCTGTTAGGACCTGATTCACAATAAGGTGTGTGCAAATATTTTTCACTCCAGAGTTTTCTTTTCAAGGGTGTCTAAGTGTGTTTGACTTCCTGTGATCATCGATGTAAGTCTTACTGGAGCCCAGAGTATTCAGTAACCCAGAGAATCTTGCATCAGAGCTAGAGCTGGGTATGGTTTGCTCATATGCTAAGAATCTTTCCTCAGACTCTCAAAGTACAAAGCATCTATGAGAACCTGCCATGGGTAATTTCTTATAATAACTAAGGGGGATTTTATGAGCAGAACATATGTTGGCATAAGTGGACATGAGAAAAACCAGCAGCCAGATTAAACATTCACATCTGTTTCTGAGTTTTCCTGTATGATTCCTTTTCTACTCTTTCATCTGCTAGAGCTCACTTGCAGACAAATGCTGCTGATGCCAACGTTTAAGAAAAATAAATGGGCAGAAACACTCTCTCTATCAACATACTATTTTTTTCTTTAATTTGGGAAAAAATCTTCACTATGTCAAAGGAGGGCAGAATTCTTTCACATGAAGCACAACTTTTCCATAATATGCAATCCAAGCAATAGACAAATGACACAAGATATAATCACTTTTTAAAATCTGAAATATGTAACACCAGTCCAGGTTCGATGGATGATACAGGATGCTTGGGGCTGGTGCACTGGGATGACCCAGAGGGATGGTACGGGGAAGGAGGTGGAAGGGGGGTTCAGGATGGGGAACACATGTATACCCATGGCAGATTCATGTTGATGTATGGCAAACCCAATACAATATTTTAAAGTAAAAAAAAAAATAAAATACAATAAAAATAAAATTCTGAAAAAAAAATCTGAAAGAGAAAAAAAAGTCAATTTTTTTCACAGCTTGGCTCAGCATAAATACTCGAATAAAGTCGGTGGGGTAAGGTGTTTTGGGAAATGGTAGCTGTCCTATTTGGGGCATCAAAATTGCTATATTGAGTATATTTCCAAGATACTGTAAACTGGTAAATTTACTACAAGTTTTAGATATTCGTGAGCTACTTATCAGTAGAATACATAAATAGTAAATCATTAAAATTTTCATTATATTTAAATTTTATTTCAAGGTCCCCTTTTCTTTGCTGTACAATTATTGGAAAAGATTTCCTTTTTTTGGTTGGATTTTGAAGTTTTCCCTAAACACCTTTTCATAAAGAAATAAAGAAAACTGAAACACTTTACATTTTTACTCCACTTTCAGAAAATTCATATCTTACTCTTGTATGTTTCACATAATTCTATACATGAGGTTACCAATCACCTTATATTAAAACTAAAATTTATAAAAATTAGCAGTTCTAAGTATTGTACTTATACATTTTAGTTTATCATTTATTTGTGATACTAGTTCCTTGCTGCTGGTTTAATGAGGAAAACAAAATTTGTTGAAAAAATATGCCTAAATATATTTTATATATTTTTTACCCTTATTTTAGAATTTTAAAAACCACACACACATGCAGAGAAAATAGTGTAAGAATAAGTTATAAGTATCTTTAACACATCCATCACCTAATATCAACATTCTCCTACTGTAAGCCCTATTTCTTCCAAGGTTTTTCTCAATTTCCTCACACCACTAGACCACATCCCTCTAAATATTTCATCCTTAACTAGCTGAGGATTTGTATACTACCTATGAGACCACCTCCCAATTGAGCTTTTTTAAAAAAAAGCTGTTATAATTTTTGTGAAAATGTTTTGACAAGCTTGATATAATGCTCTGTTAACATTGCATTTAAATCTTTCCAACAAAATCACTGATGACTATCTAGAAAAAATGACTTAGAACTAAGTGTAATATGCTGATGAGATATTAAAGGATAAGGCAGAATATGTTTCATCTTACATTTTTATTGTCATTGTTTCTGGGTCATATGCTGCTTAACGGTGAAGACTATACATTTTTGCAGAAAACATCCCAAGCTAGTCCCCTTGGGGTGGGTATTTTGGTTCTGCTACGTCCTTATTTAGATGATAGGAGGTACTCTGTCGCTTACATGCATCTCTCGCCTAAGTTGTATACATGTTTTTAAACATATAAAGTGTTAAGACTAGGAGAAGAATGTGGTCGTGGTAAGCGCAGTTGAATACCTTCACCAAAACTGTTTAGCGGAAGCACTGCTTGATTACATTTGAAACAGAACAGCTGAGAGGCAGAAGGCCCAAATGTCTCCTGAACTAGTGAGGAGATTCAGCGTGCACATGTCTCTCTCTGGTCTCCCTTGCATGGCTTGGGAAGAGTGTTAGAAGGCAGCAGAAGTCTGCTCTTAGGCTAATAGCATGCTTGGGTTGTGTGTTTCTGTGTTTCATTCATATTCTCTACATGCATTGTTCACTGTAGTATTGGTATTGCAGAATACTTGCTTCTCAAAGTACTCTGTGTATTTCAGAACGCATGGTTTTTATTTCAAACCTGCTATAGATTTGATGCTTTTATAAAATAAGAATGAATCCAGAAAAGTAGAATAAAAGAAAGCAGACAAAATACAAACTCAATTTTATTATTATTAGGTTTAACATATGTAAAACTAGTCTGTCGAATTACTGCAAGTGTTCCTCCTTCTTTACGATTTTATTGTTGCTGATTTATAGTGTTGTGCCAATCATTGCTATATAGCAGTGACTCCGGTTTACAATATAGACATTCTTTTTAAAAATATTCTTTTCCATCATGGTTCATCCCAGGAGATTAGATATATTAATAGTTCCCTGTGCTATATAGTAGGGCTCCCTGGTGGCGCAGTGGTAAAGAATCCACCTGCCAAGCAAGAGACCTAGGTTCAATCCCTGGGTTGAGAAGATCCCCAGGAGAAGCAAATGGCACCCCACTCCAGTATTCTTGCCTGAGAAGTGCCATGGACAGTAAAGCCTGGCGGGCTACAGTCCATGGGGCTTCAGAGAGTTGGGCATGGCTGAGCGACCAAACAGCAGCTGTACAGGAGGACCTTTCGGGGTTTGCGCCCCCAAACTCCCAGTCCATCCCTCTCCCACCTTGGCAACCACAAGTTGCTTCTCTATCATCTGTGAGTCTGTTTCTGCTTTATAGGTAGGTCCACTTGTGACATACTTTGGATTCCAGATATAAGTGATATCTGGTAATTGTCTTTCTTTTTTCTGACATACTTCAATTAGAATGATAATCTCTAGGTCCATCCATGTTGCTGCAAATGGCATTATTTCGTTCTTTTGATTGCTGAGTAATTTCCCACAATGTATATGTACCTCTTCTTTCTCCGTTCATCTGTTGATGGGCATTGAGGCCGTTCCCACATCTTGTCTATTGTGAATAGTGCTGCTATGAACATAGCAGTGTGTGTATCTTTTGAATTACAGTTTTTTCTGCATATATGCCCAGGAGTGAGATAAATTGTTTTTAAAAGCTTACTCTACGTTTTTGTTCCTTACCTCTTATCAGACAAGTAACAAATGTTCTGTGTTATGGCCTTAAGTCTGCAGACCTGACGGGACTGTGGCCTGTAGGCAGAGATGACAGTCATACTGTTGAACTGCCAGTATGGCAGTGTCACTGACCAACAAGCCTAGACCACAACCAAAGACCTGTGGAGGGGTTGTGGATGCCCCCTTATCTGTGCCAGGTTTTGACTGGATTGCAAGATGATTATAGGGGTCCTAGAAGAAGAAGAGGCAGGGCCACCAGGGAGTCTGGGTTAGAGCTTTTAAGTATGGGCTGGGGTGATTGACTAAGAAACTGTTTTCCAAGAGACATCACGGTGTTCCAATATGCTAACAACCTGCATAAGCAAATACCGGTACCTGTCAGTACCATCCTGACCTAGTAGATGATGGTACATATGTGTTGAGTGAGTGAGTGATTGAATGAGGTTTATATAAGGAGCACTTCTCCTTTAAAGTTTTTATTAATGACAATTCAGACACCAAGATAAGATGTGTGTCAGGACATGCAGAGCTTCCTCTCTAATTAGATATAACAGGACCTAAGCACAATAAAAAGGGGACATGGATCATTCAGAAACCCAGGTCCAGATCAGAGAATCCTTAGTGCGTGTTTGCTTTGAGTTCACCTGGAGCTTTTCTCTTTGATGTGACCTCATCCCCAGTTACATGTTTGCAGTTGTAATAATTTGGATTTCTTCTCATAAGTGGAAATTTTCATTGTAAGAAATCAAATTGACTTTGAGTCAAGGCCTATTCTAAAAGAAGTTTATTTTTTGAACTTTAAGTATTTTCTAGATGATTTATGTATCGGAGAACAAGCACTGAGGTGGGTATGGAATGTTGACTGATGAAGGTGGATACGAAATACATGAAGACCCTATCATTAACACACGTACATTCTAGAATGAAAATGGCAGATTAATGCATAAACATTAGCAAGAGAATAGGGACAAAGTAATATAAAGCTCAGTACCCACAAGAAATAGATTTTATACAACAGTCCCACAATTTGTCATGTTCTTCTCAAATCCTGGCTTATACGTGAAATTAGCTCTCAGCATCCACTCTTACCCCTCCTTGGTGAAGTAATACAAAGCCTTTTTTCAGACCTCAGGGTAGATGACACTTATTTTAGAACCACTTTGATGGGGTTATATGTCCCTTCTTGGAATCCTCCCAGCCTCCTATAATTATCCTGTCAAATGACTAAAACATTTGATACCTACACTTTACTTCTGATCTCTCTCATAATATTAGCCCCTTGTCTGCCATGCTCAAGAAATAGATGCTGACTGGTTTAAAAAAAAATAGATTTTCAATCTCTTAATGAACATTCAGAAACCAAAGCCTTATTTTAATTTCCTAGAAAACACTCCTTGAGATAAAGCGTGGCCTCATATTTTAGAAGGAGAAATGATGCATGAGTGAAAAACTCATGCATTCTGGTGGAATTTTACATACATATTTTTAAAACTTCAAGAATGAATATTCCTGTGCACATATTTTCTACCCAACCTCCCTGACCTTTCTGCCTTTCTTCTGAGAAAAATAAAACCCCTTCTTCTTGTATATTTCATGGGATTTGCCAAGTCTTGGGTGCAGACATGTTTCATTTCCTGAGTAATGAGATACTTCCGTCTGAGATAGGGCACCTTGCCCTGCCCTGAATGAGGTATGCCAACCCAAGCATGAACTGGAGCACCAAACACGGTGTGTCTGTTGTATGTCTGTCAGTCGTGTGATCTATTTCTGAAAACCAAGTGCAATGCAGTGCCATATTTTACTGTTTGTGAACTTTACCTTCTGTTAATATGATTGAAGTAACTGGAAATGGAAATTGTCAGAACAATTTAGCAAAGAAGCCCTGTAAAACTTGTTATAGCCCTGGTAGAAAAAATCAGTTTAGAAGGCATATTCTTCAAACCTGGTTTTATTTGGCAAAACACATTGGTGCCTGACCTTTCCACAAACATACCAAAGAGGAGTCATTTAGAGGTCTTTGTCTTCAATTATAAACAGCAGGCTGATCAAATTCGGCTGTGTTTTGCTCACAGTATATGACAGAAGGTGTAAGTTCACCACACAGACAGCTAAATGACTGGCTATTTGGATGAGTGTGATGTGTATTACATGAAATCGCATACTCGACAAAGCAGTAAAAAGTCTATCTTATGTACTAGAAGAATCTAAGGATTGAGTAAATCAAAGAGTCTTCACAAGTTTGTAATTCAAGCTAATCTTTCCAGGCTGAAACTAGAGAGTTTTACACTCTTGGGCAACTTTTAAATTTCTGCAGTTGTATTTTCAGGGTAGAAAACCAGAAGTGTTACACATATTGTGCATTAAAGTGTATTTTCAGGGAGTGCCTTTTCAATGTAAAAAGAAATGAAGTTTCATGAAGTGTGAAGTATAAAGTAAGCTCTGATTCCTCATCCATCACCACAGGTGATGTCTGTTATGAGGTACCACACATCTCGTGTGTGTATCCCAACACAGGTGTTCCTCAGGTGTACACCTGAGGAAGTATAGCTCAGGGGCTTTGAGTAACAGGTCTGGACCTCATCTACCAGTTGTATGACCTTGAACATGTCACTGACCCTCTCTTTGCCTCAATTTTTTCCTTTCTAACTTTAGGATGATTATAGTATCTATGTCACAAGATTGAGGATTAACTGATATTTTACGTTTAGAAGAACACCTACCTTCTTGAAGTGAAGTGAAGTGAAGTGAAGTGAAGTCACTCAGTCGTGTCCGACTCTTTGCGACCCCATGGACCGTAGCCTACCAGGCTTCTCCATCCATCGGATTTTCCAGGCAAGGGTACTGGAGTGGGTTGCCATTTCCTTCTCCTTCTTGAAGAAACTTTCAAATTTAGCTATTAATGATTTTTGTTGTTATTATGAATAATAATAAAATATCTATTTAAATCAAAAAAATTAGTATATATATATAAATAGATACTTGCATATATTTTTTTCATATTTTATACAATGTCTTCCTATAGACTGCTAAGTCACTTCAGTCGTGTCCGACTCTGTGCGGCCCCAGAGACAGCAGCCCACCCGGCTCTGCCGTCCCTGGGACCCTCCAGGCAAGAACACTGGAGTGGGTTGCCATTTCCTTCTCCAATGCATGGAAGCAAAAAGTGAAAGTGAAGTCACTCAGTTGTGTCCGACTCCTAGCGACCCCATGGACCGCAGCCCACCAGGCTCCTCTGTCTATGGGATTTTCCAGGCAAGAGTACTGGAGTGGGGTGCCATTGCCTTCTCCTCCTATAGACACCAGTGGGCATTTATCTTGGACACATTGCCATGTTAATATATATAAAGATTTGCTTGGAATCACTGTATAGAATTCTATTTCATGGATAGACCATGATTTATGAGTCCTCTATTGATATTCAGATTCATTTCTATCTTGTCCTATGACCACACTGTTGTCAGAACAGCTTTGTATATGATTGTTCTTATAAAACTTTATCTATAGGATAAATGGATCAAGGCAGGCCTATGAACAATACATTGAATGGGGAGGGAGGAGGGAGGAGGGTTCAAGATGGGGAACACATGTATACCTGTGGCGGATTCATTTTGATATTTGGCAAAACTAATACAGTTATGTAAAGTTTAAAAATAAAATAAAATTAAAAAATAAAATAAAATAAAATACTGGTGAAAGTGAAAGTGTTAGTCACTCAGTTTTGTCTGACTCTGCTACACCATGGATTGTAGCCCTCCAGACTCCTCTGTCCATGAGATTCTCCAGGCAAGCATACTGGAGTGGGTAACCATTTCCTTCTCCAGAGATATTCCTGACCTAGGAATTGAGCCTGATTGCAGGCAAATTCTTTGCAGGTCAGACAGAATCAGACATATTCTTTACTGTCTGAAAAGTCAGTGACACATATGTTACAAAATTTTGCCAAGGTTTTCTTCCACCAACAAGAAAAAAAAGTTGTCTGGTAAGGGGGATACTTTGAAGACTCTTTATTTAGGGTCTAATATTTTTGAAAAACAGCCTGTAAAAGAGACACCAAGAGAAAAGAAGCTACACTGATGTTGACAAAAAGGTTTAATTGGTAGAAGGTAGCTTTTGCTTTTTTGACCAGTCATTGCATATGATAAACCAAAGCTGAAGAAGAGAATTACAATCCACAGATACAATTTTATTTAAATCTAAAAGAAATATTGCAAACAATTTTTACAGTCTTATTTTGAAATTGTATAGTGAAATTTTGAAATTGTAAAATGATTGGATTAGTTTCTTAATGTATCTGTTGTAATTTATAGGAAGTTTAGTCAAATCAATTTCATGTCCTCCTCTTGTTAAACTTATTAGCACTGAGACCCTCCTCCATGCTTCTGTGATCCATAGAAGCACCCTGGTCTCCATGCAAGGTTTATACTCTATTATCTCCATCTCGAAATTCTTCACAATTTTTGAATAAGGGACCCCTTATGTTCCTTTTGCTCTGGGCCCCACAAATTAAATAGGGGTCTTGGTTAGCAGTAATTAAATTCCGTATTAATTAGGTCTGCTCAGTTGAAACACAGTATATTTGTCTATCTTCTGGGAAGTGCCTCATGGTTGTGCTCATGCCATATTTCTGAGAAGATGCAGGATTTAATGTCCGACAGGGTATCAGCAAAAGTGTATCAGCCAGATATCTGATACAGAGCTGTGAGAACATAATTATGACTGAGACTTTGACACAGATCTATTTCAAGGAATCTTATTTTCTGAACAATAAAAAAGCCTGTGTTTACATAAAATGCATATCCTGTAAGTCTGTGGGAGAATATCACTATCCACAGATGGGATTCCTTTCCCATGGAAAGTGTTAAGTCAAATGCGAAGTTGCTCATTTTGAGCTAATGTGCTGATGATGTATGCTTAGAGATCTAATTGCCTGATAACCCCAATTTAACAAGGAAACTAGCTCAGGCAAGATTAATGCTTGTTTTCAATGACATTGACCTCAATAACCAATCCCAAACTTGAACTGAGTCAGTGTTCCACCTTCTCCTCCTTCCCTGGTCCAGATTGTCCTTCTACCTTTTGATAAATGGCTCTAATGGCAGACAATCGCTGCGTCATAATATTCCATGACTGGGTTCTCCTACCTGATTTGACAGAGAAATCAAAACTAATTAAACATGCGTTTTCCAATCACCTGTGGGAGAGGAGAGATGCTCAAATCCTGGAGATAAACCACTGCACTTAAAACCTGTGACCTTCAAACCTTGAGAGCTTCTCTAAGCTTGGCTTTCTTGATGGTAAACAAGGATGATGATATATCTATGTCATAGAACATTTTTAAGATTTAATGAGATTATCGATGAAGAACCTGAACCATGTGAGCTCCAAAGAAAAGACTGTTTAAAACAAAGAAACCAAAAAAGCAGTTTCACATAAATGGATTATCATATATATTTGATAAAATACAGTGGGATAGATGTATTTTAAATACAATTTTTAAATTTTAGTAATATACTCCTGATAAGTCCTGAGTAAACAGAAATGAAAAGATCAGCTAAATTATATATTTCTGACTTTATCATGATGTGTAACAGTGTGTGAGCACTGTATAACAGTGTTCAGATGCTATAAAAATAGTAGCTTTAAATTACCATGTTTGACTGACGTTTTAGAGTATAGCACCCCACTCCAGTACTCTTGCCTGGAGAAGCCTATGGACGGAGGAGCCTGGTGGGCTGCAGTCCATGGGGTCGTGAAGAGTCAGACACGACTGAGGAACTTCACTTTCACTTTTCACTTTCATGCACTGGAGGAGGAAATGGCAACCCACTCCAGTGTTCTTGCCTGTAGAATCCCAGGACGTGGGAGCCTGGTGGGCTGCCATCTCTGGGGTCGCACAGAGTCGGACAAGACTGAAGTGACTTAGCAGCAGCAGCAGCAGCTACACCAATATTATGTTGGATGAACAGAATGTCAGTCAACTCACATGACCTTGGGCTGCTGGTCAAAAAACCCATTTTGGGTTCATAGCATGTTCTATATGATGATTTTTTTATATCAGTAAAAGATATTATGGAACATTTGTTCCAGAATCTTCATTTGTAACTGAGAAAACTTGAGTCCCAGAGTGATTGCTCAAGTGTTAAATATTGATCACCCACAAAGGTGATCCAAAAACCTAGGCCTTGTTGTAAAATATTTGTTTGGACTACAGAAATAAGAAAGCCTTCCTCAGCAATCAAGACAAAGAAGTAAAGGAAAACAATAGAATGGGAAAGACTAGAGATCTCCTCAAGAAAACTAGAGATACCAAGGGAACATTTCATGCAAAGATGGGCACAATAAAGGACAGAAATGGTATGGACCTAACAGAAGCAGAAGATATTATGAGAAGGTGGCAAGAATACACAGAAGAACTATACAAAAGAGATCTTCATGGCCAGATAATCACGATAGTGTGATCACTCACCTAGAGCCAGACATCCTGGAATGTGAAGTCAAGTGGGCCTTAGAAAGCATCACTACAAACAAAGCTACTGGAGGTAATGAAATTCCAGTTGAGCTCTTTCAAATCCTTAAAGATGATGCTGTGAAAGTGCTTCACTCAATATGTCAGCAAATTTTGAAAACTCAGCAGTGGCCACAGGACTGGAAAAAGTTAGTTTTCATTCCAATCCCAAAGAAAAGTAGTGCCAAAGAATGCTCAAACTACTGCACAATTGCACTCATCTCACAGAGTAGCAAAGTAATGCTCAAAATTCTCCAAGCCAGGCTTCAACAGTACATGAACTATGAACTTCCAGATCCTCAAGCTGAATTTAGAAAAGGCAGAGGAACCAGAGATCAAATTGCCAACATCTGCTGGATCATCGAAAATGCAAGAAAGTTCCAGAAAAACATCTACTTCTGCTTTATTGACTACGCCAAAGCCTTTGAGTGTGTGGATCACAACAAACTGTGGAAAATTCTTCAAGAGATGGAATACCAGACCACCTGATCTGCCTCCTGAGAAATCTGTATGCAGTTCAGGGAAGGAACAGTTAGAACCAGACATGGAACAACAGACTGGTTCCAAATCGGGAAAGGAGTATTTCAAGGCTGTATATTGTCACCCTGCTTATTTAACTTCTATGCAGAGTACATCATGAGAAACGCTGAGTGGGATGAAGCACAAGCTGGAATCAAGATTGCCGGGAGAAATATCAATAACCTCAGATATGCCGATGATACCACCCTTAATGGCAGAAAGCGAAGAAGAACTAAAGAGCCTCTTGATGAAAGTGAAAGAGGAGAGTGAAAAAGTTGGCTTAAAACTCAACATTCAGAAAAGTAAGATCATGGCATCTGGTCCCATCACTTCATGGCAAATAGTTTAGGAAGCAATGGAGACAGTGACAGACTTTATTTTTTGGAGCTCCAAAATCACTGCAGATGGTGACTACAGCCGTGAAATTAAAAGACGCTTTCTCCTGGGAAGAAAAGTTATGACCAACCTAGAAAGCATATTAAAAAGCAGAGACATTACTTTGCCAACAAAGGTCCACCTAGTTAAAGCTATGGTTTTACAAATAGTCATGTATGGATGTGAGAGTTGAACTATAATGGAAGCTGAGCACTGAAGGATTCATGCTTCTGAACTGTGGTGGTGGAAATGACTCTTGAAAGTCCCTTGGACAGCAAGGAGATCCAACCAGTCCATCCTAAAGGAAATCAGTCCTGAATATTCATTGGAAGAACTAATGCTGAAGCTGAAACTCCAATATTTTGGCCACCTGATGTGAAGAACTGACTCATTGAAAAAGACCCTGATGCTGGGAAAGATTGAGGGTAGGAAGAGAAGGGGACAACAGAGGATGAGATGGTTGGATGGCATCACGGACTCAATGGACATGAGTTTGAGTAAACTCTGGGAGTTGGTGATGGACAGAGAGGCCTGGCATACTGCAGTCCATGAGGTTGCAACGAGTCGGACATGACTGAGCGACTGAACTGTACTGAGATCATTGTCATCTTTACCACTGAACACAGAGAACTGAAGTAAATTCTTATTAAATGAGAAGTCTATCCTGTGTCTTTACTTTTGGCTTGCTTGAGTATTAAAAGCCATAGAATGATGGGAGAAAGCAGTAGTGTTCAAAATGGGCGATAAAAGTACTTGCTTTGGGGATTTACAAAATGAGGGTTTGAGGAAGTGAAGCAGCTTTGGTTGAGGAGAGAGAGATGGAGCAGCTGTAGGAGCCCTGGTTCCCTTCCATGTTCAGGACAAGTTAATAAGCAAGGGGAAAAGAAGAGGCCTTTAAGTGTAGGAAAATTCAGTTCATTCTCTGCTCTTCCAGTTTTCTTCTTTTAAGTCAATGCTAGTGAAGTATAATTTATGTTCAACAAACTGCATCCATTGGAAATGTACAAAGCGATCTGTTTTGACAGATGTGTGCAACTGAGAAGCCGCCCCACCAGCACACAAGGCTCAGGGCCTTTTCTGGCTCACAGCTGGGTTTCTGCAGCCCACCCCCCATCCCAAGGTACCACAGCTGACCCTGAGGAGTGGAGCCTTGCAGCCTGATCATACCACTTCCCATGTCCCCAAAGAAGCTTATCAGCTGTTTCCCTGGAATTATTTTTTTTTAATCTCTCTATTTTCTCACTATATTCCTGGGGAAATAAAAAATATATTTTCTAGTCAACTGGCCAATTTCATTTAATAACTGGAAAAAATTATGCACAAGAAACAATATTCACAATTTTAAATGTGCAATAGGAAAGCCAAAACAAAATCAGGCTTACTCTGCAAAATCCAAGGTGATATATGCAAGAAATATACAGGTGAAAATCCCAAGAAGATCAGTTTTTAAAGAATAACTCCCGGATTCCTGTAGATAAGTCAGGAATAAAGTCATTTTCATTCTCCCTGCAGTGCCTGTCCAAGAATGGGAAGGGGGGTATTGCAAAATGGATGGAAAGATGGGTAGATGGTAGAAATGAGGAAGGTAGGAAGTCAGGGGAGACCATATCCAGGTCACCCATGAGTGTTGTAGTGATATCAAATATTGAAGGGCTGAAGGAGAAAGAATGTTTTCTTAGGACTGTGCTGCCTGGTAATGACCTTATTTTAGTGCCGGGGAGACCCATTTTCAGAGCCAGCTCCAACACTTCGTGTCATGACACAGTCCCTCTCTCAACTTTGTTGAACATCATTTCTATGATTTGTAAAATAGGAATGATATTGTGTGTGTTGCAGGGTTGGTTTAAGAATTAAATGAGGTCATACATTTTGTTATAACAAGTCAGACACAAAAAAGAACACCCATTAGGATTTCTGTATACGTGGAGCTGGAAAAGAGCCAACACTGAGCAATGATGATGAAGGAGTGAGTGCCACCTCTGGGTAGAGGGTGATAAGTAGGAAGAAGCACAAATGCTTCTGGGTCACTGATAATGTGCTATTTTTTATTTAGGGGATAGCCGTGTGTGTGTGTGTGTGTGTGTGTGTGTATTAAAGAATACAAGCCACTCTTTTATGTTAGAAAAGGCAAGATACACCTTTTCTTGTATGATGATCTAAAACTGCCTCCGAAGTGTTTTGAGGTGGAGAGATGGGAGAATATCTCTTTACACAGAATATCTCCTGTTACTCTTTTTTTAAAATTTATTATAGTTGATTTACAATGTTGTGTTAGTTTCCACTATATAGCATCCCTATTGTTAATTTTTAAATTTTAAATATTTAGTTCTTAATTGAAAGATAATTGCTTTACAGAATAGTGTTGGTTTCTAGTTTACAAATGTGTTAGCAATTTAGGAAATTAAATACATTTTAAGAAACGCAGGTCTAAGCCCAAGTTTCCCCACCTTGTCATTTCTCGATAGGTCCTTGGTGATAAGGAACTGATGACGGTATGATGATGAAGCATCTAAGATGCTCTAGTGCAAAAAGTCAACTTTTAGATGTAAAATGAAGTCTTTTCCTGAGATCCATAATGTTACCAAAAACATGTTGGTTTCTAGAGATTTCTGTCAGGAAGGAACATCAGAAAATTCACCAAGCATTTTTAAATACCACAATAATTGTAGAGAATACTTACCATTGTAGTCTGTATCCAGCAGCTGAATGCTACTTGAACTTCCTTTCTTTCTCTCTCATCCCAGCAAGAACATCACAACAGCAACAAATATTAGAGCAGCGTCTGCTAGAAGAGGGGTGATTCTTTTCAAGCCCAGAGAAAATTAGATAGGGAAAGAATTATGAGAAAACTTTTTCAGATCTTCTTGTAAAATGTGTGGGAAGGCATTTAAGAAGGAAAATGCACTGTAAATGTATTATTATTATTATACTTTGAAAAGGATAGGGAGGTGAGAGTATAAAAACTGTTTTTAGAAGAGAAAAAATCTCCCTCCAAAAATTGTGATGTACTTATTACGATTGAGGATAGTTGTAAATCACTTGCAGTCTTAATGACAGACATGATATTGTCACTTTATGATAGTGAGGACCCTGTTGTTTATTTCTTTGGGGCCCCTGCTGGTATAGATGGAGACATATAGTAAGAGAACGTTATGAAGACCAGACGGGCAATGTGGCAGTGGAGAAAGGAGGGAATGAAGAAAGAACCTCTCTGCTGACCTGGGCCAGTTTCTCATCTTATCAGTCTGCTGTGTATTCATCCATTCACTGGGCACATTGCTCAAATTAATGTCTGTCAATAGAATATTAATACAACTCACTTTATTCACTTGAAAACTCCAAAATGTCCATGTTAGAAGATTTGGTAAATCTTCTGGATGATATTAACAAAGCAAAGTTTAATGTTTCATACCACCTTTCATGCACCTCTGGATTACATGTTCAACTTAAGGCCACATTGCTGAATGTAGTATGTTCTGGTCCAGTGAAGTGTTTTTGCACTTGAAGCTGTTTATTCTTGCCCTCTCAAGGATCATCTATTGAATGTTTTAAGTTCCCAAGAAACTGTGGTATATTGAGTTGTATTCACTAAAAGCCCATGAATCCTGGATCTTAGAAAATGAAAGCTGAGCACAGGAAAATAAACTTACATATGCTTGGAACCCTGAGAAAAGTTTGCTGGAAGTTAAAATAAGAGTGAATTATGGTGAAGAGAGATTTAACAGTTCAAAAAAAAAACAAATGAAAATGTTGACTATGCCAATGGCAAGACTAAATTTTATAACTTTTTAGCCCACCATGAAATTCTGTTTCCTAAACTGGGCTCTTTAGAAGTTAGATTTGCATGCCATCCTTCTTATTTTTGTTGATATTCCTGTATATGCCCCTTATTAAGAATTCTAACATATAAAGCAAATGTTTTCATGCATTTTGAATTACCTGTTTCATGCAATTGGCTATTTCCCAATTACTTCTTTGTATTATTTTTGGAAAAGTTTTTACTTTTGCTACGAATGATATCTCTTTCATATGTCCAAATTCACAGCTTATATCTCACTTTCCACCAAAGCCAGACTTGTGTCACCAGTAACCTTGAGTTATAGTAACAACAGTTTTAGAGGCTTTCACTAGGATAAAGCTCATGTGACATAGGCTGTGGTTCTTTTTAATTTCATTTTATTTTTTTACCTGTTAATTTACATGTGACTGTTTTGGCTCTTTGCTGCTGCGTACAGGCTTTCTCTAGTTGTGGCGAGCAGGGTCTACTCTCGAGTCGCAGTGCGCATGCTCCTCAGTGCAGCGGCTTCCCTTGTTGCAGAGCGCGGGCTCTAGCGCACAGGCGCATGTAGGCTTCATTGCCCCGCAACATGTGGGATCTCACTGGACCAGGGAGCAAACCCATCTCCTCCGCACTGGCAGGTTGATTCTTAACCACTGGACCACCAGGGAAGTCCCCCAGGTAGTTGTTTTTTAACCAAGGTGGCCTGCTTACTATATAAATGCTGTTAAAAAGTCAGCAGAAAAAATTTTAAGTGTAATATCTTTGTGTACTAGATTTCCATATCTGCTTATGGAAATGCAAAGTGAGACTAAATCACAAGTTTTTTTGACAAACGTGTAGGTAAACTTTAGCATTCTTAAAAGGACTTTGATTTAGGGGGAATAATGGTCTTTATTAACTTTCTTCCTGGAGATGTTTGTTAACAGGTCATCCTAGGAGCCAATCCTTGGCTATTTTGAGGTGCTTATTCTCCGTAATGGAAAGCCACCAGTTTACCTTTTTTAAAAAGGTCACTGTTTTAAGGAATTGCATTGGATGGTTTTATTCATAACTGAAATAATGTGATGAACCAATTAGTTCAGTATTACTATTATTTTAAATATTGGTAAAACACAAGTCAATTTGTTAAATGTTTGAATGTATCTATTAAGTCTAAGAAATGTAATAGTGATTATTGTTAAATGAAGTGCTCCCTCCAGTGCCTCCCAAACATGGCCCTGGACCCACAGCTGTTATGGCTGCTGGAAGATGCTGGCCGACATGAGAGTCAGGCTAGTGTTGCATCCCTGAAACTCTGGTCCTTATCCTGGTAAGCCTTGTGGGTTCTTTATTCATGTTTTCTTGTTCCAAATGCCTGTTTCATTGGTGAAAGAGAACATGTTAATTCTAACTCCTTAAATGCAACTGATCTATCACATAGAATTTTAAATTCTTTCCCACTCCAAAATCATTGAAGAGGCTGGAATGGAAACATAAATCTGTATGTACTTATGTAGTTATAAATGCTGAACTTAAAAAAAATTTAAATAGTCTCCTTTTCAGAAGGATGTGCACAGAGGGGGAAAGGGCAGGTGGGGTGAACTGGGAGAGTAGTCCTGACATATCTACACTACCATGTGTGAGATAGACAGCTCGGGGAAGCTGCTGTACAGCACAGGGAGCTCAGCTCGGTGCTCTGAGATGACCCAGAGAAGTGGGGTGGTGGGACAGAGGGCACAAGAATGAGGGGCTGTATGTGTGCATGTAGCTGATTCACTTCACTGTACAGCAGAAACTAACAAACATTGTAAAGCAACTTTGCTCCTATAAAAATAAATAGCGGCACAGTGGTAAAGAATCCACTTGCCAATGCAGAAGACACAGGAGACATGGGTTCGGTCCCTGGGTTAGGAAGATCCCATGGAGTATAAAATGGCAACCCGTTCCAGTATTCTTGCGTGGGAAATTCCATGGAAAGAGGAGCCTGGTGGGCTACAGTTCATGGCGTTGCAAAGAGTTGAATATGACCGAGTGTGCGCACGCGTGCACACACACACACAAACACACACACACACTTAAATAGATAAACTGGGGAAATTTTGGGGAAAAAAAAAAAGAGAAGGATGGTCACAGATCAAAGTGAAAGATAGGGACTCCTGACTGTCTTCAGGCTGCAGATTCATTCTAATGATCTTTGTCGTTACTAAGGGCTTCCCAGTTGGCTCAGTGGTAAAGAATCTGCCTGCAGCGTGGGAGAACCAGGTTCAATCCCACTGTCACAAAGGTCCCTGCAGGATGAAATGGCAATCCACTCCAGTGTTTGTGCCTGGGAAATCCCATGGACAGAAGAGCCTGACGGGCTACTTTGTTGGGTCGCAAAGAGTCAGAGGAGACTGAGCATGCACACACATCATTAGTAAAATAATAAGCACAGAGGATAGAGGGTGTATCTATAAAGAGCCTACAGTGTTTTGTATTAAACTCTTTAGTAAATTTGACTAGCATTTTATCTCCATTTATTGAAAAGGACAAAGTATAACCTATCAGAAAAGTCTTCTGGCAACTTACTCTCAAGTTCTGGAGTGAAGACAATATTTGTGTTGGCTGAGATTAAGGTTGCCTGGTTCAAGCGTTCAACTTTGTTGTGGCAGTAAAAAGTATGCCCTGTGCCATTTTTAAAAGAAAGGAAGAAAATCCCTCAGATAACAAAAGAAAATCCTAATTGAAAAGTCACCATGTACCTGTGAAAAATAGAAAATATACCTTATGGAATTAGTTCCAGTCTTGAAGTTGAGACCCTTAATTTAGCTTTGACTTTGTCATAGGGAAATATAAATACATTTATAGAACACCTGTCTTGTACCAGGCACTGTAGAATACCCTAGAAATAAAAACTAAGTTATGGCTTTCATGCTCTTTATTACCCGAATGTAGTTCCTTCATTTATAAAGTGAAAGAAACTAATCATCTCTATACTCTTCCACCTCTGATGTCCTATGGAAAAAAAAAATCAATGAATATATTCATTCATTCTTTCTATGAATGTTTATTATGAATTAGGAGTTGTGCTGTAGGTTCTGGTGATAAGGTAAACAAGACAGAGGATGGTTTACATCTGAGGAAGAGAAGAAGAACCTGAAAAATGTTAACAAATAAAGTGCAATTCCAGAGAGTAATAAGTGAGTGAAGTAACAGAAGCACATAGAATGATACGACAGTGCTTGGGAGAGCTATGTGTGTCGTAGAACAGAGCTCAGAAGGCAAAGTGATCCTGTTGAAAGTGTACATATGCAATTAGTTTCATAATATGAACCTAAACACTGTTCATACAATAAATGGATCAAGATGTATTGGGAGACAGCTTTAAATATTGCACTCAGAAATAGTATGCAGCAGAATAGTTTTCTATCAGATGAAGTGTACCATGAAATTGACCTGTTAACCTCACTGTCCCACATTGCAGAAACATCCAAGGTGAAAAAATTACCAAGTGCCTAGGACAGATCCTAAATCTTAAATAAATAACAAGTACTATCGAAATATAGCTGACCATAGGGAATCCATGTGTAGTTATGTAAAGCATAGATTATGGAGACAGATTACAACTTTCACATTTCAGCTGTAGAAACTTCACATTTACTGTAGAAGCTTAGGCAAATTACTTCCTTCCCCTGTGTTTCAGTGTCCTCCTGTGTAAAGTGGAGTTAAAAAGTAGCCCTGGGACTTCCCTGCTGGTCCAGTGGTTAAGACTCTGCACTCCCTATGCAGAGGCCACGGGTTCAATCCCTGGTCAGGGAACTAGATCCTACATGCCATGCAGCATATCCAAAATACAAAAAAGTAGACTCTAGTCTATAAAGTTGCTTGGGGATGAATAGGGTAATCTGCTATTTTAGGCAGTTTTTAATTATCCTATTTTAATATGTTTTATTATCCTATTTTAATATATTTAATTTTAAGCTGGTCCTAATATAATAAAATCATTACCCTGAAATAGGTGCTGAATACTAGAGAATGAATGAACATTATAGATGTCAGTTCTCTTTTTCCCTCCTTCCACAATGACCTTCTCCATTACTGAAAAGTATCATTCTTTGAAAGGCTATATTCAAAGAAAATAAGTGGAGAAAGCATATGCTGGAGTATGCTGGAGAAAATGATGAAAACCCACTAAAGGAAAAATAACCCAAATGCCCTTCATCACCTTACTGGAAAATGGAATGCCTGCTTGATGGCGGATGCCAGTGGTGTGATGGACAGCTGGGTTGGGGAGAGTGGGCTGAGCAACGAGGATGAAGGATGTCACTCCTGGAACAAACGGATGCTTTTATGTGACATGTCTGGTAAAGGAATTTCTTGAGGGCAGTTACTTTTGAATACCCTAAAAATAGAGCCTTGATTGGCCAGATTTCTTGTCTCTTCCTCTTACTGTGTTTTAATATTGTTTTAAAATCTTTCTCTGACTACTGCAAAGAGGAGTGAGATAAGAGAAAGGGATAATATAAGAGGCAGAGGACCCCGATGGGCCACCGTCCATTTTTGTTTCTGATGGTTTTCTATGTCTTATCTTCATTTAGAAGCTTAGGAATTTTTTAAAAATGTTATTGGAGTATAGGTGACTTACAATGTTATGTAATTTTCTGTTGTACAGCAAAGTGAATCAGTTATGTACATACATACATCCATTCTTTTCCAGATTCTTTTCCCTTATAGATTATCATAGTATAATTGAATATAGTTCCCTGTGCTGTACAGTTGGATCTTGTTGTTTATCTCTTTTGTATGCGGAGGTGTGTGTATGTCAAGCCCAAACTCCCATTTCATCCCCCTCTTACCTACCAGTAACAAAGAGTCGGACACGACTGAGCACCTGAACTGAATTGAATCATAAATTCGTTTTCTACATCCATGACTATTTCTATTTTGTAGATAAGCTCATTTGAAAGCCAAAAGGAGCATAAATATGAACATAAATAAATATGAACATATTATTTTGATTCCCTCAAAAGACTCAGTGTATGATGATATCTTCAGACAGAAAAGAATGTATTTCCTGCTTCCGTCAGGATTACAAATTATGTAAATTTTTCAGCACTGAACACAGACTGTGGTACTGCTGCTGCTGCTGCTAAGTCGCTTCAGTCGTGTCCGACTCTGTGCGACCCCATAGATGGCAGCCCACCAGGCTCTCCCGTCCCTGGGATTCTCCAGGCAAGAACACTGGAGTGGGTTGCCATTTCCTTCTCCAATGCATGAAAGTGAAAAGTGAAAGTGAAGTCGCTCAGTCGTGTCCGACTCTTAGCAACCCCATGGACTGCAGCCCACCAGGCTCCTCCGTCCATGGGATTTTCCAGGGGTGCCATTGCCTTCTCCAGTGGTACTGCTAAACACAGGCTTTTTTATTTTCCCCAGCATTTTTGTGATATTTCTGTAACAGACCCCATGGAACCAACTTAAAACAAATGTAAGCAAAACCTTTGATCCTTGGGGAAGACAATTTGATGCAAGACGTGTTTTTTGGTGACGCCTCCATATACCCCACCCTTCATCAGCTTTGACAACTTTCTGTGATCTATGGCCAATAATTGCTGCTTAATCTACAAAGTGCACACTTTTCCCCAGCTGCAAATGTGCTCCCAGGTGTTAAGAAGGTCACCAAAGCAGTTCATGTGCTGAGTTACATGACAATATATACCTGTCCCCCACCAAAGTCACTGAGAAAAGAATTGTTTCCAAATAGCGACTGAATTACAGATTTCAGTGATGAACAGAAAGCCCTTAAAAACATAATAGCGTGTGTGTGTTGAATGCCTGTGTATGTCTGCGCTTAGCTGCATGAAGATTTGGTTGTAAAGAGGAAAGGATAACTTAGGCCGCTTCCCTGATCTGGAAACTAAATGGAATACCTTGGTGTGTGCAGAGTAATCCAGGCTGAGCAGCCCTGCCATCAGTTAGCTGTTTGGTCTTAGACGAGTCACTGGAAACTCTGCATTTCAGGGTCATTGGAAAAATGAAAAGCCTACTGCTTAGCTTACTTCCGTCTTGAAAATTTGTCTGTAGTTCCAAGAAGAAAGAATGTGAGGGTAAAAATCACAGAAGACTCCATAAAAGTCAGGAACTTCTGCTTGAATGTAAAAGCCTTTAGATTTTGACAAAACGTGATCATGCTCTCTTAAGCCTGACATCAATATAGTTCCCCCCCCCACTTTCTGAAAATTCTCTTTATGCCATTTCACTTTTATGAAAGGGCTATGTCAATACTTATTTTGGCTAACCAAAAGAAATCCAAAGAGGATGTTTTTGCTTTTCTGAAAAAAAGCAAAAAGCAAAAACACCCTTCAGTGTTTGTTTGCAGGGAGTCTTTACCAAGGCAGCACCCCCACACCCTCCCCCAGCAGTGAGAACAGCCCCACTAAGCTCCTAACTCCATCCTGCCTTCAGCATCTCAGCATCAAATTGCCAGAGCTTTGAACTGTATCTCCGAGCATCTGTGAGTTATCTCAATTTATAATGTGCATCAATAGCAAGGTCTTCCTAAGGCAATCATTTCTTTGTTTAATGCCATTTGGGTTTATGAAAGGTTTCATGGGAATGCTCTGCCTTGAGATAACAGGGGAAACATGTATTAGTCCATGGGACACACAATTTGAGTGTGAGTCTTGCAGATGACCTACATCTAAACCATTAGACAATAAGTATTTACCTAAAGTAGTAGTCAAGCAGATTTACTGTTAGTTACAAATGGTGTTTTGACCATTCTTGTCTGGCAATCCCTGAGCTGTAAGATGTGAGTATACAAAGTTGTAATAGTAATATCATTATGAGGAGTGAAAAATACAAAGCACCTGTACTATCAGTAGACCTGGGTGTCAATGCCAGTTTTTAATAAACGTCATCAAGAGAGACACAGTGACTAGAGCAAGGGTATGATGTTGAGATGAGGGGTACAAACCCTGGAGCCAGAGCGTCTGGCTTCACTGGCTTCACCACTGAACCAGGGGGAATGCTCCTTATCTATCTCTGAATATCTTTATGTATAAACTGGGAACACGAATAGGATTTCATGTTAATACATTCAAAGTGACCAGAACAGTCCCTAACACACAGGAAAGAGTTGGCTGCCGCATTGCTATTCTAGAGAATAAAAAAGCCTGGGTGGCCACCCTGGTTCTGCCACTTCTTTTGTTTGAATCTCTGCCTTTTGATCTGAAAAAAAATGGTAATAAGAATATTTACCTCTCTCATTATGAAAGATTGAATGGGATGCTACTTCCTTCAGAAAGCACTCCTGAGCATCCATTATTGTCTCTCCTATTGTGCCCTTGTATGTCCACCTCCAGATCACTGTTGACCTTGAGCTATATTTACCTGTTTACTTATTCATATCCCTGTATGGACTGTAAGTTTACTTTGGCCAGGAATTGTTTCTTTCTCACTGTTGGTTTAGGTACTCGACACATATTTGTTGAAGGAATTTGGAATGGAGGGAAGGAAAGAAGGAAAAGAAGGAGAGAGAGGAAGGGCAGATGACAGGTGGATAATCTGGCCATGCCAATTCTTAAGAGTCCTGGAGGAGTCAGTTATTCTGAGTCTGTTTTTTCATCTGGAAAATGGGATTCTGGTCCTGGCATTATCTAGCATCCACTGCATGTCTTGCCAGGCCCACACTGTGGCAGAGATGCAGGGGTAACTACATTCCTGAGGAGTTAGTGTGCAGAGCTCTCCATATACTCCCAGAGAGAAACCCAGCTTCTGCAAAAACCTGACTCATTCTTGTTACATGAGCCTCCATCCTCTGATAGCAGACACTTTCCATCCCTGGATATAACAGAACAGAACCTGGAAGTAGCCCTAGACTCAGAGGGATGTTCAAGGAATAACACATATTTTGTGAGGGAACTCCCAGCATAGCTCAATTGTAGTTGCTTCATTAATGATCACCAGCCAAATGAAATGCACGGGCTGCCTCAGCTGTTCCATGAGTCCATATTTTTTATCAAAACAACAGTTTTTAAAAATGGGCTGAGGTCCACAGTTGTTGTCAATGCAACTGGAACATTTCTCCCCAGAGAAAGGGAGGGATTGAGTCTTCCCTTGCACAGGACTCAGGCTGGTGTCTCCTTGCCTTTCAGATGTGACCTCAGTGGGGATGAATTAGGGAGGGGCCTGTGGTCTCTCTAGGGAGCTGATACTTTCACATCCCAGCCATCAGAGGGTACCAAGAACTTAAACAAATGCACTAGCATCTTCCCCTAAATCCTCTGGATTGCAGAATTTAAAGGGTCTGATTCAGGTATTTCATCTGCTTTAATAGAGATCATTATTTCATAGAACACAAGAAAACACATTATCTTTTCAGCTGACAACACAATCTTATAGAGCATTTTCATATTAACTCTTTAGACTTATTTAAGCAAAGAGTTTAAAAAATTATTCTTGTGTACCCATAAAAAAGAAAATAGGATTAAACTACTTAAGTTACTCTAAACAGTTGTTCACAATTCGAATCTAATTCCAATTAATTTTATGGCTGAGAATTGTCATATCCCATGTCTTTCCCCACAAAGCATGCTCTTATATGCCATCAGGAGCATTGGTGGCATAGCATTGCTTAGAAGGATGCTCTACTGATGTCTGAGGTTTTCCTCTGAGTCACCATTCCTGGGCCTTTTGAAGTTCACACATGGGCAAAGATGGTTGCATCCTGATTATATATGGCTGACAGCTACGTTAAGAAGGATCCTAATTTTAGAGTCATTAAAATATGAAATAAAAATTTGCATTTTAGAACTGATGAAATAAGTAATTCACACCTTAATGGTGAGAACTGTCTTTTTCTAAAGACTTGACAGAATTCAGAGTGCAAAGTATGTAGATTTTATAGCCCAGCAGAGCAGGGCTATATTCCTCTGTCTACTGGCTATTTTAATGAGGGCAAATTCTTTAACTCCTCCAAGTCTGTCTCCTCATCTGTAAAACTTGTCTGAAAGAATTATTGGGAATAATAAATATAAACAGACCTCCTGGCCCTAAGTAGTTATACAAAAATATATTCTTTCTGTGAAAAAAGAGCTCAGTTTGAACTGGTATTTTCACCTCACTTGAGCCTTTTATATTTGATATTTACAGATGGAGATTATTAAAATTGGTTGTTATGTCTTAATAATGAACTGATTACTTTTAGAAAATGAAGTTTCTATTCAGATCGCCTGGTTTGTAAACTATTTTACCTAACAGAGAGCCCATCTGTGGTTGTGTTGTCTGTCAATTTTTAAAATTCCTCCTATCAAGAATTTGAATTTTGGTTGAGGTCACATGTTGAATCAGCAACAGATCAAATACTTGATTATATTCTTTCTCCTCCACCCATTTTCAGTCCAACTTTTTAAATGGAGACATGGCTAAATCAGAGACATGGCTTAAATTCCAGTTGACCTGCTAAGGCTATTTCTATTTGACACTAATGTGTATCTCCTAGTGCAATGCTAATAAAACTTGTACCTCCAGAAATAGGCTTGAAAGTTCAAATCAAAGAATGAGCATTCTAATCCCTGGTGACAATTGTGTATGAAATTCATAGTAGTTTGCAGGATATCATGTTTCTTGTTTTATGAAACAGAAGAGGATAGGGAGGTAGACACTAAAAACGTACATGGCTTCTCCCTGAAGGTAACTAAAGCTTGGGAGCAGCTGGCTAACCTTGGTGCTTTATTTTTCTTCCTGATTTCTAATGCTCCTTCATCTTGCCAACTCTCGAAGAATCTAGAAAAAGCATCTCATTTTTTATAGAGCAAGACACAGATTCTAGTTCCCTTAACAAAGTGTAAAGTAGGACTTCCATTGAACACCATCTTCATTTTGTCTTCTGTCTCCTGGGATAGACAAGCTGGTGAATGTCCTTATGTTAACTAAGCTACAGTTCAAGTTGGGAGAATGTTGAAGAAATGGATTATTGATTCATATGCATTTTATTATGCTATCAGTTTTTATCATCCCTAGAATGGCAGTGAGCAATCTAGAAGCAAAGATTGGATCTAAATCCACTATCACCTTCACCCAGTACCTAGTACAGGACTGCCATGTGGCAGGCATTCAGTAAATCTTACTGCATAGCAGGAGAATTAGTAAGAGCAGGCTGGGAAAGGGAAGAGAGAGGAAATTAGCTCTTCAGAGAATATTCTTGAATCCTTTCTGAATATCACCAATAGCGCAAAGCAGCTGAGTTAATCATATGCACATCACCTGAATGTGTCATTGGAAATGATTCTTGAGCTCCTCTCCAGGCCCACTGAATCTGAACCCTCAAGAGCAAGGATTGGAAAACTATAACTTATAATTATAAAAAAAATAGGGTAATAAAAATATAATTTATAATTATCACTCTTGGTGATTCTTATGCTCAAGTAATTTTTTTTTAAATTCCAGAAGACAATATTTTTTTTTAATTCACTGAAGTTGATAAATATGTCAGGATTCACTTCTGACCAATATGGAAACACGGTGCCTGGGAGCAAAATGAGAGGCAGTTTCCTTGTTTTAAATTTGGTTCTGAAACCATCATTGTGTTCTTCTTCCTGTGCTGTCTATTCCCTCTCATTGGGCAGCAGAAAAACATTCAATTTTATTCTTATCTGAGGACCTATTATTCTCCAGTGCTCAGGAACTTGAGTATTTTTTTAAAGGAGTTAAGTTGATATTGACTCAGAGAAGAAGTGATCCAGAAAATCATAATCTTTTCTATATATGAGTTACATTTTACCTATTCCTGTAAAGAGAAAAAATAATAAGAAATTATTTTAAAATAATATAAGATCACGTAAAAATGAGAACATTCAAAAACAATGAGAACATTCCTTAAGGCTCTACTTGATAACAGCTTTTCATTGCTGTGATGAAGACAGGCATAGTCACCTTGCCAAACCCTGTTTGTGTACATTTCTGATTTCAAACACATCCAACTTTGGTACCACCATTTCATCTCTATTAGGGTCTATATCAGATAAAGCATTATAAATACTATTGTAAATAGCATTATAAACACTGAGTGATCTGATTGCTCGATTACAGAGGAAATAAGAGGTTCAAATTCCCTTGTACCATTTGTATAAATAGAAGTTTTAGATTATTACTTTCTCTCAGTAAGGCATGGTGATCCTCCATAGGTCAAATAGCAGCATCCCACTAGAACAAAAGTTGATCAGAGCCAAAATAATCACACATATCCTGTATCACACGTGGCTTATCAATTCATTTATAATGAGGTTTTGGGCAGTGAATAGCCCTGTCTGAGCCTGTTTCTTCTAGTCCCTGTAAATTACTATTTGTCTATCTGAAAACCTATTTTGTTCTGTTTGCTGAGCACCTTTCACTTGCTAATGATCTTTGCAAATTAAACAGTAGAGAAGAGGCAAGGTTAACTTTTCAAAGCTTCTTTATACTGGGTGAATGAAAAGCAAGAAGCGACCATCCTCTGATGCGCTGTCCCCATCAACAACATTCCCACTAATATCCCCCTCCCCCCACACACACCGGAAAAACTTGTCAGCCCCAGAGAAGAGCAACAGATGCAGACACAGGCGTGTGCACAGCACCCAGAAGAGCAAGTGAGTAGGAAGGGAAGTCTGTTCACAATACCTCCTTGCGGAAGATTAGCCCTTAGATAAGGTGCTTTCCTGCTCCTGTACTGCTTGGTGTCCTGTTTCTATGGAGCTGCTTCAGTTCAGACCCTGGACATGTGCCCTGATAAGGTTTTCCCCAGCGTCATTCCAGGAGAGTGAAATTTCACATCAGCCAAATTTGGCATGAATGGAGGCACTGAGCTCCAAGGAGTTAGCAAGTCTCCCAAGACTGTTGATCAATTAATAGTATGAGAATTCACTCAATATGAGAAATCAAAATTTTGATTTTTCATGAAATTACCTTTGTTGTGCACTATTTCTTATTTTCTTGCTAATAAACTTCCTTAACAATCTTGGTGGGAGAAGAGACTGAGAAAAATAGAAAAAGGTCTTAATGTTTGCAACTGAATATGCTTATAGTTATTTAAAACTTGTTGGTTGATGATGACAAGTTTTCTTTTCTAACTGACTAATACAAGTCTTTGAATTCTCTTTCATTTGAAGACTGAGAGCTGCTAGGCACTTGGGCACATGAGTACCTTGAGGTTTGAGAATTCTTCCTTTGTGGAGTGTGGCTAGGATTTTTGATGATAATTATTAAAAGGATTCTGTCATGCCTTTGAAAATGCTCAGTGTTGTAAATAGTATGTTCCATTCCAAAAGCCAGGGGACATGACTAAGTGGGTCTTCGCTCATTTTAAAGACACTGGATGATAATTTCTCTAAAATGAGATTAATGTATGTGTAAAACTTAATAAGAACTTCCCCTGTGGCTCAGTGGTAAAGAACCCACCTGCCAATGCAGGAGACACAGGTTCAATCCCTGGGTCAGAAAAGTTCCCTGAAAGAGGAAATGGCAGCACACTCCAGTATTCCTGCTTGGGAAGCCTCATGGACAGAGGAAGCAGGTGGACTACAGTCCATGGGTCAGAGTTGGGTATTATCATATTCGCAACTGAACAGCAGCAACAGAACTTAATAAGCAAGGAATGTATATGTGCATTCTTCCCAACATTGAATTTTGGGGGTTTTCTTTGGACAGTATGAGAGCAAACCTGTGGCTTTTCCTCTTCTGCTGATTTCTCAACACCTTATGTAATTTCTACGGCTTTCCTGGTGGCTCAGATGGTAATCTGCCTGCAATGCAAGAGACCCCGCTTTGATTCCTGGGTTGGGAAGATCCCCTGGAGTGGGAAATGGCAACCCACTCCAGTATTTTTGCCTGGAGAATCCCATGGACAGAGGAGCCTGGCCGGCTACAGTCCGTGTGGTCACAAAGAGTCGGACACAACCTAGTGACTGACAGACACTTTCACTTTATATAGTTTCTAATGACAATATATATTTTCTTATGAATAACTGGCGTGACTGTTTTAATTTTTATTCCAGTGAGCTTTACTGTGTGCTAAAAACAACTTTATAAGCATCTCCATGCAAATCCTACACTATATCTCTAGAACTCATAATTGACATTGCAGGGAAATAATTGAGGACATTACAGGCTTTCTCTGTACTCATTTTGCTAAAGCATGATCTCTGCTTCTGCTTTTTCTTTACAATTCATACTATCCACTTATCCATAGCTCTTGCTCAGTGCACTTTGGCTGCTATAACAAAAACCACAGAGTTGGTAGCTGATAAAAAATATAAATTAATGTCTCACAGTTCTGGAGGCTAGGAGTTCCAAGATCAAGGCACCAGCACGTTCTCATTCTGATGGGAGCTCTAGCCTGGTTCACAGCCTGTGCAGAAGAGGCTAGAGATCCCCCAGGGATCTCTTTCATAAGGGCGGTAATCCTATTCAGGAGGTCACCACCCTCATGATCAAAGCACTTTCCAAAACGCAGCCAGCCCCCACACACTGCCCCCCCAATAGTGTCATATGGGGCATTAGCGTTTCAACACATGCATTTGGGAGGGGGGAGGTCACAGACATTGGAAAAATAGCTACATTTGCCTCCATGTATCAAATCACCAAAAAGTGAAATTTCTCTGTGGCTGTCTAAAAATTTGAACATTTAAGAATGAAGAAATAAAAGTCAGTTTTCTCCTTGAAACTTGTAGTCAGATTTATACCTTATATCTTAACCTACAGAAGACCTTCTCAAGGGTGTTATGTGCACCATGGAATAATGCAGCTGGGCAATAGGGGGAAAATAAACAGAGTAGGCAGAGGGTGTTATATCTTCATACCTCCTCTAGGTAATAATGGTAGAGTTTGCTTGCTAGGATTGTGGCATACCAAATTATTCTTACATAATATAATATTGCTATTTCCTTTCCAGTGTCTTGTATTTTGAAACCAGAAACAAAATTAGTGCTAATACAAATTTACTACCATGTTGGGCATCTGGGTAGCACTTTGCTATTTTTGCTCAGTCTTATAAACCACCAAAGGAGATATATATATATATATATATATATATATATATATATATATTTGGTTTCCAAGTTGTTTTTTTCTTGAGCAGTTGCTGGATTGATCCATGGCAAAAACTTGATTCTGACTTGAAAATTACATTGAACCGTAGACGACCTACTCAGAATGCAAGACAAGGAAGAATTCTTTCTCTTTCTGAGTTCCCTGGAGAAGAGAGAGGAAGATGAACTCACAGATGAATGTGCCAGGTCCCCACTATGTTTCTGTAATCAGATGAAAAATCCAACTTGTACTTCTGGCTGATTTTCCTGGCTGGTTGGAGATTGAACACAGTAATTTCTGATTCTCAATCCACATTTGATCTGCTGAATATTAATACCTCTCAGTAGCCTAAGACTGCATTTCAATCATCCCACTCATCAATCTCATTTCATTTTCCTACAACAGCATTGGCAAAATGGAGCCAACTACCTCATGAGGAAATGTCATAGCAATGTTTTAGTGTCTTGCTGCTGTCATGTCTATTTTAGTACCCACAGTATTAATCATTGCTTCTGACAAAGGAAGATGTTTATATCACCAGAATAATTAAAATTAAATGGGCTCATAGGTATTTATTAATCACTGCTTCCCTGGTGGCTCAGATGGTAAAGAATTGGCCTGTAATGCAAGACACCTGACTTTAATCCCTAGGTCAGGAAGATCCCCTGGAGAAGGGAATGGCAAGCCACTCTAGAATTCTTGCCTTGAGAATCCCATGGCCAGAGGAGCCTGGCAGGCTATAGTCCATGGGGTAGCAAAGAGCCGGACAGGACTGGCCAAGTACACTACTGTTGCCACTAACAGTGTTTAGCACTGTCCTAGCCATTGTCGGGGAGAAGGCAATGGCACCCAACTCCAGTACACTTGCCTGGAAAATCCCATGGACGGAGGAGCCTGGTAGGCTGCAGTCCATGGGGTCACTAAGAGTCGGACACGACTGAGCGACTTCCCTTTCACTTTTCACTTTCATGCATTGGAGGAGGAAATGGCAACCCACTCCAGTGTTTATGCCTGGAGAATCCCAGGGACGGGGGAGCCTGGTGGGCTGCCATCTCTGGGGTCGCACAGAGTCGGACATGACTGAAGCGACTTAGCAGCAGCAGCAGCAGCAGCAGAAGCAGCCATTGTCGGGGTACAAAAGAAGGAAAGAGATATATTCCTTCTTTGTTGCTGCCCTTTTTGAGGTGACTTATTACTAGTTCTCATTTGGGTCTATAGCATTTTGAACTATTAATGAATTCCTTTAATATGCAGAAGCATATTATGTGTAATTGCCTGTGTTAACGCAGACACTTTTATCATCTAAAAGAGAGATCATGGGCTAGCTTCATCAACTACATTTCCCTTCTCTTCCTTCTGTTCAGCAACCTAGCAGGCACTGCTGGTACTCTTGCTAGACCCATCTTCTTTGTCTGCACACCTCTGTTGGTACTGTTTTTGTTCAGTCTCTAAGTCGGGTCTGACTCTTTTCTACCCCCATGGACTGCAGCACACCAGGCTTTCCTGTCCTTCACTATCTCCCAGAGTTTGCTCAATCTCATGTCCATTGAGTCAGTGATGCTATCAAACCTTCTCATCCTTTGTTACCCCCTTCTCCTCCTGCCCTCAATCTTTCCTAGTATCAGGGTCTTTCCTAATGAGTCAGCTCTTTGCATCAAGTGGCCAAAGTATTGGCGCTTCAGCATCAGTCCTTCCAATGAATATTCAGAGTTGATTTCCTTTAGGGTTGACTGGTTTGATCTCCTTTCTGTATGAGGGACTCTCAGAGTCTTCTCCAACACCACAGTTTGAAAACATCAATTATTTGGTGCTTGGCCTTCTTTATGGTCCAACTCTCACATCCACACACGACTAGAAAAACCATAGCCTTTACTATATGGACCTTTGTTGGCAAAGTGATGTCTCTGCTTTTTAATATGGTGTCTAGGTTTGCCATAGCTTTTCTTCTGAGGAGCAAGTGTCTTTTAATGGCTGCAATCAGCATCCACCATGATTTTGGATTCCAAGAAAATAAAGTCTGTCACTGTTTTCACTTTTACCCCAACTGTTTGCCATGAAGTGATAAGACCAGATAATCATCATCTTAGTTTTTTGAATGTTGAGTTTTAAGCCAACTTTTTCACTCTCTTCTTTCACCCTCATCAAGAGGCTCTTTAGTTCCTCTTCACTTTCTGCCATTAGAGTAGTGTCATCTGCTTATCTGAGATTGTTAATATTTCTCCCGGCAATCTTGATTCCAGCTTGTGATTCATTCAGCCCGGCCTTTCACATGATGTACTCTGCATATAAGTTAAACAGAGGACAATAGACAGACTTGACATACTCTCTTCCCAATTTTGAACCAGTCTGTTGTTCCATGTCTGGTTCTGACTGTTGCTTCTTGACCTGAATACAGGTTTTTCAGGAGACAAGGAAGATGATCTGGTATTCTCATCTCTTTAAGACTTTTCCTCTGAGATCAGTGGCCAACAGATAAGTAAAGACTCACCCCTACTTTGGGACGATTTTCAGATGTGGGTTCTATACATGTCACAGAGCTCCTCACTTTCTCACAGTGGTCACAGCGGTCACTAACTTGATAATGTACTTTTGGGTGGGGCAGCACTGGGTCTTCATTGCATACACAGCCCTCTCTACTTGGGCTTAGCTGCTGCATGGCATGTGGGATTTTAATTCCCTCACTGTGATCAAACCTGTCTCCCCTACATTGGAAAATGGATTCTTAACCTCTAGGCCACCAGGGAAGTCCCTTGATCATGTACTTTTTTTGACTTCTTTTCCTTGCCTGATTTATATCCCCTGCCTCCACTAGGCATTTCCTGGTATCACCTCCCAATTCATATACTTGTACTCACATTTTTGTCTCAGAATCTGTAACTGGGGGAATCCTAACCAAAATAATAGCCTTTTCTAATACAATCTGTTCAGATGAGAGTCATTCCAAGACTTCATCATTTCCTTCCCCATGTTCCATATTCAGGATATCACTGACATTTTCACAGTAAGCTCACCTTGCCGTGGGATACCCGTTCTGGTAGTCTTCTACATATGCCTGGGTCACTGCAGCAATATTCTAACCAGAATTTCTACTTCCAGATTTTATATCTTTCAGATAATCTTGTAAACCACTGCCAGACAAGTTTTACTAATTATCTATTGGTTGCTTGGTCCCAGCATCGGAGACTCTTAGAGGCTCCTATAGGCACATCTGTAGTAGTGACTACAATATCTATGTGCCACTGACGCCCAATAGTTATATTTCTACATGGAACCTCTGTCTCAAATGCCAGTCTTTTAGGTACCCTGCCTACTTCACCTCTGCACTTGAATGCCTATTAGACATTTCAAATTTCAAGTGTCAGAGCTGAGTCCCTGGTCTCCCCACTACAAACCTGCTCATCTGCAGTCTTTCCCATTTCAGTGATGGCAGCTCAATTCTTCTCATTTTTTAGATCCAAAACTTAGGGGATACCCTTGATTTATCATTGCTCCCTTCCTCACAATTCACTTCTAATCTTCTCTTTCTTCTCAGCACAGAAGACAAAGTTCCTTTAAAACTCTTGGGTCAGATCGTGTCCCCCAGTTGCAAAAAGCCAGTCAAGGAATTCCCCTCTCACTCAGGGTACAAGCCAGCCTCCTTACAGGGATATCAGGGCTGATGTGCGGACTTGCTTTATCACCCTGGACCTCATCTTTGCTACTTTTCCCATTTCTCACATCACCACTGTCACATGAGTTAGTCAGTCATCTCATTCACTCAACAGATGTTTCTAAGCCTTTGGTCTGTGTCTGCCATATTCTAGGTGTTGGGAGTGAACATTGAACAAGGAATGTAGTTCCTATCCTCTTAAAAGTTACATTCTATTAGCTTTTATAGTGTAGTAACTTTACAGTATAATCCTAATTAATTATATATCTCCACTGGTTCAGGCTTGGCAAAAAAAAAAAAAAGCAAAATCATTCCCAAAGCTAGAAAGAACAACTCTTGGAAAAAATTCATAACCTTTTGGCTTACTCTTCATTGGCTAAACACTGTCACTCTAGCAGTAAAGGATGCTGGAAATGCAAGTGTTTAGAAAACTATGTTGCTGCCATGAAGAAAATCTGTTTTTTTTTTTTTTGTTTTGTTTTCAGTTAAGTAGAAAGGAAGAGAAAAATAAAAGGAAATGGAGAATAATACCATGTAGATAACTAGCCATTTCTAACACAGCTGGTACAAAATTTCCTGTGGTTTATAACAGGTCTAGGCCCTGCCTATTTCTGAACATTTTAATCAGAAATGCGTTACTACACTCACTTGTTTTTATATTAGAATAAGGGCTATTTATTACCATCGGCTCAGGAAATGACCCAATCTGGCCTTGTGAGACAGAATTAATTTGCAGTGATTTCAACGGAAAGTTGGCCGCCTTTTAACTTAATAACTTGAAAACTGTCAGTATCCTTTGAAGTTAATGATAGTTGTAAAGTGCAAATAAAACTTTTCCTAAAGGAAATCAAGCTCACTAAGATGCGTAAATGAATGCTCTGTCACTAGAACTACTAATATGTAGTTCTAGTGAAGCGGGAGTGGGGTGTGAGGGATCGGACCGAGTTTAGAATTTTATTGTTTTGGGTCTGGTTTTGTTTTGGCTTTTGAATTATAGAATGCCTAACAAGTTTTCACCTTGGAAATAAAATGTAAAGCATTTAATGGGTTTCTTCTGGTTGTCAAGTGGAATATTAGAAGCAGAGCTATTTTGTGTGAGAATTTGTGCTGGGAATACTTAAAATATGATTGTCACCTCTGGCATGTTGGCACAGCAAGGCCTCACCAGGTACATAAACACAGTCTTGTACTTCAGTCTTTCTGCCCTGGCAGGTGATTTTATGAATTAGTATATGGACCCCCATTTTAATTAGCTTTTATTTTCTTTAACGAGTAAAGTTACTGACTGAACTAAGCATAAAAGATTTCATCCATGCAGAAATAGCAAGCAACTCTCATCCAAGTTATGTCAAGTAAAAAGCAAGTCGTTTCAAGGAAACATCAGCAACATATTTTGCATGTGTGATATATAACTAATTTCAGTCCCAACTTAAAGCAGCAAGAAGGTTCCAACAAGGATGGGAAAGCTTTCTCCCCTTGGCACATCCCTGCCTTTCATTTACAAATCAAAGTTTGTTTCAGCAGGAAGTAGCACTTTTTTTCTCTCATTGCTCATTTGTGGGTTTATTCCTATTTAATTTGTTGATCCAAAGAAAGGCCAGATTGACGTCCCTGGGGACTGTAGGTTCCTTTGGTGTCTGGCGGCTGAAGGCAGCATGCAAGAGCTCTGTGTTCACTAAATTTGTGGTGACTTTAGGTTTCTGGAGGAAGAACTGTAAAAACCCTCCTGAAACCTGGGTTGGCACTCTGCCCACGACCATCCCCAAAAGACACAGCAGTGAAGTTAATTTCATTAAGGTGGTTGGAAGAAAGTAAAGGATTCTTTTTCATTAATGTCTTTCTCAAACATGACCTTTCAGGCCCTCAGTTTTTTCTAGAACTCTAATGATTCTAAATTTGCCTGATTATAACAGATACATGTGTGGTTAAAACATTTTCTTTAGGATTCTTCCCTTGGAAATTCTGTTCTTTAAGGTTGGGTGGTATTCTTATAATAGGTACTGCTGATTGTTCTTATCATCAAGGCAAGCTGAAGAAGGCTTCTCTTGTATGAATAGGTATGATGGATCGTAGACTGAAAACACTAAGTTTAAGATTATCTCTAAAAGTCTGCTTCCTCATTATGCAGGATTTATTACTGGAATACACTTATAAGGCATTTAGTATCCTTAACAACATGGGCAATGGAGTAGACCATTTCTCTCTTCAAAAAGTGGAAGTAATAGCTTTAAGAGCAATAAAGCTTTCCTAGCAGTGCCAAACTCTGCAAGTATTTAAAGACCTGTAGAAGGCAATGGCACCCCACTCCAGTACTCTTGCCTGGAAAATCCCATGGATGGAGGAGCCTGGTAGGCTGCAGTCCATGGGGTCACTAAGAGTCAGACATGACTGAGCGACTTCACTTTCACTTTTCACTTTCTCACATTGGAGAAGGAAATGGCAACCCACTCCAGTGTTCTTGCCTGGAGAGTCCCAGGGACGCGGGAGCCTGGTAGGCTGCCGTCCATGGGGTCACACAGAGTCGGACACGACTGAAGTGACTTAGCAGCAGCAGCAGCAGAAATCACTGGTGGTATACAGATGCCCTCTTCCTTGGGCTTTGCCATTAGGGAAAAAACAACTTTCTGAAACATTCATACCATTCAGAGGAGTTGTGGGTTTCAAAAGGATACTTTCCTTAGTATCAGAAGGATGCTTTCCTTATTAGGACCTGTGGGAAAGGTGTGTTTTGGTAGGTAAGCAGGTTGGGATTGTGTTCTTGGAAAGCAGAGGAGATAGAGGAGCCACCCTCCACTCCTGCCAGACAAAGAGATACCAGGGCCTAAACGCAGTTTTAATATGACTGTAAGCAGTATGGTGAGAAGTTTCACAGTAGTCAATTTCCTGCATGTTGTAAGTACTTGGAAAACTTGCCAGGACAGGATCTTGAGGCATGCGATTCTCCTGCAGTAAAACCATGTATTAAAATCCAATCCAAGTTAACAATAGATTATGAGCCTATCTTAGAGTAGGTGATGGATATCTATTTAAAATCACTAAGCCACCATGCCTGTAACTCATAATTTTTGATACTCTGATATTATCCTGAGAATTTCATGTAATCTCTCTGGATCATGTCACTTATAAGATTTTCATACACAGCTGCAAAATTACTTGATAGTTTATCTGTCATCATCCTCTGCTACACAACACACCCCAGAGATTGTCGAAGTGTGTCTCCCAGTCACTACTGGACTATGATTCCAGTTTGTTTCTCATCCTGGAGCTACTAAAATACAGCATCTGTTCTTTCAGTCAGCTTTCAGGTGAATGATTTATGAAGCATTTGAAATCTGCAAAAATCTGCAAGGAAGAGACAGGCCAACACATCCCATAGTTCCTGCTACTCTAAAATTTCTTCGCATTTCTTGACTTGCAGTAGAAAATAAAAGTTGAAATTAGGTCATTTTTAAGTTGAATAAGTCTAGACTAATTGGTTGTTTATGTCTCTTCTTACAGATTAACCCTATTTGTTGCTTCAAATTTGGAAATTTTCTTAATCTATCTCAAAATAAAATAAGACCACATTCTTTTAATTTCAGAAATTGGAAAACACTTTCAGATTTCTGTAACCGCTAAAATATTAATCAGAAAAACCTCTGCCCCAAGAGTTAAAATTTTATTGTCTTTTATTTTGAAGTCTTACAGATTTCCTTTCAATTTATTTACTCCAGTTGATTTATAAAGTAAAGATGTAAAAGTGCCATTGTAAGGAACAGTCCAATTTGGAAAAAGTGAGATTTGGGGCTTGTTTAGAGGGTCTACCTAAGCTGAATTCTGAAGTGGTTTCACTTAATCTCTGCCTGAAAGGCTATAGAATTCATTATTATATATCTGCTTTAGCAAAAATTTGGGAATGAACTTCATGTCTAAAAAAAAGGAAATGGTCACACACAGAAAAAATAACATGGAGGCATTTATTAAGTTCAAACTCCTAGATTCAATTGCAGGCGACCAAATAAAAATACTCCCAGGAAAGTTTCTGGAAATTGTAGATTTTACAAATACCCCTTGTGATTCTTACATTTCCACAAACTTTGGAAGCATCACACTATTGCATTTGTAAGGTAAAATATTATTTGGCCATTAGATTCTGCTCCCAAAGAATTTGTAAGAAGATGAATGATGAAATATTCATAATAAAATACAGAATGATGCAAAACCCTACAAGTACATTCAGAAGGCAGGCCAGAATAAATACAAAGGATCATTGTAGGGAGTTCCCTGGTGGCCTAGTGGTTAGGATTCATCACTTTCACTGCTGTGGCCCGGGGTTCAATCCCTAGTCAGGGAACTAACAACCCACAAAGCCTTGCATCCAAAAGTGAAAAAGTGTCATGTTAAAGCTGGCCTCGAGTATCCCCTTTTCATTTAGGAAATACCCAGATGTGAATGTGCTTTAAAAAAATAAGGACCAGCAGAAGACAGAGCACAACCAAAAAGGGGCAGAAAAGGGGCTGGGAGTTTTAGTTCCCTGCGTATGTCCTTGGGTCAGAACATGTTATGTCCAAAAGGAAAAGGAAGGGATGCTGAACAGAGTAAAGAGTGAAGAGACTGATGAGTTAATGAGTCACTGAGTTACTACAGAGTCTGAGGATACCCAGGACACAGCATCAGGGAGGCCCACGACTAAAATTTAAAGTCTTTACCACACAGAGCTGTCCTGGACCTTCCTGGAATTCCCCTCCCACGCCCTGACCTTCCGGAAGCACGCACTGAGGGATTTAAGGGAGAAGGCACCTCTACAATCCACAGACATCTGGAAGCAAGGCGGAAGAAAGAGCACTAATGAATCCATGTGACACAGGACACATGCAGATGTGTTAGACACCTCGGTGCTTCCCCGAGTACAAGAGGGACTCAGAAGCCTAGAAGGCCTGGGTAGTCCTGTGAAGTTGAACATTTTGGTTACACACACACACAGGAAAGTGCTGAACAACAGACCGGGAAAGGTAGAAGTGTTATCTCTGCACGTTGAGATTAAAAACGCTTCATGTCTTGTTTTGTTCTTGTCCTCCGCTAGGCATATATGATCTTGATAACAAAGGAAAAAGTGGTTAAACTTTGATAAATAAAGTTGATTTTTAGATTTTTTTAAACAAAAAAGTTCTAAATGTGGGGAAAAAAAAAACAAACACCCACCAAATCCAATACCCAATTTTAAATCCCACAGTACACAGAGTTGTCATTAGCTAATATTTTAGTAAGACCCACATTGGTCTGTCATGAATAAAACCCAGCTCCTGGGCTCTCCAGTACTGACGTGCTGCACACAGCAATTGGTCCTGAACTGTTGCATCCTGCGGCATGACTGAGCAACCAAGCACAGCACAGCATTGATCATGCATGGATTCCACAGGTTCCAAGTGGGGAAGATATTTTTAATGATTGTGTATTCATCTGTACAATTCTTTTTGCTATGAACCATACAGTGACTTATGGTTTCTTTTCCTTCTTTTAAAGAACTTTTTTTTCTCTATTTAGAGAATAACACGTATGAAACAGTATTATACTTAGTCCATAAACATATCGTTTCTGCTGGTGGGGTAGACTGAGTTTGAAGGCCACCTATACCCCTACATGTGTAACTTTGCATGAGTTTTTTCTTCTCTCCACAGCCATATTTACCTGCGAATGCTAAGAAAAATCCTCTTATTTGTAGGCTTTTGTGATGATCACATGTAAAGGGCTGACAGTACTCTGTAGCCTATGTGCAAAATAAATTAAGTTGAATTGGTGTTTGCTCATAATAAAAACTTTAGGAGGAAAAACATTAAGAAGGAAGTAAATATGATCTGGAGTCTTGCCTCCAAGGCAAGAAGTACTATCATTTTGCTGACTTTTTATCTTCCTTCTTTGTTTAAACAAAACATACAAAACAGATCCTCTTATACATACTGTATTATAATTTGTTAATATAAAGTAAATCATTTTCTCTGATTTTAAATATGCTTCCAAAGCATATTATTTTCTGTTGCAACATACTTTTCCATTTGTAAGAAAATATCTTTATTTAAATAAAGATACTTTATTTAAATATCATATTGGTGAGTCTAATGGCTATTTCCAAATCATTGATATTTTAAGAAATTGCACTGACTCCTCTCAAAACTAAGTATTTGTGCATATCCATGATTATTATCCTAGAATCAATATCTGGAATTCAAATTACTGAACAAAATAGTGTATTTTTAATATATATTTAACACATATTTGTAATTATTGTTAGCATGCCTTGTAGAAAGTCTATGACAATAATTATTTCAAATAAAATAGAAAATAAACAGTTGGTTCAGCCTCTCATTTTGCCCCCCAAAAGGTTCATGGCTTTTAACTTTTTTGTTTATGCTTTGTTGAGATTCCAAAAAAATGACTGATTCTTTTTCTCTTGTATATACATAGATGTTTAAGCCTTTTAAAATATTTTACTTCCTAAACTGTCACACGCACTGAGGAGACACTGGTTGACCACCTACTGAAGGAAGGCACACTGCAAGGTGGGCAGCGGACAGATGCTAGCGCTCAGTCAGTGTATCTAAGGGGAGCGGGCCCAGTGCAGCATGCCTGGGACCTCTGGGGGCTTGGGGATGTGTATCAGACTTTAGAAGCCAAGGGATCCCTCTTGGAGAACCTAAACAGGAAAGCTTGACAAGTCCCACCCAAAGAGAACTTTTGTATTTTTTAACTGGACTGTGGTTGATGTACAGTGTTGTGTTAGTTTCAGGTGGAGAACAAAGTGATTCAGTTATGCACAGTACATATATTCATCTTTTTCAGAGTCTTTTCTCATATAGGTTATCATAGAATACTGAGTTCCCTGTGCTATATGGTAGGTCCTTATTGGTTATTTTATATATAGTAGATATATATATATATATATATATATATATACACGCACACACACATATATATATCTGCTAAGTCACTTCAGTCATGTCCAACTCTGCAACCGTATGGACTGTAGCCCACCAGGCTCCTCTGTCCATAGGATTCTCCACTAGAGTGGGTTGCCATTTCCTTCTCCAGAGTATCTTCCAATGCAGGGACCAAACCCGCATCTCTAACATCTCCTGCGTTGGCAGGCAGGTTCTTTACCACTGGTGCTACCTGGGAAGCCATACAGTAGTGTGTGTATGTTAATCCCAAGCTCCTGATTTATCCCTCCTCCTTCCCCTTTAGTAACAGTGGACTGTATTTTATGTCCGTGAGTCTGTTTCTGTTTCATAAATGAATTCATTTTTGTCAGTTTTAGATTCTACATATAAGTGATGTCACATATCTGACTCTCTCTGTCTGACTTCCTTAAGTTAGTGCACTAATCTTGAGGTCCATTGATGTTGCTACAGATGGTGTGCACTGGTGAGATAACAGTGAGCATGGCTGACTCCCATGTTACTTCCAGTGGCATTGTTTCATTCTTTTTATTGTCTGAGTAACATTCCATTGTGTGTACACACCACACCTTCTTTATTCATTCACCTGTCGATGGGCATTGAGGTCGCTCCCGCGTCTTGGCTATTGTGAACGGTGCTGCTGTGAACACAGGGGAGCGCGCATCTCCTCTGATTAGAGTTTTCTCTGGGTAGGTGCCCAGGAGTGGGATCATAGGATCTTGGGTAGTTCTGCTGCTAGTTTTTGAGAAACCTCCATACCGTTTTCCATAGCGGCTGCAAAACTTTACATTTCCAATAGTGTAAGAGGTCAAAGGGAACGGACATTTTTGGAGCATTTTTCATAAAGATAAAGATGCCAAAAAAAAAAAAAAAAAGATGCCCAGTTTTCCTTATTTAAAACCATAACTGCTGATGTCTTACTACCCACCTGTAATCAGAAAAGGCATAACTCCTGGGGCTGCCAGTGAAGTGCGCTAATTTGCCTAAGAGTTTGCCATGATAAGTGGACTGCTGGCTTCACCCTCAGCTCTGACTCCCAGCTCCACTGTAATTTACACCTGGGTTTTCACCTTTCTTTAAAAAGTCTTTGATACATTTGTAAGTTTTTCCATGGCTGTATGCTTCTCTTCCTTAAATTGATCTCATGTTTATTTTTCAAGGTTTTTTTTAAACTAATATTTATTAAAATAAGTAAAAGCATATGCTTTCATGTGTACCCATAAAATCATTTTACTCCTTCACTCCCCTCCTTTTGCCAGAGATGAGGACACTTTGCAAGGGTCCATCTGGAGACACTTACTCCTTGCCCAGTGTCCTCAACAGGAACAGTTTCTGGAGATGGCAGGCCAAGTACTGGGATCTTGGCTTCCTCCTGTTGGTTTCTCTGCTCTTGTTCTGTTCTGTGTGGTCCCTGAAGGAACCGGGGAGACCTCTTTCCAGTGTGAAGGGTGAATGTCCTTGTCTCAGAGGGGGGGAAAGAAGAGCCTCAGAGGTTCCGCTCCTGTTCAGAGAAGGTGCTTAACACACCCTGTTTAACTTCACTTAAACAAAGGCCTAGTGACTCAGAGCATCAGCCTTGCTTCAGCCAAGCAGCTTCATTCTCTGGGTGATTCAGGCCTCTTCCATCAGCTGGTCCAGCCTGGTGATTTGCAGTTGCCAGCACAGGTTAAGCCTGTGTGGCCAGGCTTTGTCAGGTAACATTTTCTTCATCAACTATAATGACAATATGAATAAACCCTTCTAGTCAGGGAACGTTTGTTTTATTATGAAGAAAACAGAGGCACTCGAATTCTTTGAACATCTTTTTAAAAGGTCCTCACTGTATCAGCCTCTGTTTGTTATTTGTAGGACATGACAGTTATCTGAAGAGAACCAGCCAGACTTACTCTGACAGCCCCAGTCAGGGGAGAGTGCTCTCAATCCAATTACCTGGTAATCTAGTCAGGACAGGAGTAATTCTAGGCCTTTCTCAGGCAGCTAATCACATTGCCCGGGCATTGGCAGCCTCTCGAAGGAAGCTTTCAGGAACAAGGTTTGGGGCCAGTATGGGCTTCACTGGGCTGGGATTTCCTTGTCAACATCCCCCACACTGAGTCCTTCAGATAGGCTGCCGTCATGGTTCGTGTTGGTGCTGTTTTTCTTGTTCCTTCACTGCGTGGTTAAGACGGTCCTAATTCAGCCTCAAGGTCTGAGTCAGGCGGGCTTCCGGCCTTCTTTCTGAATGCAGCAGGAAAGGGCACTGACTCCCAGGTCCACTTCTTTTCTCATGCAGGGATAAATGAAGGATGCTACACAGTTTTCAGGCGAAAAAAGAAAGGTGAAGTACTTCTTTTCCTACAAGGAGAACACTGTGACTTGTGGTCTATTTTGCACGTCATTTCTCTGTTGATGTGGATGGTTTTAGAGAGGTTCTATAGAGAGAAGAGACAATGAGCAGATATTCAGCCTGTTGGTGACTCTGAATGTCAAGCTCTAAAGCAATATCAATCATGAGTCATTTCCGTCATCACCATTTTAATAGAGAATTTGAAGATGGAAAAAAAAGGGAAGGAATAAAATACATTCACTGAGCAGGAGAACTTGTGTCGCCACGGTAATTAATACCCTGCCATTTTCTTTCTCTCTGAAAACCCTCATTTAGGATAATTTCATATTATTCCTGTAAATCAGAATGTTTTTCTAGGGCATGGTTTTCCGACACTCCCAACACTGAAGTGTCTCTGAAAAATCATTATACCAGCACCAGACCTCTTTTCTTCTCCCTCCTGTGTTTTGAACATTTCTCCATCTTTGCATAATCACCGCCTGGTCATTCTGAATCCAAACATTTGAATCTAAAAGAGGGGAATTCCAGGCACTCTTCGGTTTATAATGCAGTCATTTCCCCCAAGCTACCTGTGGTAGATGGGCTTCCCAAATAGTTTCTAGCAAACACAACACAACGTATCAGGTGGACACAATGAAAAAGAGGAAACGTGGAAGGCTGTGTTCAATTTTTGGTGATTTTGAGCAGCTTGCCACCACAACGTATTCTTTCTCACTTGAAATTTTAATGTACTTGAAAGTACATGCCCCTAGTGGGATGTGCCTCTGTGAATACACTGGAACTGCTGTTGGACCACAGCTGTATTTGGACCTAGAGGACAAACCACATTGGCCTGGAGACTGGTATGTCTGGGATGGAGCCTACAGATTGATCTTAGATCTATAATGTTGCTTCTGAGGATCTCACCTCTGTATTTGTTTTGGATTTAGATTCCACAAGACTACCACTCTGAGTTTATCTAAAGAGTTCATGCAAACAGCAAATAAGCCCTATTTGGCACTCTTATCCAATATAATATATACATTTTATTCCCTGATTGCAATAACTATAATTGTTTGATTCTAAAGTATGGATATGCAGATGACACCACCCTTATGGCAGAAAGTGAAGAGGAACTCAAAAGCCTCTTGATGAAGGTGAAAGAGGAGAGTGAAAAAGTTGGCTTAAAGCTCAACATTCAGAAAACGAAGATCATGGCATCTGGTCCCATCACTTTATGGAAAATAGATGGGGAAACAGTGGAAACAGTGTCAGACTTTATTTTTCTGGGCTCCAAAATCACTGCAGATGGTGACTGCAGCCATGAAATTAAAAGACGCTTACTCCTTGGAAGGAAAGTTATGATCAACCTAGATAGCATATTCAAAAGCAGAGACATTACTTTGCCAAAAAGTTCGTCTAGTCAAGGCTATGGTTTTTCCTGTGGTCATGTATGGATGTGAGAGTTGGACTGTGAAGAAAGCTGAGCGCTGAAGAATTGATGCTTTTGAACTGTGGTGTTGGAGAAGACTCTTGAGAGTCCTTTGGACTGCAAGGAGATCCAACCAGTCCATTCTGAAGGAGATCAGCCCTGGATTTCTTTGGAAGGAATGATGATAAAGCTGAAACTCCAGTACTTTGGCCACCTCATGCAAAGAGTTGACTCATTGGAAAAGACTCTGATGCTGGGAGGGATTGGGGGCAGGAGGAGAAGGGGATGACAGAAGATGAGATGGCTGGATGGCATCACTGACTCGATAGACATGAGTCTGAGTGAACTCCAGGAGTTGGTGATGGACAGGGATGCCTGGCATGCTGCGATTCACGGCATCGCAAAGAGTCAGACGTGACTGAGCGACTGAACTGAACTGAACTGAACTGAAAGTATGGATAAATGTAGTATTACATTTGAAGAGTAGTTCATGCTGGGCATGTATATCAGTGTGACTCAGAATGTGTGTTTCTATTCAGATGGAATTTATTCTCTAGGTCACTCATTGAAATGTTTGCCCATTGATTTTATTTAAATGTGTCAATACTCTATCACTCTATATAGCAACTTTCATCTGAAAATGAGAAAATGTTCGTGAGAAATTAATGCCATGGTGACTAATCCTTACAGAAATGTTGCTTCTCACAGAATCAAAATAAGGAAAAATATATGGTGATGACTTGCAATGATCCCTGCATCTCAGTATCTCATTGGCACAAAAAAAGAACTTCAGTTCTTACATTTTGCAAGCCTGTTTCTCAGTACAAGGTAAAACGACTTGCGAATGCATGAGACCCACTAAGGGCACTGCATACTAAGAGTTTATCTGAGCAATGGAACCACTAAGTATTTGCAAATGTGGCATCTTTTCTCTGTTCTAAACACTAGGTCTTGAATGACACAAGTGATTATTATCTACAAATCAGTATACATTATTGATTCCTTTGTTCAAATTAATATCTGCTGATATCTGGCTTTGTATAAGTTCAGTTTTGTGTTTTATTCATTCCTTGCTAGGGTATCTGATGCTGCCTAAGGAATGTCCCAAGGCAAAAAGGTCTCTATATAAAGAACAATAATAAATTCCTTTATTACCATATATGAATGATCAACCTGCCCTCAATCAAGTTAGATTTTTTACAAGGAATGCTATCAACTTTGAACTTTAGTTAAATCATGAAGCAATTATTTTGAGATTTGATCCACTGTGTATTTTTGATCTTACAATTCCACTCTATCATTTTTAATACTGTTTATTCCTCATCACTTTTGTTTTGGATTTTTTTTTTAAGTCAACTCATTTAATGTGTTTTAGTTTTGAGTCAAAATCTACTTCAAACCAGAGATTGTTGTACTTCTTTACACAATTAAGAACGTCAAGGCTGTATACTGTCACCCTGCTTATTTAACTTATATTCAGAGTACATCATGAGAAACGCTGGGCTGGAAGAAGCACAAGCTGGAATCAAGATTGCCGGGAGAAATATGAATAACCTCAGATATGCAGATGACACCACCCTTATGGCAGAAACTGAAGAGGAACTGAAAAGTCTCTTGATGAAAGTGAAAGAGGAGAGTGAAAAAGTTGGCTTAAAGCTCAACATTCAGAGAACTAAGGTCATGGCATCTGATCCTATCACTTCATGGGAAATAGATGGGGAAACAGTGGAAACAGTGTCAGAGTTTATTTTTCTGGGCTCCAAAATCACTGCAGATGGTGACTGCAGCCAAGAAATTAAAAGACGCTTAGTCCTTGGAAGGGAAGTTATGACCAACCTAGACAGCATATTGAAAAGCAGAGACATTACTTTGCCAACAAAGGTCCATCTAGTCAAGGCTATGGTTTTTCCAGTGGTCATGTATGGATGTGAGAGTTGGACTGTGAAGAAAGCTGAGTGCCAAAGAAATGATGCTTTTGAACTGTGATGTTGGAGAAGACTCTTGAGAGTCCCTTGGACTGCAAGGAGATCCAACCAGTCTATCCTGGAGGAGATCAGTTCTGGGTGTTCTTTGGAAGGAATGATGCTAAAGCTGAAACTCCAGTACTTTGGCCACCTCATGTGAAGAGTTGACTCATTGGAAAAGACTCTGATGCTGGGAGGGATTGGGGGCAGGAGGAGAAGGGGATGACAGAAGATGAGATGGCTGGATGGCATCACTGACTCGATGAACGTGGGTTTGAGTGAACTCCAGGAGTTGGTGATGGACAGGGAGGCCTGGCGTGCTGCAATTCCTGGGGTCGCAAAGAGTCGGACACAACTGAGCAACTGAACTGAACTGAACTGACACAATTAGGAATTTCCAAGATGATATTTGGTGTTTTGCAATATGAAAGGCATATGTATTGGTGTATTGGAATCATTCAGTAACTTTGTGGAGATTTTAAAAAATCGACAGTTTGGGTGAATCATTTAATATTACTGGCAATTATCAAGGCCCTCCGTCTCCTCCCCAGTATATATATATATATATATATATATATATATTTTTTTTTTTTTTTTAATTTATGTTCTCTAATTATGTGCAGTTTGGCGTAGCTGACATTTGGGGATTCTTGGAAAGCCCTACATTCCTTTTCTTTTTTTTTTAAATTTTATTTTATTTTTAAACTTTACATAATTGTATTAGTTTTATCTGTTCAATATGTGCTGGGTACTGTTTGCTGGGTGCCTCATACTGTATGACACTAACTCACAATTCTGCTGTCTTCATGGTGTTATATCTGTACCGTCCAATAGAGTAACCATTTGTCATATGTACGTCTTTAAATTGAAATTTAAAATTCTATTTATTAGTTGCACTAGTCACATTTCAAGTGCTCAAGAACTCTGTGAGTAGCGACTTCCCGACCGGACAGGCAGATGTAGAATAATTCCATCATTGCAGGAAGTGCGGTGGCCAGCAGGGCCTTAAATGCTTAACAGACTTCCAGAGGAGAGACCTCCATTAACCCAGAGGCAGAGAGCAACTGTAGCCAGACAGTTCCAGGTTCAATACCAGAAGCAGCAAAGTCAATATAAGCAGCCGAGACTCTCAGAGGTACACATGTGTAATTACACCTCATCATGTGTTCTCACTGCAATTATATGAAATCATTCAAATGTTGGTTTTATTCATTCTTTCAAAGGCACAGGGCCAGCAGCCTCTTGACAGCTTTGTTTTCTTACTTCATTGCTGTTAACGTATCACCTAAGGACTCTTAAAATATGTCCACCTTCAAATGCTAGTTAAGGCTTCTAAGCGGTGCTTCTGTTTTCTGTCCATTCAAAGTCATCTCTATCCCATGCCAGCCAAGGACTCGTTTTTCTCTTCTCCACTTTCCCCAATCTTTTCCTGTTCCTGCAGTTCTGCTTTTATGATGTTTAGTTATCAAAGGAAAGAAAGGGGGAGACTTAAATGTGTCTTCTACACTAGATATTCTATTTTCAGAATCTCCCTCTGGTATAAGTGGGAAAGGCTTTGAAGCAAGTCAGCTCCCTTCTGCACTTCCATCCTCCTTCTGAACTATGTGTACGTAGGATTATCTGGGAGCAGACATCTGGCCTCTACAGCATCCTTCTTTTTTATCAAATGCGGGGCCCTGAATATGCTCACAGGACTGTGGTAGCCCCTTCCAGAAAGTGTCTTCACTCTCTGTGGACACGTATTCTTGTTCTCGAAAGCTGGGACTCATCAAACTAAAAAAAAAAAAAAAAAAAAAACTGATCAAACTTTTCCCATCAAATGACCACAGGAAAGAAGACTAAATGTCGCATTGTCAGTAGAAGGGAAAATTCAAGACAGTAATTTATTGTGAAAGTGAAAGTCGCTCAGTGGTACCCAACTCTTTGCAACCCCATGAACTACACAGTCTGTGGAATTCTCCAGGCCAGAATACTGGAGTAGGTAGCCTTTGCCTTCTCCAGGGGATCTTCCCAAACCAGGGATCAAACCCTGGTATCCTGCATTGCAGGCGGATTCCTTACCAACTGGGCTATCAGAGAAGCCCTTGCCGGGGACCAGCCCCGGCTGATCCAGGGTATTCGAAGGAGAGACGGCTAGGCGAGGGTCAGGGAATAACTGCTTAATTACACTTTAATTAAGGATACAAAGAGTAATAGAATAAGGATAGCTCAGTGAAGAAATTCAGTGGAGAAAAGCGGCTGAAATAAGGATAGCTCAGTAGGAAAATTCAGTGGAGAAAAGAAGCTGAGTGGCTTGGTTTACGCGGAAAATCAATATAACCCGTGACACCAGGTTAGCTCTGACCACAGAGGCCGCAGGCGCCCTCTCGAATAGCGGAAGGTGCCCCACCTTAGACACCTTCTTGAGTGGGTCTTAGAAGCCCAGGCAAATAAATGGTCGCAGAGGACATCCGCGCTCCAGATGGACACTCAGCTGGAATTTGGGAGAGAGAGTGACATGGGGAGACCAAGTTTCAGTGAACAAGGCCCGCACTTTATTTTCCAAAGTACTTTTTATACCTTAAGGTATGCATAGAGGATAATGGGGGAAGGGGTAGAGTCATGCAGCAAGCCAGGCTTTCTTCCTGCAAACTTATCATATGCAAAAGTTCAGGTGATTGACATCATCTTCTGGCCCGGAGGCCTGTTAACATTTTAAGAAACTTATTTTTCTCTAAAGGTGATTATTCCAAAGTCAGGCGCCAGCCTTCCAAAAAGCATTGAACAAAGCTGCATTTTACATTTCTATACACCCATTATATCAATCAATACACTGCCAAAGACACAGTAGGTAAGGAGTATGGAGACTTAGCAGCAAACATTGGCCCAACAAGTGAAAAACCCTTCACCAATACAATTTCTAATCAATCTTTTAACTACTCAAAGGAATCTGTGTTTAGGCAGTTTAGAACATCTCCTGCCTCTCACAGTTGGGAGGCTCTGAACAATCACATGTGGCCGGAAAAACCTATTCAGGCAGGCTAGAGGATTTCCAAAGGAGTTTGTAGGTTGAAACACTGTCACACCCAAGAATTATTAACTGGAGCTGTAAGCTAACTCTTTTTCCAGAGAGAGGTAGTGGGGGACAGCCCCCTGTAAAGTCAGAGGTGTAGGTGAAAGCACAAAGCAGAAAGTAGGCAGACTCTGGTTTTGGGGGTAGATGTTCGAGAATTTCCAGGGGGACTCCTGAGGCTCGATCCCGCCTTTGCGTATGCCGAGCCTCCTTCCTCATGACCTTTGTCATGGGCGGAGTGCCTCACGCTGGCTCCCGGCAGTGATAGAATTCCAGTTGAGCTATTCCAGATCCTGAAAGATGATGCTGTGGAAAGTGCTGCACTCAATATGCAATATGCACTCAATATGCAATATGCCGGCTCCCGGCAAGCCCTGATAATTCATTGTGGAAGAAAATAAAATGCACAAAGTAAAAGAGGTTGTGTCTTCAAAAGCTTAGGAATTTGAAGAACTCTAGATGATTAGGAATGTGTTAGATTTGACCAGACTGTGTATTCAGGTAACCTCTTCTACAAACATGCTTTGAGACAACCCTGAAAGGGTAAGATTTGGGGAATTCATAGCACTCTGATATAGATAAATGAGTTTTTAAACTGAATTCTTGGCATAATTTTTTAACTGATCATACCCATTTCTCTTAAAATATAAAGGTTATTACATATATATATGTGTGTGTGTGTATATATATATATATATTTTTTTTTAATCCTCAAACCTTTTATCACTGTTCTGCTACTCACTTTTACTTTCTTACCTGCTACCTCCCTCCATAAGCACCTCATATTTTAGCAATATTTAGCATACTGTAGGTCCCAGAGCAAGCTGGGCCCCACTTTTACCATAACTAGAATGCACTTTTACAATCAACTACCTGGAGAACTTGGGTTCATCACTTACCTCTGCTCCGGTGCTCCATCTGTAGTGAAGTGTCCATTGCTTCATGAAAAATGACCCCAGCACTTAGTGGCATACAGCAGCCTTTATGAGCTCGCAGTCTCAGTGGCTGAGGAATCCTCGGGTGACTTGGCTGGACACTCTGGCTTAGGGTGTTTCACAAAGCTGTACTCAGAGTATTGGCCAGGACTGCACCTAAAGGAGTGTCTGCTTCCAAAATCACATACCCAGTTGTTGGAAGGACTCAGATTCTTGATACATGGGCATGCCCAGTGGGCAGTATGGCAAGAAAGCAGAGCCAGAGAAAATGTAAAGGCAGGATCACAGCTTTATGTTACCTAATCTTGGAAATGCCATCCTATCTCTTTGGTCCATTCTATTTATTATGAACAAGTCACTAAGTCTAGCCCACACTCATGGGGAAGGCATTGCACAGAGCGTGAAGACCAGGAGGGAAGGCCTTTGGCAGTCATGTCAGACACTCCTTACCAGATATCCCCCGGCCCAGATGATCTCAGGGATGCTAAGTATGGAGTCCTGATACTACCTAAGACCACACTTCCCCACTGAATTCCGGTGACCACTTTCCGTATCTTACTGGTTTTCATGTCCTTGGTGCAGTGGCTCCATGGAAGATGTATACAAATACTTGCTAAGTCACATCAGTCGTGTCCGACTCTGTGCAACCCCATAGACGGCAGCCCACCAGGCTCCCCCATCCCTGGGATTCTCCAGGCAAGAGTACTGGAGTGGGGTGCCATTTCTTTCTCCAGTGCATAAAAGTAAAAAGTGAAAATGAAGTTGCTCAGTCATGTCTGACTCCTAGCAACCCCATGGACTGCAGCCTACCAGGCTCCTCCGTCCATGGGATTTTCCAGGCAAGAGTACTGGATGGGGTGCCATTGCCTTCTCCTATATGAATACTAGTTGAAGGATTGAATGAATGAGGCCACTGTGAAGATTTATATAAGGATGGCTAAAATCCATTGGATCTACCAAATAGATCATACAGAGGGTTTTCTGATATAACAGTACATGTGAGCTCCTTAAGGACTTCATATTCTGCAAAATCATGCACTAAATATAATGAAACTTACGGAAGAAACATAAAGATATGACAGACCCCACTAAATCTATGAAAATTCATAACCCCAGCACTTATAAAAATACTAGCAATGCAAGTTTCCACCCTAGGGTGAGTTTGTGCACCTTCCAGATGTAGGTATTGGAGGGCATTCAATTTTCCCAGAGACTCCTTATAGTAGAATTTTAGAAACTAAGTTCAGCTGCCTTTAAAAAAAAAAATAACCTACTGTTTTAACATGAGAAAAAAATGTCTTTGCCGCTTCTTGACCTGCCTTTACAGCTTTGTCAGATGAATTAGTAGAATAGAAAGCAGAGAGGTTCTTGAAGCTTCTATGAGTTTTTGGTTTTCTCTTTATATCATTTCCCAAACCCCTACAAAATGCACCCTGAATGCATGGAAGGCAATTTTGCAGAATTCTTAACTTTTTCCTGAAGATCTCAAAGTGTCTGCTTTTTTTGGCTGTTTATTTTGCATTGTTTCCTGTTATTAATTTACTTTTTACTTGTCAGAAAGCTTAGCCCTGCTCACTTCAAAGCATTAGCAAGCTTGGGAGAATCTCAGAGGAGCCATACACTTCCATGTTATCCTTACATCTTTATCTTATTTTTCAATTGCATATGAGTTCATTCTTGTCACTGAAACACCACATACAGGAGAACAAACTGTCTCATTCTTCTAGCTTTAGGAAAATCCCCTAGGAAACATCCAACTTCATCACTGGTTTTCAGAGTACAGAAGGTGTCCTTAGGCCTTTTGACACAACTCACATGGTAACTTTGTCCTAATTTCTAACTTTTGAACTAATTTTGATTTTAAATTAAGCATAACTTCTTTCATTCAAGCTTCTCAACATCTATTCTTCCGTCATTCTCTCCTTCCCTTCATCCCTTCTGTTCTCATATTATTTTCCTTTACTTGTAATTAATTTTGAATTTGTATTTTATTTACTTTTTGAATAGATAATATGTTCACATGGCAGTATATGTCAAGAAGCATCTCCTTCTCATCTCAACCATCACTAAGATAATTTCTATCCTAAAGTCTAGGGGATCATGCTATCCTCATTTGGAGTTGTGAAAAGGACATGTTACCAATCAAATTTTTTAAATTGGAGGCTAATTACAATATTGTAGTGGTTTTCACCATACATTGACATGAATCAGCCATGGGTGTACATGTGTTCCCCATCCTGAGCCCCCCTCCCACCTCCCTCCCCATCCCATCCCTCAGGGTCACCGCAGTGCACCAGCCCTGCACACCCTGTCTCATTTTTGTCATCAGATTCTAACACATGATATTTTTAACTCATATAAGTACATTTCTGTTTTGTTTTAGATAACTAGAACCTCCTTGATTCCAAACAGTTGAGAAATACAGAGATTTCTATGTGTTGGCATATCCCCGTTGTCCTAAACATGCAACACACAGGAGTGGGTGTGGCTATAACTTCCTCAGCTGTAATTCCATCCTGTTTAGTTTTTATAAATATAAATTCTTTTGTAAAATTTTTTACTCAAATCTATAAATTTTCAAACAATTTTGTAGGGATTTGGGAAGTGACATAAAGAGAAAACCAAAAACTCATAGAAATGACAGTTATTTAAGATATCACCAAGGTGCTTGTCAAGGTATATGGAACCCAGATTAAGTAAGAAATCCAAGACTTTTAAATTTCTATGCCTTCCATTAGCTAATTAATATTTATTTGCAAAACCATAATTTTAGGTTCCCCTGCTAGTGACCTTATAACTACATACCTGACATGTATTTGAGGAGGAATTCACTAGGAAGGCAGAATTTTGTTGCTCACATATATGAAACAAGAAACAAAACTAAAATTTCTCAATGGAAGGTGTTTTTGGAAGTTTCTAGGTTAATTCAGGTAAAAAAAAGAGAGAGAGAGAGAGAGAGAGAGAAAGAGGAAGTTAATGGTGTTTTACAGGCAAAACATTTGGAGTCTATTTCTTAAATATTTCCAAGATTTGTTCTGTGACAGCCCTCTTATCTCAGAGGTGTCGAGGAAACTTCTATACCGAGTCACATGCTCTCTTGTGAATTTCTGAACTTGCCAGAAAAGCAAACTTCATTGTACTTTCTGCTACTAGTGGCTGAACTCTAAATTCCAAAGTCTACTTTATTCCCTTTGCACTGAACATACATGAAAGTTAGAAGAATGAATTTGTAGGAAGCAAAGACACACAGCAGCAGGAGTCCTGTAGGTGGGCACGTGGAGTAGAAACAGCCTCGGTAGTCAGATTCCACGGGAAGGAGCAGATTAAGAAGAAGACAGATATTTGGAGATATTGGTTAGAAGAGAGTCATAATTTGGAAAAAGAAAAGCCCTCATAAATATTACTTGTTAAGATTTGCTTAAAGCCTTTTTAATAGCAACATCATGGCAAAACATTAGATCCATGTAGACCTGGTATTTATTTCTAGACCTGCTGCTTAGTAGCTATGAGATCTCAGTTAAGCCACTTAAACTCTCCAAGTAACATCTTGGCATCTGTAAAATTGCGATATGCATACTTACATGTCATGGTTATTCTGAAGACTAAAGATATTGAATAGGTAATTTAAATGTAAGACCTGGAAAAGACTAAGTTATAACCACTACTGTGACTTCTCTTATTTATCCTCCTCTTCATCATCACTGGAGAGGCATAATTCTGCTGAAAACCTTAAAGATGACACAGAGCTGAAGAAAGACATCTCTGAACCATGTTTAACCACTCAAGGCCAGAGATGGAGTAATTTCAGGACTAATCTTGCTTCCTTGTAGCTGAAGGATTCTAAGCCATGGGCAAGGATGACAATGTGTATTTATGGGCTTCTAGGTTATAATAATCTTTGTGCCTAAATCTTGATTAACATAATCATCCTAACACAGTAATAGCACTTCCATTGTGGTATTTGCCCATAGCAGTCAGGGTATATTTTTTCACCCAATAAGCCTTGTAGATACTCCTCCAAACCACCAATATCAAGCACCATAATATACCTCTAGTAATCATCCTGTTACAGTTCTACTTCTCATGACTTTGCAATGAGTCACATTTCTTGACCATGTTACCATGCTTGGGAAAGTCTAGTATTTTTCTTAGAACAGCAGTTACTCTGTCCTCAAGTCCAAGGTGTGCTTGGTCAGGCCCTATTTTCAGGGTCTCCATAAAGCTTGTTATGTATTCACTCATTTGGCACACATTTACTGTTCTGTGATCAAGAATTCCCATGTGTAGCATTTTGCATCCTTTCTGAGTGGCCTTCCTTCCTGCTCCTTCTATGCAAGAAGGAGGGGTTGACATTGAGACCATTTGTAAGTAACTTAACTGCTACCTCTGCCCAACCATTTTAGCAGCTGCCACTATAGACACAGTGTTTAAGTCAGACAAAGAAAAACAAATACCATATGATATCACTTATGTGTAGAATCTAAAAAATGGTACAAAGGAACTTATCTACAAAACATATAGAGTCACAGATGTAGAAAATAAACTTATGGTTCAGTTCAGTTCTGTTCAGTTCAGTCACTCGGTCGTGTCTGACTCTTTGCGACACCATGAATCACAGCACATCAGGCCTCCCTGTCCATCACCAACTCCCGGAGTTCACTCAAACTCACGTCCATCGAGTCAGTGATGCCATCCAGCCATCTCATCCTCGGTCATCCCCTTCTCCTCCTGCCCCCAATCCCTCCCAGCATCAGGGTCTTTTCCAAGTTACCAGGGGGTAAAAACTAGTATGGATAAATTGGGAGATTGGGGTTGACATATACACACTATCATATATAGAATAGGTAACTAATCAGGACCTATTACATAGTACAAGGAACTCAATCATATTTAATAGCCTATATGGGAAAAAAATCTAAACAAGAGTGGATATATGTGTATGTACAAATGATTCAGTTTGTGGTATACTTGAAACTAACACAACATTGTAAATCAAAGATACTCTAATAAAAAACTTTGAAAAGAGGTAAAAACTGGGAAAATGGTAGGGGAAGACTCACAGAATAGACCATGCGCATAATCCCACATCTGATCATTTTAAACCCATTTCTCAAATGATCAGCTTGCATGTTGTAAGGGAGGGGTTTGCGGATGGAAGAATCAAGATCTCTCACTTCTTTAATGACATGTAAATGTAGGGCCACAAACTCTTATGCCTTCAGGGTCACCAGGGATTACAGCCCACAGGCTGTCACACAGATGCTGCAGCGAATGGAACAGTGAAAGTCTGGAGAACAGGGGAGCATCTCTACTCTAAGGGGCCCTGAGACCCAGAAATATGTGCTGGATGTGACCCCATCTTCTGCTTTTGCAAAAGAAGTCAAAATACATGAATCAATGTGTATGTAAATGTATGATTTTTGAACATTAGCAACCATTTTGATAAGGCACCATTAGATCACAAAACCTGACCTCATTGACTGTGGCCCCAGAAGACTGAAATTTTGCCTCTAAATCCACATGCTTTGCTTCATATAGCCATGAAACTGTAGGCTTTTTGTTTTATTAAACAAGCCCTCTTGTTTTATTTTATGATTTGCCTCACACTTTCTTCCTTGGTGTATTCATCTGTGAAATAGGGGTAAGAGCATTTGTTTCTCTGTCTCCAAAGAATCAAGGATCTTGGCGCCTGGGAAGATGAATGAGGTCATTTGGTTAAGCACTCCTTGCTGGGTGAAGAGTGATGGCTTATAAATGCTAGTAGTGTTTGAATTATGTGAGCTTTCATGGAAAGAGAGCTGGACCGTTTAGCTCCCCCTCTGCAGGGAGTTATGAGAGAGGAAGCCAGGGAGGAAGAGACTGGAAATACTTCTTCATGACTGCGTCCTGGGATGAACTATGAAATGACATTGGGGATGCCATGTTTGTGTCTGTGGTACTGTACAGCGCAGTGTAACCTGGAGACAGCAGAACCCTCACTGTGTGAGTCTGTGATTTTGCATCTGTTGGAAGAGTGTGAGCAAATGCGGATGAGCTGTCTCCCTAAGGGTCTGGCTCACAGTCCTTTTTTATGCTATGATCAAATTGTCCTTTATTCACTGTCTCGTACAATAGTCTAGCTACTGACAAAACCCCGCACATCACTGTATTCACCCACTGACAGCTGATGCGTCTTTGAGATACTCCTAGTTGGTGGGTGGCATGTCCCATGAGGATTCGGAAAACTGACACTTTCCCATCCGGTGGCTCTCCACGCTCTGGACCAGAGAGTACGGCATTACCCGTAAATGACGATTATGAGCCTCACCTGAAAGCACATGCCGTTTCTGCTCACATCCTCTTGGCTAGAACTCGGTCACCTTGCCACACAAGGGAGGCTGGGAACTACAGGCACAGCCCCCCCAAAGAAGAGGAAATCTCTGTGACTGTCCATGGTCGCTGCCAAGCTTCAAATGTTTTCAGACACTTGTCCTCCTGTTTATCACCTGCTGAATGTACAGATGATTCCTTTAACACAAGGCACTGGAGTTAGAGTCTGCTCTTCCCTTTATTCTGGTGCACCTCTACGGCTTGGTTACTGGCTTCTTGGTTTTTGTTACACTAAAGACAGACATTTTAAACTGTTGTGTCAGCTTTTGCTTTGTTCTGTTTTAACCCCTGTGTTCTTTCCATCTGCTAATTGCGTTTTTCATCTTATTACTTAAGAGGGAGGTTTCTTCTCCATTGAGGTTTTTTTTTTTAATATTTATTTGTTTTTTAATGAGTTGGGTCTTAGTTAGGGTGCACGGACTTTCTAGTTGTGGCAGGCCGGTTTCGTTGCTCTGAGGCATGTGGGATCTTAGTTCCCTGACCAAGGATCGAGCTCACATCCCCTGCACAGTAAGGCAGATTCTCAACCCACTGAACCAGCAGGGAAGCCCCTCCATTGAATGAGGAGTATTGAATTTGAATACTTGTGTTGTCAGGAAGCATAGGCAGCCTCTAACATCACCTGAGACTGTCTATAATGTTCGTAGCTATGGCTCCTGGTAGAAATTATTAATCCCTGGGCAGAAACAAAAATACCTGTTCATGATTTTTAGTGTTTGATTCTGAGAATGTCATGAGAGGCAGAGTTCTGTTTGGAGTGCTGTGTAATGTAAAAATAAAATGACTGAATACTATGGAATTATACAGCGACTTTGACTAGTATAAACGGTCAATACCAATCAATACATACAAAGCAATACAAATGTTCCTGCTGTTTTATAATAGCACAGTGTTTTATATGGCATGGCTGTTAATGCTTGATAAATGATAAGGGAAAAGAAGATAGAGACATTCTCACCCAACCTGGCACTTGTTATGAGGATTGGGAATCTGAGTAGGTATGAAAAACAGAGGCTTAGTTAACCTTTGACAGAGCTTCTGTTCAGAAATTCATGAAAACTTCAAGAAAGGCAAATAAGTGACAAAAATATCCTCTAATAATTGTCTGTCTTTGGAAGGAATGATGCTAAAGCTGAAACTCCAGTACTTTGGCCACCTCATGCGAAGAGTTGACTCATTGGAAAAGACTCTGATGCTGGGAGGGATTGGGGGCAGGAGGAGAAGGGGATGACAGAGGATGAGATGGCTGGATGGCATCACCGACTCAATAGCCGTGAGTTTGAGTGAACTCCGGGTGTTGGTGATGGGCAGGGAGGCCTGGCGTGCTGCGATTCATAGGGTCGCAAAGAGTCGGACACGACTGAACGATTGAACTGAACTGAACTTGATAGGCAGTTGCGTACAAGGATTAAGAGCTCTAGACTTGGACTCCCCAGGTTTCAGTCCTAGGCATATTAAATCCTGCCTGCATTTCCCTGCAAAAAATCTGTTTCTTCATCTGTAAAATAAATTATAACAAAAATAAAACTCATAATACCTTAGCAAGGATAAATAAGTGGATGTTTGTGAAAAACTTGTGACAAGTTATGACCAGTTAAGAAGCACTTGTAAGGTTAGTTGAAAGAAAGCATCACAGAGGAAGAAAAGCATTTCCTTACAGAGAAAAGTGATTTAAAACAATACTGCTCAAAATGTAATGGGCATACATACCGGTACCTAAATGTCAAGTTGCTATGGAGATCAGGTTGATTAGGTCTGCCATGGAGCCTGAGATTATGTATTTCTTCCAAGTTTCTAAATTACATTGACTTTGCTTGTCCTTGGACTACACTTTCAATACAAAGAATTAAACTTTATGGTATATCAAAATCTGAATATTGAGTTGTCTGTTGTTTATCTAGGAATGTGATGAATTGATTCCTGGCAGTTGATGAGAAAGAGAAATTGCTCTTTGTGGTGTAAAATATCTGAAACGCTTCAATAAGTGAGCAACAGATACTGTTGAATGAGATGCTTGAGGAGCAAAGGAAAATCCAAAATTTCATGTGTGTCAGATTTTGTGTCAGGAATTATTACAGCTTGGAAATGTTGTCTTAAGAGTCAGTGATATAGGGCTGATGGACTTCAGCATTGATAGAACTTTTCGTTATTCTGTTTTTTGTTTTTGTTTTTTTTAACATGATTCCTTTGGGCTATTGTCTACCATTAGCTGATCTGGCATTATTATTTCTTTAACATGCTGAAGAAAAGACTAAAAATTTAAATGAAAGACTGTAGTTTACTTTTAAGTTTGTCTAGTCTTTTTGGCTCTCATTTCTGTAAAGGTTGCTGCATCTCTTTTTCAGAGCAGTGTCTTGGGATTCCTGCTAAATTACTAAATATAGATCACTACTCTTTCCATTAATATCACCTTTTCCCCTTAATTGTTTACTTAGTAATGCATTATCCTGCTTCATGTGTGTCATTGTTAAAGCTTCAGATTCTGAACCTTTTAATATCTGTTGGTTATCTTTCGAGGTATGTTTCCTCTTTTCCTTTATCTTTATTTTTAAAAAATTAAATTAGAGTATAGTTGATTTACAATGTTGTGTTAGTTTCAGGTTACAGCAAAGAGAATCAGTATATGTATATATACACACACACATATATCCACTCTTTTTTAAGATTCTTTTCCTATGTAAGCTGTGAAAGATTATTGAGTATAGTCTCCTGTGCTATATAGTAGGTCCTTATTAGTTATTTATTTTATATATAGCACTGTGTAAATGTCAATCCCAATTTATTCTTCCCCCTGGTAACCATAAGTTTATTTTCTACCTCTGTGACTCTACTTCTGTTTTGTAAATAAGTTCATTTTTACCCTTTTAGTTTTAGATTCTACATATAAATGGTATCATTTATTTCTTTCTCTGTTTGACTTCACTCAGTATGACAGTCTCTAGGTCCATCCATGTTGCTGCAAAATTCAGTATTTTGTTCTTTTTAAGGTTGAGTATTATTCCATTGTGTGTGTGTGTGTGTGTGTGTGTATGTATGTGTGTGTATATATATATATACACACACACATATACAGTGTCAGACTTATTATATATATGTGTGTGTGTGTGTGTACACCACACCTTCCTTATCCATTCTTCTGTCTATGGATGTTTAGGTTGCTTCCATGTCCTGGCTATTTAAAGGTTGTTTCCGTGAACACTGTGGTGCAGGTATCTTTTCAAATTGTGGTTTCCTCTGAGTATATGCCCAGGAGTGGGATTTCTGGGTCATTTGGTAGTTCTATTTTTAGTTTTTTAAGAACCCTCCATACTGTTCACCGTAGTGGCCGTACGTTCCAACCAAGAGTGTCTTTTCTCCATCTATGTTCGTGCCTCCTTTGTCATAGACTAGGTGACCATCAGTGTATAAGTTTATCTCTAGACTTTCTATCCTGTTCCTTTGGTCTCTATTTCTTTTTTTAATAACAGTACAACACTATTTTGATGACTGTAGCTTTGTAGTGTATTCTGAAGTCAGGGAGCCTGATTCCTTCAGTTCCGTTTTTCTTTCTCAAGACTGCTTTGGCTATTCAGGGTCTTTTGTGTTTCCACACAACTTGTAGATTTTTTTTGGTCCCACTTCTGTGAGAAATGCCATTCGTAATTTGATAGAGATTGCACTGGATCTGTAGATTGCTTTTGGTAGTGTAGTCATTTTCTTTTTTCTTTTTTCTTTTTTTTTAAGTGCATACCTGTCACTAATTACTTTATTTTTTTTAATTTAATTTTATTTTTTAAACTTTACATAATTGTATTAGTTTTGATTCTTCCACCCCAAGAACATCTGCATCTGTTTCAGTCATCTTTGATTTCTGTCATCAGTCTCTTATATGAGTAGTTTTCTGAGTAAAGTCTTTTGCCTCCTTGTTGCTGTTGTTTAGTTGCTAAGCTGTGCCCGACTCTTTGCAACCCCATAGACTGCAGCACACCAGTCTCCTCTGTCCTCCACTGTCTCCTGGAGTTTGCTCAGGTTTATGTTCATCGAATTGGTGATGCTATCTAACCATCTCATCCTCTGACACCCCCTTGTCTTTTTGCTTTCAATCTTTCCCAGAATCAAGGTATTTTCCAGTGGTCTGATTCTTCACATCAGGGGGTCAAAGTATTGGGATATTTGCCTTCTTAGGTACGTTTATTACTGGCTATTCTATTCTTTTTGATGCAGTGGTAAATGGGATTGTTCCCTTAAGTTCTCTTTCTGATCTCTCGTTGTTAATGTTTAGGAATGTAAGAGATTCTGTGTACTCATTTTGCATCCTGCAGCTTTACCAGATTCATTGGTGAGCCCCAGTAGTTTTCAGATTGCATCTCTAGGACTTTCTGTGTATAGTATCATGTTATCTGCTTAGAGTGACATTTTTACTTCTTTTCCAATTTGGATTCCTTTTATTTCTTTTTCTTCTCTGATTGCCATAGCTAGATTCTCCAAAACCATGTTTAATAAGTGGCAAGAGTGACATCCTTGTCTTTTTCCTGATCTTAGAGGAAGTCCTTTTGGTTTTTCACCATTGAGAATGGTGTTTGCTGTGGGTTTGTCACATTTGACCATTATAATGTAGAGGAAGTTCCCCCTATGCCCACTTTCTAGAGAGTTTTTATCATAAATGGGTGTTGAATTTTGTCAAAAGTTTTTTTTTTTTTGCTGCTGCTGCTGCTGCTGCTAAGTCACTTCAGTTGTGTCCGAGTCTGTGCAACCCCATAGATGGAAGCCCACCAGGCTGCCCTGTCCCTGGGATTCTCTAGGCAAGAACACTGGAGTGGGTTGCCATTTCCTTCTCCAATGCATGAAAGTGAAAAGTGAAAGGGAAGTCACTCAGTCATGTCCGACTCTTAGCGACCCCATGGACTGCAGCCTACCAGGCTCCTCCATCCATGGGATTTTCCAGGCAAGAGTACTGGAGTGGGGTGCCATTGCCTTCTCCGTTTTTTTTTTTTTTTTTTACCTACACCTATTGAAATGATCATATGGTTTTATTCTTTAGCTTGTTAATATGGTGTATCACATTGATTTGCATATATTGAAGAATTTTTGTATCCCTGGGATAAATCCTCCCTTTATTTTAATAGAATTGTACAGTTTGGTCAAGGTTTTAGGTGATGTTGGCAGTGGCCTGCTGCTGGGCTTTGAAGACCCTCTACAGAGGGTTGAATTTCCACTTTTCCCTTTGCTCTTCTTGCATTTTTCCTTCTGTATATTTCCCTGTCAAATGGTATAAGCATACAACTCAGAGATAGACAAGTAAGCTTCTAGGAGCTAGGACTCCAGGGCACCTGTCTAATAAAAATCTCAGCCCTTACTTCCTGTCAAAGGTCTTATGGCCACTGTGTGCCCTCAATACACGTATTTTCAGTTCATAGTCAACCATCCTGTTTATTATTTTGCATAATTATCTACTGAGCAGTGTACACATGGCATTTGTAATGGCATTTATGTGTCCTATTTTAAGGAAAAGAAATCTATACTTAAGGGTTTGTTACATGGGATTGTTCTTTTAAAAATGCAACACATGGAGAAAAAAGGCATGTGATAATTGTGATCATAATTAGCCATATATATAGAGAGAGAGAATTATGAGTCATGACTTTTTTAAATTGAAAGCATTGAAAGAGAGCCTAATTATGTATTTTGACATCTTCTAGTGTTTTCAGCAAAAGTAGCAGTTTATATTACCTATTTCTGAGTATTGGATAAAAAGGAGGGGACCTTAAGATAAGGCTTCCCAGGTGGCACAGTGGTAAAGAATCTGTCTGCCAATGCAAGAGACGTGGGTCTAGAAGATCACCTAGAGAAGGAAATGGCAACCCACTCCAGTATTCTTGCCTGTGAAATCCCATGGACAGAGGAGTCTGGGAAGCTACAGTCCATGAGGCTGTATTTATGAGTTTTGGAAAAGAGGGGACATTAAGATTAACTGACAGTAAACAAATGTATTTTTCTGGCTAACACACAATGCCATGTATATATAAATATTAACCCATTTCAAATCTACATTTGTAGTAGTACAGTTGTAGAGTAAAGCCAGATATTCTCCAGGTATATATTTGACAATGAAGGACGAGCAGGCATTCCCAAAATGACCAAAAGTTGACGATAGGGCCAAGTTGTCAACACTAACTGTGAACAGGCTGAATTGCGGCACCAGGAGAAAACGGGGATTGGAAGTAAGGGCTTCACCCCCAAAGTTATCTCACATACTAAATTGTTGACGGCTCTGCCTTTCTCCAAATAACTGTTACCTCTAAATTCTACCTATGTAATTCTTCTCACATCTTGAGGTTTCTTCTCCCTGGGAAGCCAGAAATGAAAGACGTGGAAATGAGAGATTTTTCCAGATAAGAGCCAACAGGTTGGCCATACAAAGCATGTGCTACTAAGACACCAGCTTTATACTTTATTTATTAGCATAAATGATATAGCACATGTGGTCCCTCCAAGAATATCTTTAGCTGTGACTATAAATCTGACCCAGTTTTAATACATGTCTGGGGTTTTTGTTGGTATAAGCTTATTATCTACCAACATGGAAGACAGTGGGATCTTTCTGAGCAGAGGTTCCTGCCTAATGGATAGTTCTTCAGAGACAAAAGTTGTGCTTTATTTTAACATTCTTGGTCATATAATGCCTCTCATAGAGTAGGAACCAAAAAAAAAAAAAAAAAACCTGAGATTGAATTAATGCTGTCTCACCACACTTTCCCCCCGTGATTTAATGTAATAAATAAAAAGTAGTTTCTAGTTATAAATCATGTCCATGCACATTTCATGAGAGAGGGGGAGAGACAAAGAAGAGAGATTTAATGCCTATCATACCTATGAAGTACACAAAGGTTCAGTGACTTTTAAAATTCGTTAGTAGTCAATGGTAACATAGTCCAACAATTATAATCGAATTTTTGCACATTGAAGATTTCTACTCTGGGTCAGTAGTACTATTTGGGGGTATGTAAAGAAAAGCAGTTTTCTAGAGTTTGGGTTATTAGGGTGGCTATGACAATATTTTTGCAGCCTTAAATGAAGCGGTTTTTATAATTCTCCTAGCAGTGTTATAGCATTTTTCTCAAAGGGAACAACAACAACACAAATGCCGTCTCCTGGGGCTTGGGCTAGTGGGACAGCCCTGAGGGATCACGGCTGTGTAGTCACCAGGCAGTCTTGGGAGATGTGAGTACTCCCGTGGCTTCAAGACGTCAGTGCTGCTCAAGAACTCTTGTGATTAGTGTGACAAGACCATGGAAAACTCCTCACAATATACTATGATCTGTAACAGTCATAGCTTATTGCTTTTTAAAATTTGTATTTCTGATAAAGAGAATATTAAGGTTTTGGTTAGCTCCTTGGGAGGAAATCCTTAGTTGATTTAAAGCTGTGTTGCCAGTGCCTAGAACGTACTTGGAAAAGTAGGAACACAATGCGTATTTTGGCTGCATTAATGGGTTAATTATTCTGTTGGATAATTTCTATGGCTTTATCTTCCTAATTTTGATAAACTTCAAAAATCTGTTAAAATTGTTTTGTACTAAATACTGCAGTTGAATTCATCTATAATTAAACATAAATCCCCTTGAAAATGATGAAATTATTTAGAACTCTTTGACCATGAACTTTAGCACTTTTAAGACAAATTAATATGTCTAATTTGAATTCAAAAATTTGACGTTTAAGGGGATTAGATGCCAACTGCACCTGCTCATCAAAGTTATTTTTAGCCTATATATTTATGATTTGTCATTGTCTTCTAAAGTCAAGCCAATGATTCTTTATAAATATGTTAGATAACAGGTAAGTGGAATCTGGATGATACAGCGCTCCTCAGAGAAATAGAATCCAGCCAGGAAAGTCTCCTTTACTAAACATCAATAGATAAAAGGCCCAGATGAGAAGAAAAGATTTTACATTTCTTTGGGGTCAGATTTTTTTTTATTATAAATTTATTTATTTTAATTGGAGGTTAATTACTTTGAATCAGTTCTAATGAGGTAGATGAAATTGGGGTCAGATTTTAAGCTGAAAGCATCTTTAGAAGCTACTTAAACATTTTTAACAATAGCCTTGCTAATTGAAGCCCAGCTGTATATGTGGATTGAAGCATCCTTTAGGACACTTCTAGGTTAATAGCGTTCATTTCCGAGCACAAAATAAGAAACAAAGGCCACATTTACAATCATTCTGTATTGCTATACAATGTGAGAACAAAATGGGTAGGAAGAATAAGAAAAGAAAAGGAATTGCTATTCAAGCTGGCTAGAGGAAAAAGAAATTAATAATATTCCAAGCCCAAGTTTAAGTAGGAACAGTAACAGTAGTTTTAAGGAATGATGTTTAGTGAAAATAACATCCCAATTCTCTAGGTTGTACCAGCTAAGGAAACACTTAGAATACATGATGAAAATGCCTGTGGCTGTAATTAGGCACATCCAAATAAAGGTCCGTCTAGTCAAGGCTATGGTTTTTCCAGAGGTCATGTATGGATGTGAGAGTTGGACTGTGAAGAAAGCTGAGTGCCGAAGAATTGATGCTTTAGAACTGTGGTGCTGGAGAAGACTCTTGAGAGTCCCTTGGACTGCAAGGAGATCCAACCAGTCCATTCTGAAGGAGATCAGCCCTGGGATTTCTTTGGAAGGAATGATGCTAAAGCTGAAACTCCAGTACTTTGGCCACCTCATGCAAAGAGTTGACTCATTGGAAAAGACTCTGATGCTGGGAGGGATTGGGGGCAAGGGGAAAAGGGGATGACAGAGGATGAGATGGCTGGATGGCATCATCGACTCGACGGACGTGAGTTTGAGTGAACTCCGGAAGATGGTGATGGACAGGGAGGCCTGGAGTGCTCCGATTCATGGGGTCACAGAGAGTTGGACACAACTGAGCAACTGAACTGAACTGAAACTTTTGGAAACCAGTTCTTATCAGATTTCTGAAAGATAAATATTTAGCAATATCATTCCATGTGTGAGAATCTAGGTAGATTGGACCTCTTCTTTACTGGTATTTTATAAACAAGAGGGTCACTGAAGAAAAATAAATTCTGTATCGCCCCTAAGAAAAACACAACCCATTATGTATCAATGATTCATGTAATAACTGAATTCTGTCATTTTTTCTTTGTAAAACATTAATATATTTTGAAAGTGAAATAGTTTCATATTTTAATCTTAGCTAGATTTGATGATTCTGTTATTTTATGCCAATGTATATTTCAGTACCTTAGGTTTCTTTTTTCCTCCTCCTCTTCACATCCTCTCTCCCTTTCTTCCCTTCTCAGCCTAAAGTAGTCAGTTTTTCAGGAATGATACTGTGAACATAAACATTCTGATAATAGCTCTCTTCTTTGCAAATGGAACTGATGGCAATATAAGCAGTTGCTCTAAATAAGTAAGCACTTAAGTTCTTCAACTTTTGTCTATTAGGTTTTGTATCTTACTCAGAACCTATTTCATTTTGAGAGCAACTTGTTGGTAACCAGTTAGAAAAACAGCAAAATTTTGTAAAGCAATTGTCCTTCAATAAAAATAAATTAATTTTAAAAAAGTCTGATCTTTTTCATTTTATATGTTTTGTTTGCTCCAAGAAGGAAAAAAGTATTAATTGTCACTCACATCTGGTACTGTGGTGGGGATTCTATTTTAAACTGTCTGACTGTACAGCACAGATAAAGTTTCTAATCTTAATTAAATACCAGAGCCATTATCTGAAACTACCAGTTATATCTCATATTTAATAAAATTATCTTCAATGGCTCCCCATCTCACTCAGAGTAAAAGCCATTCTTTAGAATAATGGACAAGGCCTTGGTCCATAGTTAACCCTCTCAACTAACTTCCCTCTGATCCAGTCACACTGGGTTCTCTGCGGTTTTGGCTGCTCCATAAATACAGGTTGGTATCAGGCCCTGAGTGCATGGCATTTCTTCTTCCTGAACCCATATTCTCCCACATATCCATTTGCCTTCTTCATCTCTTTCAAGTGTTTGTTCAAATGTCACCTTCTTAATAAGGCATTCCCTGAATGCCCTATTGGAAATTATATTAGCCCTGCTTCAATACCTTTTATTCTATGGGCTTCCCTGGTGGCTCAGCCAGTAAAGAATCTGCAATGCAGGAGACCCAGGTTTAATCCCTGGGTCAGGAAGATCCCCTGGAAAAGGGAATGGCAACCCACTCTAGTATTCTTGCCTGGAGAATTCCATGGACAGAGGAGCCTGGTGGACTGGGCTGCAGTCCATGGAGTAGCAAAAAAGTGGACACAACTGAGCGATGAACACTTCATTTTCACTCCAATATTTCCTATCCTTGCCTCCACTTTATTTTTCTTCATAGCACCTGTAATATATTGACTAATTTACTCTTGCTTATGTCCACCCACCAGAATGAAGCCTTGCTGATGGCAGGTATCTTTGTCTGCAACTGTCCTGTATGCCCAGGGCGCGGTGCCTGGAACCCAGTGGGTATTCAATATTTGCTTAGATATCTGTTCCGTGAAAAATAAATGCATATTTGCTGCATTTTACATTTCCATGCGGCTCTTGAACTTTTTCACCTATGTCAGCAATGTGCGTTTCTGAGTTCTGGAATCTTGTCTGGGAAAGAAAGGGGAGAGAGGAAAGGTTTACTCCTTCGTTTGACATAAGCAAGCATATGATTATGTAAAGCAAATACTATCTTTTAATCATTATATTAGCTGAATATTAATATAATTAATTACAATACTGTTTACCTCACTGACATTAATATCATAACTTTGTATAAATAGCTATTTAAATCTGCCAAGAAAATATATTTATTTTTCAAGCTTGTTTCTTTATATAAAAATACTTTAATATTTAGCATCCTTGTATCAGTAAAGATTTGCCCATTATAATTATTACTCACTAGCCCACAAAACATTCTTTAGCTCTGAAATTCAATAATTTCACCTAAGCCCTAATGACCTGTCCAATTTAATAATCTACTAAAACAAGAGATTATCCTGCTGGCAACTAACAGAGCAAATAAGAAAAAAAAAAGAGAGAGAGAGATTTTATTGCCCTATCTTGTACTCAGTAAGTCCATTTTTAAAATTATCTGAACGCATAAATTAACATTTAATATTTAACCAAACATACCCCCTGCCTCGAAAACTCTGGGAAACATTGTCCTTGTCCCTCCTCGCTCCCAATGAAATTGAAAAGATAGCAAGTAGAAAATATGGGTGATAAATGAGGTCTGGCAACCTGTGTGTGAGGGAATAGAGTTTTGAAAAACAGAACTTCTACCTATTACCAGGTTGGCACTGACATAGGCTGGAAATATCCATTTTTCTTGGGTAAGAAGCCTTCACTTGGATGCAATTAACTCTCAGTGGGTTTTATAATCTATCCCAGTGGTTTCCAAAGTGTGATATCTGGACCAACAACATCAATATCCCTGTGAACTTGGAGTGTCAATTCTCAGGCCCTCATTCCAGACCTCTGAGTGTGGAGCCCAATCACTCAGTCTTTTCACAAGTCTTTGGGGTGATTCAGATGCAGCGAGTTTGTTGTTGTTATTGTCCAGTCACTAAGTTGTGTCTGACTTTGTAGAGTTTCCATGGACTGCAACACGCCAGATTTCCCTGTCCTTCACTATCTCCCAGAGTTTTCTCAAGCTCATGTCCATTGAGTCAAAAATGCCATCCAACCCACTTCATCCTCTGTCATCCCCTCCTCCTCCTGCCTTCAATCTTTCCCAGCATCAGGGTATTTTTCAGTGAGTCCACTATTTGCATCAAGTGGTCAAAGCATTGGAGCTTCAGCATCAGTCCTTCCAATGAATAATCAGGGTTGATTTCCTTTAGGATTGACTGGTTTGATCTCCTTGATTTCCAAGGGACTCTCAAGAGTCTTCTCCAACACCACAGTTCAAAAGCATCAATGCTTTGGCACTCAGCCTTCTTTATAGTCCAACTCTCACATCTGTACATGACTACTGGTAAAACCATAGCCTTGACTATAGGGACCTTTGTAAATACAGTGATGTCTCTGGTTTATAACACACTGTTTAGGTTTGCAGCTAGTTTGAGAAATGCCAGTTGATCCTATTTGGTCAACATGTATAGAGCCTTTTTAATATATATAATACACTGATTCAATATCCTGTAATAATAATAATGGAAAAGAAAAAAAATGCCCTATGTGTGGTGGGGCAACAAAGATGCAAAATGCATCTTCTCTCATAGAGGAAATTGTGCTGAAGACTCTACCTGGCAAGACTCTGAAGGAAAATCTTCTGAAGTGTCTTCCCTGGCACACAGGGACAGTCTTGGTGGAGACCCACACCTTGACGTGGTCTTTCCCTGATACTTGGTTTTAGTTTTATCTGCATAAAATTAAATTCATGTTGGTAAACTTTAGTTTGTAAAGTGAAAGAGTGTAAATAAAATAGAAAAGTTTCAGTAATTCTCTACAGATAGCAAGTCATATTCATGAAAATTGTAATGCAAAACCAGTATTCTCTTTTATTGATGTCCATGTGAATTTTGAGTTAAGAAATGGGGCAAGGAGTGACTGATTAGAATAAGGATAGCAGATGCTTCCCCTCCATCTGGCAAGACACTTGCTTATTTTTGTTTCTGAGCTCTGCAACTAACCACCTCTGATGTCATTCCCATTGTAAACCATATTACTTTCTTCATGGATAGGGAATCTGTCAGTAATCAGACAGGTAAAACAGAAACCACTCTAGGTATTTCTGAATGAGAACCTTTAATAGAGAAATTGCTTATAAAATGTTAGAAGGGCTGGAGAAGGAATTAGAGGAGGAGGATAGAGTAAGTCAGAGACTAACAAATAAAAGAAACTGAAGGCACTCCTTAGGCTGGCCAAACAAAACTCAGGAGTGGTGCCTCCATATGTGAGGTGCCTCACACACCTCCTAACACTCCTAGAAGACTCTGCGACTGTTGAAAAGGCCACAAATCCCTCTGTGCGAGCTGCCCAATGCTGTGGCTAAGCTGGCCAGTCCTGCCATTTCCAGCAATAGTGCTGGAGCCGGCAGCTGAATTAGAACTTCTGAAGGTTGCTGGAACATGAGGCTGCCTGCCAATGCTGGTGACACGTCCTGAAGCCAAGAGGAAGTTTGTTTTCCTTCCTCCTCTGCTTTAGTCTCCCACCGGTACCTCCCATGCGCTGACCTAAGCAGAAGACAGCTGGAAAGTCTGACCGGGAAATGTAGTTTTCAAGGTCCTAATATCTGGGATACTAAGTAATACACAAAATGGGGGCATGAAGCTGAAAGAAAGGGGGAAGATGGCCTGTAGAGACATGAAATGTGGAAGAAACTGTTAGTTGCTCAGTCGTGTCCAACTCTTTGTGACCCCATGGACTTATAACCCGCCAGCTCCCTGTCCATGAGAATTCTCCAGGCAAGACTAGGGGAGTGAGTAGCCATTCCCTTCTCCAGGGGATCTTCCTGACCCAGGAATTGAACTCAGGTCTTCTGCATTGCAGGTGGAGTCTTGACTGTCTGAACCACTAGGGAAGGCCTGCACAGACATGAGGACCCATCTTTAAAAATCATTTGTAACACATGGCGTCACGGAATTCAAAACTCCGGGGACCCTCAGCATTCGTTTGCATGTGATATTTTTTTCAGATAATTTTCAGCTAGGGAACTGAGGGTTTGACAGGAAATCTGAGATTTTGTTCATTATAAAGTAAAGGAACAGCTATAGCAAAAGATGGTGTTGGAAGAAGAGACCACTACGTAGTGGGCTGCTCTCCATCTCTCTGTTAGGCTAGGACCCCCTCCCCTTGTGGCCAGCTGTGCTTCTTGCTGCTGGCTCAGGACTGCCCTGTTCTCTGGAGCACTGCCCTGGGCTGAAGGGGTTGCCTGCTGCACTCTGTGACCAGTTGATACCTGTGTACGTAAAGCCATCCGATGGGCTCAAGTGAGACAAGCCAGTGGTGTGGAAGACGCTCCAGAGCCCTCAGTGGAAGAGACCGGGGCTAGACTCTGCCTGAGTCCACAGCTGTGGCTGGCTCCTCCCTGTCTCCTCTCCTGCTTATCTTTCCTTGCACTAGCCCCTCAGTAAAACATGAGGGGAATGTTTTACTCAAGCCTGCTCCGAGAGACACAGCCTAACCTAACCCTAGGGTATTGTCCGGTACTCTTCTCTTCACCCTCATCTTTGAGCTGTGCTTGAGTTGACAGGGTGAGTCCCAGGAAGCCGTCTGTCTGAGTGCCTTGTCCCAGGTCACATGCTTGGTGGGATGCTCTGACCCTGGGGTCACCGGAGTGACTGACCCAGTAGTCACCCTTTCTGCTCTAAGGAAAATCACACAATTCACAACCACTTTGACTATTTCTGTCATTTTCCCTTAGTTAGTAGGTTAGTTCAGTCGCTCAGTCGTGTCCAACTCTTTGCAACCCCATGGACTGCAGCACACCAGGCTTCCTTGTCCATCACCAACTCCTGGGGTTGGCTCAGATTCATGTCCATTGAGTCCATTTTCCCTTAGGCCCCACCAAAGTGGGATTCCGAAGCAGCTGGTAGATAAAAACTAACAGTTTAAGAACAGAGGTCTCACTAGGGTATTAAGGGTCCTGACTCACAGACCGTTTCCAGGGTTCTGTGGGTGATTTGTTAAACCTCAACATGATTCTTTATTCTTCACTCTTTCCACTTTCTTCCGCTTTTTATTTCCTTTCCAGTGTTACTTTGTTTTGTTTTTTATTTTTTTTCAATTTTCTTATTGGGGTTTAGTTGGTTTACAGTGCTGTTAGTTTCTGCTGTACAGTGAAGTGAATCAGCCATATATAGACATATATCCCCTCGTTTTGGGGTTTCGTTTTCACTTTGGTCACCACAGAGCACTGAGTAGAGCCCTGTGCTGTGTTAGTTATCTGTGTATACATAGCAGTGTACACATGTCAGTTCAGTCTCATAATCCACTCCCACTCCGTTTCCCCCCACAGCCCGGTATCCATACGTTTATTTTCTACATCTGTCTCTATTTCTGCTTTGCAAATAAGTTCATCTATGCTATTTTCCTAGATTTCACATGTATGCGTTAGTATACAACACTTGTTTTTCTCTTTCTGAATTACTTCACTCTATATAACAGTCTCTAGATCCATCACTTTCTCTGCAAATGGCACAATTTCATTCCTTTTTATAGCGATTAATGGTCCACTGTATATATGTACCACATCTTTATCCATTCCTCTGTTGATGGAAATTTAGGTTGCTTCCATATTCTGGCACTATTGTAAATAGTGCTTCAGTGAACACTGAGGTGTGTGTATCTTTTGGAATTATGGTTTTCTCTGACTGCATGCCCAGGGGTAGGATCGCTGTATCATATGGTAGTTCTGTTTTTAGGTTTTTTAAAAATAGGGATTGTTCTCCGTAATGGCTTTACCAATTTGCATTCCCACCAACAGTGTAAAAGGGCTCCCTTTTCCCCACACTCTCTCCAGTGATTTTACTTTTTAAACCATGAGTGCCAAAGAAGAAGGATGGACTTCTTCCTGGAGCTGACTCGACGCACTGGTCTCCGTCCATCCAGCCCTGTTTCACGTGGACTCAGCTGGCAAGGGCGCCTTCATAGTATCATGTCTCACTGTCTTTCTGAAGACATTCTTCAAAGATTTTCTTTGCCAAGCTTCAGATTACATGGTCTTATAAAAGGCCCTTTAACCTGCCATTTGTCAGGTTTTTTGTTTTGTTTTTCCAGTTTCTGACCTCTTCTAATATAGAAGGACCATACAGTCATCGCTGGCAATTGCTCCTTGATCTCTGGTAATGGCCAAAATCTTTCATTCAGAGTAAATAATATTTAATATATTTCCAACTGCACACAAGACTGAAAGGGACCTTATTATAAGTTGGATTATGTCCTCTTGAAATTTATATGTTGAAATTCTAACTTCCCATTATAGCCCTTACATTCCCTTACTGGGGAGTAGGGAGGCGTAATTGGTTAAGTCAGCCTGAGGTCATGCTTGGAATAGGACAGGTCCCTAATCCAATATGACTGATTCTTTTTATAAAAAGGGGGTATTTGGAGACAGCCATGCACACAGAGGAGCAGCATGTGAAAATGAAGGCAGAGACTGGAGTGATAATTCTACAAACCCAAGGAACACCAAAGATTGCCAACTTCTCCCAAGAGCCAGGAGAGAAGCAGGGAGGTTTGCTTTCAGAGGCCTCAAGAAGAGCCAACGCTGCTGACACCTTGATCTTGAACTTCTAGCCTCTGTAACAATACAATTCCTATGTTTAAGCCATACCATCTGTAATATATCATTATGGTAGTCCTAGAAAACAGGCCTGAATTCATCCCTTCTGCTACTCGCCTTATATATGAAACTCATTTTATTCAGTCAAATTCTACTCCAGGACATTGTTTTTCAATAGAACGTCTCAGTGTTTAAATATGTCTTCATGCTTATGTATCCTGTTTTAAATGCCTTTGTTGTATTTATTTTGTATTATGTGTTTTTAGTTGTAGTGGTGGTGTTTCTCTTGTTTGTTCTGATCATTCGGAAAGTTTTTATTGTTTTTTTAGCTCTTGTATGCATTGCTTTTTAAAATGAAATAATATAGATATATCTGTTATTTACAAAGTTTGAAAAAGTAAATTAGCAAACTTATTTTGCCGAGCATTACCTCTCTTCTCCAGTTTCCAAGTTTATTTATTCATGTTGCTTTTCTATCTAGCTTTGTAATATTTACATTTTGTTATATAACATAGTCGAAATTATTCAGTTTTAGGTCTGCATTTAAACAAGATTAGCACTCATTTCCAATCATTTTATATAATGGCTGTGCAGTTCTTAAATTTTCACTTTTACTTGCATCACAGTATTCCGAATTTCATAAACTGAGTTTCTAGAGAAACTATTGTGAGTGGTGTAGTTCAATGTCTGTGCATATTTCAGACTTTATATTTTATATGGGGCTTCCCAGGTGGCTTGATGGTTAAGAACCTGCCTACCAATGCAAAAGACATGGGTTTGATCCCTGGGTTGGGAAGATTCCTTGGAGTAGGAAATGGCAACCCACTCCAGTATTCTTGCCTGGAGAATCCCCTGGGGAGAGGAGCTTGGCAGCCTACAACCCATGGGGTTGCAAAGAATTGGACACAACTTAGCAACTAAGCTAGAAAATATTTTATTTCAAATGTAAATGGCAACTGTATGCCAGGTATAAGCTTCGTGTCACTTTCCCCTGCAGAACTCATTGCGCGGCAGTTCTTTGTTTTGTTTTTGCTTGCTTCGTTGTTTGTTTTTTCCAGTACTGGTGTTGCTAAAGTAACCCTGATTTCCTACTTACTGGCTAAATTTCTTGAGGATGAGTGCCTCAGGGATTCTTTCTCTGAAATTTATTTGTTATTACTTTTTTTGTATCACACTTTCCCTAAAATATCGGTATTCCATTTTGATGTAGGTTTATGGAGGTCTTTATTGATTTTTTTTAAGAAATATTTAATTAAACCTTTTGAATATTTTTGTTAGGTGGATTTTCCTGAAGGCTGTGGGCCAGATCTGTGACTTGGTTTTCAGAAACATCTATTCTGCTTCTCATTCCAAATTTCTCAGTTTTTGGCAGATAAACCTCAACATCTGTTGTCTTGAGTGTTAGTGTTTTCCCAGTCTTGTTATATAGCCTCAGCTTCCTGGATTTTTTTTTTTTTATTCTTTTCATTTTATTGGGTTTTCTGGAAAACATGCTCATTTTTCTACAGGCAGTCTGAGATGGTTTTCTTGAGGATTAGATCCAGTGAAGGGTAATCCAGTAAGAGCTTTCACACTCTTAGGTTGGTGTGGGAAGTAGCCCAGCCCCAGAGTGGAAGTCAGGCCCACATAGAACCGGGGTTCTGTCTGTCACACGCCGGCTCTCCAAACCCCAGAAGACAACCAAAACACTGTGAATCTCTGCTTCCTTCCAACAAGGGAAAATAAGGTCAAATAAGTAACCTATTTGAAATTACCCGTGAAAATAAATAGAAGTGCGAGTTACTATTATCTTACTGAAAAGCAGTTGGGACTTCCCTGGCGGTCCAGTGATTAAGATTGTATGCTCCCAATGCAGGGAGAATGGGTTCAATCCCTGGTTGAGGAATATCCCACATGCCATGTGGCATGGCCAAAAAAGTATTTAAAAAAGAAAGAAAAGCACCATCAGGCTGTAGAAAGTGATCCATCCATGCAGGACAGACAACAATCCTTCCGGTGTGCGCAGCTCTTCTCAAGTCTGCTTGGAAGTTCTCTTTTCCTGTTCTCCCCCTGCCAGTGTGTGATTCATTGCGGCTGTGGTTGATAGAAAGTATTCTATTGGCTTGGGGATGGTGGGAGAGAGGTAAAGACGAGGATTTTAAAATATATATCACATCAGAACTTGGCTTTCAAGTCCTTACTTGCAGTCAATTTTGAGAGGATTCAAAGGAGATTTATAAATATCATTGGGGGTTATACCAGGCACTAGAGAAGCTGATAGGATTTTGCTTAGAGAAGAAAGTCAGAGGTGAGATTTAATAGTCTACCACTTGTGATACAGATGGGATTAATAACCAAATGAGATTCTTTGTCTCCAGTGATTATGGGGCAGATGAAAATTGACTTTGGTTACATGATGATAAACTCCAGACAGTGAAAGCATGGTCTGGCATCCTTGCAGAGAGGGTTTACCTGCCTTGGGGTCTGGGGGGCGTGGGAATGGCTGCTGGAGAGGGCAACAAGACACTGGGTTCCTAAAGTGGGAAGAAATTCACATTACCCCTGAGCGGAAAGTGGAGTCTGGGGGCCCACCTGCCTCCCTGTTTTGTTGAGACCCGACCCTCCACAGGAACTGTTAGTCACAGACTGCTCGGTGGGAGGGTGAAGTCACCCTCTGCTGCTGCTGCTAAGTAGATCTCTAAAACCTGGGCAAGTGATTTACGCTGACCTTCCGGTATTCCCTCAACTTTTCAACAGCCACTTTGCTGTGCTTACATACATTAAGCTCTGCTCCAAGTGGTCTCCTGGTCACAGCATCAGCATCGCCCAGGAAGCTGCTGGTGAGAAATACAGATTCATGGGCACTGCCCAGACCTCAATCAGTGTCTCTAGGGCTGGCGTCCGAGGATTCTGCCTTTTAACAAGCCCTATGGGTGATTCTTAAGCATGCTAAAATTTGGGAATTGCTGAATTTGATTGCTCTTTGCTGTTTAAGAACTCATGTATTTATTTTCTTCAAGTTCCCACCCACCCCACCTCTTGGCAGCACACACCAAGAGTTGTGTGCTAAAATATTTCTTGCAGGATCGTTCCATTGTTTTATTTGTCAGCAAGCCTCGTAATAGTATTTATTAGAGTCCATTTTCCCCTACAATAGATTGCCAAGATCATGATTAAGAAGCTTATTCAAATGTATTTAATATGTTTAAATGGAAACAACCTGGAGATGTAATTGCCTAAATTTAATCATGGATTTAATTTGTAGCTCAGACCAGCCAAATGGATTTTCCCAGTTTTCAGTTCCCTGTTTGTACAAGGAAATTAAAAAGTATGGACTGGCAGGCTGAGCAGTGACCCTTTGAAGCAACAGTAGTAGTGTGCCCACTTATTCTCATCAACCACATCATCCTGCTCTGTGGGACTTGTAGTCCCAAAGTCAGACTAGAACAATGGGGGAAAAAAAGATAGCTCTATGAATTTTTTCAGTCAAAGGTTATACGTTATTGCTAGGCTTATTAGCTAACACATTGTTATGAGAATTAATAGAACAGGTTAAATATCCTGTTCTTAATTCTGCTTAGTTAAAAACAATGCCCTTGTTTTAGCACGCCATGTCCAGCTGCTCTCAGCCCACTAAACTGGGATGATCATTAGAAGACGTTGCATATGAATTTGATGCTGGCCAGCGCTGGTGAGGGGCCACTCGTGGTGGTGTCTCCATTCTCTCAGCGATGACAGGCGTTCACTGAGCTCTTTGCACTTGTCTTACACAAGCCTGAAGTCTGAATACTGTGTGCCCCACAGTGTCCCTCTTTAGACCCTGAAACCTCTGGGCTAGGTTTGACAGAGCAGCAGTATATCAGCCATGGTCTGGCAAGTCAGCGTCAATGCTCTCTCAGACAAAGATGAACAACAAATGTGCCCTGTGTTCTAATCAAAGTGGGCAATTTGCATGTGAGTGATGCTTTGCCCATCAAAAGTGCTGGGTTAGGGTGCATTGGGGTGGGCCACTTTCATTGCTCTGGCTGTGACAAGGACAGCAGAGTCTGGGTAACATGTCTGTCTTCTTCTCCCCTGGCTAATTACATAGGTACCTCCCAGTCCTTTAGAAGACAGTCAAGACATTTCAGTAGCAGGTCATACATATAATTACGCTGTGTGAAAAGTGGGCTACTTCTTCCAACCAGAAAGAAGCAGAAGAAAGAATACCTAGATCCCATACTCAAAAAAGAAGTTATATATCGTAGTTTTTGTCCATATTTTATTATGAAAATTTTCAAATATACAGAAGAGTGGAAATCAGTTTACAGTGAACTCGCTGTCTAGAATCTGCAGTTACTCTATTTTTAATTTTTCATTTTATTTTTAAATGTTTTCTTACTGTGGTAAAAGACACATGGCACAAAATATACTGTCTTAACCATATTGAACTGGACAGCTCAGTGGCACTGAGTACATTCATATTGGTGTGCACCTCTCACCATCACGCATCTCTTGACGTTTTCATCTTCCCGAACTGAAACTCGGGCCCCGTTAAACACTAACTCCGGGCTTCCCTCGTGGCTCAGTGATAAAGAACCTGCTTGCCAAGGCAGGAGAAACAGGTTTGATCTCTGATCCTGGAAGATACCCAGGCTGCGGAACAACGCAGCCCACGCACCACAACTGTTGAGCCTGAGCTCTGGAGCCGCAACTGTTGAAGCCCATGCACCCTAGAGCCGTGCTCCACAGCAAGAGAAGCCAGCGCAGTGAGAAGCCCAGCGCTGCAACTAGAGTGACCCCATTCAGCCCGCACAGCCAAAAGTAAAATAAATATATGAAAAAACACTAACCCCCAACCCCCCTTCCCCACTCCCTAACCCTGGCATCTACCAGTCTACTTTCTGACTCTAAATGAATTTCGCTATTCTAGGCACCTTGGGTAAAAATTGTTATATATATATATTTTTTTTTTACTACAATTGTTTTACTGTATGCTTATTCCTCTATTCAATTGTCAGTCCATCTTATTTTTTCAACAAGATGTCAGTTGCAAGCAGCAGTACACTTTAATTCTAAACCCTCAACATGCGTGTCATTAACTAGAATTCAATACTTGTTTTTTGTTTTTGTTTTTGAGGTGAAACTTTCATAAAATGAAGTACCTTAAGTATGTCATTCGAAGAGCTTTGCCAAATGTATCCATCTGTGTCATCCAAGCCCTATTCACATATAGAATATTGCTCATTACCCTAGAAATTAATTATGTATTCTGAATTGATGTATATGTATTGCTAGACCTCTGATGCTTTTCTTAATTTAATGAGGCTCCCCAAGGGCTTTACATGATAACTGTGGAGGCTTATATGTTTATCTTCTCCTTTACTTAAAGAAAATGACATGTTACTCAGTCTAATTGCCATCCTGCCTATCCTACACTCAGATCATGATTTCTTAAATTCTCTAATGCGCATCAGAATTAGTAGAAGAATGCCAAGATACATGGGCGAGCTTTATTCAACTTTCTCCCCTCACCAGCCACCTCCTATAAAAGTAAATAGACACATGCTGGTTGAGCCACAACTTGCTCTAGCTCATTGCGTCTCAGGTCAGATGGCCAGATCAGGAAGGCAATTGGATGTTCTGGTTCATTGCTGACAGTTGATGGTCGCTGGGAGTGCTGTGTTAAGAAGGATGCCGAGGCTCTGCCTTTACTTAGTGTGAAGGTACCACAGTTACTTGGTGATGTCTGCCACAGTAGAAGCTGGGACCACGAAGCAACTGCAGGCATGTCCTCCCTTTTGCCTACTAGACATGAGTGAGCTCCTAGAATATTCCATGTAGCCACTGAAAACCACTGCTAGCTCAACAGCCAACTGAAAAGGGCAGAAGGACACTGGATGAATCTCTGTCATAGTTCTTTTTTTTGTTTGTTTCTCTGGCCATGTTCTGCAGCATGAGGGGCCTTGGTTTCCTGACCTGCACCGGAAGTACGGTGTCTTAACCAGTTGACCACCATAGTTCCTATTTGTATCTTATTAAAATAATCCGTGCTGCTTTGTGACAGTCCTACCCACAAGCAGAATGTCTAAATGGGGTTTAAAAACACAGGCAGGGGGTAATTCCCTGGCAGTACAGTGGTTAAAACTCTGAGCTTTCCTGCCAGGTCTGGGTTCAATCCCTGGTTGGGGGACTAAGATCCCACAAGCCATAAGATGCAAAAAAAAAAAAAAAAAGGCAGGCAAAAAAGAAGGAAAAAAAAAAGAGGGAAAGATGGGGACTGATGCCTTCTATAATTCTAAGAATGAAAATGTGTCACTATTTGCCTTAAGGAAGATATACTCCAGGAATCACCCTTCTTATGCAAAGTGTAAAATTCTAAGTAGTGAACGATTTAAATCACTATTGCTGTGGGTTGACAATACCCAGTTCACTTTACTGCTTTTCTCTAAGAGGCAAATAGATATGGACGGGACAGGGTCAGTCAAGATTATTCTTTGTGCGTGGAGGCCAGGACCGAAGGGTGAGGAATCCAGCTTTGCTTTCATCTTTTTACTCACCAGCTTTATTTATAACACCTCAGCAGATGTCAAGACAGTGTGTTTGCTGCTCGTAGCTCGCTGCGATCCCTCTTCACTGCAGTGTTTCCCCAAGTGTGACTTGCTTGGCCCAAAAGCATTTTTCGAAGACTTGATTTTCAAAGCAGATACACACATACACACACACACACACATACATCAGTAGTAGTTTCGAAAACAAAGGTTATCACATTTTTCCAAGGCAGATAGATGAGAGAAGGGAGGATGCTGACATGGAGTGTGAGTTTATTTCGAATGCCAGGTCTCATAAAGATGACAGCCATAATGTGCTGCCAAATTGCAGCGTAGGGGAGCGTTGCAGGGTCGGTAAGGGAAGGCTCAGAGAAGAGCAAAGCTAAAAGAACCATTTCAGGGAAGTATGAAGTTGAAGGAGGCATGTCTGGAGGGTGGGCTTTCTTACCAAGTCTCCTGTGTGAACTCCTGACCAGAAATGCACAGGAGGGGAAAGAGACCCCACCCCCCGCCTCCTTTAAGGGAGAGCAGTTTTATTTCATCAGGATTGCTGAGGAATGCTGCTGCTGATAAGGCTACAGAAAATATTTCTGGAAGTGCATTTTCAGAACTTGGGAACAGAGACAGTCTGTCTGAACCCAGCTCAACTTTTCTTTCTTATCGCTTCTTAAAAGCATGTTATCTTTAAGAGCCAAATTAACATTTCATGATAGGGCTTCTCAGCAGCCCATACGTGGGCATCCCAGGGCTAGACAGGGATGACTAAGCAGTTTTGGAAAATGACAGCCCCCAGAGCTGCTGGCTGGACAGTCTCCTTGTCAACCACAGATGGAGGCTGTTCCTCTCTGGATGTATGTGCCTCTGTAAGCAGACAGCCCCTTGTTCCAGGGAAGGTGTGAGGAGTGTAATAGACAAAAGGAGCCGCAAACTATATTCTTATGCGAAGCCAGTTATCTGCATCAATGTGTTCAAAGTATGGTTCGTTTTCCATTTTGAATAGTGCATGACATAGAATTTTCTCAGTGCATTCAAGGATATCTTAGTAATATATCAAATGAACATATTAATAGTTATGTGCCCTGCTGGGCAGTATACAAAGTAAAACTCAAAAATAAATGAAATACTCATTACTTGAAAATGAGTTCTAATGCTTATATTTTTACCCCTGCTGCCTTTTTCTGTTATTCTTGACACTCTGAAGAATTTCAAGCACCGTATTAGAATGCACTGTAATGTTTTAAAATAGAGGTTTTCAGAAGCATACAGTTCCATGAAGTGAGGTAAATCAGTGTATTTTTCTGAGTATCTCTAGGATAAGAAGTTTCACCATATGGTTAAAGTATTTTTATAATCAAATGAAACTGTGCCCGTAGAAGATCACTTCTAGTAGATTTCTTAACTACGTATAAAATTAGATCAGAGAGTTGTAGGATGACCATTTTTCCTGGAATGTTTTCTGTTTGCAGGATAAAGGCACTTAAAATTTTTTTTTTCATAAATTCTCATATTAGATTCTTTTCACGTATGATTTTTCCCTTCTTTTTTTTTTAAATCACAGGTTAGCATTTTTTAAATATTGCCTTTTATCCAAAATTTTAATGTCTTTATCCTACATGGTTTCTGATATCAGAGAATACCAGAAAAATTTACAGAGGTGTACCTGTTGACTAGAATTCAAACAGCTAACATTCAGGGTTTATCAAGCACATGTACATGTGCTTGTGCTCACACACGTGCACACACACACACACGCACCTACACACACACGCACGCACCCACACACACGCATGCGCGCGCACACACACGCACCCACACACACACACACACACACACGCATGCGCGCACGCACACACACACACACACACAAGGTGAGATAAGTAGGCTGATTTCTGTGTAATTTGATGAATAGCACTTCTTTTTCTTACTGTTTCTTGAGAAACCCAAATAAAATTCTCTATATTTTACATGTTTTATTTTCTTAGACTCCAATTTTCCTTTTAGTGTATGTATGTAACTGTTTATATCTTGCAATGGTAAAAACAACTTCTAGGGTTTTTTTGGTAAAGGGAGTTTTATTATGCTTGATATGAGGTGTTTTTTTATACATATGATAAAATACTCAACTACTTAACCTATTTTCCAAGTTTGTTCCCCATTCCCCCACCTCTTCATGGGAGTTCATACAAGTGAAACCTAGTTTTTTCCATTCCATCCTCTAAAAAAGGAAAAAGCATCATTGCCACTGCTCTTTAGCCATTATTTTAGCCATCTCAGTCATAAAAGGGACAGATAAGGAGACAGAGAGATCAAAAAAAGAAATCATTCACAAATCAGGCATATGAACCACAGGGCTTGACCTTAAACAAGCAGGCATAACAGCCAGGAAAAACCTAGGTTTGTTAAGGCAGCTTTCTTTAACAGCTTGTATGCATTATTTGAGCTTCCCTGGTGGCTCAGATGTTAAAGAATCTGCCTGCAATGCGAGAGACCTGGGTTTGATCCTGGGTTGGGAAAATCCCCAGAGGAAGGAATGGCAGTCCACTCTGGTATTCTTGCCTGGAGAATCCCCAGGGACAGAGGAGCCTTATAGGCTACAGTCCATGGGATCACAAAGAGCTGGACACGACTGAGTGACTCAGCACACACTTGCATTATTTTAAGACTTACCTAAGTCTTGCCTGCATCTTCATACTGATAAGAACTCCAGTGACATTTCTGAGCACTTTTCACTGAACATGGTTACTGCCCCCTTTCCCCCACCTCTGCACCACTACCCCACCGCCACCACCGTCGCCCTACTTCTACAGCTGGGTGACTCAGGAAGACTTATATATTTTTTTGAAGACTTCTAATGTGGGTTTTCTGTCCGATGTACTTTACCAACAATCCTTCCAAAGGGGCTTGGCAGCCCCAACTTTGAACTGGATGGCTCCGCTTTCCCTGTCGGGTGCTTCACTTGGGGGTGGAGGCGGGCCCTGAGCCGCGGCAGCCTTCTTGCCCTCCGACAGGCAGAGCTGAGAGGTGGTTGCCAGCTGGGATTTGGTACATACCCATGAGGACTTTCATCCTAAGGCATTCTCTGGGTACTTAGACAAAAGAGATTTTTGTGCTTTGAACTCTCATTTGCCCATCTTGACTATATTTCTGTTACTTTAAAGAACATATTTTAATCTGTTTGCATTTCTCTCAATAAAGGTATTGTTTCCTTGAGTCCCTGCCTATCCAGAAATATTTCTTTATATATTTGCAAGTTCAGTGTGTCTGTGAGTGGGTTGGTATACATAATTCTGCTTGGATAGAATATTATGGACAACTCTAATATTTTAAGTAAAAAAAAATTTAAAAGAATAGGTAACAAATTAAATATAAAAGCAATGATTGCTTACATTTGCCTATATATCTTCCTTTTATCTTACATAGCCTTCACGGTACATACAAATTGCAAAATAATAGGATGTAACTTTAAACAGCTTAATTTGTAATTTTAGCTTCTTTCCCCCAGTTTCTTCAATTTATTTCTTTTTTCTTCAATTTCTTTGTGCAACAGAATTCTAAGGTTTAGGGGAAATGAATGCATTCTTTTGTTTCAGGAGTAGGTGCCTGCTGTCCATGGTAAACATGGCAGTTATCTTTCTTCCTCTGAGATAAAATGGCAGGCTCTGCCTAGGTGTTCCCCTCTACAAGTATATATCATTGGTTTTGTTTGCATTCCATGTAGTACTAGGAAAGAATGAGGTCATACATTTTGAAAGTGCAGCATATTTTGTGGATTTTCTTTCTCCATGGCTTCTTTTTGAGTCTGATTTTTTTTTTCTTTTCCTTTTCAGGTCTCAATTATACTTTTACACAGAATCTCATAAATTGTGTCAGTTGAGGACATGGTTACAGATAATAAAAGTGATTTTTAAAGCCACTAAACAAAAAGAGATTTTTCTAAGCCCCCAAAACAGTTAACTGTCTGTTTAATTCAGTGCCTTTAGAATGTAATGTGTGCTCCTGATATTTAAAGCCATATGATCATCTGCAAATAATCAAAAGGGAAGACTCTTCAAAGAATCCAGTCCATAGGCAACATGCATTATGTTATTTAGTTAGCTTTGACAGAGTCATCTAGGTATTTGAACATTATTATCTACAGGAATTCTTTTTCTTTCAACATACAGATTCAGTTCAAACTTGTGAAACAAAGAATGTTTTCTATTTGACATGAAGTATCTCAACTTAATCCCTATTTTACTTCATTATACAGGCATTGAGCTAATTAGTTTTTGAGAAATAAATGATAAATAACAACTGGTAATTAGGCACAAAGGCTTTGCAGGGATGCTGCGTTGCCATTGACTTTGTTGCAAGGGCCAAGAATGGACTCTTATCTAACACTCCGAAAAGAATTGTCCAAGGAGACGCCCGTGGTGACAAAGCAAGAGAGAGACTTGATTGGGAAGGGGTACCTGGGCAAATAGCAGCAGGGTTAAGAAACCCAGGAGGACTGCTCCACCACGTGGCTTGCAGACTTTGGTTTTATGGTGTTGGGATTAGTTTCCAGGCTGTCTCTGGCCAATCACTCTGATTCAGGGTCCTTCCTAGTGGTGTGCACATCACTCAGCCCACAGGGAAATCCTCCTCCAGTGAGGAGGATTCCAGGAGGTTGGTAGGATATATGAGCTGGAGTCTCCTCTCTCCTTTGACCTTCCTGAATTCTTCCAGTTGATGGTAACTTTTTAGTTCCACATTCCTTACTAGGACCTCCTGTTTAAGATAACTCATGCAAGTGGTTATCATGGTGCCTGGTCAAGGCAGGCGATATTTCCCCCAACAGTCAGTGTTTCCCCTAACAGCTTTGCCCTGAGAGACTTCACACTCATGATTCATTTAGGGAGTCGGGCTGGAGGTCCCTTTCTTCTGTGACTACTTCCAGCTGAGAGTGGTTATAGACCTGCGTCTTCCCGACCCAGGGATTGAACCCATGTTTCCTGCATTGCAGGCAGATTCCTTACCAACTGAGCTATGAGGGAAGCCCCATAGACTTGCCTGTAGAGTAGAAGTCTCTGTCCAACCTGATCTAAAGGTGTTCACTATGGCGCCTGGCCATGGCGGGCAGTTCCAGTCACTGATTTCCCTAGCAATTTGAGGGAAAAAATTGAGGCTATCAAACTTTGCATTCCCATTTTCTGGGCTACAGGGAAAATACCAATTTTTCACAATTATGGTTTGCTAGAAATAAGTTGTGAAAGATAACATGATATGCTACCTCCTTAGTTGTGGAGACAACTAGCCTTGAAGGGCTTATTAGTTCTGTGAACAGAAGTCAAGCATGTAAAATGTAGATTAGTAATTACACATATTAGAACATTTCCAGATCATAGATATTTTAATATTTTCTTTCCATAGAAGCCAATAGTCACATTATTATTTTATGGTACTTAAGAAAACTGCATGGGATAGAAAAAACAATTACAGTCAGTTTCATGGAACATCCAGATGGATTTTGTTTTTACTCAGCTCCACCATTGTGATGCAGTGCTTTTCCCAGAACAAAAACCATCTTTCTATTTAATAAGTGGTTTCTCCAGGCTTCACTTTTTTTTTTCTTTTCATCTCCCTCCTCCTATTATACTTAAGTGGTATCATATTCTCAAACAATGAATAGTCTTTCAGTGATTTCATATGCATTCGTTTTATTTCCCCATTTTTAAGGATAGAGGGCATAATGCCTTCTTGTTGATAAGAGTTCTTTGGTCAGTTTGGTAAAGAACATACAGAAGGGACATTTTCCTATATTCACATGGTAATGCTTTTTAAAAAAAATTAGCTGCGCTGGGTCTTAGTTGTAATACACGCAGCAAGATCTTCGATCTTGGCTGTTGCATGTGGGATCTTTAGTTGCAGCATGTGGAATCTTCAGCTGAGACATGTGGGATCTAGTCCCTGACCAGGAATCGAACCTGGGCCCCCTATATTGGAAGCATAGAGTTTTAGCCACTGGACCACCAGGGAAGTTCCCAAATGGTGTTGCTTTTAAAAGCTGCATATGCTCTGGAAGAGTAGGGATTTCCACATTTTAAATTTAATGTTTAGTTTGATATATTAACATTTTCCCATGTGAATAGATGGAGACAGTCAAGTCAGGCACAGGAAGCCACAGGATGTTTCTGGATGAAGATTTATAGGGAGAAATCAAAGAACTGATAATCTGTGAAGAGGAGCTCATGATTCAGTCTTGGTATTGGGGAGACTCACAACTCTGTGGTCTAAGAACCCTGTCCCACAGTTCCTAGAGCTTATCTGTTTGTTTATGTTATATTGGTTTCCTGCCTTTCTTAAGAGTTTGTGGGTTTGGGCAAAATAATATTTTTTAAAGGATGGATTGCTTTAGGAATTTAAACTTATTTATTAGAATGCCCCTGGATATTCTTGTTGTCTTAGAGCAAAATGCATCGTTTTGAAGGAGGACTGATATCTTGTTTTTGTCATTGCTTCTATGCTCTCCATGACTACAGAGACGGATTTACGTAGAAATTATTTAGGACTCTTTTTTTTCTTAATGGTTTTAAAATACTCAAATTAACGTATGTGAAAACATAGCCTTGAGCTTAATTTTATGACCCATACATTTTGAATATTTAAAGTTAGGCTAATAAAAAAAAGCAGTAGGTATTCCCAGGGGTTTAATTTTATTCATAGGGCGAGAGTTGAAGGTTTATGAGTTTTACAACATTTCATTAGGGAAATTTTACTGAGGAAGCAGAGTGGAATATATACCAGGTTTATCCCACAGGGGCAAAATGGAACCCTCAATAGAATTTGTTTACACGTCCTGATTAACTTGATTGCTTACCTTGTGAGGAAACAGTATGCAAATGATTTTATTTTCTGGGTTATCAGACCAAGAAAGAGACAGAAAATAACTTTTATGACAGAGCAATCTTTGCATCCGCATGTTACATCTTTATAAGAACCTCTTGAAAGGCAAGTGGTACAAGATGACTGCTTCTTTGATAATCTAGACACTAGTCACCCAAAAGAAATAAGATACTTTGCTTAATATGCTGCTTTTATGGTGCATTTGGGAGTATAAGTGCTATTTTCATGTCTCTCACTATATAGAGAGTAATATAAGCGACTTTTAAGGGGAAATGACATAAGCGACTTAGCAGCAGCAGCAGAAGCAACATGACAGAAGTGGGGTTTTTTGTTGTTGTTTTTTTACATTTTGATTCAAATTGCCTTTCACCTCCTAGGAATCTTTAATGAACTGATTCTTCTGCCATGTCCTTTGTAAATTTTTATTTATTTGGCTGTGTCAGGTCTTGGTTGCTGCATTCAGGATCTCCGTTGTGTCCTGAGGATCTTTCGTTGCAGCTCGCAGGCTTCTCTCCAGTTATGATGCTTGGGCTTGGTTGCTCCGTAGGACACGGGACCTTATTTCTCCAACAGTGATTGAACCTGTGTTCCCTGCATTGGAAGGTGGATTTTTAACCACTGGATCACCAGGGAAGTCCCTTGCTATATCCTTGAAACTGGAGATATATATATATATATATATATATACATATATATATATATATGGCTCAGCTTTGACAAAATTCGAGTGCCAAATCGTCTCTATTCACATCACCAAGAGAGTTTTGAAAGTCATTGCTATGAGCTGGTGGTATCCTCATCAGAAAGGTTAAACGGTCAGGATCATCTTTCAACTTCTGTACTTCCCATACCAATACTTGAATTTTATGTTTGTGTTTTGTCTAAACACTTTACTTTCATACCCTGCCATTAAACTTCTATGTATACTTTTCTGCCTCTTTGCTACAGTTTGAGCATCTGGGCTAATTTTACCATGTGAACACTGACCAGAAATTGATGTTCTTTAGGTATTTTTGCATCCCTATAACTCATTAAACTAAGTATCTTATTTATCAATCCAAAAGCATGGGATTATTTTTATTTTAAATTTCAGAATTAGCATGTACTTTAAAGAGTTTCTATATTCTTCCTGTGCAAAGTTTAGCAAGGTTTATATATGTATAGAGTATTAGGTGGCCTTCCCCAATAACTCAGATGATAAAGAATATGCCTGCAATGCAGAAGACCCAGGTTCAATCCCTGGGTTGGAAAGATACTCTGGGGAAGGGAATGACAACTCCCTCCAGTATTCTTGCTTGGAGAATCCCATGGAAGAGGATCCTGGCTGGCTCTCCAGGACCCAAGGGGTCGCAAAGAGTCAGATGTGACTGAACAACTGCCACTTTCACTTTTTCACTTTCAGAGGATTAGGTACCAGAAAATACAATCTGCCAGAGGTGTTCTATTATCCTGTGGTTTGAAAGGCAAGTCTAATTCTACAGAATTGCAGGCAGGAAGAGAGATTACACAAATATGCCAGTCATAGTTTGACATCAGAATCTTGTGTTAACACTTCCCTCAAAACGTGAGAGAATAAAGCACTAATCTTGATCCATAAGTTCCTATTAGTGTTTTGCAGAGCAAAAGTTTTCTCTTGTATTTAGACCAAGTCTTCTCGGTCACAAGAGGGCAAAGGAGAAAATGGACCTGACGGTTAGGGTCTGTATCTCTGCCCAAAACAGCTGCCCTTGTCATGAGGACTATGACTTTCTCACCTCATGAGTTTGGCCCTAAATACGGCTGAAAGGTGCCCTTTCTGCCTGCTCTGCTGTTCAGAAATGATCACACCCGGTACTTCTCTTTCATGACATGTTTGTGGGTTTCTGACAATACCAGTCCAGCAGTTTTTCATAATAGGCAATCACTTATTTAGTGGTTCTTTATTTTCACTCATCTAGGGAAGAAAAGTTGAGAAGTCCTACAGAAATACCCAAAAGGAAAAACAAAACCAAACAAAATGGCTTAATTCTTGACGCTTGTGATTTACAGAATCTCCTTTCATCTGTCACATAAGAAGTATAAATGCCAGGTTAAATTTTTATTTCTGGTCCGGTTCCTCTGACTCATACTTCTGCCCTAGAGTTAAATCTAATGGAAAAGACACTTACTGAAAGTAAATGGCATGTTTTTATCTACAAAAACTGTCCTCTTCCCAACACAGATCAATGTGGATGTCTGCTAGCAGTTTCTGTGGATAGACATCAAATGCTGGTAGCGATCAAACACATTTTTAAACAGTCTTATTTATATTTGGCTCTTCATTATATTCTTTAGAAAGTCATGTTTCTATTTTAATTTTATCTTGCATATCTAACCATTCAGCCCAGCACACTAAAACTTAAAAAAGGTATAATTTTTACTCTCTAGTACCTCTTGCCAGTACTCATTGTCTAGATCTTGTTTGCAATGAGGTATAGCAATAAACATTAAAAGCTTTCATGAGATGAATATGAATATGTTTGAATGTCCTGACACACTTACATTAAAAATGGAACAACAGAACAGAGGAAACACACTGGAACCATGTCAAGATATTAATGAAACCTCTATACTAAGAGAACTTATTGGGTAGCCTATTAAAGAATTGGTTATCTGTAATCCACTCCTACTATTTCTTAGACATCAATCAATGTGATCCTTAGACTCCTTTTCAGCTCTTGTCTCAGTGGGGAGGACAGGAGGAGAGAAGGCCGTATATAATAAAACCATTCCTCTCATCCTTTATACAGACTACCTAGTAATATCATGGCAAAGCACATGCAAATGCAACTAGCTGCATTGCTTCTGCATAATAGTAACTAACCGACTAGTAACACCAGAAGGCCTAATGTCAAGATGGATCTTTTGCAAAGCAGACAACATGATATTGAGAGCAATCACACTCTTTTCTTTAGGGTAAGTGATGACTGTTCAGGTTCAATACTTACATTTGCTTTATAAGAAGTGCACTGTGCTCATTTGTTTTTTTGGCATGGAAGGATGCTTTAGAAGATCACTTCATTCAGTACTTTTAAATCACTGGCTAGAGATCATGATTTACATATATATTTTCATAAGCATTTACCATAACTCATTCTGTTTAATGGCCACAACACTTTCCTATAATCATTTTGAGACTAAAGTGATCTTCTGCTGAGACACTTGCTTCTATGACAACTCAACATAATGGTGTCTGGTAAAAACACAAGGCTCTTCTTTTCCATTTTCATCAAATTTCAAATGAATTAAAGACATCTGCTCACCAGAAAACGTATATTAAGAATGCCTGATTGTAATGTTTGATGGCAAATTCAGACTAGTACATGGATCTAAGATTATAAATATGATTTTCTCTGTCTAGTTGGATATCTTAATGTAGTCTAATGACTGAAGAATAATGGCATTTATTGATTTCATGTTCACATCTATACACATGAGTGCCTCTGGGGGGATGCTGGCTTATGTGTACTCACTCTATAGAAGTGAGTACAGATGTTAGCTTTTTAACATGAAATATTGAAACTACTGGAGACAGTCTACACAGAAGGGTCTAATTACTTTGCTTCAAAAGTATATCCAAGAATATTTAGATCAAAAAAAAAATTTTTAAGTCATCTCATTCACGTGCTCCAAATGGTCCTTCAATGATCGGCTGCTATATAACCACCATTTGCAGTCCTAAGTCTAATGAGCAAATCGGTATCCAATAATGAGGGTGCATGTATGCTAAGTCACTTCAGTTCAGTTCAGTTCAGTTCAGTCGCTCATTCGTGTCCGACTCTTTGCAACCCCATGAATTGCAGCACGCCAGACCTCCCTGTCCATCACCAACTCCAGGAGTTCACCCAGACTCACGTCCATCGAGTCAGTGATGCCATCCAACCGTCTCATCCTCTGTCATCCCCTTCTCCTCCTACCTCCAATCTTTCCCATAATCAGGGTCTTTTCCAATGAGTCAGCTCTTTGCATCAGATGGCCAAGGTATTGGAGTTTCAGCTTCAACATCAGTCCTTCCAATGAAAACCCAGGACTGATCTTCTTTAGGATGGACTGGTTGGATCTCCTTGCAGTCCAAGGGACTCTCAAGAGTCTTCTCCAACACCACAGTTCAAAAGCATCAATTCTTCGGCGCTCAGCTTTCTTTATAATCCAACTCACACATCCATACCTGACTATTGGAAAAACCATAGCCTTGACTAGATGGACCTTTGTTAACAAAGTAATGTCTCTGCTTTTTAATATGCTGTCTAGGTTGGTCATAACGATCCTTCCAAGGAGTTAGTGTCCTTTAATTTCATGGCTGCAATCACCATCTGCAGTGGTTTTGGAGCCCCCAAAAATAAAGTCAGCCACTATTTCCACTGTTGCCCCATCTATTTGCCATGAAGTGATGGGGCCAGATGCCATGATCTTAGAAAAACTGCCATGATTCAGTTTTCTGAATGTTGAGCTTTAAGCCAACCTTTTCACTCTCCTCTTTCACTGAAGAGGCTCTTTAGTTCTTCTTCACTTTCTGCCACAAGGGTGGTGTCATCTGCATATCTGAGGTTATTGATATGTCTCCCAGCAATCTTGATTCCAGCTTGTGCTTCTTCCAGCCTAGCGTTTCTCATGGTGTACTCTGCATATAAGTTAAATATGGATAGATGATACCTGCTATTATTGTGAGCTAATTTATGGCAATCATTTAAACTCAGCAATTAAGGTTTTACTTTGCAGAGGCCCCTAAAAACATGTTACACAAGTTATGAGAATGTGGAAAGAGGAATCTTTTGTTATATCAGCCACATTGCATCACAGGTGACTGCCAGCTCCTCCTTTCTGGCAGAAGGAAGATGAACAGAAGCCAGAGGAATATGGCAAGTTAGGTATTTACAAAATAACTTCATTAACATTGGGTTGGCCAAAAAGCTCATTTGAGTTTTTCAGTAATATGGAAAAACCCAAAAAAACTTTGGCCAACCCAATAATAGAGTTGATGGTTTTGTTTTATTAGCTTCGGCTCCCTAAGAAGCACACTGAAATAAAGATTCAAAAACAAGTATTCATCTGGGAAGAGAATGAAACAGCGAAGGTAAAGTGGGAGAAAGTAACAAGGAAGAATGCCTTATCAAACCATTGGAGCTTAATTGCACGCAAGCAGCTCCATGGCACATTTTATAGTCATCATATGCAGGGGCGAGGGAGCTGACATGTTTATACACCAGCCCCTGGTAGTCACCAGTTAAGGATCACACCTAGCGGTTTGTTATTTCACCACCTCTTCTGCAAAGGGGGACGATGCAGCTCTGACCAGCCGGGGAAGTCCTTACATAAAGAAATGCAGAGTCTGTATGCCCAGTGGTAAGAAAAACAAGAGCATATAAATGGGCACCAGAAGTGTGTTTCAATTACTTATTTGTATAAGGTTTTTTTTTTTTTTTTTTTAAATTTTATTTTATTTTTAAACTTTACATAACTGTATTAGTTTTGCCAAATATTTGTATAAGGTTTTAATGAGAACCTTTCTGGGACTTTCCTGTGCTCCAGTGGTTAAGGATCCAAGCTTCCGACACAGAGATGCTGGTTTGATCCCTGGTTGGGGAACTAAGATCCCACATGTCTCATGGTGCAGCAAAATAATAATAATGATAATAATAATAAAGTCTTAATGAGAATCTTCCCAAATATATATTTTTGAAGATACAAAGGTTTATATTGACGTTTGATGTGGAAACAAACCTAGTTTTCATAATGAAAAGCTACGGAATTTTAGACAAGTTTCCCAAACCATTCATCCTTGAGTACTGGCTTCTCAATGGACCCACAGGACCATCATCTTTTATCAGTTTCACTTCACGTGCCTGATCTCTCTGAAACTGTGGGGGAACCTGACTAGAGCTTCACCCAAGTTCCCTTTCTTTTCATTCTCTTCTCTAAACCTCCTAAACTACTTTGCATATCAATAGGTTATCCATGAACTGGCAGGGTAGAGTTTATTCCATTTATTATTCTGCTTCACACAGGAGGAAACAGGTAACTCGTCTGCTTCCTGATCCGTCTGGTAGTGCATGCACTTGCAGCTTCAGTCCTTCTGTTATATTGCTGATCATTGGTATTCCTCTGACATGTACCATGTATACATCAGTCTTAATAACTAAGGATGAAAAGCAACCCAGAAATCTTCATACCTGGTGCTTCATTTTATGTGGGCTCCCTGAAGGGACAGGCTTGTAGCTGTGCCCACATTCCTGTGAAATTAATGTTCCTTTCTCAGATTCCTCTTATTCTATTTATAGCCACGGGGCTTCAGGTTTATAAGAGTCCAGAAAGTTCTGAGTAATGCACAGAATTCTACATACACAGCAAATGCAACCTTGGCAAAATGGAATCCCTGGTGAGAGAAAAACAGAGAATCAACAAGCCATTGCTTTTATTGGAATAATAAAACTGAAGCAGTTTGTGTCTAAAAGTGCAGTAAACTAGATTTTTTTTTCATGTAAATTCTATAGTCAGGATATAATGGGCATTGTCATGAAATTTGCAAATGGAGAATTACAGTATTTTGGAGAAAACCTCTCAACACTCCTTCTTCCTTTATTTATTCATTGAAATGTACCTACTTTTATGAATGGTTGATCAAGTAAAGTGGAAGTCCAACTCTTTGAGACCGGTCCTATGTCCATGGAATTCTCCAGGCAACAATACCAGAGTGGGTAGTCTTTCCCTTCTCCAGAGGATCTTCCTGGGTCTCCAGTATTGCTGGCAAACTCTTTACCACCTGAGCCACTAGGGAAGTCCCAAGACATGGGCTTACATGGAACAGTATTTCCTGTGAGCAGAAAGACAATTTGTGTATGTCTACCAATACATTCCCTTCTCCAGTGGACCGCATTCTGTCCACTGGATAATCCATTCTGGATTCTCCATCCACAGTGAATCCATTCTGTCCAGCAAATCTGGAAAACTCAGCAGTGGCCACAGGACTGGAAAAGGTCAGTTTTCATTCCAATCCCAAAGAAAGGCAATGCCAAAGAATGTTCAAACTACCGTACAATTGCACTCATCTCACACGCTAGTAAAGTAATGCTCAAAATTCTCCAAGCCAGGATTCAGTAATACACTTCCAGATGTCCAAGCTGGTTTTATAAAAGGCAGATGAACCAGAGATCAAATTGCCAACATCCACTGGATCATTGAAAAAGCAAGAGAGTTCCAGAAAAACATCTATTTCTGCTTTATTGACTATGCCAAAGCCTTTGACTGTGTGGATCACAATAAACTGTGGAAAATTCTGAAAGAGATGGTAATACCAGACCACCTGAACTGCCTCTTGAGAAACCTATATGCAGGTCAGGAAGCAACAGTTAGAACTGGACATGGAACAACAGACTGGTTCCAAATAGGAAAAGGAATCCGTCAAGGCTGTATATTGTCACCCTGCTCATTTAACTTCTATGCAGAGTACATCATGAGAAACGCTGGGCTGGAAGAAGCACAAGCTTGAATCAAGATTGCGGGGAGAAATATCGATAACCTCAGATATGCAGATGACACCACCCTTACGGCAGAAAGGGAAGAGGAACTAAAAAGCCTCTTGATGAAAGTGAAAGAGGAGAGTGAAAAAGTTGGCTTAAAGTTCAACATTCAGAAAACGAAGATCATGGCATCTGGTCCCATCACTTCATGGAAAATAGATGGAGAAACAGTGTCAGACTTTATTTTTCTGGGCTGCAAAATCACTTCAGATGGTGATTGCAGCCATGAAATTAAAAGACGCTTACTCCTTGGAAGGAAAGTTATGACCCACCTAGATAGCATATTCAAAAGCAGAGATATTACTTTGCCAACCAAGATCTGTCTAGTCAAGGCTATGGTTTTTCCAGTGGCCATGTATGGATGTGAGAGTTGGACTGTGAAGAAAGATGAGCGCCAAAGAATTGATGCTTTTGAACCATGGTTTTGGAGAAGACTCTTGAGAGTCCCTTGGACTGCAAGGAGATCCAACCAGTCCATCCTAAAGGAGATCAGTCCTGAGTGTTCATTGGAAGGACTGATGCTGAGGCTGAAACTCGAATACTTTGGCCACCTCATGCAAAGAGTTGACTAATTGGAAAAGACTCTGATGTTGGGAGGGATTGGGGGCAGGAGGAGAAGGGGATGACAGAGGATGAGATGACTGGATGGCATGACTGACTTGATGCACAAGAGTTTGGGTGAACTCCAGGAGTTGGTGATGGACAGGGAGGCCTGGCATGCTGTGATTAATGGGGTTACAAAGAGTCGGACACGACTGAGCGACTGAACTGAACTGAACTGAACTGATACATTAAGGGAAAATGAGTGCAATCATTTACTTTTACTATATTCCCATTCATTTTTCACCATATTAAGAACTTTAGAAGAACTCCATATGGACTATACTATTCCTAAGATTTATTGAGGAGAGGGCATTTTAGTCATATATAGAACCTACTATAAAGTATTGTTTTGGCTGTTTAAATGTAATTACATATTTTCATTGCAAGAAAAGTTTATAGACTTATGTAACCATATTAAAGAATATTATAAAATTCTGTCTTCACTTGGTACTATATTTGGCTTAAGGATAAGAGCTGGACTTTCAGGATAGAGTGTACATGGGATGGATCATGATCAATTAATGAAATTACCTGGTCATACCCATTTATGCAACCAACCAGTGAAAAAGCTGCATTGTTCACAAGCTTGAATGTGACTCTTTGAATCCCATTGGCCCTTGGATCTGTGGGTGTGTTATCTGCGCCCTGGTAGCTCTTTGACAAAGATTTAACATTCTTTAATTTCTTTCTCTCTGGCCATTATGGATAGTTTATATTTCTGTTCATTATACCGTCTTATAAGCCTTCAGAATCAAGTCATTCCTCATGAAGTAACAAAAAGGAAAACATGCCATTTGCAATGAATTGCAGTTAAAGCTGGCAATTATGTAAAGTAACACTTAAAAAGGGGACCCTGGTGAGAGACTCAGTGGCTGTTTCAGGGCTAGCATTTGTGATGGTGTGGACATTTGCTCTCAGCCATATTCATGATACTGGTAATTCCTATCCCACTGAGGCCTTTATGTCTTCATTCAGCAACCGTTTGGTAAGGGACATATATCATAGATAAAACTGACATTGTGTGTTTTGCTTTCATACTTCGGTCAGTAGGTTAAGTCACACAGAACCTAGCTTTGAGATCACTCCTTATTTAAAAAATTATTTTTAATTGAAGGATAATTGCTTTACAATATTGCATCGGTTTCTGCCACACATCAACATGAATCAGTTATGGGTACACATATGTCCCCTCCCTCTTGAACCTCCCTCCTGCCTCCCAGCTCATCCCACCCTTCCAGGTTGTCACAGAGCCCTGGGTTGAGCTTCCAGAGTCGTACAGCAACTTCCCACTGGAAACTTACGTGTGTCCATGCTGCTGCCTTCCCTCGTCCAGCCCCCCGCCCTCTCCCCTCCCATGGTCATATGTCTGTTCTCTGTGTCTGCATCTCCGTGGCCCCCTTGCAAGTAGGTTCATCAGCTCCATCTTACTAGAGTCCATATAGATGTGTTAATATCTGATATTTGTTTTTTTCTTTCTGAAACTTATTTCTCTATAAGTCTCTTCTGACTTATAAAGATCTCTCCTTTTTATTTGTTTATAGGTGTAAAAGAAGTTCAGGTCTTAATTTACACTTTTTTAGTCTTTTACAATATATATTTTTGATCCTGTGAGTTGTTTGTTCATTTGCTTTGTTCACTTTTCTATTGATTTTTGACATGTCTTTCATTTCTGTTACACGTATGTCAGATTCAAAGGCAGTGAGTGTCATGTAATGAAGACTCTGGCCTCCATCACCCAACAAGTTTCATTTATAATTCCAATTATTCTCTTTCCTTCCAAACTATTTTGAAGCAGACTCAATTCATTATAGCAACTGTAAATATTTCTCCATGTATTTCTAAAGCATAAAGCCCCAATACCAAAATTGAAGCCTAAATTAATAATTTATTAATGTAATTAAATGTTCAGTGTTCAGATCGTCTCTTGAAAGTTTCATTTTGTTTGAATCAGCATCCAAATAATGTCTATGCATGTGATTAGATGAAATATTTCTTAAATCTTGTTTTAGTTGTAAGTCATTTCTTCTAACTTTTTCCCCCTGAATTTTTTTTTTTTTTAGAAGAAACCAACTTATTTATTCTGTAGAGTTTGCTTTAGTCTGGATTTTGCTATAGCACCTGTGTGATGATGTTTAAAATGCTCCTCTGACTCTGTGCTTCCTGTGGATTGTTAGGTAGATTTCACTTCTTGGAAAGATTACTACATAAGTGGCAGCAGGAGGCATGTACTGTCTGGTTATCCAGTTTTTTGTGAAGCAACAGTGTGGTGGTTATTGTCAAGTTCCATTTATCCATTAGGAATGGCAGAACGATTGTATTCTAATTTTGTTTTTCCTGTCTTGTTTATTAGCTGGGATACTTGTATAAAGGCCCTGTTTCTACTATTTAGTGATTCTGTAAGATTTTTTATATAGGAAGGGCAAGATCAAAGCTTAATTGTTTTCCTTTGTAATCAAATATAACAACTTGCCTCCCTCATACTTTGTAATGGTGATTGGTAAAGGTTTCTTTGGTTATGTTTCATTTTATTTTGTTTTAAAAATCATTTTGAACTCACAGAAATAAGCATATTTGCTCTGTTTTGATCTTTTCCAGTTATTTTTTTTTTAATGATGCTTAAATTGTCCCATTTGAGAGATCAGTGAGGACCCCTGCAAAATGGCTTCTGAGTCTGGGTGGTTTACACACCAAATTCATATCTCACATTTCTGGAGGCTGGAAGACTGAGATCTGGAGTCTAGCATGCTTGGGTCTGCGTGAAAGCCCTCTTTGTCAATGGCCACTTTTCTCTCTGTGTCCTCATGTGGCCAAGGGAGAAAAGAAGAAAAATCACTAGTGATCCACCCTCAAGATGTCATTCTGACCTAGTAACCTCCTGCTGCTGCTGCTGCTAAGTCGCTTCAGTCGTGTCCGACTGTGCGACCCCACTGACGGCAGCCCACCAGGCTCCCCTGACTCTGGGATTCTCCAGGCAAGAACACTGGAGTGGGTTGCCATTTCCTTCTCCAATGCATGAAAGTGAAAAGTGAAAATGAAGATGCTCAGTCGTGTCCGACTCTTCGCAACCCCATGGACTGCAGCCTACCAGGCTCCTCCGTCCATGGGATTTTCCAGGCAAGAGTACTGGAGTGGGGTGCCATTGCCTTCTCCAGTAACCTTCTAAAGGTTCCTTTCTAAATGCCACACATTGAGGGTTAGAGTGCCAATGTTTGAATATCGGCAGACACAGTTTAGTACATAGCAGTCATTTTGACACAATACTAGGAGTATCAGTTTCTTTGCTTTCAGGTAGGTAAGATATTCCAAGTTCATTTTATACTTTTCCTATCCCAGCACTGGAGTTAGCTAATTCTGCAAGGAGCTCTTGTTCTCTTTAGGGGGAAATGGTCATTAAAAGCCAAAATCTGGGCACTAAGAGTGCTCACTGCTTTTGTTTTGATCCTTGGTTTGACGCACGTATGACAGACAGAAGCAGGATTTTTTCAGGATAAACTATATTATGATTTTATAAATACACATCAAACTCAAATTCAGGATTGGTTTTTTCTTTAGCCTCGTTGATTTTATATCTGTATTCCTTTTCGTTATATTAAAAGTCATCATTTTTAAGGTAGCCATTAGTTGATCACTCATTTGGAAAATGACTCTGAATAACAACAAATCCATGCTACCTGCAATATGATAGTGAAAGTTTAAAGCACGTTTGTAGTTCTTTTTTATTTTCCATAAGTTACATACCCCAATGGACATTTATAGTAGTATTAAAGTGCTGTGTATTAAAAGCACTTTGTATATTATAAACTATTCTCTGTGTGCTGGTGATACTAGCTGTACTCTACTTTGGGTTTATTTGTTTTATTTTACTTTCAATTGCTTGAGATTGCTTATTTAATTCAATTTTTATCACAATTATGTAAAATATTTATATGGTTGATTCCAAAGTAAAATTCATATGGTATATTCAAGTAAGTCTTCTTTCTATCCTTTTCCTCTCTCTCCTCCTCCCACACATAAATAAGTTTTCAAATTACAGTTTATGCTTTCTTTAATAGAAGCAAAAACATATGTGTGTATTTACACCTCCTCCCCAGTTTTTAGATAAATGACAGTATCTACTCAGTTTTTTCCATCTACTTTCTCCACATAACTAAATACCCTGGTGCTTCCTTTGTAATAGCACATGTAAACATTCCCCATTCGTTTTTGACAGATGCATAAAATTCCAGTGTGTGAATATATCGGACTCAGCTGCTAAGTTGTGTCTGATTCTTTGCAACCCCATGGACTGTAACCCACCAGGCTCTGTCCATGTAATTTTCCAAGCAAGAGTACTGGAGTGGGTAGCCATTTCCTGCTCCAGGAGGATCTTCCCAACCCAGGGATTGAACCTGCATCTCCTGTGTCCTCTGCATTGGCGGGCTGATTCTTGACCACTGAGCCACCTGTGATATGGGCTTCCCAGTGATGCTAGTGGTAAAGAACCCGCCTGCCAATGCAGGAGATGTAAGAGATGTGGGTTTGATCCCTGAGTCAGGAAGATCCCCTGGAGGAAGGCATGGAAACCCATTCCAGTATTCTTCCTAAAGAATCCTACAGAAAGAAGAGCCTGGCAGGCCACAATCCATAGGGTCACAAAGAGTCAGACATGACTGAAGTGATTTAGTACACATGTACCTGCGATATATTAAATTGTTAATAAATCACAATTTAATAAAGCAGTTCCCATTAGATGGACAGTTGGCTTGTTTCCAGTTATTTGTTATGAAAATACTGTTCCAATGAAGAACTTTTAATATGCCCAAAGAATTTTTCTACAAGTACCTTTTAATTTCAAATATAGAGCCATTTTCTCATGGCTAAAATTGGAAGGTGCAAAGACAAAAATGAATATTATCTATAATCTTACCACCCAGAGATGGTGACTGTTAGTTAACCTCATCCTTCCAGCTTTTGTTCTGTTTGCAAATACACACAGCCTTAAGAGCACAAGAGACTAAGATATACACAGCATCTTGCAGCCTTTCTTTCCATCAACATTGTGGTTTAAGTATTACCAGTGTCAAAAACAATTCTCCATAAACATTATCTTAATGTCTGCACAATATTGTCAGATAATTAACTTTTCCATAATATGTATACACATTATGCCTTCTGATACACATTGCTCTGTTACAATTAAGGAAAGACATTCTGATTTGTACTGTAAACAACAGTGCATTTATACCTATGCTGGCTGCCTGGGAGACCTCTTTCCGATTGTAATCCAGCATATGTGGAACAGAATCTGAGATTCTGCATTCATAACAAATGCTGAACAGTGCTGCTGACCCCTGAATGGCGTTTCAGCTAGTACAGGAAGATGATGATGGCCCCGTAGTTTATTTTACTTCCTCAAAGACAGGACAAGGACTTCAGAAAATGAAAAGACACCCTACTACTTATATTTATTGAGTTTCTAAGGCATCTTCTAAGGTGAAAGTGAGTAGACACCCTAGTTCTTATATTTATTGAGTTTCTAAGATACCTTCTGAGGTAGAAACTCAGTTTAGGATATTTTAGCCAAATCCTAAATAAAATCGGACTCAAAGACAGTGTGACCTCTGGATGTTCTTTCTTCCTCCTGAGAACTTTAACTGCATGGACACTTTTGTCTGATGTTTCAGTATCTACTCTTAGGTCTGTTAGAGAGATGTTACAGTTCAACATACAAATATGGAAGGTCTTTGCTGTGATAAGTCAGGGAATAATCTGCTTTCTCACTCTGCTCATGTGTTGCTGAATTAACCCCAAACTGTGTTGTGTTTGAAGCCCTTCCAATGAGGCAGGTGGTGAGATAAGACCTGATAAGACTCCAGAATTTGTGTGGAAGACATGTTTTTTGCATCTCTTTCAAGGCCCATGTTCCCAAAATTTTATTATCCAAATATTTGACTGGCTGGTTCTAGGAAAACGTGAGTAACAAATTATAGCTGTTCTCAAGGATCTTGGATTTCAGGAGGTCAAACAGGCAAGATATTTCGTAATTATAGAGCTTTATGGAATATAAATGTCCCTAGTATGTTACAAGCAGTTTAACAGAGTGGGGAATCATAATTCATTATTGTAGAATGTTTTTCCAGGAAAAGTGAAAATGAGGTTTAGGAAAAAAAGAAAGTGAGTCCTGAAGGTTTAGAGGTAGAAAATAGAAAGAAGAGGGAAAAAGCAAATTGGGAACGGAGAGAAATCTGGGTCTCGAGGATACAGGGGGAGAGTATGAGAGACAGAGTGTGGGTGTGGGTGTGGGGTGGGGCTAGGGAGCATTGTGTTGTTGAAGGAGAATGAAGAAAGTTGTAGAGGTAATTCTAGGCCTTATTAACCCAGCTTAAACTTTTGAAATTAATTGTTAAGACTTTGGGAACTTCTTAAGTTTCTAAACAGGGAATGTCAACCCCCACTCTCCAAAAGACACAAAAACTTTAAACAAAAGCCACTCACTACAGCTTGGAAAATGAGTTCCTGAGTGCATATCTGAAGGATGAAAAGACTGATTCAGGGCTCTGGAGAGGTTAATAATGACTAACATTTATGAGTGTTTATATCGGTGCTGGAGAAGGAAAAGGCAACCCACTCCAGTATTCTTGCCTGGAGAGTCCTGTGAACAGAGGAGCCTGGTGGGCTGCCATCTATGGGGTCATACAGAGTCTGAAATAACTGAAGCAACTTAGCATGCATGCATGCATTGGAGAAGGCAATGGCAACCCACTCCAGTGTTCTTGCCTGCAGAATCCCAGGGATAGGGGAGCCTGGTGGGCTGCCATCTATGGGGTCACACAGAGTTGGACACGACTGAAGCAACTTAGAAGCAGCAGCAGCATGTCAGTGCTAGACACAAGTTCTGTTTTGACTTACTAAAATGTATCATTTAACTCCTCAAACAACCTGTTGAGGTGCATGTGTTTACTAAAATCATCTCCACTTACATGTAAGTGTGCTGTACCAAAAGTGGTTGAATTACACTTGTGAAGCCATGGAGCAAGACAGGTGTAGAAGCATGATCTGATCTCAGGTGGTTTGGTCCCCAGGTTAACTCACCTCAATACTGGAGTGTACATGCTTCCCCATGCAGTCTGAAGATGAAGCAAGCGGGCATAGCTCTTTTGCTTAAAGTTGGTCAATATGTTACATATTATTCTAATTCAGTGGGGAGTGGGGGTTTGACACAGGGGCTAGTGAAATTATTAAAAAAAAACGTCATCCATAGCAGACATTCCAAAGAGATCAGATGCTTCTTAGTGAATGCTATTTAAGAGTGGCATCTGGTTGTCACCCAGAGTATTATGAGTAGGATTTTTATATATATGTTCATGTTGGTGCAAGTGTACTAACATTTCTACCATGCCCAGAATATGTGTACATGTAGTTCCTTTAAGTTTTACCCAGGCAGTGCCATGTTACAGCAAGGTATTATTTTCATCAGCCCATTTCTAGCAAGTTAATCACTATTAAAGTAGGTAGAAACTCACCTGATTAGAATAGATTTTGAAGATTGAGAGTCAATATTCCAGATTCTCAGAGCCTGACAGACCTGTATAACTTTTAAACATTAATCTTTACTTCTGTAAAAATGTTAAAAATAAAATACGTGTCAGTTCTGTTCAGTTCAGTTGCTCACTCATGTCTGACTCATTGTGATGCCATGGACCGCAGCACTCCAGAACTCCCTGTCCATCACTAACTCCCAGAGTTTACTCAAATTCACGTCCATTGAGTCGGTGATGCCATGCAACCATCTCCTCCTCTGTCACCCCCTTCTCCTCCCACCTTCAATCTTTCCCAGCAGCAGGATCTTTTCAAATGAGTCAGTTATTCGCATCAGGTGGCCAAATTATTGGACTTTCAGCTTCAACATCAGTCCTTCCAATGAATATTCAGGACTGATTTCCTTTAGGATGGACTTGTTGGATCTCCTTGATGTCCAAGGGACTCTCAAGAGTCTTCTCCAACACCACAGTTCAAAAGCATCAATTCTTTGGTGCTCAGCTTTCTTTATAGTCCAACGCTCACATCCATACATGACTACTGGAAAAGCCATAGCTTTGACTAGACAGACCTTTGTTGGCAAAGGAGTGTCTCTGCATTTTAATATGCTGTCTAGGTTGGTCATAACTTTTCTTCCAAGGAGCAAGCATCTTTTAATTTCATGGCCGCAGTCACCATCTGCAGTGATTTGGGAGCCACAAAAAATAAAAAGTCTGTCAATGTTTCCACTATTTCCCCTTCTCTTTGAAGTGATGCGATCAGATGCCATGATCTTAGTTTTCTGGATGTTGAGTTTTAAGCCAATTTTTTCACTCTTCTCTTTCACTTTCATCAAGAGGTTCTTCAGTTCTTCACTTTCTACCATTAAGGGTGGTATCATCTGCATATCTGAGGTTATTGATATTTCTCCTGGCAATCTTGATTCAAGCTTGTGCTTCTTCCAGCCCAGCATTTCTCATGGTGTATGCTGCATATAAGTTAAATAAGCAGGGTGACAATATACAGCCTTGATGTACTCCTTTTTCGTTTTGGAACCAGTCTGTTCCATGTACAGTTCTAACTGTTGATTCTTGACCTGCATACAGATTTCCCAGGAGGTATTCCCATCTCCTGAAGAATTTTCCACAGTTTGTTGTGATCCACACAAAGGGTTTGGCATAGTCAATAAAGCAGAAGTAAATGTTTTTCTAGAACTCTCTTGCTTTTTCAATGACCCAATGGATGTTGGCAATTTGATCTCTGTTTCCTCTACCTTTCCTAAATCGAGCCTGAACATCTGAAAGTTCACAGTTCACGTACCTTTGAAGCCTGGCTTGGAGAATTTTGAGTATTACTTTGCCAGTGTGTGAGATGAGTGCAATTGTGTGGTAGTTTGAGCATTCTTTGGCACTGCCTTTCTTTGGGTTGGAATGAAAACTGACCATTTCTACTCCTGTGGCCACTGCTGAGTTTTCCAAATTTGCTGGCATATTGAGTGCAGCACTTTCACAGTATCATCTTTTAGGATTCGAGATAGCTAACTGGAATTCCATCACCTCCACTAGCTTTGTTCATATTGATCAACGAACAATTAATCAATTGTTCCTAAGGCCCACTTGACTTCACATTCCAGGATGTCTGGCTCTAGGTGAGTGATCACACCATCGTGGTAATCTGGGTCATGAAGATTTCTTTGGATAGTTCTTCTGTGTATTCTTGCCACGTCTTCTTCATATCTTCTGCTTTTGTTAGGTCCATACCATTTCTGTCCTTTATTGTGCCCATCTTTGCATGAAAAGTTCCCTTGGTATCTCCAATTTTCTTGAAGAGATCTCTCGTCTTTCCATTCTATTGTTTTCCTCTATTTCTTTGCATTGTTCACTGAGGAAGGCTTTCTTATCTCTCCTTGCTATTCTTTGGAACTCTGCATTCAAATGGAAACATCTTTCCTTTTCTCCTTTGCCTTTCACTTTTCTTTTCATAGCTATTTGCAAGCCCTCCTCAGACAACCATTTTGCCTTTTTGCATTTCTTTTTCTTGGGTACGGTCTTGATCACTGCCTCCTGCACAATGTCACGAACCTCAGTCCATAGTTCTTCAGGCACTCTATCAAATCTGATCCCTTGTATCTATTTGTCACTTCCATTGTATAATCGTAAGCGATTTGATTTAGGTCATACCTGAATGGTCTAGTGGTTTTCTGTACTTTCTTCAATTTAATTCTGAATTTGGCAATAAGGAGTTCATAATCTGAGCCTCAGTCAGCTCCCAGTCTTGTTTTTGCTGACTGTATAGAGCTTCCCCATCTTTAACTGCAAAAAATATAATCAACCTGATTTCCATATTGACCTTCTGGTGACGTCCATGTGTAGAGTCTTCTCTTGTGTTGTTGATAGAGGGTGTTTGCTATAACCAGTGTGTTCTCTTGGCAAAACTCTGTTAGCCTTTGCCCTGCTTCATTCTGTACTCCAAGGCCAAATTTGCCTGTTACTCCAGGTATTTCTTGACTTCCTATTTTTGCATTTCAGCCCCCTATAATGAAAAGGACATCTTTTGGAGGTGTTAGTTCTAGAAGGTCTTATAGATCTTCATAAGAACTGTTCAACTTCAGCTTCTTCAGCATTACTGGTCAGGGCATAGACTTGGATTACTGTGATATTGAATGGTTTGCTTTGGAAACAAACAGAGATCATTCTGTCTTTTTTGAGATTGCATCCAAGTACTGCATTTCAGACTCTTTTGTTGACTATGAGGGCTACTCCATTTCTTCTAAGGGATTCTTGCCCACAGTAGTAGATACAATGCTCATCTGAGTTAAATTCACCCATTCCAGTCCATTTTGGTTCATTGATTCCTACAATGTCCATGTTCACTCTTACAATCTCTTGTTTGACCACTTCTAATTTGCCTTGATTCATGGACCTAACATTCCATAAGCCTCTTATATCCTTCTCCATCAGAGGGCAGATAGACTGAAAACCACAATCACAGAAACCTAACCAATCTGATCACATGGACCACAGCCTTTTCTAACTCAATGAAACTATGAGCCATGCTGTGTAGGACCACCCAAGACGAACGGGTCATGGAAAGTTCTGAGAAAACGTGGTCCACTGCAGAAGGGAATGGCAAACCATTCAGTATTCTTGCCTTGAGAGCCCCATGAAGTATGAAAACGCAAAAGATAGGACACTGAAAGATGAACTCCCCAGGTCGGCAGGTACCCAATATGGCTACTGGAGATCAGTGGAGAAATCAGAAAGAATGGAAAATACATGTGTATGTTCCAGGAAAAAATTGGCATATATAGAACTATATATTGAATAAATGTTACGAGTATAGAAATAGAGATGCATTTTGACACATGCCACATTTTCTTTTATGCCTCACCATTTTTCTAAAGGTAAAACAGGACCCCAGGAACAACAGAATCAACTCATTTATTCCACCTTGGGCAAGTGACTTATCTTCTTTAAAGTCCCCATTTCCTCATCTGTACAATGGCAATAATAATGCTTACTTTGCAAGACCATTCTGAGAAAACGCATGTGAAATAGCTGGCACATCATGGGCATCCGACCAATTGAAAATTGCTAATTTTGTTTTTCTTCCTTGACACTACAGTTATATTGCCAGTATTTTAAAATCCTGAGATTACTTTTCAAATTGCTTTGCTGATTACAAGCTTTCCAAATGAAATAATTACTAAAGAAAAGTTAATTATCAGTGAAGAGTTTAGATTTTTAAAAGGGAAAAACAAACACACCGCTATACTATATCTCTGTTGAAGAGTTAGCAGTTTACTTATTAAGACAAAATATATCTTTTTTTAAGACAAAATATATATTTTTCAATTTTAAACTATTTTTTGAATATATATATTTTTAAGACAAAATATTAAGACAAAATACATCTATATATATTAAGATAAAATATATCTTTTTCATAAAAGAGGCCAACTTGACATCTATTAGCTTTGACCATTGCTTGAGCATTGGAGAAGGAAATGGCAACCCACTCCAGTGTTCTTGCCTGGAGAATCCCAGGGACGGTGGGGCCTGGTGGGCTGCCGTTTATGGGGTCGCACAGAGTCGGACACGACTGAAGCAACTTAGCAGCAGCAGCGGTGTATACATGTTAATCCCAACAGGGCATGGATTTTAAGAGTTCATGTTCTCATTTTTTTCTTGACTCTTGTAACATAAACAATCACCTGTGGTAGGAGCATTTGCTTTTCTTTGAAGCTAGAATGAGCGAAGTCCCTCCAGAGGAGAAGAGCACTTGTGCACAAAGAGTAGTAGAAGCGTATGGAATTGCACATAAGCTTTAAAAATTCCATTTTTTAACTTAAACATTTAGCAGATATAGTTTTGTCATTTATGGATGATTTCTGTGGAAGTCTTAATTCATAGAGAAGCATTATTGCCGCATAATTATGTCTCAAGGTTGTGGGAAAGATGGACAGAGATTGAGGAATTAGCATTGTTATTTAGATTTGAGAACGAGGGGCTGGTAAAGCCACACACTGCTTATGCTATTAGCATAAGAAATGGTGGTAATTTCAGGTTTGTTTACTACCCAGAAACAAGAGAGGGAGGGCTCCCAATTGAGGATTCCCGCTCCTTCCAAAAAGCTGCAGGTGTTCCAGCAAGGGTTCTGCCTTCCCTCTTGGCTGTCATTCCCATCAGGCTGGTTCTAGAGACTGGGAGCCACTGATGCTCCAAGGACATGAGGTCACCTGCTGAAGGCTTCCAGTCTGTTGTGACAGAATAATTGGCCCCTGGTACAAAAGAAGCATATGCTGCTGATTGTGAGAACTCTGCCGCTTGATGTCAGGAAGCGAAACCGTCAGCAGAGTCGTGACGATCCCTCTCCACTCACCATTCTCGTTCTAACATTTATAGTCACTTCTCTTCTATAGCATAATCCCGGTGTTATATTTTCCTGCTTTGATACTTGTGCCCCGCTGCCCCCACCTCTAGTATAATCTGTGAACATATTGAAGCATCGTTAACTGCAGCTTCCTGTTCTTGCTCTGTGGTGATATATCAGGCCATCTGTCAAGAGTGACATGGATGCAGATGTCCAGGCCTGAGTAGCTCCATTGTTGGCTGTCTTGTTTATGGCCCAGGCAGCCGTGGGTAGGGGTAAAAGGGGAGGACTGAGGATTTGGCAGAACTCATCCAGTGTGAAGACAGGTACCCTCTCCACTACTCTCACACAAGGAACTCTTTAGGCAGAACCACCAGTGACGGATCTTCAGGGATGGAGCTGAGAACAGACAGGATGAGTGCACATTCACCTGCCATCATTCAGATGCTCTCTACCTGACAGAGGGGTGTCTTAGAAAAACCGCATTGGCTCATATGTTGTTCCCCGAAACTTTTGTGTCCAGGACACTTGTACAACTGCCTTTCCAAATTACCCTCAGAACAGAAGATGGCAGTAGGAGAGCTGAAGTCCCCAGAATTGTGATATTGTTTCTTGGATTGGAAGGGAAGAAAATTCAGTTGAGGGATGGTTTGCTGTTTCCCTGTCCTTGACAATCCTGAGGCTTCAGAGAATTCACTGCTGCATCCCTTCACCGGGGAAATGAACGGTGAAGGGTCCTCCGTGTACTTGTAAAATTCAAGGCAGGGATGTTACATGAGCTGTCTCTGCCCTGAAGTTAATGTCTTTCGTGAAAGGTAGTGTTTTTCACATCTGGAAAATGTTTATATTAACCTTCTGTCCCCAAATCACCATAAAGTTTTATCTTGCCTATTTAAAGGAAATTATGCAAATACATATTTAAATTCTCCTTTGTAGTTTATTATTGTGAAAAATGAAGTAAGTTGTATGAAATAAGTGCCTTCTTTTGTGCTGGGGTAGACTGTGCCAATTGGGTTAAGAAACACCTTCATCCTTATAGCTAGAATATTTAGATGGAATACCAGAGATGAATGACATTTGTATAAGTTTATAATCCAAGAGCCATCGTTTCTGGACCTTCCTTATTTTGGAGGTCAGTGTTAAATATTTTTTTCAGTTCAGTGTGAAAGTGCTTTCTCATAACAATGAGTTATTAATCACTGTCTTCACTATAAAAATAAAATAAACATCCAACAAGAAAAATAGCTAAATCAGTCTTTCACCCCAACCTCTACTCACCCCCCAAACAAGTTGACTGTTTTTTTTTTTTTTTTTCCCCATACAAAAAAACTACTCTTTGGTTCTTTCATTGTCTGTTTCTTCAAACTCACATAAGGAGAAACTAGACACAATTCATGTTTACAGAAATCAGACACTTCTGTTTTTGGTCCCCTGCCATTTCTCTCCTCCATGGGACAATTTCTTACTGGATTTCTTGCCAAATGAGAGTAGGAATGGAAAGGCTGTCAGGAGCCAGGAAGCCCATTTGAGAAAAGACAGATCAAGGTTTTTCATTTTAGAAAGCCTACAAAATACAGAACAGCTTACAGTTATGTGCTGGGGTGCTTCCAGCCGACACTTTTATTGTGGTCTGTTTTATTAAGTTCCACTGATGGGCCCAGCCTGTGGGATGGCCCTCAAGTGTGACAGTGTCAAACGCTCCTGGTGGCAGGCTTGACGTGGGCTGATGGCTCCTTCCATTGAGAGAGTATCTTGCCTTTTGCAATAAAGAGCAGAGCAAAGCCCCTGCTGAGTGACAGCCCTGTGAGCTGCTTTTGTTTTGAATTCTTAACACTGGATACCCTTAGAGGGTAGTTCATACAAGAATTCCTTTAGAATTCAAAAGGCAAGAGGACAGATTGAAGATGAATTTACTGGCCATCACTCTGTGTGTGTCTGTGCGTGTGTGTGTGTGAGAGTCGTGTCCAACTCTTTGTGACCCCATGGACTGAAGCCTACTAAGCTCCTCCATCTACAGAATTCCCCAGGCAAGAATACTGGAGTGGGTTGCCATTTCATTCTACGGGGGATCTTCCTGACCCAGGGATTGAAGTCTCATCTTTTGAGTCTCCTGCATTGACAAGTGGGTTCTTTACCTCTAGTGCCACCTGGATTATCACTGCTCTCCCTTTAAATGACAGATGGAAAGGTTATTTTTTTGTTGTTGTTATTTGGTTTTAATTTTATTGAAATATAGTTGATGAACAATGTTAATTTCTGCTGTACAGCAAAGTGACTCAGTTCTACACATGCATACATTCTTTTTTATATTCTTTCATATTTTTTCCATTATAGTTTATCATAGGATATTGAATATAGTTCCCTATGCTACATAGTAGGATCTTGCTGTTCATCCATCCTGTATATACTAGTTTGCATCTGTTAATTCCAAACCCCCAACCCTTCCCTCTTTGACCTCTCCTCTACCTGAGCAACCACAAGTCTCTTCTTTGTTCTGAAAGTCTGTTTCTGTACCATGCACTGTGCTAAGTTGCTTCCACTCGTGTCTGACTCTTTGCAACCATATGGACTGTAGCCCGCCAGGCTACTCTTTCTATGGGATTTCCCAGGCAGGAGTGCTGGAGTGTGTTGCCATTTCCTTCTCCAGGGAATCTTGCTGACGCAGGAATCGAACTCAAGTCTCCAATACTGGCAGGCAGATAGTTTAACACTGAGCCACCAGGGAAGGCTTTCTGTTCACTATGCTTGTTTATTTGTGTCATTTTAGATTCCACATATGAATGATATGTGATATTTGTCTTTGTCTGACTTACTTTGCTTAATGTGATAATCTCTAGGTCTATCCATGTTGCTGCAAATGGCATTATTTCATTGCAGCTGGAAAGTTCTGAAGCTTGCTGATTACATTATTAAATAGTCACTGACCTAAGTCTTTAGAGAGAAAGTAGCCACGACTTAGGGCATGACTATTTTTGGCTCTAAGTGAATACAAGAATATTAAGAATTTCCTTACATTTTTATCCATAGCAGATGTTCTAGTGGAGAAAAATGGAATAGTAAACAGTGTAATCCCCATAGAGCTGAAATTAGATCTTATGGGAAAGGAAAAGTTCTCCTTGTTAACATATGAAAATCTGTGCATATTTGCTCTCTTTATGGTCATTATCTGGGTTTGATGCTCTCACTGGGATGTCAAGAGGAGTCTTGGGGAATGGGGATGATTCTAGCAGTGCCTGCTGTTCCGTCAGTGGTGGGATGGATGAGTCCAAGCCAGTCATCTCAGATGGGAAGCAGAGACTTCAGTGGCATCCCTATCCCACTTTTCCTAGATCTATCAGAAATCATAACTAGGAAGCCAACTAACCTTGGAAGTGCTGAAGGGGGTGGTGACATTGTGACATGCCACCTGAATGCCCCAGAGTGAAGAGCATGTCACCTCAACGACTGCGAAGGCTGTCAACTGACCACAGAGTTAGCAGTGATGCTCAGAGCCACGGAGCACACTGGGCCAAGGTGATGCCTTTCTTGGGTGGGCACATCCAAGGACCGATCTGTGTGCTGGTTATCTAGTTATCTAAGTTATCCAGTTATCTAAGCACCTAGTTATCTGAGCCCAAATCAGAATGCCTAACAGCCATTCTAGCTCTGGAAGCAGCTAAGGTCAAGTCTGCATCACTACTCAACCTCTCCCTCTGCCCACTCCTTTTTGAGGCGACCATCCCAAAGTCTGTCCTTAATACACACGATGCTCTAAAATTCGATCTCTGTCACAGACAGATCTCCTAGATGGATGGGGAAACAAACAAACAAACTAGTGATAGATATCATATTGGCTCAGTGGGTAAAAGAATCTGTCTGAAATTCAGGAGACACAGGAGATGTGGGTTTGATTCCTGGGTCAGGAAGGTCCTCTGGAGGAAGAAATGGCAGCCCACTCCAGTATTCTTACCTGGAGAATTCCATGGACAGAGGAGCCTGGTGGGCTACAATCCGTAGAGTCACGAAGAGTTGGACGTGACTGAGCGACTAACACTTTCACTTTTCATTATGAAGGTTAAGGTTATAATTTAATGTCACACTCTTTCTAGTCAATAAATATTAATGCATTCAAAGAAAGAATATATATATGCATATGTATAGCTGAATTACTTTGCTGTATACCTGAAACTAATATTGTAAATCAATTATAATCCAATAGATAAAAATTTTAAAAAATTGTACAACTATACTTCAATTAAAATAAATACTTACTTTTTTTTAAAGTTTACTAGACCATGGTTTTAAATGATGTGCTTAGAAAATAAATTAAACTCCATAGTCATCTTCCCAGGGAGCCCAAGCTGCAGCCAACAGGCAACCAGGCACACTGAGGGCTCTTTAACTGGATGATTTGCAGTTTCAGTTATGATTTAGTAGGACTGTAATTAAAAAGCAGAGACATTTGCCAACAAAGATCCGTCTAGTCAAAGCTACGATTTTTCCAGTAGTCATGTATGGATGTGAGAGTTGGACTATAAGGAAAGCTGAGCACCGAAGAATTGATGCTTTTGAACTGTGGTGTTGGAGAAGACTCTTGGGAGTCCCTTGGACTGCAAGGAGATCCAACCAGTCCATCCTAAAGGAGATCAGTCCTGAATATTCATTGGAAGGACTAATGCTGAAAGTCCAATAATTTGGCCACCTGATGCGAAGAACTGACTCATTTGAAAAGACCCTGCTGCTGGGAAAGATTGAAGACGGGAGGAGAAGGGGACAGAGAATGAAATGGTTGGATGACATCACCGACTCAATGGACATGAGTTTGAGTAGACTCTTGGAGTTGGTGATGGACAGGGAAGCCTGGCATATTGAGGTCCATGGGGTCTCAAAGAGTCAGACACAACTGAGTGAGTGAACTGAACTGAACTGAATGCTGTTTTACCTGTGATAGGTCCTGTTAGCAATACAAGCAACCTCACAGCTAATATTAAAAGGAGAGACTTGTGATGTGAATTTATAGAAAGAAGGTCTCAAAGCTTTATCTTTACATCTGGGATCAAGCATTATCATCTGTTTGGATTGGACAAATCGAAAGCCTCTATTCTGTTTCGTGAGAAGTATATTGGTTTTAGTCTATGCAGAAGTTTTTACAGTTTTGGAGTTATGTGTATGACCCTATACATTTTTGCCTTTTAAAAACTTAGATCCTTTGATTTATGATTTTGAAGCATCATTGCCTTCTTTATTAGGACTCAGTGATGCTGCCAATTCAGGTATCTACAGTGAAGAGCAGTGGTGGCGAAGATAAATGAAAACAATGAATTATCCAAAATCTTTTTTTTTTCCCTAAGTACTTTTTCTTACATTGGAATACAAACGTCTTATGGAATGCACCTTTAGGTGGGAGGGGGCGGTTCAGGATTGGGAACACGTGTGAATCCGTGGCAGATTCATATTGATGTATGGCAAAACCAATACAATATTGTAAAGTAATTAGCCTCTAATTAAAATAAATACATTTAAATAAAATAAAATAAATATATATAATTTTCAGATAATCTGCCTGTGGACTATTGAAAAAAACTATATTTACCTTTGTCTCTTTCACTAAGAAAGTTATAATCAAATATAGTAATAAAGGATGAAGCACAACCTTGCATAAAAGTCAGTTTTGATATTTTATCAGTCACAAAGGATACTAAGAGGCACCAGAGGGGCCATGGGGTCAAGACAGTGAATGGCTAGTGGAAAGATATTGGCGGGGAAAGCAGCTTGCATTTTTCAGATTGCATTCAGAATGTGCTTGGTGACTACAAACAGAATGGAAGGAGATGGCTTCTCAGGTGGTGCAAATGGTGAAGAACCCGCCTGCCAATGCAGGAGATGTAAGAGAGAAAGACCACAGATTCGATCCTTGCTTTGGGACGACCCCCGGAGGACGGCATGGCAACCCATTCCAGTATTCTTGCCTGGAGAATCCCATGGACAGAGGAGCCTGGTGGGCTACAGTCCATGGGGTCACAAAGAGCCAGACACAACTGAAGTAACTTAGCAGCAGCAGCACACACTCATGGTTATTGCATGTATGAAAAATCTTAACAGAGCAACCATTTAAGCCATTTGATTTTAAATATTCGCCTATCTTCTGTTGGAATTTTTATTTATTTGCCTTTTCAGACTTGTGAAAAATAAGGACTCTGGCCAAATAAATTTATATGGACTTTTTTTTATTGAAGAAGAGTTAAATTTAAATATTCTCTTTCTTCACTATGTTAGTAGTGAATAATGATATCTCAGTGATAATAAGAGCTACATTTCATTGCATATATTGCCTCTGCAGGCCCAGTGCTTGTGTATCTACATATATGTTCTCTTGGATTCTCCAGAAATCTTGGGAAGGGCACGTTAACCCCCTGAGATGCTAAGGTTCAGAAAGTTTGGATGAGTCACCGAAGGTCACAGAGCTAGAAAGGAGCAAGAAAGGTATTCAAGATCAGTCTGACTCTGCCATCCGTACTTTTTCCAAAATCCTGAATAGTCATGGATGACAGCTCTGTGTCCTCTGAAAGAATAGAATCCACTTCAAGTAAAACCCCGGTGTGTTGGTTCAGAGATGGGAAACCATCGTCTGTCTCATTTCAGTGAATGCTCTTCATCCAGTTTAACTGTCAGACCAGGCATGTGACCACTTTTGTTTCTAGAACCTCTGTGTCTGTGTTTAAGGAACTCCTTGTTCTCTTTGGAGGCCTCTATGAAGCGTCAGCCTACCCCTCGCATGGCTTCATTTCTTGACATGAGTCAATGCTATGCTTTATGGGAATGCCTTAATTTCTCTGTTTCGGTATAAACAATTGTGTAATCGTTCTAATACATGCCAAGGAGCAGGAGTTCATTCATCCGAAAATATTGGCTCACTTTGCCAGGCAATGAGTGTAGAGTAGTAAAGAAAATAGACATTGTGCCCACTTTCCTGATGTTACTTCTTTATACGAAAAGAGGTAAGCACCATGATTTCTAGAAGCCAGTTGATTATAATTTGCTCCAGCAAATTCATCTGTGAGCGGTTAGCATTCTTAACCTGAGCACATTTTGCAATTAGGGGAATTTACTTCTAAGGAAATTTCTCATCTCTGCCTTGAAAAAAATGAAACATGTAATATTTTTTTTATACAATGGAATATTTCTCAGCCATAAAAAGAAGTGAAACTGGGTCATTTTTAGAAATGTGGGTGGACCTAGAGACTGTCATATAGAGTGAAATAAGTCAGAAAGAGTAAAACAAACATCGTATATTAATGCATATATATGGAATCTAGAAAAATGGTATAAGTGATCTTATTTGCAAAGCAAAAATAGAGACACAAATGTAGGGAACAAATATCTGATGCCAAGGGGGGAGAGAGGGATAGAGTGAATTAAGAGATTGGGATAGATACATATACACTATTGATGCTATGTATAAAGTAGATAACGGATGAGAACCCACTGTCTATCACAAGGAACTCTACTTAATGGGCTGTGGTGACCTGCATGGGACGGAAATCCAAAAGGGAAGGGATATGTGTATATGTGTAGCTGATTCACGTTGTTGTACAGCAGAAACAAACACAAAATTGCAAGGCAACTATACTCCAATAAAAATAATTTTAAAAATACATGAGTAAGTATAAAGTACTATGGAAATAATAGGGTTTGAGGCATATATTTGCCTGTTGACATGACTTAAAACTGTTAATTGTAAATTTCAGTGATTATTGCATATATTTTATATAAAGTATTAAGATACACAAATGATTGTGTAAGATACACAAATTATTATATTCCCCTTTATATTCAGTCCTTTTGCTCCCCAAATGTTGTACATCTGTGTTTAACCCAGTTGATATAACTAAGATTCACAAAGACCTAGACAGCTTAAGCCCTAAGCTTTTGCAGAACTGTTTCCAAATATTGGGTCATCCTCCCCAGCATATTAGCTCGGATTCCTGCCACGTCTGCAAAGAACAGATTCTCATTATAATTTCATCCAAATTTCAGTGTCATCCTTCCTATTTATTGGAGTTGGATTGGATTCACGACCACCACCCCTACCATCTTGATGTGTGATTTTGGCCCCTTGTTGAGTGCACCCCTGAGACTGTTCCTGGAAATAATTTTCCTCTACATGTGCTGACTGCCTGGGCTGTTCCGAACATGTTTGGGAAGAGAGTTTTGATGCTTTGGGTCTGTGGATTTGGCCACGGTGTGAATAGCTGGGTCGTGTTCCTGGCCTCAGAGGAACTTGGAGTCTGGCCTACGAGGTTGCTTGATGAATACAGTCATGGAATTTGGAGCTGAACGAGGCCTTAGAGACAACCTTGTTCAACCATTTCAAACAGATGCAGACCCTCCAGAGCCAAGAGAAGTCAAATGATTAACCCAGGGTCTCAGAATGAACTTGTAGCAAAAGCCAGACCAGAATTCAATTCTCTTCTCCAAAGACCACCCTCTTCCATGGCTACATGTGTGCCCATTGTGTCTGATTCTTTGTGACCCCATGGATGTAGCCTGCCAGGCTCCTCTGTCCACAGGATTTTCCGGGAAGAATTCTGGAGTGGGTTGCCATTTCCGTGGCTCCATACACAGGCTGTAATTTTTGGCTTGCTTTGGTCTTAATTTAATACATAGGATGGAACATTGTAAAGTTTGGATGGCTTTATAATAAGGATTAGCTTATTGTCTAATTGAGCAAATATCTGGCTTGATATCTGACTGAAGAAAAGGAAAATAATACAGCAAAGCAACTACATTATTGATCAGTAGCATACTTATTAAAGCAGTTAAAAATTTATATATCTTTGAGTGGCTTGTAAATAACAGAATCGCAGTGTTCTTTTTTTTTTTTTTTTTTAACTAGTGAAGTGTATTTGATCTACAGTGTTGTGTTACTTTCTGGTGTACAGTTAAGTTATTCAGTCATACATATACATACTTGTTTCATATTCTTTTCCACTATGGCTTATCACAGTATATTGAATACAGTTCCCTGTGCTATCCTGTAGGACCTTGCTTATCCATTTATCTATCTTGTATGTAACAGTTTGCATAGACTAACTCCAATATTTCATACCCCCAAACCCACCTTCATCTTGGCAACCACAGCCTGTTCTCTGTGAATCAGTTTCCTAGCTAAGTCCATTTGTGTCATATTTTAGGTCACGTGTAATTGAGATCGTATGATATTTGTCTTTCTTTGTCTGACTTAGTAGGATTATCTCTAGGTCCATGTGTCTACCAATGGCATGATTCCTCTGTTTTATGGCTGAGTAGTATCCCATTTTATATATGTACCACATCTTCTTTATCCATTCATTCGTCGATGGACATTAAGCTGCTGCCACGTCTTGGCTTCTGTGCCTGGCGTTCTCTTTCACTCTGCTAGCCACAGCACAAGTAAAGGAAATTCTCCCTGGTTAATGCTCGTCCCCATACAGGATCCATGCTTCCCCTGAATATGTACGCTATCTTGAGAGCAGTGCAACCAGTCGGTGCTCCAAAACTTTGCTTAAAACCTACTCTTTCTGTCAACAAACATTTATTGAGCACCTATTATGTGTGAAGATATCTTCTAAGAGCTGGAGTCACATAAATGAACAAGGTCAACAAATACCCTGCTCTGTGAAACTTAGTCTTATGGGGGAGAGAGGACCACGTTATTCTGGAGAAAGACAAGCATGGAAAGGAAGGGAGAGGAAAAGGTTCATGCGTGCAATTCTAAACAGTGTTGTAAGGGGCAGCCTCTCAGAAGGTGACTTTGTACAGAGACATGAAGGAGTAGAGGAAGAAAGCTATGGAATTTTCTGGGAAAAGATGATTCTAAGCAGCAGGAACAGCAACACAGAAGCCCTGAGGTGAAATCGGGCCAAGGTGGTTGAGGATCAGTGAGGAAGCAGAGGAAGCAGAGCAGGAGGACTTGCCGGTCATTCTATGGGCGTGAGCTTTTTTTCTAGGTAAGATAGGAAGCCGGGTAGATTTTGAGCAGGCTCATGATCTGACCGTGTTTACAGCTTTGCAAGGATGACTCAACCTGCTAATAGGCTGAATTGAGAAGCAGGTGTGGAAATAGGGAGATCAGTGAGGACGCTGTTTATATATAAGAACCTAGGAGAGAGAGGTCCACGGGCTGGACCATGGGCATCACCCAGAGAGGTGAAAAGTCTGAATAATTTTGAAAGCGGGATTTATAGGATTTAATGACTGAATGCAGACAGAAAAAGGAAGAGGGGAGTCCAGGATGACATAGAGTTTTATGACCTGAGCCACTGAAGAGTTACCATTTACAAGATAGAGAGGCCTGGAAAGGAGTGAGTTAGGGTGGAGGGCAGTGTCTGTGGGACCTGCAGGTGGAAATGTTGAGTAGGCAGCTGGGCATATGCATCTGGAGATGAAAGGACAGGACTGGAGGGATGGCTTAGAGATGAAATTTGAACTCCTGAGACTTGATAAGATCGCCCTGTGGGGACTGTATGTAGGGGTGGGAAGACAAGATCTCCGTGCAAGTGAATAATCACCTCTCTTCTCTGTAGAAACATGAAGACCAGGTATATATTGTAAGTTAATTATTTTACTTTCATTTAACATGGAAGGTAGAATTTTTTTTTAACATAGAATGTAAAATTAGGTTATTGAAAGTTAGGGTTAGTAAGTAAGTTTAGATATTTGGGCATGCACATACAGGCAGGCATACAGGCTTTCAGATGGCTTAGAAGAAGGCGGACAGAATTGAATGGGACCTTTTTGAAACTCAGCCCGTAATGAAGGTAACATCAGTTACAAGCCTTGAGGCAAATCTTCCTGGGCCTACATCTGATTACCTGGTGAGTGTGCTGTTTCCATGTTACAAAGCACAGGAGGAACTTGTGTCATTTCATCAGATACATAATGGAGCATTGTTTTAATTTGGGGGAAAGAAATATGAGTAGCACTTCTTGAAGATCACTTCATCCTTCTGTATTGTTCCCCCACGGCTTCTGCCTCATTAGTGGTGGGTTTTTTTGTTTTGTTTGGTGAAACTTTGGTTGAAGAATATTTTCTGGAAAGTGATTCCACTGCCTTTTGTGAATTGTAAAATGACATCCTGCGGTCAAGTGAAATTTCCCTTTAATGAACCTGTGTGAAATCCAGGGGCTGCTTGGGGGTGCCTGTCAATGTCAGACACTCTGCTGGGTGTCCCACAAACAACCTCAGCTCATGTCCCTCACAGCCCTGTGATACAGGTATGGCGAGCTTCATCTGTGGCCAAAAAAAGTGAGAGCTAGAGAAGCTAGGCGACTGGTCAAGTAGTAAAATGAGCGTTTGCAACTCAAATTCTGTGCTCTTCTCTCTGTACATCACCCGGCATCTTTTTACAGCTCTTCCAAAACTTCCACCTAAGGCTGACCCAAGCAGATCTTCCTCAGTTTGACAGTGTACCTGCTGTACTTCCCTAGAATCAGTGCCTCGTCTCTGTCGATCATGTGGCTAAGCATGATCACAGCTGTGTTCCCAGCATCTTCTCTTGGAGAATCCCCAGCCTCTTCCATGTACAACTACCCTAATCTTCACATCCCATTGAATTGCTGTTGCCATCGTGAGCTTTTTTCAATGTGTTTTTTGGTAACTCAGAGGTGAAGAACCAACCTTAAGGTCAGAGGTGAAGCCATGGGTCCAGTTTTCTAGTAATAAATCATTTCTTTTGGGGACAGACTGCCTGCTGGGGTGTTGTGCGTGTTCCATGAAGGGGCTGTTCACGTTCGTGCATCAAATGCCTTATCACATCTGTGCACATTGCTTGCATGCATGCTCATTTGTCCTCAAAATCCCAAACCACTCTGTTACCCTTTGATGGTTTTTCATCTTTTGCTCTGCCTTATTATTCCTGCTGCAGCTGCTGCTAAGTCACTTCAGTCGTGTCCGACTCTGTGTGACCCCATGGACGGCAGCCCACCAGGCTCCCCCGTCCCTGGGATTCTCCAGGCAAGAACACTGAAGTGGATTGCCATGTCCTTCTCCAATGCATGAAAGTGAAAAGTGAAAGTGAAGTCGCTCAGTCATGTCTGACTCTTAGCGACCCCATGGACTGCAGCCTACCAGGCTCTTCCGTCCATGGGATTTTCCTAGGAAGTGGAAAAAAAAAAAAGATCCCAAAGTATAAACTTTCAATGACTCTAAGGATGGAAGGCAAAAATGGTCTTTAAATTTAGCAAATAAGTGGGCAAAGATTAAAAAGATGAGTCACACTACTATAGATGATGTTGTAAGGAGCATGGAGTATATATATATACTATATATAATAGTATATACTCTTGGCAGATGTAAAAATTGGTACAAATTTTATGGAGTACCTGAAACATGCTAAATTAGTCTTTCTGTTGACATAGAAATTCTACTTCTGGAAATATATCCCTTAGATATACAGGCACTGGAATTCTGCACTACCCTTGGAAAGCAAAGACTTGTTGATGACTCCAGAAAAAAAAAAATTTTTTTTCTCTGAATTTATTTTATCATTTTGATATGTAATCAATCTTACCCTTTCTATATTAAAAATTTTGAAATCATGGATAAATAAGAAACAAGGAGAAGGAAAGTATATTCTGGATACCACTTGGGCATTTTGATATATGGCAAAACCAATACAATATTGTAAAGTTAAAAATAAAATAAAATTTAAAAAATAAATAAATAAAGATTAAAGAAAAAGTAATGTCTTTCCTTCTGGTTCTTTTCTGTGCAAATGCATAATGTGCATGTTTTTTTCCCCTCCTTTCCCCATATAATTATATAACATTGATACTTTCTTTTATCCATACTTTCTACAAGAATCCATTTTAATAACCACAAGATTTGCCATTTTATAGAAACATAGTTCAGTAAACTATCCCATCGTGCAGGAAATTTAGTTGTTCCCAGTTTTGCTTAGAAGTACTCTGATGATAGCAGGTCAAAATTTACCTAAACATTCCTTTCTTATTAATTTATTTGTGCTATGTATTCTGTTAGATTCTGAATTTGCTGAAGCTTTTTTGACAGAGTCCAGGTCAGTCTGTATATTCCAACTTGTTTCTCTCTTAGTAAGTCACTTTTATGGCTAGTGTAATAAGTCAAGAAGTTACTATACATTATATTGTTGTTGTTGTTCAGTCACTAACTTGTGTCTGACTCTTGTGACCCTGTGGACTGCAGCACGCTAGGCTCTCCTGTCCACCATCTCTGAGAGCTTGCTCAAACTCATGTCCATTAAATCAGCTAAGCCATCCAACCATCTCACCCTCTGTCATCCTCTTCTCCTACCTTCAGTCTTTCCCAGCATCAGGGTCTTTTCCAATGAGTTATCTCTTTGCGTCAGGTGGCCAAAGTATTGGAGCTTCAGCTTCAGCATCAGTCTTCCCAGTGAATATTCAGGGTTGATTTCCTTTAGGATTGACATAATGTGTGCCTGTCTATATATATGGGCTTCCCTCATAGCTCAGTCAGTAAAGAATCTGCCTGCAATGCAGGAGACCCGGGTTCGATCTCTGGGTCAGGAAGATCCCTGGAGGAGGGCATGGCAATGCACTCCAGTATTCTTGCCTGGAGAATCCCATGGACAGAGGGGCCTGGCAAGCTACAGTCCATGGGGTTACAAAAAGCTGGACACAACTAAGCGAGTAAACACAGCACATAACATACATACATATACATGTATATATATATGGTTTAGTTGTTAAATTGTGTCCAACTCTTGCAACCCCATGGACAGTTCCCTGGGCCACCATATATATGGGAAGTCCATATATATGATATATATGGGAAGTCCATATATATGATATATATATATATGTGTGTGTGTGTGTGTGTGTGTGTATGTATACACCTATAACACATTATTCTTTTTATTACAGCTAGTGCATTTGATTTTAATGCACACATACATTGGAATTTGGGGTGGAATAGTTGTGTCATTGGTCATCTCTTATCTTTAAAGAGCTGGGGCTCTGGAGTCAACGGCATGGACTTGAACCTCGACTGTGGCAGCTGTATGCCTTTGGATCAGTCCTCTATCCACTATTTACTCATCCGCAAAATAGTGGTGACGGTAACACCCGGCTTGAAGGACAGAAGTGCCGCAGACAGCGCAGGGCAGGCTCAACTCACTGCAGGTGCCTCACGAGAGTCAGCTGCCATCACACCTGTTACCTGCTGCTCATCCTGACTCTGCTCTTTTGATGTTATTGGGGTTTCGTTTAGCTTTTGCCACACTCTTTCTCTTCACTTCCAGTCGAGGATATTTTGTTCAGCTCTACATTGTGTTAGGTGTTCATTTCTATAGTAATCACATTTCCCCTTTTCCCTTCTCTTCATACCAAGTATTGTTAAAATGTAAATTGTCAGTTACTATCATGGAAATGAAATGATGACAAAATCAAGAGCTCCAGTTTTGGGGGTCTCTTCATGGATTGGTAGCTTTTGAATCAGAACTACTAAATTGCTGATATTTAAAAATCCTTGGACATTCTGTACCATGAACACTATGTGTCAGTGTATACAGGAACGGGTCTGTGGACCTACTAGGACTGCAGAGGAACATGAGGCTTGGACTTTTAGAGTCCTCTCACCTCATGAACATGAGGCATGAGACTCAGTGACCTCAGTGCAGGATTCAGAATGAAGGAGACACAGAGACGCAATGTCGTGGCAGGGCCAGTTGATGGTAACCTGTCTAGATCTCTTCATTATCAGTTCAGTTCAGTGGCTCAGTCATGTCTGACTCTTTGCAACCCCATGGACTGCAGCACGCCAGGCCTCCCTGTCCATCACCAACTCACGGAGTTTACCCAGACTCATGTCCATCGAGTCGGTGATGCCATCCAGCCATCTCATCCTCTGTCGTCCCCTTCTCCTCCTGCCCTCAATCTTTCCCAGCATCTGGATCTTTTCCAATGAGTCAGTTCTTCACATCAGGTGGCCAAAGTATTGGAGCTTCAACTTCAGCATCAGTCCTTCCAAAGAATATTCAGAGATGATGAGAACCTGCTGCACAGCACAGGGGACTCTACTCAGCACTCCCTGGTGATCTAAATGGGAAGGAAATCCGAGTGGATATACGTTTATGTATAGCTGATTCACTTTGCTGTACAGCAGAAACTTAACAAAAGATTGTAAATCAACTGTACTCCAATATAAAATAATTTTTTTAAAAAAGAAGAAAATCGTTGGTCCCATTACGTAGCCTCAGTGCATTCTCAGTGCCCTGCTTGGTCTGGGTCCTGCCCACCTTTCCAAGGTGCCTTTCTGCCCCTCCCTCAGCTCACTGTGCCCCAGCCACGCTGGCCCCTCTCCTTGGGCACAGGAAGCGCTTTCCTGCTGAGGAACTTGGCCTTTCTGCCTGCTTGGAAAATGTTTTGAATTCTATGAGTTTTGTAATTTTTTCAGTTTATCTGATATGCACCAATCCTTTCTTTATAATCTTATCCTATTTTATTGTAAGTTCTAATCTGCCATTGTGTTAAAGGCTCATAAAGAAACAGTGGTGGAAAGGAAAAAAAAAAGTCAGAGGAAGCCGTGATTCCTGTCCTTGCTGCCCTTCTACCTATCTTTTTTGATTTCTGATTTCCTCTCTGCTAAAGCAGGCAGTTTTCACAGAAGAGCTATTAATAATAAGTGAAATGCCATTACCTATAAATAGATACATTTTGATTTAGTGTGCTCCTTAATGTAAGTTTCTGAAATTGATCCAGTTACCTGTTCCCTCAAGTTAAGCTTAATTTTATTTTGTTTACACATGTAACAATTTTGTTTCTCATTTACTTAAGAAGAAAATAGAGGCTGGCACTCAGTGAATGTGTGTAGCAGCTTAGATGAGGAAAAGATACAGATATTAACCTCTGTGAAGTCTCATTTAATCCTCCTAATAAACCTATGAGAGAAGTATCCTTCTTTCAAATGGTAAGGAGACATTCAAGCAAGTCAACACACTAGTCCATAATTAGAGAGTGTGTGTGTGTGTGTGTGTGTGTGTGTAATATAATGCGTACCTGTTTATGCATTTGAAACCAAATCAACCTTGGAAATCCCTGCTAACATTTCATCATACAGCGTCTTTCTCACTGGAGTTTGTGGAAATATTTTTAAGTCTTCATGAATTTCCTATGAGAATTTATAAATCTGGGATTTTCCTGTCTATAACAGTCTTTGAAATGATTATGAAAGCATATTCGAGGTCATCTGGTTGACCAGCTGATGCCCTGCCTGTGTGTGTTTGTGTCTATAATTGCACGGTGCCAAGGAGGCCTACTGTCATTGTCTGGGGCTAATGAGGAGAAAACGAGGCAGACGTGACAAGTAAATGATGCTTTTAGGCCAAATGAAAACTGTTAGCCTGGCAAACCATGCTCAGATGAAGGTTTCATAGCAATTTAAGTAGAGAAAAGTGGTGGGAAAGCATGCTGTCACATGGCAAAAATAACATAGTCCATGAACTTCAAAATACCTGCTGCGGGCAGTCACATGCCCACACAGCAAGTGGCAATTTAGATTTGGCAAAATGACATCCTCCATGATATCACGTTAATGTTTTAATTAAATTGCAGTGGTCATGAAACTTGGCTTTTATGCCATTTCACTTTTTAAACGTATTTCTTTTGTCTGGGCTGGGTCTTCATTGCCATGCCTGGCTTCTCTAGTTGCAGCCTGTAGGCTGTTACAGCGCGTGGGATCTAGTTCCCTGGCCAGGGAGCTCAGGCCCCCTGCGTTGGGAGTGTGAAGTCTTAGCCACCGGCCCACCAACGAAGTCCCACTTTTATGTAGTTTTATAATGCTCTTGGTTTATTATTTGTATTGGAGCTATTAACAGATAATATAGACAAACATAATTGATTAAATATTTAAACTTAATTTTAAGTTCTTAATAAAAGTAACTAAATCAACACTAGGAGTCTTATGTATATTTATATAAGATATATTATGATACATAGTGACAGATATGTACTAACAGTATATTTATGCCCTGTATATATATATATTTTCCCCCACTTTAAAGGGGTTTGTACCAGGGTGTCTGAAGTTTGACATAATAGATACTGTCACGCACAGAACATTCTTTGTTGTGGAGGGCTTTCTTATATGTTACTGGACACCAATAGCAGCTTCCTTTCTGCCCATCATGGCAAGGAAAAATGTTGCCATATATTGCCAGGTGTCTCCTGACAGGCAACATTGCCTCATTTCAAAATCAGTGACCTGTGCATAACTGTAGCAACCATTGCCTTGGGCTACAGACTCTCAATAGCATCCGCTTTGTGTCTGCCAATGAGGGAAGGGTCCTGACGGTGTATGTGTGGCCTACTCTCTGGGACGAAAATCTGCCAGGGTCATGGAGAGATGGTGGTGTGGGGAAAGAATTATGTTTGCCTTTAAAGAGAATTTATCTGGCTCTTCTTTTATGCTCTACTGTTTCTAGAGACCAGGGATTCAGTTTGAACCTCCATCTCTATTCTCTCTGTTCAATCTCCTAGGCAGACATTGTACTAAATTCTTTCCTTGGATAGCAGGAGCTAGGAGTGTACATATAATTCCAAAAGATAGGTGCTGTCCATGGTTTGTTAATTATAAGAATTACATGGTATTAAGGGGAACAAATGCTGAATTGCACGGTTTTTGCTCTTTTTATCTTGAGAGAGTGCACTTTGAATGCAAGACAAAGAATATATCCTTGCCTTCTGATTCTTTGGTAAGGTGAAGTACTTAAGAATATTTCTAATTTCAGATTTTATATATGTAGACTAATAGCTTGTTTATTTTACTTTTACAGTTGTCTTAACTTTTATTTTCAAATAATTTTAAAGTTACCAAAAAGTTACACGAATCACATAACACTTTCCACCTAGATTTTCTACATATTCAACGTTTCCCAATTCTGCTTTATCATTCTCTCTCTCTCTCTCTCTCTATATATATATATATATATATATTTGTGTGTGTGTGTGTGTGTGTGTGTGTGTGTAGCATGGCACCCCACTCCAGTACTCTTGCCTGGAAAATCCCATGGACGGAGGGGCCTGGTAGGCTGCAGTCCATGAGGTTGCTAAGAGTCAGACACGACTGAGTGACTTCACTTTCACTTTACACTTTCATGCATTGGAGAAGGAAATGGCAACCCATTCCAGTGTTCCTGCCTGGAGAATCCCAGGTACAGGGGAGCCTGGTGGGCTGCCGTCTATGGGGTCACACAGAGTCGGACACGACTGAAGCGACTTAGCATAGCATTATTATCATTCTAAGATATTTGACACTTAGTTACAGACTTGGTGCCCTGATATCCATAAATACTTCACTATACCTCCTAATAACAAGGACATTCATACCCAGTAAAATGATCAAAATCAGAATATTAAGACTGATATGCTAAAAATGTCTATAAAGTTTCAATAAACTCCTTTATAATTAGCAAGCATTTTATCAGACCAGGAGCCAGGATTCAATCCAGTGTGAGTCCTTACATGGACCTGTCACATCTTTTTAGTATCCTTTAATCTCTGGTTTTTCTGGAACTCTCTTGCTTTTTCGATGATCCAGAGGATGTTGGCAATTTGATCTCTGATTCCTCTGCCTTTTGTAAAACCAGCTTGAACATCTGGAAGTTCATGGTTCATGTATTGCTGTAGCCTGGCTTGGAGAATTTTGAGCATTACTTTACCAGCGTGTGAGATGAGTGCAATTGTGCAGTAGTTTGAGCATTCTTTGGCATTGCCTTTCTTTGGAATTGGAATGAAACTGACCCTTTCCAGTCCTGTGGCCACTGCTGAGTTTTCCAAATTTGCTGGTGTATTGAGTGCAGCACTTTCACAGCATCATCTTTCAGAATTTGGAATAGCTCAACTGGAATTCCATCACCTCCACTAGCTTTGTTCGTAGTGATGCTTTCTAAGGTCCACTTGACTTCACATTCCAGGATGTCTGGCTCTTGGTCAGTGATCACACCATCATGATTTTCTGGGTCGTGAAGAATTTTTTTTGTGTAGTTCTTCTGTGTATTCTTGCCACATCTTCTTTATATCTTCTGCTTCTATTAGATCCATACCATTTCTGTCCTTTATCGAGCCCATCTTTACATGAAATGTTCCCTTGGTATCTCTAATTTTCTTAAAGAGATCTCTAGTCCTTCCCATTCTGTTATTTTCCTCTATTTCTTTGTACTAATCGCTGAGGAAGGCTTTCTTATCTCTTCTTGATATTCTTTGGAACTCTGCATTCAAATAGGAATATCTTTCCTTTTCTCCTTTGCTTTTCACTTCTCTTCTTTTCACAGCTATTTGTAAGGCCTCCTCAGACAACCATTTTGCTATTTTGCATTTCTTTTCCATGGCGATAGTCCCTTGGACTGCAAGGAGATCCAACCAGTCCATCCTAATGGAGACCAGTCCTGGGTGTTCATTGGAAGGACTGATGCTGAGGCTGAAACCCCAGTACTTTGGCCACCTCATGGGAAGAGTTGACTCATTGGAAAAGACCCTGATGCTGGGAGGGATTGGGGGCAGGAGGAGAAGGGAACAACAGAGGATGAGATGGCTGGATGGCATCACCGACTCGATGGACATGAGTTTAGGTGAACTCCGGGAGTCAGTGATGGACAGGGAGGCCTGGCGTGCTGCGATTCATGGGGTCGCAGAGAGTTGGACACGACTGAGTGACTGAACTGAACTGAACTGAATCTCTGGTTCTTCTTCAGTCTTTCTTCATCTTGATTTTTTTTAAAAGATTACAGACCAGTTATTGTATATTGAATGTCTCTCAACTTACGTGTACCTGATACTTTGCAGTGAGTGCGCTCAGGTTTGCACTGTTGGAACAAAGACCACAGAGCACTCCTCTCCTTCTGATCATCACACGGGAGGGGAGGGGCACATGGTGTCCACGCACTCCATGTCGGTGATAGAACTGATCATAAGACGTTGTCTGAAAGGTATCGCCATGGATAAGTTACCATTTTCCCCTTGTGATTACTAACCTTTCAGGGGAAATTCTTTGAGATTTGGAGGGAAATTCTTTGGGATTATGTACAGTTCCTAGTTCTCATCAAATTTTACTCACTTGTTTTGACATATTCTGATCATTCATGCTTCAGTCCATTATTACTATTATTGTTACCAAGTATTGATTTTGTAATTCCAACATTCCTTCCATATTTATTAGTTTGCATTCTACTTTAAGGATCCCTCATTTATTTCATTATTCACTTACATAATAAAAGCCTCATGGAAGCACCCTAAGTGTGCATCAAGAGATGAACAGATAAAGAAGATGTGGTACATATATACAATGAATATTACTCAGCTATAAAAGGAATGACATCATACCCTTTGCAGCAACCTGGATGGACATAGAGATGGTCATACCTTGTGAAGTAAGCCAGTTAGAGAAAGACAGATATCATATGATAATGCTTATATGTGGAACCTAAAATAAAATGACACAAATGAACTTATGTACAAAACATAAATAGGCCCACAGATACAGAAAATAAACTTATGCTTATCAAAGGGGAAAGGGAAGGAGGGATAAAGTGAGGGTTTGCGATTAACAGATACACACTACCATATAAAAACGAGATAACCAACAAGGGCCTACTGTATAGGTTGAAGTGAAAGTTGCTCAGTCATGTTCGACTCTTTGTGACCCCATGGACTCTACAGTCCATGGAATTCTCCAGGCCACAATACTGAAGTGTGTAGCCATTCCCTTCTCCAGGAGATCTTCCCAACCCAAGGATTGAACCCAGGTCTCTCACACTGCAGGTGGATTCTTTACCATCTGAGCCACCAAGGAAGCCCAAGAATACTAGAGTGGATGGCCTATCCCTTCTCAAGGGTAACTTCCTGACCCAGTAATCAAACTGGGGTCTCCTGCATTGCAGGTGGCTTCTTTATCAGCTCAGCTATCAGGGAAGTCCACTGTATAGGTTTTATACATGCACACACACACACACACACACACACACACACTTATGTATACCACATATATATTTGTTATACATATCTGAATCACTTTGCTCTACACCTCAAACACAACATTGTAAATCAACTATACTTCAATTAAAAGCAAAAAAGAAGAGCCTCATAGATTCTAACTGATGGGTTAAATCCTTACTCACATTTTGCATATTTATTCTGGAATGTTTTAAATAGAGCTTGAACAAGGGAAAGATAAATGATGCTATAAACCTGCTACTCCTTTTCCTCTCCTCTTCCACACACAGTATGATCCAGCTCTGCAGTCCTGTCTAGGAGTTAGGGTCATCCAACAGAAGCTGCCACCCTCTCATAGGACGGGCACACCTGCTGCCCCAGTGATGCCCTGAAGTGGATCTGGAGGAGCACAAGGCATTCTCCCCTTGGAGGCCTGGAGCGTGTTATTGTTCTTACTGTGCTGAGAATGCCAATGACTCTAAAGCTGGGGAAGAAAAGACTCTTAATGAGTTTCAGCATGTTAATGTACTGCAGGTTCCCAATTGTATGAATTTAAGAAGCTTAGCAATTCGGTATCTTCTGAATAATAGCATTTATTTTATACTCCAAATACTCCTGGGGAAGTCTGAATAGCATTGCAGCTTCTTTGGTGTAATAGCTTTGGTGGGCTAATTGACTTGAACAGTGGAATTGCTCCTTAAAAAAAAAAAAAGCCACACAGTTTTGATTAATGAGCCTAGTAATAAATCATTAATCTTTTTAGCTCATAAATGATAAGTACAGTGTTCTGTTTCCCCCTGCGATACATTTCTAGATTCTCCTGCTGATCCAGTGGCCACATTTTAAGAATCTCATCATCAGTTTAATATGTCCACCTCTATGTAATTTAATATAAGGTCTGGTAAGTTTGCACCCATGAGAAATGCAATGGGACAGATTCTAAATAGCAATAATTGCTGTTTTATGAACATGACTTACATTTAGTTCGTAACTCTCCTTCTACAATGTCCTAAATGCCTTTATTTCTATAATTACTCATAATTATAGAGAGAATAATGAGTTACAGAGTTTCGACTATGTGTCTGGAACTCCCCTAAATTTTTAGTATATTGTGTCATTGAATTCTCATGATAACTCTCTGAAGTTATTAGTTATTATTTCTATTTTACAGTTCAGGAAATTTGCTGAGAAATGATAACTAGTTACTGTCATAAAACTCATTAATGCCAGAATCACTGTGTCACTGTCTGTTTATAGGTTATTCCTATTTAACATTTTCTAAAGGTTTATACATAAGTTTTTTTGTTAAAATTGAAATATATAAATATTAAACCCACATTGAAAATTTTGGTTGTCTTAGTGGTTAATATCTCCTAGGGTGTTATATATTTCAGGAATTAATTTTATGTTCATAATGTAGCTGAAACACCATTTAGAAGTAATTTAGACTGTCTAATCACCATATTGAGGAAAACAGAATTTCATGTTATGGAGAGTAAGAGTATAGGAGGCAGATGTCTCCCTCCTTGGTTGCACTCATGTGTCCACTAATGGGAAGTAGCTTTTCTTATTGAGACTTAGTTGTACACTGTCCATAAGTCTGAGCTCTCTATGGCAGGCAAGAAACATGGCCATCATGTCTCTGTTGTCAGGATTTAGCTCAGTGACTGATACAGACTAGACAAATGTTTGATGAGTGAGTGAATGAACAGTCAGTGTGTGTGTGTGTGTGCACGCGCATGCCAGTGCATGCTCAGTCCTGTCCAACTCTTTGTGACCCCAAGGACTGTAGCCCACTAGGCTCCTCTGTCCGTGGGACTTCAGAATACTGGAGTGGGTTGCTATTTCCTTCTCCAGGGGATCTTCCTGATCCAGGGATTAAACCCAAGTCTCTTACATCTCCCACATTGGCAGATGGGCTCTTTACCACTGAGCCACCTTGGAAGCCGAACAGTCAATAGGAATGGTATAAAATATAAGAGGATGGTCTGTTTAGTAAAGTGCCTTGAGTCAAGATATGTAAATCCACAAGTGGCTTTGGCTGGCATCAGTACTGTGTCCCTGAGAGCCCCCAGTTCTTCAGGTGTGCTGGCCCGGAGCCCAGGATTCCATAGAACTGGGGAGAAACAGATTTATGTGTGCCTTTTTTGTCCATCTTCCAGGAAGTCTTGGTGGCATCCTTTTAACTCAGTGTTGAGTCACAGTAAGAATAAGACTGATCACTTTCCCAGTGATATATTTCAAGAAAATTACAATTAATTTATGTGCCAAAAAAAGCTGGCATTGGTGATGGAAGTTAATAGGTTTCAAAAGTAAAATGGTTTATCTCCTTTGAACACCTACAACCCTCTGTGTACATCTTGCTTGCTGTTTTTCTACCAAACTCATGATTTTAATACCAGAAATACAAGAAATGAAACAAGCTGGTAGCATCCAGGTGACTTCCTTCTCCCTGCAAATAGTGATACATCAGTTTTCATGGTCACACACATGCACAGATTTTCTCCACGGTATTCTTAAGGATCTCAGGCCACCAGAAGTTCTGCAGTCTTCTCAGGCTGTCTTCAGAAAGACTGGGACTAAATAAACCTGGGATATGCTATCCTTCACTTAGACTGACAGGATTTACATATGCAGCTGAGTTTGTTTTCTTAAAGAAGGTACTGGTGTAGAACTGAAAGCATCCTCTTTCTCTATTCCATGTGACATGTGCATGGCTTTACAAAACCAGTTTCCTGTGAAATTGACATTGGACAATTTTGGAATAAAAGTAGATTCGAGCAAAACAGCTATGTAACAGTAACATTTCACATATCAAGCTGTTATTTTTTCACTCCCTCTATGTAAAGCATATAGTTTCAAGATGTATCCTCATGTAATAGAGGTTAGAAGAAAACTAGTCACGTGTGTTTTTCTTAGGAACATGAGAAATTTTTGTTATGCCAGCCTTGAAAACAGAACTGAACTTTGGGTCTTTCTCAGACTCAGTAGGATGAAAGGATTTCCATTCATAGAAAGGTAAATTGTGCTTCCACTGAATGCCTGTAGGAATCTACCCAGTGCTGGCTCCTTCACCTTCATCCCTTAGAAGTTATGAACCAGCCTTTAAACACATTGCTTTTTGTTGGAATCTCAGGTCTCTGAGCCAGATAGATTGGGATTTGAATTATCATTGGATTTAACAGCTGTGTGACCTTAAACAATTGAATATCTTCTTTTAACCTCAGCTCTGTCACATAAAATACGGACATTAACCAGACAGACAGATGGGGGTTGTTTTAAGGAAGAGAACCATAATGAATTTAAATAACTTTAAAGCCTAGTGTATGGCACAAAGTAAGCTTAAAAATAATATAAATCCCGTGTATGTGCTGTGCTCAGTTGTGTCCAACTCTTTGTGACCCCCCTGGACAGTAGCCCACCAGGCTCCTCTGTGCATGGGGTTTTCCAGGCAAGAACACTGGAGTGGGGTGCCATCTCCTCTTCCAGGGGATCTTTGGATCAAACTCACATCTCCTGAGTCTCCTGCGTTGGCGGGTGGATTCTTTACCATTAAGCCACCTGGGAAACCCAAAATGAATCCTATATAACAACAAATAATTTATATGACTTGATAATAATATTAATCCTTTGTAGCAATTATTATCTTAGTATAACTGTGTCCTGTGCAATATTTGGGACATACTTATGTTACCAAGTCCAAGCCCATACTGCTTGCTGTATGACAAGCCAATAAATCAAGAGATGAGTTGGTGGGGGCAAGGAATCATGACTTTATTGGAAAGCTAGCAGACTGCGAGGATGGTGGACTTGGGTCCCAAAGAACCATCTTACCCAAGTTAGAATTCGGCCTTGTTTTATATTAAGAGGGGAGGGGGGGTGATTGGTTGTTGCAAACTTCTTGGTGCCAGAATCCTTTGCTCTTGCAGCTGTTCTGGTAAATCTGGTCATGATGTTCTTGTAAACCTCCAACAGACAAATGTTATTCACTGTTCTGTGATTTTTTTAAACCTCTATGCAAATGAAAAAGTGTTATACCCTTAAGGGTCAGAAAATGGGCAATCCTACATATTTCAGGGATATTGGCAATATCCCTAACTTGCAGCAAAAACAATAGAATAAAAAAGTTAAAGTAAAAAGAAATGGACCCAACATGGCGTCAGATTTGACCTTTGCTATTATATTTACATTAAAAACTTTTGTGTTGTTTCACACAGAAATTCAGATTTAGCAGAGCACCCTATATTTTTTCAGGATGCACTACTCTCAGGGGACCCAGTGATTACCACCTGAGTCCTGTCGCACAATTGCAGTGGTCACCGTGTGTGGTAGGCGCTGAGGTGTCACTGACGCTGACCCAGTGGGAATGGTTGCCCTTGAGTGGAATCCTTTATCCTTAACACCTTGACGCCTCATCCGATGACACATTTGTGTGTGCCCCCAACATGCCTGTGGGCCTCAGCAAGGCTCAGCTGTCCTGGGCAGAAGACACAGAGATGGTTTGCGTGTATTCTGTATGTGTATGTGTTGTAATGATCATTCCAGAAGAAATGAGTAGGGTGCTGTAGCAAATGTATGGCCATATTCATGCCCGTTCCAGAATTTCAGTCGTTTGAAGAAGAACCATTGTCATTCTCCACAAATCAAGTGATGACATTCTGTTCTAAAACCCATGTCTCGAAAGCCCCATCGGAGAGGTGAATGAGATTGAGGAAAAGGGGTGTACTTTGTTTGCAATATTGAGTCTGTTTCTCTATAGTTTTGTTTCCTGTTCTCATTCTTGACCGTCAGGACTCTGAGTACAAAACCATACGTATTTGTGATATAACAGTACATTACAATAAAACTATAGAGAGAGCTCAATATTGTAAAATGTTAATTTAGCGTTTTCTCACAGGAGAAACCATCCCATCAGGTGATACTGGGCTGAGTTCAGGAGGTCCTGTGAAGGGAGAAGTCAAGCAGAGCCAGGACCCCGCCTGGCCCAGGACTACACACAGGTAACTCCGACTCAGTCACTGAGACTCAGGGTGCTCGCTTAGCCCTTCACTGCTCACCTCGCCTCGCCCCTGCCTTAAAGAGCAACACGTGACCGAGTGTTCAGGTTGTCCTGAGCCTTGGACACGATTTTCCATTCTCTGCTGAGTGTGTTGTCCAGAACCAACCCGTGTCCCCAGTTGAACTTGGGGATAAGAACTCCAATTGCCAATGCCGTGCTTACATGAAATCTGAAATAATGAAATCCTTCTTTGCAACATGTGTTCCTTAGGGGAATTGTTTTTATTCATTCTTATTTTATGGAAATTGTTCTTATTGGTGCCTCAGGAGGAAAAACTGCTGGATGCTCTGCTCTGACTCCATCAGTATGTAAGAGCAGGGGAAGAGAAATCACCTTCTCACTCTTAGCAGAGGGAGAAGACAATTGAAAATAGAGGGCAGCCGCCTTCATTGCTTAGCAGACAAGACAGAGGATATCTTTACTGGGCACTATTTAGGGGTGAAAGTCTACTTCTTGGTAGTCTTTCTTTACTTTCCCTTTAATGGTCTCTAATGCATTAGATGCTTCTAGAGAAAGGGGAAGACTCTGGCTCTTTTTATACCTGGTCCAAGACCATGTTTTCGTGGCTAGGGAACAAGAAGGTCCTATGTGAAGGTCAGAGCTAAGACTGCTCTCATATTTTTATGGCAAAACAGATTTGACAAAATTAACACTTTGTATTAGTTAAGATTCTTTAGAGAAACAGCCAGTAAGGTATGTGTGTGTCTGTGTAAGTGTGTGTGAGAAGAGTTCTATTTCATGAAATCTGCCTGATTATGGAGGCTGACAAGTCTCAAGATCTGAGGTCAGCAAGCTGTGCTGGAGACACAGTAATAGCCAGTGTTTCAGTTTTGAGTTCAAAGGCAGGAAAGAAATAGGGTCCCAGTTTGAAGGTGGTCGAACTAAACTTGAGGGAGGATCAGCCTTTTTCAGATCTTCAGTGATTGGAGGAGGCCCACTCACATTAGAGAGGGTGATCTGTTTTATTCAGCAAACAAATTAGTTTAAATGTTAACGTCATTCAGAAGCACTCTCACAGCTAGATTTAGAACAATGCCTGACCAATTCTCTGAGCATCCTGTGGCTCAGTCCAGGTAGCAGATGAAATTAATCATCAGAGAAGTATGTCCAGAATGGCTGGTTTCCTCCAGATCTTGCCGAGAGGAGCTGGAACTCCTAGACCATGCATCAAACAGGCTGATGATGTTACTAGAAGGGTAAGAAAATTTGTGTACAAAGTTAGTGTTAAACTAATTCTAAAACCTCTGACACCTTTAAGGGCAGCTTGTTAATTCAAGAGGCTCTGACTCCATGTTTTTGTTTTGGGGAAAGGGAAAACACTTTGTTTTTATTATTATTAATTTTTAAATTGCTGTAGCATTTAAAATAAGCTTGTCCATTAAAAAGTAATACCATCACAATATTTTAATTATCCTCCAATTAAAATAAATAAATTTTAAAGAAAAGCAATTACACCTTTGTTTCCACATTGATTTTTCATTCTACTAGTGAGATCCATTGAATAGCAATATTTATTGGCAATCCCGAGAATTGGCGTACTGTAGAACAAAGGGTACTATCTTGATCTTGATCAAGATCAAAAATATCACTTATGATGTCATTTATTCACTTACTCGCCATGTGTGTTTGGTACCCTTCTTAAAATATCAGAATCGATTTTCTCATTTGTAGAGTGATGATAATAACTCTTGCCAATCTACTGCCTAGGAGTGTTAGAAAGAGCCATGTAAAATAAAATAAATGCCCCCAAACACCTTAAGTACTGTAAAACTCTGCTCCGTTGAGGAATAATATTATTACCTGTGGTCTATATGAACATCCCCTTCAATGTGTTTTAAAAATATTTAAAATCATTTGTTTGCTTTAGAGCTGCTTCAAACATCCTCAGGGTATTTCAGGATATTTAGTCTCCACTGCTTAGGACAATTCATCCTGAGACAGCTTTGTCCACTTCACAGTTAAAAGTGACTATTAATTTGATTGCACATAATGTTGTGCTTTAAAAAAAAAAAAAGTTTGATAGTATATAAAGTAGGCAAAGACTGGTAACTTAGTGTAAAATATTATCATGGAAAAAATAGAAATATAGTCCCCTAAATCAGTGTTATAATTTGATCTACCAAATAGTACTTGTTCAAAATGGATACATACAGAAATAGAGAGTAAGCATTTAAAACTTTTTATAACAAGTTCACAATAGCATGACATTTAATCCAAATGTAATTTTGATCTGTTGAACATGGCAATAAAAATTGCAACTTACATTTTGTGTCTTTTAATTTTGTTCTATTAGCTTTGGCAAATATAAATATTTTACAAATATCAGTTTGTGACAGATTGGAAATTAAAATGGTTCCCACCACAGGTGGCTTGAGAAACTTTGCTCTAAAATCTCTAATGCCAATAACTACTTCCTGAATATTTAAATATAATTTCAACAAGCATCAATGTTACCAGATTGAGTGTTGAAATCTTGTTCAAAAGTTGTTACCTTTTCTAGAATCATGTATATATAATAGCTGTGTTATGCATCCAGCAAACACAGACCCAGACGTAATATTTGATCCTGATATGAGCAATAATGTTGTCCTCTATTTGTCTTCATTTACTAAGCTTCCGCAAAATGTTCTGAAGTTGTTCCTAACTACATTTAAAAAGTGAATGAACACCAATAAATCTGACACCAAAAATCCATGGAGAGTGAAGTCATGAAATGAATATTTACATATCCTTACATAAAATGGCAAGGTCTCTGCTCCCATTAACAATGGGAGTTCTAACTTTTCCACAATCTTTTGACGAAGCTAAATAATAAATCAAGAAGTCCCTATACCGATGAAAAGATACAGACAGACCCAATGGAGGAGTTATATGCTGACACAGTCAATTACATGTAATAGATGTGTGAATTATCGTCATGTACTTTTTCAGATTAAATGCTGCAGAGGGGTCATTCAGTGATGGTATGTGAGATGCCAAATAAGGCCAGGAACCCCCTTTTCTTGGCTTAACTTTGTGTCTAAGCTAAGTAATGAATAAGCAGCAGTGAAAAAAATAAGATATGCAGAGATATTCTTTTCTGTACTAATATTTCTTTGAACTACACACTTCTGTCTACTATTCTCTGGAGTGTACGAGGAAAGGCAGTATGAAGCGTTGGGAAGAACATTAGACCAGGCATGAAGGGACATGGGTTCTATTTCCAACCTGTTACTAATTAGCTGGGTGGCCTCGAGTAAATCATAAGCACTACTCCAGTCTCTATCTTTCCCCCATCTGTTAAATGACCTGACCGGATGAGGTGCCCCTTCAGCTCCATCCTGGAGCTAAATGATCATGAAAAGTTAAAAACAGATTGGTAAAAGATTCTAGAGTGTAAGTATCATATGAGTTATTGTTTTTTGCAAATTTAAAAGGCATATTCTTTCAAGTTCACAGTGACAAAGAGCCTTTCAAAAGAAACGGTCTGTTTACATAAATCTGATACATAAATAAAAATTAAAAATATAGATGTATATATTATTTTAAAGTTCATTCTATACAGAAATTAATTTCTCTTGTCAAGTCAACAAATGTGTTCAAGGCTTGTATTTCAAAGGAGAGAATGAGTTAATGAATAACACTGCCCAACACTATAGTCTTTCTGTGAACACAAATCAAGGAATGATGCTCTCCAATTCTGTACTTTCTCTATGAGTACAGATTAGGAGTTGGTCTTGCTCTTTGAATTTGGATTCAGAAAGTAGCTTCCTGGGCAGTCTCTCATGTATAAGCTCTGTCTGTTTATTGCACTCCGTTTTGAGAAGGTGCAAGTAAATAAATCAGGATACACTGGTCTAATGCTACTTGAAAAATGAAAAGATTGTACAGAATGCTGGCATAGGGGGATTGTTTGCTTATGGTGGTTTATCCTCATTTAGGACAAAGGGGTGCAGAACACTGGGCAAATTCCCACCCATTCCTGGGACTGCCGTATGTTGCAGTCTGCTCTCTGGGCTAAAGCAGGAACTTCCACTGGGACTTGAGTTGACCTGAAAGTGTAAGCTCCAAAAACCACACTATAAGAAAGTTATTCTTTTCTCAACTCTGATTCTTCCCAGGAAAAAGACTCTGTCTGGGCCTAGTGTGGTCAATACCTCTCTTAATTACAAATCTCTTTTATAACTAAGAGAGAATCAGCCACCAAGGTCAAAATCTTCTGTGAAGAAGCAATATCTAATATAATTTAATAACATTAATTTGTTACCAGTTTTGATAGTAACCTACTTATGCGAAGTGATCCTGGCCTTTTAGCTACGCAAGCAACATAATGTTGTCTTTTTAAATGGGTTTACTTAAGCCCAAAGGTATTCTGATGTAAAGAAAAGTTTTAAGGAAATAAAATCAGTACATGGCTGGCACATTTTCTAAGATGATATGCAAATGATTACAGCGTGGATAACACTGGACTAGACTAGTGGAAAAGGCACTGAGATGGAAGATAGAAAACCTGACTAAATTTAATTTGAACCCCCTGTCACTAATTATCAAATCGCCTTCAAGTAAGATGATGAAAAGTTCGTGCCTCCATTTCCTCATTATCCAGTAACTATAATGCTATTTGCTTACCTGCCTTTGGAAAGATAATATGAAGATTAAAATTAAAGGATGGGTAGTAAAATAATATAAAGATGGAAGTTGTATGTGCATAGGCTTGTTATTATGTATCTGAAATACCACTTTTTTTTAATCACCCCCATTAAGGGTTGGGGATCATGTCACTTAGGAAAAAATAATATCTCTGCTTTCTCTCTAGGATCATACCATTAATTAGTGATGTGTGTGTGAGAGAGTGAGAGAAACTGACCACGGGTATACAGTTTCTCCATTTAAACTGTATTCCCAAATGCTAAAGTTGTGTTGTATTTTTTTGATTGATTGCATATTTATTTGCAGAGATTTCCCTGGTGATCAAAAAGCTTGAAAACTAAACTGTGTTTCAAAAAGAACCTAATAATAGATCTTATTCATCTCAAAGCCTAATACAAATATTATGACCTCCATGAATATTTAGAACTGCTAAACATAATGGAGTTTAGTTTCATGCCAAAATTGTTTCTTGACCTGTAATAGTAATTGGAATCTTGTTCATTGTGCTTAAAACCTCAAATATCTACAGAAGATATCATCTCTTCACAAAAGATATTTTTACTGTTATATCATCTCATTTGCTACAGACTTCAGAACTGCTTTTCCCAATGTGATTGTGTTTCTTGTTGTTTTAGTTAAAATATAATAGTTCATTTAAGTATCTGATCTGTTTTGATATTAACTAATCACATCAGGTTTTTGGCTGTGCGTTCCCTTGTAGCTCAGTCGGTAAAGAATCTGCCTGCAGTGCAGGAGACCCGGGTTCGATCCCTGGGTTGGGAAGATCCCCTGGAGAAGGAAATGGCAACCTACTCCAGTATCCTTGCCTGGAAAATCTCATGGACACAGGAGCCTGGTGGGCTGCAGCCCATGGGGTCGCCAAGAGTCGGATACGACTGAGCAACTAACACTTAATCACATCAGGTTTTTGGGTGTGCATTATTTTGAGACATATAACTAAGTTCCAACATGTAAATTCAGTCTGTGAAATGGCAAATGTTCGTGTACTTGGAAATAATGCTGGCAGGTTGTTTGATTTCCCATCCTATTAAAAAACCTTATTTAAGCGCTAGTACTGCTTCATAATCTCATTCACGTGTAAATATTTAGTTGTGTTCTGTGGCAGCAAGCAATCATCAGAAATCACCTGAAGGGCTTGTCAAAACACAGGTCATTTGGCCCACCCTCAAGTTTCTGATCCGGGAGTGGGTCCTGAGAATTTACATTACTGGCAAGTTCCCAACTGATGCTGAGGCTGATAATAAATGATGTTCTAGGACCATACTTCTTTTCCCCCCATTGATTCAGTGGAAAGCAGTATAGTAAGACAGGAAAACCCGCGAACTTGGGGGATATCCCCCAGGTTTCAGCCCTGGCTTTGACGTTTACAAGCTATGTAACTTAGACAAGCCATGGCTCAATTTTGTCCTCTTTAAAATAGTAACGATTATATATACTGGGAATATTGAATGAAGTAGTCTATATCAAGGGTTTAAAACAATGCTTAGTGTGTGGTGAAGGGCTTCCCAGGGAGCACTAGTGGTAAAGAACCCACCTGCCAATGAAGGAGATGTAAGAGATGTGGGTTGGATCCCTGGGTCGGGAAGATGCCCTGGAGGAAGGCATGGCAACCCACTCCAGTATTCTTGCCTGGAGAATCCCACAGAGAAGCTTGGCAGGCTATGGTCTATAGTGTCACAAAGAGTTGGACACGACTGAGGTTACTTAGCACACACACACACATATGACTATGAACGCTCTCTAAATGCAACATTAGTAACTAGTGGTGAAGGCAATTAGAGTGGTTATAGAACCACCAGCTAATGGTCATAGAACATACGTATTTACCTTTGTTCAACTGCAATAAAAGTTCATTAGTCTTTTCTAAGGCAGGCTGGACATAAAGCATGGTTGCCACAGATGACATTGTTTCTATGAGAAGCCTTCCGGCCCATAGGAGTTCAGTGAAAAGAAACACTGCCCTCACTGAAAGAACTTGAGCAGAATGTTGGAGATTGGACTCTAGATGGCAACATAAGGGAAATGTATCCGCAGTGTTTCTCAATATTCAGAACTTACCCCGTGTGTTTCTTTTTTCCCTTAGCAACAAGAGCAAGACCCAACAAACCTTTACATCTCAAATCTCCCCATTTCTATGGACGAGCAGGAACTTGAGAATATGCTGAAACCCTTTGGACATGTCATTTCCACAAGGATACTAAGAGATGCTAATGGAGTCAGCAGAGGCGTTGGCTTTGCCAGGTAAAACTCCTGCTCTTTCCTGAGTATTCACTTTTAATTCCATCCCTTTCTAGCATTAGAATAGTGCTGGAATGTAGAATATTCAAAGAAAAGCAGATTATCAAACTGACTCTGTATCTTTGCTTTGAGTTAGAGAATTCCAGTATAACTATAAATATGTTGTTCTTGCTAAAATATGTACACAGAATGTTTCTATCTGTCACATGTCATAATGAAATGCCTGACACTTTCCCAGTCCTCTCTATGCCTATAGATCAACAAAACCAGATGCTGTCAATCTCACTAAGGGTCATAAATGCTCAGAACCCCAAAGTCAAAGACCCTATGGGCTGAACAAAGCATCCACATGATTTAGCATTGATTTCCAAAGAGCTAGACGGTAGAATTTCTCAGCCAGGGGAAGAGAGAAGATTCAGAGAAACAGAAATTGTTGGGAAGTCCCAAGGAACTCAGAAATCTAAGAGGAGGTGAAGAGGGCATTTGCATTTAAGAGGCCCTTGCTGCGAGCTTTTGATGTTTTAATCAAAACAGAAAAGAACAAATTGCACTTTTCTCATTGTTGGAAAAAGACGAGTAGTTTTCTTTTTAACTTTTAAGGGAATGTTTACCAAAGGGGATCTCAGCCAGAAATGGAGTTAAAATGGTTGTACCTGCTGTGCTTTCATGAAAAAACAAAGTTAAGGAAACTGCAGAGAAAAAGAAACTGCTCAATGGCACAGAAGAAAAGGAAAAGCTGTGTCTCCACAGCTGGGTGTGTTTATGTGTCTTCAGCGGACTCAACGTGAATGAATGGATGGATATTACATATCATCTGGAAGCCAGCCCCTTACAGACAGGCATGCCTGCCTGTGCGGAACCCTGGCATCTCTTGGAAAAATCATCTCAAACCAAGTTCTGTGAACACACTTGAAAAGATAAGAAAACACAATTGTTAACTAATCTCTACCTTAACTTCCTGGAGGTCATGGACCAAGTCTTAACGTCTACACAATGTCCTACACATACTAGCCTGGGAGGCCTCTACCGGATGCATGTCTTACGATTTGAAGAGAAGTCAGCCGAATGAAGAACATCTCCCAGACTTGAATATATTCATGAGGCTTTCAAGTTTTCAGAACATTATTAACTGTTGATTTTAATGGTCAAGGCAGAGCTAATCGGACCGCCTGGGACTCTGAAATTTGCCCATGTAGTCACTCTTGGAGATGGCACCAGCTGCTCCTGGAGGCCTGGCAATGCAGGATTCACTGAACGCCTGCTATGCTCCACTTCACACAGAGTATCCCTGCCCCCCCAAACCTCTCTAACAAATCAGCTCCTCCCGCATGTGTGCTCCTGCTGAGAAAGAAACGTTTCAAATTTATCAAGTGAACACCTTTTCCAAGAAGATCTACGTCTTTTTAAAATTATTCTTAAGCAAAAGATTTTTGGTACAAAATATGACTATATTAGTTTGTTCAGACAGTCATAGCAGAAATCAACAGACTAGGTGGCTTTAAGCAACAGACACATATTTTCTCTCAATTCCAGAGGCTAGAAGTTCAAGATCAAGGTAGTAGTAGGGGTTGGTTTCCTCTCTGCGTTTTGTATTAATAGATGGTCTTCTTTTCCTGTATCTTCACATAATCTGCCCTTTGTGTGTGTTCTTAGTCTCTTCTTAGTGTCTTCCCATCAGTCAGATTGAACTAGGATCCACCCATTATATACACACAATTCATAATCCAGTCTCCTGGAATAAACCATAATGGAAAAGAACATTTAAAAAAGAATGTATATATGTGTAAAACTGAGTCACTTTGCTGTGTAGCAGAGATTAATATAACAATGTAAGCCAACTGTACTTCAAGTAAAAAATAAATGAACTTAATACAAAAAATGTTTATATATATATATACGCACACACACATCCTTATTCATCTATTGTTGATGGACACATAGTCCTTTATATATGCCTTGGTCATCATAAAAACACTAGTATGAACATGCGGGCGCATGTATCTTTTTGAAATAATGTTTTTGCTTTCTTCTGATGGAAATATATGAATGGGATTTCTGGATCGCATGGTATTTCTGTTTGTAAGTTTTTGAGGAATTTTCATTCTGTTTGTCCGTGTGTGTACCAATTGACACACCCACAGTAGTGTACAGAGTTCCCTTTGCTCCACATCTTGCCAACATTTGCTATTTGTGTTCTTTGATGATAGCCATCCTCACAGATGTGAGGTAATGTCACATTGTGGTTTTGATTTCCAATTCTCTGCTGATTTGTGATATGGGGCATCTTTTCATTTGTTTGTTGGCCATCTCTACATCTTTCTGTGGAAAATGTCTATTCAGGACTTGTGTCCATTTTAAAATCTACTAGTTTAGTTTTTGGATATTGAGGTTCTTTTTTAATATTGAATTTGTATGTTTTGGATATTAAGCTCTTATCAGCCATATCGGTTGCAAATATTTTCTTCCATACAGAAGGTTGTCTTTTTGTCAATGGTTTCCTTTTCCTTGAAAAATCTTTTAAGTTTAACTAGGCCCCATTTTTTTATTTTGCTATTATTTCCTTTGTCTTCAGTTCACTTCAGTTCAGTCACTCAGTCGTGTCCAACTCTTTGCGACCCCATGAATCGCAGCACGCCAGGCCTCCCTGTCCATCACCAACTCCCGGAGTTCATTCAGACTCACGTCCATCAAGTCAGTGATGCCATCCAGCCATCTCATCCTCTGTCGTCCCCTTCTCCTCCTGCCCCCAATCCCTCCCAGCATCACAGTCTTTTCCAATGAGTCAACTCTTCACATGAGGTGGCCAAAGTACTGGAGTTTCAGCTTCAGCATCCTTCCTTCCAATGAACACCCAGGGCTGATCTCCTTCAGAATGGACTGGTTGGATCTCCTTGCAGTCCAAGGGACTCTCAAGAGTCTTCTCCAATACCACAGTTCAAAAGCATCAATTCTTCAGAGCTCAGCTTTCTTTATAGTCCAACTCTCACATCCATACACGACCACTGGAAAAACCATAGCCTTGACTAGACAGACCTTTGTTGGCAAAGTAATGTTTCTGCTTTTGAATATGCTATCTAGGTTGGTTATAACTTTCCTTCCAAGGAGTAAGCGTCTTTTAATTTCATGGCTGCAATCACCATCTGCAGTGATTTTGGTGCCCCCCAAAATAAAGTCTGACACTGTTTCCACTGTTTCCCCATCTATTTCCCATGAAGTGATGGGACCAGATGCCATGATCTTCGTTTTCTGAATGTTGAGCTTTAAGCCAACTTTTTCACTCTCCACTTTCACTTTCATCAAGAGGCTTTTCAGTTCCTCTTCACTTTCTGCCCTAAGGGTGGTGTCATCTGCATATCTGAGGTTATTGATATTTCTTCAGGCAATCTTGATTCCAGCTTGTGCTTCTTTCAGCCCAGAGTTTCTCATGATGTACTCTGCATAGAAGTTAAATAAGCAGGGTGACAATATACAGCCTTGACGTATTCCTTTTCCTATTTGGAACCAGTCTGTTGTTCCATGTCCAGTGCTAACTGTTTCATCCTGACCTGAATATAGGTTTCTCAAGAGGCAGGTCAGGTGGTCTGGTATTCCCATCTCTTTCAGAATTTTCCACAGTTTATTGTGATCCACACAGTCAAAAGCTTTGGCATAGTCAATAAAGCAGAAATAGATGTTTTTCTGGAACTCTGTTGCTTTTTTGATGATCCAGCAGATGTTGGCAATTTGATCTCTGGTTCCTCTGCCTTTCTAAAACCAGCTTGAACATCTGGAAGTTCACAGTTCATGTATTGCTGGGCCTGGCTTGGAGAATTTTGCGCATTACTTTACCAGCGTGTGAGATGAGTGCAATTGTGTGGTAGTTTGAGCATTCTTTGGCATTGCCTTTCTTTGGGACTGGAATGCAAACTGACCTTTTCCAGTCCCGTGGCCACTGCTGAGTTTTCCAAATTTGCTGGTGTATTGAGTGCAGCACTTTCACAGCATCATCTTTAAGGATTTGAAATAGCTCAACTGGAATTCCATCACCTCCACTAGCTTTGTTCTTAGTGATGCTTTCTAAGGCCCACTTGACTTCACATTCCAGGATGTCTGGCTCTAGGTGAGTGATCACACCATCGTGATTATCTGGGTCATGAAGATCTTTTTTGTGCAGTTCTTCTGTGTATTCTTGCCCCCTCTTCTTAACATCTTCTGCTTCTGTTAGGTCCATACAATTTCTGTCCTTTATAGAACCCATCTTTGCATGAAATGTTCCCTTGGTATCTCTAATTTTCTTGAAGAGATCTCTAGTCTTTCCCATTCTGTTGTTTTCCTCTATTTCTTTGCATTGATTGCTGAGGAAGGCTTTCTTATCTTTTCTTGCTATTCTTTCGAACTCTGCATTCCAATGCTTAGATCCTTTGTCTTAGAATTATCCAAAAAAAAAAACTTGCTGTGATTTACATCAGAGAGTATTCTGTCTGTGTTTTCTTCTAGGACTTTTCATGGTTTCTGGCCATACATTTAGGGCTTTAATACATTTCGTATGTGGTGTGAAAAAATTTTCTAATTTCAAATTTTTTTTTTACATGCAGCTGTTTTTTGTTTTTTCCCAGCACTACTGTAGGTGAACTGACATTAGTGTGTGAAGTTACTTCTGGGCTCTATTCTGCTCTATGTACCTGTTTTTATGCCAGTACCTCACTGTTTTGATTTCTGTAGTTTTGTACTATAGCCTGAAGTCAGGGAACATGATACCTTCCAGATCTATTCTTCATTCTCAAGATTGTTTTGGCTATTTGGGGTCTTTTATGCGTCCGTAAAAAATTTAAAATTATCTGTCCTATTTCTGTGAAAATTGTTGTTGATATTTTGATAGGGATTGCATTGAATCTGTAGATTGCCTTAGGATGCAGAGTGATTTTAACAGTATTAATTGTCTCCCAAGTTCTTTGATAATCTTTGCAAACATTACCTTGAACTGTTTCTCAGGTAGATATCCACTTAATTTTTCTTCTGGGTTTCATCTTGTTCCTTCAGTTGGAATATGTTCCTCTGTTGCCTGATTTTTCTTAAATTGCTATTTTATTTCTGTGTATCTGGTGGGTTGGTTGTGTTTCCCAACCTTGCAGGAGACATCTTGTGGGTGGTCTGGTAGCCATGGCTGGACCCAGTCCAGGTGATCATCAGGCCCTTCCCTTTAGAGAGGCTGCTGGATGGCAGGGATGGGTCATGAGGTGGCTAGTGGCAGAACCCAATGGGGCCCTGGGGCTAGCGCTGGCTCCCTGATGGGTGAAGGCAGGGTCCTGGGATCCCAGGACTGGTGCCTGCCTACCAGTGAGTGAAAGAAAGTTAAAGTGTTAGACATTCAGTGTGTCTGACATTTTGTGATCCCAGGGACTGTAGCCCACCAGCCTGCTCTGTCCATGGGATTCTCGGGGCAAGAATACTGGAGTGGGTTGCCATTTTCTCTTCCAGGGGATCTTCCTGACCAGGGATTGAACCCACATCTGTCTTGTATGTCTTCTACATTGGCAGCCAAGTTCTTTACCACTCACACCACCTGGGAAGCAGCAAGTGAAGCCAGGTCCTATGGCCATGCCATCTCACCAGTGGGCAGAACCGTGTCCTGGGGTCTGGCCATAGGGCCCAGGTGTGGTTTCTGAGAGAGCTTGCTGTGGGGTGTGGAGGGTCCTGAAGCTTGTGTTGGCCCGCTGGTCTGTGGGCCTGGACTGGTGCTGACCTACTAATGGGCGGGTGAGTCCTGCCATAGCAGGCGGCAGGGCTTTGTCGGTTGTCCTGGGACTGATGCCTGCCCTCTGATATGCCAGGCTGGATAGCAGAGTCCCTGGCTGCTGGTTCTTAGGGATTCCAGATCTAGTCCCTCTGTGTTAGTGTGAAGGACTGGACCCCAGGATCTCTTTTAGACAGGGATATGTCCAGGTGTGGCTGTGGGCTCAGAAGTTCTTGCAGCACCTGTTTGCTGGTGGATGGGGCTGTGTCCCATCCCAGTTAGTTGGGCTCCCAGTACTGGTGCCAACAGGCTGGTGAGTGGAGAGAGAGCTGAGTCCCGAGGCTAATATACTAGAGGGAGGCTTCCACTACAGCACGTACCAGCACCAGTGTTATTAAGGCACAAAGAGCTCCCGGCTTCTGTATCCACAGGGGGAGGCGCAGTTGCCTCCTGTCTCTCCAGGGGACTCTCCAAGATCAGGGGTTGGGTCTGACTGAGGCTCCTTTCAAATGACTGCTTCGGCCCTGGTTCCTGGTGTGTGTGAAATTTTGTGTGCTCCCTTTAAGAGTGGAGTCTCTATTTCCTGCAGCCCTCTATATGTTCTAAAAGCAAGCCCCACTGGCCTTCAAACCCAGATGTTCTGTGAGCTCCAGCTTGGGGAGTCTAATCTGGGTTTCAGACTGCTCGCTCCTTGGGAAGAACTTCTGCAATTGTAATTGCTGTCTTATTTACGGTTATCCGTGCCCACAGATGGGCACGGTCCTTGACTATGCCATGACTCTGTCCCTCCTGTTTCCTTCTGGTTCCTTCTGTTTTTTGGTTTGATTTTTTGAGTTAATTATTGGTTTATTATTATTATTCACATTTTATAATTATAGAAAACATGAGGGCAAGAGAAGTTAAAATCCTGTATAAAATCTTACAGAAGATAGGCGGGAGAACCTACCTATAGGTTCAGGTACTGTTCTCAAAATCACAGGGATTATAGTGATTTGGGTGTGCTTCTAGGAGGAAGTGAGCTCAGGGATTTTTTTTTGCACTTCTATCTTGGGACAAAATTCCAGATGTGGTTCTTTTTTTCTTTATTTATTTTTAATTGAAGGATAATTGCTTTACAATATTGTATTGGTTCTGCTATATGGCAACGTGAATCAGCCAGAGGTAAACACATGTCCCCTCCCTTTTGAAACTCCCTCCCTCCCTTTCCCACCTCTTTAGGTCATCACAGAGCCTCAGTCCGAGTTCCCTGAGTCAGTCAACAAATTCCCACCGGCTGTCTACTTTACATATGGTAGTGTATATGTTTCCATGCTACTTTCTCCAGAAGTTCTTGAGATCCTGAAATTCCTTCGACTGGAAAGAAAACCCCTCATTATTATTTTACTTGCAAGCTATACATTCATCTTCTTTGAAAATCACTTCTTCAAAGTAAAGGTGGTATCTTCGTTTTATATTTAAACCACTGAACTTCAAAGCATTGATTTGAACACCAGCAGGGTGCAGAAACAGCACAATTACAGGCTTCTTAAAGTTCCAGAAGCACTAGATAGTGTCTGAAATTACCGACCTTTTATTTTATTTTATTATTTTGTTTTTCCATTCTTGTAACATAAAACAATTTTGTAAGATCCACCCCGCTGCGGGCAGCATTTTATAGCCAAGTCATAAACTCCTACAAACAGAAGTTTATGGTGGGAATGCTGATAGTCAGACAGCCAAGAGCCACTGCCGCAGAGCTGGCGGGTGCCAACAGGCTACCTTGCCTTCCAGCACGAGGATCTGAGCATAAATCAGCCCAGGTCTAGAGGGACAGGACTGTGTGTTCATGTTATCCATTTCCCATTTCCAGAAACATGAGACCATTTGTCTAACAAAAATCACATTGAAAGAGTGTTATGAGGGGCCAGGAAAGAGTGACCCAAAACGGAGAAGGGATGAGGAGTGAATGTTCACAATTAATCCAGCTTCAACATCTGGGAACATAGACCCTCTTTAAGGAGTGCCTTTACTGTTCCCTCGTGAGCTAGAGAGCGTGAGAGACTGCTGAGCACAGAGACCTTTCTATTTTGCAGTTTTTTTTCACCTCTCTCAGTCCTCTTAATTTGATTCTCATGGAGTTTTGTTTGAATGACTTTTAACATCTGGGCAACCCTGTGTTCTATCGCTTCCTACCAAACGGGCAAGTTTTACAAGTAAATCATTTCAGTTCTTCTTTCTTTTCACTAAGTTAAAAAAAAATCATGGTTATAGGAAGACAAATATCAGCCTGACTATTAAAAATCAGGATAAATGGATTAAAATATTGTTTTTGTAGTTTCTTTTAATTACTTTAATTATCATTGCAATTTTGTTCACTTATTTTCCTCTCCCTGATACTGCTTACTCCCTATCTTTTCCCACTGATAAAGAAAATAAAGAAATTTTTAAAAATTACAAGGCAAATGCTAATACTGTCTTTTTAGGCAACTCTATGATGCTTTAAAATTACCATCAAGCTTATCTAAATGTGATTTTATTGTCTGGGCTATGTTTTGATTCTATCTACTTTAATTGTATCTTTGTGTTAATATTTCTCCCTTGCTGTTTTGGCAATTCATTCACCATCATTCTCTGAAATGCATGGAACTAGGAAATCAAGTTTGAGCAGAGAAAATCTCTAAAATGTAAACTTAGTGATTACTAACCTCCAAACTACAGCTGTGTTTGCACAGAAACAGGTTAGAATTGTGTTTGCTGAGGTTGAAAAGAAGGAGGACTGTTATTCCTTTTGGTAATTTTAATTCCTCTCTCAATTGCCAGCAGATGTGATCCAAGGAGGAGAAAACCCCTGGTCCAGCCTCTAGCTTCTTTATCTCTATTCTTGTCTTATGTGCTTGTCTTCATCTCTGTCTTCACGTTGCCTCTGTCTTTCTGTCTTTTAACATCAGAAAATCATGGTCATCGCTAAAGAAGCCAAAACACTGTCCTTGCTTTTCCATTTATTTGGTCTCTAGGTTTCAAAACCCAAACCAATCACTCTATCAACCAAATAAACAAATGGCTTAAATTGCACTGGATAATCTCTGGGCTTCCATCTTGCTGTATACATGATTTTATAAAAACTTAGAGAAGGAGAAAAACCATACAGTTTCTTGTTTTATTATGCTGAAGCTGGAACGACGTTATTCCCAAGACAGAGTTGGTGGAATGGGAGAAGGCTTCTGAGTATTATTCACCCTGTGAGACTAAAATCGGAGAATTTTGTTACCTTGGAGTTGGAAATGGGGGCCATTGCTTGTGCTCAGGGACTGTAAGATCTCTTCACCCTCTACCTGCTCTAAGTACAAACCATGACAGGCGCTCTTGGACCCTGAAGGTTGTGGGGATTTCAGGTCGGCTGTTAGTTTCCAGTCGATAAAGAGAAGCACTTTGCAATACTGTTTGGAAGACGTGTGTGACCCTCTTTTATTTAATATCTTTCCTACATGCTCAGCCTTCTGTGAGCTGGAGCATCCTAATATGAGTGCTTCCCTGGTAGCTCAGTGGTAAAGACTCTGCCTGCCAATGCAGAAGACTTGGGTTTGATCCTTGGGTCAGGAAGATCCCCCGGAGAAGGAAATGGCAATCCACTTCAGTATTCTTACCTGGAAAATCCCATGAACAGAGGAGCCTGGCAGGCACAGTCCATGGGGTCACAAAAGGGTCACACACGACTTAGCAAATAAACAACAATACCACCCATGAAGTGCGGTTATACACGTGGCTTTATGGGTCAGAAATCACTTCACTTGCATCTTTGCTCTGTTCTTCCTATTTGTGTCCTTGGGCTAGTTAAACTCTCTAGCTTCCCTTCCTGATATGTAAAATGTGTTCATTTATACATTCATTCAGTTCACCCATTAAATATGTGGGTACTACTAATATACCAGTGTGAAAGCGTTAGTTGCTCGGTCATGTCCAACTCTTTGTGACCCCGTGGACTGTAGCCTGCCAGGCTCTTCTGTCCATGGGACTCTCCAGGCAAGAATACTAGAGTGAGTAGCCATTGCCTTCTCCAATATGCCAGTAATTATTCCACGTGTGATCATTAGAGATACACACACACACACACACACACAAATCTCCTTTCACTGACTGGCATTCTGCTGGATTTGGGGACCCAGTAAGTATTCATCAAATATAAAATATCAATTGATGGATATCAACAATAGTGTTACAAAAACAAAATAAAGCATACGGGTGCTATAGAGAGTGTGGAAAAAAATGAGAGGCTTGAAGTCAAGGACAGGAAAGCCCTCTGAGGAGAGAGCTTTAACCCAAGATGCAAATGATGACAAGGAACGAGCATGAGAGTCCCTGGTAGAGCCCAAGAGGAAAGCTGCATCCCAGAAAAGGAAAGGGAGGATAGTCAAAGTAAGGCCAAGTTCCACATGTTTGGGAAAGAGAAAAAAAGCAAAAAAAAAAAAAAAAAAGGAGAATAGATATGTAACATATTAATACCTAGTAATGAAATATGGCTACAGCTCAAAGAGACTGATCAAAAGTGATAATACATTCCAGTTGCATTGAATGATGAGATCTGAACATCAGATCAGATCAGATCAGTCGCTCAGTCGTGTCCGACTCTTTGCGACCCTATGAATCGCAGCATGCCAGGCCTCCCTGTCCATCACCAACTCCCAGAGTTCACTGAGACTCACATCCATCGAGTCAGTGATGCCATCCAGCCATCTCATCCTCTGTCATCGCCTTCTCCTCCTGCCCCCAATCCCTCCCAGCATTAGAGTCTTTTCCAATGAGTCAACTCTTCGCATGAGGTGGCCAAAGTACTGGAGTTTCAGCCTTATCATCATTCCTTCCAAAGAAATCCAGGGCTGATCTCCTTCAGAATGGACTGGTTGGATCTCCTTGCAGTCCAAGGGACTCTCAAGAGTCTTCTCCAACACCACAGTTCAAAATCATCGATTCTTTGGCACTCAGCCTTCTTCACAGTCCAACTCTCACATCCATACATGACCACAGGAAAAACCATAGCCTTGACTAGACAGACCTTTGTTGGCAAAGTAATGTCTCTGCTTTTGAATATGCTATCTAGGTTGGTCATAACTTTCCTTCCAAGGAGTAAGCATCTTTTAATTTCATGGCTGCAGTCACCATCTGTAGTGATTTTGGAGCCCAGAAAAATAAAGTCTGACACTGTTTCCACTGTTTCCCCATCTATTTCCCATGAAGTGATGGGACCGGATGCCATGATCTTCGTTTTCTGAATGTTGAGCTTTAAGCCAACTTTTTCACTCTCCACTTTCACTTTCATCAAGAGGCTTTTTAGTTCCTCTTCCTTTCTGCCATAAGGGTGGTGTCATCTGCATATCTGAGGTTATTGATATTTCTCCCAGCAATCTTGATTCCAGCTTGTGTTTCTTCCAGTCCAGTGTTTCTCATGATGTACTCTGCATATAAGTTAAACAAAAAGGGTGACAATATACAGCCTTGACAAACTCCTTTTCCTATTTGGAACCAGTCTCTTGTTCCATGTCCAGTTCTAACTGTTGCTTCCTGACCTGCATACAAATTTCTCAAGAGGCAGATCAGGTGGTCTGGTATTCCCATCTCTTGAAGAATTTCCCACAGTTTATTGTGATCCACACAGTCAAAGGCTTTGGCATAGTCAATAAAGCAGAAATAGATGTTTTTCTGGAACTCTCTTGCTTCTTCCATGATCCAGCGGAGGTTGGCAATTTGATCTCTGGTTCCTCTGCCTTTTCTAAAACCAGCTTGAACATCAGGAAGTTCATGGTTCACATATTGCTGAAGCCTGGCTTGGAGAATTTTGAGCATTACTTTACTAGCATGTGAGATGAGTGCAATTGTGCGGTAGTTTGAGCATTCTTTGGCATTGCCTTTCTTTGGGATTGGAATGAAAACTGACCTTTTCCAGTCCTGTGGCCACTGCTGAGTTTTCCAAATTTGCTGACATATTGAGTGCAGCACTTTCACAGGATCATTTTTCAGGATTTGGAATAGCTCAACTGGAATACCATCACCTCCACTAGCTTTGTTCTTAGTGACATTTTCTAAGGCCCACTTGACTTCACATTCCAGGATGTCTGGCTGTAGGTCAGTGATCACACCATCAATTCCTTCTTTATCTCAATTTTGATTTTGAATTGATTGTTTTCCCATTCTCTTCACCACATTCCTTTTGAAAACATTGGTAATATATGGTGAAAAGATAAATTTAGATTATGATGCATCCAGACAAGGATGTTGCCGGGGGACAGGCAGGTATTCTGGAATAAGCAGCTCCCAGACTAAGTATGAGTAAACATTTTTCCCTTCCATTTATCTTGAAAGACACAGCCTCATGTATAATTTTGTTCCTGATTGCTTATAGTTTTACGAGGTAGCCATCAGTGTGCTGGCTGGCAACAGAGTTTCGTTCCAAATAATCTAACTGGAGATCCTGATGTAGAGGAGTCTTTACAGAGGGGTGACAGAGCTAAGGGAACTGATGAAGGGAAGGTGAGATACCCAGTGATGAACAGGAGCAAGCCTTTGCCCCCCAGAGAGAAGAAAACAGGTGGAGGCATGTGCCCCGAGTCCAGGGAGACCTAGGGCCTTGCAGGAGGGACTGCCTGGAGGCACTGTAGACAGGAAGGGATGTAACCCCTGCCAGACAGACGCGGTACCAGAGCAGAAAGGATGAACAGGACCAGCCGGACCTCTGTCTCCTCCGGGCGTCCAGTGGTGACATCAGTACAAGCCATCAAGTGACAGAGTAAAGATAATGTAGTCCATGGAAGTGCCATTTCTTTGGGGCATAGGGCAGAGCAGAGAAGACACGGGGGAGGGCTAGACAGAAACATCACTACACATGGATGAGTCCCCTTGACCCCACTGTTACAATATAAAAATGGAAAACAGCGCAAGTTCAGCAATAAATACAACCTGCTACTCCTCCTTCAGATTGGAGCCATGGCAAACTGCCTGGCTCTGTTTAGAAAAAGCAAAGTAAAAAAATAAATAAATAAAGGCAAAAAAAAAGAAAGCAACTGCTCAAACTAGAGTAACTATGCAGTCATGTTTGTTTTTTCTGACTTCATTTCTGACAACAAATATGTGGATTTTTTGATATCAACTACATATCATTTTCCCACACCAGTTATCTAGTTCTCTTACACCAACTGAGTGCCTGCTGCTGCTGCTGCTAAGTCACTTCAGTCGTGTCCGACTCTGTGTGATCCCACAGACAGCAGCCACCAGGCTCCCCCATCCCTGGGATTCTCCAGGCAAGAACACTGGAGTGGGTTGCCATTTCCTTCTCCAATGCGTGAAAGGGAAAAGTGAAAGGGAAGATGCTCAGTTGTGTCCGACTCTTAGTGACCCCATGGACTGCAGCCCACCAGGCTCCTCCATCCATGGGATTTTCCAGGCAAAGTACTGGAGTGGGGTGCCATTGCCTTCTCTGAACTGAGTGTCTAATTCATTTCCATTTTAACCCTAAGTACTCAGAGTTATCAGACCGCACAGGTTCAAGGGCTCAGTCCACAAGATGTACCCCCACTTCAAACAACCACAAATAGGGTATCAGACAATCCATATTTCTGCCCTGCCCACTACAAATTCAGGGGTTCCCTTGAAACTCCTCAGCTTGAAAATTCACTACAACTATCCACAGAACATGGGGAAACACTTAAATATTTACTTGTATTTCAGAAAATGTACAGCTCAGGAACAGCCAGAAGGAAAAGATGCATGGGCAAGAGGGAGTGGGGAGGGGAGAAGTGACTCAGAGATTCTCTGCCCTCTCTGGTGTCCCACCTTCCCAACACAGCAATGTGTCCATCAGCCCGTAAGCTCTGCAAACCCTGTTCAGTGGTGTCTATGGAGGTCTTATCACACAAACACAATTTGATTGAATCATTGACCATTGCTAGCTCGCTCAAATTCATGTGCATCGAGCCAATGATGCCATGTAACCATCTCATCCTCTGTTGTCCCCTTTTCCTCCTGCCCTCAAGCTTTCCCAGAATCAGGGTCTTTTCCAATGAGTCAGTTCTTTGCATCAGATGGCCAAAGTGTTGGAGTTTCAGCTTCAGCATCAGTCCTTAAAAGGAATATTCAGGATTGATTTCCTTTAAGATGGACCGGTTTGATCTCCTGAAGTCCAAGGGACTTTCAAGAGTCTTCTCCAACACCACAGTCCAAAAGTGTCAATTCTTCAGCGCTCAGCTTTCTTTATAGTCCAACTCTCACATCCATGCATGGCTACTGGCAAAACCATAGCTTTCACTAGACAGACTTTTGTTGGCAAAGTAATGCTCCTGCTTTTTAGTTTGCAGTCTATGTTGGTTATAGATTTTCTTCCAAGAAGCAAGCGTCTTTTAATTTCATGGCTGCAGTCACCATCTTCAGTGATTTTGGAGCCCCCCCCCCAAAATAAATTCTGTCACTGTTTCCATTGTTTCCCCATGTATTTGCCATGAAGTGATGGAACCAGATGCCATGATCTTTGTTTGCTAAATGTTGAGTTTTAAGCCAACTTTTTCACTCTCCTCTTTGATTTTCATCAAGAGGCTCTTTATTCTTCTTCACTTTCTACCTTAAGGGTGGTGTCATCTGCATATCTGAGGTTATTGATATTTCCCTTGTCAATCTTGATTCCAGTTTGTGCTTCTTCCAGCCCAGGATTTTGCATGATGTACTCTGCATATAAGTTAAATAAGCAGGGTGACAATGTACAGCCTTGACATACACCTTTCCCAATTTGGAACCAGTCCATTGTTCCATGTCCAGTACTAACTGTTGATTCTTGACCTGCATACAGATTTTTAGGAGGCAGGTAAGGTGGTATTCCCATCTCTTGAAGAATTTTCCACAGTTTGTTGTGATCCACACAGTCAAAAGCTTTGGCATAGTCAATAAAGCAGAAGTAGGTGTTCTTCTGGAACTTTGTTGCTTTTTTGATGATCCAACAGATGTTGGCAATTTGATCTCTGGTTCCTCTGCCTTTTCTAAAACCAGCTTGAACATCTGGAAGTTCACGGTTCACATACTGCTGAAGCCCGGCTTGGAGAATTTTGAGCATTACTTAGCTAGCATGTGAGATGAGTGCAATTGTGCGGTAGTTTGAGCATTCTTTGGCATTGCCTTTCTTTGGGCTTGGAATGAAAACTGACCTTTTCCAGTCCTGTGGCCACTGCTGAGTTTTCCAAATTTGCTGACATATTGAGTGCAGCACTTTCGCAGCATCATCTTTCAGGATTTGAAATAGCTCAACTGGAATTTCATCACCTCCAGTAGTTTTGTTCATAGTGATACTTCCTAAGGCCCACTTGACTTCACACTCCAGGATGTCTGGCTCTAGGGGAGTGATCACCCCATCATGGTTATCTGGGTCATAAAGATGTTTTTTGTATAGCTCTTCAGTGTATTCCTGCCACCTCTTCTTAATAGCTTCTGCTTCTTTTAGGTCCTTACCACTTCTGTCCTTTATTGTGCCCATCTTTGCATGAAATATTCCCTTGGTATCTCTAATTTTCTTAAAGAGATCTCTGCTGCTGCTGCTGCTGCTAAGTCACTTCAATCGTGTCCGACTCTGTGTGACCCCATAGACGGCAGCCCAATAGGCTCCCCCGTCCCTGGGATTCTCCAGGCAAGAACACTGGAGTGGGTTGCCATTTCCTTCTCCAGAAGAGATCTCTAGTCTTTCCCATTCTATTGTTTTCCTCTATTTCTTTGCATTGATCACTGAGGAAGGCCTTCTTATCTCTCCTTGCTATTCTTTGGAACTCTGCATTCAAATGGGTTTATCTTTCTTTTCTCATTTGCCTTTCACTTCTCTTCTTTGCACAGGTATTTGTAAGGCCTCCTCAGACAACCATTTTGCCTTTTTGCATTTATTTTTCTTGGGAATGGTCTTGATCCCTGTCTCCTGTACAATGTCACGAACCTCTGTCCATAGTTCTTCAGGTACTCTATCAGATCTAATCTCTTAAATCTATTTGTCACTTCTACTATATAATTTTAAGGGATTTGATTTAGGTTAAACATGAATGGTCTAGTGGTTTTCTCTACTTTCTTCAATTTAAGTCTGAATTTGGCAATAAGGAATTCATGATCTGAGCCCCATTCAGCTCCCAGTCTTATTTTTGCTAACAGCATAAAGCTTCTCCATCTTTGGCTGCAAAGAGTATAATCAATCTGATTTCATTGTTGATGGTTGAACTCAAAACTCTAGCCCCTCAGCCATCCCCAGACATTGAAGGATGGGCCCCAAAGCTCTAACCCTCTAATTATTGGGTCTTTCTGTTGTCCAGCCCTGTCCTAACACTATCTAGGGGTTTCACCTTGAGTCATCTTATTAACACAAACTCAGTTATGGTCAAAAGTGGTTCATTGTGAGGAGCAGAAGACATTTCTATCACTCAGGAAATCCCCAGAATTGTAGGAGTCTTATGCTAGGAATCCAGGACAGAGACCAAATTTATTTTTGCTATGCCATAGTTGCCACGCAGAAAACATCTCTTTTTTCATCTTTTCCTTTCTCTTGAAAGAGGAATGAGGCATTCAAATTTTTTGTGAATTCTCTCAATCTTTAGATGTTGAGAGTCATTTCAAATTTTTCTGAGACTCTTTGCAGCCCAAGCAAATCTATGTGAGGGCTGGATTTGGCCCGTGGTCTCCAGTTTGGGGTGACCTGATGCAGAACTTCAGAATAGTCTTTTTTAACCCTGGCTGCATACTGGGATTACCTGGGTAGTTTTGGAAAATTTGTCCCTGGATTTCACACCAAAGCAATTAAGCCAGAAACTCCAGGACTGGGTCCCAAACATTGGTATCTAGAAAAAGAAAATATAGTTCCCTAATCATTTTAAGGGATCCACAGAGGATAAGATAGTTAGATGGCATCACCAATTCAATGAATATGAGTTTGAGCAACCTCCAGGAGATAGTGAAGGACAGGGAAGCCTAGCATGCTGCAGTCCATGGCGTCATACACAAAGAGTTGGACCTGACTGAACAACTGAACAACAACTAATCGTTTTAATATACAGTCATTTTTAAAATAAGCCTTTTCAAATTTGGGAATAAATTTAGTTTTATAGAAAGAGCATACAGAAAGAGCTCTTTACAAAGAGCATACACAGGTTTTATATACCCTATATCCAGTTTTTCTCATTGTCAACACTTTGCATTACCATAACATATTTGTCAGAATTAATAAACTGACATCAGTACAGTATTATTAACTGAACTCCAGAGTTTATATGAATTTCACCCATTTTTCCACTGCTAATCCCCTTTCTGCTCCAGAATCTGGTCCCTGGCACCATCTTGCATTTGGTTGTCTTTTTCATCAGTCTACTCTGGTCTCTGACAGCCTCTCAGACTTTCCTTGTTTTCCATGAGTAGTCCCAGCAAGGTATCCTGAAAAGTGTCTCCAGACCTAGGTTTCTGCGATGTTTATTTCATGATGGGATCCATGTTATGTCTGAGTTTTGGAAAGAATACTGCAGCAATGAAGTACCCTTCTCATTATATCAGCTCAGGGTATAATTTCCATTTCTGAGAACACCTGCTCTAGTCATTGGTGGCTGCATGACATGGGGATGGCAGGACCCACCCAGCTTCAACAAGATGAAAGCAGATCAGTGCAGGAAGTCAGGAGGGATGACAGGTCAGCCATGGAGCCCCATTTCTTCCAAACAAGCCATTGGACTGAGCCTCAAGGGCCAAAGTTCCTTTGGAGACTCATCCAACAACTCGACTTTAGAGAAGTCACCACCTTCTTCCTCTGTGTCATGTAAAAGTTGATATCTGAGGCTGTTTCTAGTCCTGAATATATGTGATTTTAAAACTTCGGAGTGGGTTTTCATGAGCCAAATGTTGTCCACAGCTCCATTCCATAAGAGGAATGTGCAAGGAGCCACCAAAGTGTCAGAATTCCCTCAAAGAGAAGAGACAGGAAGGCTAGTCTGTGTACGACTTGACATTTATGACTTTTGTCTCTTAAGGATGTCAAGCACCTCAAAGGAAGAAAACAAATTGCAAAAACAGAAGGAAATTCAACTCCTTCACCCCTCTTTCTTCCTGAAACTCACTATGATTCCTTCTGTTACTAGGGTTTAAGAAGCCAATGACATAATTTGCTTTTTTCCAAAAATCTTTTCATGTTGACCCTTTCTGTAAATCTTACTGGAAGCAAAGGTGACTGGTTTGCTAAGCTATATAAAAGTCTAAGTCGCCAGTAACTTGTACAGATCTTGTGATTGCAAAACCACAAAAATTTCAAAATAGTGAAAGCCTCTCATTAACTATCGTAAACGACAGCGTGAATTTGTCTTAACTGCGTGCATAATCGTGCTTATTGCTTGAAAATAATAAACTGAGAGATTCTCCGTGGATGTGAGACAGATAGGATGAAAATGGTTTTATACTATGCTTTTCCACCTCTGTGTGTTAAGTCTGGCCCTGATATTGAAGCAGGCTCTCATCGGATGTAATCTGCCTGTGAGGATTGCATTGGCTGTGAAATAAGCACCTCTTAATAGATGTTGTTAAAAAAGAAATTTTCTCGAAGTCACAATTCGGTGGAGCATTTCAAATGAATGAAGCCAGGTTCCTAGGCACGGAGACAAGAAAGAATGTCAAACAGGACCTTTAATGTGCGTTTCTATTTAAACATCAGACCTAACAGAAAACCCTGAGGCTTTGTACCACGATTGGAGCCTTGTAGGAACCTAATTAATGCATTGACGGGTGAATGGTTGGCTGGCACTTGAACTCTTCTGAGGGATGTGAGAGGGTTCAGGTACCACCTAGAAAGAATGGATGCAGTGGCCCATCCAAAGGGGCCCTGGTCAGGTGGCTTTATCTGGCATGCTGCCTTTTCAGGCCCACTTGATAAGGCTCGGGTCAGTTTCAAGTGGAGCACATGCCAGATTGCAGATGGCTTGGGCTGGCATTTCAAATAGGCTAACAGTGAAACTGGAGAAGAAAATGGGCACATTTTCCCTAAGGTGGCCCTTCAAATGCAGTCCCTCCCCCAGAGCTCGTGGGTCTCACTCTGGACCTCTCCACTCCACAGCTCCTCAATGGTCGTCTTTGCTGGGAAGACTTTGCCTTGTTAAAATGTGCCCTGTATATAAAAATGAAATTTTCACTTCTGGGTGGTGCCACATAACGTGGTTTGACATTCAGTGCCAGCAGCTACAGAAAACAGACCTTTATTGCACTTATTCTTTCAGAGACAAGAGTCTCTAAAGACTCCTGCACACATTCACTCAGTTAAATCAGAGTGAGCACTCTGTGATGCTGTCTTGCATTCACACCAGCAGCCCCACCTGGCTTGATGGTGCTGTAAAACAGTCTCGAGGAAAGACGATCATACTAGCATCCAGAAGGGGAGATGTGAGCCTTTCAAACCAGGTGGGTGGACTGGATGAAGGCCCCTGACTTTCTTCTCTGACTTCCTCTGCAGTCCCCAAGTCTTATCACCTGGCATTAAAAAGCTCACACACAACCCCCATCCAGTTTCAGTGTTCATTTAGAATTCCATGTCATTTTCAAGAAAAAGAGGAAGGGTCTGATTTGTAGGACTCTGGCAAGCAAGCTTTAGATTCTTAACTGCCTTTTATCTAGATGGGTACCCGGAGAGAGATTGAGCAGGGAGGGGCCCTGGGGCATAAGCTTTTCATTCTGGTGCTTTCCTGGAATAAAAATTCCATAAAGTAACATCTGTAGTAATTAAGGGCTTACATTTCCTCTCCCATTCATGTCTCTGCTTGGAGGGAAGGTTATCTTCCCTAAGAGACAATGGAGAGTTGGTCCTGTGGGCAGAGAGAAAGCAGAATTTGAATTCTTTTGTTCCTAGAAATGGAAGTTTCCTACTTAAAAGAAAAAAAATAAAAATAACAAGTTGGAAGATGTGAAACATTCCCCTGGAAAGAAAACGTGAATGAGTTAGCAAAATTGTACTTAGCTGCTCCTCTAATCCAAATATCCTCTAATTTCGGGAAATCTGTTGTTGAGTTAAATAAAAATAATGTGAGAGCTGCAAGTTAAGTTTTATTGGGGGGCAAATTGAGGACAGCAGCCCAGGAACAGCACCTGAGGTAGCTCTGGGACACTGCGCCAAAGATGTAGAGGGGAAGGTATAATTGATCTTGGTGAAAGGGCAGCGTATGTTATCAAGCATACATTTTTTGCAGATTTTCCTAGTCACAAGGAGCAGTCGTCTCCATGACAGATTTCAGTGCTTTTGTAGATATGAGGAGATAGCATTGGGCTAATAACATCAATTCCTGAAGCTAACTATCTGAAGACTTAGCCTGTCCGTTTTTCTTCCAGCATAGGGCGCCTCGTTTCTGCTCTTCACCCTGAACTCCTTTCAGGGGTGTCTGAAAGTCCGCAGCTGCAGCAGCGCCTGATCTAAATCTTGTGGAGTTAGATGGCAAGTGCCAGTTTGTAGTCGACACTGTGATTAAACGTTGAACAAAATGCCATTTTTGTTTTTATTAACTAAAATTGGATATTATTAAGCTTAAAGTTTTACTTTTGCATTTGGACACAAGAGTCACTCTTCAGATGTTCTTCCAAATAACAGTATGTGGATCCACTGGGCATCTGATACATGAATATTATGTCAAGTTAATTTCCTGTGCTTTCTTGTCTTAGCAGGACCAGCTATGTAATTTGTGGGTCCTAGTGAAAATTAAAAATAGAAGGCCCCCTGGTTTAAGATGTATTGACAGTGACAGCAGACCTTTAAATCGAGTGAAGTTTTCCAGGCTCGGGGCTCCAGTAATGCAGAGTCTCATGCCCTCGACATCAGTCCTGTTCTGCTTCACCGTCTGTATCAACGCAGAAAAGTGTGCATCTTCTCTGTGTTTCCTAGGAATGTATGTACCTTCGAAAATATTCGTTTTTAAATTTGAATCATAAAATAATTTTAGAGCACCCCAGATGGAATGTGCTTTTGAAAACATCTTCAAATAGAGGTGCTATATGATCCAGCAATAAACTCCTGGGCATATATCCAGAGAAAACCACAATTCAAAAAGATACATGCACCCCAGTGTTTACTGCAGCAGTTTACAATAGCCAAGACACAGATGCCACCTGTATGTCCATTGACAGACGAAGGGGTAAAGAAGATGTGGTACATACACACAATGGAATATTACTCAGCCATAAAAAAAGAATGAAATAATGCCATTGGCAGCAACATGGATGAACCTAGAGATGGTCATACTAATTAAGGTAAGCCAGATAGAGAAAGACAAATGCAATATCACATAGAACTTAAATCTTAAAAAAATGATACAAACAAACTTATATGTAAAACAAGTCGAGTCACAGACATAGAAAACCAACGTACAGTTACAGGGGGAAATGCATAGAGGGATAAATTAGGAGTTAACAAATACACACTATTATATATAAAATAAATAAACAACAAGGTCCTACTGTGTAACACAATAAATATATGTGATATTTTCTAATAACCTATAAAAAAGAATCTGAAAAAGATTATATATACATATATACACACACATATATATATACACATACTCCCAGGGATCGAACACAGGTCTCCTGCATTGCAGGTGGATTCTTTAGGATTCTTTACCAGCTGAGCCACAAGGAAGCCCAGTAATTCTGGAGTGGGTAGCCTATCCCTTCTCCAGTGGATCTTCCCAACCTAGGAATCAAACCAGAGTCTCTTGCATCACGGGCAGATTCTTTACTAACTGAGCTATCAGAGAAGCCATATGTATACATATATTTTCTTCTTCAGTTGCTAAGTTGTGCCTGACTCTTTACAACCCCATGCAGTGCAGCATACCAGGCTTCCCTGTCCTTCCCTATCTCCTGGAGTTTGTTCAAACTCATGTCCATTGAGGCAGTGATGCCATCCAACCATCTCATCCTCTGTCATCCCCTTCTCCTCCTGTCCTCAATCTTTCCCAGCATCAGGGTCTTTTCCAATGAGTTGGCTCTTTGCATCAAGTGGCCAAAGCATTGGAGTTTCAGCATCAGTCCTTCTGATGAATATTCGGAGTTGATTTCCTTTAGGATTGACTGGTTTCATCTCCTTTAGGGTGACTCTGCATGGCATGGCTCATAGCTTCATTGTGTTACTTTTTTTTTTCCCCCTTCTGTTTGCCATGAAGTGATGGGACTGGAATCCATGATCTTAGTTTTTTGAATATAACCGAATCACTTTGCCCTGCACCGGAAACTAACACAACATTATAAATCAACTAACTTCCAAAAAATAAAAAAGTCCTTAACTTGATAACTCAAAAGCTTCTGCCTCACCTCTCAGCTTATCTCCAGGAGTTTCCCCCGTGAAACTCCATCCAGCCCCAGCGCTCTGCTCACTCTGCCCCATCTACAGGGACATGACCTTCCACCTGCCCCCCAGACTCCTGCCCTAGTTATTTCTCCAGTGGCGTTTCTGGCCTCCTGTGTACACTTCTCAGAGTTTTCCTGGCATCTGCAGTTCCTCTCACATTGGAATTCCTGTAACTGTAATAAATGTATACCTCGTTTGGAAGTTGTTTATAAATTTTTTCCCTTTTCTTGTTTACTCTACATGTGATATGATCATGAAAACACACATAATATTTGGATGCACAAAAGGTTAACAAATTGTGTCAAAGGGCTTCATTCCAAGAAAGCTCATAGGATTGATAAAATCCAGCAGAACATCCAAAATTATACACTTTGCCTTTTGGACAAATTTTATACATTTCATGCATGTTCTTTTCTATGTATGTGTGCCATTTCTTAAGTCTGTTTTTCCTCTGGTGTACCGTTCATGGGCATTAATTTCTTTTTAATAGAATTGACCCTTTAATTTTTACCTTTCCCACCCAATTTTACCAAATAATAAAGGTCAGATAGAGTTAAAATTTAGGAATGTTGCTGATACTATTCTACTTAGGAGATGGCAAGACTACTAATGTTGACAGTGTGATGTAGTGTGAGTTGGTCAGTCATGTCTGACTCTTTGCAACCCCATGGACTGTAGCCCACCAGGCTCCTCTGTCCATGGGGATTCTCCAGGCAAGAATACTGGATTGGGTTGCTCTTCCCTTCTCCAGAGGATCTTCCTGACCCAGGGATCAAACCCAGTTCTCCTGCATTGCCAGCAGATTCTTTACAGTCTGAGCTACAGAGAAGTTCTTCTTTATGTTTTAGACACCGCCATTTTAGACTGCTTCTTCCTATTCTAACTACATAGCATTCCCCCCCAAGAGATGGGAGGCCCAATTCTTTGGGGATAGGGGAGTCGAGGTCTCTCTGGCTACTTCCTGCTGAGCTGGAACAGAGAGGGGCATTGGGCCTCCCCCTCTGCTACTCTCAAACCTCAGAGTCCTTATAGTGGTGTCCATCTAAGTGTGCGTGATATTTACCGTGGTTGGGTATGGTTTTATATATCCTTGTTGAGTTGGCATGGCAAGTTGTAGCTTGTTGACCTTAACTGGAAGAACTGTATAAAAAAGATCTTCATGACCCAGAAAATCATGATGGTGTGATCACTCACCTAGAGCCAGACATCATGGAATGTGAAGTCAAGTGGGCCTTAGAAAGCATCACTACGAACAAAGCTAGTGGAGGTGATGGAATTCCAGTTGAGCTATTTCAAATTCTGAAAATGATGCCATGAAAGTGCTGCACTCAATATGCCAGCAAATTTGGAAAACTCAGCAGTGGCCACAGGACTAGAAAAGGTCAGTTTTCATTCCAATCCCAAAGAAAGGCAATGCCAAAGAATGTTCAAACGACCACACAATTGCACTCATCTCACACGCTGGTAAAGTAATGCTCAAACTTCTCCAAGCCAGGCTTCAGCAACATGTGAACCGTGAACTTCCTGATGTTCAAGCTGGTTTTAGAAAAGGCAGAGGAACCAGAGATCAAATTGCCAACCTCCGCTGGATCATGGAAGAAGCAAGAGAGTTCCAGAAAAACATCTATTTCTGCTTTATTGACTATGCCAAAGCCTTTGACTGTGTGGATCACAATAAACTGTGGGAAATTCTTCAAGAGATGGGAATACCAGACCACCTGACCTGCCTCTTGAGAAATTTGTATGCAGGTCAGGAAGCAACAGTTAGAACTGGACATGGAACAACAGACTGGTTCCATATAGAAAAAGGAGTTCATCAAAGCTGTATATTGTCACCCTGTTTGTTTAACTTATATGCAGAGTACATCATGAGAAACACTGGACTGGAAGAAACACAAGCTGGAATCAAGATTGCTGGGAGAAATATCAATAACCTCAGATATACAGATGACACCACCCTTAGAACAGAAAATGAAGAGGAACTAAAAAGCCTCTTGATGAAAGTGAAAGTGGAGAGTGAAAAAGTTGGCTTAAAGCTCAACATTCAGAAAACGAAGACCATGGCATCTGGTCCCATCACTTCATGGGAAATAGATGGGGAAACAGTGGAAACAGTGTCAGACTTTATTTTTCTGGGCTCCAAAATCACTGCAGATGGTGACTGCAGCCATGAAATTAAAAACGCTTACTCCTTGGAAGGAAAGTTATGACCAACCTAGATAGCATATCGAAAAACAGAGACACTACTTTGCCAACAAAGGTCTGTCTAGTCAAGGCTATGGTTTTTCCTGTGGTCATATATGGATGTGAGAGTTGAACTGTGAAGAAGGCTGAGTGCTGAAGAATTGATGCTTTTGAACTGTGGTGTTGGAGAAGACTCTTGAGAGTCCCTTGGACTGCAAGGAGATCCAACCAGTCCATTCTGAAGGAGATCAGCCCTGGATTTCTTTGGAAGGAATGATGATAAGGCTGAAACTCCAGTACTTGGGCCACCTTATGCGAAGACTTGACTCATTGGAAAAGACTCTGATGCTGGGAGGGATTGGGGGCAGGAGGAGAAGGGGATGACAGAGGATGAGATGGCTGGATGGCATCACTGACTCAATGGACATGAGTCTCAGTGAACTCCGGGAGTTGGTGATGGACAGGGAGGCCTGGCGTGCTGCGGTTCATGGGGTCTCAAAGAGTCGGACACGACTGAGCAACTGATCTGATCTGATCTGACCTTAACTGGAGGTCTTCTGGAATCTGAGACTGAGCTGCCTGAGCTTTCTGCTAAGTCTGTTTTTGTTGTCTCAGTTTCTAGCACGTTAGGCTTCTTGTCACTTCCACTGCATGGGTATTCCTTTGTGTTCAGTTTCTCCCATGTGAGCTTTCACCAAGTTGGGCTTTTGCTGTGCTTGGTCTCCACCTCCCTGGGACCAAGCTGAGGTTGTTTCAGCCAGGTGAAATGCAAGACACGGCACCAGATATGTCAGGGGAGTGTATAATTTCCTCGGTTCTGTTTCACTGCAGCAAAGATTTGAACCGGCGGACCAGTGTTACAGCTTTGTTACAGCTCAGTTTTATTCAGCAGCAAAGGAAAGTACAGCCTCAAGGCTGAGGGCAGGCCAGCCTCAGAGGCGATCCACCTGCTAATGTTGACAGTGTGATGGTGTGGTCCCAAGTATTGTTCATGAGCTTTTATGTGAGATGCCAAAATTTGGCAAAAGAAACCGACTCTATTGATACCTAGTATGAAAAAATAGGAGGTCATCTACAATTCAAAAGTAAGAAAGTTCAAGACCTGAGGTTTGTGTATGTTTATTTTCCTAAGACATTTGGGACCTGAAATAACTCCCTTCTGTGTCTGTCACCTCATGGATTTTCAATAAAGGTGTCATGATGTGAGCGTGAAATGGCATCATGATGACATCACTACTGTGTGAGTCTCCCCCCTTAGGCTGCCAGTTGTTGAAAGCCAGCGCACTCCCTCAGCTTGCTTTGTGCAGATTCTCAGGGTATAGCTTAGTAGCTGCAATGCAGGTGGGTGTCACCCAGGCCTCAGCTACAAGCCCACCTGAACCACTTGCTGCCACGGCAGCTCGTCTTGCTCAGCCTGGCTGGCCTCATGGTGTGAAAGGCAGTAGCTAGAACTGCCTCTCAACGTTTGCTAACTCGGACATTCAAAAGGTGTTTATTGAGCACTTTGAGGGTACGGATTAAATTGTTATACAGATTAAATAAGATGATGCCTCGGGATTATGTCTGAGTGATGACCCCACTCAGAGCCGTCCACACAGTCAGCCTTCAGTAGAGTAAGCCTTGCTCTTGGTGGCAATGGGTTTGTGGTCTTCTGTCCACTATGTGTTCATGACAACTGGTGACGATTCTGGTAAAATTCTCAAATGAAACTTGTCTAGGGTTTTCTTAATTTCCTTCTCTTTTTAATTTATTTTTCCTGGATATGTACAGCTTCATGAAAGTATATAATCCCCTGTTTACTTCTTTTCCCAGAATGGAGTCTACTGAAAAATGTGAAGTGGTAATTCAACATTTTAATGGAAAATATCTGAAAACACCACCAGGAATCCCAGGTGAGAAATGCCATAAAGTAATCATTAAATAATATCTAGGCTCATTGCTACTATCAGAATGAGTACATGGTAAGGCCCATAGTTTCCTCCCAATGGAGGAAACTTTTTGCCTTTATAAATATGTATTTTTTTTAATACTATGCAACTCATCTTTCTCAACATTACCAAAAGCTTCTTGGTGATTCATCTTTGGCCTGTCTTTTTGAATCTCTGCTGCTAATTCCTTAAAGTGAATTAGAAGGAAAATAGCAAAGAATAGTTTGAAATGCACTTGCTGTGAAGAAAGTTTGTGACTTATATCATTAATATTGGTATCCTGATTTCTACTTTGTAAAATATCTAAACAGTGAGTGACATATTGTAAAAATAATAATAATAATAGTGGAATCCATAGATTGAGACCAGTTCCCAAACAGTTCTTACCAGCCCATGACAAGAAGAATGCAGAAAGGCAGAAAGAGCATTTAGAAACTTTTATAGCAATATGACATTATCATGAAGTCTTACTGCATAACTTCATATTTTACAAAAATATCAAATGCACATTAAATTTTTTAGTACACCCATTCATCAGAGATAATCTAGGAAGCACCAGTTTAGACTACTTCAGGGCATTTCATATTTTTTGAAGGCAAAATTCTCAATATTTGACACACATCATAAGATGATATAACTTTATGCTATTAAGAATTACAATCAACACAAAAGAATTGAATATATCATATGTATCGGAATGTGAGCTAGGACTACCTTGACATGATATTAATTTTTTAAAAAATACATGAATAGTATTGTGTATTAAGTAGATTAAAATATCTTACTCATATCTCAATAAAACTGGAAGAAAAAATACATCTTACTCATGCATAAAAATATTAAATGTTGAGTGAAGTTCTGAAAGAGAATAACAGATAAGGAAATATCTGACTCATACATCTTGGTTTATTTGTTGGTTTTTTATTTTCAGTGATTCTTAGGGGAAAAATGTGACTTCTTCAGTCTTATATTTCTTCTTTTGATGATTTTATGTTGCATCTTTGTAATGTTTGCTACATTAAGTATCTACTATTTAAAACCCATGGCTAGAGTATTTAGGGTTTGAACATTTTGGTTCATTAAAATATATTGAGTTATATAGAAAATGAAGTCTGAACAAAAAAAAAAAAAAGACATAGTTTTCTGGCAGGATCAGGTTCATTTTATGACATGCTAAGTTTTGGGAAAGAAGAAAGGCCATTCGGATTGGCATTTGGACGCTCTGAAAAATCCCAAAGTACGACCCCTGGTTAATCATGAGTCAGCAGTGAAGCTGTGACTCGATTTGGTTAGTTTCCATGCGTGACATTCTCCTGAGAACTAGCTGCATTATGATCCAATTGGAGACATATGGTGTTGTTAGGAAAATAGTTAGCAGTTTTCATCTCAGCAAGTCAGCTGCCCTTGCATTTTAGGAGAAATACTTTTTCTTTTTCCCTTTAAGATAAAAGACATTTAAAGACACTCTGCTCAGACCCACCATTGAGTAAAGGACTTGCATTGTTAAAGGGTTTTCTGCTTATTCATCTCGTTTTATCCTACAGATGTCCACGTACAGAAGGCATTCAAACTAGATATGAATTACATGATTCTACTAAACAAATTCAAAAATGAGTAAACTAGGTGGAATTATTATTGGGTGAAGTTTTAATACAGGTCTCAGTTTTGTATGATTCTTCCTTTTTGGAAAAAGGCAGTGAAATCCATCTTGATGTGATTGATTTGAAATTGTTTTAGGTTAACCCATGGAATATACAGCTGACTCATGTAGTTTAATGCTAGAGACAAAGTCACTAAAAATCCCCCACATATCGGAGCATCCTTCCTTGAATAAGCAGGCTGTGGTATTAACCTCTCTAATATCATAGCTACACCCAATGGAAACATTGTGAATAGCAAGAACTCAGTTATAACTGAGTTTCTTAGTTTTATCTCATGGGACCATGAAAAACAAAATAATTATGCTAAGTTAAAAAAAAATCCTGAGAGATATAACTTTATGCTTCTGAGACTTGCCTTGAACATAATACAATTAAATATACAGTATCAATTATCATCAATACTTGAATTAACTTATTTATCCTTACTTTGGAAGTCAAATACCTTTTAATAAAGGCTTCAAATGCTAACAGAAAACATACAATTTTTTTTATTGATGTATAGTTGATTTACAATGTTGTGTTAGTTTCAGATATACAGCAAAGTGATTCAGTTACGTATCAGATCAGATCAGATCCGTCACTCAGTCGTGTCAGACTCTTTGTAACCCCATGAATTGCAGCACGCCAGGCCTCCCTGTCCATCACCAGCTCCCGGAGTTCACTCAGACTCACTATATGATATAGATTATTTATAGATTCTTTATATAGATTATATACATAGATTCTTTTCTTCATATATATATATATAGAATATTTTCCCTTATAAATTATTATAAAATATTGAATATGTTCCCTGTGCAATAGTAGGTCCTTGTTGGTTATTTTATATACAGATATACTTTTATTTATAGAGGTCTATTTTATATACAGATATAAATATATAGATATTACATATAGTGTGTATATGTTAATCCCAAACTCCTAAATTATCCTCCCCCTGCTTCTCCTTTAGTAACCCAAGTTTTTTTTCTGTGTCTGTGAGTCTGTTTATATTTTGTAAATAAGTTCATTTGTATCTTTTTTTTTCTCTTAGATTCTGCATATAAGCGATATCATATGATATTTGTCTTTCTTTGTCTGGCTTAATTCATTTAGTATTATCATTTCCAAGTCTATCCATTATATATATATATATATATATCTTTATATATATTTATCTTTATCCATTCTTTATCCATTTATCTATATCTTTATCTATATTTTTATCTGTATCCATTTGTCTATATCTTTATATCCATACATATATATATATATCTTTATCCATTCATCTTTTGATGGACATTTAGGTTGTACCCAGAGAAAACCATAATTCAAAAGGATGCATGCACCCCCCTGTGCATTGCAACACTGTTTACAATAGCTAGGACATGAAAGCAGCCTAAGGATAGATAATCTTTGATATTTATGTTTGATAGGGAACAAAATGACATAATGCAGGAAGTGGGTATTTTGGAATGCACTGCGGTAAAATGACTTGGCTAGGCTCATTAACCCTGTTATGACAAGGATAATTAAATTTGTGTGTATGGTGTTTGCCTTTCTTGGTCTTTTTGTTGCTTATTTGAAGTAGATGGTTGAGGTCTTATTTTCAGAAATTCATATCTTAATCCAATTTTCTATTCTATCTTGAGGCGTGTGAGCAGATGTCACAATGAGCCCTGATATCTGATTAGAAGTGATTCCTTTGATTGTTCAGAAGTGATGATTTTCTTCACTTTTAAAATACATTGTATCTTTAGAGAGACTGTCCTTGGTAATAAAAATCACCTATGAAGGGGACTCTTTACCGCCTCAGTGTCTATGCTGGGAGCTTTGTACTTTCTTCCTCTTTAATAAATCCTATTCGCTTGCTTCCATGAACATCTGCATGTTTGTGGATTCCATCCTTCGGGGCTGTGGACAAGAACTCTGATTCCTATCTCAAGGGCAGCCCTTAAATACTCACTGAGCTGAAATGCCACCTTCCAAAGGACCTGTGCGTTGTTCTGCTGTTGGTAGATGGAGAAAGCTGTTACCCTTCAGTCTGCTGGGGAACACAGAGCCCCACACATTCTCAGCAGGGTGGGGAAAGCCTGAAAACATGCTGGGCATCAGAAAATAATTTGTCAAAGAGAAAATGTTTCCCTCTCTCTGAAAAAAATTAAATAAAATCACCTATAATTGATCTAGCTGACTTGCAATTAAAAGTTGTTTTTTTTTTTAAGTTGTAAAAACCTCAGCATTCACTTTAAAGATTTGTCATCTTGACTTCAGAAATTTGTGGGGTTTTAGAATAGCACATGGATGGTTTCAGTACAATGCTTTAAGATTGTGTGAATGACGGACTCACAAGGGTGCAAAAAAATGATCTGGGATCTTCAGACCCTAAGACGGCTGATGAAAAAAGTGAGTCCTCCTCCCCTCCCTCTAAGCAAGAAGAGAGAAACCAGTACCATATTCATATCGCTTCCTTCTCTGTTTAGGGATGACTTGGGGAAATGTGCCATTTTCCTTCTGTGTCTCTTAACAAAGATTCCTCTTAAGCTGCAAAATTCATTGATTTCCTGAGATGATAATCTAGTTTCCAAATTCCATCCTCTGTCCTTTCTGTAGAAGAACAAGAAGAAAAGCTACTTTAGCCCAAAACTTTGACATTGATCAGGCTTTCTCTTTCTGAGTTCCTCCTAATTGTTCACGAGAGACCTAATTTTAATGAATATATCATGGATCTCTACTGCCTATCACAACCTCCCAGAACTAGCTCTGTTCACTATAAATTACAACATTGTCCCCAAGTTTTGGCTAGTTGGAACAATGAAGCTAGATATACATGCAAAAAAATTCTAATTATTTAAATTCTGGCATTTGAAGTACAGGAAATTAATATTACCAGTTGGTGGGAAGGAGCAGCCCAAGCTGTATCAAAAAGCAACAGTCTTCTCCCATTTAGCAAATGAAGCAACTGACAAACAACTAATCTCAAGAATATACAAGCAACTCCTACAGCTCAACTCCAGAAAAATAAATGACCCAATCAAAAAATGGGCCAAAGAACTAAATAGACATTTCTCCAAAGAAGACATACAGATGGCTAACAAACACATGAAAAGATGCTCAACATCACTCATTATCAGAGAAATGCAAATCAAAACCACTACGAGGTACCATTTCACACCAGTCAGAATGGCTGCGATCCAAAAGTCTACAAGTAATAAATGCTGGAGAGGGTGTGGGGAAAAGGGAACCCTCTTCCACTGTTGGTGGGAATGCAAACTAGTACAGCCACTATGGAGAACAGTGTGGAGATTCCTTAAAAAACTGGAAATAGAACTGCCTTATGATCCAGCAATCCCACTGCTGGGCATACACACTGAGGAAACCAGAAAGGAAAGAGACACGTGTACCCCAATGTTCATCGCAGCACTGTTTATAATAGCCAGGACATGGAAGCAACCTAGATGTCCATCAGCAGATGAATGGATAAGAAAGCTGTGGTACATATACACAATGGAGTATTACTCAGCCATTAAAAAGAATACGTTTGAATCAGTTCTAATGAGGTGGATGAAACTGGAGCCTATTATACAGAGTGAAGTAAGCCAGAAAGAAAAACACCAATACAGTATACTAACGCATATATATGGAATTTAGAAAGATGGTAACAATAACCCTGTGTACGAGACAGCAAAAGAGATACTGATGCATAGATCAGTCTTATGGACTCTGTGGGAGAGGGAGAGGGTGGAAAGATTTGGGAGAATGGCATTGAAACATGTAAAATATCATGTATGAAACGAGTTGCCAGTCCAGGTTCGATGCACAATACTGGATGCTTGGGGCTGGTGCACTGGGATGACCCAGAGGGATGGTATGGGGAGGGAGGAGGGAGGAGGGTTCAGGATGGGGAACACATGTATACCTGTGGCAGATTCATTTTGATATTTGGCAAAACTAATAAAATTATGTAAAGTTTAAAAATAAAATAAAATTCAAAAAAAATAATAAAGCTATAAACATAAAAAAAGAAAAAAAGCAACAGTCATGTTACTGCTCTTAAGAAAGGGATCATCCAGTATTTTCTCGCTCCTCTAGAGGGAAAAGAAAACAGTTTTCCATAAACTTCACATGTCTTGCATATCGATCTTGATGTTTTGCAGACAAAGTAAAGCATCATTAGTTGCATGCTCACCTAACCTCAGACATTTCTTTGTCCCAAAACAAATTGCTCAGCAATCCTGTACAGCTCCAGTTCAGTTCAGTTCAGTCACTCAGTCGTGTCTGACTCTTTTCAACCCCATGGACTGCAGCATGATAGGCCTCCCTGTCCATCACCAATTCCTGGAGTTTACTCAAATTCATGTCCATTGAGTCGGTGATGCCATCCAACCATCTCATCCTCTGCTGTCCCCTTATCCTCCTGCCTTCAATCTTTCCCAGAAAAAAGGTATTTTCCAATGAGTCAGTTCTTCATATCAGGTGGCCAAAGTATTAGAGTTTCAGCTTCAGAATCAGTCCTTCCAATGAATATTCAGGACTTATTTCCTTTAGGATGGACTGGTTGGATCTCCTTGCTGTCCAAGGGATTCTCAAGAGTCTTCTCCAACACCACAGTTCGAAACCATCAATTCTTCAGCGCTCAGCTTTCTTTATAGTCCAACTCTTACATCCATATATGACTACTGGAAAAACCATAGCTTTGACTAGATGGACCTTTGTTGGCAAAGTAATGTCTCTGCTTTTGAATATGCTGTCTAGGTTGGTCATAACTTTTCTTCCAAGGAGTAAGCGTCTTTTAATTTCATGGCTGCAGTCACCATCTGCAGTGATTTGGGAGCCCAAAATAATAAAGTCTGTCACTGTTTCCATTGTTTCCCCATCTATTTGCCATGAAGTGATGGGACCAGATGTCATGATCTTTGTTTTCTGAATATTGAGTTTTAAGCCAACTTTTACACTCTCCTCTTTCACTTTCATCAAGAGGCTCTTTAATTCTTCCTCACTTTCTGCCAAAAGGGTGGTGTCATCTGCATATCTGAGGTTATTGATATTTCCCCCAGCAATCTTGATTCCAGTTTTTGCTTCCTCCAGCACAGCGTTTCTCATGTTGTACTCTGCATATAAGTTAAATAAGCAGAGTGACAATATACAGCCTTGACATACTTATTTCCCAATTTGGAATCAGTCTGTTGTTCCATGTCCAGTTCTAACTGTTGCTTCCTGATCTGCATACAGATTTCTCAGGAGGCAGGTAAGGTGGTCTGGTATTCCCATCTCTTGAGGAATTTTCCAGTTTCTTGCGATCCACACAGTCAAAGGCTTTGGCATAGACAATGAAGCAGAAGTAGATTTTTTTTGGAACTTTGTTGCTTTTGTGATGATCCAACAGATGTTGGTAATTTGATCTCTGGTTCCTCTGCCTTTTCTAAAACCAGCTTGAACATCAGAAGTTCATGGTTCACGTATTGCTAAAGCCTGGCTTGGAGAATTTTGAGCATTACTTTACTAGCATGTGAGATGAGTGCAATTGTGCAGTAGTTTGAGCATTCTTTGGCATTGCCTTTCTTTGGGATTGGAATGAAAACTGACCTTTTCCAGTCCTGTGGCCACTGCTGAGTTTTCCAAATTTGCTGACATATTGAGTGCAGCACTTTCACAGCATCATCTTTTCAGATTTTAAATAGCTCAACTGGAATTCCATCACCTCCACTAGCTTTGTTCGTAGTGATGTTTCCTAAGGCCCACTTGACTTCACATTCCAGGGTATCTGGCTCTAGGTGAGTGATCACACCATGATAATTATCTGGGTCATGAACATCTTTTTCATATAGTTCTTCTGTGTATTCTTGTCACCTCTTCTTAATATTTTCTGCTTCTGTTCAGTCCATACCATTTCTGTCCTTTATTGAGCCCACCTTTGCATGAAAAGTTCTCTTTGTATCTGTAATTTTCTTGAAGAGATCTCTAGTCTTTCCCATTCTATTGTTTTCCTCTATTTCTTTGCTTTGACCACTGAGGAAGGCTTCCTTATCTCTCCTTGCTATTCTTTGGAACTCTGCATTCCAATTTCTAACCCCTGGTAAAAGCAAAGTGTAAGTTCCCAGGCACTTCAGGCATCTGCAGGGCATGAAATAGAAAGGCTCAAGTTCAAAGAGGCTGGGGAGCAGAGGGCAGCAGTGCCTAGAAAAGGCTTCCATATATAATGACATGTGTTTTCAGGCTGGTTTGAGGAGGGAAAATCGCATTTTGCTTTCAAATTAGACTTTTGCCCATAAGCACATGTACTGGTCAGTAGAACAGTTTCCAGAAAACAGTGGAATAACCAACTCTCTTTTCGTATGATTTATTTCTCTTTGTTAATCCCACCTGAAGTCCAAGAATTAGGGAAGGATTGAGAGAGACTGCACTCTATTTTGGGATCTTTTTATTTTAGCAGGTCTTCTGATGAACAGAAATTGGGACAAATATTTACATACCAGAGGAATCTTATTTTCCTACTCAATAAAATAAAATGATGTGCCTTTTTAATCCTTTGACAGATAATTTTTCTATTTTATGTTTATGCAAATAAAAACCCTGTAGGATTTTAGGGAGTATGTAAGGCAAAATATTTACAATATGATAATTTTTTAAATAAAATGAAAAAAAATTAATGTTGTTTATGTAAATTTGAAACTTCCTCCAGAGTAAAATATCAAAAATGTACTAAAATGAAATTTAGATTACAAATCTGAATATGTGAGCAATAGACCCACACATGTTTATCAGGGAAAATGTTTTATCATGAAAACACTAACCAATGTTTTCTCAGTGGTGCCAGTCTGATAAGTCACAAATGCAGCTATAATTGAATAAAAGGCAGCAAATAGAAAAAATATTATGTACAATTTAGTAAAAATATATCTCTATGTTTCTACTCATGAGTAACGTTGCCTAACTTTTGAGTTATTCCTCTTTGTGAAACTGAAACATCACCTGCATAATATACTTTGCGAACACCACGACCCCCAACTGGCTGTTGGCTTAGATTTCTCATCAATAAAAAGGATGTTTGCAATACTTAAGAAACGAATTTCTGCTGAGTGCCTCATCTTTAATGTTTGTGATGCCTTCTAGATTATTTCTATCTACCAAACACACAGTTGTTTCATGGTGAAACACTGCTGGAACATTATTAGTGAATTTCATACAACAAGCTTAATTGAGACCTGTGAATTGAGGCTGTGAATCCTATGTTCTTGGCCAGTCATCTCTCAACCTTTCTATGGCGCCACACCTGATACTGCAGAGGTATCTGGGGAGTTGGTAACTAGTAAGAGAGAGAATAAAGGAGACAGATGATTACATTTTGAAATCTGGATAATGAGAGACCAGACAGAGAAATACAGGGGACCATCTTCAGGAGATTAAGAGTGGTTGGAATGGGTTTTGTGCACCAAACTGCAACACTCCTCCTCTGTGATCATAGCTGTGAAAGAGGGGTGCCTCCAGGAAGCATCCCATGTCAAGGATCCACCAAATCTCTCTACTTCTATAACTCACGGCAAAATCTATAAAATCTTACTCAGCCTGATATAGGTATTTCACTCCCTTAGACATCTGTCCATCAAAAGAATGTGAGAATCAGCAGATTCTAGGAGTTTCTCGTGGTGATGACAAGCTCAGTGGTGCAACTTTTATTGGTTTTTCTTTCTTCCCTGACTTTCTCTTCCTTTTCTGTTATGTCTCTACTTCCTGGCATCAGCTCTCAATTAATCTATCTTGTTCCAGACTCTGATTTGGGGGAATTCAAATTAAGGATGGTGATCCAGTAATTGTGAAATTGTTTGTTTTTAATTTTATTTAATTATTTTTTATTTAAAAAAAAAAAGGTTTTTTGTTTTGTTTTTGTTTTTGTTTTTTTGCCACACTGTGAAGCATGTAGGATATTAGTTCCCCAACCAGGGATCAAACCAAGTACCCCCTACACTGGGAACATGCAGTCTTAACTACTGGACCACCAGAGAAGTCTGGAAAATTATGTTTTGATTTAAAACTTCTGGCCACAAGGAAGCCCAGAGGAAGAAAGTAGATATAGCTAAAATGGTAAAGTGAATTTCATGGACCAAACACATTGTTTTCATTACTCTTAAACATTTGTAGCAGTATTTGTGAACAATATATTAGGGATGATAAAAATGAATATTAGTGATCATAGACAGATGGTAGTCAGAGTTTAAATTCAGAAAGAGAAATCTGCAACACAGTAATGATGAAGTGCCATCATGACATGGTTGATCTTGGAACAACTGATGATGTGAAGAGGTTGATTGGTGACAAAAATGGGGAGAGAAAGAAGGGCCAGGAAATTGTCATAATGCGAGCAAAATGAAGGTGAGGGATGGGCACGGGAAATCATGCCACAGAGAAAATAACCCGTGAAGATTTGGTCTTAGATAAAGGTAGTGTGGTGGGCATTATTAATGGGTCCAGTGTGGGGATGTCTGGAGTTGACGAAAGTGAAATGGAGATGATCTTTAGCTGAACAATGGGCGGCTTCCAATTAGTACTTTGGAAGGTTTTCATCAATGTTGTAGACTCCCTTACTAGCCCTCACTCTTCCCTTCATCTTCCCTAAATTTCCAATCTTCACAGGAGAAGGTTAGGGAAGGTGAAGTGTACTAGAGTGATTTTTTATTTATGCATTTGATTCTGAGTATTTAATATCAGGATTTTGTTTAGAAGTTTTGTTTGTTTTTATGTTGTTGTTTCTTCAGGTGCTACTATTTAGCTCAGTGTCCATTCTCAACGGGCTTCCCTGGTGGATCAGCTGGTAAACCACCCACCTATAGTGCCGGAGACCTGGGTTCGATCCCTGGGTTGGGAAGATCTCCTAGAGAAAGGAAAGGCTACCCACTCCAGTGTTCTCACCTGGAGAATTTCAGTAAATGTTATTTGAAACTGATACACAATTCCATGAATTGAACAGCCCTTGTACTTATACTTGCTGTTAATGAAATTCCTGAGGGGTTTGGGGGGATGCCTGCTTTCTCTGTCATCAGCAAACTTGGAGGAAAACATTGAGAGAAACATTTATATCTTTTTTTAATTTTTGACAAAAATTCTCACATTTCTGTTTCTAAATACATGTGTAAGAGGTGTGGGTTCAATCCCTGGGTCAAGAAGATCCCCTGGAGGAGGGCATGGCAGTCCACTCCAGTATTCTTGCTCAGACAATCCAATGGACCAGGAAGACTTAGCAGGCTACAGCCCATGGAGTCTCGGAGTTGGACACAACTGAAGCATCTTAGTACGCGTGCACATATACATGATAGTCGCTCAGTTGTGTTTATCTCTTTATAACCCCATGCTCAATAGCCTGCCAAGCTCTTGTGTCCATGGGATTCCTCAGGCAAGGATACTGGAGTTAGTAACCATTCCATTCCCCTGAGGATGTTCCCAACTTAGGGATGGAACCTGGGTCTCCTATATTGCAGGCAGATTCTCTACCATCTGAGCCAAGGAAGCCCATATGTGTGTACACACACATACACACACACAGAACAAGTGCTAAATATTCAAAAGGAAAAAAAAACAGTTTGATTGAGAAAGATTCTAGTTACTTCTTGGGAAGTCTCATTTTTCCAAAACTGCTTTTCAGTGTGTTTTGCTGACAATCATATTGTTATTTCTTTAAAGAGCTTATTCTTGGATGGGACACTGATGAATTCTGCTTTTTGAGATGGGTACTGTCCTTGCCTAATTTACCTTAATAGTGTCTAGCTCTTAACTCCTTGTCGCTGGATCTAGATAGGTTCTATTACTCTGCTGTACTTTGCACTCCTTTTTTATTGTCTGCACATAAAAAGGTGAATATCGTGAGAACAGACAGACAGGGGTTTATTGGTCTGCACTTTCATCTCTTTGGCATAATGTTGCTCCTCTCTCTAGGGGAAGTGTGACAGGGGTTTATTAGGTCTACTGTGATAGAGTGGTATAATACAGTCTGTAATGTTTAATCAGTGAGGTATGGTCAGTATGTCTTGCTGACCATACGTTCTCTATAATTCTGTGTAAGTACCACTGAGTAGTAGCATAATTTATTCAGAGTCTACAGAACAAATTCTGGCTCCAGAATCTGACTGAAGTAATCATAATGTCATGGAACTAAGAAGAAGGATAAACAGGTTTTCTATGCACCTCCAGAATCACAGACCATCTTCATCTATTTTTATCCAAAATGATAACTCCACTCAGGTCTTCACATTTCTATGCCTTGAGGTTTTCACAGTAAAGACTTAGAAGGGACTACCCTGGTGGTTCAGTGGTTAGGGCTCGGTGCTTCCACGGCAGAAGACATGAATCCATTCCCTGGTCATGGGACTAAGATCCCACATGCCCTGTGGTGTGGCCAAAAAAAATAAAAGACCTACAAAATAAATCACAAAGCCTTAATTTTATTCCTAAGTTGATATTGGACTTTGCCTTCTGTCAGCATTACTAATGAGTAGTTAAACCGTCAGTGTCTGTGAGCGCTGTTTGCAAGCAGAGGGTTGAGTAGCTTAAGACCAATTAAGAGACAAGCCATAGAAACCAGGCTCTGAATAATTAAGTGCTTAGTGCACTTCCAAATCTTAAAATTCATGTAATAGGATTGATTTAAAGATACATCCTAACCAATTTTTGGATACATGGATAGTAGTGTGAATTAGATTCTTGCCACTCCTTGCCGGAAACCATCAAGAAAGCTTGTCATGCACACATCATTTTTTATGATCTAATTCTTCAGAATGAGAAGTCTGCAAAATTTAAGAAAATATTTTAAGAGAAGTATAAATGAAAACACTCACTAAGCAAGCTCTGAATCAGGCACGATTTATCTGATAGCTGTTTCCTCTGATTTCTTACGTCTTTAAGCCTATGAATGATGAATCAATTAGCTTACTATTATTTTTGTCATTTTTCATTTCAGAAGAAGTCTTTCAAAGGAAATTGGCATGTTTACGATCTTTCTTTAGAATTCATATATTTCAAAGACATCTGTCCCATTAGATTGTGCATTTTTCTACAAAAGAATTTCAATGTTTATCTTTCCCTGTGCCTTCAAACAGTTAATACATAAAGTCTTTGAATGTAAAGATTGAGCCTTGCTGTTTATGTTTTAAGTGTCTAAACTGATGCCTGTCACATGAGAGTATTGATAATTATTAAATGAATCAATATCAGCTTGTGGTAGAATCATCTCCTCATCCCCCAAAGATCTCTAAGTCCTAATCCCCATTCCTGGTGAACATGGCAAACAAATTAAGGTTGCAAATACATTCATCTTAAAGTAGAGAAATTATTCTGGGTTATTTGAGTGGACCCAGTATAATCACAGGGGTTCTTAAAAGTGGAGGTGGGGGGCAGAACAGGAGATCAGAAGAAGGCAACAGGAGGACCTGACTCCCCACCACTAGCCTTGAAGATGAAGCAGTGTGGGCAGCCAGCCTCTGGGAACTGAAAAAAGCAAGAAATTGGATTCTCCCCTAAAGTTTGAGGGGACAAGGAAGGAACTCAGCTCTGTTGACACCATGATTTTATCCCAGTGAAATCTGTGTCAGCCTTTTAACCATAAAAGTATAAAATAGTGCAGTTGTATCATTTTATACCCCCCTTGTTTTTGTTAATTTATTACAACAGCAACAGAAAACTAGTAGACAATTATGGAAATCATTTCAACTGAGCAGCATTCAAACTATTTCTAAATTACATTATAAATAGCTTCTGGAAGATTGTCTTTGTTTCTCCTATTTTTAAAGGTCTTTGTATCATTTGAGCGGCTTGTTAAAAAGTAAAAGCTATGTTGTTAATTATTTTGACTTAATAGTTTCTGTATACCTGCTCCCAAGGATATATTAGAATTGAAGACTATTAAATATCCAAAAAGAGAGTCTTTAGAGATGAGTGCTAATATATCAGGGAATATTTTTGTTTATTATTGAAGTATAGTTGACTATGTCTGCATCTCCATTGCTACCCTGCAAGGAGGTTGATTAGTACCCTCTTTCTAAAGTCCATATATATGCATTAATATATGATATTTGTTTTTCTGATTTACTTCACTCTGTATAATAGGCTCTAGGTTCATCTACCTTATTAGCATTGACACAGATACCTTCCTTTTCATGGCTGAGTGATATTCTATTGAATATATATATATAGATATACACCACAGTTTCTTTATTCATTCATCTGTTGATGGACATTTAGGTTGCTTCCATGTCCTAGCTCTTGTAAATAGTGCTGCAATGAACATTTGGTTACATGTGTATTTTTCAATATTTGTTTCCTTAGGGTGTATGTCTAGAAGTGGTAGTGCTGGATAGTATGGAAGTTTTATTCCTAAAATTTTAAGGAATCTCCATACTGTCTTCCATAGTGGCTGTATCAATTTCTTTTCTCACCAACAGTGCAAGAGGGTTCCCTTTCCTCCACACCCTCTCCAGCATTTAGTTTGTAGATTTTTTTTGATGATGGCCATTCTGACAAGTGTGAGGTGATATCTCCTTGTAGTTTTGATTTGCATTTCTAATAATAAGCTATGTTGAGCATCTTTCCATATGATTATTAGCCATCTGTTTGTCTTTGGAGAAATGTCTGTTTAGGTCTTTTGGCCACTTTTTGATTGAATTGCTTGCTTTTCTGATGTTGAGTTGTATGAGCTGCTTGTATAGTTTGGAAATTAATCCTTTTCAGTAGTTTCATTTGCCATTATTTTCTCCCATTCTTAGGGTTGTCTTTTCACCTTGTTTATAGTTTCCTTTGCTGTGCTAAAGCTTTTATGTTTAATTAGGTCTCACTTATGTATTTATTTATTTTCATTTCCATTGCTCTAGGAGGCGGGTCATAGAGGATCTTGCTGGGAACAAATGTGAAATGCTCCACAAATGTGTGTGTCGTCCTTGCACAGGGCCATGCTAATCTTCTCTGTATCATTTCAATTTTAGAATATATGTGCTGTTGAAGTGAGCACTATAATTTTTGCCTTAGGGGAAATGGAGTTCTTTTTTTTAAAATTTTATTTAATTTTTAAACATTACAATATTGTATTAGTTTTGCCAAATATTGAAATGAATCCGCCACAGGTATACCTGTGTTCCCCATCCTGAACCCTCCTCCCTCCTCCCTCCCCATACCCTCCCTCTGGGTCGTCCCAGTGCACCAGCCCCAAGCATCCAGTATCGTGCATTTTAGATTCTTTTCCATTATGGTTTATCCCAAAAGATTGGATATAGTTCCCTGTGCTACACCCTAGGATCATGTTATTTATCCATTCTAAATGTAATAGTTGATGTCTGCCAACCCCATGCTCCCAGTGCATCCCTCTTTCTCTCCCCTCCCTTTGCCAACCACAAATGTGTTCTCTATGCTTTTGAGTCTGCTTCTGTTTGGAAGATACATTCATTTGTGTCATATTTTAGATTCCACATATGAGTGATATCATATGATGTTTGTCTTTCTGTTTCTGACTAACTTCACTAGTATGATCATCTCTAGTTGCATCTGTGTTGCTGCAAATGGCATTATTTTGTTCTTTTTTTTTTAATTTTATTTTATTTTTAAACTTTACATAATTGTATTAGTTTTGCCAAATATCCCTCTGGGTCGTCCCAGTCCTTTTAAAGGCTGGATGGGGTTCCACTTATATATACATGTGTGTGTGTGTGTGTGTGTGTATACACACCACAGCTGCTTTATCCATTCATCCATCAGTGAATGTTTAGAAGATTACTTCCATGCCTTGGCTACTGTGAACAGTGCTGCTATTAACATACGAGTGCATATATAGATAACATTATTTTTGACCTAATGAAGTCAAATATTATTTCAAGCCATCTGTTTCCATAAAATGTGCCCAGAAAATTGTACACTGTAAATCTAAATTCATGCAAATATGTATCTCTTAGCTCTTAACCTTAATACTTGCTTTCAATAATTCCTGTTATTTAAAAAAAAAAAAAAAGATCATTAGTGTTTAGAAGGGCTCAAAGAGTTTATAAAGCTGGTATCACCCCTGAGTTTTAGGTGATTAAATCTAAAACATATATGATGCCCTATTCTGATGAAATAAAGAGTGTCCTAAATCTCTGAATAGCTGAGTGCCATAGGAAAGCATAGGCTTGAGACACAAAATAAAAGTTCATGGAGATAATTATCGACGTTTATTAAGTGTTAACCCAACATACAGTTGCCCTTGAGGGTTGCAACACTACTCCTTCTCCCAGTTGAAAATCCTTGTATAACTTGTTTGTTCTCTCTGTATGTTAATTCCTCCTATTTGCAGTTCTATATCCATGGATTTATTCAGCCTTAGATCATGTAGTAGATACTTTTTGCATGCATGCTCAGTCATATCTGACTCTTTGCAACCCCATGGACTGTAGCCTGCCAGGCTCACCGTCCATGGGATTATCTTGGCAAGAATACTGGAGTGAATTGCCATTTCCTCCTCCTCCTGAGGATCTTTCTAATGCAGGGATCAAACTTGTCACCTGTGGTTCTGCACTGGCAGGCAGATTCTTTACCACTGAGCCACACATGTAGCTCTGTGTAGTAGGACAGTACTTCAATTTACTATTAAAAAATTCTAAGTATAAGTGGACCTTCCTGGTTCAAACCTACATTGTTCAAGGGTCAACTGTATGTTTGTATTATTCAATTGATTAAATTCTTATTGATTTGAGTGTTTCTTATTATTCATGGAATTAACATACTTTCAAGCATTTAAAAAATGTATCTGTCCATTGAAGATGTATTACTGTTATAGCAAGTAGCAAGATCAGGTGGCTGTAAATAGGGCCATTTTCTCTTGAACTGTGAGTGCAACTTATTTTGGAATAGAGGCTGATGAAACAGTTGTACTAGTTGAGTCATTGAAATACCTAAAGTAAAAGACTCAACAATTTGATGTTAGCCTCCCTGGGTGCTTGCCTGACTTCCATCAGTCAGCACCTACATCTCTTTCTAGATGGCTTGCCCTCAGACTGGGACGGGGGAAGGAGGGCTGGTTTACTGATGCACAGCCAAAGTTAGAGGATCTAGGAAGACACATCCCCCTGGTGGGGGCTGCTGGAAAACAGTGATTGACAGGTGTCGGCTGTCTGCATCCCAGTTCTTTTGCTCCTGATGAGAACACCTGGGGTAACATACTATCTCCAAAGTTTCCCTGACTTCCCTGGAGACAAAGGTGCTACCCACTCTAAGTAGTGTAGCAATTGTTAATAGTTAACAGGTTTCTCTGAAAAAAGCAAAGACAGTTTGACTATGGGAAAGACCTTTGGAGTAGTGGATAGAATTGCAATCCTGTGTCGTACTTGTGAACAGATCACTGGTTGGTTAACAGGATTCAGCCAATCCTACTTGTTTTCATAAGGGTACATCCTAAAGAATCAAAACTGTACCAATATTTAAGATAATGGGGTTTTAATTCAAACATTCTCAACAAAGCACAAAAGTATAGGAATGAAATATTGAAACTAACCTATTTTTCTGAGCAATCACTTTAGGATAGTGTAGTATATTTGAACCAAATGGTGGTCCAGAGACCTGTGGGGTCCCTGACATTCTTCGCCTTTCTGGTGGTCTGCGAGGTCAATGTATTTTCATAATATGGGCTTATTATTTGCCTTTTTCAATCTGATCTCTCCTGAGTGTAGAGTTGAATTTCCCAGAGGCTATATGATGTATAATACAGCAACAGATTGAACACAGAAGCAGATACAAGAATCTGTCTTCTATTAAGCCCCAAATTACAGAGATTTGCACAAATATAAAACAAGGCCACTCTTGTGCTTCATTTTGTTTTTGAAATTTTTATAAAAAATATACCACCTATGGCATCATGTGATGTCTTTTTAAAAAAAAAATTATTGGAGTATAACTGATTTACAATGTTGTATTATTTTCAGGTATACAGCAAAGTGAATCAGTTATACATACACATTTACTCCTTTTTTTAGCTTCTTTCCCCACATAGACCATTACAGAGTATTGAGTAGAGTTCCCTATGCTATAGTGCAGGTCCTTATTAGTTATCTATTTTATATATAGCAGTGTGTATATGTTGATCGCAATCACCCAATTTATCCCTCTGCATTTCCTTTACTCCTGGAAACCATGTGTTTCTTTTCTACATCTGTATTTTAAAATTAGTTATTAAGGAAGCATTAAAAATTTTGTATTTTTAAATGGTAAATAGCTTTAACCTATGTAAACAAAAGTTATTTGCACTCTTAATACTTGTTAAGAGTATAAAGAGGTCCTGATGCAAACATGGAAACAGTTAACAAATAAAACAATGTCCCTGATTTAGAGTAAAACTCAAGATTCACATTTTTTCATCTTCTCATAATTAGAAAAGACTAAAGGTGATAGCCACGATAAAGATGAAGCTTAAAATGTCCTCTCATCTTTCTGATCTTAGGTAGACAAACTGGATGTGTTCTAGAAGCTATTTTAAGGGGAATGATTAAGGAATGCATTTCTGTTAAAGAAGTTACACTACCATACATTGGAAGCAAGCACATAGATTCCTTATGGTATAATAGGTATGTTGCATTCTCAAATGCAGAGGCAATGGTTATGCTTCTCAACATATGCTTTATCTTTTTATTAGCAAATAGTATATTGTTTGAGTATATGAATGCTTTGTCAAAACATAGTTCATACACAGTGTGTGTGGTGTGCGGGGTTTCTGGGAATGGAACTGTGTGATTTGGGAGTGGCATGTGAGTCTGTCAGAACTTGGGGAGAGTTTAAAGATAATATTCAAAAACCAGAAGGGTAACCATGGATGTGTCCTCAGTTCATTTCAGTTGCTCAGTCGTGTCCAGCTCATTGTGATGCCGTGGACTGCAGCTCGTCAGGCCTCCCTGTCCGTCACCAACTCCCAGAGCTTGCTCAAACTCACATCCATCAAGTCAGTGATGCCACCCTACCATTTCATCCTCTGTTGTCCCCTTCTCCTCATACCTTCAATCTTTCCCAGCATCAGGGTCTTTTCCAATGAGTCAGTTCTTTGGATCAGGTGCCCAATGTATTGGAGTTTCTGCTTCAGAATCAGTCCTTCCAATGAATATTCAGCACTGATTTCCTTTAGGACTGGCTGGTTGAATCTCCTTGCAGTCCAAGGGACTCTCAAGAGTCTTCTCCAACACCACAGTTCTAAAGCATCAATTCTTCAGTGCTCAGATCTCTTTATAGTCCAACCCTGACATCCATACATGACTACTGGAAAAACCATAGCTTTGACTAGGTGGACCTTTGTTGGCAAAGTAATGTCTTTGATTTTTAATATGCTGTCTAGGTTGGTCATAGCTTTTCTTCCAAAGATCAAGCAGATTTCATGGCTGCAGTCACCATCTGCAGTGAGTTTAGGGCCCCAAAAATAAAGTTTCTCACTATTTCCATTGTTTCCCCCATCTATTTGCCATGAAGTGATGGGACCAGATGCCATGATCTTAATTTTCTGAATGTTTAGTTTTAAGCCAACTTTTTCACTCTCTTTTTTCAATTTCATCAAGAAGCTCTTTAGTTCTTCTCCTCTTTCTGCCATAGGGTGGTATCATCTGTGTATCTGAGGTTATTGATATTTCTCCCAGCAATCTTGATTCAGCCCAGTGTTTCTCATGATGTATTCTGCATATAAGTTAAATAAACTGGGTGACAATATACAGCATTGACGTACTCCTTTCCCAGTTTGGAACCAGTCTGCTCTTCCATGTCCAGTTCTAACTGTTGTTTCCTGACCTGCACACAGATTTCTCAGGATGCAGGTCAGGTGGTCTGGTATTCCCATCTCTTGAAGAATTTTCCACTGTTTGTCATGATTCACACAGTAAAAGCCTTTGGTTTATCAGTAAAACAAAAGTAGATGTTTTTCTGGAACACTCTTGCTTTTTCTACAATCCAACGAATGTTGGCAATTTGATCTCTGGTTCCTCTGCCTTTTCTAAATCCAGCTTGAACATCTGGAAGTTCATGGGTCATGTACTTTTGAATCCTGGCTTGGAGAATTTTGAGCATTACTTTGCTGGCGTGTGAGATGAGTGCAATTGTGTGGTAGCTTGAGCATTCTTTGGCACTGCCTTCCTTTGGGAGCTCCGTTATCATCATAAGCACTGTCCTATGCCCTTCTTTTGGTCTCTGCTGATTCCACATAGTGCTTTTCTCCTAATTGTACTATACTTCACCTTGTAGAATGCATCTTACAGACCTCCAGGTTTGCTAGTTGGCATAAATAATCACACTAATATAATAATAATAAATAATATCATGTATCAATAACTAATTGAATACTACACACTATTAAGTTTCACATATTTTTTAAATTTTCACAGATGGTAAAGTCTCCTGTTCTGGAATCCCCAAATCATGATTCTTTTAAGCTTATTTCCTCTTAACCTAATATGAAAGATCTCTAAGGAAATAGTTACCTAGTTATCCTTAATTATGATTTTAACCCAATGAATTCATGTAAGAGTTGTAACAATTTAAGATGCAATGTCTCCTGTAATTTATTTTGAAAAGACACAACTTACTATTTTCTACATCCTTTCACATCCCAAGCCATTTTCTCATCCCAGGGACAGTGTTATGCCTTTTGTTGCACTTAGCATGCTGAATCTTCCCTGGTAGCTCAGTTGGTAAAGAATCCACCTGCAATGCAGGAGACCCTGATTCGATTCATGGGTTGGAAAGATCCACTGGACAAGAGACAGGCTACCCACTCCAGTATTCCTGGGCTTCCCTGGTGGCTCAGCTGCTGAAGAATCCACCTGCAATGAGGGAGACCTGGGTTCAATCCCTGGGATGGCAAGATCCCCTGGAGAAGGGAAAGGCTACCCACTCCAGTATTCTCACCTGGAGAATTCCATGGACTGTATAGTCCATGGGGTCGCAAAGAGTTGGACACGACTGAGCGACTTTCACTTTCACTTTAGGATGGTGAAGAAAAGAGCAATGTCCATTTGCTTTATGTGTGCTTTCTATGAGAGTCCACTGGAGGGTATGCTCCTTTGCCTCTGTGAACTTAATTGGCTAGAGAACATATTCTGTAGAGAAAACTATCTTCTCCCTAATTGGTCTTGGTTTGAGTTTTGGTTCTGTCTCTTATTACTTTTGAACATAGGCAAGTTATTTAGTCTCTTTCTGGGTTCATCAAGGAACCTAATGAGTCCATTCAATGTTTATAATTCCTTCTTTACAGAAATGTTGCACAGATTTTGTACAGTTCCACAAAAATACTGGTAGGAAAAGGTAGATAATCCTATTATAAGTAGCATTTGTTTGCGTCATAAGAATCATTTCATCAACATCCAGCCTCTAGGCTGGAAATACAGTTTCACTTTTGAAATCTATGAACTACTGTCATTGATGGGCTTATCTAGTACATGGACTTGTAAGATATACCTCCCTTATAGTGAGGTGAAGACCACCCTTCAATTTCCAAGCTTTTCACCTTGTTGCCATATCTCATTCTAGAATGGCCTCCAGTTAAGGAAGTATCTCAGCTGGAGCTCAACAGTTTTCTAGCAGGGTTAGAAAGAGTAGCACAGCAGATAAATGTTTACCTGAAATTTGCTGTAGTGGTCCCAGATTCGTAAATACTAGCCACAATTCTGATTGGACAGACAGCTATCTTCATCAGGCAGTCATTATTTTAGGTAAAACAACTATAAAAGCATGGATGATTTCGAACTTCTTGTAGTGATCTCATGACATATCTTTGCACCGCCAGTTCACAGATCCTAGGATCCCTTGCTACCCTCATTTCCCAAAGAAATGTTGCTCAAATATAGATGTAGCATTTTTCATGCAGATTTTTCTGATCTTCAATTTCTCTTCTCTTAACTTTCACTGCAGTTTATCAAATCATTTTATTCTGTATTGAGTCTCTGTGACATGTAGCCTTGGGACTTACCTTATCCCACTGGATGGCAGAATTATGCCTTTTTTAATCCTTATAGCTCCTCCAGTACCAGCATTTAAACATAAGAAATGTTTAATATAGATACACTGAATTGAGTTTTAAAACACTGAGCCCACTGTTCGTGGTTTCTCAACCACACTGTGTCTTAATACATTCAATCAGTAAATAGTTATTAAGCGAAAGTAGAAACCAACTACAATGATTCCATACAGAAATATTTTACATACTGTGTTCCTCTTTGTAAATTTTAAAATGTTTAAATTTAAAAAGCTTTCTTTGGATAAAAGTCAATGTTCAAAACAGCATGTATCGTTTTCTTTCTCATAAATTTTAAATTATCTCTCGAGTCTACCTCATACTTTCCATTGCTCCTATCTCCAGATTTTTTTCTAAGTAATGGGTTATGAAAATTAAAAGAAGCAAAAATAATACAAAATACAAAATGTATTAGAATACCACACATCCTGTTGGTTGTTACAATTAATTAATTCCACAACTAGCAATGAGACCTGTTGTCTTTCACTAACACAGCTAGAGCCCTGGCAAAGGTTTCTTTCTTTGTGAAGTTCTGCAGGTTCTGTCCTTGTCCTGCATGTGGGCTGCAGGGCCTGTGCCATCTGCAGAATGGACTCATTAACCTTTCCATTGATTTGAACTGCAATTTGAATAAATATTTATGCCTTTTCTCCCTGATGGCCGAGTGAAGTCCTTTATCAATAGCACCAAGAGCTTCTCCCTTTGACTTCTCATACCTGTTCAGAAAATTTTTATCAAGCTGTTTTGTTTACATTGTTAATCTCTTGCTGCCTTAGGTTTGGCACAAAAACACATTCATTCTGGATTTAGCAGATTTATTTTATATTCATTTGGCTTCTGCAGTGAAAGTACTTTTTTGCCTTTAGGTGTACTATTTTAACTTTAGGATGTAAACATTTCCAGATTCTGTCTGTCTGTCTGTTTCCTGTCTGTCTGTGGTGTTTCTCTGGTTACTCTTTGCATGTGACTACTTCAGATTCACTTTTTGACACCAGTATCTCCTAAAACGTACGGTTAGAGGAGGTAATTGCTAACACTATGGAGGTAATGACCCCAATATATGCATGTATTAAACTGACACTTTGCACACCTAAGCTAAATGTACACATTACATGTTAATTAAATCTCAGTAAAGCTGGGAGAGATAGAGGCAAGAAATGTCTGTGTTCTTCTGTCCTCACTTTCTATCAGTAAGCACTTCCTTTCTGGGGAGAATGAAGTAGGTGTTACTGTAAGCCAACCATAGTGCTTAGTGCATTATGGATTATTTCATTGTATTCCCAAAGTGCCCTTAGTGAAAAAGCACTGTTCCATTTTGCAGATGAGGAGGCTGAGAGCTACAGAATTTATGGAAATTGCTGAGACACATAGGAAGTGAGCTGATTGATTCCAGGATTTAGTTCTGCCACTTCCTAGACATGTGATTTAGGGAAAATTACTTAACCCCTCTGTGACTCAATTCTCGTAGGCAACATGGAGATAAGCATAGTTCCTTTGTGTACTGTCCTTGTAAGGTGGCTGTGGACTACATACGTTGCACAATGTAGAGTCTGTGGGATGTTCCTGGTATATGTAAGTGCTCTTTAGGTGTAGGTAGTTATACTAAGTCATAATTTTTTGTTGTTGGATAGAGAGGAAAAAACTCTAGGAGAGGAAATCAGAAGGAAATCCCATAACTCTTCCTCTACATGTGTTTTCCCTCCATTCCCAGTTTGGAGGGCCATGTTTCTTCTTTATTTGCTAAATAAGATGAGCACTCTCTGTTGGCTTAAGTGTGCCATACCTTTAGTACACTTGAAGCCTTCCTCTTTGAGATGCAGTTGCTCACTTCAATACTTATTCTAGCTTTTGGAAGAATAGAAATATTTGGCCACCACTTTCAGTAAAGCGCATACTTTGTTTTTTATTTGCATGCGTGCTAAGTCTCTTCAGTCGTGTCCAACTCTTTGTGACCCTACGGCCTATAGCCCACCAGGCTCCTCTGTCCATGGGATTCTCCAGGCAAGAATACTGGAGTGGGTTACCATGCCCTTCTCCAGAGGGTCTTCCAAACCCAAGGATAGAAACTGCATCTCGTCCATCTCCTCCATTCGCAGGCGGGTTTTTTTTACCTCTAGCAGCATCTGCTGCTGCTGCTAAGTCGCTTCAGTCGTTTCTGACTCTGTGCGACCCTATAGACGGCAGCCCACCAGGCTCCCCCGTCCCTGGGATTCTCTAGGCAAGAACACTGGAGTGGGTTGCCATTTCCTTCTCCAATGCATGAAAGTGAAAAGTGAAAGGGAAGTCGCTCAGTCGTGTCCGATTCTTCGCGACCCCATGGACCGCAGCCTACCAGGCTCCTCTGTCCATGGAGTTTTCCAGGCAAGAGTACTGGAGTGGGGTGCCATCGCCTTCTCCGCTAACAGCACCTAGGAAGCCCAATTAGTATATATAAACAGCAGGGCTGCCCAGATGGTGCAAGTGGTAAAGAATCCCCGTGCCAATGCAGGAGACATAAGAGACACAGGTTCAATCCTTGGGTTGGGAAGATCCCCTGGAGTAAAAATGGGCTTGCAAAGAGTCAGACATGACTGAGCATCTGAGCACATCATAAGTGCTTCTCTTGTTATAAAGGAAAGGTAGCATGTTTATAGAAATTTTCTTTAGAGAAACCATCTTTCTTCAAAAACTACTCTGTAGAATGACTTTCTTTTAATTTTTGCTGTTTTGAGTTGCACATAAAGAGCTGGGTCCAGAAGAAAAGGCAGTTTGCTAAAAAGCCTCAATCAGAGGAATTACAGATTTGTTTTTTTTCTCCTTCTGTCTGGTATCTGTCCACTGAATGGTCTGAAGAAGCCATGGAAACTTAGTGAGATGTGATAATGTCTTTTGTTCTTTACATTCCTGAGATACCGGAGAAGGTGTTTTGCTCTGAGAACTTCTTTTAGGCTGAAAAGTACCACTTAGAAAATCAGTTGCTACAGGTACCTAATTCAAAGAACTGACTTGAATTCCTTTTGTGGTTACAAAGGGGTTATGAATCTCAAAATCATAAAAGAATATCTACTGCAGTGAAAAACATTTCAGCAATCCTAGATTAAGGCCAAAGATAGCAAAATCTCAATGACATGATAGACAATCTGTGTAGTTCAGTGATTGGAGGCACAAAAGATGGCATACTCTTTAAGTTTTCGTCTCTGCTGCTGCTTTTTAGTCAGTCAGTTGTGTCTGACTGTTTTGCGACCCTATGGACTGTAACGCTCCTCTCTACATGAGATTTCCCAGGCAAAGATACTCAAACAGGGGCTCAGTATCAATCTAGAGGGGTGGGATGGGGTGGGAGATGGGAGGGAGGTTCAGAACAGAGGGGATATATGTATCGCTATGGCTGATTCATGTTGAGGTTTGACAGAAAACAGCAAAATTCTGTAAAGCAATTTATCCTTCAGTAAAAAATTAAAAAAAAAAAAAAAAGTACTGGAGTGTGTTGCCATTTCCTTCTCCAGAGGATCTTCAGGGATCAAACCTGTGTCTCCTGTTTGGCAGGCAGATTCTTTAACATTGAGCCACCTGGGAAGCCCAAAGCCTGGTTTATCTGATGTTAACTCAAGTCCTTTACACTAGTAGACATTTAATATTTTTTCTTTATTAAGAAAATACTCTTGACTGTAAAGTAGACCCAGGAATATATTTCTGGGGTGAGGGATAAACATACAGCAGAAGAAGAGTAATGAAGGGGCCAGAGGATGGGGTAAGAGAAGGGACTGATCCATTCCACTTGGAGGAGAGATGCCCAGATCAGAGCTTGAGGAGTCCTTTGAACTGAGTAGAACTAGAGGGGCTAGTTTGGCCTATTTTGGCTCAAACTAGGTAATTGGGTTATGTTCCATCTGGTTAGATTTTTCAAACCCTGAATTTGGTCAATTTTATTGTTTCAGCTGCTTCTATATTAAAATATTAAATATTTGTCTATCACATTTCTTACAAGTGTTTTGACATAGTTTGCTGTTTAAGGGGAGAATGGCATTAAAACATGTATAATGTCATATAAGAAACAAATCGCCAGTCCAGGTTTGATGCAGGATACAGGAAGCTTGGGGCTGGTGCACTGGGATGACCCAGAGGGATGGTATGGGGAGGGAGGTGGGAGGGGGGTTCAGGATGGGGAACACGTGTACACCCGTGGCGGATGCATGTTGATGTATGACAAAACCAATACAATATTGTAAAGTAAAAAAAGTAAAAAAAATAATAATAATTTAATTTTTAAGTGAAATAAAGTAATCTTCTCCACTATACCTTTTTAAAATTGGCATATAATTGCTTTATACTGTTGTGTTAATTTCTGCTGTACAACAAAGTGAATCAGATATACATCTCCCTCTTGGACCTGTCTCGCATCCCCCCATCCCACCCTCTAGGTCGTCACAGGGCACCGAGCTGAGCTCCCTGTGCTATACAGCAGTTCCCATTGGCTATCTAGTTTACACATGGTAGTGTGTATATATCAATCCTATTCTCAATTCATCTCACCCTCTTCTTCCCCCACTGTCTGCATCTTTATTCCTGCCCTATAAACAGGCTTGTCAGTACCATTTTTCTAGATTCCATATATATGCATTAATATATGATATTTGTTTTTCTCTTTCTGACTGACTTCATTCTGTATGACTCTGGATTTTGCATTTTGACTCAGGATTTTGAATACACTATACTATTAAAAAAAAAAACAAAAAACAACCTTAAGATGTTAAGAGATTTCATCAGCATTCACTTATATATCTTTTACTTTTTCTCTGCATTTAACTTGTGGTATATTTGGTATCAACTACATAGCAAATTGATTCTTCAACAAGGTATCTCAGCAGTACTTAGAAATTAACCCGTCCCTTCACACTATTAGATGTCACTATTCCCTGTATGAGGTTAATTACCTGTGACACATATGCTTACTTTACACAGAGGTCACACCAGCACATGTATCTGACCTTATATTGTATCTCACAGAAATAGTTCCTGCTCTATATCTGACTTCAGGTTTTTATTTTTTATTTTTAGCTATTCTTGCTTCCAGACCTACTTTAACATCACTTTTGCCACACTATCTCCAAATGGTATACTATTCGGGTAACTATATCAAGTTACAGAATAACTCCTGAAAACTCTCCTACACTGTCCCTTTGCGGTCAAACCATCCCTTTCCCCTTTGTTCGCTGGAAATCATGACTTTGTTTTTCATCCCCATAGTTTAGCTTTTTGGAGAATGTTATATAAATAATATCATGCAGTGTGAAGTCTTCTGAATCTGCCTTCCTTCTCACCCTAAGGATTTAGTCGATGCATGCTGTTGAGTGATCATAGTTCACTTCTTGCTAATGCTGAGTGAGTGGTATTTCTTTGAACTGTCATACCTCATTTTGTTTATTCTCCAGTTGAAAGTCACATCAGTCTTTGAAAACTAGAGATGACAAAGTACCCATTTTTGATACCAAACCAGTGTCCTTTATTTATTTAAATTTTTTTTAAAAAATTTTGGTACTACTAATTGGGAGCAGATCCTAAATTTTATGTTATACTTGGGTTAATCACTATATAATTCTTGATTTGCTTGTTGTCTCTTAGGAAGCTTAATTTTAAAATAGTAAGCCATTTATTTTCCTGGAAAATTTAAAACTTGAATATGATGGATTCTTTTTTTAATGTACATTTGGTTTGGTATATTTTGAGTTGTTAATGTATGGAAATAGTTGCAACATTCAAAAAAGCTTCACAGTGAAAATAGTTTCTCTTCTTTTCCTGTGGTGGTCACCCTAGTTTCCCCCCTTGAAAAACTAACGTCAGCATTTCTTATGCTTCCAGAGGATGTGCATGAAAATGTACATTTAGATTTTCACTCCAGTGGAGGCAAGTATACACTCTCTTATAATCCTTGATACTTTTCACTGAACAATGAACCTGAAGGTTGTTCTCAGTACAAGGAAACCTCTTTCACTACTTTTGATGATTGCTCTGTATTCCATTTTAATGATACACATACTTTTAATAAAAATCTTCTAAGTTCCTTACTTATGAATATCTAGTTTTTTTTAATCCTTTTCTGTTACAAATAGCACAAAAACTAAAATTGATATTTGTTCCTTTTTGCATAAATGCAACCTATCTATAGGAAAAATGTGTGAAGCAGACTTGCTGGGAAAAATACTATTCTTGCTTACTAGATTTTGATAAAATTTCCCAACTTCTCCTCTTATAGGTTATCCTAAGTCAGACTCACAACAGTCAGTATAAGAAGTTCATTCTCCTGACACCTCAGCTAATATGACAATTATGAATCTTGTTCTTCTCTAGTGTAACAGGTGAAAATTTACCATATTGAAAATCCCATGGACAGAGGAGCCTGGTGGGCTGCAGTCCATGGGGTTGCTAAGAGTCGGACACGACTGAACGACTTCACTTTCACTTTTCACTTTCGTGCATTGGAGAAGGATATGGCAACCCACTCCAGTGTTCTTGCCTGGAGAATCCCAGGGACGGGGGAGCCTGGTGGGCTGCCGTCAGTGGGGTCGCACAGAGTCGGACACGACTGAAGTGACTTAGCAGCAGCAGCAGCAGCAGTCTTAATAAAAGAAATATAAGTGAAGTTTGGGCCTCTTTTCATGTGTTTAGAACTTTGACATTTTCTCTTTTCGAGGTCTCTATTCATATTGTCTGTTCAGTTTTCAACTGACCTTCTTATTCAGTTGTAGAAGAGAAAGCTGGTATTTGCATGAAAGAAAACAAGTGTTTGTCAGTCACTAACCTTTTGCCTTCATTATTGGTGTTTTTTTTTTTATTTCAGATTTTTGTAAAATTTTATATACACATACATACATATATATGTGTGTGTACATATAAATAAAAGTATCGTTTCATTTTTTAAAATCTGATTATAAAATTATCTGTTTAATCTATTTTGATTTTTGGCATAAGATACAAAAAGGGAGAAACTAGCTTTATTTTTATTTCCTGATAGTTGTTCCAACACCATTTATTGAATGATATATTCCTTCTCATTGAATCAAAATGCTACATTTTTCATCTAGTCAGTTACCATTAATTTTTTTAAATTTTCTTGGAATTTCTATTGTTTTCATGGATCTACCTGTCAAGTCAGGTGTTGAGTTATACCTTAAATAATAAGTATTTTCTATGATGTTCTCCGGGACAAATATCAATAACCTCAGATATGCAGATGACACCACCCTTATGGCAGAAAGTGAAGGGGAACTAAAAACCCTCTTGATGAAGGTGAAAGAGGAGAGTGAAAAAGTTGGCTTAAAACTCAACATTCAGAAAAGGAAGATCATGGCATCTGGTCCCAGGACTTCATGGGAAATAGATGGGGAAACAGTGGAAACAGTGTCAGACTTTATTTTTGGGGGCTCCAAAATCACTGCAGATGGTGACTGCAGCCATGAAATTAAAAGACGCTTACTCCTTGGAAGGAGGGTTATGACCAACCTAGATAGCACTGGGACGACCCAGAGGGATGGTATGGGGAGGGAGGAGGGAGGAGGGTTCAGGATGGGGAACACATGTATACCTGTGGCAGATTCATTTTGATATTTGGCAAAACTAATACAATTATGTAAAGTTTAAAAATAAAAAAAAAAAAAAAAAAAAGCAGAGACATTATTTTGCCAACAAAGTTTCGTCTAGTCAAGGCTATGGTTTTTCCTGTGGTCATGTATGGATGTGAGAGTTGGCCTGTGAAGAAGGCTGAGAGCCGAAGAATTGATGCCTTTGAACTCTGATGTTGGAGAAGACTCTTGAGAGTCCCTTGGACTGCAAGGAGATCCAACCAGTCCATTCTGAAGGAGATCAGCCCTGGGATTTCTTTGGAAGGTATGATGCTAAAGCTGAAACTCCAGTACTTTGGCCACCTCATGCGAAGAGTTGACTCATTGGAAAAGACTCTGATGTTGGGAGGGATTGGGGGCAGGAGGAGAAGGGGACGACAGAGGATGAGATGGCTGGATGGCATCATTGACTCGATGGACATGAGTCTGAGTGAACTCCGGGAGTTGGCGATGGACAGGGAGGCCTGGCGTGCTGCGATTCATGGGGTCACAAAGAGTCGGACATGACTGAGCGACTGATCTGATCTGATGATGTTTTAACACCTGGAAGGGCTCTCCCCATTGCCACCTTGACAGATTTCTTCTTTTAAATAATACTTGTGGGTTTTTTCCCACAATAACTTTAGAATTCATTTTTTTTTACCTGCTCCCCACCTCACAATATATGATGATTTTATGATTTGTTCATTTGTAATTTTAAGTGAGACAAACCCACTGTTTTCAAAAGGAGACTTTCAACATGAGGGCTTGTTACCAAAGCAAAATTATGACATCATCTGGCAGTCATTCCAAATTATAGCCACGTGTTCCAGAATGGTTTCTTGCTGTGCTAGATGGTGTGACATAAATCACTTCCATTTTATAGGCAATGCTATCCATTTTCTTCATCTTATAGCTCAAAATCTTAAAGGCAGAAAGTACTACGGTATCTTATAACTCTGCCTACAAACAAGAAACGCCAGCCATGTTGAGATCCTTTTCCACTTTTTTCAACTGTGAACACATTTTTACTGAAACAAAAGGCTCTCTTCTACACTGATAATGAGAAAATATTTCTTAGTCAGTATTTCAAACACAGTTTAAAATCTACTCTGGGGGAAAAATGGTGGAAGAAAAGCAGTATATGAAAGTTAAAATATTGTATCAAAACAAAACATATTAAATAGTTGTGCTGTAAAGGTTAGATCTCATATGTAAAGAATGAAAGCACTTGCATTGTGCCACTTATTTCTGAAGCGAGTCTAAAGTTTGGCCAGCCACTAGTAGGACTCCATTCCAGCTTACCTTAGTGTAGATGGGAATTATGAATGCATTTTGTGGACTTTGGCTCTGTGTCTTCCCAAAGAGCGTGATTCATTCCTGAGTAATCTGTAACCCATACTCCTTGTAGAATCATTAGAAAAGACTGCCTTGATGATTTTTCATTGAATATCAAAGCTTTCAGAAGTGTGCCTCTGGGAATGACCCTCTGCAGATGTAGGAGCGTCTCCAAAATGACCCAGGTGTTACCCCCTCCCCTTCAGTCTCTCTGGTATTGTCTGGTATTGTGATTTACCAAGTGTCTTACAGGAAGAGATTAAGCCTTCCGGAGAATTACTTAATTTTCAAAAGGACTGCTTTTTTTGTGTGTGCCTGTCCCATTTTCTTGCTTTTTGTGTCAGTTATGGGGATTTTGAAATTGAAAATACTGAGCTATTTTAGAGCCTCCATAGTAAAATATTCCCACTTTGATATGGAGTGAAATTTCCCCAATTGCATGATCTTTGAAACACAAATTGGATTTACATTTACTTTTCAAAGCTTTTAATTCTTTTTTGGCGAACATCCTCTGAGTCTGAGCTCCCCAGGCTTTCTGTTTGTTTCAGTTTGCCTACTCCTTTCAGTGAGTATGGGCGACAGTCCAGGAAGTCAGGGAACCCTCACACCAGCACTTTGTAGAGTATGCACCTTATTCCTCTGGAGCCGTGGGTTTGTGAAATTATCCTGCTTTCAGAAGGCCTTTTATTTATTTTTTAAAGCCTCTCATACCTAAGTGGGGTGAGTAGGTGAATAGCATTGATTTCTCTCAAGAAGGGTGTTATGTAAATGCTGCCTGCTAGAATTGCATTTTCATTTCCTGCATTGATCTCATCTTAAAGCTTTGGAGTCAACCCTATTTTGTTCTGTGTATTCCTATTTTCACAGAAATTCCATGTTGCAAAATGAAAGTGAGTGACTGGAGATGTTGAAATCATGTTTAAAAGCCTCTTATCCTATCATCTTTGGCTGTTATTTTTTTTTAATCCAAACAAATAAATTATAAAAGCAACAAATAGTTGTGTACTTTAGCTGACATCATTATTAAAATAGCTTCTCAGTGGTTTCTTTTCTTCCAGAAAATCCATTTTTGGAAGATGGCTTTGAACTAGGCCCAATCTATAAGGACTAAATCTTGTTTATCATTGAGGAAGGAGGATTTTCTTACCTTAGAGATACCATAGTTGTTGTTTAGCAGCTGAGTCATATCCAGCCCTTTTGCTACACCGTGGACTGTAGCCCACCAGGCTCCTCTGTCCGTGGGATTTCCCAGGCAAGAATACTGGCGTGGGTTGCCATTTCCTTCTCCAGGGGATCTTCCTGACACAGGGATGGAACCTGTGTCTCATGCGTTGTCAGGCTGATTCTGTACCACTGAGCCACATAGTTGAGCTCATCAATAAACGGCTAGAACTGTCCTCTAGTCCAAAAACTCCCATCTACTCAGCTAGGAGAACCAAGACAGACCTTCCTCTTCTAAGATATCCTGGTGGGTCCACTAATAACCTGTTGGCAGATGTACCAGAAAGGACTTCCTTTAACAGAGCTGTGACAGACACATCAGTGCATTTTACAGTTACATGTCAATATCTTGCACACATAAATAGGAAATTTGAATTGGCACTTGCATATAATGGCTATTCCTATACTTAAGCCTCACCAATCTATTTTTTTTCCCTATAATGACCAGATTCTACTTTTTTTAATTTGAAGATACTGTTATACCTTAATTTCCAAGTTGTTTTAAATCCTGTTGTAGTTTATTGAATCTTTTCAGTTAACCAGAAACATCACTGAGCTCTATCTCTGGTGATCTAAAGTCTAATGACATACTAATGTAAATTTTAGCATCCAAACTGGAATACAGTGTTGTATCATCATAGTTTTCTGTTAACCATATAATGCTATGATTTCTCTTTTGCACCTTTGGAATTCTCAATCTAAAAGTAACAGAGGAGTAAAAAGAGGGGAAAAAATGGATTTAGAACAATATCCAAACCTTGGTTCCTGGATTCATCCATAATTACCATTCATTTTTCACAGCTTCAGTTCTAGTTATCAAAAAATATGTGCTTGATCCAAATTCCACTTTAATTTCTGGGACAGTCATCCCCAGATGAATGTCATATTCCAGCTGAAGTTCTTCTGTTGAAGTGGAGGCCCCTCATGCTTTGTCTCCACACTCTGATACTTACCAAGCTTCTTCACCTCATCCTCTACCACCACGCGCTCCTCAGGATAAAAAGGCTGCACGAACTGAATCTGAACCAGCGATCAGAAGCCCAGCTCTACCACCTCCTAGCTGTGTGACTGGGGGGCAAGTGACTTTACCCTTCTGTGCCTCAGTCTCTTCACCTGTATAAGGAGAACAATAATCCCACCTACCTCATAGAATTATTAGGGATCCCCAGGTGGTGCAGTGCTAAAGAACCGGCCTGGCCGTGCAGGACACATAAGAGATGCCAGTTGGATCCCTGGCTTGGGAAGATGCCCTGGAGGAGGGCATGGCACCCCACTCCAGTATTCTTGCCTGGAGAATCCCATGGACAGAGGAGCCTGGTGGGCTACAGTCCATGGGCTCACAAAGAATTGGAAATGACTAAAGCAACTTAGCGCGTATACACACATATAGGATTATTAAGTTAGATGAGGTTATAGATGTGAAGGCCTTAATGGAGAGTCACCTCCCAGTAAGTACTCAGTAAGTATTTGTCTAGTAATAATACTTATCATCAGCACCAACACAAAGAGAGGTCAGTATTATTTATTCACTGTCACCTTGCTTTAACATATCCTAAACTCTACCACTATAAGTTTTGGAGTGGAGTGCTAGCAACCCTAATTACTTTCTGATCTAGGCAAGACAATTAAACAAAACATAACAAAACAAAAAAACAGGAAAAACATATCTGGTGAAATTGCTTGAGTGAAACTGTGCTGGAATTTATTCCTTTACTTTAACAAATATTTACTGAAGCTCTTGGAAATATGGTGGCAACCAAAATAATTATCTGCCCTGAACTCATGAAGCTAATGTCTGAGTGGGAGATAGTTGATAATCAAAGAACCCCCAAATGTGTAATGCTATAAATTAAAAAAAAAAACAGAACACAATAAAATAAGATGTGACCTATTAGAAAAGACCCTGATGCTGGGAAAGACTGAAGGCAGGAGGAGAAGGGGACGACAGAGGATGAGATGGTTGGATGGCATCACCGACTCAATGGACATTAGTTTGAGCAAGCTCCAGGAGTTGGTGATGGACAGGGAAGCCTGGCCTGCTGCAGTCCATGGGGTTGCAAAGAGTTGGACACAACTGAGCAACGGAACTGAACTGATTTTAGTTCTCAAAAAAAAGAAACAGCTTTCTGGGTTGACTATTTAATTTGAGACCTGAAATGGACATGGATAGGTAAAGAGTAGGGGTGAGGGGAGCATTACAGGTGGAAGGAACCCATGTGCAAAACCCTGAGGCAGAAGGAGTGGGGTCTGTGCAACTGCAGGACAACCGATGCCCGTGGAGCCCAGGAAGGAGGGAGCAGGACTTCATCACAGGCTGGGGTCAGCACTGGTCTGATCCCTCGGAGCTGCAGGCCTCCTTAAAGGTCAGGACTGAAGTCTAAGTGCCCTGGGAAGTTTTAAGCAGGGGACTGACACAGTCCCATTTATATCTTTTAAAATTTATACTAATTCTTGTGTAGAAATTAGATTATAGGGGAAAAAAGAGTGGAAATTGGGTGACCATTAGAAACTATTGCTGGGCGCAGGAAAGAGCTAAAGATGGCCTGATGGTGGGTGGTAGAGACACTCATCTCCCAGATTATGTTTATTTATTGTTAACAATGTTAATATTTGATATTAACATTTGCAGTTATATTCTGAGGTTGAAAAGATAAGATCTGGTGAGACGTTCTGTGTTAGTTAGGGGGAAAGTAAGGTGTCCAGAAGGACTCTCAGATGACTCTTAGGTTAATGATGTAAGTAATTACATCCTTACAGTACAGATGAGAATGCTTTCAAAGTTGTTGAAGAGTCTTATGTTTGTTTCTGATTGGGAGTCAATATAGATGCTTGCTAAAGATAAATCAAAGGATTCGTGTGAAGAACCAGTAAGTGCTCGGTAAAAAGATAAAACTGTTTACCCATAAGATTTAGGCTTGGAGCTCAGATCTTGGACGCGGTGCAGAGAAGGGCCTGTTAGCATCAGCGACCCTGCATTCCCTGTGTCATGCTTTGGTAGGGCCCTTTATTGTGTTGGCAGAGGTGAAGGCGCCTCATTCGTTGGGAGCACAGTTAATACGAGTGACTATATTTCAGTGCTGGTCACACGGCTCTGTTGATTTACAACACATAGCTGGGGAGGAGTAAGGGAAACAGGAGCCTGCAGGGTGACGTTTGAGGACTGACTCTCGTCTTCTCCTTCTCTAGACAAGTGCGGGCAAGCACTCCTGCTGCTGGCCTAGCAGCAACTCCTCCGAGCCACTTGTCGGCACCAGGCACTCAGTCAGGGTGCTGAGGCCTGTTACTCACTCAAACTGTCTCTCTGACAGTGTCCCAGGGAATTTCTGCAAAGTTTTCTCTGAGAAAAGCTTCTGCTTTCACTTGGAAGGAAAATGGTTTTTTAAAACCCTTAGAGATACTTTTTGTAAAAAATTGAAAAAATAAATACTTGGAGAAAATATTTTCTCGTTTAAATGATGAGGGAGTATATGAGAGGGATTAAAAAATCAATTATTTTGATTGACTTTGGTTGAGTGAAAGCTGATGCAAGGGGAAAACACAGGTCTCTAAGCTGTTGTCACCTCCAGGGATAACGGTAGAAGGCCGCATGATGAGAAACCAGGAACTCTCCACTAAGCATACAGCGGATTATATGATCCTTAAAGTTATTATATTTTTTCTGTTATTGTATTTTTTTTCTTTAACTTCTATAATAATTTAGCAAATGTTTCAGGCAGGTTTATCTTACAAAATGCCATTGAGGGAATTCCTCACTGATCCAGTGGTTAAGACCACACACCCTCCCTGCTGAGGACTCAGGTTTGGTCTCTGGTCAGGGAACTAAGATCCCACAAGCCACACGGTGCAGCAAAAAATAAACAAATAAAAATTTTAAAATAACAATTAATGCCATTGATTTACCCATAAGAGAAGCCAATTCTCATTAAGGAGATAACAGTTGAGTTCTCTTCATAAATGGAGCTTGACTTAATGACTTGCAAATACGTTTCAAGATTAGAAGACCACTAAAGAAGCTTTGAACACAGATGAATAAATGATTCAGATTGTATATTATCTTCTATCTTCCTCCACCAAATAACCGGTTTCAAATTGTTCATCCTCTTACTTATTTTCTGAGATATCTGAGTGATACAATATGTTTGAGTTTCTCACATTTCCAAATTTCTCTCTCAATGCATAATTGGTGCTCACACAGCTACACTTAATGAATAGTCTCTGCAACTTTCATAGCACATCAAGACGAACTATCTAATACAATCCTACTTAATGCCAATGGCACATCAAAAAAAAAAAAAAAATTCCTGGAAGGAAATATTCTTTTTCTCCAAGTAAATTTGAAACCTCTTTATTCATTTTAAATATTTTATTGCATTAATTTTTCAAGCAACAAAACAAACATTCATCAAGTGAAACTAAGCATGACCCCCCTCAGATGGGTACATCTGTTGCTTTCCTGCTGTGTCCTTGAATAATTCATGTTAATACATTTAAAGTATACACTTCATTGAAATGAGCTACCCTCATTTACATGTAAAATTTACATTGATGGAAACAAAAGTAAGAGCTGGAAGAAAGCTGACCCAGGAATTCTGTGATTTATGACTGGCTGCCTCTGTCCATTTGTTTCTGCACGGAGAGTAGAGAAGCATCTCCCCACCCCTGGACCCTTGAGAGCTTTAGTTACATCGGCAAATATGTGGAAGATGCTGCCCAGATATTTTGATACCTTTTCCCGTAGCCTGCTTTCCACGTGAATACCTTCTACAAGGCTTGTAGTCACTGCTGATGCCTTTTAGCTCTGTCTGCTCACATCACATGCTAGATGCTCCAGGTACACTGAATGACATCTAGGAATTGAAGCCAACACAGAGAATACTAATCAGCTTTAGCCTCTCAAAAATTAATCAATGTGAGTTCATCTCAAGCAGAGCCGGAGTGGGGGTGGGAGGGTGGGAATCTTCAGTGGTATTCCCGCCCTATCCCTTTCAACTCTGTTAACTGATGGTCTGAATGGTTTTGGAGAAGGGATCAAATTTCTAACCAAGACAGCATTTTCTGCCTCCACCATCCCTCTAGTTATGTGTTAAGCCTTAAAAAATTAAGATTAAAAAATAGAAAGGGAAGGAGGAAAAGAAAAGAGTTTAGCAGTTAAAGACTCAATGCTGAGTCCTCTCTTTCAAGGATCTTGCTTTCTATAATTTTTTCTTAAAAAAGAAATCTCCTATAAGTGTAGCAAGTAAAATTTCAAATGATACAGTATCCAGAGACTAAAATAATTTATGAGATGTTTTCTACAAAGACTTCAGCCCAATATTTGGCAATCATCACTATCCTTGCTTATTTGAAAAATCTCTACAGCATCAAATCATCCATCAGACCCCAGGGTTACATAACCAAACTACACTACTATGTGTAATTAGGCATAATATGTAATTTAAAGATTCTCTAATGTAATTTTCTGAGGGGCCAGAGCAATGTGTATGTATTCCATACTGCCCATATTTTAATAAAGGTAAAGTATATTTAACAAATTGTTTTAGTCTTTAATAGTGACTTACTTTTTGGAAATTACAACAGAGAACATAGAGATTCTTCTACATCACAATATTTTGATATTTTACAGGGTTTGTCAAACATCCCCAGTCCCTGGGACCCTTTTGTTAAGAAAAAAATTGTCCTAGAACTTCCTCCCTAACATAACCCTGTTCACTTGCTTACCTGTTTAATCCCTTCCTCCTTTACCTATAACCAAAATAAATTAACAGGCCTATATAGTCTTCTATTGAAAAATAGTGTATTCTAATAGGTCAGTAAGGAAAGATAATAGAAACCAGTTTTACTTTATATATTGAAGGCCAAATTGAAAATCAAAGCTTTAATGTATCTTATATTCAAATGGTAACAGAGGTCAATGCATAGGGATGGGTACTACAGGGCCTTTGCACTTAATCTCGATTTCCTATATTCTGTTTTAGATTGAAATTTGATGATGGCTATAAAGATGCTTCACAAAAAGACTAAACTACTGAAGAACCTTTCAGTACGTGAATAAACATAAATAATCCTCTTTAATGGCAGCATAGAGTGCCTCCACTGGAGCATACCTGCCTCCATTCATCTCTCATCACTGTAGGTCTATGTGAATGGTTTCTATGGAGAGAAAGTTAAGGACAGAGGAGTGTTGAAGATGAAAGCTGCAATTGTTAGGAGCATCCATCAACTTAATGTGATCTTTAGAGTCTGCAAGGTGATTGGCTGTAGTGTCTTAGAGTGCAGTGAGAAAGTGTATCACATTCACGTGTTAAGGCAATTTCATGTATATGTATACATAGATAGACATATAACAATCTCAAGCTACAGAGAAACTGCAAATAAAGGACAAAGAATATAAATTGTCCTGGTCCATTCTCCATAAATGATAATTATTGCAATTATTAGCAACTGAATAATTATTATTGAGTAGATTAACATCTAAGGTGGCAGTATCTGTATATATAAACAGTGAACAAGAACTTCTTTTAATATTTGTGTTTTTCTTCTAAACCATTTCTGATTTATTATAAAAGCACATAAAAATCCTCAGGGCACACCTAATTCAAACCCATGATTTTAGATAAGGAAATCTCTATCTAGTTAATTCATTTACCTAGAATCACCAGGCTGCATATAAATTTATTTATGTTAGATTTGAGAAAACTTGGTCTTTTACCTTTACCCTCAAAAAAAAGGCAGCAAGACTGAAATTATTTGTGTATCCTTTTGATCAAAGAAGTGTGGCCATGTTTATATATTCATGTTTGACATAAAATTGGTAAGAAAATTCTGACGGAAAAGATTCATTTATTGTTGTTGTTTAGTAACTCAGTTGTGTCCAACTCTGCAACCCCATGGACTGTAGCCTACCAGGTGTCCCTGTCCATGGAATTTTCCAGGCAAGAACACTGGAGTGGATTGCCTTGCCCTCCTCGAAAACATACATACATAGATATCAGTTCAGAATCCCTTAGTCAAGGGTCTACTTTTGACTTGATTTGAGACTTTGACTTTTGAGACATTGACTTAATTTGAGAAATTAATTGAGGAAAAACAAGATCACAAAACAGTCTCAAATAATTTATAATTTAGTTCAGTTCAGTCACTCAGTCATGTCCAACTCTTTGTGACCCCATGGACTGCAGCACACCAGGCTTCCCTGTCCATCACCAACTCCTGGAGCTTGCTCAAACTCATGTCCATCAAGTCAGTGATACCACCCAACCATCTCATCCTCTGTCGTCCCCTTCTCCTCCTACCTTCGATCTTTCCCAGCATCAGGGTCTTTTCCAATGAATCAGTTCTTCACATCAGATGAACAAAGTATTGGAGTTTCAATTTCAGCATCAGTCTTTCCAATGAATATTTAGGACTGACTTCCTTTAGGACTGACTTGTTGGATCTCCTTGCAGTCCATGGGACTCGCAAGAGTCTTCTCCAATACCACAGTTCAAAAGCAGCAAGCTAATTTATAATTAGCTTCATGATATATAGATATATGTTCTATTTTATTCACAATATATAGATACATGTTCTCTTTGGGTTAATGTAATTTGAATACATTCCAAGTAATTCAAAGACAGCCTGCTGCTACTGCTAAGTCGCTTCAGTCATGTCCGACTCTGTGCGACCCCATAGACGGTAGCCCACCAGGCTCCCCCGTCCCTGGGATTCTCCAGGCAAGAACACTGAAGTGGGTTGCCATTTCCTTCTCCAATGCGTGAAAGTGAAGTCGCTCAGTCGTGTCCAACTCTTAGCGACCCCATGGACTGCAGCCTACCAGGCTCTTCCGCCCATGGGATTTTCTAGGCAAGAGTACTGGAGTGGGGTGCCATTGCCTTAACTTTGTAAATGGTAAAAAAGAAAGCTATGTGTTTTAAGATCCATCACATTAACTCCCCAAATTAGATAAACCGTATTCTGATAATTGAGAAGCAAGTCTACTATTTTAGTACTTTTAAGAAATAGTAAGACCTGTGATAACAAAGTCTGCTCTTTAACACTCTGAACTTCATATGTTTTTTAAATGCTTCTTTTGTTTTACAGTTTATTTCTAGAGATGGTCTATGTTTTTCATGGAAAGATTCTGTTTCTGAATTCTTTCCTGTTGAAAGCCAGTTTGTTCACTTACATAGCCGGCAATGAACCTTAACTTGCAGTATGCCTTAAAAAAAGGACAAGATGAATCTTTGATGTTTTTCTCCTCATATATGAATGAAGATACCAATTGCTTTAACTAGACTAATGACTAACATACCTTACTACGTTGTATCAGACTTTCTTAGCAAAGGAGTATGGGTGTGTGTGTGTGTGATGTCTGTGGCAAAATCCTGTTGAAATTTCCAGGATACCTCTTGAATCCATTTAATTCTCTTATTTTGAAACCATTAGTAGTGTTAAATCCCTTTGTTTATTATCTGATCTGAAACTGGATTGTTGGATTTCTAAGTATATTAAAAACGAACAAATAGAGATTCTGTTCCCTCACTTGGATTCAAACTTGGCTAAAAATTCTCTCCCTCTCACATTGACTTCCCTCTAATATCTGGTTTTAGCACAAATTTGTCTTCAAAGTGTATGAGGAGTAAGAATGTCTCTGAGATATACCCTGCTCTGTTTCATTTGTAGCATAATAGATTTTTAAAAACTTAAGTTTTGATCCATGACCCATATTTCACTTCTCAAACAAATTGGAAACCTATAGATAGAAGAAAGAACAGAGAGATAGAAGAAAGAACCCAGGGAAAGAAATAGCACCATACTTTCCAAGCGCAAAATTTATTTTTTCAGCCACTGGTTTTATTTCCTGTCACTTTGATATCATCTTGTCCCTGTGCAAGGCTTTCACACCAGACAAATGACAGTGCTTCATCCATGTGCTCTCCTCCCCATAGTCTCAGTGAGGAAGAAGGCAGGCACAGTCTGCTGGGACAGAGTCCAGAAGTCACCCAGGGGACTTCTCTGCTGGTCCAGTGGCTAAGACTCTGTGCCTCCAATGCAGGGGGCCTGGGTTCAATCCCTGGTTAGGAACAAGATCCCACTTGCCGCCACTAAGATCCAGAGCAGCCTATACATATATATGTGTGTGTGTGTGTGTGTGTGTATGTGTATGTATGTATATATATGTGTGTGTGTATGTATATATATGTGTGTGTGTGTGTATGTATATATGTAATTTTTTAAGTCACCCAGGACAGTGTGCTATATAATATGTGATGTTTTGTGGAAGGATTATCCTGCAAAATTCAGAATAATTTCACACTTTCTTTTGATCATACCCGCTGGCAGATTTTTGATGGATAATGAAGCCGACCCAGTATTTAAACCTACGTGGGTAATTCTCATATCAGGTCAAAGACTTAAAGACTTAACACAGAGTTTACAAGTATGTGTGAAGTGTCCTGGGGAGACAGAGACCAATGAAATCATGGTTCTTTAGTCCTTCACCACCTCAGTTTGTAGATTCCATCTAGAATAACATCAGTCTTTAATAATTATTACAAAATAATGTCAGATTTCTGGACTACGGTGTATTCTCTCACACTTGATTAAAGTACATCATGAATTCTATTTCTTTTAACACCTACTGATTTGTTCTATATTGAATCCTGAGTATTGATCAAGGGTCTACATGCTTTTTAAGCTTATTGTTTTTTACAATTTAAGTATTTGCAGTTGCTTTTTCTAAAAGGATTTGTGTTCTTTTGCAGTGCAATCAAAGTGGATTTGTCTTTCAAATTTTACAGATATCTGAGTCATGAACATCTGTATTCACTTTCAAATGTCACAGTGAATCAATTTTGACTATAGACATTATCAAGCTGTAAATTGGGTGTTAGTGAAAATATATGCTTTAATTTGCTAATGGACAATTAAACAGGAAAACCTTTAGAAGCAGAGAAATAAATGATGTCCTACTTCCTTAAGAGGACACTGTTAAGAAGTGTCCGACCGAGGGGGACCTACAAGTACCTGTAATGAAATAGTAAGAACATAAAGCTGTCAGCAGCAAGATTGCTTTTTCCTATCACACCGTGACAGAAATGCTACCGCTTCAATAACTAAGCCACTGTCTCTTTCTGCTCTGCATACATCTAGCTTCTAAGCTTTCCCAAATCCTCTCCATAATGAATCAACAAACCTAATACCTTAATAAACAAAATTGTTCTTGTTGTCTAGTTGGTAAGTCCTGTCCAACTTTTGGTGACCCCATGGACTATAACCCACCAGGCTTCACTGTCCGTGGGATTCACCGCACAAGAATACTGAAGTGGCCTGCCACCTCCTTCTCCAGGAATAAACAAAATTAAGTGAAATTAAATATTTTGTATGATTTCTGCCCAATATAAAATCTAACTGGGGTGATCTTGTACTATGTGTTAGCTTATAAAACATGCATAATCCTATATGGAGAATATATGCATACAGGTATTTATACAAAGATATTCACTGAAGCGCTAGTAATATATAAACAATTGGTACTACAGCTCACATGTCTCTCAATAATATATTTTTCTTTATATTATTTAGAAAACTTTACCTTGTACTGTGGAATACTATGAAGACATTTTAAAGAAGATGGTGATGTGATGGCTTGTAAAGGTCTTCCACAGTGTATTTTTACATGAAGCAACACATTCCAAGACCACTAGATATAGGTCAGCCTCACCATAAGAATAAAATGCCATGTGAAATGGTGTGTGCGTGTGTGCGTGCGTGCATGTGTGTGTATGCGTATGTATATATGTATGTGTCTAATACCTAAATGTATTGGTTTGGGTAATGGGAAAAGTGATATTTTCCTATTTTCAAATTCTAACCATTTTCTTCCTCTCCCCTGCAGCTTAATTCCAAATTTGTTTTTGTTTATGCCAAAGCAAACGCAGATTTTTTTTTCTAAATTAGCATCACCAAAATTTGACTCAAAGCGTACCACATGTCACATTGGCTTTATTTTTAAATATAAGTGAATGAGTTTCTCTAACATTAGTGTATAGAGTATAGGAACTTGTGGTTTGTATAACTTTCCTTTCAAGCAGAATTAACAAGTCAATACTGGGTTATCAGCCCAGTTCAAGCTTCCATTGGGAGCATTGCTGTCCTTCATCTCTTTTGTTAGCTATGCAGCAGATAATATTCATATTTTAATATGTCTGTGGTGAAGCAACAAAGCACCACAACTTATCCAGCCTTTATCCTTCCTGCCATTGCTCACTGACCTTTTACAAATTTAATTATTTATACCCAATTGGGCTTCTTCTCTTTCCTTCTGCTTGCTAATGTATCAAATGTAGAATTGATATTGTCAGCCATGCAGTGGAATATGCTGTAGGAAATCTCTTGCCTTCTAAAGTCAAGTGATAAATGAAAAGGAAAATGCCAAAGGAGCTTGCAGTTTGAAACACAGAGGGTAAAATAAAACACATCGCTGAAGTTACAGTGTAACACATCAGTTCCCCCCTACAGGAAAGAATTATATACCCTACTGGAGCAGATCTTCTGATCAGCTGTTCAGTAAAGCACCCTAGCGTAAGACTGATCCCCTAATCCCACATCACTCTAAGGATGGGTTAAACAAAGTCTACTGGACCCAAGTCCTTATAATAAGATATCATCATGGGGCTCATCCTGTTACATGTTTGACTGTCACTTAGACATATTCTCTCATCTTGAAAAGAATTTAATTATAAAGGAAGAAAAGAATAAGAAAAGTGTGAGAAATGGGAAGGATTGATACGTTGGATAACACAGTTTAAAAACTGTTACGTTAACAATAGCAATTTTTATATTTTAATAAGTGGAGGCTATTTGGAAAAGTATGTTAAATACCATATGATATAACTTACATGTAGAATCTGAAATATGACAGAAATGAACTTATCTCTGAAACAGAAACAGACTCAGAGACGGAGAACAGACTCGTGGTTGCCAAGGAGGAGGGAGCTGGAGGAAGGACAGAGTGGGAGTTCAGGATCAGCAGATGCAGAGGGTTATAGAGAGAAGGGATAAACATGGTCTTACTGTGTAGCACGGGGAGCTATATTCAATATCCTGTAATAAACCATAATAGAAAAGAGTATGAAAAAGAATGTGTGTGTGTGTGTGTGTGTGTGTAACTGAATCACTTTGTATAGTAGAAATTAACACAATATTGTGAACCAACTATACTTCATTTAAATATTTTTTAAAAGATATTTTAAGAATTCCTGCTGAATTGTGCTAAGTAAGGATGTTAATTAAATGGTTAGTAAAGAAATACTGATTTCAAATGTGATTTGTTACAGTGGCAACAAAGAACTTAAATGTGGCTGCTGCTTATTTGCCTTTAACTATGGAATGATCCAAAGATCTAGTTAGCACTGATTTACATTTATTTCCCAGCAGTCAATGAAGAAGATAAAATAAAACTTAAAGCCCAAAAAATAGTCATTTGCCACTATTTCAGACTTCAAAAGTTGAACAGAATAATATTGAAAGAAAAAAAAGGGCCAACTTTGTGTACCAGTGAAAGAAATGAAGAATTTATCTGAAAGTTCTTTTTAAAATGTCAGTTAATATTCATAAATTTATTAGCTTTATTTTTAATTTTTTGGGTAATTGGTATAAAATAAACTTACCTTTTTCATGATTATCTTGTTTTACACACACAAAGTATGTATATGATGATGGCACAAATATATCAGAAGTATTTAAACTTCTGTTTCTACACCCTAAGCTTGATTATTTTTCCTCTTAGTACTCTCAAGTTGGAAATGGACAGAGGAATCAATGTTTAAAGGACATCTTCAAATTTTATTTCATTTTACCATAGCATTGACACAGTGTTTAAAGAATCTGCTTTTTTTAAATCCAGAAAACATTTTTTAAATCCTGAAAACATCATTTTCAGTCTCTTTGTCAGTATCAAATAAGCCATTTTGTTAGAAATATAAAGAAACTGCATAATTCCTGGATTGTAGTTAATAAAAATAATTATTTTCACCCTGATGATAATTAGGACAGTGTTTACTTATAAAGATAGTAATCTTGACAAGGTAATTTGAATGGATAAGAACAGGAGATTTGATGAGTAATGTCTAATTAGAGACAGGTGATCTCTTTAGCACTACAATTCTCTAGATCTCAAGTTATAATTTTTTTTATTCCTAATTTAAAATTAAAACTTTCTAGGCTTCCTTTTTGTTGTCCCGGGAGCATTATATACTTATGTGCCATAGCAGGTTATTTCTGTATAAGTGAATGATTGACATATATTGCATTGGCCAAAAAGTTCAAACAAATTTTGTAGCCAACCCAGTACAAACTGTCTTATAGCTGTTTTGCATCTAACAAGTCTTCTTCCAGGTGACATTTCAAGTATACATACACACACACAGGTGTCCATATATGTGTGTGTGTGTGTATGACTTTTTATTCTCAGGGAAGACAATTATAAGGATTAAAGTAAGCAAATTCATATTTCTCATTTCATTCTTGAAATTTTTTCTCTTCCCAAACAACAGAGTCATGATGCATTGAGTTTTATTTTTGATTCTTGATTACTTTTGATTTGTATAACATCTAAATTATTTATTTATATATATTTGTGTGTGTGTGTGTGTGTACACACACCTACATAGTATAGCTCAGTTGATAAAGAATCTGCCTGCAATGCCGGAGACCTGGGTTCAATTCCTGGGTCAGTAAGGTCCCCTGGAGAAAGAAATGGCAACCCACTCCAGCCAGTATTCTTGCCTGGATAATCCTATGGGCAGAGAAGCCTGGCAGGCTACAGTCCTTGGGGTTGCAAGAGTCAGACATGACTTAGTGACTAAACCACCACCACGTAGTAAAACACATTCTCCCTGCAGAAATATATTACTTATTTGGGGAGAGGGTATATGTATTTTCCTGAATTCATTTATTTGATCATGAATATTTTTTCATATACATATATGTGTCAATAATTTCATATAGTATACATTTTTAGAGTACCTGCTGTTTTGTTGAGTAGTTCATCATGAATTCCTTTACATGTAAATATATCTCTTATAGTTTCATTTGCCATAAAATTTAGCTAACTTCCCTGTTATTGGACCTGAATGCTGTTGCCAGTTTTCATTACTATTAATAATGTGTGATGAGCGTACTTGTGGCTCTCCTTTTCTGCAGATCCTTAATCATTTGCTTAGGGAAATTTTTATCAAAGTCACTCTTTGGGTTTAATATGTCTTATGGGTCATCATACTTCCCTGGTGGCTGAGAGGGTAAAGCGTCTGCCTGCAATGCTGGAGACCCGGGTTTGATCCCCGGGTTGGGAAGATCCCTTGGAGAAGGAAATGGCAACCCACTCCAGTATTCTTCCCTGGAGAATCCCATGGACAGAGGAGCCTGGTATGCTATAGTCCACGGGGTCCCAAATAGTTGGACAAGACTGAACAATTTCACTTTACTTTCACTTATGGGTCATCACAGATACCTAGTTCAAAAAGTGATAAATCTTTTACAACCAGCTCTGGAAAGCTTTATATTTGTTGTTAAAAACTAACATTTCCATAAGATTCTTGGCATAACAGCCCCGAAGTGGCATGAGTTAGGACATTTTCCTAGAAAGTTCCCTCAGAAAACTACGTTGCGCTGCATAGAGATTTGAAATTGACATCTCATTTTCAGTCGTTTGTGTAACAGTTTGCAGTAAAGCAAAAGAGCTTAGAAATCACTTGTGTTAGAGAATCAGTTCAGTTCACTTCAGTTCAGTCTCTCAGTCGTGTCCGACTCTTTGTGACCCCATGAATTGCAGCTCACCAGGCCTCCCTGTCCATCATGAACTCCCAGAGTTCACTCAAATTCATGTCCATCGAGTCAGTGATGCCATCCAGCCATCTCATCCTCTGTCGTCCCCTTCTCCTCCTGCCCCTAATCCCTCCCAGCATCAGAGTTTTTTCCAATGAGTCAACTCTTCGCATGAGATGGCCAAAGTATTGGAGTTTCAGCTTCAACATCAGTCCTTCCAGTGAACACCCAGGACTGATCTCCTTTAGAATGGACTGGTTGGATCTCCTTGCAGTCCAAGGGACTCTCAAGAGTCTTCTCCAACACCACAGTTCAAAAGCATCAATTCTTTGGTGCTCAGCTTTCTTCACAGTCCAACTCTCACATCCATACATGACCATTGGAAAAACCATAGCCTTGGCTAGATGGACTTTTGTTGGCAAAGTAATGTCTCTGCTTTTTAATATGCTATCTAGGTTGGTCATAACTTTCATAGTTATTATTATCTTCTATCTGCTCCTCCCTATGTGTTTCCTAGAAAAATTCAAGTGGCTATTGGGAAAGTAGATCTGACTGATTGCCAGTTTAAAATTAAAGCAAGATGAGCTTAGAACTAAGGCCCTAATGTTATAGTTTAAACTTTTCCCTTTTATTTACATAATTCTAAATGTAAGAAATTAAAACGTTTGGCAGTATATGAAGTTATGTGTGTGTGTGTGTGTGTGTGTGTGTGTGTGTGTGTATGTGTGTGTGTTGCTCAATCATGTCTGACTCTGCAACCCCATGGACTGTAGCCCCCAGGGCTCCTCTGTACATGGGATTCTCCAGGCAAGAATACTGGAATGGGTAGCCATTCCATTCACCAAGGGATCTTCCCAACCCAGGTCATATATATACATATATATTTATAAGCAATTTCCCTTTATATATAATATATATATTAATACATATATATCCAAATATTTTCTATGCCAAATGAAGCACAGAGATTTGAATTATAGATGGAAAGACATTATAAATATTTTTGACAGCTTGATTTTTTATTGGCATTGTATAATACAGATCTAATTCATTTAAAAAAATATATTTGTTTATTTATTTGGCTGTACCAGATCTTAGTTGTGGCATACAAATTCTTAATTACAGCATGTGGGATCTAGGTCCCTGATTAGGGATTGACCCCAGGTACCCTACATTGGGAGCATGGAATCTTAGCCACTAGACTGCCAGGGAAGTTCCCAGATCCAATTCATTTTTAAAAATGGTTTCACAGTATTCTGTTGCATGGCTGTATCATAATTTACTTGTCCATATAGCTATTTGGGGGCTTTCCAGGTGGCACCAGTGGTAAAGAACCTGCCTGCTAATGCAGCAGAGTAGGAGACTTGGGTTCAATCCCTGGATTGGGAAGATCCCCTGGGGGAGAGCATGGCAACCCACTCCAGTATTCTTCCCTAGAGAATCCCATGGACTGAGGAGCCTGGCGGGCTGCAGTCTGTAGGGTCACAAGGAGTCAGACATGACTGAAGTGACTTAGCATACATACAGTACCTATTTTACTATTAAAAAAAATAGTGTTTTTTAAAACTTTAATTTTTGAGGGATTATGTTCTTTATGTATACTGTTGACCCTTGAAGAAAAGTGGTTTGAACTGTTCAATTCCATTTATATGCAGGTTTTTTCAGTAAATACATACTGATGTCCTACACAGTCTGAGGTTAATTGAATCCACAGATGAGGAACTGCATGTCCCAAGGGCTGACTCTAAAGTTATACATGGATTTTCCATGCTCCCAACCCCGGCATTGTTCAAGAGTCCACTGTATGATCTCATTTAAACCCTAGAAGGAGGGAACAATACTTAAAAGGATTTCTTTACGTACATATGATGATATTTTTTCTGTTTGGGACACTGAAGGACAAAGGGAGATCCATTTAACACGCATACAGTGCTGATTTACCCCTCCGATTTACCACAAATTTAAAACTAGAACATTTATTTTTAGAGGAATTTGTTCTTCTACAGATAAACATAGAGATGAATTTTTCAGGGTCTTTTCCATCAGTCAGATTAGTTCAGTTCAGTTGCTCAGTCGTGTCTGACTCTTTGCGACTCCATGAATCGCAGCACGCCAGACCTCCCTATCCATCACCAACTCCCGGAGTTCACTCAGACTCATGTCCATCGAGTCGGTGATACCATCCAGCCATCTCATCCTCTGTCATCCCCTTCTCCTCCTGCCCCCAATCCCTCCCAGCATTAGAGTCTTCCAATGAGTCAACTCTTCGCATGAGGTGGCCAAAGTATTGGAGTTTCAGCTTTAACATCAGTCCTTCCAAAGAACACCCAGGACTGATCTCCTTTGGAATGGACTGGTTGAATCTCCTTGCAGTCCAAGGGACTCTCAAGAGTCTTTTCCAACACCACAGTTCAAAAGCATAAATTCTTTGGCTGTCAGCTTTCTTCACAGTCCAACTCTCACATCCATACATGACCACATAGCCTTGACTAGATGGACCTTTGTTGGCAAATTAATGTCTCTGCTTTTGAATATGCTATCTAGGTTGGTCATAACTTTCCTTCCAAGGAGTAAGTGTCTTTTAATTTCATGGCTGCAGTCACCATCTGCAGTGATTTTGGAACCCAAAAATATAAAGTCTGCCACTGTTTCCACTGTTTTCCCATCTATTTCCCATGAAGTGATGGGACCAGATCCATCATTAGAAATTCCTTAAAAAAAAAAAACCACCCTTTAGCTTAGATGTTCTCCCAATAAAGCAGAATAAAATGACTTCCTGGGATTATTTGCCCTTGGGAGTTTAGTCAGGTATTGGTCATAACCCTACAGGCTCTTCATCTCTTCTTCGTTGCATTTACTACCCACATGCTCCCAGAGAATATCTGTTTAAAAGATTTTAAAAGCATTGATTGAACATCCTTCTCACAATTCTTATGAGAATTGATGTCGGGAAAAGACATGAGAAGTAGTATAGCAATACCTCTTGTAATGATGGACAAAATGGTCCTGGCGGGACTGAGGAGACATCCACTCATCCATCCCCATTTCCCATCTTCCAGGCACTTCTCTGCAGCCCTGGGGTCTCATCTCCAGCTACAGTCAAGCTAATAGATGTGCTGGTCACTTTACTTTAGATGCAGGGACTCATCAGCCCTGATCACAGAAGATAATTTCCAGGTTCCTATGTCTCCTCCCTGACTGTTTCCCTTATGTGTCCCAACCCTGAGACCGCCTGCTTCAGCTGCCCTGTACAGCCGTAAATTACAGTGTCCTTTTTCACAATTTCAAACACCAAATTCATGATTGTAGCTCCTTTCTCTGCTTCCTTGCCTCCACATTTCTTTTAAGGGAACAGTACAGTGTCATGTTGCAGAGGACAGGCTTTGTCCTGACATCTGGTTAGAAGTTGAAGGCAGTTATTTCTCCCTTCTGAGTCTTAGTATGTTCTTTGTGACAGTATGGTTAACATACTGAAAATGAGGAACACCTTGTTGTGAGGGTGAAATCAGATAAATGTTTTAGCTATTATAGCGGCTACTGTTAGCTCCCCATCAAAACTCAGTAAGGCTGATTTTACATTTTGCCATCATGCAGCGTGGTCAGAGCATCGGGTGTGTGGATTCTAACCCATGCCTGCACTCAGCAAGTCCCAGGAATCAGGCCTCTGTCATATGGCTTGACCATTTCTAAGGCCTCTGAGTCCTTGTCCCATTCTATTCAGCGAGCAGGCAGGGGAAGAGAGAAGAGGAGATGAAATAAAAAGGCAATGAAATAAAAAGGCCTGCGTACCTACTCCATGGTCACGTGCATATCTCTCCACCTCCCGCTGCACAGAGCCCCACCACATGACTCGGCTCCCCAAATGCATAAGACTGGGGAGGTGTCTGTGTGTGCCCAGGAGAAACAGAACACAGATGTTAGTGAGCATGCCAGCATGCCTCTGCTGTGACTATCATTTGGGTATAAAATTAGCAGATTTGTGTTAACTGGCACAACCTCTAAGCATTCCTCTGATGGTGATTTGCTTTGTTGAAGTTTAACAGTCAAGCCCAGATTTTGCAAGGATTCAAAAGAATTTAACACAAGGTTATTATTGCAAATGATTGTAATTTATAGTTCTTTTTATTTTTAACAAAAAAAAAAAACAGTCATTTCCATATCCCCAAAACTGTTGTAAGCCATAAAAATTGGCATAGAGTACATAGTCATGTTTGATCACAGTTAGCACCTAAATAGATTAGGTTTTTAGTGATTGGGATTGACACATATATACTATGGAGAAGGCAATGGCAACCCACTCCAGTACTCACCTGGAAAATCCCATGGGCAGAGGAGCCTGGTAGGCTGCAGACCATGGGGTCGCGAAGAGTCAGACATGACTGAGCGACTTCCCTTTCACTTTTCACTTTCATGCATTGGAGAAGGAAATGGCAATCCACTCCAGTGTTCTTGTCTGGAGAATCCCAGGGACGGCGGAGCCTGGTGGGCTGCCGTCTATGCGGTCGCACAGAGTCAGACACGACTGAAGCGACTTAGCGGCAGCAGCAGCACAACGTATAAAACAGGTAACTAATGAGAACCTACTGTACAACACACAGAACTCTACTCAATGCTCTGTGGTGACCTGTAAGGGAAGATACTCCAAAAGAGGGGATATATGTGTGGCTAATTCATTTTGCTGTGCAGTAGAAAGTAACACAACATTGTAAAGCAATTATACTTCAGTAAAAATTAAGTGAAGGAGAAAAGGAAAGATACACCCATTTGAATGCAGAGTTCCAAAGAATTTCAGGGAGAGATAAGAAAGCCTTTCTCAGCAATCATTGCAAAGAAATAGAGGAAAACGATAGAATGGGAAAGACTAGAGATCTCTTCAAGAAAATTAGGGATACCAAGGGAATATTTCATGCAAAGATGGGCTCAATAAAGGACAGAAATGGTATGGACCTAACAGAAGCAGAAGATATTAAGAAGAGGTGGCAAGAATACACAGAAAAACTGTAACAAAAAGATCTTCATGACCCAGATAATCACGATGGTGTGATCACTGACATAGAGCCAGATATCCTGGAATGTGAAGTCAAGTGGGCCTTAGGAAGCATCACTATGTATAAAGCTAGTGGAGGTGATGAAATTCCAGTTGAGCTGTTTAAAATCCTAAAAGATGATGCTGTGAAAGTGCTGCACTCATTATGCCAGCAAATTTGGAAAACTCAGCAGTGGCCACAGGACTGGAAAAGGTCGGTTTTCATTCCAATCCGTAAGAAAGGCAATGCCAAAGAATGTTCAAGCTACCGCACAATTGCACTCATCTCACACACTAGTAAAGTAATGCCCCAAATTCTCAAAATTGTTGAATGCCAGGCTTCAACAATATGTGAACCATGAACTTCCAGATGTTCAAGCTGGTTTTAGAAAGGCAGAGAAACGAGAGATCAAATTGCCAACATCCGCTGGATCATGGAAAAAGCAAGAGAGTGCCAGAAAAACATCTATTTCTGCTTTATTGACTATGCCAAAGCCTTTGACTGTGTGGATGACAATAAACTGTGGGAAATTCTGAAAGAGATGGGACTACCAGACTACCTGACCTGCCTCTTGAGAAACCTATATGCTGGTCAGGAAGCAACAGTTAGAACTGGACATGAAACAACAGACTGGTTCCAAATAGGAAAAGGAGTTTGTCAAGGCTGTATATTGTCACCCTGTTGATTTAACTTATATGCAGAGTACATCATGAGAAATGCTGGACTAGAGGAAGCACAAGCTGGAATCAAGATTGCCAGGAGAAATATCAATAACCTCAGATATGCAGATGACACCACCCTTATAGCAAAAATTGAAGAAGAACTAAAGAGGCTCTTGATGAAAGTGAAAGATGAGAGTGAAAAAGTTGGCTTAAAACTCAACATTCAGAAAACGAAGATCATGGCATCCAGTTCCATCACTTCATGCCAAATAGATGGAGAAACGGTGGAAACAGTGGCAGACTTTATTTTGGGGGGCTCCAAAATCCCTGCAGATGGTGACTGCAGCCATGAAATAAAAAGACTGTCCTTGGAAGAAAAGTTATGACCAACCTAGATAGCATATTAAAATGCAGAGACACTACTTTGCCAACAAAGGTCCGTCTAGTCAAAGCTATGGCTTTTCCAGTAGTCATGTATGGATGTGAGCGTTGGACTATAAAGAAAGCTGAGCACGGAAGAATTCATGCTTTTGAACTGTGGTATTGGAGAAGACTCTTAAGAGTCCCTTGGACTGCAAGAAGATTCAACCAGTCAATCCTAAAGGAAATCAGTCCTAAATGTTCATTGGAAAGACTGCTGTTGATCTGAGACTCCAATACTTTGGCCACCTGATGCGAAGAACTGACTCATTTGAAAAGACCCTGATGCTGGGAAAGATTGACAGTGAGAAGAGAAGGGGACGACAGAGGATGAGATGGCTGGATGGCATCACTGACTTGATGGACGTGAGTCTCAGTGAACTCCAGGAATTGGTGATGGACAGGGAGGCCTGGCGTGCTACGATTCATCGGGTCGCAAAGAGTCGGACACAACTGAGCGACTAATCTGATCTGATCTGAGCAACTGAACTGAACTGAAAAATTATTTTGAAAAGAAAATAAAAAGAAAGTTGGCATCAGCATAATCCCCCAAAATGAAATAAAATAAAAATAAGTGGAAAATGAAACAGGTGTCAAATATCTCTTATTATTCATCTTTTTATTATTATTCATTTTTAAATTAAATATGTTGCACTTAAATTTTTTAAGAAGTACATTTTGAAAGATATGAACTGAGTTTAGTAATTGTGTGTTCTGTTAACTTTTCATTATTTCTGATTGAATCTAAATATAAGTCAGTGTGCATTTGGGAAGAAAACAGCAGGAACAAGAAATACTTTCAGATAACCTACTTAGTATAGGAAAGTTAAATTTATGAATGCCATTTACCTTCCATTTTGGAAGATGGTATCCGAGTGCAAATGATATTTATGGAGGCCAATGAGGAATGAGAATAAACCATTTGAAGCATCTTTAAGAAGAAATATCATACTAAAGAAATAGAGACCCAGTAGCGGACCCCGTGGCCCACTTTAGTACTATTCCTAGAGTCAATATAATATTGAACCATGGCTGAGTCATTTTCAACCAGCATGGTTGTGATTCCCATTAAGTTCTTCCTCTTTTTTCCCCTTCGCTTCTTTCTTCTGGCCACATCAGATTTTGATGAAAGTGGAAACTATGTAATTGTCATCAGGAAATGGAGACTTGAAAACAGTTGATCAGGAATAGATAATGTCTGGCTGTGTTTGTTCCAAGTCAATTGTCACTTGACTCCTGTGGAACACCCTTTCCCCGTGAGGTGCTCGTTCATGAGTCATTAATTCAAACTCATCCATGTGATTGTCCTTTGCAGACTGCACAGAAGCACGCGCCTTAGACTTCCTTGTGTGCGTTATGTCCAGCAGGGCGGTGCTTTCCTCATCCTCACACGTGTTCAGACACACTTCATTCACGTGTCATTCAGTGCCCTTTGCCACTTCCTAATTCCGAGTGTGCGGCTGCAAGTATTTGACAGTTTTCTTCTTCCCTTCCTTTAGACCAATAAAATGCCTAATTTTCAGCAAACTATTTCTGCCAGTTTCCCAGTTTAATCCCTGTTGCCATGATTAAGTAGTCCAAAACATTCTTCAATGACGTCTGAGGCTTTTGGAATTTAAAAGTAAATTGCTTCTGGGGAAAACAAATCAAACTTGCATTGCAGACCTACAGAAAGTGCATTAAAACATATTACGTTGCACTTTCTCAGTGGAATAAATTGAGAGTCACAGCAATGTTTCTTCTAGCAATGTCAGATTCTGGGACACTTCGATTAATTTTGGCTTTAGATTGAGTTTCTCTCCGACACTCCAGCCTCTGTTTGATGTGTCTACATTTTTCAATGTATCCAATGACAATATATGCCATAAATTATTGGCTTTGGGACCCAAAATGCAGAGTAGAAAAGTAAAAGCGATATTCTGGAGAGAGTGCATGAGGGAGATGGGAGATATGGATTGGATTGGATTGTCTGTGACCGACGCTCTGTCTGACATTGGGCAAGCTGTATAACCTTGGTGTGCCTACCTGTGATGGAGTGGTGGCTGCCGTATTACATCTGAGATGTCTTCTGGTGCCCCGCGGTGGGTTTGGTATTTGGCTAAGAAGTACTCTAAAATCCTCCACTGTCTCAGAGGCATCTTATGTGAAGCATTTGAAAATGTTAAGGACAGATGAGTCAAGTATGGTACCAGGAGGAACCCATTGTATTTTGTTGATGAATTCAAGTAATTAACCATCTCACTCTTTCTGGCAATGAAGTGAGACTGTTTACATTTTTAATTTAATTTTTATTTTATGTTGAGGTATAGTTGATATAGAATGTTGTGTTTGTTTCAGATGTACAGCAAAGTTATCCACATACATATATTCATTTCTTCCAGATTTTTTTCCTATATAGGTCACTACAGAATATTGAGTAGAGTTCTCTGTGCTATCCAGTAGTTCCTTGCTTATTATTCTACACTCTTAATTCATGCTAAGAGTTGTGTTACAGCTTAACTCGAAATTTTTCTTTTTATTAAAATATAATATATGTACATGTGGGCTTCCCGAGTGGTTCAGCAGTAAAAGAATCCACCTGCAATGCAGGATACTTGCAGAAGACATGGGTTCAATCCCTGGGTCGAGGATATCCCCTGGAGAAGGGAATGGTAACCCACTCCATTATTCTCTCCTGAGAGATCCCATAGACAGAGGAGCCTGGCGAGCTACAGTCCATGGGGTTGCAAAGAGTCAGACGTGACTGAGGGACTAACACATTCAGTTTCATCCTCCCCCAAGCCTATGATGCTCTAACTCCATGAACTTTCTGTAGTTTATTAAGTGGACCAGTCTCTCTTTCCCCCTTTTAAACTTGTAGTGTGGTCCCTCCTGCCTGGAAAGCCAGCCTTCATTCCCTTTGCTAGTCTTTGCTGACTCTACTTGGTCCGCCATTCGTGTGAGCAGCAGTATCCTCCCCCAAGCCTCAGCTTCAGTGGCCCCTTTCTATCTATCTATACAGAGCCTCCCCTCTCAGGTTCTAAACTCCATTCACCTGGTTTATCTCTTTCTCAATTATTATCACTACTTATCATCATTCATCGGGTCATTGGCTTACTTTGCTTCTTGTATCTCTCTCCCACCCCACTAGATTATAAACTCTATGATGGTAAGGACACACCTCCTCTGCTCACCCCCCAAAAATATCCAGTCCTAACCCCTAGGACCTAGAAAATGTTATGCTTTGTGACAAAGGGAAGTTAAGGCAGCAGATAAAATGAAGGGTGCTAATCCATGACCCTTAAATAGTGAAATTCTTCTGGGTTGCCTCTATTAGCCCAGTATAACCATGAGGGTTCTGAGAAGTGAAAGAGGAAGGCAAAAAAGGTCAGAGTGATGTTATGAGAAGACCTTGACCCATGATGCTGGCTTTGAACAAGGAGGGCTGGGGATCAGAGCCAAGGGATCTGAGTGACTCTATAAGGTGAACAAGATGAGGGAGTACATGTTCTCCTAGAGCCTCCAGAAGAGAGTGCAAGCCCCGGTGACACCTTAATTTTAGCCCAGTGAGACCCATGTCAGAATTCTAGCGTACAACTACAAGAGAATCAATTTGTATTGGTTTCAGCCACCAAGTTTGTGGACCTGTTATACCAATAGAAAACAAACACAATGCCTAACTAGACTATATACATTTAGAAGGTAATCCAAGAAAGAGCCAAACAGATGGGATAACAAGGGACATTTTCATAAAAGAGGCCTATCTGATGGATCATGAGCTGTGTTTGCTCTTACTGAGATGTGTAGCAAGAACCATTCAAACCAGAGATACACTGTGTGAAATAATTAGCAGAACCCATGCACTAGTAAGGTAAGCAACAGCTGTAGGAGACTCATGGCTTGTGATGCTTAAAATTGCAGCCAGCATCTTAGACTAATGTTATTACTACAAACTGAATTATCTAAGACTAAAAGTCATCATTCAATCCATCTCATTTCTGAGCTTGGCATCATCAATATACACCATGGACAAGCCAGTTAGGTTCTTAATGACCAATCTGACTGATATCAAAATGGAAGAAAAGTACTCAGCTTTCAGAAATTTCCAAGAGCATTATACTAACAAGTATAAGAATAAAAGGATGCAAAAGGAAATAAGAAGTGTTTGATGTGTATTGTGTATAAGGCATGGTGTTTTCTAAGCACTGTTCTATTTAATCCTCAGAACTCCTTGCAAAGAATACTCTTCTTAATCCCATCTGTAAACTAAAAATAGCACTGAATGTTAGGATAGCTCAGTAAATGGCCAAAGGTCTTCCAGGTGGTGGGTGGCAGAACTGCATTTGAACTGATGCTTTATGATTTTGGAAGGCAAATTTTTACTCAGTTAATATCTTTCATGTGCAACAGATTAGAAATGAGTGATGATACAATTTATCTTTTTTGGAGTATAATCGCTTAACAATATTGTGTTATTTTCTGCTGTACAGCAAAGTGAATCAGCTATTATGTATACATATATCCCCTCCTCTTAAGCCTCCCTCCTATTCAAGCCAATCCTACCTCTCTAGGTCATCACAGAGCACCAAGCTGAGCTCCCTAACAATTAATTTAATTTCAACAACAGTTTGAAGACTCGAGGGCAATGGAGAATGTCTTAGTTCACTATCTTTCAATTGACTAAAAATGAATACGATGTGTTTAGTTCATATTTCTTTGGGTTGTTTTTAAAGAAAAGCTAGTAACAGAAAGGGACAATTCCCTTAGCTCAGAATAAAAGATAAAACAAAGAGAATGGATTGTGCTCTCAAGGCTTTTACACCATCTTGCCAGAGGAGCTTTTCCCAGACCCAGAATTTACACTAGATCTCAAATCCTGTAAGTTCATTTCATGTTTTCAAACATGTTCTAAATTTACATCCTCAGAGGCCAATTTATTATCTCAGGACAACTTGCTCTAATGAACGAATTAGAGGCAGCTTAGTAAGAGTTTTACATTTTGCAGAAGAAATGGTATCTGGAGAGGTGAAAGAATTTCCCAGGTTGCCCACTTCCATCATGCTATGTAAATGCCAAGGATCCCTGTGCACAGGCCTGTCCAAGATCCTTAAATGGTGGTTGATCCTAAGAAGACATCCTTTTCAGAACATACAGAAGTAGTTCAGATATCAAGAACTGACTCATTGGAAAAGGCCCTGATGCTGGGAAAGATTGAAGGCAGGAGGAGAAGGGGACGACAGAGGATGAGATGGTTAGGTGGCATCACTGACTATGTGGACATGAGTTTGAGCAAGCTCCAGGAGTTGGTGATGGGCAGGGAAGCCTGATGTGCTACAGTCCATGGGGTCACAAAGAGTCGGAGACAACTGAGTGACTGAACTGATATCAAGTAGCAAAAATTTTCCCCCTGTAAGTTTCATTATGAGTTTCAAGTTTCATTCCCCTATGATAGACTGTAGGAAGACCCAAAGACATCCTTAATGAAGCCTGTTGGTACCCCAACCCAGATCCCTGTCATCAGGCTGTATCACCAACCCCCCAACCAGCCTCTGTGGATGCTGACAGTTCATGCCTGTGCTCTTCTCGTAGGAGTTACTGTTGGCAGTAGGGACCTACTTTGATCAGAAATTCCTTGGAGATTATTCTCTTCTCCTAGAAGAAGTCAAGAGCCAATGACTGACCTACATAGGGTATAAAAAGCCAGCCATCTTTCTGCAAGGAAGGACACCTTGGTGGTGCCACTCTTGGTCTCCAACTCCTCCAAGGACCAGGCTGAGTCTAGACTCCAGCCTGAGATAACATCCTCACTTAGCATCTTTCCTGCTCTGCCCCATGGCCTATGTTTCTATACAGGTTTCTCTTGAAAGCGTTCACTTCTGCCCCGAGCAAATGTCACATTTCTATAGTTTTCCTGTATGACTTCCAGATAAAACTTTTTTTGAGACAGACCCTGTTCCTTTCACTTGTTCTAGAGAAAGTGTATTGATGTTTCTGGTAAAGTCTTCACCAGGTGAAGAGTGACATTTATTGCTTCAGAGGAAGATAGTACTTTGGGGAAAAAATGAAACCAAAAGAGTTCTAGCAGAAACCATTATGGAAGGCACCATGGCAGCGGGATGTCTGAGGACTTTGGAGATTGATGGAGAGGAGCTGGATCCATGCGCTCCAGCTCTTGTCCCTCAGCTTACTCACTCCCTCTCTATATGTCATTATGAAGATTTAGCATGATGCTCTGCATGGTTCTGAGTAAAATTGTTTACATGGTAAGAAAGATTATTGCTGAAGTGTTCCCAAGCTTATGGAACAAAGTTTACAGGAACCAGAAAAATCTGCCCATGAAACACTGGCCCTAAGCAGAGACTGAAATCTTCACAATTAAAATTATGCTGCAGCAACATGATTTTTTCTTCAAGGAGGTGCATTGGCCAGAGTAAGAGAAAACATACAGCCTCCTCTCTTGAAAGAATGGACACATGAATAAATAAGTGACTGGATGGCTGGAAGGCTGGCTGGCTGGCTGGATGGATGAACGGATGAATCAGTGGAAGGATGAGTGAGTGAATATTCTTGCCGCAGTGTCCGTGAGGAGTAAGTTCTTTGCTTTTGTCTGTTCTTCAGTGATAAAAAGGTGTTAACTAAAAACCTAACTCAGAACACAGAGGTGAAAGGCAAACTCATATCTCTTTTCTTTCTCTTTACTCTCTCTTTTCTTTCTTACCCTCTTATGGTAACAGAATGTGTGAATTATTTGGGGGTATTCACTTAGGAAAATGTTATGCTGGGAGTTAAGCAGTCTCTTCTCAAGATGTCTGCTGACTTTTGAGGAAGTGATTCACACCAATTCCTTCAGAGACAAGATTTCTGTTCCTTGGGAAACTACAATGTTTTGAAAATTTAGCAAGTTTGAGAAGGAAACTTTTGCACCTTCCAGGAAATTCAAAAGATATATTTTATTTTAAAAGTGGTATGACATACATATGTGTGCTTATACATAAAACAATGAAAATATATTTATATATAAGGTTTTAGTATTATATTTGAAGTAATTGATTAGCATACCTGAGGAACCAATGATTAAAGCAATTTATTATTTTTGAATGAGATAATACAAAATGAAGCAAAGATTAATCCAAGTGAAAAATCTGTGCATAGAGGAAATTCATGTTGAAGTCTGGGTAGCCTTGGGTTTTAAAATTTTTTTTCTACCATATACTTGGAAGACAGTGCTACTTTGCTGTTGTTTAATTCTTAAAATTGCCAGGCACTTTATCATGATACCTCTGGGATGCCATAGGCTTGTCTCTATGATTTTTAATTGCTGACTTAAAGAGCTAGGGGAAAAAAGTGACCAGCTGACTCTGAAATATCACTAAGGTAAAATGACTTAAAGAGAAATGTGAATATTTAGATAAAATTTTAGAACATAAGATATGTGTATTATGGAACTTCTGAATGAACTCTCTCTCTCCATAGATAGATAGATAGATAGATAGATATCACATATGTCAGAACAAAAATAACAAGGTAAGTGCATAACACTGTTACCCACAATGGGAGAGCTCCCATGAGTTTTGAAAGGCAAGCAAGTTCTGAGGAAAGCTGGCTGGATCTCCTAACATGAGTCCTCATCAGCTCCTTCCATTCATTTATGCTTTGATTGTGTTCCTTCTCATTAGAACGAGACACCCAGGTTTCAATGGCTTACTTGATTGGCAAATGATGCTATAAATGAATAAACTATCTTGCTCTGATCTTTCCATTTATCTCTAATTTAAATCACTGTTTTAAGATTTCTACCAGTTACATCATTGACAAAAAAAAAAAAAAAAAAGGATCAGAATGGACAACCATTTAAAACAAGAATGTTTAAACATATTGAACTGATATCTTATCCTCAGAATCCATATGATAAGAATAGCAGGTGATATGGAAATGTATTGATTTGAGAGTGAGAAAAGGAAAGAAATGGAGAATAATCCAATTGTGTTTGATATATTAGTATAGTTGAATTTCAGAAAAGACCTAGTAAAAACTTTAAAAAAGCTCTGTGTCAAATTAATCACACATTCTTTGATATGAATTTTTGGTTCATCAGGAATCCATTGATATATCTGAACAAACAAATATAGCATCCTCTTCCTTAAATTAGGATGTTTTTGTCTTGTTAGATTTCTGAGCTGAAACTAAATTGGAATTTTTATAGGGTTATAATTGGCAAATAATTTCAAGTTCACCCACACAGGGGCTGCTCAGGTGGTGCTAGTGGTTAAAAAATAAATAAATAAAAAATCCACTTGCCAATGCAGAAGACACAAGAGACACAGATTCGATCCCTGGGTCAGGAAGATCCCCTGGGGTGGGAAACAAGCATCCCAGTCCAGTATTCTTGCCTGGAAAATTCCATGGGCAGAGGGTCCTGCAGGGCTACAGTCCATGGGTTCATAAAGAGCTGGACATGACCAAGTAACTGAGGACACATACACACAGCCTTCAGTAACAATAGATATACTGGAATCAACTTCAACCGGGTATAGATTAGCTGCTGCTGAAATTGGTGTGAAATCATCACAATAAATGAAGGAGTTGCCATTTTCTCCTTGGAAGACTTCCATGTGGCTCATTTTTCAACTTACTGAATAGTTACATGAATGTGCAGTGACATCTCTTCCTTGAATTTTGTTGTTTTTGTTTTGTTTTGTTTTTCTGTCTGCAGTGCAATAGAGATAGTCACAAGGATCAGAAGTTTGTTGTGGAAAAGTAGTGAATGACAAGGTATGGTGAAGCCATATGTTGCTCTTCTGGAGCATCAAACTCTCTTAAATATCTTCACCCAGTTGTTTGGTGGTAACAAAGCTTTAAAGAGAAACAAGGAGAGGATTGTGTGGTCTAAGAATCACGGAGTTTGAAATTAGAATATAATAGACAACTATATCCCAACAAGCATAGGATTTTTTTTTTCTTTATTAGATCTAAAATCTTAACCATTGTTATATGGTCATAGAAATTAGAACCTAGTTCACCTTTCTTGATTGCTAGAAATCAAGACTTCCTTGAGGTTGTGAGTCACAGAGGTCTCCTGTGTTTCTCTCTGAAGATTCTTACAGATGCACTCTCATTTCAAGTGCCATCAGTCAAGTTCAGTAGGAACAATTTGTAGTGAAAAATAGAGAGTGAATGGGATCTGTGTATCCAGTGTTTCTTTCTTTTTTTTTTATGGTGCATAGTTGCTTTATAGGGTTGTTAGTTTCTGCTGTACAGCAATGTGAATAACACACACACACACACACACATATATCCCCTCTTTTATAGATTCTTTTCCCATTTAGGTCACCACGGAGTGCTGAGAAGAGTTCCCTGTGCTATACAGTAGGTTCTCATTAGTTATCTATTTAGTTGGGCTTCCCTGGTGGCTCAGACAGTAAAGAATCTGCCTGCCATGCTGGAGACCTGGGTTTGATCCCTGGGTTGGAATGATCCCCTGGAGAAGGGAATGGCTACCCACTCCAGTATTCATTCCTGGAGAAGTGAGATGGAAGACTGGAGTCAGTGGTCAAAGGAGAAGAAATTCCACTATTGAGATGGGAAATATATTACTTTATATTGGCAGGATAGTCAAGAAGTTTATCATGAAATGAGAAAACAAACTCCAAATGAACATTGAAGTCTGCAAAACATGTTCCCTAACAGTAGACTGATGCCAAAGACACAGTATATCTTGATCCTGCTCTCTGTTGCATGGATTATTACTGAATAGACAACTGTATTTAGGTTGGGAATAGACAACTTAAGCATGTGAGCTGATTGCAAAGAACACAAATATTTCCATTCTGCTTTGCTAAGGAACTCATAGAATTAGTTAATCAAGGGCTTCCTGCCTTTCGGTCCCTCTTCAAAACTTTGGTCAAGGGAACTAATTTTTAAAAGTTGTTTTATTTTTGAGCTGCTTGTGAATATGTCCTTATTTCAGTTAAATAGAAGTCAATTTTGTTAGCAAGCTGTGCTATTTCTTTGGGTTATATTTATGTATATGTATCAACTAATTGTGGAGTGTATATATTTTTATCCTTTTAGTAGTTGACAATCTTTTTTCTCCACTTGTCACTTCTGTCTTGGGCATTTTGAGAAAGCTCTGCTGGAGGCAACTCGCAAAGGGTTGTTTTTCTATATTAAATCTTTAAACAATTTGACTCAACAAAGTTGTGCTCACGAGGCAAAGGTTTCATTCAAGAAGGCAGCAGTTAAGTTTTTGCATAGAAAAACTTAGTTCTGGAGCAGATATGAGACAACCCAGTTAATCCATCTTCAACCCTTGTTTGACCACGTGTTATTTATTTACTTACGTGACGGTGGTGGGTCTTATTTGGGGCGCAGAGGACCTTCACTCTTCGTGGCAACGTATGGGATCTTTAGTTGCAGCACATAAACTCTTAGTTGGGGCATGTGGGATCTAGTTCCCTGTCCAGGGATTGAACCCCAGGCCCTGCCTTGGGAGCATAGTGTCTTGGTCACTAGACCACCAGGGCAGGCCCACATGCTTTACTTTTAACACTTAACCTCACAGATAAAGTCAAAAGAGGGCAAGAGATGGTAGGGAAGATTCAGGGCAGGCTGCAGCACTGAAAAACAAGAGAGAGAAATTTCAAAGCACGAGTCCTTTTGATTGCGGTCAATAGATCACTTTGTTCATAAAAATTTGACAAAATATAATACATAGAGTGACTGTGTGTGTAATATACACACAGGCACACGGGCCCCTGGAAAATTTCCCTTATGGGGATTTCTGTATTTAACTTACAGTTGTGGCTTTAGGCCTCTTTCTTTTTTTTTTCCTTTCTGATGAACACATCAAATACAAAAGACCTTGTTTAGCTACCACCTTGCAGTTGTATGTTCATTTTCAGTAAGGTTTGCAACTCCCTTTGTTCTTACTCAACAGAAAATAGAGGTACAGGGAGGTAGAAATTACCTCAATGAGTCTGGACAGGAAAGAATTAAACTGACCTTCACTTTAGATTTCTCTGTCCTTCCTTAAAGTAGGGATATACAGAGGTGCTAACTTGATTTATGTTAAGTTAAAGCCATTTCAGTAAAGCAATGACCTTGTGCCAATAAATGTTTAAGTATCTAGTTCTTCAGGGATCAGTGAAAACATATCATTCTTAAAATAACACAGGTCTTCTGTGAAAGCTTTTGACTGTCAGAGGATTGACTCGGAGTGTGTTTTAAACAATCTTCCTGCATGAAGAAACTAGAACATGGCTACAACGTGCCTTTGCCTCATTTACAGGCTAAATGGTGCCAAAGAGGAATGAAAAAAAGAAGCATGAGAGAGCAGGCCATGTTTGTTTGCTCATAACATGCCAACTTTATGAGGGTGGATAGACTTTAAGGGAGTGGGCTCCCACGGCACTTTTCTTCTTGTTAAAGCTACGTTGGACACTGTCTGTCCTGGTGGGACCTCTCTGTACCTTGGTTTTCTTGGCTGCAAAATAAAAGTAGAGGAAGAAATGATGTGCAAGGTCTTTTAAAGCTTTGAAAAAATTCTGGATTTATATCTCAAAAGGAATTTTAAATGATCCATAATTCAAGGTATATATATATACACTAAGATGTTTAATACAGGCAATTTAAAACTGTGGAGAAGGGATATAAATTCAGTAGATGAATATTTTAGGTTCATATAGTTATGATAATTAATTATTGTAATTCACTCAAAACTTGCTGACATAGAAGGTAAAACACCTATTTCCAAACCCCTGAAATACTTTGAATAAGAAAAAGTGGAAATGTGTAGTAAATCTGTTAGAGGAGTTTTTCTTTTCAGAATTCTGTATAAGATCTTGATTTACCAAAGGCTCCTTGACTGATCTTTTTTCCTTTTGTTTTTCTAGGTAGTAAATTCATATTGAGTTTTGGTTTTCTTTATTTTTTTAATTTTATATTTTTATTGAAGTATCGTTGATTTACAATGTTTCAGCTGTATAGCAAAGTGATTAGTTATACTTAAATATAATATATATTATATATACACTGTTTTTCCAGATTCTTTTCACTTATACGTTATTAAGAGATGTTGAAAATAGTCCCTGTGCTAGGCAGTAGGTCCTTGTGGTTTATGTGTTTCATACATAGTACCCTGTATCTCTTAATTCCAAATTTGTTCCTTACCCCCTCCCTTTTGGTAACCATAACTTGGTTTCCTGTGTCTGTTTTCTGTGTCTGTGTGTTTTGTAAATATGCTCCTTTGCATCACTTTGTTTTTGTTTTTTTAATTTATATTTTTAAAGGGGCATTAATGCTTTTTTGATTAACCCTAAGTTCTGCACTCAATATGCCAGCAAATTTGGAAAACTCAGCAGTGGCCACAGGACTGGAAAAGGTCAGTTTTCCTTCCAATCCCAAAGAAAGGCAATGCCAAAGAATGCTCAAACTACCGCACAATTGCACTCATCTCACACGCTAGTAAAGTAATGCTCAAAATTCTCCAAGCCAGGCTTCAGCAATATGTGAACTGTGAACTTCCTGATGTTCAAGCTGGTTTTAGAAAAGGCAGAGGAACCAGAGATCAAATTGCCAACATCCGCTGGATCATGGAAGAAGCAAGAGAGTTCCAGAAAAGCATCTATTTCTGCTTTATTGACTATGCCAAAGCCTTTGACTGTGTGGATCACAATAAACTGTGGAAAAGTCTGAAAGAGATGGGAATACCAGACCACCTGATCTGCCTCTTGAGAAATTTGTATGCAGGTCAGGAAGCAACAGTTAGAACTGGACATGGAACAACACACTGGTTCCAAATAGGAAAAGGAGTACGTCAAGGCTGTATATTGTCACCCTGTTTATTTAACTTATATTCAGAGTACATCATGAGAAATGCTGGACTGGAAGAAACAGAAGCTGGAATCAAGATTGCAGGGAGAAATATCAATAACCTCAGATATGCAGATGACACCACCCTTATGGAAGAAAGTGAAGAGGAATTAAAAGCCTCTTGATGAAAGTGGAGAGTGAAAAAGTTGGCTTAAAGCTCAACATTCAGAAAACGAAGATCATGGCATCCGGTCCCATCACTTCATGGGAAATAGATGGGAAAACAGTGGAAACAGTGTCAGACTTTATTTTTCTGGGCTCCAAAATCACTACAGATGGTGACTGCAGCCATGAAATTAAAAGATGCTTACTCCTTGGAAGGAAAGTCATGACCAACCTAGATAGCATATTGAAAAGCAGAGACATTACTTTGCCAACAAAGGTCTGTCTAGTCAAGGCTATGGTTTTGTAGTCCTGTATGGATGTAAAAGTTGGACTGTGAAGAAAGCTGAAGAATTGATGCTTTTGAACTGTGGTGTTGGAGAAGACTCTTGAGAGTCCCTTGGACTGCAAGGAGATCCAACCAGTCCATTCTGAAGGAGATCAGCCCTGGGATTTCTTTGAAAGGAATGATGCTAAAGCTGAAACTCCAGTACTTTGGCCACCTCATGTGAAGAGTTGACTCATTGGAAAAGACTCTGATGCTGGGAGGGATTGGGGCCAGGAGGAGAAGGGGACGACAGAGGATAAGATGGCTTAATGGCATCACTGACTCGATGGACATGAGTTTGAGTGAACTCCAGGAGTTGGTGATGGACAGGGAGGCCTGGCTTGCTGCGATTCATGGGGTAGCAAAGAGTCAGACATGACTGAGCAACTGAACTGAACTGAGTAAAATTTCACCTTAATTAATAAATTAAGGCCGGATGGTGGTACCATATGACATAATCTTTCATAGATGATAACAGGTATTCTGAATCAGCTGTAATGGAAATGGTAAACCACTAGTAGAGGAGTTAAGATTCTGTTGTTCTAGAATTTGAGAACTGAATTTACTGGTGCTGCTTAAACCCCAGTAGGTCAGATTCTGTACTTTAATGTTGCCTTGATCTTAGAGGCCTTCTCTGAGGTCTCAGGAGAAGGCAATGGCACCCCACTCCAGTACTCTTGCCTGGAAAATCCCATGGACAGAGGAGCCTGGTAGGCTGCAGTCCATGGGGTCACGAAGAGTCGGACACAACTGAGCAACTTCACTTTCACTTTTCACTTTCATGCATTGGAGAAGGAGATGGCAACCCACTCCAGTGTTCTACCTGGAGAATCTCAGGGACGGGGGAGTCTGCTGGGCTGCCGTCTATGCTGTGCACAGAATCAGACACACAGAGTCAGACTGAAGCGACTTAGCAGCAGCAGCAGCAGCTGAGGTCTCATCTTGAAGTCATCAGTACTTGGAGGATGACATTCATTCTCCACTGTTGTTCACCCTCTATTATCTGCAAAACTGTGTTCTTCCTTTATTGATCTCTCCCTGGATCCACTGTCTCACCATCATCAAGGACAGTATACCTCAGCATTTACTCAGAGAGTTTCCACTCCCATCCTGCCGGCATCAAATCCAGGCTCTTCCCCAAAGACACTGCTTCATTTTAGCTTCGCTGAGCTTTGCTGACTCTCAATGGTGAAGTGGCTGTCATGCCCTTTTGTGGCTTCTTGATGAAGGGTCCTGTTCCTATGTGTAAGCACTCTGCTTTGTCTGAGGCTCACAGAAGACCACCCTCTCCACCCATTGGCCTTCAGGTAATTTGCTCTGTCGCTGCAGTTTTGGCATCCAGATAAGTTTTCATTTTTAACACAGTTCCTGCCAGCTCAATTCCCTAGGTGTTGTTGATAGTCATTCATCATAGTGAACCATCCTGGCCTCTCAACATTTTTAACCTAATCCTCTGCAATAACTTCGTCTTCAATCTTCTCAGCCACTCACTGTCAGAGTCAAACTCGAAATCAGCAACCTCAGGAAACTGCTTTCTCCAAAATCATGATGTCAACTTCCTACTCTCAGTTTGTAACCTTATATTTTCCAGCATGGTTGTTCAATTAATGATCTTCCGCCAACATTTTGGCTAGTCCATCAGCCCCTCTTTCTTTAACCTGTCCAATAACTTGGGCTTGTCATCCTTGTGGTTCTGATCAAACTCAATCCCAACCACAGATACACTGAACTATTTGCTTTTTTTCTATCTCCAGGTAAACCATAGATAAAATAAACCAGAAGAGAAATAAATATTGCTACACTATGATCAACAACCTTAGCTACATCTCTATCAACTCAGTTTCCAGTTCACAATGGCTATTGCAAACCACCTTCACCCTTCTGAAATCACTGCTGCCATACCTCTCCAGACACTCAGCAAATGACATCCCTTTTCACTTAATTTGGAAGGTAGCAGTTATGTGATGGGAACTCCCTTCACCTGCCACCATCAAACACACAAATCTATCATTGTCTCCTTCCTTCCTATTGCAAGAACAGCGGTGCCTCTCTCCCCTCTGAGGCTGAGTTCCTCCTGCTTTGGACTCCATCCTTCCCTGTTCTCTAATTCTCATTAATGAATAACCCTTTGATCACCTGTTATGTGACTCTCCTCTCTCTATTGGGTCTTTCTCAATATCATCTGTATCTATATAGGAACTATTTTGCCCGATCAAAACTGAGGCAGAGGACTTCCCTGGTGGTCCATTGGTTAAGAATCTGCCTTCTAGTGCAGGGAAAACATCTTCGATCCCTGGTCCAGGAACTTAGATCCCACATGCCTCAGGACAGCTAAGCCCAAGTGCCAGTTACTAAGCTTGCGCACTGTAACTGCTGAGCTGCATGCTCCAGACAGAAGCCGTGCTCCCCAGTTAGAGAAGCCCATGTGCCACAGCAGAAACCCAGTCCGCCAAGAAACAAAAAGTGTGGTGGAGCAAAACAAACACTTCCCTCCATCTCTCTTTCCTTTCTCTCCCGCACTTCTTTTATAGCACACTGTCCTGAAAGTTTTTAAGAAACTTCTGAATGCATCTCAGCCACCTGCCTTCCCCCTATACCAATTTGCTGTGATGCTTCTCGTCAGTACCTTTGATGGACTCATGCACAGAATTCATTGCTCAGTTTTTGTTTTTGTTTCATTTCACTTACTAGCATCCAACCACACTGTCCATCTCCTCCTTCTCTTCTAGGCTTTTGTAACCCCACACTCTTTTTCCAGCTTCTCTACTTCTTCCTATAAATCATGGCATTCCTCCAGGTTAGCCTTCAAAACTCTTTTTTTTTTTCTACAATATATTCTGTCTCTAAACATTGAAATCCATGGTCAGACTTCAGTGTTTGTCTGTATGACTCTCCCTTTTTTTTTTTTTTTTTTTTACCTCCAGTCCAGCCTTGGGCTCCAAATGTGTATGACCAACTACTTATTGAATATCTCCTCTTAACTATTCCAGAATTACCTCAAAGCTTGAATTAAAACAGAAATAATTATCCTCTTCCCTCCCCAACATTCTCTCAAGCTGTCCTTACTTTCTTTTCCCCACTGGAACCAGTCTAATCTTTAAAAACAAAAATAACTATTTCAACTTCAGTTCTTAAAATGTCTTAAAGATTTTCCTTTCCAAATATTGATTTGTAGGACTAAATTTATTTAGCAGAGTCCAAGGGTCCCTATAAAATCTGGTTGTTCCTTCTTTGCTGTCTTAACTTACTCCCTCACTTCTCATGATTCAGTCAGTGGATCATTTTCCTTTCCTTCAAATGTTCTATGTTTTTTCCTTCATCGTAGCTTTCAATGTGCTGAGTCATTTGCTTAGAATTCTCTCTCCTTTCTTTTATCCTTTAAATTTCTGCTCAAGTTTCAGAACCCAGCTCAAAACTCCATCCTTATGGAAGATTTTCTGAGACTTGTCATGATCATACTAGACCATTTCCTTAGCATTTTTAACATATCAGAATTTCAACAAAATGGTAATTTCAGTAAGACATATTCTGTGTCTTTCCTACCTACTAGAATGTAATCCTGGTAGGCAAGGAATCATGCCTGCCTTGATCACCTTTGTATTCCCAACACCCAGCAGACTTTTGTTTCTTTCTTCCTAATGGATACTCAACAAATATATTTTCAATGGAATGAGTGCTTTGGTACTGAACCTAAACCTCTGGATTTTAGGAGCAATTACTTTTTTAATACTCTTTAGTTTAAGAGCAAAATTTCTTGATGGGGAGAAAATCCACTCAAGTTATTAATCAAAGTTTGGTATGTAATCATAAACTTTTTAGGCTTTAAATGGCTTATTTAATTGTTGTATGATCTACTCTTTGTTTTCTATGCTATTCCTTTGTGAGTTTTTTTTTTAAATCACTTTCTCTACCAGGAACAATGCCATAGAAATTAATACCTTGATGTCTTTGAAATATTTACCAAGGAAGATAGATTATTTGAAACAATTATGTTGTCTCTCTATTCAATGCCATGTTAAGTACTTTAAAAGAATATGTCTTTTTTTCTTGTAAACTCATAGACTATTTAATCTTTCTTTTGTGGAGTAGAATGAGCTTTACTAGCTCTGAAATAAGCTTGGAATCCTGGCCTCTGTATTTATCTGTAAGTTTGGTGGGTTGCTTCCAACTACTTAATCTCTCATTCTCCCTTTTCCTACCTGTGAAATGGTGCAAACACCAGTGAGAATATTTGAGTGATTTTCCTGAAATATCTTTCATCCTCATCACTCACCAACTGCTTTCTCTTCCTTTATTGATAGTCATACTCATATGAGACCCTGTAATGCTTTAAACATTGCACTTAGCATATAGCAGCCTTCAAGAAATGCAATCAATAAATTGAGGGAGAGAGAGAAATATCACTTGTGATATATTTTTGCCTAATGCAAGTTGTTTCTTTTAGACCAAGCAGATAACCAGGTGGTAAAATCTAAACTCTGATGATTAACTCATGTATAATGAATATGTAGCTTTTACTTTCAGATCTCATCAAGATGCTGTGTCTTTGTCCTCCTAACACCTCGAGATAATGGTGACCTTGCCCTTGAGGGGTGCAGAGCAGGAGGAATGACTTTTAAGATCTGGCTTTTGCCTTGAAGTCTAGTCCTTGAAGTTTTTCCCTCAGATGATGGTTTTCATCACATTGGAAGATTGAGCCAGTCATCATTAATACAGATGCTTTAGTAATTTTTCATCCCAATGTGGTAATGGTAGTTCATTTCCTTAATTATCGTGATTATGAGTCTATTGAATAGAAGCTGTATCCTAGTGAGCACAGAGTAATATGTATATTTGATTTTTTGGTATTGTTTATTGATGTTTCTTAAACACTTATGAATTATATACCTTTTATTTCCTGAATGTTCCAGTTTAACTTTCTTGGTTTTCTTCTTTACACTTTTGTTTTGTTCAGTTGCTAAGTCATGTCTGACTCTTTGCAACCCCGTGGACTGCAGCACGCTAGGCTTCCCTGTCCTTCACTATGTCCGGGAGTTTGCTCAAAGTCATGTCCATTGAGTAAATGATGCCATCCAACCGTCTCATCCTCTGTCACCCTCTTCTCATCCTGCCCTCAAACTTTCCCAGCATCAGGGTCTTTTCCAGTGAATTAGCCCTTGGTATCAGGTGTCCAAACTTTAATTATAATTGAATTATAAATGTATAATTGGTGTACATTTAGAACATTAAACTCTAATTACTATTGTATTCACTTAAACTTGTCAAACGTTCCAAGGTTTTTAGGCCTCTGTCCTTACATATAGATCTGAATCCAAGTTAAATGCAGTGCTCTATAACCTGCCGTGGCCTGGCATGAGCTACTCATGAGTTTAATTAATACCACAAATGAATAGTGTTTCTGTTCCAAGAAAATAAGTAAAATCATTGAAATGAACATTTCTGCTTCCGTATTTTATGAAATCAAGATAGAATAGTTATGTCATTCCTTGGTCATGAGAATTGTTCCTGGAACTTTGGTCAACAAAGCAATGGACATTAAATTTCAAGGAAAGGTGGAATCTAAAGCCACAATGACAGTGACTGAAACACCAAGGCTCAGATCGACACTTTTGTGTCCTTGGTTTTGAGCATCTGTGGCCATGTGTGCCTGCTGGGTTTATCTGGTATCTTCCACTGAATGGTGTCCCCTGTCATTCCCTCATCCTTCCAGAGGCCTTCCAGGTATGGACACAGCCCATACTCTCACGCTCTGGTGTGAGCAGTGCTGCCCAGGCTTCTCTGTGACGTGTGACAGATGCCAAATTGTCCCTTCCTAACTTTATGTCACAAAGTAGATGTTGGTAGCCCTTAGTCTCCTCCTTCCTTCTGGATACTTGAATATTGCAACGGGCCACATTGTAGAAATAGAACTAATGCTTTCTGCTATGAATGTATCCATTATTTATGAATAACACTTTGATTATGGTGAGACCACTTGACTCTTAAGCAATAATATGTTTTTCAATGTTTTATTGAACTGGTCCCACCTGAATAGGGTATTTCAAACACAAATACCAAAGTAGAATACCATAGAAGAAGTCTAACTGACAATAATAAGAAGCATATTACATTCTGAATTTCCCGCTTAGTTTTTTTAAATGTGTTTTAATTTATTTTGTGAAGTATGCTCATATTTTTATTAAGTTATTTGATGCACCTTAATGTTGAAGGGTTTTCTAGTGCTATATATATGGTGAATCTAATGTAGTCAAGTATTCTTTTAGTTTAAATTGGCAACTTATTAGTCTTAGTTTTATGTAGTAATTAATCAGAAAGATTGAATACATATGAAGGTATCCATTAGTGTCAAGTTTATATTTCTTTTTTTAACAACACTTAGAAATGTGATAATATAGTTATCAATATTATTATCAGGGAAATTTTCACTAGAAAATATTAACTGACTAATGTAAGATAACACATCAGATTGCTTCAGATATATTTCACCACTTTAATATGTTCTAATCTGAAATATTTTGGGTTACTTGGTGCTTTTTTCCCCAATTTTATTGAGATACAATTGACAAACATCACTATATAAATTTAAGATATACAACACAATGGTTTGACACATATATTGTGAAATTATTATTGCAGTAGGTTTAGTAAGCATGCATCATCTCATATAAATATAATAAAAAGAAAGAGCAAAAAAGAGTTATTTGTAATGAAAACTCTCAGGGTTTACTCAATTTTATATTTCTGTTCTCAAACAGAATGTTTTCATTACATATAAAAATCTTAAAAATAGATTTATAAATTCTGTAAGATTGGATTTCATGAGGTAGTTCCCCAAAGATATGGTAATAAAGAGGAGTGGAGTATTTGACATTGACTAGTTGAAGGCAATGGCACCCAGCTCCAGTACTCTTGCCTGGAGAATCCCATGGATGGAGAAGCCTAGAAGGCTGCAGTCCATGGGGTTGTTAGGAGTCAGACACGACTGAGCGACTTCACTTTCACTTTTCACTTTCATGCATTGGAGAAGGAAATGGCAAGCCACTCCAGTGTTCTTGCCTGGAGAATCCCAGGGATGGAGGAGCCTGGTGGGCTGCTGGCTCTGGGGTCACACAGAGTCGGACACGACTGAAGCGACTTAGCAGCAGCAGCAGCAGCAGTTTATGAACTGTGGTGCTGGAGAAGACTCTTGAGAGTCCCTTGGACTACAGGGAGATCAAACCAGTCAATCCTAAAAGAAATCAATCCTGAATATTCATTGGAAGGACTGATGCTGAAGCTGAAGCTCCAGTACTTTGGCCACCTGATGCGAAGAGCCAAGTCATTGGAAAAGACCCTGATGCTGAGAAAGATCGAAGGCAGGAGGAGAAGGGGATGACCGAGGATGAGATGGTTGGATGGCATCACCGACTCAATGGACATGAGTTTGAGTAAACTCCCGGAGTTGGTGATGGACAGGGAGGCCTGGCATGCTGCAGTCCATGGGGTCGCAAAAAGTCGGACACGACTGAGCAACTGAAAAGCAAGTTTACGTTCATGAGCATGCTTATAAGACTGTTGGGGGGTGCAGTCAGCTTCTATTGGAATTGTCCTTGGTGAGTGCTCCCGATGAATGCCTAAGGCTTTCCTAAAGTGAACGACTATCCCTCCTGAAGCACTGCAATGTCAACCATAATGAGTAGATTTGTTAGCGCCTTCTTCCAGGTAGCCCACATCCTTCATCTGTACGTATTAATTTGATTTCAAGCCAATAATTATTTTAAGTGGCCCCTGGTGGTAAAAAATAGATTTCTTCCTATATGGTACAAGGAGCACTTCTACGTTTCTGAGAGATTTCTGTCACTCCCCAAAGAATTTCCTGTCAGCAATGACGTTTGGCCTCATAACTTATTCTGTTTCTGAGGCCTCCCTTCAGTGGCTCTGAGGCTGGAAAGCGCCTGTTGTCTTAGAGCCACTGCCGTCAACGTCTGCCGCCAGTATTTTGCTTGAAGTGTCCCAGCTTCTTTCAAAAACAATAAGATCCCCTTCATGCATAGGACCCCCTGCTGGGTCACTTTACTGGAAATAATGTCCAACTCATAAAATTACATGCGGGCACAATTTGCAAAATTATTAATGAGGAAACTTTTTAAGATATGATTGGAATGACACTGGAAAATTTGATAAAGTGTTACCTTAAAGTAATAAAAAAGAATGCATTTTTATTTCATAAATAATTTATAGTATAAAAACACCCAGAAGGAATACCTCAAAATTATGACAGTCATTGGACTCAGCAGTGAGTTCCAGGTTCCTTCCCTGTGCATTGTATTTTGCAAATATTATAAAATAATTACTTTTGGAAAAAAATCATTAAAATATAAAAGTAATGGTTATATCCATAAATAATAAACATGAAAGCTATTATAAAAAGAATATCTTTTGAAGACTCTAACCATATAATATTAGTATAATACTAATTTTCTCTATGACATTTGCATCATTTACCTATTACTATCTAATTTACTTTGTAGTTATATAAGGATCCCTTTTCCTTCTTCATGATTTCAGTTCTTTTTTTACATATTTATTTGTTGGCTCTTAGTTGAGGCTAGCAGTTCACTAGCTGAAGCCCATGACCAGAGACGTAACCTCCATTCCCTGTATTCGAAGGCAGATTCTTAACCACTGGACCTCCAGGGAAGTGCCATGACTTCAGTTCTTGGCGGTGTGAGTGTGTGTGTGTGTGTGTGTGTGTGTGTCTTATTTATATCCTTCCCCTTCCTCTTCTTCTGTTTGTCTGTACTTTAATATGAAGGTGCAAACGGAAGAAAACATTGGAAAGCTCTGCTGGGAAAGAGCATGTCGGTTGAGATTAATCGTTTTCAAGCTTTTTGATTTCAGGGCTCCTTTACACTCTTCAAAACTATCAAGAACTCAAAAACAATGTTGGTTATACCTGTTACAGTTTACCATATTTGAAATTATTAAATTTGTTTAAAGGACTCCCCAGGTGGAGCTAATGGTAAAGAATCCGCCTGCCAGTACAGGAAATGTGAGACTCAGCTTCCATCCCTGGGTCAGGGAGATCCCCTGGAGAAGGAAATGGCAACCCACTCCAGTGGTCTTGCCTGGGAAATCCCATGGACAGAGGAGCCTGGTGGGCTACAGTCCATGGTGTCACAAAGAGTTGGATATGACTGAGCGACTAAGCCCAATTTGTATAAATAATAAGAAAACCATGGAAATATTAACCTAAATGATATTTATGACAATAATCACATTTTCCAAACAAGCAAAACACTAGCAAGAAGGATAGAGTTGTTTTATATCTTTGAGGCTCTCTTTAATGCTTTATCAAATGGAACACAGCTGAATTTTCATATATGCTTCTACTATTGCTACCTCACACATCATGTTGCCTGTGGAAAAAACTACACTTAGTCTATTGGAAATGAGGCTTTAAAAAAAAAGGATGAAAAAATAACAATAGCATCTTAGTATTATGAAGTAGTTTTGACCTTGTAAACTCCTTGAAAGCTCTCTGAAATACAAACCACACTTTGAAAATTGCTGGCCTAAGATGGATATGTTTTATTTTGGTAGCTGTATGATAGTCCATGTTAATGAATGTACCCAATTTATAAACCTGCTCTTCAGATGAATCTTTTCATTGCTTTGAGGTCTCTTTTTCCTTACAAACAATGCAGCAATGAATATCCTTGTAAAGATATATTTGTCATATGAATGCTTGGGTGTATGTAAAGAATGACTCTATAACAGTGAATTACTGTGTTAAAAGTCATGCATACTTCACACAGTATGATAAGGCTCATCCATTTTGCTGCAAATGGCATTTTTTTCATTTATTTCATTGTTTTTTCTGTGTGTGTATGCAGTCGTGTCCAATTCTTTGCAACCCCATGGACTGTAGGCCACGAGGCTCCGCTGTCCATGGGATTTTCCAGGCAAGAATACTGGAGTGGGTTGTCCTTTCCTACTCCAGGGTTCACCCTTTTCGTGGCTGAGTAATAGTCCACTGTATATTGCGCCACATCTCCCTTATCCAGTCACCTGTGAGTGGGTTAGGTGGCTTGTGTGTCCTTGCTATTGAGAATAGTGCTGCTCTGAGCATAGGAGTGCACACAGCCAGAGAGAAAGACAAATATATGATATCATTTATAAAGACCCTGATGCTGGGAAAGATCGAAGGCGGGAGGAGAAGGACACAACAGAGGGTGAGATGGCTGGATGGCATCACCTGCTTGATGGACATGAGTTTGAGCCAGCTCCGGGAGTTGGTGATCGACAGGGAGGCCTGACGTGCTGCAGTCCATGGGGTCGCAACGGACACAACTGAGCGACTGAACTGAACTGATATGTGGAATCTAAAAAAGGTATACAAATAACTTTGTATACAAATGAACTCATTTACAAAACAAAGCAAACTGATTTATAAAACAAAAAGAGACTCGCAGATAGAGAAAACAAACTTATGATTACCAAATGGAAAAGAAGGGGAGAGAAATCAGTTAGGAGTATGGGATTAATATAAAATAGGTAACAACGACTTCCTGCTGTGTGGCACAGGAACTATACTCAATAGCCTCTAATAATCTACAAGGAAAAGAATCTGAAAAAGCACATATAAACACCTTGCTATACACTTTGAATCACTTTGCTGTACACCTGAAACTAACTCATGGTAAACTATACTTCATTTTTTTAAGTTATGCATATTTTAAAGTACAGTTCATTGACCCTTTAAGAAAAAGTTTTTGTAAATATTTAATTCAGTCAAAACAATATCACTCTGTTTCCCTAGCTCTTTGAAATACTAAAGAAGAATACATGTTGTATGTGTATGTCTCAAAAATATTTTTCCTAATCAATACTTTTACAATTTTTGATAGGTTTTCCTCAATCTGATGCCTTGGAATTTCAGTACTGTCTAAATTTTATAGGCTATGCCCCACCTCCTTTGTTTTTAATATTTTGGGAGCATCTACAGCACTGCTAATCAAACACTCTTTTTCTCCATTTCTGTTTACTGGAAATCCCCAATATAATGCATTTAGATATAGAAATTTTTAAAGACTATGCTTGTGGTTTTGAAAAGTTCATCAGGAAATGATAGTTTCTATAATTGGAATTATATATCAAAATGGATAAATTCCAAAATTTTAATAATTCCTAAAAATATCCTGAGGCAAATCTGTTCTACTTCCATAAGTGTTTCCATTTTCTTGTTAGGTAGAAGAGACACAATCTGAAATCCAACTCTAATTTTCCCCAAGGCCTAAAAGAGAAGACCTTAGTCATTAGTTGTCTTTTTTCATCCAACCACTTAGCGTCTTCCTTTTTTTTTTTTTTTTTGGCCACTGAATGCAAAAAAGAAAAAAAAAAGTAGATCTCCATAAGGAGAATATTCTCCTCTCAAATGGCTGTTCTTACTTAGACCTTCCATTGTACTTTACCTTCAATTCATTCTTTGCAATATTGCACACCTTTTCACAGTATAAGAGTGTTCCTTAGTTAAAACTTATTTAAACATATTATTTTGAGTTTTCCTTTTTTAAATTAATTTATTTCTTATTGAAGGATAATTGCTTTATAGAATTTTGCTGTTTTCTGTCAAACCTCAACATGAATCAGCCATAGGGAGATGGAAGGGAGTTTCAAAAGGGAGTTTGCCTTTTTTGAGAACTACCTATGTTATGTCATTATTGAAAGCATCCTGGGATCAAATCTAATTAAAAATATAATTTTTATCACACGTTGAAGAAATTGTATAAGCAAAACTTCTTTAAGACTTATCTTTAAAGCTTTGTTCACAGTACAGCTTATTTGTTAACACTCGGTCTGGACACTGAGATATAGAAAGGCCATGAACATTTGAATAGGTGACGAGTGTAGCTAATGTGTGCTCGCTATTTTAGTTTGTCCACCATGTACTGGATCTTTTGTTTTAAGTTTTTTGGCCATGCTGCATAGCATGCAGGGTCCTAGTTCCCTGACCAGGGATGGAAATTGTACCCCATGCATTGGAAACACAGAGTCCTAACCACTGAACTGCCAGGGAAGTCCTCTATGTGCCAGATATTCAGTTCAGTTCAGTTCAGTTGCTCAGTCGTGTCCGACTCTTTGTGACCCCATGAATCGCAGCACGCCAGGCCTCCCTGTCCATCACCAACTCCCGGAGTTCACTCAAACTCACGTCCATCGAGTCGGTGATGCCATCCAGCTATCTCATCCTCCTTCATCCCCTATTTAATGTGATTTAATGGCTCAAATAGATATTTGCTGAGTGAATGAATAAAAAGTACTGCTAATATTATTACTGTTGTTGTATTATACCAATACTAGTAAGTTCGCTACCTCTTTTCCTTCTTCCCTCTGTAGTAAGCGGAATAATAGCACTTTACAGGCATCCATGTCATAGTCCCCAGAAGTTATAAACATATTACCTAACCTGGTAAAAAGGACTTTATAGATGTGATTAAGTCCATATCTTGGGATAAAGAGATTACCATGGACTTTTCTGATGGGTCCTATGTAATCACAAGGGTCTTTATGAGAGGAAGGCATGAGGGCCTGAGGATTAGAAAATGTGGGGGAGGGACTACAGGTCAAGGAATGCAGACAGCTTCTAGAAGCTGAAAAGACAAGAAAACAGATGTTACCCAGAAGCCTCCAGAAGGAATTTGGTTCTACTGACCCTTTGATTGTAGAGTTTTGACCTTCAGAACCATGGGAGAATAAATTTGTATTGTTGAAGCCACTGAGTCTGGGGAAACTTGTAGCAGCAAAGGGCATCTAATACTCCCCTTAAAGCTTTTATTTCTTTCTGTATTTAATGCCGTTAAATGTTGCCTCCAGAACCAAACATCGTAGCGGGGCTTAAGACTTAGACTAGTGATATATCGCGTTCACATTTTAGTTCACTTTGCTGTAGGATGTATTCTGCTGTTTGTACAATGAATGAATTGTGCCTTCCATCAGCTCAGAGACCTTTCCTGTCTTTGTCACATGAATGTAAACACATGCAAATCAAAGAATGCTGCCCACTTTCAGAAGAACAAGTTGTCCTTGAATTTCATACCTGCAGAACTTAGCCTCATATCTTTATTGGAAAATAACATTAAACTTAATTTAAAATTTAAAGATACAGAATCATGAAGATAAGCAATGCAAGGCTCCAGTGATTTTTGTGTTATCAATATAGATTTAATCTAAAATACTATAATGATGTTCATAGGTATATATTTAGCTTATGTATGTTTATTCCAGTAGCCACTGAGGTGTATTTCATTGTCCACAATCTATAACCAAAATCCTTTTGCTGTAACGTACATATAATTTATCAAAACCATTGACATTAACTAAGATTTTGTTTTATTTCTCCATTAATGGAAAAGGAATTGTTCTTGCTTTTGTTTATCCTATGTGTCTTGGAGTATAAAGAACCAAATGTTAATGACTGGTCTCAATTAGTCTGCTCACAGAAAGTATAATTGATTCCTCTGAGGGGTGGGAAAACTATTGACCAAAACACTCCGATGCATTCTTCCTTTGGTTCACGTTAAAAATATGTGTTCTTACATTCTTTATTCTTCATAGTTATTCCATCTATATCAGGAAGAACACAAATAGATGTGGTACAAATTCCCTGGTTATGTAAATATTGTTCTAAGTGTAAAATAACTGACCATTTTTACTGATGGGCTGAGAAGACTCTTTGCATTACTTTGCTTATAATTGGTTCCCATGGGGACCTGTACAATCCTTGATTTCTGACAAAGTGGAAACCAGTGGGGGAGTTATAAATTATAATGCAATTATGATTGAGCCAGGCAATGCAATCTCACAAGAAGCTATTAGAGCACTGGGTCTAAGGATTGTTAGGAAACAGAGTCCAGAAATATCACCATGAACTAATGTGTGACTTGGTCATATCTCTTGGTGAGATAATAAGATTTTAGTTGTCCCTTAGTCCACACTTTCTCTAGGGGTTATGTAGGGTAAGCCAATGTGATGAATATCACCACTGAATAATTTAAACTATTTTCCTCTAAAAAGAAGAGCTCACTAGTGGAACTGAACACAGTTATCAGTGAAACATTTAGACTTTGGGTTCAGATACCCTGGCATTTCCACCCGCTTACTGACTGTGCAATTTTGTTTTGTTTTGTTTTGTTTTTAATTTTATTTTATTTTTAAACTTTACATAATTGTATTAGTTTTGCCAAACATCAAAATGAATCCGCCACAGGTATACATGTGTTCCCCATCCTGAACCCTCCTCCCTTCTCCCTCCCCATTCCATCTCTCTGGGTCGTCCCAGTGCACCAGCCCCAAGCATCCAGTATCGTGCATTGAACCTGGACTGGCAACTCATTTCATACATGATATTATACATGTTTCAATGCCATTATTTTGAAGGATTGATTTGTCACTAAGACTTATTTATATAATCTATAAAATGGTGGGAGTAATACACTTCATTGAATTGTTTTAGGAATTAAATGAGATGGTGTATCTGAATTGATTCAAGTCAGATGTAGCATGAAGTGGTAATGAGTGAGTTATCAAATATCAGTGGTTTAACTCCTAAAAAATGTTAACCCTTGTTCATGTGATAAAGTAGGGTGTTGGGAGCTCTGGTGCACAGTGAGGAGGAAGCAGAGTGAGAAGCTGCACCACCTGTAGAAACTCTGGCCTCCAAGGGTTGTCTCTGATGACAAGGCAGCGTCAGTCCTGGAGGAGGGCCCACCAGGCCAGGAGGCTGGTTCAGAAGGCACACAGGTCTCATTTGTTGGTGCTTATATATCAGAACTAGATGCTGATGGCTTCTAATGGTGGCACTAGTGGTAGAGAACTCGCCTGCCAATGCAGGAAATGTAAGAGACACAGGTTAGATCCCTGGGTTGGGAAGATCTCCTGAAGTAGGAAATGGCAACCCATTCCAGTATTCTTGCCTAGAGAATCCCATGGACATAGGAGTTTGATGGGTTACAGTTAATAAGATCATAAAGAGATGGACATGACTGAAGTGACTTAGCACACACATGCCAGACAGACTTGGAAACAAAAGAAGACTGGAAATATGGGTATTTATAGGCATGGTCTTACCCATAGCATCTGAAATACCTAGCAAGATGCCTGGCACATAATTAGAAAGGCTTGATAAATGTTAGTGATTGTCCTCACTGCCAGTCATCATCATCATCACCATCATTTTCACCACACTGTCATTATCACCGCCAACGCCATCTTCATCACGATTACTTGGCAGGACGTTTGCAGTTAAGAATCTACCTCTAACTCTATGACTTCAGGCAAGCTTTTAAACCTCTCTGAACCTCCATTTCTCCCACTGTAAAATTGGATTGCCTCATCAGACTATTTGTAAAATTGTAAAATTGTAAATTTGTAAAATTGTAAAATTTACTGTTTGTAAAATTGGATCGCCTCATCCACCACTTCATGGGAAATAGATGGGAAAACAGTGGAAACAGTGTCAGACTTTATTTTTCTGGGCTCCAAAATCACTACAGATGGTGACTGCAGCCATGAAATTAAAAGACGCTTACTCCTTGGAAGGAAAGTTATGACCAACCTAGATAGCATATTCAAAAGCAAAGACATTACTTTGCCAACAAAGGTTTGTCTAGTCAAGGCTATGGTTTTTCCTGTGGTCGTGTATGGATGTGAGAGTTGGACTGTGAAGAAGACTGAGCACCGAAGAATTGATGCTTTTGAACTGTGATGTTGGAGAAGACTCTTGAGAGTCCCTTGGACTGCAAGGAGATCCAACCAGTCCATTCTGAAGGAGATCAGCCCTGAGATTTCTTTGGAAGGAATGATGCTAAAGCTGAAACTCCAATACTTTGGCCACCTCATGCAAAGAGTTGACTCATTGGAAAAGACTCTGATGCTGGGAGGGATTGGGGGCAGGAGGAGAAGGGGATGACAGAGGATGAGATGGCTGGATGGCATCACTGACTCGATGGACGTGAGTCTGAGTGAACTCCGGGAGTTGGTGATGGACAGGGAGGCCTGTCATGCTGCGATTCATGGGGTCGCAAAGAGTCGGACATGACTGAGCAACTGATCTGATCTGATCTGATCTGATCAGACTATTATATGCACTAGCTGAAATATAGCACCCCACTCAAGTACTCTTGCCTGGAAAATCCCATGGATGGAGGAGCCTGGTGGGCTGCAGTCCATGGGGTTGCTAAGGGTCGGACACGACTGAGCGTCTTCACTTTCACTTTTCACTTTCATGCATTGGAGGAGGAAATGGCAACCCACTCCAGTGTTCTTGCCTGGAGAATCCCAAGGACGGGGGAGCCTGATGTGCTGCCATCTATGGGGTCGCACAAAGTCGGACACGACTGAAGTGACTTAGCAGCAGCAGCAGCAGCAGCTGAAATAAAGCTATCATGTAGCGCCCCCTCCAGAAAGATGGGGGTTTTGTTGTCACTGCACATTTTTACTCTTCGTTGGATCTGCCGGTTGATTCAAACCATTTAAATGGTTATTTCTGAGTGCTTTTAATATAATGGTGTTAAGACCCCCTTGATTCATTTTGACTTTTATAAGCTAATAAAATATTGATTTCTCCATTTGTGGCAGATATACACAATTATCAATTATTCTCTCAGCAGGTGTTTATTAAGTGTTCACCGAATTCCAGAGGCTAGGGATAAACAATAAACAAGATAGACAAAGTCGTTGCCTTCATGGAATTTGGGTTCTGAAACAGTGAAAAGGGAAACAGGAAATAGATAAGCAATGGTAAATTAACTGTGTAATTTCTGATCATGATAATTCCCTTGGATATAAAAAAATAACACAGGAAGATTTGCTAAACACTGGTGAATATTTCATTTTGTATAATCTGGGATGGCCTCTCTGAAGAAGCAACATTTCAGCTGAAATGCAAATGGCATAAAAGTATTTGGCAGAAGAGCCTGCCTGGCTGAGTTCTGAGTACAGACCACCTTCACTCATTAAATGCCACCAGAGCAGAATGAGCAGTGGGCACAGTGGTTAGAAATGAACTCATGGTTATAAGTAGCGATATTTTCTATGAAAAAGTTTGACTTTCTTTTTTCTCAATTTGATGAAAAAGTATCAGAGGTTTTCAAGCAAGGGAAGGACTCAACCTGATTTTTACTTTACAAAGATCACTGAGTAGGTCCTGAAAAACCAGGAACAGGGGCTATTGCAGAGTCTCAGAAAGAGACAGTGGTACTTTAAAAAAAATTGAATTATAGTTGATTTACAATGTTGTATTAACTTCAGCTGTACAGCAAAGTGACTCATATATATAAACGTATATATAGATATGTTCTTTTATATTCTCTTCCATTATGGTTTATCATAGACTATCAAATATAGTTCTCTGTACTATACAGTCAGACCTTCTGGTTTATCCATTCTATACATAATGGCTTACATCTGCTAACTCCTTATCTCTTTGTTGTTTGGTCATGTCCAACTCTTTGAGACCCCACGGACTGCAGCATGCCACGTTTGTTTGTCCTTCACTATCTCCCAGAGTTTGCCCAAAACTCTCAGTGGACTCATGTCCACTGAGTCAATGATGTCATCCAATCATCTCATTCTCTGAGGTCCCCTTCTCCTCTGGCCCTCAATCTTTCACAGCATGAGGGTCTTTTCCAATGAGTCGGCTTTTTGCATTAGGTAGCCAGAGGGTTGGAACTTCAGCATCAGTCCTTTCAATGGATATTCAGGGTTTATTTCACTTAGGATTGACTGGCTTGACCTCCCTGCAGTCCAAGGGACTTTCAAAAGTTTTCTTCAGCACCACAATTCAAAAGCATCAATTCTTTGGCATTCACATCCATACATGACTACTGGAAAAAACATAGCTTTGACTATATGAGCCTTTGTCAGCAAAGTGATGCCTCTGGTTTTTAATAGTCTGTCTAGGTTTGTCATAGTTGTCCTTTCAAGAAGTAAGCATCTTTTAATTTCATGGCTGCAATCACTGTCCACAGTGACTTTGGAGCTCAAGAAAATAAAGTCTATCATTGTTTGTACTTTTTCCACTTCTACATGCCATGAAGTGATGGGACCTGGTGCCATGGTCTAGTATTTTGAATGTTAAGGGTTTTGTTTTTTTTAATTAATATTTTTATTGAAGGATAATTGCTTTACAGAACTTGGCTGTTTTCTGTCAAACCTCAACATGAAGCAGCCATAGGTATATATATATATATATATATATATATATCCCCTCCCTTTTGAAACTCCCACCTGTCTCCCTCCCCATCCCATTCCTCTAGGTTGATACAGAGCCCCTGTTTGAGTTTCCTGAGACATACACCAAATTCCTGTTGACTATCTATTTTACATATGGCAATGTAAGCTTCCATGTTGCTCTGTCCATATGTCTCACCCTCTCCTCCCTTCCATTTATCCGTCGATGGACAGCTAGGTCGCTTCCACGTTCTAGCTGTTGTAAATAGTGCTGCAATGAACAATGGGATACATGTGTCTTTTTCAACTTTGGTTTCCTCAGGGTATATGCCTGGGAGTGGGATTGCTGGGTCATACGGTGGTTTTCTTCCTCGTTTTTTAAGGAATCTCCATACCATCTTCCATTGTGGCTGTATCAATTTACATTCCCACCGACAATGCAAGAACGTTCTCTTTTCTCCACACCCTCTCCAGCATTTATTGTTTCTAGACTTTTTGATGATGACCATTCTGCCTGGTGTGAGGAGATATCTCATTGTAGTTTTGATTTGCATTTCTCTAATAATGAGTGATGTTGAGCATGCTTTCATGTGTTTGTTAGCCATGTATATCTTCTTTGGAGAAATGTCTGTTTAAGTCTTTTTCCCACTTCTTGCTTGGGTTGTTTGTCTTTCTGGTATTGAGTTGTATGAGCTGCTTGTATATTTTGGAAATTAATCCTTTGTCAGTTGTTTCATTTGTTATCATTTTTTCCCATTCTGAGGGTTGTCTTTCCACCTTGCTTATAGTTTCCTTTGCAAAAGCAAAAGCTCTTAAGTTTAATCAGGTTCCACTTCTTTACTTTTGTTTTTATTTCCATTACTCTAGGAGGTGGGTCACAGAGGATCTTGCTTTGATTTATGTCATTGAGTGTTCTGCCTATGTTTTTCTCTAAGAGTCAAGAAATACAAGAAAAGTAAAGATCTACAAATTCAACCCCCAAACAATTAAGAAAATGGCAATAGGAACACATATATCAATAATTACTTTAAATGTAAACAGATTATATGCTCCAACCAAAAGACACAGCCTAGCTGAATGGATATAAAATCAAGACCCATATATATGCTGTCTATTCCACTTCAAATCTAAAGACACGTATAGACTGAAAGTGAGATGATGGGAAAATATATTCCATGCAAAGGGAAGCAAAAGAAAGCTGGAGTAGCAATCCTCATATCAGACAAATAGACCTTAAAATAAAGAAGATTATAATAGATACGGAGGACACTATATAATGGTCAAGGGATCAATCCAAGAGAAAGACATAACAAGTGTAAATATGCACCCGACATAGGAGCACCTCAATATATACGACAAACATTAACATACATAAAAGGAGAAATCGACAGTAACACAAAAATAGTGGGAGACTTTAACAGCCCACTCATACCAATAGACAGATCATCAGAACAGAAAATTATTAAGGAAACACAAGTCTTAAATGATACATTAGATAAGATGGATCTTATTAATATCTTCAGGATTTCCATCCAAATGCAGAATACACCTTCTTCTCAAGTATACATGGAACATTCTCCAGGATAGACCACATCTTGGGTCACAAATCAAACTTCAGTAAATTTAAGAAAACTGAAATCATATCAAGTATCTTCTCTGACCACAATGCTGTGTGACTAGATATCAATTATAAGGGGAAAAAAATGGTAAAGAACACAAACACATGGAGATTAAATAATATGTTTCTAAATAACCAACAGGTTACTGACTAAAGCAAAAGGGAAATCAAAGAGTTTCTGGAAACAAATGACAATGAAAACACAACTCAAAGCCTGTGAAATACAGAAAAAAGCAGTTCTAAGAAGGAAGTTTATAGCAATACAATCCTATCTCAAGAAACAAGAAAAACATCAAATAGACAACCTAACTTTACACCTAAAACAACTGGAAAAAGAAGAACCAAAAAAAACCCCAAAATTACTAGAAGGAAAGAAATCATAAAAGATCAGAGCAGAAATAAATGAAAAAGAAATGAAAGAAATAATAGTAAAGATTAATAAAACTAAAAGCTAGTTCTTTGAGAAGATAAACAAAATTGAGAAACCTTTAGCCAGCCTCATCAAGAAAAAAAAGAGAAGAATCAAATCAACAAACTTAGATATGAGGAAGGAGATGTTACAATAGACAATGAAGAAATACAAAGGATTATAAGAGACTATTATGAACAACTATATGGCAAGAAAATGGATAACATGGAAGAAATAGACAGATTCTTAGCAAAGTTCCATTTTCCAAGACTGAACCAGGAAGAATTAGAAATTATGAACCACCCAATTACAAGCACTGAAATTGCAGCTATGTTCAAAAATCTCCCAAAAAACAAAAGCCCAGTACCAGATGGCTTCACAAGAGAATTCTATCAAACATTTAGAGAAGAGCTAATGCCTATCCTTCTAAAACTCTTTCAAAAACTTGCAGAGGAAGGTACACTCCCAAACTCATTCTATGAGGCCAACATCACCATGATACGAAAACCAGACAAAGACAACACAAAAAAAGAAAACTACAGGTCAATATCTCTGATGAACACAGATGCGAAAATCCTCAACACATTGTAGCTAATGGGATTCAGAAACACATCAAAAAGCTGATACACCATTATCAAGTTTGGTTCATTCCAGCAATGCAAGGATTCTTTAATATATGCAAGTCAATCAATGTTATAAACCATATTAACAAATTGAAAGATAAAAACCATATGATAATCTCAGTAGATGAAGCAAAAGTCTTTGACAAAATTCAGCATCCATTTATGATTAAAACTCTTCAAACAATGGGCATAGAAGGAACCTACCTCAACAAAGTAAAGGCTATATATGATAAACCTACAGCAAACATTATTTTCAGTGGTGAAAAACTGAAAGCATTCCTCCTAAGATCAGGAACAAGACAAGGGTGTCCACTTTCATCACTATTGGTCAACATAGTTTTGGAAGTCCTAAATGCAGCAATCAGAGAAGGAAAAGAAATAAAAGAATATAGATCAGAGAAGGAAAGGTAAGCCTCTCACTGTTGCAGATGACATGACACTGTACATAGAAAACCCTAAAAATAGTATTAGAAAATTACTAGCGCTAATCAGTGAATTAAGCAAAGTTGCAGGATACAAAATCAATACACAGAAATCACTTGCATTTCTAAATACTAACAGTGAAAAATCAGAAAGAGAAATTAAGGAATAAATCCCATTCACCATTGCAACAAAAAGAATAAAATATCTAGGAAATACACTTACCTAAGGAGACAAAAGAACTGTACACAGAAAATTATAAGACACTGATGAAAGAAATGAAAGATGACATAAGCAGTTGGAGAGATATTCCATGTTCCTGGGTAGGAAGAATCAACATTGTGAAATGACTACACTACAAAATGCAATCTACGGATTCAATGCTATCCCTATCAAGTTACCAATGGCATTTTTCACAGAAGTAGAACAAAAAAAAAACTTTGCAATTCATATTGAAACACAAAAGACCCTGAATAGCCAAAGCAGTTTTGAGAAAGAAGAATGAAGCTAGAGGAATTAAACTTCCTTACTTCAGATTATACTACAAAGCTACCGTCATCAAGACAGTATGGTACTAGCACAGAAACAGAAATATAGACCAATGGAACAGGATAGAAAGCCCAGAAATAAACCCATGCACCTATGAGTGCCTTATTTTTGACAAAGGAGGCAAGAATATACAATGGGCAAATACACCCTCTCCATAAATGGTGCTGGGAAAACTGGACAGCTCCATGTAAAAGAATGAAATTAGAACACTTCCTAACACCGTACACAAAGATAAACTCAAAATGGATTAAAGACCTAAATGTAAGACCAGAAACTATAAAACTGTCAGAGGAAAACATAGGCAGAACACTCAATGACATAAATCAAAGCAAGATCCTCTGTGACCCACCTCCTAGAGTAACGGAAATAAAAACAAAAGTAAAGAAGTGGAACCTGATTAAACTTAAGAGCTTTTGCTTTTGCAAAGGAAACTATAAGCAAGGTGGAAAGACAACCCTCAGAATGGGAAAAAATGATAACAAATGAAACAACTGACAAAGGATTAATTTCCAAAATATACAAGCAGCTCATACAACTCAATACCAGAAAGACAAACAACCCAAGCAAGAAGTGGGAAAAAGACTTAAACAGGCATTTCTCCAAAGAAGACATACATGGCTAACAAACACATGAAAGCATGCTCAACATCACTCATTATTAGAGAAATGCAAATCAAAACTACAATGAGATATCTCCTCACACCAGGCAGAATGGAGAAGCTCTATACAGTCAGCAAAAACAAGACCGGGACCTGACAGTGGCTCAGATCATGAACTCCTTATTGCCAAATTCAGACTCAAATTGAAGAAAGTAGGGAAAACCACTAGACCATTCAGGTATGAAATAAATCAAATCCCTTATGATTATACAGTGGAAGTGAGACATAGATTTAAGGGACTAGATCTGATAGACAAAGTACCTGATGAACTATGGACAGAGGTTCGTGACATTGTACAAGAGACAGGGACCAAGACCATCCCCATGGAAAAGAAATGCAAAAAAGCCAAATGGCTGTCTGGGGAGGCCTTACAAATAGCTATGAAAAGAATGTCACTGAAACATGTATAATATCATGTATGAAACGAGTCGCCAGTCCAGGTTCGATGCATGATACTGGATGCTTGGGGCTGGTGCGCTGGGACGACCCAGAGGCAGGGTATGGGGAGGGAGGAGGGAGGAGGGTTCAGGATGGGGAGCACAGGTATACCTGTGGCGAATTCATTTTGATGTTTGACAAAACTAATACAATATTGTAAAGTTTAAAAATAAAATAAAATTTAAAAATAAATAAATAAATAAAAAAAGAAAAGAAGAGAAGTGAAAAGCAAAGGAGAAAAGGAAAGATATTCCCATTTGAATGCAGAGTTCCAAAGAATAGCAAGGAGAGCTAAGAAAGCCTTCCTCAGTGATCAATGCAAAGAAATAGAGGAAAACAACAGAATGGGAAAGACTAGAGATCTCTTCAAGAAAATTAGAAATACCAAGGGAACAATTTCATGCGAAGATGGGCTCAATAAAGGACAGAAATGGTATGGACCTAACAGAAGCAGAAGATATTAAGAAGAGGTGGCAAGAATACACAGAAGAACTATACAAAAAAGATCTTCATGACCAAGATAATCACGATGGTGTGATCACTCACCTAGAGCCAGACATCCTGGAATGTGAAGTCAAGTGGGCCTTAGGAAGCATCACTATGAACAAAGCTAGTTAGAGGTGATGGAATTCCAGTTGAGCTCTTTCAAATCCTGAAAGATGATGCTGTGAAAGTGCTGCACTCAATATGCCAGCAAATTTGGAAAACTCAGCAGTGGCCACAGGACTGGAGAAGGTGAGTTTTCATTCCAATCCCAAAGAAAGGCAATGCCAAAGAATGTTCAAAGTACTGCACAATTGTACTCATCTCACATGCTAGTAATGTAATGCTCCAAATTCTCCAAGCCAGGCTTCAGCAACATGTGAACCATGAACTTCCAGATGTTCAAGCTTGTTGTAGAAAAGGCAGAGGAACCAGAGATCAAATTGCCAACCTCCGCTGGATCATGGAACAAGCAAGAGAGTTCCAGAAAAACATCTATTTCTGCTTTATTGACTATGCCAAAGCCTTTGACTGTGTGGCTCACAATAAACTGTGGAAAATTCTGAAAGAGATGGGAATACCAGCCCACCTGACTTGCCTCTTGAGAAATCTCTATGCAGGTCAGGAAGCAACAGTTAGAACTGGACATGGAACAACACACTGGTTCCAAATAGGAAAAGGAGTATGTCAAGGCTGTATATTGTCACCCTGTTTATTTAACTTCTATGCAGAGTACATCATGAGAAATGCTGGGCTGGAAGAAACACAAGCTGGAATCAAGATTGCTGGGAGAAATATCAATAACCTCAGATATGCAGATGACACCACCCTTATGGCAGAAAGTGAAGAGGAACTCAAAAGCCTCTTGATGAAAGTTGAAGTGGAGAGTGAAAAAGTTGGCTTAAAGCTCAACATTCAGAAAACGAAGATCATGGCATCTGGCCCCATCATTTCATGGAAAATAGATGGGGAAACAGTGGAAACAGTGTCAGACTTTTTTTTTTTTAGCTCCACAATCACTGCAGATGGTGATTGCAGCCATGAAATTAGCTTACTCCTTGGAAGTTATGATCGACCTAGATAGCACATTAAAAAGCAGAGATATTACTTTGCCAACAAAGGTCTGTCTAGTCAAGGCTATGGTTTTTCCAGTGGTCATGTATGGATGTGAGAGTTGGACTGTGAAGAAAGTTGAGCGCTGAAGAACTGATGCTTTTGATGTGGTGTTGGAGAAGACTCTTGCAAGTCCCTTGGACTGCAAGGAGATCCAACCAGTCCATCCTAAAGGAGACCAGTCCTGGGTGTTCATTAGAAGGACTGATGCTGATGCTGAAACTCTGATACTTTGGCCACCTCATGCGAAGAGTTGACTCATTGGAAAAGACTCTGATGCTGGGAGGGATTGGGGGCAGGAGGAGAAGGGGACGACAGAGGATGAGATGGCTGGATGGCATGACTGACTTGATGCACTGAGTTTGTTGAACTCCGGGAGTTGGTGATGGACAGGGAGGCCTGGAGTGCTGCGATTTATGGGGTTGTAAAGCGTCAGACATGACTGAGCGACTGAATGAACTGACTAACCTGCATATGTAAGGTTGTTGGTCTTTCTCCCAGCAGTCTTGGTTCAAGCTTGTGATTCACCCAGCCTGGCATTTCACGTGCTGTACTTTGCATAGACATTAAATAAGCAAGGTGATAATAAACAGCCTTATCTCTCTTCTTTCCCAATTTTGAACCTGTGCATTGTTCATGTAAGGTCCTAATTGCTTCTTCACTGGCATAGAGGTTTCTCAGGAGACAGGTAAGGTTTTCTAGTATTCCCATCTCTTTAAAAGTTTTCCAATTTGTTGTTGTCCACACAGGCAAAGGCTTTAGTGTAATCAATGAAGCAGAAGTAGATGCTTTTTCTGGAATTCCTTTGCTTTCTTTATGATCCAACGAATGTTGGCAATTTGATCTAAACCCTGATACTTTTAAACAAATTAGATGTGTGTGGACATGAAGAAAAGTGGAAAGATTTGGGATATATTTTGAAAGTAGAGCTAAAGGTTAGTAAAGATGTGGAGATAAAGGAAGGAAACCTATTAGATTTATGTACTTAGAAGTTCATAAATGCCCTCAAAGAATCATCTGATAGAATTTACAAAGACAGACTCATCAATGGGGGCAAATACATTTTACTTGGAGGTCAAAACAGAAAATTCATTTCCAACTGAGGATTCATGGAAGGCCCAAATGAACTGATTAGCCAGGAAGAGTAGGTTTTACTCTTAATAGATTCTATAGTTTCCTTATTTTCAAAAGAACTATGTCAGTTGTTTTTTTTTTTTCCCCAGTGAAATAAAATATTAGCCTGCATTTGTCAGTCATTTAAGTATAGTGTGCTGCAGTGAATTACTGCCATGCTCATCTGATACATTATCCAGGAAGAAAGGAGAGATACAAGAGGTTGTATTGTATGACATACATGATAACAAGGAGCAGAGGGTAAATATATTTGTCATTTCAGAGAAGCTCTTACCTGACATAATCTGGGGAATGCCTGTTTTGGAGAGATAAATGTAGAAGCCATTTAGAATGATGGATTAAACCTGCCTTTTATCTTTTCAATCGTGTCCAATAAAATAGTTTCTATTAAGTAGGAGGTTCTATATCCCTGATCTAAGATATAATGTTGTACAAGATGTGCATTGTGTGGATAAATAATCTGATCTATTACATGTTGGTTTCCATGTAACTCCTGCAAGTTCTGGAATCTCTCTTTTTTAGCTTATTAGTTATGACTTTTTAGCTCAGAATCGGAGTTTCAATTTCAGCACACAAAGCCCTTGCCTTTGGCAACTGAAGGTCTCTTATTATGGGCAGAGATGAAAATTTCTCTGAGCCAAGATCTATAATTTTCTATATTAAGTCTTGAACCAGTGCCAGAATTCTAGTAAATATCAGTGACTCTTTAAAGTTCTTTTTTTTTTTTTTTTCATGAAGCTGTCAGATTATAATTCCATTAAGTCCAGTAAAGGGGATACATTCAACCACTCTGATTTTGTGTTTTAAATAAAACACTGTGAACCCACAGAGTGGAATGTGGTTTTCTTCTCATATCATGTAGTGTGTCAGGACGCTGTTCTCAACACAGAAAAGTGCCAACTGTGTTCACCTCTTTCCTTGAAGCCCTGCTATGTCTACAGTGAAGGAGCCACATGCAGAGTTTCTCAGTAGCTGATGGCCGTTTCAGGAGGGAGAGAAGGGTCACCCCCAGACGCCCTTCCCTCCAAGGGCAGCTGAGTGCGGTCCTCACAGCAGGACAGCCAGAGCACGTGGGCAGATGCCAGCAATGCCTTCACGGCCTCGTCCTTCACCAGGCGTTGCCACTCCCCCTCCTGTGTCCAGATTTTATGAACTATGCCACTTAGCGGTGTTCTGGTGTCCTTTACACTATTTTAACTCACGTTCAGTAGCAACTTGATGCTTCCTCTTGTGCCTTCTCTTTGACTTAAAGCTTACGTCTACTTTAATAATGTACTTGAGATTTTCTTCAGGGATAACTGTAGGTTCTAGAACAACTATTGCCCAGCAAGAAAATCCAAGGAAAGTACAAGGACCTAAAAAATAACCTACGGTTTTTAGGCCTCTATAGTCTGTGAATTGCCTAAAGGTACATAAGCCAAAAATAAAAGGGCAGAAATGTTAGGTAAAGCCATGTTGATAATACAACAAATGATGATTAAAACTGGGGAATTCATTATAGTATTGTCTCTTGTGTGTGTGTTTGAAATTTTTCATAAAGATAGGCTCTTTAGGGGCTTCCCTGGTGGTCCAGTGATTAAGACTCTGTGCTGCCAATACAGGGAGTATGGGTTCGACCCCTCTTTGGGGAACTAAGATCCCACATGCCTCACAGCCAAAACACCAAAGCATGTTACAGAAGCAATATTATAAGAAATTTAATGAAGACTCTAAAAAGTCTACATCCAAAAAAAAAAAAAAAATCTTTGAAAAAAGTTAAGTTCTTTAGAAATAAATAAGTAAATGAAAACAGACCTATTGGGTGATTGAACATTTTTTTTAAACAAATTTATAAGAGGTTTTATGTTATTGATATATAAGGTTCAAAATGTAAGGGGACAATCTAGGTGCTTCCCTGGTGACTCAGTGGTAAAGAATCCGCCTGCCAGTGCAGGAGACATGGGTTCAGATTCTGACCTGGGAAGATCACACATGCTGTGGAACTAAGCCCATGTGCCACAACTATTGAGCCTGTGCTCTAGAGCCCACAGCTCCTGAGCCCACAAGCCGCAACTTCTGAAGCCTGCACACGCTAGAGCCCAAGCTCCACAAGAAGAGAAGCCACCAGAGTGAGAAGCCTCATGCTGCAGCAAAGAGTAGCCCCCATGCGCCGCAACCAGAGAAAAGCCCACGCAGCCACCAAGACCCAGCACAGCCGAAAATAAACAAATCAAATTATTAAAAGAAAATGTAAGGGGACAGTCTAAAGCCAAAGTGGGGATTAAGTGGAAAATGCTACAATTACAGAACTTATTTCAGTTCCCCATTGTGAGTGATGGAATTTACTCATTTAAGTGTAATTGACATCATTTTTATTTGATCAGAAAATCACACCTAATATTTTTGTGATTGTTAACATATTTGCAGGCTCTTAGAGACTGATGTTCTTTTCTGTCATAATATTCAGAATCATGAATAGATAAAAAAAATACTCCAATCTATTCCTTTTGAAGACTATTCTCTTTCACACATACATATGCACACATCCAGCCCCTCGAATTCCTTCCACCTCTGCCACTAATGGAATGTGCATGAGTGTGTGTGTTTGTATGTGTGTCTCACACTTAAAAGCAGGTCAATTAAAGGGTTGTTTTATCATTATAGCATTTTTGTTAACCAGGTAATGCTGAAAATTCTCTTTCAAATCCAGATATTTATATAGGTAGATACCTATCTAAACATTATCCAAGAAATAGGAATGTCCAAACAAAACCAGCAGACACCAAGATCCTTCATATATATACACACACATGTACACACACACACACACACACACACAAATGCATATGCATGTTAAGTCGCTTCTGTTGTGTCCAGCTCTGACTCTGTGGACCATAGCCTGCCAGGTTCCTCTGTCCATAGTATTCTCCAGCCAAAAGTACTGGAGCAGATTGCCATACCCTCCTCCAGGGTATCCTATCGACTCTGGACAGAACCTGGGGATCTGTGACATTTATTGAATTGGCAGGCAGTTTCTTTACTACTAGCGCCACCTGGGAAGCCCCCCCACACACACACACACATATGTACACACACACATTTACATATAACTAAACAGGAAGTAATTTATAATGAATTTCCATTTTGTGACTACTGTAATGATGCTGTTAGAGTGAATCCCACCTATTTAATTTAAAAAATCCTTGATTCCATTTAATTTCAGAAAATAGCAGCTCTCTGGAGAGAGAGCACTGGAGGGACAATCAGTAAAAATAGCATTTAAGCTGGAGAACAAAAGAAGTATTTACAAACTTTATTCTCCTCTGTTTCCTAAATTATATTTTATATACCTTTTTTGTGTGTTTGTTTTGTTTCTCTGATTAATGCTTGGGCAGAGCTGCAGATTTGCAAGAAGGAGCTGGGACAGACTGGCAACATTCATTGTTTTGGAAAAGGACTAGCAAGAGATAAGATTAGATCCTAGATGAGTAGAGGGAAGGGGCAAAGACACAGGTCTGTGAAGAGAGAGAATGTCCTGGAGCAGATAGGATATTCAGAGAAAGTGAAAAGACTGAGATGGAGTCTTCTTGCTATCTTTTTTTAAGATAGTAGGGAAAACTTGAATTGCTTTCTGATGTTTCTTAACTGGTTTTCTTTGCATTTGATTCTCTGCTGAGTCTAGACTGTGAGGGAGCCAGTTTATTCATGCTGTATAACTAACACAAGTGTGGTGTTTGCTCCGCTTTCTTGACTAATGTTCCCTGAAGGCCCAAGGATGAAGGTCCACAAGGGGAAGCATCTTCTCTTCTTCTACTTCCAACTTCTCTTCCACTGAAACTCTGGTCCCTTGGAGATTATATCATTCCTACCTTTCTGGGCTCCTTTGGACTTCATTGAAGGGAATTTCTATCCTGCTGCCCATTGTCCCTAAGCACTGTGAATCAGATGGAAGAAGGACAACTTTCATTGATTCAAGAATGAAGGAAGGCAGCTCATCACCATACCACCAAAAACATTAGGGTGGTGGGATGAATTGGGAGATTGGGATTGACATATATGTACTATTGATACTATGTATAAATAAATGATTAATGAGAACCTACTATATAGCACAGGGAACTTTACTAAATGCTCCCTGGTGACCTAAAAGGGGAGGAAACTCAAAAAAGAGTGGATATGCATATACATATAACTGATTAAGTTTGCTGTACAGCAGAAACCAACACAACATTGTAAAGCAACTAAACTCAAATTTAAAATTTTTTAAAAAGCATAAGGGACCTTCCATAGCCTCTTCTCCACACTCTTGTTTAAATCTGAAGTACCTATTCCATACTGGGGTTGCCATCTTTACAAACAAATGAAACCCTGGCAGTACTTCCAGGTAACTAGGGACAGCTAGACCTGGAAATGGGATTCTCAGTTCATGAGATGCATCTTGCCCTCCATGATCCTTTGCTGTCACCCTGCTGACCTCTTGAGATAGCAAATCCACTTTACTCTGACTCCAAAGAGCTAACATGGGAGCCCCGATGGCTCTCTGGTCTCCTCTGTCATCACCCTCTTCTCACCCCCATGGGTTCCTCATGTCATTGTCCATTCTTCTAAAGAGCCAAGTACACGCTCAGCTCAGGGCATTTTACTCCTGCCTTTTCTCCTGAAATGTGTTCCTCTTACATCGCTCCAAAACATTCTCCTTTCCTTCATTTATGTCTCTGCCTAGATCTTTCCAGATTCCTGTATCTAAGATACATCTCCCTTTTCCGTCACCCTCTGCCCCTTAAATTGCCTTGGCTATTTCTTTTTTTAGTATGTATCACGAATGAAGTAAGGCGTATACACGTGCTTGCTCAGTCGCTCTTTCTCTCCTGACTATAATAAAATGTCTGTGATAGCAGGAACTTTGTTCACTGGCTTAGTTCTGTAGAAGCTAGCATAATACCTGGCATATAGTAAGTGCTCAGTACATAATTGCTGAATGAATGAAACTTCCCCCCTTACTGTTGAAAATGACTGTGATCCTTCAGACTGTGATAATAGTGATGAGAAATGTGGAAGAGATACAGGAAGCAATGCAGAGTGAATTGTAGACTATCAAAGACTTGAGAATAAATCTTGGACATTTATTAGCTGTGGCTAGTTATTCAATTTGCTTAAGCTTGCTACCTTTAGCTCAAAATTATTTTATCTCAAAAACAGATTTATTTTGAGGACTAAATGTGATATTGCACTAAAACATATAGCACAATATTAAACACAAGAAGCTTCATTTCAAAACTGATAACCATATAATTCACCTTACAAACGCTCATCTGTTCTTTAGATCCTACTACTACTACTAAGTCGCTTCAGTCGTGTCCGACTCTGTGCGACCCCATAGACGGCAGCCCACCAGGCTCCCCCGTCCCTGGGATTCTCCAGGCAAGAACACTGGAGTGGGTTGCCATTTCCTTCTCCAATGCATGAAAGTGAAAAGTGAACGTGAAGTCGCTCAGTCGTGTCCGACTCTTAGCGACCCCATGGACTGCAGCCTACCCGGCTCCTCCGTCCATGGGTTTCTCCAGGCAAGAGTATTGGAGTGGGGTGCCATTGCCTTCTCCATTAGATCCTACAGCTTTAATCAAATCTTAAATTACAATTTACTTTCTTTTCATTTTATTCTGTCAACAGGAGAATGTTCTGATATATTTATTCTCAGTATATTTTGGAAAATCAAGAGGTTCACTCTTCTGACCATCTAAAACCAGTGTTCTCAGAACCAGCTTCTCATATGAGGAAACAGGGCTTTGATTTTATTTTATTTAAAAGTTTTTATTTATTTATTTATCGGCTGCACCATGTGGCATGCAGGATCTTAGTTCCCCGGCCAGGGATTGAACCCCAACTTCCTATAGTGGAAGTGTGGAGTCTTAACCACTGGACTGCCAGGGAAGTCCCATGATTTTAGATATGACCCCCTTCAGATGACCTCCTCTCTACTTCTTGGAAGGCCCTGGGGTATTAGCCAAATAAGATCAGAAATTGAGATGGCCTATACCAAGGCATGAAGTGTTCACCAGACCTACTAAGAGACACGTTTAATTCCATTCCCATCGAGGCAGGAAAACAGATATTAGCTTGACATTAGCTACCTCTTTTTAAAGACCATCCAAAGTGGAAAATGAAAAAAATATTAGTACTTTTTCCTTCATATATTTTGACAAATTGGACAGGGCTAGCGTGGGCTGCATCTACAAGAGTGAAACAAAGCAGAGTGTTTTATAGTAATTCAACACATTGAGGTCTTTTCCCAAAGTCAACCCTGGTAAAACAGATCATAATCTATATGAAAAGAAAGTTCTCCTTTTTATCATTTTAAGTTTCAGAGTTTGAAATAGAATCTTTGAACTCTCAATACTTCTGAAATTCATCACTGTGATGCCTGCAGCTTGGGGCCTATTTTCAATTAACAATACTATTTCTATGGTAGGAACAAGAGAGGCCAGGGAAATGGCTCTAAAAGTCATGCTTTTTATGTGTGCACCAAAGATTTTAATAACACCTCACATTTGTTTTGTATGCTTCATGGCTCATAAAAGCTATTTCTCTGCCTGTCTTACATATTTGTCACACACTAACTCCCATTCATTCATTCAGCTAATACTTAATCTGTGCTGCTATATGCCAGGTTTAGGGTTAAGTACTGAATGTACTTGATGAAAGTGAAAGAGGAGAGTGAAAAAGTTGGCTCAAAACTCAACATTCAGAAAACTAAGATCATGGCATCTGGTCCCATCACTTCATGGGAAATAGATGGGGCAACAGTGGAAACAGTGTCAGACTTTATTTTGGGGGGCTCCAAAATCACTGCAGATGGTGATTGCAGCCATGAAATTAAAAGACACTTACTCCTTGGAAGGAAAGTTATGACCAACCTGGACAGCATATTGAAAAGCAGAGACGTTACTTTGCCAACAAAGGTCCATCTAGTCAAGGCTATGGTTTTTCCAGTGGTCATGTATGGGTGTGAGTGTTGGACTGTGAAGAAAGCTGAGCATTGAAGAATTAATGCTTTTGAACTGTGGTGTTGAAGACTCTTAAGAGTCTCTTGGACTGCAAGGAGATCCAACCAGTCCATTCTAAAGGAAATTAGTCCTGGTTGTTCATTGGAAGGACTGATGCTGAAGCTGAAACTTCAATACTTTGGCCACCTCATGTGAAGAGTTGACTCATTGGAAAAGACTCTGATGCTGGAAGGGATTGAGGGCAGGAGGAGAAGGGGACGACAGAGGATGAGATGGCTGGATAGCATCGCCGACTCGATGCACATGAGTTTGAGTGAACTCCGGAAGTTGGTGATGTACAGGGAGGCCTGATATGCTGCAATTCATGGGGTCACAAAGAGTCAGACATGACTGAGCGACTGAACTGAGCTGAACTGAATGTAAAGTCATGTGATCCCACAAGTCAAGGGGCAGCCGCAATTTAAAGTAAGTTCCAGGAAGTGTAAGCAGTTAGTCCAAGATTTAATAACAAGTAAATGGTAAAATAGAGATGTGAAAGTAAATTCATGATCAGCAAAGTAGTTATATACATCATACCTCCAACTGTCCTCAGTTTGCGAATTATGTCGAATGTAGGGTTTTTTCCTTTCAGGAAAGCTTTTATATGTTCCTGGTTGGTGACCACTGCTACATGGTTTTATTTAATCACCATGTCCTGAAAATACACAGTGTGTTCAATATTTACTGATTATGATTGTTTTTAAGTTAAAAAAGAACATATTACCAATCTGCAGTTGCTAAGAGTAGACAAATTTGCAGTGATCCTTAGGAAACTGGGAAAAGGCTTCAATACCTACTATAGATTCAAAAAAGACTTCTTTGCAGACTTATTGAATACCGAATATTGTTGCTGTTCAGTTGCAAAGTTGTGTCCAACTCTTTGTAACCCCATGGACTGTAGCATGTCAGGCTTCCCTGTCCTTCACTGTCTCCCAGGGTTTGCTCAGACTTATGTCCATTGAGTCAGTGATGCCATCCAACCATCTCATCGCCTTCTCCTCCTGCTGTCAATCCTTCCCAGCATCAGGGTCTTTTCTAATGAGTTAGCTCTTTGTATCAAGTGGCCAAGATATTGGAGCTTCAGCTTCAGTCCTTCCAATGAATATTCAAAGTTTATTTTCATTAGGATTGACAGGTTTGATCTCCTTGCTGTCCAAGGGACTCTCAAGAGTCCAACACCACAGTTCAAAAGCATCAATTCTTTGATGCTCAGCTTTCTTTATGGTCCATCTCTTACATCCATACATGACTACTGGAAAAACCATAGCTTTGACTATAAGGACCTTTGTTGGCAAAGTAATGTCTCTGCTTTTTAATATGCTGTCTAGGTTTGTCATAGCTTTTCTTCAAGGAGCAAGTATCTTTTAATTTCATGGCTGCAATGACCTTCTACAGTGATTTTCAAGCCCAAGAAAATAAAGTCTGTCACTGTTTCCACTTTTTATCCATCTATTTGCAATGAAGTGATGGAACTGGATGCTATGACCTTAGTTTTTTGCATGTTGAGTTTTAAGCCAGTTTTTTCACTATCTTCTTTCACCTTCATAAAGAGGCTCTTTAGTTCCTCTTCACTTTCTGCCATTAGGGTGGTGTCATCTGCTTATCTGAGGTTATTGACATTTCTCCCAGCAGTCTTGATTCCAGCTTGAGCTTCATCCAGTCCAGCATTTTGCATTATGTCCTCTGCATTTAATTTAAATAAGCGGGGTGACAGTATACAGCCTTGATGTACTCCTTTCCCAATTTTGAACTAGCCCATTGTTCCATGTCCAATTCTAACTGTTGCTTCTTGACCTGCATACAGGTTTCTCAGGAGGCAGATAAGGTGGTCTGGTATTCCCATCTCTTGAAGAATTTTCAGTTTGTTTTGATCCACACAATCAAAGGCTTTAGTGTAGTCAATGAAGCAGAAGTAGATGTTTTTCTGGAATTCCCTTGCTTTTTCTAAGATCTAACTGATGTAGACAATTTGATCTCTAGTTCCTCTGCCTTTTCTAAATCCAGCTTGAAGTTCTTGGTTCAAGTACTATTGAAGCCTAGCTTGAGGGATTTTGAGCATTACCTTGCCAGCATGTGAAATAAGTGCAATTGTGTGGTAGTTTGAATATATTTTGGCAGTGCCCTTCTTTGGTTTTGGAATGAAAACTGGCCTTTTCCAGTCCTGTGGCCATTGCTGAGTTTTCCAAATTTGTTGGCATTTTGAGTGCAGCACTTTAACAGCATCATTTTTAAGGATTTGAAATAGCTCAGCTGGAATTCAATCACTTCCACTAGTTTTGTTCGTAGTAATACTTCCCAAGGCCCACTTGTCTTCACACTCCAGGATGTCTGGCTCTAGGTGAGTGATCACACCATTGTGATTATCTGGGTCATGAAGATCTGTTTGTATAGTTCTTCAGTGTATTCTTGCCACCTCTTCTTAATATCTTCTGCTTCTGTTAGGTCCATACCATTTCTGTCCTTTACTGTGCCCAACTTTGCATGAAATGTTCCCTTGGTGTCTCCAATTTTTTAAAGAGATCTTTAGTCTTTCCCATTCTGTTATTTTCCTCTGTTTCTTTGCGTTTTTCACTTAGGAAGGCTTTCTTCTCTCTCCTTACTCGTCTCTAGGACTCTGCATTCAGTAGGGTATATCTTTCCTTTTTCCTTTGCTTTTCGCTTCTCTTATTTTCTCAGCTATTTGTAAAGCTTCCTCAGACGACCGTCTTGCCTTCTTGCATTTCTTTTTCTTTGGAATGGTTTTGGTCACCACCTGCTGTACAGTGTTACAAACCTCCATCCATATAAGTAAGAAATTTAGAGACTCCTTTCAGGTGAAAATATTTTAGAAACTGAATTGAAGTACAGTCTTAGCTTATTCACCTGAGTGGATGCAGAACGGTCCTCTGTGCTTTGTTGTTGTCAAGTCATGGACAGTTTTCTAGGTGTCCTCTACTCTATAACAAAAAATAGGCATGCATACTAAAAATGTGTGTGTGCATATGTGTGTCTATGTGTGATCAACTGTATGCTTGTGTGTGTGCACTCAATCATGTCCAGCTGTTTGCAACCCCATAAACTATAGCCTACCAGGGTCCTCTGTCCATGGAATTTTCGACTTATGTTCCAGAACTACATTATGCTTGGGGGAAAAAAAGATAAATATTACAGGGACCATACCTTCAAGAGGCTTTTAATTTAGTAGAGAAAAACATGTATATCTGAACAAACAGGTGTTTTGCACATGCCAAGTTAGATGTCTGTATTGCAGAGCACACAAGAAGAGATTGGAATTGACTTGTGATATTTTTAATTACTTGTTTAATGTCTGCTTTTATGTCAGAAAGAAAACTCAGGGCTAGTTTTCTAGTAAGGGCTAGAACTGTGTCCCTTTTATTCCCTTTAAAGTTTTTCATAGCTAGCACAATACTTGGTAGACAGCACTTATGAAAACGAAAGTAAAGTCACTCAGTCTTCTTCAACTCTTTGCAACCCTTTGAACTGTAGCCCACCAGACTGCTCCATCCATGGGATTTTCCAGGCAAGAATACTGGAGTGGGTTGCCAAGATCCAATAATGGATTTTGGGCAGTCTTCTCCAGGGGATCTTCCCTACCCGGGGATCAAACTCAGGTCTCCTGCATTTATATTTCAAATTAACTTTGAAAGAATTTCAGGCAATGTTGAATGAATACATCAAATGAATATATTAAAACATTAATGTAAGGTCTTTCTATGGGAAGTTGGGGTGGGGGGGACATGGGAAAAGAGGTCAGGAAAGAGTCTATGAAAATAGTTAAGTGAGGATAATGGGAAGCCAGTCAGGACCTAAGGATCATTATGAGCAAATCTAGGAAGGTGTTAAACGTCTCTGCCCTTTTTGAGTAGTCCTGCCTAAATGTGGGAATATCGATGTGTATATCTGGATCATGAATTTGAATGGCATTTTGTGGAAGGGAGTTTGGACTTTATCCTATAAGTGAACGTGTGGAGCATTAACATGATAAAATTTGCTTCTTAGGAAGATCTATAGGCAATTGAAATCCATATAAAATACCTTTAATGTCCAGTCCCAAAGGAAGGATTGATACCTACCTAAGAAATATGAATTTGGAAGAGTTCCCCAACATTCCCCTGGTGTGGTCTAGCCCTAAACTGTTGTATCACTTGGCTTCTATAGCAAGAACAAATGGATCTTCTATTTTAGAGCTGTCTTATACATTGTGTTTACATTCAAGTCTTCCATAAGGGGGACTGACTCCATAGATAGATTTTTCCATAGATGTTTACAGCACATATGGTCTTTAAAATGTCTTTCAAGAACTCAGTTTCTTGTGTCTCAGTTAAAGTTATTTAGTATGAATCAGTAAGTGATTCAAGCAACATGAAAGCACTCTTCAGATTGTCACAGTTTCGGTTCCTTGAATCTTAAATTAGAAAAAGCTCAATCCCAAGACACTTCCCCTGTAAATCCTTCTCCCACTGAAGGGAATTTCTTCTTAGCTGACACATCATCCCTGTTAACTAATTTCTACACAATGGCAGAAAGTAAAGAGGAACTAAAAAGCCTCTTGATGAAAGTGAAAGTGGAGAGTGAAAAAGTTGGCTTAAAGCTCAACATTCAGAAAATGAAGATCATGGCATCTGGTCCCATCACTTCATGGGAAATAGATGGGGAAATAGTGGAAACAGTGTCAGACTTTATTTTGGGGGGCTCCAAAATCACTGCAGATGGTGCCTGCAGCCATGAAATTAAAAGACACTTACTCCTTGGAAGGAAAAGTTATGACCAACCTAGATAGCATATTCAAAAGCAGAGACATTACTTTGCCAACAAAGGTCCGTCTAGTCAAGGCTATGGTTTTTCCTGTGGTCATGTATGGATGTGAGAGTTGGACTGTGAAGAAGGCTGAGCACCGAAGAATTGATGCTTTTGAACTGTGGTGTTGGAGAAGACTCTTGAGAGTCCCTTGGACTGCAAGGAGATCCAACCAGTCCATTCTGAAGGAGATCAGCCCTGAGATTTCTTTGGAAGGAATGATGCTAAAGCTGAAACTCCACTACTTTGGCCACCTCATACAAAGAGTTGATGCATTGGAAAAGACTCTGATGCTGAGAGGGATTGGGGGCAGGAGGAGAAGCGGATGACAGAGGATGAGATGGCTGGATGGTATCACTGACTCGATGGACGTGAGTCTGAGTGAACTCCGGGAGTTGGTAATGGACAGGGAGGCCTGGAGTGCTGCGATTCATGGGGTCTCAGAGTCAGACATGACTGAGTGACTGAACTGAACTGATGCTTACTTAAAAGGAAAAGATTGTGTTCTCACACTTAAATCCATTAGAACTTCATTAATATAAGGAATCTAAAGAAGTTGTTTTAACTATCTGTCTGCATGTACTTATTAATTTGATCAGCAGATAATGAAATGTGTTCTACTCTCAGACAATTTGTTAGGCCACTGGGGTAGATGCCAGGCAAAGGTGAATCTGACCCAGCTCCTGACTCCAATCAAATCAAATTCTCCTAATAGTGGAGAAGAACATAGATGTGCATTATGGAAATTTAACGAGATTTAGCTGGTCCCCTACTGATAGACATTTATAAATTATGGTATTTGATCATTATGCTACAATAGCAAGCAGCATTTCAAAAGGATGATATGTGCTGATACAGAAAGTTCTTCATATATAATTAAACAAATAACAAAACACACATTCTGAGCAAGAGTATCCCCTTTGGAATTAAAAAGAGCCAGACAGATGGAAGATAGATTAGTAGATAAATATTTATGCATTTTTTTCTGGAAATCGGAGGGGGGAGTTGAGAAGAGGTCTTTTTATTTTTAACCTTTGTGTAATTTGAATCTACTAACTAAAATGTCCTTCTTTGGTTTATGTCCTTCTTTGGTTTAATATCAAAGGGATATCTGCACTATAAGGTTATAGCTGTTTATTTTTCTCCTTTGTGCCTCTTTTAAATAAAAAGTGCCATGTTCCATAGAGTGTGGAGTAATTTATGAAGATTGAATGTAGTGTGCAAAGAGCTCTACCGGTGGGTGCAAGTACAGCAGCGTGGAAGTATAAGGAGTTGGAGGGGAGGAAGACAAGACCAGATGTGATCTATCTTGGTCAGCTAATAAGATTGTCTTATTTTTAAGACTCTTCATCTTAGAAACATGCTCCTTGATGTCTTGCCTTCTACCTACAAGAGTTTATCCTATCTGTTGTTGGACAGGCGAGTCAGCCAGTTGCAGATGAGCCAGTTGGTGCTTTTTGGAAGTGCCAGTGCTTTCTGCGCTCTTCTTGTCACTCAGCTCAGATAAGGTTTCAGTCATATCCCCATAGAAGGAACCTAACCCTCAGCATGTACTTTGTGTCTCATCCATTTGAAATGTTAACTTTCTCTGTGATGTTATTCCCCTTATAGGGTGTGCTTTCTAAGCATAAGCTTTTTCTATATGGAAAGAATTATAGGAGAAGTGTTACAAAGAATGAAAAAAAGTACATTTTTGTTTGTTTCCTTTTTTAACTTTTAAAAATTTCTAAATATAGTTGATTTATAATTGTTCATTTTTGCTGTACAACAAAGTGATTCGGTTATACATATATATTTTTTCATATCCTTTTCCTTATGGTTTATCATAAGATACTGGATATATTTCTCTGTGCTATACAGTAGGATCTTGTTTATTTTTTTAACTATCCTAATATAATAGTTTATGTCTGTTACTCCAAACCTCCCACTCCATACCTTCTCCAGTACCCTCCCCCTTGGCAACCAAAAGATTGTTTTAGTTTTTTTTTATATTTATTTTATTTTAGTGTTTTAATTGCTGATAATTCCCCCCCCATTCTCATTCTTTTTCCATATTCTTTCCCATTATGGTTTATCATAGTATATTAAATATAGTTCCCTCTATTCTACAGTAGGACCTTGTTTATCCATCCTAATATAATAGTTTATATCTTGAATCAGAGAGATGAACTTGAGATATTTACTCAGCCATAATATGATTTATCGAAAACAGCATCTCTCCTTTTTTTCCCTAGACAAACAACTATTCCACTTTTGTTGTTACTCTGGAGCATTTTCCTTTTCTGTAAGACTGTTTCCAATAGTAGAGAATTATATTTGTAACTAAAAGTGAAAATGTTAGTTGCTCAGTCATGTCTAACTCTTTGCAACCCCATGGACTGTAGCCCACCAGGCTCCTCTGTCTATGGGATTATCCTGGCAAGAATACTGGAGTGGGTTGCCATTTCATTCTCCAAGGTATCTTACAGACTCTTGCATTGCAGCAGATTCTTCACCATCTGAGCCACCAGGAATATAAGCACTAATCTGTTACTGATAAAATTGAGAAAGTACATGCAAATTACTCTTTCTCTAAGTATTATTAACCTTTATTAGTTTCCACAATTTTACATTTATTTGCTCACTTTGGCCTAAATGACAGGAGTACACATGTGTCTGACATTTGTAAATATTACCCATATAATTGGTTTATTCTGTTAAGTTCAGTTCAGTCACTCAACTCTTTGCAACCCCATGGACTGTAACACTCCAGGCTTCCCTGTCCATCACCAACTCCCAGAGCTTGCTCAAACTGATGTCCATTGAGTCAGTGATGCCATCTAGCCATCTCATCCTCGGTCATCCCCTTCTCCTCCTGCCTTCAGTCTTTCTCAGGATCAGGGTCTTTTCCAATGAGTCAGTTCTTCACATCAGGTGGCCAAAGAATTGTTCTGTTAAAGTAAACTGTCATTACAGCGGCAGCATAAATCATTCTAGCAGATACCATTGGGTGCTTGATCGTCTAACCTGTGCACAGAGAACCATAGTAATCTTGCTTAGTGAATGTCTAGTCTTTTTGCTCCATCCCCAAGTTATGGCTCAATCACAATAACTGCCTAAAACTCATTTCCATTTACCCCGATGGTAAGGAAGGTAGGAAATAAGTAGTTGGAGACAGTGTTTGATTAGAAACTCAGAATACATGGTTCTGGATGTGATATTTCCATCCCCTACCACAAATTAGCTGTCAATTCATCAAACGTGTATTTTCCTGATTGGCAAAATAAAAAGTTGAAATTAAATACATTTTAAGATCAGATGACTGATAGTGGCTATGGCATTTCCAGGATGGAAGTTTAGTTCAGCTGTCCAAATAACTATACCACACTTACTATATTAATAGTATATATTAAACATACTTAAATGGCAAACAAGCTGCTAGGAGTTGTAAGGAAATATAACCAAATAGCTCACTTTGTCATCTGCAAAAGACTTTCTAACTCCAAAGTATAATAATTCTGTGTTGTAACCTTCGGGCAATTTTTGCCATATCAATTATACTCTATATTTGGTACTTACATAGCTATATGCTGTGCTCAGTCGCTCAGTCATGTCTGATTCTTTGCCATCCCACAGACTCCTCTGTCCACAGAATTCTCCAGGTAAGAATACTAGAGTGAGCGCTATTTCCTCCTCCAGGGGATCTTCCTGACCCAGGGATCGAACCCACATCTCTTGCAGCTCCTACGTTGGCAGGCGAATATTTTTACCACTGTGCCACACACATACATATAGTATATTATGTTTATCATTATAAAGGATGTGTGGAAGAAAAGTAGCAAATTCTTTGTAGGCAAATCATAGGAATTTGCCCTGCAAAATTTTCCTAGATATGTCAGTAAGTATATAAATAAATAAGGACATGGGTTCTAACATAGAGTTAGAACCACACTTATATCCATAATTTGTTTGTTTGTTTTGGGCTGTGCTACATGTTCATTGCTACTCTCGGGCTTCTATAGTTGTGGTGAGAGGGCTCTAAAGTATGGGCTCAGTAGTTACAGTTCATGGACTTAGCTGCCCCATGGCACATGGGATCTTCCCAGACCAGGGATTGAATCTTGTCACCTTCATTGTCGGGTGAATTCTTGACCACTGGGCCACCAGTGAAGTCCTTTATATCCATAATTTGTACATCATTATTTATCCAGTCTCAGTATAGGCTACTTCTGTCTGCATATGAAGGAATTAGGGACACTGGTCAGGTAGAAGACGGCAGGAAGATTAAAGACGGGAGAATTGCATTAAGGGCTGAAAGTTCAAATATTGGGTTGGCCAACATGTTCTTTTGATTTTGTTTTTCTCTGAGATGGGAAAACGTGAACAAAGTTTTTGGCCAACCCAATCCATTCTTGTGTCAGCTTAAAGAAAACCACACAACATAAGTGTGTGGTTTAATATAAACTTTTATTCAGGGACCTTGCTGAGGACTGTAACCTGGGAGACAGCTCAATAGCTCTGAGAGAACTTTTCCGAAAAGGCAGTGAAAAAACCATCTTCTATATCAATTTTTGGCTGGAAATATGTGCAATCAAGCCTACATCTCAGTAAGAGATTACTGCATGAAGTCTCAAAGAATGGACTATGAATGTATATGTGTGTGTGTGTGTATATATATATATATACACACACACACACATATATATATATGTATATATGAATGTATGTGAATGTTGCCCTGAACATCACAGGGATAGTTTGCATCAAATAAAATGAATTTATATCTATACATGAAAAAAAAATGATGGTTTCTAGATTAAAATTGTATCATATTTAATCTTAGTTCTTTTGAAAATATCTATTTATTTCTTTGGCTCTGTCATGTCTTTAGTGGTATGGAGAATCTTTAGTTGCAGCCTGTGGAGGTCTAGTTCCCTGACCAGCGATGGAACCCAGATCCATCGAGAGCACAAATTTTTGGCCACTGGACCACCAGGGAAGTCCCTTTATATTAGTTCTTGAAAAAAAAATTTTTTTAATCTCCTCCCTGTACTCTCACCCAAGATTTTTTTATGCTCACCTTTCAATCAATAAGCTGCCGGTGGGGGCCAGATCCTCATTAGAAAGCCCAAGCCAGACAGTGACGTGACACAAACCATCAATATAGTTGCGTACCATGCCAAACCTCTGATCAGCACTTCTGCACACAGTATATCATCTATGAGGACTTGTCTAATCATCGCCCAGAAAGGGTTCGGCAGGGCCAAGTCTGGACGGCTCCTTCCAGCTAAGGTTTATAGAGTGTGTGATGTCCTTTGAGTTGCCCCCTCTTGACACCTGAACTCGCACAGTGTGATAACCTAGTGACTGCACTGTTTTCATCAGTCACATTTTTACAGATAGGTAGACTCATTCATCGGAGAAGGTGATGGCACCCCACTCCAATACTCTTGCCTGGAGGATCCCATGGACGGAGGAGCCTGGTGGGCTGCAGTCCATGGGGTCGCGAAGAGTCGGACATGACTGAGCGACTTCCCTTTCCCTTTCCCTTTCAATAAGCTGCTTCTGTTGTCATTAACATACTCTCAATTCAACTCTTCCCACTCCTTTTTTTACCTGAAGACTTACACTCTATCTGAGGTGAAACGCTTCTAAATTTAACATTTAAAACACCAGAATTGTAATTTAGGTAATAAAGAGATTTTTTTTTTTAAAGCCTGACCACAAACCCAATATAAATAGTAGAAGTGTTTATATAAACTGCATGCTAAAAATTAAAAATGCTCATCTTCCTTGAGGGACAGCAGGAATTCTGCTATTATTAGTCATACATATTAGCTAAAGCATATGTCCATATCTACTTATAGGATACAATGTTAGCAACTTTTTTAGTGAATCAAAATTGAAGGTGTGTTAAGTTTAAATAAAAATCAATATATAGTGTTTTGCATTAATTTTACTAAGCAAAATGCTTGTTGGTTTGTTTGCTTACAATACAATAGCAAATCCTATAAACCATAAGATTATTTTATCAGTTCATGCATCCAATGTTTTATGTTTAATACAAAGTTTGAAAGACTTGAAATACTCCACTAAGCAAGCAAATTGTAATTACTCCTTCATAATTACCATGCAACTTTATTACCATGCATTGTTATAATTATATTTTAAATTCCCTCCATTTATATGAGAAACCATAATGTCTTCTGGCACATTGCAATCTGTGGCTTATAACTGCATCTCACTTCTACAAAGGCCTTTTCTCCATTTAGTGTCTATTTTAACTACTGTTAAAAGAGACTAAACAAAATTAATTGGCATCATAATACTGCAGTAAGGAAATTGTAGATAATATATTTCTCAGCTCCTGAAATCATTTCATTATTCAGAGGATTCGTGCTTGGCCTCTGAGATCTATTCCTCCTCCCTTAAGGAGTCAGTCATCATCACATCAGTGCTTCTCAAACTTCAGTGTGTACAGAAATCACCTTGGGATCCGGTGCAAACACAGATTTTAATTCAGTGTACTTGGGAAAGGGCCCCTGACTCTGCATCTCTAATAGGCTCCCATGCTCTGATACCATTACCGCTGGTCCTTGGCCAACACTTTGAAAAGCAGCACAATCAAGTATCTTGTAAATCTATGTGCAAGATGCTGTTAACAACTTTCTCACACACACACAAATACACACACAAACTTCACTCAGACCTCTACTCTAATCACTTCCCACCTTCCAGCCTGGAAATTGTTACTGTTAAAAGACTTAACACAAACAGAAACTGTTACCAAACTCAGTTTTGGCTGTTGCTATAAAGCCAATACTTGAGAAGCAAGTGTTGGTATGTAAGGTAAGGTTAGTTTATTCAGCAAGCTGGCACCTGGGGAGAAGGCAGACTCATGTCCCCGGATTCTGCTCAGCCATGAAAGTTTTCTGTTTTCCTTGTTTGGATACTTATTCATTTATCTGTTTGGCTGCACCAGGGCATAGTTGTGGCATGCAGGGTCTTGCTTGCGGCTCACAAACTCCTGGTTGCAGCACGTGGGAGCTAGATCCTGACCAAGGATTGCACCTGGGCCCCCTCCATTAGGAGTTTCGGATCTTAGCCATTGGACCACCAGGGAAGTCCCATGAAAAATGTTAAAGAAATTGAAAGTTAATCTCTGTTAATCATTTGGGGAAGGGGTCAAAGTCTTTGTTATCTTCCACTGTGCATAGGCGGTTTTCTGATTGGTTGGTGATGAGATAATAGGGTGGTATCCAGGGATTTTGTGCCCAGTCTGAAGTTACCACCCTCTGCCTGCATGGGGGCCTTAGTTCCTACAGAACTGGAAATATGTTATCATCTCTATTGCTTATGGTGAAACTAGGAGCCTGCCCCAGGATGGATGTTCTGTTGTTTCTTGGCTGTTCCTCCCTTGTCTTCATATTCCCCCCCTTCTCTGATTAGTGACTGTTTGGACCTGTCCTTTGGATCTCAGGGAAAGTCAAGGAGCTGGAATGAAACCTATGTCCTACAAACAAGAAATAGGGGACAGGAAAAGGATTTGTATCCAGTAGGGCCCCACAGGGTCCCACGCAGTTTCAAAATGTCATTCAATCTGTGAAAAAATTTGCCAAGGAAGCCCTAGGTAATTACACTGTGAAGTGACATGGCTTCCAGAAGAATATGACATTTGAACTACATTTTGAAGGTTCTTCATAATTTGCCAGACAAGTAGAGGGGCCAAGGTAGGGGGAGCCTGGAAAGGAAATTTCAGGCAGGAGAAAAAAGCATTTATAGGCGAGGGATCTGTAAACCCCTGGGGGAGGGGAGGAGCCTGATGAAAGGTAAGATTAAGGACACAGATTCTTATCTTCTAGTTGAGGAGTTTGGATGTTTATATTACAGGTGTTTAGAAATCACATGAGGACTAGAAGATTATATAAATCTGATTAATATAATTTACTAATGTTTTCTCTTCCGCGCTCAATAAAATGGTCCCTTGGGAAACTAACAGAATGACATGCCTACAATTCAAAGATAATATTATGGATATTCCATCTTATTTTAATGACACTTTTGAACATTTGTTTCTGGGGTTTTATTTCTTTAATTCATTTAGTAAATCATTGTAGCCCTATCTTCTTTTCCATGAAAATCTGCTTCAAATTACTGAAATGACAGCAGATGTTTCAGCTTAGCAATGTCAATAAATACAAGTAGGTCATTGTCAACATCCACAGCCTAACACTCTATGAAGATCCTCAAATATCAGGGTGGCTAAGACTTTGAGACTCTAAGATACTGTAAAACATCATTTGCAAAGATATCTCTGTTAGGGCTTCCCTTGTAACTCAGTCAGTAAAGAATCTGCCTGCAATGCAGGAGACCTGGGTTCGATTCCTGGGTTGGGAAGATCCCCTGGAGAAGAAAATGGCAACCCACTCCAGCCAGTATTCTTGCCTGGAAAATCCCATGGACAGAGGAGCCTGGCAGGCTATAGTCCATGGGGTCGCAAAGAGTCAGACACGACTTAGTGACTAAACCACCCCCACCTCTGTTGAAAGCTAAGGCGGTCTCACTCTGTGACTTTTTAAACTTCCCTTAGTGATAAAATATTTTTTTGAAAGTTCTCTTTTCAATAATGGTAAACTTAAAGATAGTTGAAAATCCAGAATTTTCTAGTCTGTCTTTCTTTGGTCCTTGTCTAGCTAGATTATTGTTGTGTGTATGTTAATCACTCAGTGGCATCTGACTCTTTGCGACCCCACGGACTGTAACCCACCAGGCTCCTCTGTCCATGGGATTCTCCAGGCAAGAACACTCAAGTGGGTTGCCATTTGCTTCTCTAGGGGACCTTCCCGACCCAGGGATCCAACCTGGGTCTCCTGCATTGCAGGTGAATTCTTTACCACTGTGCCACCTACATGTCCTGGTTATTGTTATCTGGTAGTATATGTTTCAAGGATGCATCTGCAAAATTGTTTCTGCTAGTGAGTAAAAGAAATCTTAAGTTGATTGCGTATTCAGGTTTTTCTTTTCCTGCAGTGCTGCTCCCCAATACCTTACCTTCCGAAGTTTCACCAATAAAAGGGACTTTTAAATGTATACACACACACACACACACACACATACACACACACATATATAGATATATATATGAGCTTCCCTGGTAGATCAGTGGTAAAGAATCCACCTGCCCAATGCAGGAGATGCAGGCTCAATCCCAGGTCAGAACAATCCCCTGGAGAAGCAAAGAGTCATCCACTCCAGTATTCTTACCTGGGAAATCCCATGGTCAGAGGATCCTGGCAGGCTCCAGTCCATGGGGTCGCAAAAGAGGCAGACACGACTTAGTGACTAAGCAACAACACACACATATATAGTCGGAGAAGAAAATAATTTTCTCTCTACCCCTTTGAGATATTGACTGAGACAACCCCTGTACTAAAAGGCAACTTAACAAGAGAAAAACAAATCGAAGTTTAATAATATGCATGCTTCCTATATACATGGCAGATACTCAAAAACTGAGAATATCAGTCGGCAGTGCTGCATGGTAAAAGGCAAGGATACAGAGAAGAGCAAAGAATTAGTCCCACATGAGGGAGATCACAAATTGGACAGCATCCCAGCCAGCAGAGAGACAGGAGCTGTACAAAATGAAAACTGGAAGGCATTCTAGCAAAAAGTGGATGGGTTCTGGACAAGTCACTTTCTTTAAAGGGAAGGCAGGAGTCCACCAGGCAGGTGACCTCTGAGTGTTGACCAAGTCATTTCTGATTGACTGGTTTCAGATTCCACCTCTCAGAGAAGCTGAAACTGTACTTAAGTCTGTTCAGTGACAAGGGGTTTAGCATAAGTGACTCCATCTGGGGCTTGTTGTCTTGTTTTTAACACCATCATGATCAGAAGGGGTTGGTTCTTGTCTTCTTACTCTACCTCTAAGGCAAGTGCACATTCTGCTTAAACTGATTATTTTTCAACAATATTTGTTATATTCTTTGATGGTCTGCCAGTACTTTTTTGAAGCCCAGTTAGTTAGAACAGCGGCCAACAGAGTTGAAACTAAAAGGGGGCCAAATAGCTCTCCAGAAGCAAAAAAGACTTCAAAAGATATGCATTACAAAGCACTACTGTGACTCACATAATCACTTATTTTAAAGGGGATTTGCTAATGTAAAATTGGTTTCTTATCTTCCCAGCCCCTAGTGAGCCTTTACTGTGCAAATTCGCTGATGGAGGACAAAAGAAGCGACAGAATCAAAGTAAATACACCCAGAATGGAAGGCCTTGGCCCAGGGAAGGAGAGGTGAGTCCTGACTGACCCTTGCTCAGAAACGTGGCCACAGACATCCCTCAGAAGGCTGGCAAGACAGACATACGGGGCCATGAAGAAACCAGGTCCTGTAGAAAACCAGATGGCTTCAAAGGGGGCAAATGAGCAGACCTATATTGATTCTACCAGAACATGATTAGTGAAGGAGAATAGGACTTCCAGACTGACCCTAGTTCTGCACTGTCGTTAAATCCTCTTTCAGCAAATGTGAAACCAATAGACATCAGTAGTTCCTGAAAGACTTGGCCACAGAGAATTGCTCCATAATTGTGTCATAGTTGTAAAGTAAGGGTATGATTACTTAAGGAAACTTTCAGTGATATCAACAGTGAGAGTTACATATTTGTGTTTGAAAGAAAACGAAGTTGGATTTATTTCATCCTACCATTAAGATGTTCTACGTGGACTTAGAGCATGCCCAAATGTTCATACATGTGTGGATCTGTTTTTTATATGTTACACATCAACATAAAATGTGACATTTTCTGTCGGTCAAGGAGAAAGAAAAGCTGGTACGCACAGGGTTCTACTTTTCACAACAAGGAGAAGAGCATTCAGCAGTTAATTACCCATCTAGTCTCCTAACACAAAACAGGAGAAAAGCAAGCTTATGGCTCCAATGCCACTTGGGGATGATTCCCTTTGGTTATTTTTGTTATAAGAAGACAAGGAGAACGCGTCGGAGCTTCTAAGAGGTCTTTTTCTTCTTTGTGAAATGAATGGAGTTGTTTGAATGCCTTGAATAAATGCCACTTTATACCAAGCCCATCATTTCAACAGAAGAGCTTTATTTAGTATTTCTATTCAAAGCATCTACTTCATCCATTTAGGGACATCCTACTTGGTGCAGTGTTTTGCACTTTTAATACTGAGATTACAGTTGTAAGGAAAGAAAAGAGGCGAGTTTTTTTACTCAGCGAAAACTTTAGCCACTTTTCAGTTTCTAAAACTATAGTCTGTTTTGAGTATTTCCATGTAGATCTCAAAGCCCCTCGTAAAGTAGGTAGCTATGTTCAGATACTATGTAATCTGTAATTCATTACCTTAAAAAGAGAATGGCCATGGAGCACTTGAAGCTAATAAAAAGCGGGGTGGGGGGTTCGGTATTTTAATTTTAGAAAGACAGTCTATGCTGTGTCAAAAGAGAAGAGGCGGGCTGTGGCCATGTGCTTTTAGTGGGCAGTTTGTGATCAGCGGGTAGCCCCGCTGTTCCCAGAAGACAGCTGATCTGTGATAGCGTTTTTTCACATTGGTCCCGTGTCAATCATCCATGGTCTCGAAAGACTCATTTGATCTTTCAAAATTTACTTGAGTCAAATGCTTGCTGATTAGAGATTTCTGGATCACAGACCATAACCCCAAAGCATCAATTTTTAACTAGATAACTTAGCACTGATGACTGGAATTACAGTTCCTGTATTATTGCATTCACTGAATAGATGGCAGTTGTGGCAGGACTCCTCGCTTGAGTCTACATTTCTTAGAAACCAAACCAATAAACGTAAAAGAAATATAAACAGAGAACCCTTTCTGCTACTCTGTACAGAATCCAGGGCTCTGGGTTTAGACATGACAAAGACCACATGCGCTGTGATTGCCAGGGAAGCATTGTGGGGTCAAGTTTAGGATCCAGAGCACTTGTAATTTAAATGTAAGTTTTAAAGGTATATTCCTAATATTCATTTTCTAAAGTTGTTTTTTAAGAGTTATAGATCTTCTCGTTGAATGTGAGAATCAAGGACCATCATAAATATATCTGTGATGAATAGAAGCGTATTCCAAGTATGTAGAGACATTCAGATGCAAGAAATCAGAAAAAAAATGGCATGAACTAAAAGTACACTTATCAGATATTTTGGTTTTGAGATAAGTGTTTTAATTTTTATACCACGACTATGGTCTTAGAAGTAGATACACCAAAAATATTGGATTACTTTGCCCATTATTATGTTAATATGTATTTTTTCTTGTATTTCCCCTTTGCATTGTACTTGCTAGAGTAAAATGCGTGTGTATGTAAGTATGGTGTGTAAGGTATGACATCATACAAGTTAATCCTGTGTAAGCAATATTTAATTATTTCTTAGAAAGCCATCCATTCTAATTATTGTATTTCATTGTTTCTAAGACATACATTTTTGTTGTTGTTTTTCCATATTTTAAACCTGCTGAAAGCTCTTATTATACCTTATTGTAGTATTACAGAACAGTTTGCATTTGCTTCTGTTAGTCACCTGAGGGCACTACCTACATTCTCTGCTTTAGGTCTTTGACCACATAGATTGTATCTATTGAAACTCTAACCAAAGCAAGGGTGTGGGTCAGATTCTTGGGGGAGATTTTTTTTTTATTTGCTTCCTTCCCTCATCCAGATTGAGACATGCATCTTCCCTTGAAGTCCATTCTGGTGGGCAGTTTTGTTTCTCATTTGTCTTGTAGCCCTTGTAGTCTCCAGCTTTATAAGGAGATCATTTTGGGTGTTTGTTTCTGCTTGTTTGTGTTATTGTGTAAAATAATGGTTGCCTTCGAATCCACCTGCAAAGAGAGAGAACCCGGGGAGACCTGGGTTCAATCCCTGGGTTGGGAAGACCCCCTGGAGAAGGGAATGGATACCCACTCCAGTATTCTTGCCTGGAGAAGTGGACAGAGCCATGGACAGAGGAGCAGAGTCAGACACAACTAACAACTAATGTTAACGCTAGATAAAATTAAAAAATTATAATGTAGGTTCTGATTTTTGAGACCCTGAGATCATAGTGCAGATTGAGGCTGCTGTTTAGTTGTCCTGTATGTAAAGTCAGGTAAAAAATGACAGTGTGAGAAGGATTTCTGAGTCAATGCTTCAAACACAAAACCAGTGGGTTGCAGGGAACTTCAAAGTGCCTTAAACATGACAATTGATAGGCTAATTAAACTTTTCATTTATGATTTAAAGCTGTTTTATTCTGGGTGGCATTTTGATAACAGTTATTTTAGCATAGTTTGATGAAATGCTAATACTGAACCCATCACACACATTAATTAATGTAAATTAGCCAGGTTTTGAAATATAGGTACATGCTGGTGGACCTATTTTTGCATAAGTGAAAAACACTGAAATATTTGAAAGTTATGAACTAACCTCTCAAGTGACACCCAAAGCTGGAGCAGAAGGGTCGGGAGTGGGGCTGTGAGCCTTCTCTTTCCAAGGGCTCAAACGGTCTTACCATTTTCTAAAACTGATTTCACTTTACATATTTGTGGCTGCACGGGGTCTTTGCTGCTGCACATGGGCTTTGTCTAGTTGCAGTGCTTGGGATCTTGTGGGTGCCGCTCTTGTTGCAGAGCACAGGCTCCAGAGGGTGGGCCCAGGAGTCGTGGCGTGCAGTCTTGGTTGGCCTGCAGCATGTGGGATCTTCCTGGACCAAGGATTGAACCCCTGTCCCCTCCACTGGCAGCAGACTCTTAACTACTGTACCAAAAGGACCACCATACAAATAGGTGACCAGTGATCTTTGATATGATTATTGTGACTGTTTTGGGGCACCATAAACTGTGCCCACATAAGACATGAACTTAATCCATAAATATTTGTGTTCAAGCTGCTCCACTGACCAGCCATTCCCCTGTCCATGTCCTCTCCTAGGGCCTCCCTGTTCCCTTAGACACAGCAACACTGAAATTAGGCCAATTAACGGCCTCTATGTGTTCAAGCATCCCATGTCCCTCACTTTAAATCAAAAGCTAGAAAAAAAATTAAGCTTAATGAGGAAGGCATATTTAAAGCCCAGAGAGATGGAAAGTTAGACCTCTTGTGCCAAACAGTCAGCCAAGTAGTGACCACAAAGGAGACATTCTTGAAGGAAATTGTAGCGCTACTTCAGTGAACACATGGATGATGAAACACATGAAAAGCGACCCGTCTTATTGCTCACATGCAGAAAGTTTTACTAGTCTGGATAGAAGATCAAACCAGACACAACATTCCCTTAGGCCAATACCTAATCCAGAGCCAGGCCCTAACTCTCCTCAGTTCTAAGAAGACCGAGAGAGGTGAGGAAACTGCAGAAGAAAAGTCTAAAGTAAGCATAGGCTGGTTCATGATGCTAGTTTAAAAAAAAAAAAAAGAAGATGCTGTCTCTCGCTAAGATAATTCGTGAATATTGCTACACTAAACAACAGATTTTCAGTGTAGACACAACAGTCTGCTATTGGAAGAGGCTGCCATCTAGGACTTTTCATAGCTGGAGAAGAGAAGTCAGTTCTTGGCTTCAAAGGACAGGCTGACTCTCTTGTTAGGGGCTAATACAGCTGGTAACACGGAGTTGAAGCCAAAGTATCCCAGGCTGGATCCTACAGACGCGATGGAGACATGCAGACAGATTCCCTGCCCTCTGGGAACCTAAAATGGCAAAGTAGGAGATTCAAAGTAGAATCGAGTATCACTTAGTGTTTCAGAGATAAAACCACTCACTGCAACTGGCTTCATACTTATACACAGGTTAAGAAAACCAAAGCCAAGTCACAACAAAAACAAACAAAAAATAACAAGAACAGTAGTCACGAGAGTATCAACTCACATTTGTCTTGTTGCTAACCATTAACTATTCATTTGATTGACCATTTTTTCAGGGTAAGTAGCTGAGCAATTGATTTGTATGCATTTAAATCCCCATTTTCTCCTCAAAGTTGGAAAGCTCTACTTTGTCACCTGTCTAGCAGATGCATCCATGTCCTTGGGTGCTGTGTGGCTCAGAGAGAATAAAGTTAAGATAAGTAAGTTAAGCTTTGGAGTGTTATTTAACAAATTTTCAGTCCTTCTGTAATGTACCCATTTAAAATAACAACTCTTCCTAAATTTTAAGGAATCATGGGTGTCAACATCTATGATATGCTCAGAATTGTTTGCTTTTGATCATAATTTACCAGGCGTACTACTTGAGTGACTAAAGGGCCAAGCTCTGGCCCTCTCAAGCTGAGTGACATCTCTGTTCCCTCATCGTAAAAAGAGATTGGTTGACAGCACACCCTTGGTGAATGGGAGGATTAAATGAGGTGTTGAAGGTATGGTAGTGGGCACAGTGTCTGGCAACTTGTACTTACTCAAGTATTAGCTACTATTAAACTACCATAATATTATCACTCACACAACTCAGGGCTGTTTAACCTGAAAGCCTCACTATGCATTTCACATGGCTTGACTGTGTCAATCCTTAATTTCCAGTTTTATGCTACATCTATTTCCCAAATATTATTATTGTTAATGATGTAACATGTTTGAAAGAAAATCTGTTCATATCACTTTCCAGCTGAATTTTGACTTAAAAATATATCCTCAAACAAGTAGAAATTAATTTGACTTTGACCAATATTGTTACTGTTTCATAAGATCATATTCACAATCATTATTTGCATTCAAGAATTATTTAGCGCTGAAGCATTACATGGTTTTCAGATTTCTAGCCAATTTTCTCTTGAAGTTCATGTAATCAAAAAAGCCAAGAGCTGGCAAGAGGAGGGGACTTGGATGGAGAAGATGAAAGAAAAATGCAAAAGTAAAAGAAAAGCATGAACCCTTGCTAGATACTGAGGAGAAGACTGAGCTACTGAGAACTGATGGATAATATGGTTGGTGTTTTTAAAGGGAAAGAGGATAAATTATTAACCGACCAATTCTGCCAAATAATGGCAGTTATGAATGTTTATGCAACCTCTGTGGTTATGAAGAGTACATGCTCAAGTACTTTCCAGTATCTTTCAAAACTATTATCTTCAAAAGAAGAAGCATTCTGATACCACGTAGGTGACTTTCTGGACTTAACGAAGAATTAGGGGACTTCCCTGGTGGTCTAGTGGCTAAACCTTCAAGCTCCCAATGCAGGGGGCCCGGGTTTGATCCCTGGGAACTAGATCCCATATGTCACAGCTAAGACCCAGTGCAGCCAAATAAATAAATATTTAATTTGAAAAAACAAAGAATTAGGAAGCAGGAATTTTCTTGCATATTCTACAGGCTTCATAGTGCTAAATGTAAATAATCTTTAGGTTTCTGTACCCTAATCTATCTCAAGGGTGAGGTTACCAAATTCTTCTATGTAAGGAATTTTTAGAGTCCTTATAAGTAGTGGTATTAACTTACAAAATTTCCTTTTGCTTAGTGAAACACTTAGACTCATGAAATAATCAACAAAGAAAGATACAATTTGTGGGCTCCAAATGTGTATATTTATCCCACTTACTAAAATTTATTTGCTACCCAGCATCAGTATTCCCAGTGCTTTCATGGTCATTTTTTAAAAAAATATTTATTTTATCTGTTTGGTTGCACCGGGTCTTAGCCACAGCATGTGTGATCATTGATCTTCGTTGCAGCATGCAGGAATCTTGAACTGTGACATGTGAATGTTTCGCTGCAGCACGTGGGATCTCATTCCCCGAACAGGGGTCAAACCCAGACTGCTTGCACTGGGAGCGCTGAATCTCAGTAACTGGACCACCAGGGAAGTCCCCTTTCTTAGTCATTTGAATACGTGCAGAACAACGAAAAGTTTGAGTCACCAAATATGCGCTCCCAGCTGAGGCTGAACACATGACACTTTGCCTTCTTGTTTCAGTTCTTATACTATTAAATAGTGTCCTTATTTAGGGCTACATTTTTTTTTTAACTTTTAAGTTTGTATTGGGGTATAGCCAATTAACAATGTTGTGATAGTTTCAGGTGGACAGCAAAAGGTCTCAGCCATACATACACATGTATCAATTCTCCCCCAAACTCCCCTCCCATCCAGGCTACCAAATAACATTGCATGGAGTTCCATGTTCTATACAGTAGGTCCTTGTTGGTTATCCATTTTAAATACAGCAGTGTGTATATATTCGTTCCAAACTCCCTAACTATCCCTTCCCTCCCCCATCCTTCCCCCCAAAATCATAAGTGCGTTCTCTAAGTCTGTGAGTGTTTCTGTTTAGTAAGTTCATTTGTATATATTTTTTTAGATTCCACATATAAGGGATGTCATATGATATCTCTCCTTCTCTGACTTGCTTCACTTGGTATGGTAACCTCTAAGTCCATGCATGTTGCTGCAAATGGCATTATTTCATTCTTTTTAATGACTGAGTAATATTCCATTGTGTATATGTACCGCTTCTTCTTTATCCATTCGTCTGTTAATGGACATTTAGGTTGCTTCTCTGTCTTGGCTAATGTTAACAGTGCAGCAGTGAGCATTGGGGTACATGTATCCTTTCAGATCATGCTTTTCTCCTGATATATACTCAGAAGTGAGATTGCAGGGTCATATAGTAGCTCTATTTTTAGCTTTTTAAGGAAACTTCATCCTGTTTTCCACAGTGGCTGTACCAATTGACATTCCCACCGACAATGTAGAAGGGTTCCCTTTCCCCACACCCTCTCTAGCATTTATTGTTTGGGGGCTTTTTGATGATAGCCATTTTGACTGGTGTGAAATGATATCTCATTGTAGTTTTGATGTGCATTTCTCTAATAATTATAAATGTTGATCTTTTCATGTGTCTCTTTGCCAACTGTATGTCTTCTATGGAGAAATGTTTATTCAGGTCTTCTCCCCATTTTTTGAGTGGGTTGTTTGTTTTGATGCTATTGAGCATCATGAGCTGTTTGTAAATTTTGGAGACTAATATTTGTCTGTCATATTATCGGCAAATATTGTCTCCCAATCTGTTGGTTGTCTTTTTGTTTTATTTATTGTTTCTTTTGCATTGCAAAAGCTTTTGGATTTATATATTTATTTTGAAGCTAATTACATTACAATATTGTAGAGGGTTTTGCCATACATTGACATGAATCAGCCATGGGTGTACTTGTGTTCCCCATCCTGAAGCCCCCTCCCACCTCCCTCCCTCTCCATCCCATCCCTCTGGGTTGTCCCAGTACACCATCCTTGAGTGCCCTGTTTCATGCATTGAACTTGGACTGGTGATCTGTTTCACATACAGTAATATACATATTTCAGTGCTCCCATTTGTTTATTTTTGTTTTTGTTTCCATTATTCTGGCAGATGGGTCGAAAAAGATATTGCTGCAATTTATGTCAGAGAGTGTTTTACCTTTGTTTTCCTCCAAGATTTTTATAGTGTTCAATCTCACATTTAGGCCTTTAATCCATTTTGAGCTTATTTTTGTGTATGGTGTAAAGAATGGTCTAATTTCATTTTTTACATGGAGCTGTCCAGTATTCCCAGCACCATTTGTTGAAGAGACTTGCTTCCCAACATTGTGTAATCTTGCATGGTTTGTCATACTTTAACTGATGATAGGTACATGGATTTATTTCTGGGTTTCTATCCTATTTCACTGATCTGTATTTCAATTTTTGTTCAAGTACAATACTTTTTTTGATGTCTAAAGCTTTGTAGTATAGTCTGAAGTCAAGGAGCCTGATTCCTCCAGCTCTGCCTTTCTTTCTCAAGATTGTTTTGGCTATTTGGGGGTTTTTGTGTCTCCATACAAATTTTAAGGTTTTTGTTTTAGTTCTGTGAAAAAACACGCCATTAGTAATTTGACAGAGGTTGTATTGAATCTGTACTTTGCATTGGTAGTATAGTCATTTTGACAATATTGATTCTTCCAATCCACGAACATGGTATATCTTTTCATCTGTTTCTGTCTTCTTTGATTTCTTTCACCAGTGTCTTATAGTTTTCACAGTACAAGTTTTTGTCTCCTTTGGTAGGTTTGTTCAGAGGTATTTTATTGTTTTTGATATGATGGTAAGCAGAATTGTTCCTTGAATTTCTTTTTCTAATCTTTCATTGTTAGTGTATAGAAATGCAACAGATTTCTGTCTATTAATTTTGTAACCTGCAACTTTATCAGACTCAATGATGAGTTCTAGGAGTTTTCTGGTAGTGTCTTTAGGATCTTCTGTGTATAGTATTATGTCATCTGCAAACAGTAACACTTAAACTTCTTTTTCAGTTTGGATTCCCTTTACTTCTTTTTTTCTCTAGTTGCCATAGCTAGGACTTCCAAAACTATGTTGAATAAAACTGGTGAGAGTGGACATCCTTGTCTTGTTCCTGATCTTAGAGGAAATGCTTTCAGCTTTTCACCGTTGAGCATGATATTAGCTGTAAGTTTGTCATATACTTCCTTTATTAAGTTGAGGTAAGTTCTCTCTATGCTAGGGCTACATTTTTGCTTGTTCATGCTTTTTATTGGTGTTTTCCGTTTTTAAAGTGGCCCTAAATTGTAGTTTTAAAGCGCTGTCTGGTGTTTCTAAGTGAAAGAATCCATAATGTGCCTTATGGAGAAAATACAGAAAAATAAAGATAGGCTTCATTGAGGCATTACTTAGAGTGCTGTTGCCCATGAGCTCAATGTTAATGAATAAACAGTATATATTAAATATGGTGTCTTTAGACAGATATAAAACAAGGTTTTTTATTGATGAGTTGGTGAAAATGTTGTGACCAGACCTGACCCTGTATTTCCTGTAAGAGCAGTGACTCAGTATTCACTAATTCAGTGTTCATGGTGACTTCATAGAATATAATTACTTCAAATAACAAGAATCCATTCTATCTTGTTTTATTTTCACTGTTGTTAAGTGGGATCCAGTCTCTTGGTTAAGTTTTTGTCTCTCCCATTCATATAAAAAGCAATTTGCTTGGATATGAAAATTAACTCCTACCAGTGTATGAGTCAACTGTCTTTATTTGAAGAGTTGTGTTACAGTCTATCATCAGTTTTTATGGATTTAAAGACATTAGTTCTTACTCTACTCAACAAATGTGTATAAAACTTTCTAAGGAATTTGGGGAAATTTCCGATCCTGTGTTCATTAATTTATTGAGTCTATGAGTGATTAGTAGACTTGGAATTATTTCATAAAGGAGATCAGCCCTGGTTGTTCTTTGGAAGGAATGATGCTAAAGCTGAAACTCCAGTACTTTGGCCACCTCATGCGAAGAGTTGACTCATTGGAAAAGATTCTGATGCTGGGAGGGATTAGGGGCAGGAGGAGAAGGGGACGACAGAGGATGAGATGGCTGGATGGCATCACCAACTTGATGGACGTGAGTCTGAGTGAACTCTGGGAGTTGGTGATGGACAGGGAGTCCTGGCGTGCTGCGATTAATGGGGTCACAAAGAGTCGGACATGACTGAGCGACTGAACTGAATTGAATTGATGAATGACTAGTAGACTTGGAATTATTTCATAAAGATCCTTAAACACTTGACCCAATATAGAGATTCACATTCTTGCTATCTTCCCTAGCAAGAAAAATCTGATACATTGAGTTATTTCTACTATCATTTGTATCATTATTATCTATTCACCTGTTTGCACATGATAAGAAGGGCGTGTTGTTCTGCAGGAACCAAATCCAGTCACATTCATATGGCCAATGTTGATGCTGAAGGGCACATAGACGTCTGTGGAAGTAACAGCAAACATGCTCCATAAAATCTGGAGAAAAGAGGCAGTCCTTCTAGCCACCATTCATAGGGAGCCCTCACAACAGAACATTTCGTTGAGTTTCTTGAAAGCATTTGGTTGTCACTAGGTATCACCAATGTTACTGTAAAGCACATGCCTAGAGACACTCGTAGAAGTGAGGAAGACAAGGCAGAACTCACACACGTGGCCCCCGGCCTTTAGTCGGATCTTTTATGACCAGTGCATCCTGCTTAGAAACTATTTGATCAATCACCAGTCCTTCATATTCACTCACTATTGAGCAGAGATGTATTAATACAGCTTTTGTTACCTGAATGTTATTGAGCAGAGATGTTTCGGTATTTACTTACATAACATCATTGGCCACAGGTGTTACTTTCTTTAAAAATTCCCTGGTCAATGATGTGTTAAGTATAAGAAGAACCTGACAACAGGCCCAGGATTTCACCATTTCTGTTAGCTTTCACGCCATATTGACTGCAATTTTATTTTGCAATACTGAACATCAGAAAATTTGTTTCAGAGATATTGAATGGAAGTCCTGCCCTGATGAGCTATTAGAAGTGATACATTGAAGAGAAACTGAAGTACAGTCACCTATGAAATAGTATATCTAAAGAATTATTTGAAAAACTTAGTAATAATTGCATGTAAAATTCAGGTTATATTCAGCTGTATTCTACGAAAGTAGAAACATCAGCGATATAATTCACTATTGTTTCCATTGGCTATATCACAGTGCATGACAGTTACTTGTCCAATTCTTTTCTTTAATGAGACCTAGAGGGAATAGTTAAGATGTATCTGTCAACATACCTAGGTTCTGCAAATAGTCCTTTTAACTTTGAAGTAAAGAGAATTTTTACGTATATGATCTTTAAAAGAGAAATCGTCTGTTAGGAGACATGACAGCACTTGGAGTTAAGTGTGATAACCAGCCCACCAGATGTAGTTCTTTTTGCATTTCATCTGTTTTGCCTGCAATTTGGAGAGCAGACTCAAGGTGAATGACCCTTCTAACCTCAAAAGAATTCTTCCCATTGGCACATGAATTCTCAGTCACTCAGCATGAAAGCTTTCTTAGTTAAGTGTCCTTATTTTAAACCTGCCAGCTCTAATATTTACTAACTTATGATCACTAAAGGTAAAAGGCAAACCTTGTAAATTCCTGTGATAGTGTAAGTTTGGATAAAATATGATTGATGACGAGCTCTCATCCTCTGCCTCCTCTCTACTCCCAAGTAAGAGGCTAGAAAAACTCACTTGTATTCTTGGGGAGGAGGGGTGGGGGAATTAGGAGGGGCTCAAGTTGGAGAAGGCAATGGCACCCCACTCCAGTACTCTTGCCTGGAAAATCCCACGGACAGAAGAGCCTGGTAGGCTGCAGTCCATGGGGTCATGAAGAGTCGGACACGACTGAGCGACTTCACTTTCACTTTTCACTTTCATGCATTGGAGAAGGAAATGGCAATCCACTCCAGTGTTCTTGCCTGGAGAATCCCAGGGATGGGGGAGCCTGGTGGGCTGCCGTCTCTGGGGTCACACAGAGTCGGACACAACTGAAGTGACTTAGCAGCAGCAGCAAGGCTGAGAAGAGTACATCAAGATTTACAAGGAGAAAGGCTGATGGTTGATCAGCGTGTCTCCTGTGGACCCTTGATGCAGTCCCCGTGGATAAGGGCAGCTGTGGCAGTGCTGGTCAACCGGGGGGACTCCTTGAATGGTTGGCACTGTCTTGGCAGCTCACCGGTCACAAGATGCAGAGTGGTTCCCATCAATTTTTTTTTAATTTATTTATTTTACTTTTGGCTGTGCTGGGCCTTCGTTGCTGTGCAGGCTCTGTCTAGTGTGGAGAGCAGGATCTACTCTAATTGCAGTTCACGGGCTTCTAAATGCTGCGGCTTCTCTTGTTGCAGACGTGGGTTTTAGGGCTGTGGACTCAGTAGTTGTGAAGTGTGGGTCTGGTTGCCCTGCAGCATGTGAAATCTTCCCAGACCAGGGATCGAACTCAGGCCCGATGCTTTGGCAGGCAGATTCTTAACCACTGGACCACCAGGGAGGTCCCCTATCAATATGTAAGCTGAAGCTTACAACTTCCATGTGACATCAAACCATATCTGGGACCTGGAAGTATACAGATCATTTAGCTAGATCCCCGAGACTTTCACCTGTCTAGCTGCACGGGCTCGCCCTGGAAGCAACCTCAACATCTTATATTTTTTACCTGATTTGCCTGTGTGGAGGTTAATAGTATGTACACTGCAACACTGACTCTAAAACATCAATTAAAGACAAAATACTATTTTAAATACCACTAAAAAAGAGGAGAAACTTGCCAAACTCTCGAATGCCATCAAGTATCCTGTTAGCCTCGATTTCACAGGTGTTAAAAAGTAAAGCAAAACTATGTCTTGAAATCTACAAAGATCAGTCATTTGGCTGAGGTGAAAACAGAAGCACCTACATAAAATATGGCAATGTTCTCTTGTCTCTTTTATAATTATCAATCAAGGCTTCATTTAACTTTGGTTCTAACTGCAAACTTAGACTAGATCTCCCCAGACTTGGAGACCTTTAGCTACATGATGCCATGCGGGTGGCGCTGGTGGTAAAGAATCTGCCTGCCAGTGCTGGAGACAGTAGAGACGCAAGTTCGATCCCTGGGTCAGGAAGATCCCCTGGAGGAGGACATGGTCACCCACTCCAGTATTCTTGCCTGGACAACCCCATGGACAGGGGAGTCTGGCGGGCTATAGTCCACGGGGTCGCAAAGAGTCAGAAAGGACAGGAGTGATGTAGGGTGCGCCCACACACATAATGCTGTGATACCTTTTATTCTGCCTCCCTTTGAACAATGCTTTTTGTGTGTGTGCAGTCATAGATTTTTGCAGCCTTCCAGTCTTAATTCTGTCTGCATCTTTTTTATCTTGTCCTTTTCTATTGCTGGATAGGGGACAACATCTCTGTCTGATATGAATGTTATAGCAAAAGCTGGAAAGAAGAAATATCATGATGGCAGAGTGCATAAGCAGCAGCATAACTCCCCATGACGGTCTTTTCTCGAACTCAAGGAGGCAGATCTTCTCTATTCTCCGTGTAGTTTTGCTGTTTTTTTTAATAAGTGATACGTCTCCTGCATTTCATTTAATTGATTCCTGACACACCTCTGGAGATTTCAAGATGACTTTTAACAGTCTCCTATTCTCTGCTTTCAGGGTCAGGCACCTGGATAAGGAGGGGCCTCAGGTCCCTCTTGGATTCCTGCTGGTATTATGGTTCAAGTGCACTAGCTACCTTGTTACATCAGGAAGCTCTCTCAGTGACCCCAATAATCACTTTTCTTCTTCCTGTCTCTGCTAATTAATCAAGGGCTGAGATATTGTCTTTAGAAGTTTGATTGATTTCAGTTGATTTTTTTGGGGGGGGAAATCTTACTGGTAAAATAAAAATTCAAAATGCCCCAGTTCCATTTTCAGATACATGTTTGGGACTTCCCTGGCATTCTAGTAGTTGGAGGTCTACACTTCTGCTGCAGGGGGCACAGGTTCGATCCCTGGTGGGGAGATAAGATCCCACATGTGGTGTGGCACAGCAAAAAAAAAAAAAGAAGAGTAAGACCCAAATATAAGTTTAACTGAAGTCCAAATTCAAAATTTTCAAGTCATATATTCACTTACTAATGCATTGAACAAACATCTGATGAGTCTGCTATGTTCCAATAACTGGCCTGGGAAGAGAAGATACCACGATGGAATCAGCCAGGAGCCCGTTTAGGAGAGGCACACAGATGGCACGTGTGGTCACGCTCACTCCCGTCCTGCATCACGGGGCTGGAGCAAAGGCAGAGGTTAATGCTTCATGGAGGCAAATGGCTTTCAGAGGCCATGACATTTAGTCTGAGGCTGGAGAAGGGAGTGCCCCTATTCCTTCAGTGCTACACAGAGTTTCCCCAAAGGCCCAGCGGTCACACCACAGGACAGGGTGAGTGTCCGTCTGAGTTGGTGAAGGGTGGGGTCTGGAATCGCACAGGAAGGTGTTGGAGGTCAGAGGTACATACACATTTGATCCTGAAGGGCTCTGTAAGCCGTGAGTTATCACTTAGGTGGCACCATGCTGGTTGGATCTGCCCGTTGTAAGAACAAATTTCACAGCACAGTGTTATGACTGGTGGATTGAAAGGAAGGTGGAAGCAGAGGCTGAAGAGAATATTTTTTATGAAAGGATAGTAGTAAACACCCATATAAGAAACGATAACTTTAGAAGATACTGACGATACATACACTTACTAATTAATCTTGGCAATGATTGTCTGGAACTCAGTTTAGATACTTTATTTTGCGACCAAGATTTTGGGCTTCACTGATAAACAGTAGTTGGGATCAGAAGGAGAGAGAAGGAGGGAAGCCCTAGTCCTGAGCACTGACGTCTGAAAAGCAGATGGGACGAGTAACACCAGAGAAGAAAAAGTGCTATGAGTGATCAGAAGGAAATTAGGGGAGAGGCTCACAGTGCTTTGAGTGCTCAGGAATTACGAAGATTAGAAAGTGTATTGTGAGCCAGTTCACAGGTGGGTTGGCCTCTTTCACGGGACAGTTTCTAGGATTTCCGCCCCATCCAGGACCATGCAGTATTGGCTCCCTTCTGTAGGTTTGGACATTTCCCTGTCTCCCATCTCATTTGTTCCTCACCTTCTCTTTAGAGGGACTTCCCTGGTGACTCAGACAGTAAAGAATCTGCCGGCAATGTGGGAAACCAGGGTTCAATCCCTGGTTTGGGAAGATCCCCTAGAGAAGGGAATGGCTACCAACTCCAGTATCCTTGCCTGGAGAATCCCGTGGACAGAGGAGCCTGGTGGGCTACTGTCCATGGGTCACGAAGAGTCAGACACGACTGAGAGACTCACACATTCACACATTTCTCTTTAAAAGAGGGAATGGCTGCTCGCAGCCCAGGGAGCATCCCTTCAGCAGGTGAGAGCAGATACCTGCCTTACATGGTTGACTGCCTCTCGCTGGAGACACAGACCACCCAGTGGCCATGTATCCATGGCAGAACTGTTTCCAGTAAAGCCCCACCACTTGCCTCTTCTGAAAGCCAGGAGGTTATGCTCTTACATCCCCATTCAGCAAGAGCCCCTGACTTCAGTTTTGCCCTGAGCATATTATTTCATAGGATTAGTGCCACTCTCAACTGAAGGTGAAAGCCCTTTCTTTGGCCAAAAGCTTGACTGGTCATTGATCATTTTATGGTTTTCTGGTGATTTGTATTGATTGCTCTGAATGGCTTGGATATCCACACTTCAGGGATCACATGTGACACCTTCAACTTCTCAGTCAGTTTGTGCTTTGGATTTATAAAATTTTACTGACTTCCACCACTGGAGTCACTGTACCATTAATCTTGTAGTTTCAGCCTTTATTCTTGACCCCCTGCCATTCTCAAGCTGGTAAAATATAAATTTAACAAAGTTATACTACAGAGACATTACTTTGCCAACAAAGGTCCATCTAGTCAAAGCTATGGTTTTTCCAGTAGTCATGTATGGATGTGAGAGTTGGACTGTAAAGAAAGCTGAGCGCCAAAGAATTGATGCTTTTGAACTGTGGTGTTGGAGAAGACTCTTGAGAGTCCCTTGGACAGCAAGGAGATCCAACCATCCTAAAGGAAATCAGTCCTGAATATTCATTGGAAGGACTGATGATGAAGCTGAAACTCCAATCCTTTGGCCACCTGATGCGAAGAGCTGACTCCTTTGAAAAGACCCTGATGCTGGGAAAGATTGAAGACGGGAGGAGAAGGGGCCAACAGAGGATGAGATGGTCAGATGGCATCACTGACTCAGTGGACATGAGTTTGAGTAAGCTCCGGGAGTTGGTGATGGACAGGGAGGCCTGGCGTGCTGCAGTCCATGGGGTTGCAAAGAGTCAGACACAACTGAGCAACTAAACTGAACTGATACTACAAAGGTTTCACTACAGTAGCCATGCTGCTGCTGCTGCTAAGTCGTTTCAGTCATGTCCAACTCTGTGCAACCCCATGGACTGTAGCCTACCAGGCTACTCTGTCCATGGGATTTTCCAGGCAAGAGTACTGGAGTGGGTTGCTATTGCCTTCTCCTACAGTAGCCATACCTCAACATTTATAATGCATTATAATTTGAGTCATTTTCACATATCATTTTTGTTGCTGTTGTTAATCCCTAAGTCATACCTAACTCTTTGCAACCCCATAGCCCACCAGGCTCCTCTGGTCATGGGATTCTCCAGGAGATCTTTCTAACCCAGGGACTGAACCCAAGCTTCTGCCTCAGCAGAAGGATTCTTTATCACTGAACCAGCAGGAAACCCTCTGCTGTAAAGAAACCACCTACCAATGTAGGAGACCTGGGTGCCATCCCTGGGTTGGGAAGATCCCCTGGAGGAGGGCATGGCAACCCACTCCAGTATTCTTGCCTGGGAAATTCAATGGACAGAGGAACCTGGTGGACTGCAGTCTATGGGGTTGCCAGGGTCAGACACGACTTAACGACTAAGCAACAAATATAATTTTTAAGTCGTTTTATTTCATTTATTGAATTCTTATGATAACCAGCTAACAGTTGCAGATAGGGTTTAAATTAGTTGCAAGAATTAAACTCTTTAAAAAATGATACCCAGAAAACCAAGTTATCCTTTTCTTCATTGGCTTCCTGAATTTCTCTTGTGCTAATTCAGTACACAATGGTAACTAAAATATATGATGACATTTACTACCTATTTATTAAAGTTTGCATTAAATCTGATCTTAGAAGATTGGAGATTTTTGTAATTATTCATTTGTAACTAATCCAGTTACTTCCCTAGTACTTCCCTAGTGAGTACATTTTAAGCAGCATTTCATAATTATTACCTCTTCATTTAAAATGATGAATATCAAATATCTAGCTCCTAAGTCAAACTGACATGTCTCAATGTATCCACTATATTTATTGGAAATAATTTTGGTATCTTATGTTGACCAAACAAGATGTAGAACCTAAAAGTTGAAAATTATGTGTTACTCATTGGACAAAACTGAGGACTTAAGCCTGGGACACAGCATCTCAGAACATTCTAAGAGACTGCTTCCAAAGAGGAGCCAGGATATACAGAGATTTTTGCAACAAAGATCAGGTACTCAGAACATCCAAAGATTACTTTTAATTAAGAAAAACAAGGTAGCTCAACGTAAGGAGTTTAGTGCTTTCCTCTATATGAGGCATGCCATGCTATGCTTCAGTTGTGTCCAATTCTTTGTGACCCCATAGACTGTAGCCCACCAGGCTCTTCTGTCCATGGGATTTTTCCCAGCAAGAATACTGAAGTGGGTTGCCATACCCTCCTCCAGGGGATCTTTCTGACCCAGGAATCGAACCGGTGTCTCCTGCGTCTCCTACATTGCAGGCAGATTCTTTACTACTGAGCCACTGTGGAAGCCCCCTTCCTCTATATGGGAAGATGAAAACTCCAGGGCTCATTGAAATCACCCCTTTGATATGCCCCTCAGCTGCCTATGGCCAGTATCCTGTGCTTTCTCACCCCGAGTCTCCTCAAGGTGTGCATTTGCGGGCGGCTGCAGTGGCTGATGATTTGGTGATGGGCATCCAGTTCCATCCTGAGTTCCCGCAGGAGTCACCAGGACAGCTGTAGGGTGATGGCTTGATGGTTGCAACATCTTTGTTTACTGATATGGCAGGCAACATTTTTTTTTCATTGACATCTAATTGACTCCTGTAAACTACATTTTAAAGTTTCTATTTAGTTCTTACAGACTCTGTCTGGAAAGTCTAGAAATAAATAACCCTATTTTGACTGAAATACTAAGCTGCTACTGGAAAATGACCCCCCCCCCAAAAAAAAACTCCCTTTCTTTTTGAAGTAAATCATAAATCTTTTAATCCACAAATAATGTGAACTTAAAATATAGAAAATATCTGTGAATTTAATAAAAATCCTTTTCAAAAGAGAACGACAGAATTAAACATCACTTTCCTACTTACGTGGTGTAACGTTTTCATTTTGTTCCAAGTTATTTTACCTTTTTTGTGACTCTGGAGTTTGTAAACATGCCATAAAATTTGGTAATTACATAATGACAATTTCATGGTTCTAGTTCAGTATAAAGGTGGCTAGACAGAGCAGCAAAATCGATTTTCTTTTTTACCTTGTGCAAAGGAACAAAGGAAATGGAATGCAAAATCTGCATTAAGACCATGTTAGAATTATAATTCAACAATCTGTTACACATGAAATGAAAACCAGGTGCAGCCCGTGTCAGCTATTGTGCTGTGACAGGCAGCCAGTGGGTTATGCTCAAACACCCCTTTGTTTAACCCATGTCTTGCCTTGTAACCCAGTGTTCCAAATGCTGATCTCTGGTGGTGTCCTCTTGCCAAAGATCCTCAGAGGCACGACTGACCCCAGACGAAATTATGAAGTAGATGAAACTTGGGTTCATCCGTGCCTTGGTTTCTCTCTACCTCCCTGTCCCCCAGTGTCTACCCTAGTCACCCATCACTCGAGATTTCTCCTCTGTTTTCAGAGGGTTCATGCTATTTCTTGTTGTCCAATCTCTCCTTTTAAGCAATATTTATTTATCTATTTGACAACATCGGCTATTAGTTGTCCGTAGTATGTGAAATCTTCACTGTATCAAGCAGGCTGAGTAGTTGGGGCTTGAGGGCTTAGTTGCTCCACAGCATGTGAGGTCTGAGTTTCCTGAAGCAGGGACTGAGCCTGTGCCCCCTGCATTGCAAGGCGGATTCTTCACCACGGGACCATCAGCGACGTCTCTCAGGCCATCTTTGAATCATTTTTCTACCTGAAAAAATGATCAGTGATTACCCAACAGGAGCCAAGCAATCAAGACCTTCCTCTTTTCCTTCCAAATCTTACTTTTGACTGTTCTCACCAATGTTCTACTCCAAGGGGACTATCCACCTTGCCCTTTTTATTCACAAGACTTTTTCCATGATAACTCTTCTGCCTGAGCTGGCCCCCACCTCTTATCTCCATCTATGGAAATCCTAACCATCCTCAAGGTTCCACTCAAATCTGCCTCCTCCTGCTGTCTTCCTGGAGCACCCTGGCCTGTCCACTCTACGCTTTATCCATTCTCTCACGGGGTGCTCAGCATGCGTTGCTTTGTGTCAGAATAATATGTACATGTGTGACTTGTGTCTAGGCACTGTGCAAGGCACTTCGCAAATGTAATATCTTTCACATTTTACAACAATCGTATGACATAGATGTTGCCATCCCATATACCAGTTAAGGAAACTGAGGCTCAAATAAGTGAAATAACTCGCCCACGGTCCCAGTGCCAGAAAGCAACAGAGCTAAGACTTGAACCCAGGTCCAAAACATGTATCCTTTCCACTGAATCATATGGCTTTCGATTTAATTCTTTCCATCTTCTAAAAGATGAATGGGGATTTAAGATGGAGGAAAAGGCCAGTGTAAACTTTCTGATTATCAAATACTATCCAACAAAGCAATAGAATTTTGTGATAATTACCATATTCTTTGCTAGACCTATTGGTTAACTGTAATCCATGAGGAATTCAAGTCAAATGTGAAAGAAAAAAAAAATCCTTACTTAACATTGTCAAAACAAATATACATGGCATAAAAAGAGAATATTGATGACAATTTACAAGTCAAGAAAGGCTGGGGAGCATTGGTCTTTGAGCACTACAGTTCAAGGAGAAGGAGTAAATAAACTTGGCTACCTACAAGTTTCCTGGGATTTAAACATTGTATCTGAAAATACAATGATAATCTGAATCTCCTATTAACTAACACTATCTTTACTGAGTACACAGCCTGTTTTTTTTTTTCATTCTGTCTTTTGTCTGACATCTTGGATAAGTTACAGGAGAGAAGCTTAGGGTTTCTAAGCAGGAAATCTCATCTCAGACAGATCATCTCGAGGACCCAGAACCATGGAGTCTAGCCTGGACAGGTCGCTTCTGGGGGGTCTTCAGCCTCTGGCCAGCCTTCCACCCATCACATGGTGGAGGCCCATCCAGGGGAGAATTTAGACTTAGAATCTACATGCTTTGACATCAGTATCTTTGCTTCTCCCAAGGTGGGAGAAATCTGTCTTCATATCTACTCTTTTATTCTCGTCTCATTCCCTGGGCCTCAGCTTGTCACACTATCAGATTGTATTTCTTTAGCCAGAGTTATCAGCAATCCTGTGTTCCCAGTGCATCTCTGTCTCAGCTTTGTTTGCAAACTTCATTTCAATTATGTATGCTTCCTCTATGCCAGTTCCACTTATAAATGGTTCTACATTTTTGTTCCTCATACTAATCTTAATAATAAGTTTTAAATAATTATTCAGGGAAAACAATGCATCTAAGCTCAATGCAGCAGGCCATCCTGGACTTCAGGCTCCACCTTATAAAGCCTGAGAATTTTCATTTCAGTTATGCGTTAAATCTTAGGAAGTCAATGAGCTGAATAGGAAAACCACCTTCAACCGCACTGGAAAAGAAATTCAAACACAAAAGCTCTTTTTTCTTTTAAGTTTTTATGGTTTTCTTAGTCCTCTACAAAAGTCTTCAAAGCTAGTTTATTTTTTTCTTACTTATTTTGAAACAATTACATATTCACAGGAAATTGTGAAAGAAATGAACAGGAGCTCCTGTTTACCCAACACTCCATCTCACCCAATGGTTACATCTTATATAACAATAGTGCATTATCAAGCCCGCTTCCCTGGTAGCTCAGCTGGTAAAGAATCCGCCTGCAATGCAGGAGACCCTGGTTTAATTCCTGGGTCGGGAAGATCCGCTGGAGAAGGGAATGGCTACCCGCTCCAGTATTGTGGCCTGGAGAATTCCATGGACTGTATAGTCCACGGGGTCGCAAAGAGTCAGACATGACTGAGTGACTTTCATTTTCACTTTCATCAAGCCAGGTGATTGATCTTGGACATCCTTTTAAAAAAGGAAAAAAAAAATGTCCAGCCTGGACAGCCTAGTCAGCCTTCAGGTTCATCCTATCTGTCTGCCCACAAGCAATAACTAGGCTGACAGTCCTGGAAGACAAAGAGTGGTAGGTCCACATGGCCCCAGAGAGATGATCTGGGGGCTCATGCAAAATCCTAGTCACTTCCGCAGGGCTGTGGAAAGGCACGCCCAGTGGAAGAGTTGGGTTGGAATCTGATTCTGCCTCCAAACCTGTGACCTTGAACAAGTCACTTGACCCCTCTAGGCTTCCATGTCTGCATCCATCAAATGAAGAAAATATTTCTTCTGCCTATTCATAGAGTCCTTGTGGAGAAGGGAAAGGCTACCTACTCCAGTATCCTGGCCTGGAGAATTCCATGGACTGTATAGTATTTGGGATTGCAAAGAATCAGACAAAACTTAGTGACTTTCACTTCACTTGTGGTGATGAGATGTGATGGTGTGCATGAAGGGCAAATGTAGATGTCAGTCAGCGATCATCAAGTTTATATTCCTCTCTGTAATGATTGTCAGTTATAGAAATGTAGTTTTTCAGTGGCGGTGTTCCCTTGGAAACAAAACAAAAGTACCTCCTTGTTAGCCACAAGGCCAAGAGTTTCCATCACATGCAAATGACCTTCCCTTTCTACACTCTGGGTGGGACAGGTACCAGCAAGGTGTTGCACAGCACCCTACGATTCATTGCCTGCATGCCCTGAGGCATGCAATCTATTTTAAAATAAATCTTTCTTAACACTTTCTTCTAAAAGGTCAAACAAATTTTAAGTAGCATTTATTTTAACTCTTACCCCAGGATCCATTCTTACCTTTTTTTTTCCCATGCTTGGAGATATACAATAGGTGTTCTTGAAAAGAATGAGAAATTATAAGGACACCAGATTAGACAGTACATGGCATATGAAGTAGAAATGGAGACCATCCAAAATGCATTGTTCTTTGGTTTGTCTGGATATATAATATAAATTCCCTAACTCAATGTTGGATTCTGGTGTTCAGGTAGTAAAAATGCTTGGCAGTAAAAGGGGGAGAAATATATAGGAATACGTAAACTTAAATCATAGAATGTACAGATAAAAAGTCTGTGTGTGTGTACTGAATGCTTTGGACATTACCATAAAAACATTAAGATCCATTTTCTCCCTTCTTCCCCCCATTATACAGGCTGGCATGGCCCTGACCTATGACCCCACAGCTGCCATACAGAATGGGTAAGTAGATCACTTTTTCTATGTTTTAATTGCTAAGGTATCTCTGAACTCTGAAATCAGTACTGGAGAAAAATGTTCAAATCTTTCTTTTTGTTCTAAACAAAAATGTTAATCAAACCTTTCTCATCAGTGTATTTCTTTTCTTCCTGTGAGTGACTCTGATTTCAGTGGCATCACGCATGCTTACAAAGCTTCTGTCCATATTCATCTTTCTCCCCCCTGTCACCTGAGAAAGAGTGATGTGAAGGGAGAAGTGTCTGTTTCTCTAGGGTCAGAGTGTCGCTTCTGCCAGGTAATAATCGTAGCCTGTGCCCAGGCTCATTTCAACATTAATAAAGCCTCTATGCTTGCCTCTGGCTCTCAGAGGAAGGGTAACACACAGAATCAAGTAAGTGACACGGTGATTGTATTTTCATACTCCATTTTAATAAGCATCTGGAAGTTTGCAGACTCTTATTTAGAACAATTAATATAGCCTAAACTTTTCCTCTGAAAAAAATCAGACTTCAGCTACATAATCCAGCATCTTTAAAATTCTGTCATTCTGAATAGTCTTTGGTTGAAACTTTCTTCTTACTTTCCAATTTCTTTCCTTTACTTTGGCCATCCTGCAATGAACCAACAAATTGAAGAATAATTATTATTCTTATTTTCAGTCTTTTATCTTAGATTTCTCCATGGCTTTCAGTTTTCTGTCTTTCAGTCTCTAAAGAATTAGTCAGAATGAAGATCTCATTTAAGATCAACCTAGAGGATAGAAGGAATGTAACTCCATTTTCTGTTTGGTCAGCTTAGAGGGTCATTTATTCAGTCACTCAGTAAACATCCAATAAGTCTTCCAAGCACAGTATTATGCTCTATAGGCTTTAAAAAAACAATGCATCTGTGTAAAACAGGGGCTCAAGAAACTCATGGTCTACCATCCATGAAAGAGTCAACACAGACAATAGTCTAGGGTAGAGATCTATTCCTTCATCCCATGTTGATTAAAACTTCTCTAGGGGCAAAAAGTAATGATATCTCTCCATTTATCCAGTAAGCCTTCTCTTATTTCCAACAAGGCACTCTAAACATGGTGGTCAGAAAGTAAAGACAAGAAATAAAGATACAGAGAATGAATCCCTCTAGAGTCATACTGTATAGCCGAGAAGATAACATAGTTAATTCAAAAGACACAGAATATGGCATTATATGCTCAGAGAGAGTGACAGAAGACAGGCGTGTAATGTAAGGGCATGACATTTATTGAACACATACTATGTACCAAGTAATTTATATTTGTAATTTAATAGTACATGTTCTTGGAGTCTAATATATGTAAAAATACTTGTAATTACAATTAGAAATGTATATGCACACTGGAAAATAGAAATAATTGAATTAATATACATGTTCATTAACTAAATTCAGCAAGTATTTGTGTTTGCATACATGTATATGTGTGTATCGGAGAAGGCAATGGCACCCCACTCCAGCACTCTTGCCTGGAAAATCCCATGGATGGAGGAGTCTGGTAGGCTGCAGTCCATGGGGCCGCTAAGAGTCAGACACGACTGAGCGACTTCACTTTCACTTTTCACTTTCATGCATTGGAGAAGGAAATGGCAACCTGCTCCAGTGTTCTTGCCTGGAGAATCCCAGGGACGGGGAAGCCTGGTGGGCTGTCGTCTATGGGGTCAAAGAGTCAGACATGACTGAAGCGACTTATCAGCAGCAGTAGCAACAGCAGCAGCAGCATATGTGTGTATAAATATGTGAATCCATCTACCTGTCTGTACTATATATCCATACATCTGCTTCTTATAAAGATCTTCCTGCCCAAGGTTCAAGGTCAATTATTAGAGACGCCCCCGTGTCCTAGGCCTGGGCTGGAATGAGTTTATGCTTTGCTATAGTCGGTCATCTTTCCAATGCACAATTTAAAGTCTGAATCTTTCCCCAAAGACCTAAGTGTCCAGACTTTCACTGTGACTCATGAAAAACCTGAAGAGAAAAAATTGGGGTTTCAACCTGTAATCTGAGCAGCCACGGTCTGAACTCTGGTGGTGTCGTTAGATGCCATGAGGACTGCCTGGTCCCCGGGGACTGTGTCTCCCTCCAAGGTCACCATTTACACTGTACAGAGGTCAACTCAGGTATATACATCCACCTTCCAGCATCCTCTCTGTGATGTCTGTCTCTGTGTACTTTATACTAACAGCAGAACATTGCATCCTTTGAACTATTTGAACAGTTGCAAAAGTGGTTCATCCTCTCCCACTGCCCGCTTAGACTTTAACAACAATGAACATTTCCCTCAGGAAGAAAATTGCAGTTAAGATGCTCAGGATACCATCTTCTTGATTTTATGTACTCTCATCTGATAAAGAACTTTGTATCATCCAGTAGTCCCTGTCTTCAACGTTGCCTTGTCCACTGAATATTCCTTTCAGCCTGTAAAAGTCAAGTCTCTCTCACCTATAAAGAGGGCAGAAACAAAGCTGTCCTTTTCTGAACTTCCCTAGTGGTGCAGTGGATAAAACTCCATGCTTCCAGTGCAGGGGATAGAGGTTCAATCCCTGGTCAGGGAACAAAGATCCTGCATGCTGTGTTGTGCAGTCAAAAAACAAAACAATCTTCTGCCCATAACTTGTAGTGACCACACTATTTTTGCTTTTTCTTTACTGGTAAACAGTTTTAGTATTCTTTACACATTGTCTTCCTGTGTTGCCTCTAATGGGGCTTCCCCAGTGGCTCAGCACTAAAGAATCTACCTGCAGTAGAGGAGCTGCAAGAGACGTGGGTTCGATCCCTGGGGGGGGAAGATCCCCTGGAGGAGGGCATGGCAACCTACTCCAGTGTTCCTGCCTGGAGACTCGCAAGAACAGGTATAGACAGAGGGTTGCAAAGAGTCAGACATGACTGAGCGACTTAGCACACACACACACACACACACACACACACATCTCCTTTGCGGATCCTCCTTGCCCTCCCCTTGCACTGCTCCTCTGGTGTCTGTGAATTCCCCTTCTGCCCACTTGTACTGATCTTTCTCAGGGTTTAGCCCTTTCTCACGCTGTTTCTCATCCACTCCTCCTGCTTTTGGGAACTGAAGACTCCCAAGTTCAAGTTTATAACTAGCCGCAGGGAACCATCACCTGTGTCTCTCACTGCACTGGCCGCTGCTCCTGGATGTCCTGACCCCAACTGAGGGCTTTGTCTTCATCAGTCCTTCATAATACAAACCAAATAAATGAAAAACATCAAAATACTTCTTACAGTTTTTAAAAAGTTCACTCTAAAGCCATTTAAGTCATAATTCCAGTTCTCTGGGCCTTCTCTCCTACAACACTCCTAATGATAAAATTGGTCATTAAGACTTCTTCTATCTCTCTTTGAACTGCATCTTCAAACCAGCTGTCTCCCTGCCACTGGTTGAGTTCATTTAATTATCATTCCCTACCTGTACTAAGCTTTTATCTGCCTCTGATATAACTGAGTACCAAACCATTTTCACATTGCTTTCTGAATATTTTTTTAAAGCAAAAAGTAACAAGTAATCATCTACCTGCCTGGCTTAAAGTATTACATGGACTTTATTAAATGCAGAACAAAACTCAAACTTTGCAGAGCGGCACCAGAAGAATTTCATGATTTGGTTCCTGCAACTGAATTGGACCTTTCTTGATTCTCAGAGCATCTCATGTTATGTTAACCCGTGAGTCTTGTTGCTCATGGAGTTCTCTCTGCCTGCAGAGAAAGGTGATATTTCTTCCTTTCCTTCTTTCTTTTATTTCTCTCCTTTAGAGAACACCATTAAATCATACCAGGCAGAGCTAATTACACAATTAGTCACAAGAGAAACATGTGAGCAGTGGTTAGAAGTGCAGACTCCAGAGCCAGCCTGCCCAGGCGTGCATTCAGTTGTTTTCCACATGTAGGCAAGTCTTCTGTGCTTCAGTTTCCCCCTCTGTGAAGTGGAGATGCCAGTGAGAGTAAGTTTTCATAAGACGTTGTAAGGATTAAAGGACCCCCTGTGGCACAGTGTGGCCCCTGTCAAAGCTGACACGATTGTTACACTGCATTTCAAGCGACTGTCATGCAGCAAGGGCCTCCCAGGCGGTACTAGTGGTAAAGAAGCCGCCTGCCACTGCAGGAGACGTGAGGAGACACGGGTTAGATCCTGGGTTGCAACGATCTCCTGGAGGAAGGCACGGCAATCCGCTCCAGTATTCTTGCCAGGAGAATCCCCTGGACAGAGGAGCATAGCAGGCTACAGTCCACAGCGTTGCAAAGAGTTGGACACGATTGAAACGACTTAGCACACACATGTACACGACACAGTAACAGCCTTTTTATCACATAGCTCTTGACATCATATTTATTTCTCTGATGGACTATCAAATCTGAAGGCAGGTTCCATGTCTTATTTTTCTCTACAGACTGTTTAACATGGTAGTATGAATGCCAAATCAGAAATAGAAAATGTTACTGATGGCATCTGCTTGACTGCAGCAAAGTGGCATTAGGTAACCCAGCCCCCTTCCTGGTATCAAGCCACTCTGTTCTCATGTAACACCCTAATCTGATTACCTTTAAATGCAACCTCCAGTTTCATCCAAAGAAGCCAAACTGCACAAGAGTTGTTCGTGTCCTGGGTTAAGAGTGGAATTTTGGAAGCATTAGATTATGCACTGTGTTGCTATCAAGAAGGTAGAAATTTCATATCATGAAATGGAAGGAACAGCAAAATTGTAGTTAATTAACCTTATTCACTTGGTATTTCTTTATATACATGAGTTTTTTAAAATATTTTGGTCTTTTGGGTTTTAATTGCCTTATATGGAAACATATAATCATTTCTGTGGATGTTAAGATGTCAAAATAACCACATATGTTTCCTCAATATCCTGTTTCTTGACTTATTGTCAGCATGTACCTCTTAAAGATGTGGAAACTGATTTAGAAAATTCAGCATATGAAGGGATCGAATGTGAATTTCCAGAGTAAAGTATTTATTCCATATTTATACCCATGTATTCAGTCCAGTGCCTGCGTGCGTGCTAAGTCACTTCAGTTGTCTCCAACTCTTTGTGACCCCATGGACTGTTTGTAGCCCACCAGGCTCCTCTCTCTATGGGATTCCGTAGGCAAGAATGCTGGCGTGGGTTGCCATGCCCTCCTCCAGAGATCTTCCTGACCCAGGGATCGAACCTGCGTCTCTTATGTCTCCTGCTTTGGCAGCAGTTTCTTCACCACTAGAGCCCACCCTGGAAGCCCATTCGATCCAGTAGGCAAACCTAACTTAGAGGGAGAGTAGGAAGCTAACAGAGGCATAAATATTTATTGCTGTAGAGAAGAAACTGATCCCATTTGATGTAGGAAAAACATATCCAAAGATACAGTTGCAACCAACGCCAATCCAGTTAATATTGTTAAAGATGGCTTCATGATGACTCCGTTCAACAAACTGCTTTTCTTTCATATCTGTTGTACTGTTTAAAATCATGTTGGTGATGCAGATTTGAAAAAAAAGTTCGCATCCTATCAGGAACAATGGACATGCACACAAATTCTAGATATGATGCCAATAGTATTGTGAAAGATGCAAAGAGTGCTTTGAGTTTTATGATGTCTTACCTTTCAGATGTACAAAGTATTTCTGAAGGAAGACACGAGACATGGTAACAGTCGTCTCTGGGGAGGACCAACAGAGTGCTGAGAAGGAGGGGTGATAGGGAGACTTACCTTTCACTGTTTGCATTTTTCTATTCTTTTCACAAAAAACATCAAAATAAATGGTCACAGGACCACAGAGTAAAAGCAGTTACATTCTAGCAAGAGATGTGGAAGGCCTCTTGATGGAGCAGGGACATGAGCTTGTCCTCTCGGTCGCATGTCACATTTAAGAACATGGTTTATCTTTTGAGTGCTAGTTTTTTCCAGATATATGTCCAGCAGTGGGATTGCTGGATGATATGGAAATTCTATGTGGTTGTCAAGGGGGAGGGAAAGGGGGGGAGGGACAGACTGGGGGTGTGGGGTTGCAGATATTATACATAGAAGGGGAAAACAACAAGTTCCACTATAGCACAGGAGACTATATCCTGTGATCAGCCATAATGGAAAAGAGTAGTGAAGACAATGTGTGTGTGTGTGTGCGTGTATGTGTGTGTGTGTGTGTGTGTGTAACTGAGTCACTATGCTATACATTAGAAATTAATGCAACATTGTAAATCACATATACTTCAATTTTTCTTTTTATTCAAAGGACGTATTTTGTAATCCTGGAGCATCCTAGAACTGCGCTCAGTCATGGGGGCTTCTGAGTATCAAATTCACACGTGTCTGGGGTGTCTGGTAGCTCAGTTGTATAAACTGTTAAATGTTCTGAATTCCATAACTTCAATGTTTATACAGCAACATAAAACTGAAATAAGTACTCCCAAATTTAGCTTGATTTTTCTCTAATGAAGAACAAACATTTGTAAATGTAAATGTGGACCATGGTGTCTCTGAGCAGTTTGAGTGTAGGTGGCAGAAATTGTCAGTCATGTCATCTGCTTAAATCTACCCAAATGATCACTTTAAACAAATCAGTTCCATGTCACTTGTATCTAAGGCTTTGAAGGTTACAGTGAAGAGGTTTCTGGGTTGCAATGGAAAAGGAAACCACCTGGTACTTTTTTTACTGTAGGTCAGCTTAGGAGAATAAAAATGCTCATTCTTCTTTCAGAGCTATCTGGCATAACTCTATAATGTGTTATTACTACTGGCCTATTGCTTTTTTAACAGTCCAATATGAAATCCCATCACTTTCAAATATGAGCATAAGAGGTGGGAAATAATTCCTTTCCCAGTCAAAATCTCGTCTTTTCCTGTGCCCTTTTCACTGAGGTCTGCTGTGTAAATGCCTTTTGGATTGTTTGATTTGAATAAAATGTATTCTTGGGAGAGATGTGGGAGGAAAATGTTTTCTACAGCCTTGGTTTGCCAGCTGTTTTTATGGCATTTGATATTAAGTGATACAGAAACCAGATCTTACTACGCTAGGAAAGGAATGTAATGCGAAAGATAGTTGGTATTACAATAAAGATGACCAGTGCCTTATTAATCTTGTGCTGTAGGGTTGCCCCGAGGATTCATGGTTCTGACTCCAGCAAAATTGCCCGTGGACGTGAAAACAAAGCAGCACTATTTATTTCAGTGTGCATATAGGATTGTGTGTGATTTTTTGGAGTTAAAAAAAAAATCCTACCCTGGGGTTATTGATACATTCGTGTTATTTTTATTGTCAGTGAAATAAGATTTCACTACTGACTGCCAAATTCCCTGGAGATGGCTCTTCTGCAGGTAAAATAATGTCCTCTTAGTGACCTAGACTTCCATTCTCTGGGCTTCTGGAGCCCACTTGCTTTAAAAGACAGAAAACCAAATAACCCTTTACGTTCCCTAAAATTATGACTTTTTTCAGAAGCCAGCTCAGAGTTCTACGGATAGATTTTGCTTAAGTAAACCTCTCAGTCCCTTTGACATTTGGAACTTTTTCACGTGAAACCTCTCCAGAGTAACTAGTCAACATTCCCAAGAAAAGCTTCTCAACCTTGACATGAGTATCATGTTGGATCATATCATTTTTTTGGTGGGAACTGTCCTGTGTTTAGCAGCATCCCAGACCTCTATCAACTCGATGCCAGGAGCAGCCCCCTGACCCAGTTGTGACAACCAAAAACATCTCTAGGTCCTGGGAAGAAAGCTCCTGTCTCTGTTTAAGACAGTGTAGAAAAGAAACACTTGCCACACCTGTGAATTTACTGTGTGCATTTTGTCAAATAAATATCTTAGCAAACTCTTTCCAGAAAAAATGGTTAGTTAAAAACTCATTCCAAGTTTTCTGTAATAGCATTTGCAAGGCATGATGCACCTATGCGTGTGTGCTCAGCCATGTCCGACTCTTTGTGACACCATGGACTGTAGTGACATGTGACACCTCCGGACTCCTCTCTGCATGGGATTTTTCCAGGGAAGAATATTGTAGTGGGTTGCCATTTTTTTCCTCCAGGGGATATTCCCAACCTAGGGATCGAAACTACATCTTGGGTATCTCCTGCGTTTGCAGGCAGATTCTTTATGACTGAGCCAACTGGGAAGCCCATAATGCATATATTAATATAACCAGATATAAAAATATAGTCACATGTTTCAAATGACCTTAGCTTTCTTATTATAGCCACAAAATTAAAGTGCTGTCAATTTCACCTTTCCTGTTCCCCCAAAATAGGATGCCTATGCTTGAAGTTTTTATTTGGATGTTCTTTTTCTTTCTTCTCCTTTTAAAATGTGGAGGCTGTGTGAACCATGAAGGATACATGGCAGGGATTGAGAACAAGTGATGAGACTGGGAAACTCATTCTGCAGCTCTCTCTTTGGAGGCCGGCTCGGTGCATTTTCTTTAGACATGGTGACTCTAAGCCTCAGATGCAATAACAGCCTCTCTTGTCATGGTTTAAGCAAAGCTTTCCTGTAAAGTCATCTGGTTTATGTTTGGACTTGGGGAGAGCTTATTTCAGAATACCGGAATTAGGGGATCAAGATAGTGTACTGAGTCTGATCTTTCCAGTCCATTTTCTGTTCTAAATGACTCTCTGATTTGAGTGGCAGACAGCATTGGAACTTGCTGGGGAGTATGAAATATCATTCTTGTTCGATGGATAGGATTAGAGCAAATAGAACAAAAACGCATGAAAATTTCCCCTAAGGGTTCTCTATGTTGGTATCCATTTACTTGGCTGTTTTTCTGCTTCTGCTCTCTTTTTTTTTTTTCCTGTAAAGTTCCCTGTAAATGCTGTCTGTCCATCCAGTCCTTTTTGCTTTCATTTTTAATATGCCACTTGGTACATTTTGCAAAATAAACCAGCCACTCTAAAATGTGAAGCATGATTTATGCTGTTGGTATGCAAGGCTGAGACTAGGTTTCTAAGAGAAATTAAACCTACATGGAGAAAAGGGCTGTTAGTGGAGTGGTCATGAGTGCCTGTTAGGTCATTATGAACCCCACATAAATCTTTCTGTTCACTGCTTCATAAGTAAGATCTAAGATAAAACCTGAAGGGTGTGTGTGTGTGTGTGTGTGTGTGTGTGTGTGTGTGTGTTTTCTAGATGTAAACCATGATTTTTGTAGAAAAGGTCTGTTTTCTCTGATTATCAATTTCTCTATATGCCTAGAAAATGGGCATTAGTTTAAGCTTTCACTGAGATGTACAGAGGTACAGATAGGTGATTTGTGATGTAAGCCAGCTTTCTCAGTTCTCGCTTCTCAGCTTCCTATCTGAACAGATGGCATCTTCTGTGTCTCCACACATTTGACATTGGCCATCCTTTACAATGATCACTGCTTATCTCCCTAAGCTGTTTTGCACTCATTTATTCATTCAGTCAGCCATCAGGTATTAAGCATAGATCGGAGAAGGCAATGGCACCCCACTCCAGTACTCTTGCCTGGAAAATCCCATGGACAGAAGAGCATGGTGGGCTGCAGTCCATGGGGTCGCTAAGGGTCAGACACGACTGAGCAACTTCACTTTCACTTTTCACTTTCATGCATTGGAGAAGGAAATGGCAACCCACTCCAGTGTTCTTGCCTGGAGAATGCCAGGGATGGGGGAGCCTGGTGGGCTGCCGTCTATGGGGTCTCACAGAGTCAGACATGACTGAAGTGACTTAGCAGCATACCTTGGAGATACTGTGAGTTCAGGTCCAGACCACTGCAACAAAGCAAATATCTCAATAAAATGAGTCACACAATTTTAAAAGTGCATATAAAAGTTATGTTTAGACTAGGCTGTAGAATGTTAGTTTGCAAAACATTATGTCTACAAAAATTATGTATATACCTCAATTAAAAATATCTTATTGTTCAAAACACTAATCATCATCTCACAATGCACAGTTACCACAAACCTTCAATTTGTAAAAATCACAGTATCTTTGCGGAGAAGGCAATGGCACCCCACTCCAGTACTCTTGCCTGGAAAATCCCGTGGACGGAGGAGCCTGGTAGGCTGCAGTCCATGGGGTCGCTAAGAGTCGGGCACGACTGAGTGACTTCACTTTAACTTTTCACTTTCGTGCATTGGAGAAGGAAATGGCAACCCACTCCAGTGTTCTTGCCTGGAGAATCCCAGGGACGGCAGAGCCTGGTGGGCTGCTGTCTATGGGGTCGCACAGAGTCGGACACGATTGAAGTGACTTAGCAGTAGCACAGTATCTTTGAAGTACACTAAAGCAAAGCATAATAAAATGAGGTATGCCTATATTTATTATGCCCCAGGCTCTGTCCTAGGCAACAAAGTCCAGGTGTCCTCAACTCTCTTGAAGCCAACATTCTAGAGGGAGAAATAACCAATAAATGCATTGCATTAGTCAGCACAACTGCTGTTAAAAAAAAAAAAAAAGCCATTGATCATGTGGGTTTAAACAACTGAAATAAATTTCCTCACAGTTATGGAGGCTAGAAGTCCATGATCAAGATCTGGCTGATTAAGTCTCGGGTGAGGACGGTTTTCCTGGCTTTTCCAAGGCTGTCTTCTCACTGTGTCCTCACACGGCCTTTCCCCCATGTGCGTGTATGGAGAGAGAGAGAATTCTCCAGAGCATCTCTTCTTTTAAGGACACTAACCCTGGGAGATTAGGGCCCCACCCTCATGAGCTCATTTAATGTTGCTTTCTTCCTTAGAGGTCCCATCTCCACATACAGCCACTCTGGGAGTTAGGACTTCAACATTTGAATTTTAAAGGGACACACACATTCAGCCAATAGTATATATATAAAGACATTTTTTAAAGGCTACTTCAAATAGTGATAATGCCAATGGGGGAAAACAAAAATAAAGTCAAGGAAAGGAATAGAGAAGAATTGGGGCAGAGATGGTGGTTGCTACGTTAGCTATAGACCTCTCAGAAGAAGGGAAAGTTGAGTGAAACCAATAATGAAAAAGAGGTTGTTATAGGGAGATTTGGGGAAATAAGCATTCCAGGTAGAGAGAATTATAAGCTCAGTGGCCCAAGATGAAAATGACAGGCTCATGTGACAGAAGGTCATTGTGGTTGGTTGGATCCTAGTTGGCTCAAGGAAGAGAGATGGACAGTAGCCTTACTGAGCTAGCAATAGTCAATACCAGGAATTCAGATTTTGTTCTCATTGCAGTGGAAAGCCATTGGCTGAATTTAGGCTGGTTAATGTACAAAGGAGATTCAAGTTAAGTGGTTAACGAGAGAAACTCAAATGAATGCCTTACCCATCTTTGGTACACATAGTAAATCCTTCAATACAGTTTTTTTTTTTAAGTGGAAGAATAGATGTTTTCTTGCATAGTAATTGTCTTTTTAAAAGTCAGATTTGTTAAAAGTAATTCATATATACACTCTTAATAGGGTACAGTTTTATGAGGTCTGAAAAGCACACTATGGAACAACGAAGAAACAGTTACATCATTTCCCAAAATTCCCTCGTGTGTCTCTGTGGTCAGACTCCCCCTTAACTCTAGCCTTCGGCATCTGTTATTTGGTTTTGGTCTGTATAGTTTCTCATTTTCTATACCATTATACAAATAGATATAAAATATAAAGTCTTTTGAGTCTGAGAGCTCTCATTTAGCATAATTCATTTAAGATTCACCATGTTAAATATACCAGGGTTTCTTTCATTTTAATTGTTAAGTAGCCTCCCCATATATGGATGGGCTATATGTTGTTTATCTGTTCAGTTGAAGGATATTTGGCTTGTTTCCAGTTTTTGGCAAGTATCAAAGCTGCTGTAAATAATTGCATCAAGGTTTTTGTGTGAACTCAAGTTTTCATTTATCTTTAGTTGCTATGTATCAGTGGGATTTTTCAGTTATATGCTATGTGTATTTCAGTTTTATGTGAAACTGCCAAGCTGTTTTCTAAAAGGGCAGGACCATGCTGTATTTCCACCAACAATGAAAGAGAATTCCACCTTCTCTAAATCTGTGACAGCTCGGATGGGCTTTTTTTTAATTTCATCATTCTAATAGGTACATTACATAGTCAATATTCATTTTTCCTAAACTACACAAAAGCAGATTTAGAGATGAGGTAGATGTAGGTATGGATAGTAAAGAGAATGCAATGGGTAAAGGAGTAATTTTTTCAACTACATTTTTTTTTAACCAAAAGACCCTAACCTTATAATCCTTGTTGAAACCTAGATCAATTTAAGACTCTAGTTCTATAATCCTTGCTTGGAGACTTTTATAGAATCTAAGCTTAAAGAATTTACTCTTTGAACCCTGGAAACATTGAAATCTAGCCCCCCTACACTCAGTGGGGTTCTTGTGGAATGCTTCTTTAGAAAGGTGACTCATGAGATTCTCTATTCAAAACATCAGAGAATTCCGAGGATGATGAGGCTTTTGTCTCCGAAATTCCGAACTCAGGCATGAACTATTTTTAAAAAGAAAAGAAACTAAACTAAAAGTAGTAATTCAATTGACTTTGCGATGCCAAGGGAACATTTCATGCAAAGATGGGCTCGATTAAGGACAGAAATGGTATGGACCTAAGAGAAGCAAAAGCTATTAAGGAGAGGTGGCAAGAATACACAGAAGAACTGTACAAAATAGATCTTCACAACCCAGATAATCACGATGGTGTGATCACTCACCTAAAGCCAGACATCCTGGAATATGAAGTCAAGTGGGCCTTAGGAAGCATCACTATGAACAAAGCTACCAGAGATGATGGAATTCCAGTTGAACTATTTCAAATCCTAAAAGATGATGCTGTGAAAGTGCTGCACTCATTATGCCAGCAAATTTGGAAAATTCAGCAGTGGCCACACAACTGGAAAAGGTCAGTTTTCATTCCAATCCCAAAGAAAGGCAATGCCAAAGAATGCTCAAACTACCGCACAATTGCACTCATCTCACACGCTAGTAAAGTAATGCTCAAAATTCTCCAAGCCAGGCTTCAGCAATACGTGAACCATGAACTTCCAGATGTTCAAGGTGGTTTTAGAAAAGGCAGAGGAACCAGAGATCAAATTGCTAACATTCGCTGGATCATCGAAAGAGCAAGAGCGTTCTAGAAAACCATCTATTTCTGCTTTATTGACTATGCCAAAGCCTTTAACTGTGTAGATCACAACAAACTCTGGAAAATTCTGAAAGAGATGGGAATACCAGACCACCTGACCTGCCTCACAAGAAATCTGTATGCAGGTCAGGAAGCAACAGTTAGAACTGGACATGAAACAACAGACTGGTTCCAAATAGGAAAAGGAGTATGTCAAGGCTGCATATTCTCACCCTGCTGATTTAACTTCTATGCAGAGTACATCATGAGAAACACTGGACTGGAGGAAGCACAAGCTGGAATCAAGACTGCTTGGAGAAATATCAATAACCTCAGATATGCAGATGACACCACCCTTATGCCAGAAAGTGAAGAGAAACTAAAAAACCTCTTGATGAAAGTGAAAGAGGAGAGTGAAAAAATTGGCTTAAAGCTCAACATTCAGAAAACTAAGATCATGGCATCCAGTCCCATCACTTCATAGCAAATAGATGGGGAAACAGTGGAAACAGTGGCTGACTTATTTTTCTGGGCTCCAAAATCACTGCAGATGGTGACTGAAGCTGTGAAATTAAAAGATGTTTACTCCTTGGCAGGAAAGTTATGACCAACCTAGATAGCATATTCAAAAGCAGAGACATTACTTTTTTCCAGTGGTCATGTATGGATGTGAGAGTTGGACTGTAAAGAAAGCTGAGCACTGAAGAGTTGATGCTTTTGAACTGTGGTGTTGGAGAAGAATCTTGAGAGTCCCTGGGACTGCAAGGAGATCCAACCAGTCCATTCTAAAGGAGATCAGTCCTGTATGTTCATTGGAAGGACTGATGTTGAAGCTGAAATTCCAATACTTTGGCCACCTGATGCAAAGAGCTGACTCATATGAAAAGACCCTGATGCTGGGAAAGATTGAGGGAAGGAGGAGAAGGGGATGACAGAGGATGAGATGGTTGGATGGCATCACTGACTCATTGGACATGAGTTTGGGTAAACTCCAGGAGTTGGTGATGGACAGGGAGGCCTGGCATGCTGCAGTCCATGGGATTGCAAAGAGTCAGACATGACTGAGCGACTGAACTGAACTGAACTGAAGGGTATGGCAAAATGAAAACAATGATTCCATGATCCCTAATAGGCATTTTTCCAATCTATCCTCATAACAGGGAAATAGTCCATCACAGGCATCCTGGTTTTGTGTGCATGTTCAGTGGTTAGTCACTCTAGACTTTCCCTTACCAGTGAGATATGAAGAAGGAAACATGATTTAAAATTCTGAGGAATCTGAGCATTGGGTAACTTAAGGGCTCCAGGGTATAGTCTGAGTGGAGATGGAGTGTCAGTGTTTTCAATACCCTTTGAAAGTAGTGAAAATGTTAGTCGCTCAGTGGTGTCCAACTTTTTGTGAACTCATGGACTGCAGCCCACCAGGCTCCTTTCTCCATGAAAGTCTCCAGGCAAGAATCCTGGAGTGGGTAACCATTCCCTTCTCCAGGGGATCTTCCTGACCCAAGGACCGAACTCAGGTCTCCTGCATTGCAGGCAGACTACAGTCTAAGCCACCACGGAAATCCTAGATCTCTGTTAAATCTATCCTTTAATAGATATCCAGAAGAATCATCCCTCCTCTGATTTGTGGAGCTCTGCTCTTGCCCAGGGGCTTCCCAGGTGGCACAATGGTAAAGAACCTGCCTGCCAATGCAGGAGACATGGGTTTGATCCCTGGGTAGGGAAGATCCCCTGGAGGAGGAAATGGCAACCCACTCCAGTATTCTTGCCCGGAAAATTACATGAACAGAGGAGGCTGTCCATGGACTGGGCTACAGTCCATAGCATTGTAAAGAGGAGGACAGGACTGAACAACTGAGCATGCACCCACACATCATCTTGCTCAGTGTTTTTCTATATTTGTTCACGGAGGACCCTGGAGGACCAGAAAACTCAGTGCTTTTTAGAGTCTACAGGAGAATATCATACAGGTCCAGAACCTCTATCAGCGCCTTGATTAAATTCAGAAAAGATTCCTATCTTCACCTTGACCCAAATTGTCCACAAATTGTCCTTTTCTTTTCATGGAGAAAGTACTTAGGTTAGTTTTTGCCTAAGGGCCCGGACTCATGCCTAGCATAAATTATCCAGAACTGTCTAGAAGCTGATCCTCTTTCTTGAATGAAGAAATAAATGCAATTATGTCTGTGTAACACCAGTCACTTTCATAAAGCTTGGTGCTACCAATTCACCTTCCTTTCAAGGAGCTTTATAATAGTGTTGCCTTAAAAACAAACAAATGAAAACAAGACCCACAGCTCTTCTCCCCTGTTGATTAAACATACTATGACACTCACCTGGCCTAAGAGATTTCTGCGTGGCCAGTTTTATTAGCGGACTCAAAAGTTGTCATTTTGTTTAGAACAGTTTATTTCTTAGTGGAATCAAAGACCATCAGTCTCTTGTCCGCTCCTGTTAACAGTGAATGGGTGATACGAGGGTGGAAGTCAATCTCCTTCAGACACGCGTGGTAGCATTTGGTCAGCAGCCAGGCATGCGTTAGCGTCACAAATCTATGAATCTTCTTTTTTTTTTTTCTGTTCGCAGATTTTATTCTTCACCGTACAGTATTGCAACCAACCGCATGATTCCACAGACATCCATCACGCCATTCATTGCTGCTTCCCCTGTCTCCACATACCAGGTATGTCCGATTTACCTGCACGTCCCAAAAGACCTTTCTTGCCAAGAATAGCCTATCTTAAGTCAAAAAGGACACAGCAGAATTGTTAAGTTGGCTTCCCTTTAGTCACATCTAAATGTCATAATATTCAAACTGTCCACTGAGCCTACCCTTTCAAGAGCTTGTTTGCATCTGTTTCGCTGAATTATAAAAATCCACTGAGCCTCCATTCTGCCTGCTGAGTTTTCATGATTTTGCGACTTTTCAGCCAACCTTAGTTCAGCGTTCTTACCACTGAGAGGTTACTGCGTGTGTTTCCTGTTATTTTGGTTGTCACCGTTCCCTAGTGTATCTTTTCTGAGAACACATTTCTGGCAACTCCTTGCACTCCCTTTGGGATACTGGATCATTGTCATTTGTCACAGTTGTTCTGTGTATCCATGGAAAGCTACATGGATGGACGCTAAATCACTGGCTCCAAGAAAAAGGGAAAATTATCAAAGGGGTAAACGTAATTCCTACTTCCTCCTCTGACTTCATTCTCACTTCCAAAGAGGCCAGAAGAGGCCTCAGGAGTTCCACATGTTGAAACACAAGAAAATCTGAGACTCATTGTGTCCTAAACCAGACGTTGTCGCCAGTTAATGTTAATTGTGCAGGTGGAGAGAAATAGCCATCCTTCCCCTCAAACAGGGCTCCTTATCTTATTCCTTTGAGTTATCACAAATATTTCTCCCTCCTTCTCTTTACCTCATGTAGTTCTTTAGACAGTTCTTCTAATTCTAATTAGAAACGAAATTGCCTATGAATGCTATCTAGCTAGTGGAGTGGCATTGTTTACAGCTTTGGAGATAGAGACTGAGAGTGTGTGCACGTGTGTTTCCTTATATCATGCTTATGGTGGGGGTGGGCGTGGGGGTTTGGGGTGGGGATTGTGATGTTGCTGATTGCTACGAATTCAGTGAAGTTTCACCTTCTTCATCCACTACCTATCTATGTCACGTCAGGAGATCCCCACTGTCAGAGCATCACGCTTGAGACGATGCCCATTTTTCCTTCACAGATCCCCCTCACTCCGAAGCAGATCATTTTCATTCTGTGTCTGCACTTAGGTTTTCTTGATACATGTCAGTGGGTGAGTGGAATAGACTTTTGTGTGAATTGCATTAGAGGGTCTCTGAATGGCTGATTTCTTAAATGCCTTTCCCTGGGACCCATGAGGCTAAATGCAGATGCTGTTCAGTTTTTGTTCTTCCTACAGGCCTGCCTGGTTGTAATGTGTGATTTTTGTTTTTTTTACCCATTTTTTTTTCAAATCTTGGCTTCTGTTTCAGCCAAGACCACCCACTGAGCTCCATTGTAGGGCACTTTGGTGTCATGAATAAAATCTCCACAGAGCTGTCATTTCACTTGGGAGGGCCCATAAGTGGAATTTAACTCCAGCTCTCTTTTCTCAAAAAGGAATTAGAGCAATTTCCTATGTTGTTGAGTCTTGCTTTTCACCACTTTTTTTTTTTTAATCTAAAGTTCATTGGCAGTCTCATTGATGTGAGTCTATTGAAACCAAAATCTTCAGGGCTATCTATGTCACAATCAGCTCTTAGAAGCTGACTTTCTCATTTGGCTGATGGGGAACATTCAGAACATTTTCCTGGTTCATACACTCATTTTTAGTAACCATACCAGTTACTACAAGAGAGAAAAATCGCAGACTTACTTAACTTGGATTTAACGCAAAGCATTCCCCCAAATTTCTGGTTGATCTCTAATTCATTCCTCAACTTTCACCACTTGGATTTATTTCCAAGATGGGATCACTTGAGAATTTGAGGTTAGAACCAATGACAGAAAAAAAGGAAGTCTTAGCAATCATGCTAAGTAATGCTTCCTTCTTTATTCACCTGGGTCTTCCAGCGTGTTGACCTCCGAACAGTAGATCCCTGAAGCCTCCTAAGACTTTCATCTCCAATCCCAGCCTCCAAATGTGCCCATGGTGTAGCCTGGCCCATGTGGGCATTACCACCAGCTCCAGGGAAGTAGGAATTTGCTTTCATTTTACCATGTTTCAGGGACCAAATGAATCGGGTCCAAGAGTTTCCTTTCTATCCTTAGTTCATTGAGCACTGATTTGCTGTAAGTCAGATGGACTCCACTTTCTTATGACCTAGTGTGACTCCACTGAACACAAGAACCGAGTTCTCTCTGTGATTGCTTTGTGCTAATAAATGCTGTTTGATGCATAGGTCCAGAGCACTTCATGGATGCCTCATCCGCCATACGTTATGCAACCAACAGTAAGTGTTCTCAGTCACCTGAGGCTCGATGTTTCTATTATCTGAGTGCAAGCTTTTGTAACCTGTAGAAGCTCTGGGGTAAAGCTTTTGTTCTGTTCCATGCCTTTTTCTGGCAGCCTTATTTTCCAGATACAAAGCTGTTCCTGAAATTCTACAAAAGCGTGTACAACAGACAGAGATAGTGACAGTGATGGAGAGAAAGAGAGTTGAGAGAAGAAGAGGGAGGGAGGGAGAGAATCCACTTGATTGGAGGAAATAGCAATCAACCTCTCACGCTGATGTCTGCCATTTGTCATGAAGAGGGAAGGTCTACAGGTAGTACTGTGTGCTCTGGACGGTTCAATCCATTATAGGAGGAAAGCCTTTCTGTTGTCCTTCTCTTTCTGTTATGCTTTCTTTTCTTCAGATGCTTTGCGAATCATGGCTCAGTGTTGACTCAAAGCATCATATTTGAAATAGGAAGGTATTCATCGACTAATAGGTATGGCTAGATAATAGATAGTAAGGTTGGTAGATGACTTTTATGTTAACCAAAAGGGTCATTCTCTTCTTTAGTGGAAAGTTTCTTCCCCAAATAGTCAAACTATGTTCTACTAACTAGCTTTTCCCATTTTGTGGTACAATATGACATTCATCCCCAAGGAAAAATATTATATATTCCATTAGAATACAGGCTGAAGGCTAGTGATTCTATGTATCTTTGTCAAGTTCTTGCATGTTTTCTAGCTCTTGGAAAGAAGAGGACAGGAAGATTTCTAGAACGATACACTCATGAGAGTTTGGAGAAGGGGAAAGGTCCCCAGTGGGAAGTTGTGTGACAGGGTCTCTGGCGTCCTCTCCTGGGTCTGTTCAAATCTGTAACTTCGTTTCCTCTTCTGTCACTATACTTAACATGGCTTTGGGGAGGATCAAAGCCGAGAGACTATATGAAAACAATGTTTAAAGTATGGCATGTTACACCTTATTATGGTCATTAATCCTTATTAGTGAATGTATCAGTCGTACAAAGAAGAAGCAATGCTACATTTTAACTCTTTTCAAAACTAAATATAAATAAATCATGCATATCAAAAACAGGGAGTTACATACACAGGCATCCATTTCCTGGACTCAAAGGATGGCAGCACCTGGCTTTCATAATTGAGCTTTGTCCAGTTTTTTTTTTTTTCTTTTAAGGAGCATTCCACGTTGCTCCTAGTGTTTTGATAGTTTGCTTTGTATTTGGAAAATAAAGTATATGTAGCTTCTGACACGGAGAAGGCAATGGCACCCCACTCCAGTACTCTTGCCTGGAAAATCCTATGGATGGAGGAACCTGGTCGGCTGCAGTCCATGGGGTCGCTAAGAGTCGGACATGACTGAGAGACCTCACTTTCACTTTTCCTTTCATGCATGGGAGAAGGAAATGGCAACCCACTCCAGTGTTCTTGCCTGGAGAGTCCCAGGGACGGGGGAGCCTGGTGGGCTGCCGTCTATGGTGTCGCACAGAGTCGGACACGACTGAAGCAACGCAGCAGCAGCTTCTGACAACAGAACTTTAGACCCTATTTTGCAAGTGTCCCTGTTTACTCTTATTTGCCTGCCTTGGGGGCTTTGTGAGTTCATCTGGTCTGTGTTGTGGAAATCAGACCGAACAGGCAAGGAATCTAGGCTGTTCTTTTCTGTCCAAGTCATCAGGTAGAATCCAGTAGAAGCTGCCAGACCAACATATAGCACAGACTGAGCCAACACAGGAAGAGGGAAGAAGCCTTGCCAAGTTCTAAAGAGACTTTCTAGAAGGAAGCAACTACCTTCTAAGGAAATAATGTGTGCATGTTTAGGGAGTGCAGGGGCTAGCTTGGTCTTCATGCTGAGGTCAAGCATCATCTCATTGAGACCTCAAGGAATGCACATCTGGCAAAATCTGAATTTTTTTTCAGATACCAAAGGTGTATGATTCTACAATACTTGCAAAGCTGTGAGGAGAATGGAAGATATGTGTGTTTTATTTCAACTGTCATTCAGGACCCTAGCAAAGTGTTTCATGAGCACCTCCTCCTCCCTTCCCCAGCTTCCAGCCTCACCCATTTTGGGGATGTATTATTTCTAATATCCTTCTCCCTAGCAATAGGTATGTGTGTGTGTGTGTGTGTGCCTTTGTCCCTATGAGATCTTCTTGCCATGGCTGCTGCTCCCTAATACCCCTTCACCTGATTACACTCTGCATGCTGTTTGAGCTTAGGTCACCCAGTCTAAGACCGCAGTCCCCAACCTTTTGGCACCAAGGACTGGTTTTGTGGAAGATAATCTTTCCACAAACCAGTGGGGCAGGGGATGGTTTCAGGATGATTCAAGGGCATTGCATTTATTGTGAAATTTATTTCTATTATTATTACATCAATTCCATCTCAGATCATCAGGAATTATGATCCTGGAGGTTTGGGACCCCTGGTTTAAGATGTAGCACTTGTGCCTGGGACAGATTTCCTGGGAACAGGAGTGGCCGGGCCACCCACCACTTTGTTGTTTTTAACTTGGAAACACTGGCTACACAGCATTTCAGAAACACATTACTTGTACCATCGGTTGTTTCCTTATGACAGTTTTGTTGGTTGTTTTATTGTATGAAGAACCTTGATGCAACTGCTCTTGGTTTTATTATCAGAGTGGGGTTGTCTAAAGTAATTGCTCTGTAATATTAAAACATAAAAATACGTAGGTGATGATCTAGGGCAAAGAAATAAAATCACCTGGATGTGAAGAGAAGGAATGAGTGACTTGGTGATTAATAGTATAGATTCTTGGTTAGGCTCTTTTATGAGGAAATCCTTTCTGATCTAGGACTTTGGGCAGTTAAACTTCCTGAGCCACAGTTTTCTCGTCTGTAATATGGACACAATCACGACCAAATTATTATGCTTTCAGTTGATTAAATTAAGTAATGCTTTAAAGCTCTTAAAATAGCACCCAAGAAATATCAAACACTCAATAAATTACTGTTATCATGACTGAGTTATATGAGTGCTGCTGCTGCTACTAAGTCGCTTTAGTCGTGTCCAACTCTGTGCGACCCCACAGATGACAGCCCACCAGGCTTCCCGTCCCTGGGATTCTCCAGGCAAGAACACTGGAGTGGGTTGCCATTTCCTTCTCCAATTCATGAAAGAGAAGTCGCTCAGTCATGTCCAACTCTTAGTGACCCCATGGACTGCAGCATACCAGGCTCCTCCGTCCATTGGATTTTCTAGGCAAAAGTACTGGAGTGGGGTGCCATTGCCTTCTCCGAGTTATATGAGTAGATGACTGCAAATTCTGCTTTAGATTAGGCCAATTATGTAAACTGAGTGTTGGTACAGGAAGAACTGGAGAAAAAGCAATCATCAGCCATGTCTACCACATTTATCCTGCTCACTTTGCACACTTCACTTATGAGTTTGGTGGAGGTAGCCTCTGTGGCTCTAAATAAGATGAATCTCTTAGATTGGTGCTTCTCTGATTTACTTGCTGAATCTTTCAACACCTATAATAAAAATAAATACAAGTAATGAAAATAAGGATTAAAGGCCTACTGGGTTACCTCTTGTGTGGCAGTCACTGGGACCTACTTTACAAATAAATTCAAGGTGTGAGTAGCTACACATCTCCTGTAGGTTGCCCGTAATAATGATTGGTTTACAACTTCTCTCCTTTCTCATGTCTTCTCCTCCACGATTTTGAGAAACTCTCACAGATAAGGTCTCTGTACATAGGGTAGAGACATGCTTCCCCCATTGTGAGGAAGCTCACAGACCCCTACACAGTAGCCAGAGTCCTGCAGGTTCTTTGTAGGCTTGACTCGCCGGCCCCAAGGTCTCAGCCAGGCTTGTATCTGAAGCCAGTGCTTCGGTCAAGTCTTAACACAGAGCACGGTGCCTCCGGTCTTTTCCTACCTGGGAAGGGTAATGATCTATAAGGGAGACGTGAATTGATGGAAAGAAGGGATGAGAGACCAACAGAAATCCTGAGTGTAAAGCTACAGCTGGCTTAGGCTTTCTTCTTCAGAGACTGACATTTCTGAGTTGTGTGCAGTGTACCCTTTTCGTGACTTTAGAAGAAAGACTGAGAAACTTTTCACTTTTAAGGAAAAGGGACTAAAAGTTTCCTCGCCTGGATCCTCTCTCGTACTGGTGTTTCTGCAAGGAAACCGTTCTCTGTCTGTTGTTGGACTCTGGGACTTGATCAGGTCAAATCCTGCTGATGACAGTGAGAGCATTTTTATTTGCACTTTATTTTTTGTTCACTGAAAGAGAACGCTGCGAGACGAAATCAGGAACGCACTCTTTGCTGACATTGCCGATGCCATCAGGCACGTGCTGCTGATTGCCACTGCAAGGTTTCTTTCCTAAACTCTGAAATTTCACCATGACGCTGGCAGGATTTTAATAGGTGATGGATTGAACTAGATATCTGCTTTGCTTGGCAGCTTGTCACACTGGAATCTTCTATGAATGCACAGTTGAAATCCCCATGTTGGGATACATCGGGTATTTTGTTAAATCTGTGCTGACAGGGAGAAAAGATGATAGCTCCCAAGAAGAAGCAGAGTTCAGTTCTCTTAAATTCTATTTAGGCTTGTGTGAATCATAAATCTTCTATTCTTCGTGTGTTTAGCATTATTTATTCTCAAGGATAAAGTTCAGTTTTCATTTTTACCTAATTACAAACAGGATATCTAACTACTGGGTTTCCCTGATCACTCAGACAGTAAAGAATCCACCTTGCAGTGCAGGAGACCCAGGTTCAATCCCTGGATTGGGAAGATCTCCTGGAGAAGCAAAGGATACCCACTCCAGTATTCTTGCCTGGAGAATCCCATGGACAGAGGAAGCTGGAGGGCTACAGTCCATGGGGTCGCAAAGAGTCATACAGGACTGAATGACTATACTAATACTATACTATCTAACTACAGGATCTAAGAAATGCAAGATGCTTTTATGGAACCACTGCATGATTTGTTGCTATACGTGGCTAAATTATAACACTTCTAATGAATAAACCTTATATTTACAGCTAACATGTCAATATAAACTTTCCCTCTAGAACAACAACAAAAAGTTCAAGAAAGCTCCAAGAATATTTCATTGGTAATTGGTGATTAGGTACGGCTTAATTTTAAGGGCTGTGTCCTCCAAACTTGCAGACACATTTCCCCTAAAAGCGCATCATCAAGTTTGGAAAGGACGTTGAAATCATTAGAATTCTGTTCAGAATGGAGTGTTTTCAGATAGTATCTTTTTATTCCAGCTGCTGAGCTGAGCAAAAATTCTAACCTTCTGAGTTTCATTGTCAAAGTACCAGACAAAGACAAAATGTGTTTGCTATGTAGGGACTTTGCCTAGTAGATCTACTGGCCAAATCTTTTTAAAGTAACTAGCAAACACAAGTCAGTAACTTTAGCCCATGTACACTATTTCTACCAGAAGAAAATTCAAGAATGTTTGAAAATAAATTTAGAAGGAACATCTTCATATGGGTGTCAGCTCCCTGTAAATAGATTTCTGGGGTAAAGTAGAAACAGACACTTGCACACAAAGTCTCTTTGATACTCTAACTACTGTAGCACGCCGGGCTGGTCTTGCCGTTGTTGAATATAACTTCACAATTCTATGGCAACTTAAAAAAAATAATCTAAAATGAACTTAGGGGCAATAAACATTCAAACAATGAAATTCAAAGCTCATGGTTCAAAAGTGCCTGCATAGCACTAAGGAGAACAGTATGGAGGTTCCTTAAAAGACTAAAAGTAGAGTCTCCATGTAGTAGCATTAGTCACTCAGTCATGTCGGACTCTGTGCGACACCACGGACTTGGCCTGCCAGGCTCCTCTGTCTATGGGATTCTCAAGGCAAGAATGCTGGAGTGAGTTGCCATTCCCTTCTCCAGGAGATCTTCCCAACTCAGGGATAGAACCCGGGTCTCCTGCATTGAAGGCAGATTCTTTACCTTCTGAGCTACAGGGAAGATCCAAGTAAAAGCCACTCAGTCATGTCTGACTCGTTGCAACCCCATGGACTATACAGACCATGAAATTCTCCAGGCCAGAACACCGGAGTGGGTTCCATTCTCCAGGGGATCTTCCCAACCTGGGGATCGAACCCAGGTCTCCTGCATTGCAGGTGGATTCTTTACCAGTTGAGCTATCAGGGAAGCCCCAAAGTCTCCATATGACCCAGCAATCTCACTCCTGGGCGTATATCTGGAGAAAACCATAAGTTGAAAGGATACATGCACCCCAATATTCATTGCAGCACTATTTACAATGCCAGGACATGGAAGCAACCTAAATGCCCACCAACAGAGGAATGGATAAAGATGTGGTATGTATATGTAATGGAATATTACTCAGCCATTGTATATATGTATATGTAATACAAATATACAATGGAATATTTTCAATATTGAAAAAAGAAATAATGCCATTTGCAGCAACATGGGTAGATCTAGAGACTCGCACTGAGTGAAGTAAGTTAGAAAGGGAAAAGTAAATACCGTATAATATCTCTTATATGTGGAATCTAGAAAAATGGTACAGATGAACTTTTTGGCAAAGCACAAATAGAGTCACAGGTGTAGAGAACAAGCTTATAGTTACCACAGTGTGGGGGGAGGGGGATGAATTAGAAGACTGGGATTGACATATATACACTATTGATACTATGTATAAATAGATAACTAATGAGAACCTACTGTATAATCCCTGATAGTTCAGTTGATAAAAAATCCACCTGCAATGCAGGGGACCCCAGTTTGATTCCTGGGTCAGGAAGATCCGCCGGAGAAGGGATAGGCTACACACTCCAGTGTTCTTGGGCTTCCCTTGTGGCTCAGCTGGTAAAGAATCTGCCTGCAATGCGGGAGACATGGTTTCGATCCCTGGGTTGGGAAGATCCAAGCCCACTGGAGTGGGCTACCCACTCCAGTATTCTGGCCTGGAGAAGTCCATGGACTGTATAATCCAAGGGGTCGCAAAGAGTCGGACACAACTGAGAAACTTTCACTTTCAGCACTGGGAACTCTACTCAGTGCTCTGTGGTGACTTGACTGGGGAGGAAATACAATAAAGAAGGGATATATTATATGTATGGGCTTCCCAAGTGGCAGTAGAGAACCTGCCTCCTAATGCGGGAGACATAAGAGATATGGGCTCAATCCCTGGGTCTGGAAATTCCCCTGGTGGAGGGCATGGCAGCCTACTCCAGTGTTCTTGCCTGGAGAATCTCATGGGCAAAGGAGCTATGGTCCATAAGTTCACAGAGTTGGACACAACTGAAGCAACTTAGCACACATATGCACACATGTATACATACAGCTGATTCACTTTGCTGTACAGCAGAAACTAACAACATTGTAAGGCAACTATACTCCAATAAAAAATTTTTTTAATAAAAATAAAACACAAATGTATCTACAGCATAAAACTTTCCTTGTAGGACTCTTTCACTCATCACCTCTATCCTCCAGAAAAAAACTCTTGTGAATTAGTTTGTATGTCAGCATGCATTCGGTTGTTATGTATACAGAAGTGCGTGTGTGCTAATGTGCGAGCTTTAAACATATGCAAGGTCACTCTTCAAATATCATATTGCAGTTGGCTTTATTTTTCCCAACAAGAGAACATGCTAGAGGGCATTACATATGAGTCACATAAAGATCTATGTCAACTCTTTTAACACTTTATAGCATGTCATTACATAAATGCCCCAGTTTCCTATTCATAGCCCTTTAATTTGTAGCTGGTCCTTGTTGTACACTTAAGACTGTAATATTGAGCCCTTGTGAAAAAATATCTGCGATATATTTTCTGGAACAAAAGTTATGTGTGTTTTGAAATTTGATATAGTTATTGTCAAATTGTAGTGTTTATTTCCCTGGGCCTCAATGAATACTGGGTGATCCCAACTTTCAAATATGTTGTTAATGTGATAAGCAGAGAGTGGTATCTTACCAATGTTATTTATTTCTCTGAGTCTTAGAGAAGTTGAGTTACTTTTATATGTATATTGACTAATTTTTTTTTTCTTCTGAGCTCCAAGTTTGTTTGCTCATTTCTATTTTTGAGTAATGATCTTATTTTTTTTTTCAAAGGAACTTGTTACGATCTTTAAGTTAACATTGCCAGAGATGTTCTGGATATTTTCCCAGTTTATTTGGAATTTAATTTTATGGTGTTTATCATGCATGACTTTAGTATTTAATATTATATATTTCATATTTATTTTCCCTTTAGGGCAGCGATCAGCAAACTTTTTCTATAAAGAGCCAAACGACAAGCTTTTCTGTGTTTTGAGCCCTGTGGTCGCTGTCATGCCCACTCTGTCCTGTGGCTGCAGTATAAAGGCAGCCACACAAAATGCATGGATGGATTGCCAGGGCTGAGTTCCAATAAAGCTTTATTTACAGAAAGAGGGGAGGGCCGCATTTGACTCACAGGCTATATTTTGCCAGTCTCTGCTTTAAAATACCTGGACTCTGTGCACAATACCTTATTAACTGTATGATTTAAAGCACCATTTTTTTGTTGTTATTATGTTTATAGTAACTTTTATTTTTTCTTTTTTTAGTTTATTTTGTGACATGAAATGAGACCGTGATCCAACTCTTTTTTTTTTTTTTTTTTTTGCCCAAACAGGTAACCAATTATCATAACAATTTCTACCATATGAGTCATCTATATTTTCTCTACTGATATAAAACTTTATGCCAATTGTTATAATAGGATTTTTATATCTTTGGATCTATTTCTAGATGCTATTCGGTCCTACCTGTTTCTTGACTATATTATTTTAATTACTGTCACTTTATAATAGCACCACTTGCTCAATTGTTACATTTTGTTGTTTCTCAAAAATTTTTCAGATCATTTTACATTTTCAGATTACATTAAGAGAAGTTTAATGAGTTTTTCTTTTTTTTAATTCTAAAATTTTGGTGGGGATCACCATAAATTTATATATTAAGCAATAGGAAAGTTAAGAACATCATACATTTACATTAACTTTTTATCTAAGAAAAAAATACCATATACTCAAGAATTATTTCTTTTTCACTTATATTGCTGTATAATTGGCAAATAAGGTTTTAAAATAATTAAACATCCTGGTGATTTGAAATATACATTATATATACATGGAACTTTCCTGGTGGCCCAGTGGTTAAGACTCCTTACTTCTAATGCAGGACTCATAGCTTTGATCCCTGGTCGGTAAACTAATATCCCACATGCCATGCAGTACAGCCCCTCATAATGAATTTATTATGAAATAATTCCCACCATCTAGTTAATTAATTAACTTTAAGTTTTTAATTAACTTTCATCACCTCATATATTTATCCTATTTTTCTGATGAGAACATTTAAGTTCAACTTTCTTAGCAAATTTGTTATTCAACATAGTGTTATTATCAGCCATAGTTTACATGATTTATATTAGCATCCCAGATCTTATTTATCTTATAGTTGAAAATTTGTACCCTTAACCAAACACCTGTTTTCCCCACCCCAACCACAGCACTTAGCAACCAGTGTCTATTCTGTTTCTATGTGTTTTTGAGGCTTTTGTCTTTCTCTCTCTTCCACATGTAAGTGATACTATGTAGTATTTGTCTTTCTTTGGTCTATTTCACTTAGCATAATGCTCCCAAGGTTGTTCAGATCAGTTCAGTTCAGTCACTCAATCGTGTCCAACTCTTTGTGACCCCATGGACTGCAGGACACCAGGCCTCCCTGTCCATCACCAACTCCCGGAGTTCACTCAAACTCATATCCATTGAGTCAGTGAGGCCATCCAACCATCTCATCCTCTGTCATCCCCTTCTCCTCCGGCCCCCAATCTTTCCCAGCATCAGGGTCTTTTCAAATGAGTCAGCTCTTCACATCAGGTGGCCAAAGTATTGGAGTTTCAGCTTCAACATCAGTCCTTCCAATGAACACCCAGGACTAATCTCCTTTAAGATGGACTGGTTGGATCTCCTTGCAGTCCAAGGGACTCTCAAGAGTCTTCTCCAACACCACAGTTCAAAAGCATCAGTTCTTCAGCACTAAGCTTTCTTTACAGTCCAACTCTCGCATCCGAACATGACTACTGGAAAAACCATAGCTTTGACAAGACGGACCATTGTTGGCAAAGTAATGGCTCTGCTTTTTAATATGCTGTCTAGGTTGGTCATAACTTTTCTTCTAAGGAGCAAGCGTCTTTTAATTTCATGGCTGCAATCACCATCTGCAGTGATTTGGGAGCATAAAAAAATAAAGTCTGACACTGTTTCCATTGTTTTCCCTTCTATTTCCCATAAAGTGATGGGACCAGATGCCATGATCTTAATTTTTCGAATATTGAGCTTTAAGCCAACTTTTTCACTCTCCTCTTTCACTTTCATCAAGAGGCTCTTTAGTTCTTCACTTTCTTCCATAAGGGTGGTGTCATCTGCATATCTGAGGTTTTTGATATTTCTCCCAGCAATCTTGATTCCAGCTTGTGCTTCCTCCAGCCCAGCATTTCTCATGATGTACTCTGTATATAAGTTAAATAAGCAGGGTGACAATATACAGCGTTGACATACTCCTTTTCCTATTTGGAACCAGTCTGTTGTTCCATGTCCAGTTCTAACTGTTGCTTCCTGACCTGCTACAGATTTCTCAAGAGGCAGGTCAGGTGGTCTGGTATTCCCATCTATTTCAGAATTTTACACGGTTTGTTGTGATCCACACAGTCAAAGGCTTTGGCATAGTCAATAAAGCAGAAGTAGATGTTTTTCTGGAACTCTCTGGCTTTTTCAATGATCCAACAGATGTTGGCAATTTGATCTCTGGCTCCTCTGCCTTTTCTCAAACCAGTTTGATCACTTGGAAGTTCACAGTTCACGTACTGTTGAAGCCTGCCTTGAAGAGAATTTTGAGTATTACTTTGCTAGCATGTGAGATGAGTGCAATTGTGCAGTATTTTGCGCATTCTTTGGCATTGCCTTTCTTTGTGATTGGAATGAAAACTGACCTTTTCCAGTCCTGTGGCCACTGCCGAGTTTTCCAAATTTGCTGGCATATTGAGTGCAGCACTTTCACAGCATCATCTTTCAGGATTTGAAATAGCTCAACTGGAATTCCATCACCTCCACTAGCTTTGTTCTCAGTGATCCTTCCTAAGGCACACTTGACTTCGCATTCAGGATGTCTGGCTCTAGGTCAGTGATCACACCATTGCAATTATCTGGATCATGAAGATCTTTTTTGTACAGTTCTTCTGTGTATTCTTGCCACCTCTTCTTAATATCTTCTGCTTCTGTTAGGTCCATACCATTTCTGTCATTTATTGTGCCCATCTTTGCATGAAATGTTCCCTTGGCATCTCTAATTTTCTTGAAGAGATCTCTAGTCTTTCCAGTTCTATTGTTTTCCTCTATTTCTTTGCACTGTTCACTAAGAAAGGCTTTCTTATCTCTCCATGCTATTCTTTGAACTCTGCATTCAAATGGGTATATCTTTCCTTTTTTCCTTTGCCTTTCACTTCTCTTCTTTTCACAGGAATTTGTAAGGCCTCCTCAGACAACCATTTTGCCTCTTTCCATTTCTTTTTCTTGGGGATAGTCTTGATCACTGCTTCCTGTACAATGTCATAAACCTCCATCCATATTTCTTCAGGCATTCTGTCTATGAGATCTAATCCCTTGAATCTATTTGTCACTTACACTGTATAATTTTAAGGGATTTGATTTAGGTTATACATGAAAGGCCTCAGAGAAGGCAATGGCACCCCACTCCAGTACTCTTGCCTGGAAAATCCCATGGATGGAGGAGCCTGGCAGGCTAAAGTCCATGGGGTCGCTAAGAGTTGGACACGACTGAGTGACTTCACTTTCACTTTTCACTTTTATGCATTGGAGAAGGAAATGGCAACCCACTCCAGTATTCTTGCCTGGAGAATCCCAGGGACGGCGGAGCCTGGTGGGCTGCTGTCTATGGGGTCGCACAGAGTCAGACACGACTGAAGCAACTTAGCAGCAGCAGCAGCATACATGAAAGGTCTAGTGGTTTTCCATACTTTCTTCAATTTAAGTCTGAATTTAGCAATAAGGAGTTCATGATCTGAGCCACTGTCAGCTCCCAGTCTTGTTTTTGCTGACTGTATAGAGCTTCTCCATCTTTGACTGCAAATAATATATTTAATCTGATTTTGGTATTGACCATCTGGTGATGTCCATGTGTAGAGTCTTCTCTCGTGTTGTTGGAAGAGGGTGTTTGCTATGGCCAGTGCATTCTCTTGGCAAAACTCAAATAGCCTTTGCCCTGCTTCATTCTGTACTCCAAGGCCAAATTTGCCTGTTACTCCAGGTATTTCTTGATTACCTACTTTTGCATTCCAGTCCCTTAGAATGAAAAGGACATCTTTTTTGGTTGACTGGAGCTACTTTGAGGAGATATCCCACGTCTAAGAGCAAAGGAGAAGCCCTAGTAGGAGGGGCAAAATCACATTTAGAATTAAACCCCATACCCACCAAGATGCTCAGAGGACTCAAACAAACCTTGTGGACATGAGGCCCCAGAGACCCCACAGAGACTGAGACGGAACTGTGTTTGAGTGTCTCCTGAGGAGGTACGTGTCAGCAGTGGCCTGCCACAGGGGCAGGGGCTCTGGGTGCAGCAGAGCTGGGTATGGCATAAGCCCTCTTGGAGGAGGTCGCCATTAACCCCACCATAGAGCCACCAGAACTTACACAGGACTGGGGAAACAGACTCTTGGAGGGCACAAACAGAACCTTGTGTGCACCAGGACCCAGGAGAAAGGAGCAGTGACCCCACAAGAGACTGACCCAACCTTGCCTGTAAGTGTCCAGGTGTCCAAGGTTATCCATGTTGTCACAAATGGCAGGATTCCTTCTTTTTGTGACTGAATAATATTCCAGTATGCACATACATATATGTATGTGTGTATATATGCATATACATATATAATAAGTATATAAAATGTCACCCTTTCTTCCATTCATCCATTAATGGAGACTTACATTGTTCCATATCTTTGCTATTGTGAATAATTCTACAGTGGACATGAGAGTGAAAATATCCATTTCTCCTTGAAATAGTCACTTGATTAAGTGTTTTTCTGCGCCCTGTTATACCAGGCATCGACTGTTCATTTTAGGAAACTGAGAACATTGATTTCAATGAAAAAAACAACAGAAAATATACAAATATTTTTAAGCATTAAACATGCATAGAATATTCTAGGTACTGTTTGAAATGAGGGAGAATAAGAAAGAAACAGTCTGTCCTCAAGCATACAATCTCTTTGTGGAGTAATTATTACATGCTCAGAATGATTCAATTAAAACTCTACAGCAGAAAAGGTGTGAATTGTTTGGCATTTATAACATTGAAAATGGCAAAGTAACTATGAACAGCTAAGGGCATGGCAGAACAGAGATGAAAACAAGAACTTAGAGGATGGGTATGCTGTTGGGGTTAAATAAATAGAAAGGGGATATTTCCATGAAATTAACAAACAAAAAGCCTGAGGGGGGTCCTCAGATTATTTCAGGAGGCAGCAAGGCAAATACCCTGAATTAAGTGAGATGTCTGTGTTAGGGAATAAGAGAAAGGTTTGCTTCAAAAGGTACATTGTTGTCCATTGAAATGCAACTATTGTTCATCAATTATGGCATACTTTCCTATACACTTTTTCATTTTTTTAAAGAACTTTTAATTTTTTTTTTTTTTGCTCTGCCATGCCATCGTTGCTGCATGTGGGCTTTCTGTAGTGTGGTGAGTCAGCCTGGGCTGCTCTTAGTTTTGGTGCCAGGCCTTCTCAGTGCAGAGGCTCCTCTTGGAGCTTGCGGGCTCAGCAGCTGTGGAGCAGAGGCTTAGTTGCTCCACAGCATCTGAGATCTTCCCGGACCAGGAATTGAACCCATGCCTCTTGCATTGGAAGGTGAATTCTTAACAAATGGACCATAGGGAAGTCCCAAGGAATAGCGTACTTTTTAGAACTGAAGGCGTGTAATTCTGAACAAAGATTGACAGGTACAAAGAGAAAAAGTTCCAACGATACATCACCTTCGATATGTCCAGTATGTACTCAGAATTTTTTTTTTCAGAGATACGTCACTAAACTGGAATTTGCCAATTCATTTATAAACATGTTGACAACATTCCAATCTTAATAGCCATTTAGCATATCAAATATAATTAAATGTTGTAAACATTGGATACAGTGTTTATCGTATCTTTTTTTTAATTTTATTTTATTTTTAAACTTTACATAATTGTATTAGTGAATGTATCTCTTAAAGCCTTATTTTCTGTGGATTATCTCTAGAGAAAGCAAGTATGCAGAAATAAAATCCATATCATACTTTCTAGGAAACAGTGAGTTACCAGGGCAACACAGGCATATATAGGTATGGTAAATAATTTATTTTATAAACATTGCCAGGGCAACAGAAACTACTTATGAAATCAGTGGAGGATTGAGGATTAGGGTACAGATAATCTATGAAACTATTTGTTCTTTGTAGCACATTGGAATAAACTATTCCAGTGTTATATCTGAAACCTTCACAGTTTTGTGAAGTATGTGAATATTCATTAAACAAATGATAATGAGTAAGTTTAAATACCAAGAGTATTTCTAAATATTAAAAGGTATATTATCCACTATTTCTTGCCTTGCAGAAATGTCATAGGGATATTTTAGTTTGCTTTAAAGATTAACCCTTGCTGGGTTAGCCTTGGAGAGCCCAGTTATTGCTACCTAGGTTCTATGTTTGCAGTTTAGGGTCATCATTAACTGTGTTGACTAGTGTAGGTTTTGTTAGAGAAATAATTAAGATGTAACGGATGGGGGGAGGGGACATAGTCATACATGATCTAATGAGGTATGCTTTGGGAAAAAAAGGCAATATTTAGCTTCAGTAACAAATGTAAGAAGTTTTACAATTTATAGTCTTATTCTTCAAAATACTAATACAAATGCTTCAAAATACAAATACAAATGTAAAGTGCCTTCAAACTTTACTACAGCCTATGAGGAACATTTACTAAAGGTAAGACTTGAATTCACACTTTCTCCCTGTTTTAATATAGTTTGCTTCTCTCTTGTTCAAGCTCCCTCTTAGAAAATACTACAATATATTCAGCTATGGGTGGTCAGGAAAATGTGTGCAAAACATATAACTGGTAAAGAAGATGGAGTTATTCATTGTGCCAGGGAGTAAAGGAACAAGGGCAAGCTTCACAGAGGAGGTAACTCCTGAGCTTGGCTTTGCCTATTAGACTTGCCCACCGGTTTGATAGAGATGAGAAGGGGAAGGGTTCTCCAATAGAGTATTCCTATTTAGATGACTCTTTGAAACTATAGCCTTTGTATGCAGTGTATTCAGTGCTATTATGTGTATGTGTAGTAGACAAAATTAAATCCTTATTTGAAATATCTAGTCTAAGTTAATGAAGAGGGAAATGGCAACCCACTCCAGTGTTCTTGCCTGGAGAATCCCAGGGATGGGGAGCCTGGTGGGCTGCCGTCTATGTGGTCACACAGAGTCGGACACAACTGAAGCAACTTAGCAGCAGCAGTCTAAGTTAAAGTCTTTTGAAAGTAGAGAGTTAAAGTAAACACCTCCTAAGTATTTTTCCTATGAATTCATAGGAATGATTGTATTTGGGGAATAGAATTGTCTTAGAGAGTAAGCTGACTGTTCCCTGAGTGGTGGGGTCAGGGAGGAGACAGGGAAGGAAGTGCAAAGAGAAGGACTCAGTGCCCATCAGTCTTTAGACAAGTTCAGATTATCCATCCATTGTTCTGTTTGCATTTAGTTAATATTGCTGTCTATTGAAAAAAAAGTTTTTCAGGCACAGTGTTGGATGTCAGGCAGGAAGAGTGTTCTAAGCAAACCCCAGCTCATAGGCAAGGCTTTGATTTATATACCACGTGTGACAGCTGGTGAGCATCAGAGAGGGCCAGGACTTTCCATAGGCTCCCAGGTGCCTCTGATGCTGCATCTGCCATGAACATGGCATGCGTGTGACCTTCAACAGCGGGGCCACAGAAGGTGTCACTTAATCATGAATTAGGGCTGTCATCCCATCATCCCACTCAAACGGGATCTTCCCCTGGAGATGTGCCCACATCTCCAGGCAAAGCTTACCACCAGACCCTGCACAAGGTCTCCACTCAGAATTGTGTGAAGTGTGCAAGGCGTGTTTACTATCGCTTGGGTGCCATGAAATAATCGCTGCACTTCCTGAACTAGGCTGTCTTAGGTTCAGTCTCTGAGCACCCCCAGATGGAAGTGGGGCTCCCACCCTCCTTAGAGCCCAGGAGAGTTTTGTGTCTCAGCACTCAACTGCCACCAAATGGTTCTTGTCATGCTATTCAGATGATAAAGTCAGAGGGTTGGCATGCTAAGGAAAAATATATAGCAGAACTTATATGTCTACTTGAGGGGTTTTTATTTGCCTTTGTGTTATTTCTTATTTTTCTACTATGGAATCAATTTGGGAGGAATTTTTCAATGATGTCATCTTAGAATAGAAAATTTTTTAAATTTCCTTTTGGGAAAAATTTTCACAAAAAATTATTATTCATATGGGGAAAACAAGTTGATCAGGTTATATTCACAAAATAGACTGAGATAAATGATATATGATAGATGCATAGGAAAATAGGTAATGGATACCGTATCCTGGGGCATTTGACTGGTTCTTTCTCAGCTAGACTATACTTTTACTATTTGAGAGCTTATCACATATACTTCACAATATCTCTCCCTTTTCATTTAGTTTCTTGTGCAGAGTAGGTACTGACCATTTGTTGATAGACCACACTGCAAGAGCAATTTCTGCATTGGCAGTTATTGATACACTGCAAGCTTTCAGCTTTTGTTAGACAAGGATGCTGACCAAGCTTCTGAGGAAAGCAAAAGGATACATCTTCTTTGAATCCAAGTCTAATACATAAGGGACACTGATGCTGCTATCAAATTTGTCTTTGTAGATTTGATTATTAAATTGTGTCACTTACAGTCAACAGATTTGTTCGAAACTAAAATTGCACTTATTCCCATTGCTTTTCAATTATAGATTTGTTTATATTAGCTTAAGCAAACTGTGTTAATCACCAAATATCTTTGTTGTCTTATCTCTGCTCTCCTGCCTTTCTGGGAAATTTGGAAAAGGTTTGCAAGATTTTTTTGGTCCATTATGAAGCTCTAGAATAGTGTTTGCAATATAATGATGCGGTTGTTGGCCATGGTTGATCACTATAGGCAAAGGCTATATATAATGAAGCATGATTCTTGCCAGTCTCTTCTCCATCTTCTTTTCCTTCTTAAAAACCTAAAAAATCAGTAGATATATTTATTAGAAGCAGCAATCTTTGTTTTCACTATGATGTAGGAAAACACTCTTCTCAGATTGAATAGAAGAATGAATTTGGAAAAATTCATACAGTTTGATAATCTGAGCAAGTTTAGTTCTTCTGCTTCCTGTGTGACCTAATTTTCTACCAGTAAATCTCTTTCTTTTGATATTGAGATTCACTTGAATATAAAAGAGATATCCACCCCCTTCATACCCAAGGAGAATGAGCAATAAGAATTTCTACTTTAACCCACTCTTAGAAAAGATCTGAGGCGTCTTACGATTAAAGACATGCTCAAAAAGATGGCTAACTTAAAAAGGAACATATGCCATATAGCAGAGGACATAAAGTTATCAAAACTTTAGGTTGTCTATGGGTAGCTTATATATAACGGACTATTAAAATTTTGTCTTGAGTTGAGAAGTCAAAGCCAAATGGTTAAAATGAAAAAAAGAAAAAAAGGTTATATTGTTTCTTTCACTGATAAAAGAAAACATATTATAAGGCTAAGGAGAATTTTTTTTTCTTTTTCTGCTGTGATATGCTAGAAAATAATTATAATGGTGTAATGTTATTTCCTAAATAAATGTCTTAGCAATCTTACATGCAGAGATAATAAATGTGGTAATTTAGTTTATTAACTCTAAAAACAACCAAGCAAATGTTAACTTTAAATTTTGTGATGAAATATCTAGAGCAGCTAAATTAAGATTCTTCACATTTATAAGTTTCTCATAACCTAACTTGATACAACCATGCTACTTAGGAAATCTAATTGCTTAGAATTGGGCTTGTTTGTTCTTTCAAATTTCCTTCACTTCAGTCAGGATTTTATGAAATTGTATGCTATCTGACAACATCATCACATGAAGTCTTCTTTTTTTCTTCCTCATTTAAGGGGGTAATATGCAGGATTATCTGTAGTCTACGCCATAATTCTCAAGAGCATCTTTCAGAATAGCCTGAACATGCCCTCAATTGATATCCTATGGATCTGTTTCTTTGAGTGTTTGAGAAACAAGTTTCACCTAAATATTGGTGGTAGGTGTGAGAATGAACTGGCCAGCACCACTTAGTGGCTTGTGAAGTACTCATGAGTTTTAGCGGTATTAGGGCCTGTTTTGTTGCTGAGTCAGGGGTGAAATATATTGATAGGAAACAGAATCAACATAACTGAATTATTTGATATGGATTACAAGAATTTTAGAATAATATGCATCAGATCAGATCAGTCGCTCAATCATGTCCGACTCCTTGCAACCCCATGAATCGCAGCACGCCAGGCCTCCCTGTCCATCACCAACTCCCGGAGTTCACTCAGACTCACATCCATCGAGTCAGTGATGCCATCCAGCCATCTCATCCTCTGTCGTCCCCTTCTCCTCCTGCCCCCAATCCCTCCCATCATCAGAGTCTTTTCCAATGAGTCAATTCTTCGCATGAGGTGGCCAAAGTACTGGAGTTTCAGCTTTAGCATCAGTCCTTCCAAAGAAATCCCAGGGCCGATCTCCTTCAGAATGGATTGGTTGGATCTCCTTGCAGTCCAAGGGACTCTCAAGAGTCTTCTCCAATACCACAGTTCAAAAGCATCAATTCTTCGGCCCTCAGCCTTCTTCACAGTCCAACTCTCACATCCATACATGACCACAGGAAAAACCATAGTGGCATTGTATCTTGCAGTCATTCTTCAAGTTCAGCTGACTCTGAAAACTGCACTTGAGAAATGATAGCAAAATCAGATAGTCAACAGAGAAGACAAAGCATACCTTCCTGCTGGCTTTGATAGGAAGACACACAAATAGTTAAGTTGGCATCACGCTACTTACATAAGACATTTTTTGAATTAGTATGGTGCTTTCCTTGTGGCTCACATGGTCAAGAATCTGCCTGCAATGCAGGAGATTTGAGTTCGATCCCTGGGTTGGGAAGTTCTCCTGGAGAAGGAAATGGCAACTTACTCCAGTATTCTTCCCTGGAGAATCCCATGGAGAGAGGAGCCTGGCGGGCTACAAGTAACCGAGTCACAAAGAGTCAGACACTTCTGAGGGACAAACACTTACACTTTCTTTCTGTTCCTTTTTAAATCAACTAGCATAAGTATCAGAGAAGGCATTGGCAACCCACTCCAGTACTCTTGCCTGGAAAATCCCATGGATGGAGGAGCCTGGTGGGCTACAGTCCATGGGGTTGCTAAGAGTCGGACATGACTGATGCGACTTAGCAGCAGCAACATAAGTATGACTTCACTGTATGTAATGGAAGCCAGGAACAAGCTGGGAATTGTGAAAGCAGATTACAAGAACAAGGATTCCTCCTTATCCATATTAAAAAGAAAATTGTATTCCTGACTTCTTAATTCTCATTTAGCACAAAGGAAATCAGCTTAATTATCAACTTGCACTCTGAACAGTAATCTTAAAACTTCTATTTAGAATAGAGGACTTTTATCAAGGAGTTACTCTGAAAGTGTTTTAAATCAATACACATTAGAACGACTTCTGCATAGCAGTAGTATATATTAAAAATCAATTCTTACTTTCCTATAAAGCCTTTTATCTCTTCAGTCTGGTACCTCAAGTATTTTCAATCAATACTAAAAAAAATCATTATAATGCTAAGTTTGTATTACATGCTACATGCAGAAATCCTTAGATTCAAATGTCACACTCTTCAACAAATGATTCTGGGAAAACTGTACAGCTACATGTTAAAAAAAAGAAATCAGATCATTCTTTAATACCAAACACAAAAATAAGCTCAAAATAGATTAAAGACTTAAATGTGAGACCAAACACTATAAAACTCCTAGAGGAAAACATAGGCAGAGCACTCTCTAACATAAATCGCAGCAATATCTTTTTCTTTTTCAGTCCATCTCCCAGAATAATGGAAATAAAAACAAGAATAAACAAACAGGGCCTACTTAAAAGATTTTGCACAGCAAAGGAACCAATAAACAAAACAAAAAGACAACCCACATTGGGAGAAAATATTTGCAAATGATGTGACTGAATGTCACACTCTATAATTATTTCTCTAACTTCCTGAGATGCATATAAAAAAATTTATTTCCAAGAATAGTTCATATTATACATGGCATGGACAGATGGATGGATGGATGGATACCATATATATTTTTCTGTCCACACATGCTGGTCTCCACTATGTATATTATTTCCAAAACACTGACCTATTCATATAATACAAATAGGTAGATGTTTATATGAGCATGTTCAAAGTCTCACTTATATAATACAAAACAAAGACTAAACCCTGTTGAGATTCACAGTATAAACTAGAATGAGAAAAGAAAGAAGGAAAGTTGTGAAGGAGATGAAATAGACAAATCGAGGAAGAGAAAAACAGCTAGGAAGGATGCCTAGGTCAAATCTGACTCTAGCTGATTTCATCCTAGATTGCTATAGAAGGTGATGTCCTTAAATAGAATTAGTGTATGGAAGGGAAGGATTAAGTGCAAGATCAGGGATGCAGGGTTCCTTTTGGGCATGGTGAATTTGTGGAACCAGAAGAAAGTTTTCAGTATGTAGCTTTTGACATACAAAACTGGTAGGGATAGACTGGGGAACCATTCATTCCCCTTGGAGAGAACATACGGGATTTCTAACAGTCCACTTACTTTTCACTGGTAATTACCTATTAGCGAGAGCTCTTAGATAAAAGAATATGAAACAGAGGCGAAGGAGCCAAGATGGCGGAGGAGTAGGACGGGGAGAACACTTTCTCCCCCACAAATTCATCAAAAGAGCATTTAAACGTCGAGTAAATTCCACAAAACAACTTCTGAATGCCGGCAGAGGACATCAGGCACCCAGAAAAGCAGCCCAACTCTTCGAAAGGAGAGAGAAGAAATACACCTCCATCCACCAGAACATCGACACAAGCTTCCCTAACCAGGAAACCTTGACAAGCCACCTGTACAAACCCACACACAGCGAGGAAACACCACAATAAAGAGAACTCCACAAACTGCCAGAATACAGAAAGGACACCCCAAACTCAGCAATTTAAACAAGATGAAGAGACAGAGGAATACCCAGCAGATAAAGGAACAGGATAAATGCCCACCAAACCAAACAAAAGAGGAAGAGACAGGGAATCTACCTGATAAAGAATTCCGAATAATGATAGTGAAATTGATCCAAAATCTTGAAATTAAAATGGAATCACAGATAAATAGCCTGGAGGCAAGGATTGAGAAGATGCAAGAAAGGTTTAACAAGGACTTAGAAGAAATAAAAAAGAGTCAATATATAATGAATAATGCAATAAGTGAAATTAAAAACACTCTGGAGGCAACAAATAGTAGAATAACAGAGGCAGAAGATAGGATTAGTGAATTAGAAGATAGAATGGTAGAAATAAATGAATCAGAGAGGACAAAAGAAAAACGAATTAAAAGAAATGAGGACAATCTCAGAGACCTCCAGGACAATATTAAACGCTACAACATTCGAATCATAGGGATCCCAGAAGAAGAAGACAAAAAGAAAGACCATGAGAAAATACTTGAGGAGATAATAGTTGAAAACTTCCCTAAAATGGGGAAGGAAATAATCACCCAAGTCCAAGAAACCCAGAGAGTCCCAAACAGGATAAACCCAAGGCGAAACACCCCAAGACACATAGTAATCAAATTAACAAAGATCAAACACAAAGAACAAATATTAAAAGCAGCAAGGGAAAAACAACAAATAACACACAAGGGAATTCCCATAAGGATAACAGCTGATCTTACAATAGAAACTCTTCAAGCCAGGAGGGAATGGCAAGACATACTTAAAATGATGAAAGAAAATAACCTACAGCCCAGATTATTGTACCCAGCAAGGATCTCATTCAAGTATGAAGGAGAAATCAAAAGCTTTTCAGACAAGCAAAAGCTGAGAGAATTCTGCACCACCAAACCAGCTCTCCAACAAATACTAAAGGATATTCTCTAGACAGGAAACACAAAAATTGTGTATAAATTCGAACCCAAAACAATAAAGTAAATGGCAACTGGGTCATACTTATCAGTAATTACCTTAAACGTAAATGGGTTGAATGCCCCAACCAAAAGACAAAGACTGGCTGAATGGATACAAAAACAAGACCCCTGCATATGTTGTCTACAAGAGACCCACCTCAAAACAGGGGACACATACAGACTGAAAGTGAAGGGCTGGAAAAAGATTTTCCATGCGAATAGGGACCAAAAGAAAGCAGGAGTAGCAATACTCATATCAGATAAAATTGACTTTAAAACCAAGACTGTGAAAAGAGACAAAGATGGTCACTACATAATGATCAAAGGATCAATCCAAGAAGAAGATATAACAATTATAAATATATATGCACCCAACACGGGAGCACTGCAGTATGTAAGACAAATGCTAACAAGTATGAAAGAAGAAATTAACAATAACACAATAATAGTGGGAGACTTTAATACCCCACTCACACCTATGGATAGATCAACTAAACAGAAAATTAACAAGGAAACACAAACTTTAAACGATACAATAGACCAGTTAGACCTAATTGATATCTATAGGACATTTCATCCCAAAACAATGAATTTCACCTTCTTCTCAAGCGCACATGGAACTTTCTCCAGGATAGATCACATCCTGGGCCATAAAGCTAGCCTTGGTAAATTCAAAAAAATAGAAATCATTCCAAGCATCTTTTCTGACCACAATGCAGTAAGATTAGATCTCAATTACAGGAGAAAAACCATTAAAAAATCCAACATATGGAGGCTGAACAACACGCTGCTGAATAACCAACAAATCACAGAAGAAATCAAAAAAGAAATCAAAATTTGCATAGAAACGAATGAAAATGAAAATACAACAACCCAAAACTTGTGGGACACGGTAAAAGCAGTCCTAAGGGGAAAGTTCATAGCAATACAGGCACACCTCAAGAAACAAGAAAAAAGTCAAATAAATAACCTAACTCTACACCTAAAGCAACTAGAAAAGGAAGAAATGAAGAACCCCAGGGTTAGTAGAAGGAAAGAAATCTTAAAAATTAGAGCAGAAATAAATGCAAAAGAAACAAAAGAGACCATAGCAAAAATCAACAAAACCAAAAGCTGGTTCTTTGAAAGGATAAATAAAATTGACAAACCATTAGCCAGACTCACCAAGAAACAAAGGGAGAAAAATCAAATCAATAAAATTAGAAATGAAAATGGAGAGATCACAACAGACAACACAGAAATACAAAGGATCATAAGAGACTACTATCAACAATTATATGCCAATAAAATGGACAACGAGGAAGAAATGGACAAATTCTTAGAAAAGTACAACTTTCCAAAACTCGACCAGGAAGAAATAGAAAATCTTAACAGACCCATCACAAGCACAGAAATTGAAACTGTAATAAAAAATCTTCCGGCAAACAAAAGCCCAGGTCCAGATGGCTTCACAGCTGAATTCTACCAAAAATTTAGAGAAGAGCGAACACCTATCCTGCTCAAACTCTTCCAGAAAATTGCAGAGGATGGTAAACTTCCAAACTCATTCTATGAGGCCACCATCACCCTAATACCAAAACCTGACAAAGATCCCACAAAAAAAGAAAACTACAGGCCAATATCACTGATGAACATAGATGCAAAAATCCTTAACAAAATTCTAGCAATCAGAATCCAACAACACATTAAAAAGATCATATACCATGACCAAGTGGGCTTTATCCCAGGGATGCAAGGATTCTTCAATATCCGCAAATCAATCAATGTAATACACCACATTAACAAATTGAAAAATAAAAACCATATGATTATCTCAATAGATGCAGAGAAAGCCTTTGACAAAATTCAACATCCATTTATGATCAAAACTCTCCAGAAAGCAGGAATAGAAGGAACATACCTCAACATAATAAAAGCTATATATGACAAACCCACAGCAAACATTATCCTCAATGGTGAAAAATTGAAAGCATTTCCTCTAAAGTCAGGAACAAGACAAGGGTGCCCACTTTCACCATTACTATTCAACATACTTTTGGAAGTTTTGGCCACAGCAATCAGAACAGAAAAAGAAGTAAAAGGAATCCAAATTGGAAAAGAAGAAGTAAAGCTCTCACTGTTTGCAGATGACATGATCCTCTACATAGAAAACCCTAAAGACTCCACCAGAAAATTACTAGAACTAATCAATGACTATAGTAAAGTTGCAGGATATAAAATCAACACACAGAAATCCCTTGCATTCCTATACACTAATAATGAGAAAACAGAAAGAGAAATTAAGGAAACAATTCCATTCACCATTGCAACGGAAAGAATAAAATACTTAGGAATATATCTACCTAAAGAATCTAAAGACCTATATATAGAAAACTATAAAACACTGGTGAAAGAAATCAAAGAGGACACTAACAGATGGAGAAATATACCATGTTCATGGATTGGAAGAATCAATATAGTGAAAATGAGTATACTACCCAAAGCAATCTATAGATTCAATGCAATCCCTATCAAGCTACCAACAGCATTCTTCACAGAGCTAGAACAAATAATTTCACAATTTGTATGGAAAAACAAAAAACCTCGAATAGCCAAGCGATCTTGAGAAAGAAGAATGGAACTGGAGGAATCAACCTACCTGACTTCAGGCTCTACTACAAAGCCACAGTTATCAAGACAGTATGGTACTGGCACAAAGACAGAAATATAGATCAATGGAACAAAATAGAAAGCCCAGAGATAAATCCACGCACATATGGACACCTTATCTTCGACAAACGAGGCAAGAATATACAATGGATTAAAGACAATCTCTTTAACAAGTGGTGCTGGGAACTCTGGTCAACCACTTGTAAAAGAATGAAACTAGAACACTTTCTAACACCATACACAAAAATAAACTCAAAATGGATTAAAGATCTAAACGTAAGACCAGAAACTATAAAACTCCTAGAGGAGAACATAGGCAAAACACTCTCTGACATACATCACAGCAGGATCCTCTATGACCCACCCCCCAGAATATTGGAAATAAAAGCAAAAATAAACAAATGGGACCTAATTAACCTTAAAAGCTTCTGCACATCAAAGGAAACTATTAGCAAGGTGAAAAGACAGCCTTCAGAATGGGAGAAGATAATAGCAAATGAAGCAACTGACAAACAACTAATCTCAAGAATATACAAGCAACTCCTACAGCTCAACACCAGAAAAATAAATGACCCAATCAAAAAATGGGCCAAAGAACTAAATAGACATTTCTCCAAAGAAGACATCCAGATGGCTAACAAACACATGAAAAGATGCTCAACATCACTCATTATCAGAGAAATGCAAATCAAAACCACTATGAGGTACCATTTCACACCAGTCAGAATGGCTGCAATCCAAAAGTCTACAAGTAATAAATGCTGGAGAGGGTGTGGAGAAAAGGGAACCCTCTTCCACTGTTGGTGGGAATGCAAACTAGTACAGCCACTATGGAGAACAGTGTGGAGATTCCTTAAAAAACTGGAAATAGACATGCCTTATGATCCAGCAATCCCACTGCTGGGCATACACACTGAGAAAACCAGAAGGGAAAGAGACACATGTACCCCAATGTTCATCGCAGCACTGTTTATAATAGCCAGGACATGGAAGCAACCTAGATGTCCATCAGCAGATGAATGGATAAGAAAGCTGTGGTACATATACACAATGGAGTATTATTCAGTCATTAAAAAGAATACATTTGAATCAGTTCTAATGAGGTGGATGAAACTGGAGCCTATTATACAGAGTGAAGTAAGCCAGAAAGAAAAACACCAATACAGTATACTAACGCATATATATGGAATTTAGAAAGATGGTAACAATAACCCTGTGTACGAGACAGCAAAAGAGACACTGATGTATAGAACAGTCTTATGGACTCTGTGGGAGAGGGAGAGGGTGGGAAGATTGGGAGAATGGCATTGAAACATGTAAAATATCATGTATGAAATGAGTTGCCAGTCCAGGTTCGATGCACGATACTGGATGCTTGGGGCTGGTGCACTGGGACAACCCAGAGGGATGGAATGGGGAGGGAGGAGGGAGGAGGGTTCAGGATGGGGAACACATGTATACCTGTGGCGGATTCATTTTGATATTTGGCAAATCTAATACAGTTATGTTAAGTTTAAAAATAAAATAAAATTAAAAAAAAAGAATATGAAACAGTATGACGACATTACATCTAGTTCACTACTTTAATGTGCACTAAATCAAATGCTTGCTTATGCTCCTTGCAAGCGAGATTATTTTGCAATTTATATTTTGCTTACACCTATAATTTTAAGGTCAATTATGTCTTTATATTGGGCTTCTCTGGTGGTTCAAAGAATGTGCTTGCAACGCAGGAGACCTGGGGACCTGGGTTCTATTACCCACTCAGGAAGATATTCTGGAGAAGGAAACAACAACCCACCCCAGAATACTTGCCTGGGAAATCCTCTGGAAAGAGGAGCCTGGTGGCCTACAGTCCATGGGGTCACAAAAGAGTTGGACATGACTTAGCCAGTCAACAACAAACATATTAAATGTGTCTCTTTGTCAGCTTAAGTAGATGTACCTGATGTTTCCACTTAGGGAACCGACTACTGTGATAAAGTAGAGGTCGATCCTTTCAATTAGAAGAAATCTTAGAGTGTGTTTAATCCAACCCCTACTGAAGTTTAGGACTTGATATAATGGTTTGAAAAATCATGTATGTTCATGCATAACTGTTTTGTTCCAATCCTTTGTAACATTTTGGGGAAGACATTTTTCATTAAATAGCCTTTCCTCTGTAGTCACCAATCAGGCATGAGGAAAATCTGTAAAATTTGAAAAACATAACAGTAGTCCCCTGCCTGGTACAAACCAAGGAAGCAATCAACCCCATTGTCAAATATCCAAAGAGACCTCTGTATATTTAGATGTGTTTATCTCATAGTTAGTCATCATGAACATAAGACGTCTCTAAACAATTACCATTGGAAATGGAGGTAATCTCTAAACTGTTACCATTATTTACTTTTAGCATAGGATGATCTTTGTTCATGTTTCTGAAACCGTTTCATTTCTTTCGCTTTTTTGACAAGAATGGATTAATTCAGGCTTTTCTGGATTATCCTATCCTTGGCACTGTGGGCTTTCAGCTGTAGCTTTCTCTGACATTGTGCTTGATGCCGGTAATAAGAACCACTTTTACTGATCATAAAAGTATGAGCTCACAGTGACTCAATAATTCCAACATTTCAAATGGCCAACTTGAAAGGCGACAGAAGGCAGACATGAGAGCTAAATTGTTGAAGAACATCATATTTTCCTGTGGGCTTTTTCCATGCCCTGAGGATTTCATACATGCTATTCCTTGGGCTTTTCTCTTCTCCCTGTTTGACATTTTAAAGAGCAGGAAGTTCAAAGAACATTTCTTAAGAATCCCTAGCATGTGTCCATATCACTTGACATGTGTTTACAAATTGGATTGTGGCTCAAAGATTTAACTTTCCTGCACATCTTTTTCTCAAAATCAGATTCAGTCTGAAATTGGCAAGAGTGATGATTCATTGGCAGCCAATCAGCAGGAGGGCCCTTTGGTGGAATATTGTGTGTAATACAACAGGATTAAATGTTTCACATATAAACCTTTCATCTGTACCATCTAATTACTGACATCTGAGTCCGTGTCTAAGATTTTGTCATTTTTTTTTTCCTTTTGTAATTCTAATAAGAACAACAGTAAAACACAAGACTCTCAACTTTTGAGAACGTCTGGAACAAACAGCTAATGCAAAAACATGCAGCTTCAGTCTTTTGAGATGGATTAGAATGTATCCCCAGCACTTTACATGATTCTGATTTGCCTGGTTCAGCAAGGCTGTCGTTAGTTGTAATCACCCTTTCTTATGAAGTTAAATAGCAAGTACCACGTAAATCAGAAATGGTTCAGTCATTTGCTCATGTCCACTTCTATTGCACACAGCCAGACATAGGAAGAGAAATGTTCTGGCTGACACAATTTCTTCCTACAACTGTCCAAGGAAATGAAATAAATCGTCACAGGATTGATTTCTTAGCAGAGTAAAAATTACATAAGAAGGAAAGTCCTGCCTTTATGTATATTCCTTTACTCTCTGATCTTTTTCTTTCTGTCTCCATTTACTTTTGATCTGATACACTTTAAATTCATCAGACAATTACTAAATCTCACCACACTTCTGTTTCAGGTATATTTTCTCTTCTTAAGTTTAATAAACTCCAATAATTATCCATTATTGAGCATATATGCTTTTTTCTCATTTTAAATAATTGAACTTCCTCAAAAATTGTGACTCTTGAACCTGATAGTCCTTGTATTGCTTTCTTTGAAAACTTGTTTATTGGATGCTCAGGATAAGCAGTCTTTATTCCAAGATTGATTGATTTCTTGATTCCAAGATTGGAATCAAGATTGCCTGGAGAAATATAAATAACCTCAGATATGCAAATGACACCTGCCTTTTGGCAGAAAGTGAAGAGGAACTAAAGAGCCTCTTGATGAAAGTGAAAGAGGAGGGGGAGAGCTGTCTTAAAAGTCAATATTCAAAAAACGAAGATCATGGCATCATCCATCACTTCATGGCAAATTAATGGGGAAACAATGGAAACAGTGACAGACTTTATTTTCTTGGGCTCCAAAATCACTACAGATGGTGACTGCAGCCATGAAATTAAAAGACACTTGCTCCTTGGAAGAAAAGCTATGACAAACCTAGACAGCATAATAAAAAACAGAGATATCACTTTGCCAACAAATGTCCCTGTAGTCAAAGCTATGGTTTTTTTCCAGTAGTCATGTATGAACGTGAGAGTTGGACCATAAAGAAGGCTGAGTGCCGAAGAATTGATGCTTTTGAACTGTGGTGCTGGAGAAGAATTGGACATGACTGAGCGAGTGAACAACGCAACAACAGGATAAGCGTGTGTTTATCTTAAAGTGGGCTTTGAATTGTCACATATCTAACTAAAATTGTGATAGAACACTACAAGTGTAAATGAATCAAAAACAGGTGGGTTATATTTCCATGACAATATTGTGCATTTGAAAATTAAGGAGATTCCTTCGGGGAAGAAAATATGTTTTAAATTTTATTACTCTCTTGGTATTTAAGAATCCTCCATCAGAGGTTCAAGAGCTTCAAATTACAATTACTGTGTACTTAACTTTTGGAATATTTCCAATAGAATCAAGAAAACCTCTGTTTTGAATTGCCTGTGTCTTGGAAGAATAACAACAGTGAAAAAAACAGATATTCCTTATGCCTTCTTTCCTGTCATAGCACTAAAGATGCTAATTTTCTTTTAAGGCAGTATACTTATGAGAATCCTTTATCCATTCATTCATTCAAAAAACATTTATCAGATGTCTGCTGTGCTAGGCCCTTGGAATGCAGACCTGAACCCCAGAGAGATTTCTTCCCTAATGGAATGTGCATTCTAGCAGGAAAAAGTTAATTAAGTAACAAAGAACATGCTAAGCAGCCTCTTAAATAGTCTTCTCCAACACCACAGTTCAAAAGCATCCATTCTTTTGGTGCTCAGCCTTCTTTATGGTCCAACTCTCACATCCATCCAGTTTTTGATAAAATTATCAAAAAGGTATACTTTGTCTTTGGGAATCTCAGCCATTTATTTCAACACCCCCTCACAACCCCACCATAATACCCTTTCCTCAAGACACTTCAATATTTGAAAAGCTCATTCTTTCTCTCTTTCACTTTTGTATTTAAACAATATTTGTAAAGAACTGACTATGTGCCAGGCACTGTTTGCTGTCCGAGGTTCACTTCTACAATGCGTGGTGAACAGATGTGGTCCCTGCCTCCATGAAACTTAGGGTGTTTCAGGGAAGAAAGAATAATCAAATGAGTGTCTTAAAGGAACATTGAAATAAGCCAGCCGTAAATGCTGTTACAGATTTGCGAGATTATGGTTGTGTCTATCAGTGAGACCTGACTTACCCTGTGTGTGTATGTGTCTGTGTCTGGTGGAAGCCAGGAGAAGGGTCATGAGAAACAGAACATAGCCTTTCAGGCCAACTTCACTATTTAGTAGAGTGTCTATTTGATAGAGTGTATACTCTTCCTCAGGAGAAGGCAATGGCACCCCACTCCAGTACTCTTGCCTGGAGAATCCCAGGGACAGAGGAGACTGGTGGGCTGCCGTCTATGGGGTCGCACAGAGGTGGACACGACTGAAGCGACTTAGCAGCAGCAGCATACTCCTCCGCAAGCCTCTTCTGAATAAATTGATTTGGTTGTCAGCATATGGATGTGAGAGTTGGACTGTGAAGAAGGCTGAGCGCCAAAGAATTGATGCTTTTGAACTGTGGTGTTGGAGAAGACTCTTGAGAGTCCCTTGGACTGCAAGGAGATCCAACCAGTCCATTCTGAAGGAGATCAGCCCTGGGTGTTCTTTGGAAGGAATGATGCTAAAGCTGAAACTCCAGTACTTTGGCCACCTCATGCGAAGAGTTGACTCATTGGAAAAGACTCTGATGCTGGGAGGGATTGGGGGCAAGAGGAGAAGGGGACGACAGAGGATGAGATGGCTGGGTGGCATCACTGACTTGATGAACGTGAGTCTCAGTGAACTCCAGGAGTTGGTGATGGACAGGGAGGCCTGGCGTGCTGCAATTCATGGGGTTGCAAAGAGTCGGACACGACTGAGCGACTGATCTGATCTGATCTGATCTTAATGTGCATGAGGTTATCAGTAGTCTTGGGCATGTGTGTTTCCTTCTATCACTACATAAATGAAGAGTTTAACTCCTTAGAGAATTCAAGGCATCAGCAAGCATTGGTCCTTGAATTTAGAATTTCCAATCTGTGGAATATTGCCCCACCTGTAAAGTTCACATAGACGTCCTTTGCTCTGTCTTTGTATGAAATTGTTTTATAATATTATTTATTATAACCAAATATAAGCCTGAATATTATAGAATAAATGTTTTTATGCATGAGGGAGGTGAGGCTCAGAGAGGTTAACTGACTTTTCTAATGTTACACAAGTTGTTGGCACAGCTGTTTCAATCCAGTTAACATCAATTCTATTCCATTACATCTGGCTTGATTCTTCATTACATTTTTGTATTTCAAGCTATATAATTTAACCCAAAGTAAATCAAGTAGACAGATTAATCAAAAAAATTATGATTGGGTCCTTCTCTATATAGATTACGAAATATTAGTTATTATGTCCATTAATGCCAAGTAGATTAGCATAAGTAAAAAATTTAGAATCTTTTAGTGGTCCCATCTGGAGAAGGCAATGGCACCCCACTCCAGTACTCTTGCCTGAAAAATCCCATGGACAGAGGAGCCTGGTGGGCTGCAGTCCATGGGGTCACGAAGAGTCAGACACGACTGAGCGACTTCACTTTCACTTTTCACTTTCTCACATTGGAGAAGGAAACGGCAGCCCACTCCAGTGTTCTTGCCTGGAGAATCCCAGGGATGGGGGAGCCTGGTGGGCCGCCGTCTATGGGGTCGCACAGAGTTGGACACGACTGAAGCGACTTAGCAGCAGCAGCAGCAGTGGTCCCATCGGAAAAGGCAATGGCAACCCACTCCAGTACTCTTGCCACAGTGGCCCCATCATTACATTTTAAGAAAAGAATTAAATTTAGTTAAAAACTTATTTTGACAGACACCTTTATCCAAATTCATGGTATCATTATGTAGTTATTTTTTTCTCAGAACTATACAATGCTAGATCATACATCTGAGGTAAGTTTATCTTAATTTTAGTCTGTATAATCACTGGAAATGGCTCATATTAATATTATAAATATAGTATATTCCTCAACTGATCAATTTAAATTCACCTTTTGCATTTTAAAAGAGGTGAATTAGATAAAGCACATAATAGAGAAAATTTTATAAAAGCAAAATACCAAAAAATATATTACTGCATTTTCTTTAAGCCTCTATTAACTAGATCACTGTCTGAGACTGTATACGAAAATTCTTTACAGTTTTTCCACACCTAAGATAGTTTATTACTGAAGCACCGTAAGTAACTTGAGAATTGTGTAATAATTTTTATTTAATTTTGTTTTGAACACTGGATGCTTACTTTTTTCAAAACCCCACATATTAACTCAAAAAGATCAAGGAGTTCTGAGTGTTAGTGTCCTTTTCATAAAGTACAAATAGTAAATCATTAAACATAAAACCAAAAAGAAAATCCTTTTTTTTTCTGTCTTTTCATATAAGCTCACCTGTTTTTTTTTTTTCTTTTGAGCACACTGCATGGCTTATGGGATCTTAGTTCCCTGACTAGGGATCAAACCTGTGCCCCCTGCAGTGGAAGTGCAGAGTCCTAACCACTGGGCCATCAAGGAAGTCCCTCATATATATATATATATATATATATATATATTTTTTTTTTAATGAGAAAAATGAATATTAATAAACATGGACTATTTCCTATTTTTTTTAACATTTTTTTTCTAACTCATTTTTAAAATGACTTAGAAGGTTTTGTTAAAAATCCTGCATTCATGTAATGGCACTGAGAATAATTTGCCAGACACAAACATTTTAAAACTATGGAAGCAAATTCAGGGAGTTTCACTGACATTTTTCTGACTCATAGCAGATTAAAGACAAAGATGGGTACCAGCCCACTCCTTTGGGGAGAGAAAATCAATATTGGGTTTGCAAGAAGATAGCAGTCTCTTCCAGGAAGTCAGGGATAGGTACAATATAAAGGGCCAGAGGAAGACAAACTTTTCTCAAACAAGGTAAAAGGAAGGAGGGTTTCATGGGGAAGGTGGGAGATGCAGCTCTCACAGCTGCAGAACCTCTAATTCAGTTCATTCATATAAACTATCACAGGAGAATACGAGTATATATGCCCTCCTACACAAGTATAATCCCTGCCAGCAAGTTGGTGGCATCAATGATTTCTACAGGTACGAGTTCCACTTGTAATTTTTCCCAACTGTTCCCCCTACATTCTCATTGTAATTCCCTATCTCTTAGTAATTATGATCATAATACACAGGTTTGGGATGTAATTTTATCTTAACACTGTGGTTGCCTCCATGGAGCAGGCTTATGGGATCCGTCCCAGAACAGATTCAGGGCCCAGCAATTCTACAGAGCTGCAGGTGTTCTAGAAAACTCCATGCAGGCCCAGCTGCACGGGGCCAAGTCGCCACCTGAGACAGCTGCACAGGCTTCTCTTAAGCTCTGTGGTTCATCAGCTTATCTGAAACTGTATTTATGAGCTTTGTTCTCACATTTTTCACCCTTTGACCTCCTTGAGTCTCCTACTCATAGATTCTAAGAAAAAGACTGGAGTAATTTGATTTGATATGATTTTAGATTGTTAGGCCTACCATGCCTCAGAAAGCTTGGTTCTTTCATTATTGACTTAAAAAAAAACAAAAACAAAACCTATATAGAAAATGTCCTACTCTGGAGGTCTGATTCATGAATTAGATCATGCATAGCAGTAATACAAAGCAAGATTTTCATTGACCTGCTAAAAATTAGCCACATAGGTTAAAAATCAAACCAGACCCCACATAAGTAAATAAGACCAAAAAAAAAGAGAGAGAGAGAGAGAGAAACAAAGAAGGAAACAAACTTGAAGGTCATTAGCTTTTTGCTGTTAAGTTTGGCATTTGAAATGCATCAGCACATGTCTTACTCTCCTGTGTGAGGAGGCACACTTCTACTTTGGCTTTTGACTTACTATGATATGAGTAAATTAGCAAAAGAGATGACTGGTCTTCACAGCTTAGGTGTTAAAAGAACACCAAATTAGGCATTGCATTTTGCTGTTGTTCTCAGAAAGAATGGTGAGTTAAAAACAGTTCTCTATCCTTTTCTGAGATTCTTGCAGACTAGCTTCATCCCCAAAATATCTTTAGTAAAATATCATTTTATCCATCTGAGTCCACAATAGAGCCATACCACACAGTATATGGTAAAATCATATCTTCTTACCTGGATACATTCTTGGAATACAATTTTTAACTTTCATCCTTGATTTCCTGAGTCATAAAGTCCCAAAATGAATATTTTGTCAGAGAAATGGTTGTTTTAAAGACCACAGAAACTATTATGAACCAATGAATTTGATGATTTTTCATCAAGTTTGAAGTTTACATGTTGTGTATAAATAATTTTTTAAAAATTATTTACTTATACCTAGACCTCTGGATATTGATATTTGTTAGGCCCATTCTATGTGAACACCATGGTATTATAAGTACATGTATATAAAATTTTATAAAATGCCAACCATAGTCAGAATAGGTAGCAACACAGAATGGGTGGGGTCGCCACACTTGCTATTCCATACCATGCAAACACTAAAAAGCTATTAACTGAATGGCTGTTCCTGGGATGCAGGCAAAATTCTTAGGAGGAATGCCACAATACAATATACAATATTACCAGTCAATTAACAAGTGGATTGACAACTGACATTAGTGAAAGAGTGAACTAAGCTATGATTGACAACAGAAATGAACACATCTCTAATTACCAGCTCGCCTTCAAAAAATGAGCCATCCATCCCTAGAAACCTCTGCCTATCATGGCATTTTTTATCCTGATGATTAACATAAACATTGAGTTATTTTTAGGCACAACCTACTGTGTGTCCAATCTATAATTCTGTCTTATTCTTCAGAGCTGTTTCCTTCTCACATGCTGTTCTTCAGCCTGGCACTGGGTGATCTCAGGCTGTTTCCTGGGGACCCATGGCCTCCTGCTTTAAGAAAACCTCTAGGCTTGTTCAACCTGGGTGGCGCCTTAGCTTATAAGGGAGACACATGCCCTGGGCCTCACCTGTGACCCCAGGACTTGAGCGTTAGTGGTCAGTCAGCCAACATTACAGGCAGACTGAAGACCGAAATTGACATGGTGTGAAATTGACATGGTATCACCAGTGATGCTCACCTCTCTGGGAAACTGTAATGTCCTTGATTGCTTTGTCTGCATTACCTTTTTGAAACTTCTTTTCCTTATATTTTATTAAAGTTATTTAGCTACTAGACTCAGTTTTTTCAAGGCAAGATATAGTACCTTTGTAAGTATTAGTGGATGAATCACTTAATTAATGTTCTTATTGCTAAACTCTAAATATCACCAAAATATCTTCTAAAAAGTTATTAAGACTCTAACACTGCATACATTTGGCATATATAATATAATTTAGGGAGCCCCCTCAATATCAGGAAGTGATGTGATTCTTACACTAAAAATTTTGCTTCGTTGATTTCAAGCAAGCTAAGACAGACATCTTCTTATGCATATTAATTTTTGTTCCTAAAATATGTTCTAATATCAGGGTGTAACTCTGACACAGAGCAGTTCAAGTTCATTGTGTATTCATTGAAGAAATGTTTTAGTCTTTTCACAGTATTTCAAAGACTTGGATGGGTTGGTGTATAAACATGTCCTTGTGGGAACTTTATACAATCAAAGGAAAGGAATGATTGACTGATATGTACCCAGACTAATTGAAGTGGTTCTGAGTCAACCAGATGTTTTCAGCTGAATCATGGCCGCAGATGCTGTTACTTCATTTTTCCTTAATCTGGGGATTACCCCAATTGGCTCACTCAGTGACATTTGAGTGTTTCCAATAAGCTTGCCTCTCTTTTGTTACATGCCTTGTAAAGGGCTCTTGTCTGGGGCTGGCCTATCTCCTGCCCTGGAAATGTTTTGAAGGAAGTTATCAGGGCTCTTTGTTTTTCCTGCTCTTGGATGTGGTCTTCGGTGAGGTCAGAAGAACGGAATGAGCGTTGCCACAGACGACACTGAGGCTATTTCCACAGCTGGCTGCAGAGAGAGGGGATGGGTGGGCAGACCCTCGCAGATGAGTTAGCATGTGGAGGTGGATGATAGAAAACATCTGTCATGACAGGAATGAGCAAAAACAAGGTCCCTTTGAAGATTGCCTTTGAATGATGAGGTGGGGGCGCTGCCTCAGTAATGGGAATGAAGGATCGGGCTGTTGGCAGGCAGATGGCTTCGGGGCTGCTCTTGCGTGAAATAAAGCAAAAGTATATGTTGAGAACTCCTGAGTAGTCAAATTGCCTGATTTCGCTGAACGTTTGTTTCCCCGCCTATTGCCCATCTAACCTACAAAAAAAGGAAGGCGTGCCAGCAGTCAAACGTGGGAGTAAATCTAGGAGGAAAAACTGGTTCTGAATATTTTCTCTTGAATAAGTTTAATACGATAGTATAATTCTAGCTGGGGGTCAAAAAGTCAGAGCATTCTTGCAGTAAGTTTACTTTAATGTGTTTGCAGTCCCATGCTGTTTTTTACAGAAGTTTCGAAAAGTACTACAAAGATGGTATATCAGCAAGGCCCTAAGATGAGAAACATGTCAAAATTTGAATACCAGTTAGTAGATATAAAGTCATATTTGTTTTCCTTCAAGGAACAATAGAAAATAATAAAACCAAAAACTTGGTGAACAATTTTTAAAAGAATGATACGAGTTTATTTTCTCACCCTATCTATGTTCATAAATAACTAAGCACAATTAAATTAACATGTTTTTATTTCCTAGACAAAGATGCTATAGAAAGAAAAATCTTGACTATAAATTAGTCTGATAACAAATAAATGCTGACAATTAGCAGATGATAAATTTCTAGAGCACTCGTTGCATGACCCAGCGGGGTGCTACCGCCATAAACCTTGCTTCTGCCCACCAAAACCACGTAGCCCCAAACCTTGCCTCTGTCCCCGAAAACCACGTAGCCCCAAACCTTGCCTCTGCCCCCGGCTAGACTGCAAAACGGATGCCACACGCCCTGTCCACGTCTCAATCGGAATCATCTTCAAAATCTAAGTCCTGGGACACAGGCCAAAACTTGAAATATTCTTCGGTAACTGGACTTGCTCTGTTGTGCCCCCATTATCAGCATGAGAAGAACACGTCCCAGCCATGCTGCAGGCTCCAGAAGGATGAGAAACTGGCAGGTCCGACCCAGACCTGGAGCCCTGCATCAAGCAGAGCTGCCAGAGCCGTGTCCAGCCAGGTCACGGCCAACCCACGGGGCCTTGACAATGAATGATATTTTTAAGTCACTGAGTTTTTGAATGGTTTGTATAGTGCTGTAAAATGGACATTTATTGGCCCTTCTCTGGTGGTCCAGTGGTTAAGAATTCTAATGCATAGGATGCAGATTCAACCCCTGGTTGGGGAACTAAGATCCCACACATTGCTGGGCAACTAGACGCATGCACCGCAACTAGAGAGAAGCCAGCGTGATGCAACCATGACCCAATACGGTCAAATAAATAAACATTTTTTAAAGACCTAAGTCCTTCCCTAGTGCTTCTGGCTAACTCAAGTCATATATTTACATCTTAGAGTAAGTGAACGTGGAAAATGTAGGGGTTTTCACTTTTTTTTTTTAAATCCTAAATTGAAAGGGCATGATTCACTTTGGGGGAAACTAATATGAATAATATGCTGAGAGAGTATTAGAAAACAAATGTCTCCAGGACTTCACTGGTGGTCCAGTGGTTAAAATCCCACCTGGCAATGCAAAGGACATGGGTTCAATCCCTGGTCCGGGAACGAATATCCCACATGGCTGCAGGGCAGCTCAGCCAGTGAGCAAAAACTCCTGAAGCCTGCATGCCCTGGAGCCTGAGCTTCACAGGAGAAGCCGCTGCCCTGAGGAGCCTGCGCAGCGCCCCGGAGAGCAGCCCCTGCCCCCTGCAACTGGAGAAAGCCTGCACGCAGCAGTGAAGACCCCGCACAGCCAATCAAGCAAATAGTGACTAAAGAAAACGTCTCCAGTCACGACTGACTGAGGCCCCACAGGAAGCACTTGGATTACTCTAGCGAGAGATAACAGAGCTCGCAGCAGTGAATAGCAGAGAGGGTCAGGAGACATTCGTGATACAGGAGTGACAAGACTTGACGGTGGGGCTGTTAGGTGTGATGAAGGAGAAGGCAAGGATGGCTTTGACTTTTCCATATTAATCCAAGAGTCCAACAGAGGGGAGAGACCGTGCTCTGTGGATAGAAAGAGAAAGAAAATGTTCACATTGGGACATGGTAGTTTTGAGGTGCCTGAGATTCTAGGTTCAATGAGCAGATGGAAATTTGGGTTAACAGCTCAGGGAAAAAAGGCCAAGACAACAAAGAACTTGAAGAACTTTCGTTTTTAAACTACCTTTAGCACTTTTGACTAATTCCATAAGGGCCTAGCAAGTAGTAATATTTTTGAATTTTACTTCTGACACCCAACACCTTGTATGTAGTCGTGGAGTATACATAGATGCTGACTCTCAATTTTTCACAAGGCATTTGGCACTTCATCCAATACTTGCCTGCAATGGCCATTTCAAAGTCATCAATGGACAAGATATTATTTGGAGAGAAATGGAGGTTTCAGTTTGACAGTTGCCATGAAAATATGTCATAAGAAAAGAAAGGACATTTTTCTTGAAAAGGAGATTTTTATGGAGGAAGTCAGAAACCCTGTGGAGACTATTGAGGAACTAAACTAAATGTTACTGGCTGTTTGTGGTTATAAAATATTTGCAGGAGGTATATTCACATTACAAGAGTGTTTGAAGCTGCACAGTCCTCAAATAGGAGCCAAAAAGGGAATTAACAAAACGATGAAGAAACAGAAGAAGAATCTCTTTATAAGCAATGTGACAGAATAATTACTCAACTGGACCCATGACAGATATAAAAAAATAGAGCAAAGTCTCTCACACTTGACCCTGAATATGACTTACCTGGAAACCTCACTGAACTGCAGATTCTGATTCAGTGGGACTGGGGCTGGACCAGACATGCTACATTAAGGTTCCAGATGATGCTATCTGGGCCTGGGCCACACTGTGAAGAACAAGATCCCAGAGAGGCTAAGGCAATTCTATTAAATAAAGAAAAAAGTCACACTTACTGATGTAGTATTCCTGTTTAGGGGAAATGGCAATAAAATGTAAGTATAATTAAATTTCTAATAGAAATTCTACAAATAGAACACTGAAGGATAGAAACATAAAGTTGGTTTTCATCTCATCTACTGGACAACTTGAGGTACATTAATTAACATCACATACACCTCAGAATATATCTTGGTTGGATCCAACATGTGACTTTTTTTTAACTTAGGATATGGCCATTCCACCAGGATGTATTTTATATCAGCGTTAGGTTACGAAACAGTTCATCAATAGTGTATATACAGAGTTCCAGACATGTTAGTGGCAATAGTGCTGATAGAAAGCAGATTCATTTTCAAACAGAGTCACGGCCTCATACCTGCATCTTGGGTCTCGTTGAGTTGGCAACTTTAACCAGGAAAATTCCTAGAAAAGTCTTAAAGGAGAAAACACAGAGCCCAGAAATATCCTCTGAGGAACCACAAGATAAAGTGCATTTTGTAACAAATTGCAGAACAAGGAATAGCAGGCTTTCTTAATAACAGCCAGAATCAAGGGGCCTTGTGACATATTTCAGTAATTTACGCTACAAACATTGGCCATGAGTAGGGTAACAGACAGCTTTGCTTCTTGATCACCCCCATGGTTTAAGACATGATTTCCCAGGCCCCTTCACCAATAGGCTCCTGCAAGGCCTTGGAAATGATTTGCAAGCAAGGGTTTTCAGCATACTTGTCAGCAAAGAGAAGTTTTTAATGAGAAGTTTTATGACAGTTCACAATCCAAAGCGCTAGTTAAAGTAAGACAAACATCTTACCAGACAAAAGATGCTGCCCATAAAATATTCAGACCACCGCTGGGAATCCTGCTTGCCTTATCGTTTGGAAGAAGACTGGCCCAGAATCGTGCTTCTGATATGCATTTTAAACTTTCTGTACCTTGAAAATCTACCTGGAGGTATACAAAGTGATGGCTGTATGAGTGAATAATGCATTTTTTCTCCTTCACATAGCAAGGTTTGACAAGACTCTTAGGCAGATATATGGCTATTAAAACAGTGTGTGTCATGGGAAAGCCCTCATTTAAAAAAAAAAAAGCATATACTGTGATATATAAAGGAAATTTTGCAGCATTCGATTGGGTCCTTTGTAGTTCTTACATAAAATGGGAATTGTGCATTGGATCCAGCTTGAGAGTTTCTTGGGTGGGGTGAGGCCCTTAGAATTAAAAACCCAGAAATTCTCTTGGTAAATGGCAACACTGTCCAGCTGACAGTGGTCAGACATGGGCATTTTTAAAGGAAAGCAGAGAAGGCAATGACACCCCACTCCAGTACTCTTGCCTGGAAAATCCCATGGACGGAGGAGCCTGGTAGGCTGCAGTCCATGGGGTCGCCAAGAGTTGGACACGACTTCACTTTCACTTTCACTTTTCATTTTCATGCCTTGGAGCAGGAAATGGCAACCCACTCCAGTGTTCTTGCCTGGAGAATCCCAGGGACGGGGGAGCCTGGTAGGCTGCCGTCTATGGGGTCGCACAGAGTCGGACATGACTAAAGCGACTTAGCAGCAGCAGCAGCAGTAGCAGCAGAGCAATTGAATGACTGGATATTTAAGAACATCCTGCTGTCCAATCAAGACAGTGCTTTTGTGATTTCAGCTGAATCCTCTTGTCCAGTTAGAACATAGAGTTGCTGTAACATTTTTAAAGTCCTGGCAGCCCGGGCAGATGTGTAAGTGCCCTTCACGCATTTACACATTCAGCACCGTTCTGACCCATTTCATGACAGATGCCATGCTAGGCTCTAAAACCTTTAGAAAATAAAAAAGTATCATGAATTGCACAATGAACTTAGAATTCAGGGTATATATACTTATATATACTTATATATATAGTATATATACTTATATATACTTATAATAAGTATAATCACAATCAGGTGTTTGCCAAAAGTTAGGAGACAAAAGAGGAGCAAATAACCAACAATCTGGATCAGACACAGGAGGTTTTCCGTAAAATGTAGCATTTGATGAGAATGTTAGTGCACACGTGCAATCCTGCTGTAGATGCCCAGGCGAAGACACCAAGAATTAGACAGCAAGACAGATCAGAGAAAGCTGAGTAATTCAGTGCCATGGAGGAGAGGCTTCCTGTGCATGGTCTTAGGGAGTTAGACTGGAAATGTAAATTGAAAACCATGGGATCTTAATAGACCATGTGTACCATGCTCACAGGGCCATCTTGGATCAATCTGCAGGGGCCTTCTTTTGGAGATAAAATGTGGAAATGAGAAGGAAGGCATAACCGCAGGGGTGACCATCCTGCTCATTCAGTGTGGATGAGACAAGCTGGAATGGAAACTATTTTGATTTTATCACTGACTCATCCTATCCCCCTTCCGTGGCCACCTTGGTAGCTCAGTGGTAAAGAATCCACCTGCAATGCAGGAGACATGGTCTGATCCCTGGGTCAGGAAGACTCCTGGAGGAGGGCACAAGGGCATGGCAACCCACTCCAGTATTCTTGTCTGGAAAATCCCAGGGACAGAGAAGCCTGACAGGCTACAGTGCACAGCGTCACAAAGAGTCAGACATGACTTAGCAACTATACAACAACAATTACCTCATACTTTCCAACATAACTTAGAGCAGCCATGGCTTATCAGTGCCAGTGTCCTAAACCCGTGACATTTCTGCTATAAGACAATATTATTCAGGATGCTAACTCAGCTGGAAACATGCAATCTGGGTGGCATACTTTGGTAGAGAAGATTGAGTTTCCTTGTTATCTTCTCTTGAAACAAAAATGAAAGGAAATTGGCTCTGCTCATCTTGAAAGTGATATGTGTATTTGAGGTTTTGTTCTTTAAGGTGGAAAGATGGTTGGGAGCTGTTTACTATATTGATAATGTAATTTCCTTCTATGTAATATCTATAATGAGTAGATATCAGGAGTTTTGTTACTTTGTAGGGAAGATGGTGAAATATGTGATTAATCCATTCATTTGATCAGTGCCATAGCTTAGTGGTCCTTATTTTTATATTTCTCAAATCTCTTTTTGTTTAATTTATTTATTAATACTTTGGAGCTTTTTGCATAATTTTGCTGCTCATGTATCTTTTTTTTATTGAAGTATAGTTGATTGACAATGTGTTAATTTCTGCTGTAGAGCAAAGTGATTCAGTTACACACATATATATTTTTTAAATAGTCTTTTACATTATGGTTTATCATAGGATACAGAGTATGGTTCTCTGTGCTATGCAGTGGGACCTTGTTGTTTATCCATTCCATATACATATCCAGCTTACAAGTCTCTTAAAACTGATTTTGGAACTGTACCGTAGACTGGGTACTGGAGGGCGTATACACGGGGGCCCTGCAAATGAAGATGAAGGCCTTAGGTTGCACAACGAGTTCTCCCACACAGGTAATGCGATTCCGTCCCATCATCTACCCGACACCACATAGGATTTTATGGTGCTTATGTTTGTGTGGTGGATCCCCTCGCTGAGAACTAAACATTGATCACATGGTTGGAGTGGGATATGATGAACACAAATTCACTTCCAAGCTGCTGAACCCTAAAACCCTCCAAGGAGGTTCTAGAATTCTTCTGTGTACACTTAATATTTCCATTGGCCCAGCAACTATAATCTCGCTAAGTAGAAATATGAAAAGAATATAGTAGCCCACCTGCATGACAAAATTCCTTTTATAGTTTTAACCAGGTATAGAAGTTGATAAAAGAATGACTTGTTCTACTAACATTCAGTCAACAAAACCATTTGACCCTTGCACCCCAAGGTCTTCAGAATGTCAACTCTCCCTCAATAGTGTAATGTACTTAAAAGCCATTGTACTTGATTAGAATTCTAAAGAAGGTTGTTAAAAACATCAAAAACCTGATAAACAGATTTCTTTAGTTTTAAAAACAGCACTCTGAAGGACTCAAAAAAAAAGCATGGCTGAGAATGCTATTATCTACATACCTGCTTTGGTAAGAAATATTTCTATGTGACATATTTACTTTAAATTCTCATTCAAAATGACACTATTGTAGAAATAGTCATTTAACCAATAGTCACAGTATGTAATTAGGATCTTTTAAAGGGGCCTCCATGATTAGAATGCATTTGGCTTCAGTGACTTTTTGGGGTAGAATTGCTTCACAGTGTTACGTTAATTCATGCCGTATAGCACAGTGAATCAGCCGCGTGTATACATACACCTCCTCCCTCTGGAGCCTCCCCCAGCCACCCCGCGTGGCCCCCTCTCGCCCACGCAGAGCACTGCGCTGAGCTCCCCGTGCTGCGCAGCAGCTCCCCACTGCTCTCTGCTTGCGCGCGAGGCCCGCGGCCCACCCAGTGCGTCCCTCCTGTGTCCACGTGTCCATGCTCTACGTCTGCACCTCTGTTCTGGCCCCTCAAATAGGCTCATTAATGCCATCTTTCTGGATTCCATATATATGTATTAATACACAGTATTGGTTTTTCTCTTTCTGACTTATTTCACGCTGTCTGACAGGCTCTAGGTTCATCCACATCACTACAACTGACTCAATTTAGTTCCTTTTTATGGCTGGGTAATATTCTATTGTATTAATATATATGTACCACTATTTCTTCATCTATTGATGGACATCCAGGTTTCTTTCACTTCCGAGCTATTGTAAATAGTGCTACAATGAACATCGAAGTACATGTGTCTTTGTGACTTTTAATATTGCACATTTTAATAAAACATTTCTAATGAATGGCAACTGAATAAAAAAATAACATGAAATTAATATTTATAAGGCTGTAAGGGAAAAAAACCTCTATTTTCATAGTTAACAGACATACTTTCTTTAGGTAAACAATGTACAAAACTCTTCTAAATTTACCTTGTAACAATGGAAATCACCCTACTTCTAAACATGTTACCCCAAGCCCACAGTGTACAATCTTAGGTAGCAGTCCAAATGTACCAATCAAATCTAATTTGTCTAAACTTAGAAAAGAGAAAACTAGCTCTAATTAGCTGTGTTTCCAAAATGAATAGGAATATAAATTTAAACTCAAAAATAACCATATAGAAACTATAAAGTTACATAATATAATGTCAAATAATAGTTCTGCTTCCTTTTATTGATAAATCATAGAATTTGGGCAATTGATTTAAATGTCAAGTTAGGATTAGGGTTAGGATTTAAGAAACTCGTTTATATCATAAATATAATCTCAGTGTACAATCTAAGAGTTGCTGTTTAATCTCAGTGTATAATCTAAGAGTTGCTGTTTAATCTCAGTGTATAATCTAAGAGTTGCTGTTTAATCCCAGTGTATAATCTAAGAGTTGCTGTTTAATCTCAGTGTATAATCTAAGAGTTGCTGTTTAATCTCAGTGTACAATCTAAGAGCTGCTGTTAGTTATAGGGAGCAGGGAGTAGATGTATGCTTTGTGCCATTTTCTGGCTACTGCAATTTCAAATCTTTCTTCCCATTTTGTGTAAATGGAGCTTATAAATATATATGTGTGTACCAGGATGTCTGAACCCTAGCACTCATGTTTTTGGCTGGATAATTCACTGTTGGGTCAAACTGTCCTGTTTGCTGTAGGGTATTCAGCAACACCCGGGACCTGTGTCGGTGGCCCCCAGTCTGACAACTGAAACTGTCTCCAGTCATTCCCAAATGTCCCTTCCAGCCACTGCAGAATAGCCCGTGGTGAGGACCACCGGTGCATGAGCATACACAAATACTTTTTATTTTAATGATTTTCATGAGTATGCTATGGTGGCTTTAGTAGAACTTTTGACTTCAAGTGAATTTCAGATCTCATCGCTAAGGGTGTAGTGGCTGAATATATTAATAAATGTACATATACATGAGCAAAACCATGGTTTTGAAACAACCGCCCCGTGTGAGAACAAGATTTTTCATAATCTTTGGACTGCTCCACTTTGACTGTTAATCTCAAAGTAGCATTTCTAAGTAACTTTTAATTGGAATTTTGCTCTTTTATCATTTTCCAACTAGTATTTATGAAGCATATATTACATTCCTCATCTACACAGCACCACGATGCTGTAAATGGACAGCCTGAACAAGCAGATGTAATTTCAGCCTTTCAGAATGAACAGTCTAAGTTCTGAAAGTTGGTCAATGTTAGCCATTTTTAATTGTACTGACAATTTGTGATGCCAGTATATAAAATTATTTCCCAAACACTGTTTGAGTATCTACTGCATGTAATTCCTAATTATAGGAACTACAAAAGGTGTGTATAAGCATAACCCTCACCCTCTTGGAAAGTATATTGGAAGAAGCAAGTGGAGAATAATAAAGGGAAGGGGACTTCCCTGGTGGCCCAGTGGTTAAGAATCCACCTTCAATGTAGGGAGTGCGGGGGTTTGATCTCCAGTCTGAGAACTAAGATCCCTCTTGCTGTGGGGCAACTAAGCCCATGTGCCACAACTACTGAGCCCACACACTTTAAATAGAGAGACCACGAGTCACCACTATGACTGATGCAGCCAAAAATTAAATAAATATTTTAAAAAATGAAAGGAAGGAAGGATAAGGGCTAACATGGGTTCCTCAGGGCAGCCTGGCTTCCACATGCTCTCAAATCTCTAGCATTTTTTGGAGATCATTCCAAAATACTTCAGGTGGAAGTCATATCTGCCAGCTTTGCCACAGTTTTCTAGGTTTCACACACACATACACACACACACACACGCACACACACACACATGCACACACGCACACACTGCCCTCTCCAAGTTGGAAACTCATCAACATATTTGAGGATGATTCTGAGGATGGGAAAATCTTTCCTAATCCTCTTTTTTCCTCTCCCCAAGCACCTTCTTAAACCCCATCAAGCACTCCTGCAGACAAAACAAAACCCACACCAAAATCAACAAATGAAAAGATGAGACATCGCTGCATATGTAACGTGGAGTGTCACACACTCGTATCGCAGGGCAATACATTTGGATAGCTGTTTCCCAAGTTAAGTGAAATGCCTTTAAGCCATTTTTATATGAAAGCATCGTTGCTACTAGAATGGTATGTGTGAGCATATATCATTTCCTGTACTTGTGCTCAGTCAGTCGTGTCCAACTTTTTGTGACCCCATAGATTGTAGTTCGCCAGGCTCCTCTGTCCATGGGGATTCTCCAGGCAATAATACTAGACTGGGTTGCCATTTTCTGCTCCAGGGGATCTTCCCAACCCAGGAATCAAACCCAGGTCTCCCGCATTCAGGCTGATTCTTTACCATCTGAACCAGCAGGGAAGCCACTTCACAGGGGCTAAAAAAAGTCTGGTGTACACAAACCTCACTAGATATTTATTCTAGAAATATTAAAAACTGAGAGGCAGAAAGCACGCAGATGAGAAAGAAGACAAATCACTTTAAATTACGTTTTCTAAAATCGTGTTGAATGATTACTACTAACAAGTCCTATGGTTTGGCATAAGTGACCACAGGAAAAGATCACAATACAGGCTGTAAGCATTATTTTTTGAAGGAACATAAAGATCTTTTTCATATTCTTTTCCATTATGATTTAGCATGGGATATTGAATATAATCCCCTGTGCTATACGGTAAGACATTTGTGTTATCCATCTGATATATACCAGTTTGGACTGCAAACATTTTGACCTGAGACACTTAGATTGGACAAGAGAGAAAAAGAGGGTGATATTTCTTTTTCTTTTTTTCCACTTATGTTAACAAATACATTTTCTATCTTTTATTTTTACATTTCTGTGATTTCAAATTCAAGGCTCCCCAAGATGGTGGAGCCTGGTGGGCTGCCGTCTGTGGGGTCACACAGAGTCGGACACGACTGAAGCGACTTAGCAGCAGTAGCAGCAGCAAGATTCCCAACAGAAAGGATTCTTAAATGTGCCCCAACACAAGACAAACTGATCAAAGAGAGGCATGTCAGGTCATCAGACTGAGGCCTGAATTATTCAGATAATCGCCCCATTTCAGCTCATCAAAAATGCTGGCTTGACCTCTTTGCATTTTTAAACAGGATGTATCTAATTATTACACAAAGGCTCATGCCCTATCACAGGATTGGTTTAAAACAAATAATTGAGAAACAGCATAAATAAGACCCAAGTGTTTGTAACACTGGCTTATATAATAGCAGTTAATAGACAGAGCTCACTTCTCAAATTTCAGTGGGCATCAGAATCATTTGGACAGTTCTTTAAAACACTGATTTCAATGCCTGAAGCCTAGAGATTCTAATTTAAATTCTTAATCATACTTGGAGTGGCATTGGCCCAGAATATTGGCGAGCACAGGAACATTCATCCACGTAATTCTCATCGTAGGCCATATCTTGGCATTAACGTAGGATTTAAACCACCTATGTGTGTTCTTGATGGGAAAGAGCCTTGCTGGTATTTTTCCCAATTCGCCAATGATCCCATATTTCCATTGGAAAATTAAAACATTGTTGAACTCTCCTAGACTTAAAATTTCTTTCAAACATCGGCAGGAGGTTAACACCACAGATGCTTTTCTGGCCTCAGGTCAGATATGTTTACTCCACATCAATGATCTCTGGAAACTTTATCCAAATTCCTGTTGAAATTATTTCAGAATTAGGGCAACCAGCTCCACCCTACATCCCTTTAGTGTGAGCAGCTCTGTTTTGCAGAGGAGGAGGCTAAAACAGACCAGACATTCCCATCAGCTGCTGGTCATTGTGCTTTTTTAGTGGAATTGCAGCATGTTACAGTATTTTTCTTTGCAGCTTAAACATTGAGCAAACCCAGACATCCAGAGATGCTAAAATGGAAATTATGTTTCCTTTTGCTTTGCATTTCCCAAGCAAACTCATTCAGACAGCATAGCCTATACATTTGAATAAACGAAATTACCTTTAATGTGTTCACAACATCTGTCTATGGCTTAAATGCATCTGATAGGAAGGGATTTGACAGTATATTTAATGAGGCATGATTATAGTTTTGCCTTAACAACCATAGATTTTTCATTTCCTTTTTTGTTATTTTTTTCTCCCCCATTCTTTTGTATCTTACATAATACAGAAGAGATTCTATACTTGAACTGTAGTTGATGAACACAGTGGCTGGCAAGCCCCACTCTTTGTTATAGATAACCAATACTTCCTACTCCCTAAGTTGTCTATCCCCAATAAAGTTACCATCAAAACAATGTGTTTCCCCAAGGGGTTCCTGTCTTCTATTTCCAACTTACTCACTGCTTGTAAATATCTTCCAGCCCGCGAGACTCTTAAGAAATGTATGATCTTAATCATTTGTGGGAATCCTGAATTTCTGGAACATTTTTACTAAATCGGAACAAGACTGAGTCCTAAATACCACACCCCCCTCCAAGAAGCCTTAGTTTTTCATTCATTTTATTCGCAGTAACTGGCCTAGGTAGGACTGTTTCCCTTACATTGTCTTCCACCATGTGCCGAGTGCTGTTATTTCCAATTCTAAATGATGACTCATCCCTCCCCAGCCTTCCCTTTGATTGTCAGGTTTCCGGTTTACACACAGAAGCAGCCTCTGTGGCATCTGTGACCAAATGAGTCCCCGAACACTCTTCATGAAAAGATTCTCTAAAGGGACCAGACAGTTCTTCCAAAATTAATTCCAAATGCAGGCAGTCAATCCTGCTACCCTTACCATGCACAGATTGTGATTTACCTGTCACAGGCTCACCTCATCCCATTCACATACTGCCACCACCAAAAAGACATAAGACTACCTCTCACGCCACTGGGGAGTGAGGTCACCCCTAGGGCATTGGGAAGAGACTATCCTGGCCAAACGAAATTTGGCCCTTATCTCTGACTTAGGATGAACAATTCTTTATGTGACTAAAGCAAGCCGATTAGAATTGTGGGGTTTCCAGATTGTCACAGGTCAGCTGTGTATCAGAACCTCGAGGGGGAAATATTCTAGGACGGTAGCCTAAGTCTCAAGTTCAAGAAGAGTACTGAAGTCTTGCGCCTGCTAAGGATTATAATGTTGTGAAAGTGCCACGTTTTGGTTGGAAAAAACGCTTTAGGACTTATCTTAACTCTGAAATTTTTCTATAGTTTATCTCTAAGTGATTTAAGAACATCTTAGTTCTTCTTGCCTGGTGGCAGTTGTTAGCATTTTTGGTATTCAAGTGTACAGTGTGTAGATTCTCAGGTAATTGAGATAATATGATTTATCTTAAATGATTATTTTAAAAAGGCAAACTATGAACAAAGATGGAGTATGTGTTCTGAAGTAAGGTTTATAGCTAATACTGATCTAACCTACTGATGTTCATATGAAGAGAACAGGACCTAGTTTCTTCCTTCTAAGTCACATAGAGACTTACGCATGTGAAAATTGTGTTTCATTCTGGGTTTCAGTTGGAGAGTTTAATACTTCATATATATATATATATATATATATATAATTTATTATAGTTTATATTTACAGTATATGTTTTATACATATTTGATATTTATACAATATATTTTATATCTTACTATAAGTGATATATTTTTTAGGAAAATAAATTGATGGTCAGATTATTCCATCGCAAATTAAATAAATAAATGAAAGGCTTTGTAAAGTCATAGAGTAAGATAAAACTAGGATTATTTGTGAGAATGAGCCATGACACTCGGAGAAGGCAATGGCACCCCACTCCAGTACTCTTGCCTAGAAAACCCCATGGACGGAGGAGCCTGGAAGGCTGCAGTCCATGGGGTCGCTGAGGGTCGGACACGACTGAGCGACTTCACTTTCATTTTAGTTCTTGAAGTATTTACTGATGAAAAGTGAAAGTGTTGCTCACTCAGTCGTGTCCAACTCTTTTCGACCCGATGGACTGTAGCCCACCAGGCTCCTCTGCCCACAAGATACTCCAGGTAAGAATACTGGAGTGGGTTGCCATTCCCTTCTCCAGGGGATCTTCCCAACCCAGAATTGAACCTGGTTCTCCTGCATTGCAGGCTGATTCTTTACCATCAGAGCCACTAGGGAAGCCGATTTACTAATAGTTTGGTACAATAAATACCTGAAATAAAGGCTAGTATGTTATTTATAAGGGAAAAATAAAGATGCTTTTATTAAATTCAGGCAGCCGGAAGAAAAAGTGATGTGTCTGTGAATTACAATTAAGTAAGAGCTTATCTCTCCTGAGAAGTATTCTGATGAATGACAGTTTCTGGAAGCATCCAGAAATTCAAACAATGCAAGTGTGTCTATTTATAAGCCACAGATTAGAAAATAACATATTTGTTTTGATTGATTCTAGCTCAAAAGTCCAAATGTTTTTGAGAACAAACCTAGCTCTGTACATCAATCATTTAAAAATATATGGTTTGATTTCTGTTTTCCTTTTCTAGTGAGGAGGAGGAGCCCATAGGAAGGCTGAGTGACAGTCTGATCCTTTACCAGCCACAGTCAGAGAGCTAGATTTGGATAATATTGTGAGAAACTGATTATTCTGAGCCGAGGCATTTTAGGACATGTTTGCTTCTGGGTAATTACTTTAGGTGCTGAGATCCTGTCATCCACATGAACCTGTCTGTCCTATTCTTATTTCTTCAAAATTTTTACTAATAGGGGAAAAAGTCACATAGTGAGAAAAATCAAGTGTACAGAAAAAATGACATTCAGATTCATAGTCATTTTACTACTCAGATCAGTTCAGTCATGTCTGACTCATTGGATGTTTAAATGAGCTATTTTAGCATGAGCTTCTGCCTTTACTATCACCTTTAAAATAAAGCATTGGAATTAGATAATCTCAAAAATTCCATCCAACCCCAACTTTTCAATTTCTTTTTAAAAAGATCGTTCCATTCTCTGCGTGTGTTAGTCGCTCAGTCATGTCTGACTCTTTGCAGCCCCATGGACTGTAGCCCGCCAGGTTCCTCCATCCATGGGATTCTCCAGGCAAGAATACTGCAGTGGGTTGCCATTCCCTTCTCCAGGGGATCTTCCCAACCCAGGGATCAAACCCGGGTCTCCTGCATTGCACACAGATTCTTTACTGTCTGAGCCACCAGGGAAGCCTAAGTTAGTCAACTGAGGCAGAAAAGAAGGAGAGAGGAAATTGAGAGAAGGCGGTATGGCCTGGCTCTGCGCTTCATGGGCCATGTGACACTTTATGTATGGACAGAAGCTTTTTAAAACGTCTATTACTTCCGCATTGCCGACAGTTATGATAAATCAAAAAGCACATTCTAGATGCAGGCCCTTCCTAACACCTGATGAAACGCATGATATTTTTGCATTTTAAGACACTTTAGCTGTGTTGCATTTGACCAGCATTGAACAGAGCTCTGTGTTTTCTGCCTTGTGTCAAAAGCACAGATAGAGAAACCTAAGTCAAAAGATGAGGAAAAAATATGGGAGAGGGTACCTTTGATTTTTATAACATTAAATTGATTTTAATATGTCCTTTAAAGATATCTGGTTAGGAAGCCCAGGTGGACCAGCATTATTCCCCTGGTGGAAGGGTGTATTGACGTGATCAAGAATTATCTATATAAATCATGGGTAAATGATAGAAGCTAAAAGTCTTAGTATCAAGAGAAATATTTATATTCTTTTATATTTAGAGAAGCACAGGATGACATGGATGGATGTAAAAATCATATGGGGTTCAATGTAGCCTTTTCAGTAAGGAGCACATACGATGTTAATGCAGGTTACTGTTTATTACGTTTCCCTCGTTGTGAGACCTGTTTTCAGATGGATGCTGTGTGTGCTTGTAGGGTGCTGTGATTACGCCAGCGATGGACCATCCCATGTCAATGCAGCCAGCAAGCATGATGGGCCCCCTGACACAACAGATGAACCACCTTTCGCTGGGCACCACGGGAACGGTGAGTTGCAGCACTTGTTTCCTCTTGTTTCCTTGGATTTCATCAGGAAGAGGCAACACTTTCTGTTCTTACCGCCAACGTCAGCAGGATGGATTCTGCATCACTGAGGAACCCGCCTTTTAGGTCCCAGTATGAATAAGCCACACTCCGCATGCACAGTTCTGGGGCACATGTACTCACATTGACAAGGCTGAAGGGTCTACTTTGCTGCATTTAAATCTGACTTCCAGAAAGTTCTAATGATGCCATGCCCCAGGAATGTCTGTTTTAGACCTTGTAACTGAATACACTGGAGCGTAGTTTTCCTCTCTCAGATGTTCATGATTTCAGCTCACAACAGCCCCAGGTTATTCCCAAGAGGGCAGCCAACTTTGATTATAGCTAATAACGGGGCTTTTTATTTGCTTTCAATGTTTATGGCAACAAAATGTAATTGAGAACCTCACATAATTGATATATTTTAATCTTTCTTTCCAATATGTCTACATAGGTGATGCTGAAAAAAAAAAAAAAAGGGAATCTAATGTTCCTGATGTAATGTTCAGGAAGTTTTTGATTGGCCATTATTTTTTCTTAGGGAACAAAGTATATCAAGAAATGTCCATTGCAGCCTTACTTTTGTATCAACAAGGTATTTGAAATTGTTGGCAAAACTTTGTTTTTTAAAAAATCTTTTCAAAAACAGTTCCCCAGTAGCCAAGAGGGCACAGGTCCAATACAACATGGAATATTGCAACTTCGTTAATTATAGAAACAATAAAAACTGTAAAACCAATCTCCCCTGTAACAGTTTTTATTTTTCATAAATGTTAATGCAGATAATTTTGTTATTTTTAAAGAAGAAGAAAAACAAGACGTATCTTCTGAGTGAGAGAGCTTCAGTACTGTGAGACCGTCCCCTGGTCTCCTGGCCCCTCTTCATATAGTTGAAATATTGAGCACAGGGATCTATAAGCTATTTAGCCATAAGCCTCTATGACTCTGTATGCCTCATAGTCACCACTCCTGTGATTCCCCTCAATCACACTGACATCATCTCCGAACACCCATGGACACTTAGGTACATTCACTCTATCTTGGAGGTTTTACCTTAAAGCAATGGCTTGCTTACTACATAGAGATGTTGACTCACAGGCTTTTGAGGATATAAGAAGCTTCTAACATGTCCACTGAGGCCTCAATAATTTGCTCTAAGTAGGAGGAATGTCAATCTACCTAATGGAAAGAGTCCCATAGTTTCAATAAAGAAATTTAGTTTTTTGCCATAAAGCACCCACCCGGAAGGCCTCCGTTGCTGAACTTATAAAAAGCAGTTGCTGATACCTCATGTGTCTGAAGGTTTAGACTCAATCAGATGATTCTTTAGGTTTCTGAACCAGACTTTTAAAAGTCATGTCTATGACCATGCTTCATTCTGCAATATGGTCAGCTAATTTTCATTAGGGGTGAAGAATTTAAAGATACTATTTCTGTAGCTTTTAGCAATGTGTGAATATTTTTTTTGGAGTCACTTTGCTCATTAACAGAGCAGATCCCAGGACAGTATTGGAAGGCCTGAAGTTTCGCATGCCCTACTATTGATTTCCATTTCCCCTCCTAAATGTTCACAAATTATGAATAAATGAGCTAATACACTTTTACTGTAATCGAATGACAAATCTGATAAGTGGGAAGGATTATAATGCAAAGCATAAAAAGAAAACACTTTTGAAATTCTACTCATTGGAATCAGAAGCAAAGCCTGCTGACTTCCTGAAATGCAAATTTGGAAACTAGAAAAAAAAAGTTAACTGAGAACATGACTGAATCCTTTGAGCAACTGAAAAATAAGCTCAATTATAGAGAATGAATTCACAATTACAATAGTTATTGATTCTATACTGTATATTATGACTAGTATTTGAGCATTTTCAACAAGAACACAATTTTGCCCAGCTGGTAATAGCCAACTTATTCAATAATGATATATATTCTTTCCTTTCTTAGAAAGCAAATGTTTAAGCATGTGGCTTATATTTAACATCAAATTTCTTCTAGCTTTTTAAAAAATTCTTTTTCTCCTCCACATTTGTACTAATGCTTAAATACATAATAAGCTTTGTATAAATTGTTGTTTTAGTTTAAAGTTTCATAAGGTTTGGAAAAGGCAGAGTACGAACAGTATTAATTTGTATATTTATTCCACAAAATACCACTGACAGTGCTGAGTGTCCGGCATGAAGTTACACTTATTTCTGAAGCTGTCACTCTTTACTTTGATATCATAGATTCATTTTATCTAAATTTTTGATTGGCATTTGAAGTAGCTCTTATGCAATTAAGGTTGATTCTCTTTAATCAAATTTCACCACCTTATTACGTATTTTCAATACACTTAATCCATTGCTGGGAAGGTGGCCTGATGTCATGGAAAGAATAGTTGGTATTGAAATTAAAGTTGAGTTTAAAACTACCTCTGCCCCCTATTAGCTGTGCATGTTCAGGCAGATTACCTAACCTCTCTGAACTTGTACTTTCTCTTTTGCAAAGTGGAAGAATAATACTTATATCCCAGAGGTGTTGTGAGTGTCAATGGGATGAGATATGTAAACACACGCAATGCAGCGTGTTGCTACCCAGCAGATGCTTCTCAAAGGAGCTGCACCCCCACCACTCTCCTTCCAGTGGCTTCTAACTTGTGGGAACTGAGTCCAGGTCACCAGAAGGATGTCGGACACTGTCGAGTCCACAGTTCAACTCACTGGCTGCTCTGTTTCATTTGATGTAACTTACTTTTTTCCAGTTTCCACTTCCATAGCTTCTAACATACTCTTTCAGGCTGTAAACCCAAAAGGTACAGAGACCAGCCAAGTCACATTAATGACTAAAGCTGATTAAGTCCAAGCCCCAAATCCTGGCAATATATCATCAAATTTGGCCTGTATTTACCTATGTCACAAATAGCTGTGTAATATAAATACACACAATACTGGAAATCACATTTTAAATTAGAGCTATTTTTGAATGCAGTCACCATAACAGCTCTGCCTGCATGTTGGATGAGTAGCTAGCAAGACGCTACCTCTGGCAGCCGGGAACACAGTTCCTCTTCCAAAGAGGGCAGCCAGACCCAATCCAGATGCTGTAACCACATGGGCATACAGACCCCAGGTGGCTCACCTGTAGTTCTTGGAACTAGATGAGCTACCTTGCTGGATTTTAATGGGAAATTTCCCTGTATTTGAATCCTGGACCCAGTTGGTCCTCAGAGCTCTCAGTTGGTGACCGCTGCCCAAGGGTTTCTTGGTTCTCCTCTGACCTCTGGCCACTGCTTCCTCTTTTCTTTCCTAGGCTAATGGGTAAGTTTTTAAACTAGCTCCTCATTCATACGTGGTTTCCTTAAGCAAACTCTTCCACCTTGATGGTTTTGAACTCTGCCTTCTATGCCAAAGACTGCTATTGGAGTCCCCAGGGCTAACCTCATCTCAGAATTTTAGCCTCATTTTACAGCACTTGCTAAATATTTCCATGTGACCCTCCCCTCCAACATCTCGAAGTCAATACAACCCAAAGGAACCTCCCGAGCTTCCTCCCCACTGACCCTTCCTCGTATAGGGTCCCACTCCTATTCCCCTTCAAGCTGATCCCGTGACCACTCACCCCAGAAGTCCAGCATTATACCCAGGACCCAGCATAGACCCTTTTCTTCTTAATCCCCACCACGGACAGTTACTTTTCAAGTCCCGCAGACATTTGTCAGTTGCATCCTCACCTCCACATCCTAGAGTCTCCACCCTGGGCCTCACTTGATTAAGTGTAATAGTCCCCTAACTCTTTTCCCTGTTTCCCATCTCAACTTACTCCATTCCCTGCATGTTGCCACAGCCAGGCAACCTGAAAGTCTTCCACCGAGTCTCTCTCCTACTCTTATTTTCCGGAGGCTTTCAGACATCTGAGCTCACTGAAATTCTGCAAAACAAGATGTGAACAGGGATATGCCAAGATTAAGGCAGGAACCTCAACTCCAGACATAGTTTCAAGGGCAGAGCAGAGAGGTCCAGGGAATAACCCAAGTAGGCAGGGTTCACTGCTGGTAGGACCTGGAGCTACAGTAGAACTCTCCATTTTCAGAAGGGGAGCCTGACGCTCTGTCCCACCTTCTTTCCTAAGATCCCTGGGTAACAGAAGCATACTGAGTCAAAAACTTTTTCATTTCCATGAAATTAAATATATTTGGTCCCCAGAACCCCGCATGGTGAGATGGATGCCATGTAGTTTAATCAACCTTTCTCCTACCATTTGCCACCTCAAATGTGTATCATTCAATCCCCTACCTCTTTTCTAAGCTGGACAGAATCTGCAGGCCTTAAAAGAAAAAGGGATTTTACGCAAGCAGTGTACCTGTTTTATTCCAGGGCTCTGCTGACCTTGAAGAATTTTCTAGCTTTTTCCGCTTTTGTTTATTTTTTGTCACAGGATTCCCTCAAGAACCAAAGCCCTGTTATCCATAACTTCTTATCAGTCCATTGTAAGCTTTAGCAGAAACCGCTGGGGGTTTTACTGTTTTGAGAACCTCCAGATTGCATGACAATCTTGTTTTACAAGTTTCTTATCTCCTTTTCGTTTGTTCAGTTGGTGGTCACCAGTGGCTTCCAATGTCACCAGAATCTGTTAAAAGAAATAAAAAGGTTTTGTTCTGCAGGCTCCTTATCTGCAGTTCTGTTTGTGTCTGCAAACCACTGGTGACTTGTGACATCATTGGATTCTGCTGGTGTAACCCTAGCTGCACACACAGATAATCTTATAATTGTTCTTGACTTGTTCAGCACAGTTCTCTCACAGTTTTCAGTGGCATCATCCCTTCCATAATGCTTTAAATTCTTTCAGTTATTATCCAGGAATATAAGCATTGAGGCAGAGTGGTAAAAACCAATACATGATGTTATATGGACTCATGATTAGGAAACAGTATCATAAATTTGTAAGTGGTCATGAGTACATCTCCTGAGATAATTTTTCAGGAAAAGCATCAATCAGTTAAAAATGGTTACACAAGAAAGAAAGTATAGAGGAAAGGGAATAGCTTTTAAAACTTTGTTTAGTCTTATTGTAAGACAAGTGAGGTTTTGAAATTAGTCTTACAATGTAGGCATTCAGTGAAAGTCTAGTTTTATGAAAATTTATTTGCAAATAGTAAGGCAAGCTTTCACTGTTTAAAGAAATGGATTCTGAATTCCAATAAATTATCAAAAAATACAAAATTCCCAGGATAAAAAATGTCAAAGAATGTGATCAGAGAGTTGATAGAGGAGGAAATAGAAAACAAAAAAAATGAAAAATAATTAACTCAACAGTAAATTTATCCAATACACACACATACACGGAACTCATTAAATAAAGTTATTAAAATAATGCACATCGCTGACAAAGGTGTCAGGAGATACATAGTCTCAGTCATGGAACTCTGATGGTAGGAATCCAAATTTACAAATGGGCAAGCTGGAGAGCAGGGTGGGCCCACAAGACCCATCATAAACACTCTCTTCCCCAACCCAGTGGTTATAGTTTGGAGCACCTATTCTATGGAAATAGTCTAGTAGAACAGAAACTACATCTTAAAAATATTCAGCCTATTGGTCATTGTAATATTTAGTAAGGAAAGATGATTAAATAAATCATAGCCCATCCATAAACCAGAATGCAATGCAGCATGAAATTATAAGCATATAAAATAATTAGGAGAAGGATTATTTCTCATGTTCAATCAAAAGAGCAGGATGTAAATTTGCATGTGTGGAGTATAGTATCAACTATGAAAAAATACTTGTGAAATAAGGCTGTAACAAATACAAACAAGCGGGATGGTTTCTGAGTGGTGGGATTAGGGAGTTTCTGTTTTAATCATGATACTTTTTCTACATTCTCCAAGTATTCAACAATGAGCATGACTTTTTTATCCATTTTGAAATGTTATAAATATGTTCTTGGAAAATGATTAGTGTCAGAGTCCTGTTTGTAGACATAATATGCAGTTAGTTTTTTTTAAAGATACTTAGAATTTTACTACCACTATTAATAAAATATTTGGAGACCCTTTGAAAATGATGTTTATAGATTCTAGATTTATGGATTATAATCAAGTCCCTAGGTTAATGTAAGTGTTGTGAGAAACAGAATAACTTGTGCTGAAGGTTTACTTGCATTGGAATCTTTGATCAATGCTTGCTTGGCTGGCCTCGCATTGTTCAACTTCTGTTTTCTCACACACCATTCACTCATGGGAGAGTGATCAACATTGTCGTTTTGTGTCAGGGAGATGAAATGGAGAAACTTGTGATGGTCCAAATTAAGTGACAAGTAGGTGGAAGAATAAAGTTTGAATGTCTAGTTTTTTAAATGGAATAATGATCATATGAATGGAACAAGGGTCACGCAAGCACATCTATTTAATCTTGTTTGGACAGTATATTTTGCAATACCTGGTCCCTTTTACACAGCTTACCCCTCCAAGGCGAGCTGGAACTAAATGAGAACTGTCCATTTTTAGAAGTGGGGGCCTTGAGCCGTAAGCCACGTCCTACTTTCCCATTTGAGGCCTCTGGCTAAAGAAATGGTATTAAGGCAAAGCCTCTTTTTTATCGTGTTATATTTGGTCCTGAATCGCCTCAAGTTTTGAAATGGATGTCTAGTTGTTTAATTAACCCTGATCTACTATTTGGAAAAAGACAGCGGCCATTTGTTGAATAGATTCATTTATATTTATCTCTGTCTTGATGATTCTAGCACATGAGGCTCCTTGGTCTCGACTGACCACCCCTGGGAACAGAGCCAGAGATAGATGGTCAATAACAAAATTTTAGCTTCAAAACATGTCGGCCTCCAGAGATTTGGGGAATGTGCAAATTTTTCACTCATTTATTTTAAAATTATAGTTATTTATTTTGTTCTCCATGACTGGGTTTCATATTGTGCTCTCGCCCTTTCCTGATGAGCAGCCTTGTGGAACTTTGGTGTCAGCCAGAGAGGGTACCAGTCTCACGTTGATCACCCAAGGGAGGGGCCAAAATTATGAAAGAGGAAGATGACAATATTCTGGGTCAGACAATGCTGTCCTTGCAGATCACATGGGGCCCAATGACATGTCCAGAGTGGTGGTTGTGGGGGACCACTGTGTCAGCTATCAACCAGGGGGTCATAGTACCCTAGGGCTTAAAGGCAGGCACCTTAGGTACCATGTGACATACAGCGAGCACTTCCAAGTTGTAGAGCTAAGATTCTATTTTATTTTCTTTTGGACTTCATTGCATTCTTTCTCATGCTCTTTTCATTCAAAGATTCAGTCCCAAGACAGGATTATGATACTCCACCAGCTGTTGTGTCAGGTAGGAAAATTCTAATTCCTTTAAGACTTGATTGGATGGGAGAGAGGGAGCTTGCCTGGTTTTCTCCAAAACTCTTTAAAGCAGTGATTCTCAAACACGGATGCCAAGTAGGCACTTGAATTTCAGTTCTGGGATGGGGGATTCGCATATGCGATTCAAAAAAGAATATTTAATATTCCAATCCAGTTTGTGTATGGAAAATAAATATGTTGCTTTTGAAACAAAAAGTAAAGGCTCAAAGACTTTCGGTCTTGGAGTCTCTGTATCAGTGATTCTCGGTGTTGGGATATTCATTAGACTTTCTGGGAAGCAGGAGAAGGATATTTAAGTTAATCAAAAGAGGGCTCAGGTGAATAAAAATAATTTGAGAAGCACTGCTTTAGAGACTGGAATTATTCTGAAATCAGAAAATCATCCCATTTTGCTTGTTCTGCACCCAGCATAGTATCTGACACGTAGTAGGTGCTCAATATAATTGTTGAATGAATCAAAACTTCAAATTTGTTCCAAAAATGGTATTTGGGATATTGAAAGAAAAGCTGCCAATGTTCCATGTTACTCCAAAGTGGCCGAGGTTGATTTGAGAATGCATCAGCAGTGTCTTGAGCATTTTAATCAGCGATATGAAAGTTGCTCCGTAAAATCCGGTAGTGCAGTTCCTAATAGAGTAAATGGATGTGAAGACGTGGGTTTGAATTTTGAACTGCATGGATCTTCTTATGCTTTCATCTTAATTTTGAAGTTTGGTTTCTTGCAGAGAGGAAAATGGGCACAATTTTTCATTTTTGTTGATGTTAACTAAATAAAATACTGGCAGCAAGAAGGGCTTTGAAGTCTCTAATCCTTTGATGTGTCAGATGATGAGGACATAAAATCTAAACCAAGAAAGGGCAGTGGAGAGACAGCACAAGAAATGAAGGCCAGAAATAGAATGGGGGAACCCAGGGGGCAACAGAGTCTGGCAACTGAGTGAAGGTTTTCAAGCAGAGAACATTGTGTTCTTGGCCACCTGGTTTGCTGGACCTGGTGTCTGCAGGATAATCCTTTTCTCGTGTCTTGTGGACTTGTTTGATTATGCTTATAGCTGAATACTCCACTTAGAAGTTCAGTGGAGAAGCAATGCCTTAGCTTTCAGCTGTGAAGTTACTTTGGTCCTCCTGGAAACCTCTGTAAGTTGTTGTTAATGAAAATATTCCGTTACATCTTCACACACTTGTTTTATTTAGGATAGGGGACCCCTGAGAAGACACTTTCTATAACATGTTCAGCCTTTACTGTGCTTAACACATGATATCTTTAACAAGAGGCGTCTGCTCTCAGTAATTCGCCAATATTGATAATAATGAAAGACGCAAAATGGAACTTTCCTTCAACTAGAGTTTCTGATTTCCCTTTCAAGAACACAATGGCAAAGCAATGAAAACATCAAAAAGCATTTACCAGAGATGGGCCATAGGTCAGGCTCTACACAAATCAATTATGGCAAGGCATCAGGTGGCAACTCTAGACTCAGAGTTCCAGCTGGTGAAGTGACTTGACTAGAGAAGCGATGCTCTGAGCAAGTTCATCTGGCGGTTTGGTGTGTGCTTGAGGAATAAGACACACATTACATAGAACAGTCAGAAATCTCAAATATGATATCACTAGACTAAGACAAGTGCCAAGATCTTGGTGGAATACAAAGGGACTAAAATAGAAGTGACAGGAAAAAGAACATTTGGGGAGATTTTACAGCTCTTTTCTCCTGAGGTTTGACATCTTGTAAATTTACACAGACTTCTTTGGCCTCCTTAATCTGTCTCTAAATGAAAATAGACTTGCCTTCCTAAAATGTCTGTGACTTGTCTGGTGGGCAGCACTCGACTGACATTTGAAACATGACACATCCTTTGCCAAACCCTTAACCGCATCAGGAAAGTGAAGCAGGCATAAGGTGCTGTGACGCCCTCTTCAAATGAATGCAGTATGCTCGTGTTGGACAACTTGAATAGCGATTGATTCTTGGCCATTGTAGGAGTCAACTAAACCATCATGATGCATTGGAGCTCGAGATATCTCTCTGGTAACCTACAGAAACAAAACCCAGCTTAATTTTGTTCATTCAATATGTCAAACATTTTTTGACCACCCTCTGAGTGCTAAAATAAAGATTGGAAACTCTCAGGAATAAAGTGAATTCTGAGCTTGATTTGGAAGGATGAATATGAGTTTACCAGTTGCACAAGAGTGAGAAACATACATGAAATGTACAAGAAATGAAACTGTATGGGGTAATTAGATGACTGCAAGTCATTTGGTATTTTGGAGGGAAAAATATTATGATGGCAGATGCTGAAGGGTGATCTCAGGGTAATCAGAGTAAATCCGATTTTCAGCAAGGACTCTTTCCTCTTTGAACCACATGCCACCTTGTTCTTGTATTTATTGAAAAAGTATGTAGGGAGCACACCGTATGACAGTCTATGTGTCGGGTGCTAGGGCTACAACTTCCTTCTAAAAGTCTAAGGTCCAATTAGGAAGTTAGGTACAACACAGTGTCATAAGTATTTCCATAGGGACAAATATATGATGTTTAAGTTTGTAAAATCTTCAATAAGATAACCTGGGCTCAGAATCAACTTGGGTCGCTCACTAGTCATGGAAACTTGGGAAAATTATTTAAGTTCTCTGTGGCTTGGATTACTTATCTGAGGAAGTATTAATTACCTCCTGAGGTTGTTGTAAACATTAGATCAGGTAAAATATGTAGTTGACTTAGCAGGGATTCTGGCATTAAATAAAAGCGGGCTTCCCTGGTGGCTCAGATGGTAAAGAATCTGCCTGCAATGCAGGAGATCTGGGTTCTATCCTTGGATCAGGACGATCCCCTGGGGAAGGGAATGGCTACCCACTCCAGTATTCTTGCCTGGAGAATTCCATGGACGGAGGAGCCTGACAGGCTACAGTCCATGAAGTCTCAAAGAGTCAAACATGACTGAGTGACTAACATAAGTATTATTAGCAACAACTATGCTTATCATTCTTGTTACAAGACGCTGTGTGGATACAGAGAGAAAAACTGACCCACAGCTGACGTCATAAATAGTGAAAGGAACCTCTGAATGGAGACAGAGGACACATGGGAATTAGTCAAGTGAAAAATAGTGGAGTGGGAAGGAGTTTCAGATCAACAGGGTGGTATACAAACAGGTGTATACAAAGCTGACCCATCAGGATGTGGCAGGATGTGGCAAATTCAGGGAACTTCAGATGCCTCAATAGGGCAGGGATGCATAAAGAGAAACTGAAGCAGAGAAAATGTTTCCTGAGAATAAGCTGGAGCTGTGTCACTAGCTACAGTAGCTTGGCTCCATCCTGGTGGCAATGGATGTAAACTAAAAAGTTTAAGTCAGAGAATAATAGGATCCATCTGGATATAGGGTGAAGAATGCACTAGAGAGAGACAGACCTGGAACACGGGGACCATGGCTCAAGGATCCAAGCACAAAATCAAGTCGATTCGTGCTCAAGGTGTGGGAATAAGGCTGGAGGGTTGACACACTGGACAAATTGGACAGAGGTAGAATACACAGGACTTGATAACTGATTGGATGTCAGAGTAGAAGGAGAAGAAGGAATTAAATGAGGCCCTTAAGTTCCCAGCAACTCAGTGGCTTGAAGTATCACTTGCTGAGCTCTGAACCAGAGGAAAGAGAATCAAGTTTGGCAGGAAATAGGCCGACTGCAGCATCTTTGAGTTTGAGATGTCAGTGAGGCGCCTAAACGAAGATAATGGATAACTATTTGGATGTGGGTATCTGGAGCTCTTAGGTAGAAATGGGTTTTGGAGTAATCATCATGGAAGTAAGCCATGACACCCAGAGAATGTGCTTACAGTGGAGAGAAGTATGCAGATTGCTGAAAATAAGGAATGGGCAGAAAAGGGAACCTAAAGTAAAAATTGGAAAAGACAACCATAAACATAAGGGAAACCAAGAATATGAGTTTTCTGAAGAAGCCAAAGCAAGAGAGGATTTCAAGAGAAGCCTGTCAGGGAAGGCTAGAAGGCTGTCTAGGAAGCCTTCGTAGAAGAGAAGCCACTGGGTTTTGTGACACGGAGGTCACTGGCCAATCTGATAGGGCAGCTTGAAGGGGAAGAGCAGAGACAGCGAGTGTCCTGTAAGGAAGTGGATGTGACAGCTGCCAGACTCGTCTCTGTCTGACTCACTTCTCTATGATCATCCCTAGGATTCTATTTGCTTTTTGTTTTGAGTTTTGAGTGGCACCTTCTGAGAGTTACGTGGGAAATAGCATGGTAAGGAACTCAAGGATGACAGAGATTTGGAAAACTGTAGAGTAAGAAAGGCCAAAGGCCAGCTAGCAATACAAGGAAAGCTTGAGGATCCAATAGTGGGGCTCCATTGGAAGTTATAGCCTACAGATTTTTGTAATAGCAGTCTGAGATGGTATTTGATTCTCCACTGCAGAGCTCAATTGCCAGGAAGACAGACAGGTGGATTAATCCAGGGCTAAGGTTTGGCCAAATGAAGGGGAAAAAAAGGGCAGCGTGTGCTGACGTTACTGGTTAGAGAGTGACAGAGTGATAAACTAGTTTCTAGGTTGAATAGAAAGAGCAAAGAAGGCAGTAAGGGGTGGTAGAGGAGATTGCAAGGAAGGTAGAGACTAGAGGACCCAACAAGGTATACAGAGTGATCAGAAATACACTATTTGAGCTTAAGACTTTGGATAATGAACTATTCTCAGCAAAGTCCAGGTCATGGGAGTAGATGGTCAAAGTGGACTTAAGGTGAAGCTGATTGGAGGTTAAGGAAGTCAATAAACATGAGCATAAGAAGCTGGTATTTAAGTGGAGTATTTTTGTGTGTCTAGATTCTGTTTTGTTTTGCTTTTTGACACTAATAAGATGTAGGCTAATCACTGAAGACTTGACCTCACAGAATTTTTAAGAATCAAGTGTTTTTTTTGGGGGGGCGGGTTGCGGGGGGGTTAAGCGTTTGGAGTGTACATCTAATTAAAGGATTAAAGGCAGGAAAGTATACCAGATTAGTATTTTTCAGAGTGTGCTTTGTGTATCATCATGATACTTGAAGTGATTTTAGGAGAATAGGGATCAAAACTTCTTTATTTTTATTTCAGCAACTGTAAAGTTACTTTAATGTAGATTTGAATAAGTTAATCAAACACATGGTTGAAGATCTCTTTGTTTAGTAAGAGTCTAAGGTGAATAAACAGTTAATACATTAAAAAAAAAAACTAACAATAATTGAGGAAGAATAGAGGTAAAGCCAGAGTGGCGATGTCCAGAGAACATGGTTGATGTCTGGGAGATGGGAGTCTCTGATTTCTTTGCTTTCTCCTTGCCCAAGCCTCTGCTACACTTTATCCTGCTTATTCAAAGGACAGAGAACAAGAAGACTGGACCTACATTTTCATGCAAACTCATAAGTCTATTCTGTTTTCAATGTTTCTTTTACATACAATTATAACTCTCTAAAAGATCCTCCTATTTTAAAATAAAGAGTATAGCATCATTTTTTTTCTGTCCACGGTTTGATTTTATGAGAAACCTATGAGAACTACAGATAATTTGTTGTCAAATGTTTATCTCAGTTGCTTTGAACTCAATTTCCTAGAAAGGCATCATGATGTAATCAAACAAAAGACTACTATGAACAGTGAAAAGCTCCATTGTGTCCCAACTCTTTGTGATCCCGTGGACTGTAGCTTTCCAGGCTCCTCTGTCCATGGGATTCTCCAGGCAAGAATACTAGAGTGGGTAGCCATTTCCTTCTCCAGGGGATCTTCCTGACCCAGGGATTGAACCAGCATCTCCTGCATTGGAGACGGATTCCTTACCATCTGAGCCACCAGGGAAGCCCAGATTATGAACAGAGAATGAACCAAAGTAGCACTCAAATTCATTCTCCTTTTCTGAAAACCTTAGAATTGAGAATTGGAGTTTGTGTTTGGAAAAAAATGAAAAAGGACCAAATAAGGCACTGACAGCAACCCATAGCACTTCTGAACATTGATTCTCTGCCATGTGCTTTCACACACTGGCTAAAACAGGTCGGAAAGAGTCAACGTTTTCATCGGTCCAACTTCAGGATAAGAGTGAGGTCTTCACCATGGTACTTGCTCAGATTCAGACAAAATTCCCTATCGATATATTATGCAGTTTTTCCTACATTGTTCTGCTAGTCAGTAACATCTGTGCGCTTTGGAAAGCCTCCCTAATTTGGAATCAGTGATGCCCTACCAACCCACCTTTGTACTGTTTCTTGAGTGGGAATTATTTCATAAAACTCTTCCATAACTTGGCAGGGGTGGGGGACTGTTTAAGCTAATTCAAAGAACAAAGCCATTTCTTCAAATAGGAGATGTTTAAACTACTTCAAACCATTTTTTCAAACTCTAAACATGTGTTTTCATGGATACCAGGAGCTAATTACAAATGATTCCCATCCCTTAATTAAAAATTAGGTCCATTAGTACCTCCCATTAGCAACAATTAGCCATTAAATTGTATTTACTGTAAATGACCTGACACAGTTATAAGAGCTCCCACAAGCCATACATGAAAATCAGCTTCATTTCTTCGCTCAGATTCTGTGCATCTACTCTGATTACCAAACCACATTTGTTTAAGTGTACCGATTGATTTCTTTTCAATAAGTTCAATAAGGACTCTTTGTCCTACTGATTTATTCATTCATTCAACTAATGTTTACAGGACTCCCATAGAGCTGTAAGGAACCAAAGCTAGACAGCATAAGATAGAGATACATCCCTTCAAAGAACAGGGGTTCTAACCCCTGTTAGAACAAAGGACAGAGTTACAAAGAACTGTCACCAAACACAGCGTGCGACAGACGCCCTAAGAGCTGTCCACAGAGCAGGACTCTGCAGCGACGTTGGTACCAGACTTGGACACACAGGCCTGTGTCTGTTGTTCCTGTGATCCTGCTGGCGCTTTTATATTGTTCCCTACACAACAAAAAATGAATTTTAAACGACTTTTCCTGGGGGACCACAGTTCTTAGTGCTCTATTCAAGAAACCGATAACTAACAGGAGCTTGTGCAAATAGTCCTTTCAGATATATAAACATCACTGTTGTTTGCTTCAGTTTCTTTCTGGGGAGTGGCGGGGGGCATGGGATAGGACATGAAATCCTATGCCTGACCTAATCTTTTAAAATGTCTTTCTATACCATTTTATTCCTTGATAAATGTGGTAGTGGGTGTTTCTTTGTGTGTGTGTGTTTATAATTTTATTTACTCACTTGTGGCTGTGCTGGGTCTTCGTTGCTGCACGGGCTTTTCTCTAGTTACAGCGACCAGGGGCTACTCTTCTTCTTCGTTGTGACGTATGACCTTCTCATTGCAGTGGCTTCTCCCGTTGCAGAGCACAGGCTCTAGGGGCGCAAGGGCTTCCGTAGGTGCAGTTACCAGGCTCTGGAGCTCAGTAGTTGTGGCACGAGGGCTTAGTTGCTCTGCAGCATGTGGGATCTTCTCAAGTCAGGGATGGAACCATGTCTCCTGCATTGGCCCATGGAGTCTTTACTGAGCTACCAAGGAAGCCCTGTGTCCTGTCTTCTAATGCAGCAAGTTTTGTTTGTTCAGTTGGCTGGTTTTGTTTTTCTGTAACTGTCCAGAAGTAAATATTTTAGGCTTTGCCAGGCACTGCTGTGTATCACAGTCTCTCTCGCCTGCAGGACAAAAGCAGTCACAGAGCATTTATAAACATATGAGCATGGTTGCATCCCAATAAAACCTCATTTATGGGCAGCACTGGTATGCAGACATAGAGAACAGACTTATGACAAGAGTGGGAGAGAGGAAGGAGAGGGTGAGGTGAATGGAGAGAGGAGCATGGAAGCATACACACTGCTGCTGCTAAGTCACTTCAGTCGTGTCCGACTCTCTGTGACCCCACAGACGGCAGCCCACCAGGCTCCCCCGTCCCTGGGATTCTCCAGGCCAGAACACTGGAGTGGGTTGCCATTTTCTTCTCCAATGCATGCAAGTGAAAAGTGAAAGGGAAGTCGCTCAGTCGTGTCCGTCTTTTCACGACTCCATGGACTGCAGCCTACCAGGCTCCACCGTCCATGGGATTTTCTGGGCAAGAGTACTGGAGTGGGGTGCCATTGCCTTCTCCGAGTATATACACTAACATATATAAAATAGATAGCCAATGGAAATTTGCTGTATGACTCAGGGAACTCAAACTGGGGCTCTGTAATAACCTAGATGGGTGGAAAGAGTGGGAGGTGGGAGGGGAGATTCAAGAGGAAGGGAACATATGCACCTCTATGGTTAATTCATGTTAATGTATGACAGAAATTAAATCAATATAGTAAAGCAATCATCAATCAATTAAAAATAAATTTAAAAAGATAAAAAACCTTTATTTATAAAACAAGGAACTGGGATTGGCCTGTGGGCTACAGTTTGCCCACCTCTGCTCTGATCAATATATTTTCTAAAGTCTTTCAAATTCAGTACTGTTTTTGACATTCCACATAATAAGAGCATGAAACTCTTTTTCTTTAAAATTATTGTTTGTGTGTGTTTTTAATTTCATGAAAGGCAGGTGAAATGTCAGAAGGGCAGAGGTGGAGATGAGGACTGAGAGAGACATTTCTTGGTGTTTTACTTTGCACAACACGTTTGATTGCAGTTGCAAAGTATGAAAGCACTTTAAGGATATATTTTTATTTTTTACATGCTCATCCCATCTTCACTTTCTGGGATGTATTTGTATGAATCAGCAACAGGGGATTATCAACCAGGAAAAGCAAATATATATTCTGTTTAATATCCTCTTCACAGGCGTTAGAATTCTGTACTTTTAGCAATTTAGAGAAAAGGTTAAAGATACATCATCCCAGCAGATTTGTGTTAATAGTAAAATGTATTTTACATCTCTGTCCTGCCACCTGGGCTGGTACTGTAGTCGCTGATGTGGTTGGTTTGTGTCCGCTGAAGTTATCCTTGATCTATCAGAGCTAGTGATTCCGTTTGCCCAGGTGACGGCATCGCTGAGCACTGTGTTCTGCTTGGCACTCCAGCGGTGAAGGGCAGCTTTCCTGGTTTGGGCTAAAAAACAAACACTGCGGAGGGCAGACCTGGGAGGGCTGGGGCTCTGCCCCTGTGTGGCGAGGTCAGAGCAGAGTGCACATGGAGACGCAGCGCACACAGCCGACGGAAAGGCGGCACACGGAGGGCATCTCTGCGGTAGAACCCCGCAGTGTGGCGGCGAGGGGCTTCCGGTACCACGGTCACAGCCGATCGAGTCCTGAGGACTTTCGGCGCCAGTAAAAGGCAGTACCTACAGAGGGGCGCCAGAGAAAGAGAGCATTTTCAAGACAACTGTAGGTTTTAAAGGAAGCTAATTGTATGTTCAGGAGTTGGCCCATCTGGCACTGACAGCACATTGCTCCCTTTTTAATCAACTTCACAAAGTGGGCACTTGAGGTTCCTGTCGGAGAATCCAACCGTGAATTGACTTATGGTGCAGCCCTTGCCAGAGGCTCGAGACACCTGACGCGGGAGAGACCACCTTGCAGACATGCTAACATTTCTCTAGGCTCTATGTTAAATTAGTTTATCAGGAAGCAAAGTATCTGAACCATGTAATTGCACATCCCTGTAGAAATGCTTTCTCAGAGTGAATTTTAACATTTTTAACCTCTTCTTTCTTAGACGGGTATGATATACGACACACACACATTTAAGCAACATCACTAACTTTTTCAAGACGCCACGGTGAATATAACTGTCCATTATTTTGCCCAGTGTTCTTTAGGAAGAAACAGTGTCACTCCTTGAGTTCAGTGCCTGGGCAAGTATCTCTCTTCATGTGAGCTCATATACTTCTTCTGAACTGGCAATGTAAAATGCACACCTTAGTCTATTTCTCTTTGGCCCTGGTTGTCAGGACAGTGGGAATCTGGAACATCTCATTGCAAATAGTCCTGGTACCATATCCTCTCTCTTGCTCTCAACTGTTCATTGAATTGCTGGTATTTTTAATTGGACTTTTTAATATAGTGCTTAATTCCATAAACCCTTCACAAGTTCAACTTGGAAGCACAAAAGCTCTAACTCCTATGGTAAAAAATAAGTGAAACAAATACTAAAAGGCTCAGGGAAGTTTGAGTGCTCGAAAGTCTCAGTGGAAAGACAAAATGAAAGTTGATTTTGATGATGTATTGGTCTGATCGAAAAATTTGCCAGCAAGCACTGGTTTTGTTCACTCACACACATGCAGCTCTGAATAAGTATGGTAAGATAATTGGAAATGACTTTGAGAGTCAAGAGGATCTACATGATTCCTAGTCTAACTATTTAATAATTATTTAACAATGACCTCTACTGAAATTTTCTGAAGCTAACTTTTTCCCTCTCTTTGCTGCTGCTGCTAAGTCGCTTCAGTCATGTCTGACCCTGTGCGACCCCATAGACAGCAGCCCACCAGGCTCCCCCGTCTCTGGGATTCTCCAGGCAAGAACACTGGAGTGGGTTGCCATTTCCTTCTCCAATGCATGAAAGTGAAAAGTGAAAATGAAGTCTCTCAGTCGTGTCCGACTTTTAGCGACCCCATGGACTGCAGCCCACCAGGCTCCTCCATCCATGGGATTTTCCAGGCAAGAGTACTGGAGTGGGGTGCCGTTAAGTATAGATAATAATGCATTGTCATCTACATGTATCTTAGTAGAAGGATTCATTGAGATGATACATCCAAAGTACTCAGTAAGTGCCTGACTCATCCTAGGTATTAAATTATGGAGAATTCTTTTCCTCTTCCCTTCCCCACACTCCAGAACGTGTGTTAGGACTTTGAAGTATCACTCAGCTTACGCTGACATGATAAGTGGACTGGGCCAAGGTCGTATTTTTAAGCACTCTATCTGTTTCTGGCCGCACTGGGTCTTTGTGGCCACAGGTGGGTTTTCTCTACTTGTGATCAGGGGCTGCTGTTCTTCATGGGGCATGGGCTTCTCACCACGGTGGCTCCTCTTGTTCTGGGACATGGCCTCTAGAGCGCAGGCCTCAGCGTTTGTGCTACATGGGCTTAGACGCCCCATGGCACTTGGAATCTTCCTGGACCAGGGATCAAACAGGTGTCGTCCACATTGGCTGGTGGGTTCTTAACTGCTGGACCACCAATGAAGTCCCCAAAGCAGTATTTTAAAATAGAGTTTCCAAACCCAGTGTCTAAAAATAGAAGAAATCTTCTCTATAATATTTTAAGTGGAATTAATATAATAAAATTATAAAACATTTTAACAACATGGAAAATAATATTCTTGATGTAAAGTGAAAACGGTGATAAATTGAACAATCATGGGGAATTTGACTCCAAGAGTATATATTCAATACATGAATACAAGCTAGAATAAAATGCATAAAATGATTATGTGTTTTTAATTTCTTTTTTCTTTCAATAAACTTTTGGGCATGTTGCTTTGCAACTTGTATAATTTGCTAGAATTTTAGCAGCACAGTCTTTGAATATGCACAGCTTGAGGGAGATATATCTATACCAGGGAAACATGAGTGCATTACTATGAACATGAGGGTAATGGTGATTGTGAAGATTATATTGCTGATTAGTGAAGGCAGTGGTGACTTCTAGAAATGTCTGCACTTCCAACCATTAGATCTTAATCCTGTGGCATTTAAGGCAGAATTAAATGAAACATTTTTCTATAGAAATGATGTAGACTTGTTGAGTGATCCTGTGGTCTAAAGTCACTGTTAATTTTTTTATGAATTTATTCTCTGCCTATCATATGGTGCACCTCCACAGCAAGGTGACTCCTGCCTTTAACACTTTTCACACTGAAATCACATCAAGTGATATGTATTCTGTTCCCTTCATGCAGCACCTTAGACAGCCTAAGATCTTCCCAGTTTATTTAATGTGAGACTTCCTGTCTCTTGTGATATCATACTTTTGAAATTGGGATCATATTAAAATAAAATATAAATATGATTTTTATAATCACATAAAATTCTATATGTGTATACATGAAATATTTTGATATTGGAGATAATTCATTTCCCCAAGTAGTAGATCACAAAATATTTATTCCTACCAAAATTATATCATTTCAAAGTCCATTTGCCACCCGAGATACTACTGCTGCTTCTTTCTTTTTTACCACGTTTTGCTAATGCGGACTACATCACAAACAGTATTTGTTTCTTATCAGGTGAGTCTTTTTGCCCCACTTGTCTGAACTATGCACTCTGGAGTAATCACTGCAATTTTGCTTTGATAAAATATTGATTGAAAAGCCATCAGCTACTTGACCCGGATACTACATATCAAAACTAGAATTACTTCACATCAGGCTTCCTTTAAAATGGAAAACAAAATATTGAAAAAATGTTAAAAGAATGGTGCCCCTTAATTTACATGCAAAGGGCATATTTCAGTTGGCAGCAAAACCGTGCTTGACTCAGAGTAATGGACTGCAGGTCTCTATGAGACATAAATGTAATTACTCTATGTGCCTGCTCTGAGTCCAGCTGTCTGCCCAGGAGAATCGAATTTGGGAAAGCAAAGGACTCCAGATTCAGAGAATGGGAACTGCATTCATAATTGAGCAGCTACTTTAGCAAATCAAATATGCAGAGTTAGTTAAAAAAACAAAACAGTGACTGAGATTTTTGAGATGCTCATTTTGGAAAGGTAAAACCTACTAGCAAAAATAAGGCCAGAAAGTAACCATAGTTCAGCAAAGCTGGATTTATTAACTTACAGAAATGAGGGTTACGTCTAAGGGTGAACATCTAGGAAGAGGAAATTTGAAGGGGCTCACGGTTGGATATGAGCTCATGCAGTGTGACTTTGCTAAACATTTAAGTGATGGTTTTTTCTGCATTAATGCTATCAGGAAGCCGAAAGAGTGGACATCTTGTTAAGCGTTGTCTAGTAGGTGAGTTGAACAAAGAAGAGCTAGAGTTGCCGTTGGTAAAGATGCAGTAGTCGCTCATCTTGGAGGTTTCATTGCTTTTAGGTGTGAGAATGTCCTTCCCTGCGTCTTTCATCCTCCCTAGTCATGGTGTGTTCTTGTCTGATAATTGGCGATAATCTTAAAATGGTTTAATTGGGAATACTGTGCTCTTATTAATAGCTACCAGCTCATTAAAGATAATTTGGAAGATTTCCATAAATTATTTCCTTATCTTAAGAGCAATTGTCATGTTGCCTGACAAAAATATAACTGAACATCAAGTGGCCTTGATAAAATTGATAAAACACAAATAGGGGATAGGTCGAATGTGTCTTATTAATCACATACACCGAGTGTATAGAAGGTACTGTGGATGCAAAAGTGAATATACATACGGATAGAACATGCTGTGTTCAGGGAAATGAGCTGAGTGCATCAGGTGGGTTGATTTGATATAAAAAATAGCCACAACCACTCTGTAAGGACGTTTCTGTGTCCTCTACAAACTGATTCTTTATAAGCCCAGCCTGACCTGCCTCTTGAGAAATCTGTATGCAGGTCAGGAAGCAACAGTTAGAACTGGACAAGGAACAACAGACTGGTTCCAAATAGGAAAAGGAGTAGGTCAAGGCTGTATATTGTCATCCTGCTTATTTAACTTATATGCAGAGTACCTCATGAGAAATGCTAGGCTGGATGAAGCACAAGCTGGAATCAAGATTGCCGGGAGAAATATCAATAACCTCAGATATGCAGATGAAACTGCCCTTATGGCAGAAAGTGAAGAAGAACTAAAGAGCCCCTTGATGAAAGTGAAAGATAAGAGTGAAAAAGTTGGCTTAAAGCTCAACATTCAGAAAACTAAGATCATGGCATCCAGTCCCATCACTTCATGGCAAATAGATGGGGAAACAGTGGCTGACTTTATTTTTGGTGGCTCCAAAATCACTGCAGATGGTGACTGCAGCCATAAAATTAAAAGACACTTACTCCTTGGAAGAAAAGTTATGACCAACCTAGACAGCATATTAAAAAGCAGAGACATTACTTTGTAACAAAGGTCCATCTAGTCAAGTCTATAGTTTTTCCTGTGGTCATGTATGGATGTGAGAGTTGGACTATAAAGAAAGCTGAGCACCAAAGAATTGATGCTTTTGAACTGTGGTGTTGGAGAAGACTCTTGAGAGTCCCTTGGACAGCAAGGACATCCAAGCAGTCCATCCTAAAGGAAATCAGTCCTGAATAATCATTGGAAGGACTAATGTTGAAGCTGAAACTCCAATACTTTGGCCACTTGATGTGAAGAGATGACTCATTTGAAAAGACCCTGATGCTGGGAAAGATTGGGGACAGGAGGAGAAGGGAACGACAGAGGATGAGATGGCTGGATGGCATCACTGACTCAATGGACATGAGTTTGAGTAAACGCTGGGAGTTGGTGATGGACAGGGAGGCCTGGTGCGCTGCGATTCATGGGGTCGCAATGAGTTGGACACGACTGAGCAACTGAACTGTACTGTGGACCCTTACTTACATTTATGCTCCTTTGGCTGTTTAAAACCTTTTGATCTTCTCAAATTTCAAACACGAGTCCTGCTTTTTATGCTCAGAGAATGGTGAGCATCTCATCCTCCTATGAGAAGATGGAGATGATAATTTTTTGTTTTTGGCCACACTATGGGATCTTAGTTCCCCGACCAGGGATTGAACCTGCACCCTCTGCATCCTTGCACTGGAAGTGCAGAGTCTTAATGACTGAACCACCCGGGAAATCCCTAGAGATCTTAATTGATCTGATCTCCCACAAAGGTGTTCTCTTGACTTCAAATGTCCATTTCTTTATTCCTCTTCTCTTCCTATATTCCTGTATTTTGTCAGTTCATGATCATCTCTTTGTCAATGTTAACCCTTTCTTTTGTGTTCTTGATTTTATCTACGTTAATCCTTTTTTTTTTTTTCCTTTTGGTTTTACAGCATTGATTATTCTCTAAGCCCCATGCATCTTCTTCATTGTGTATTTATCCACTGGTGACTTGACTTGGCTTCAAAAAAGGTGTAGATCTGTTTCTATCTTGTTTTCCTGTTTCTCAAGATGCTGGTCCCAGAGCACTTTGCTTTTCTCTGTTTTCTTCTTCAATGAAGTCATCTACTCCCTCAGCTCAAGCTGCCACAGAGATGAGCTCTGAATCTAGATTGCTCATCCTACCTCTGTTTGAGTTCCAAGCCTAAAATGCACTTCCTAGTGTCCCCACCCTTGGATGGCCCCACGGAAGTTCAAACTTCATATTCACAATTTAAGTCTCGTAAGCATTCCTCCCAATCCAGTTTCTTTTGCAGACTTCCCCTAGGATGGGAGCAAACCTCTATAAATGGTATTTCTCTAAGCCAGAATTTTGCAAAGAAACTGTAGCTGTGAGTTTAGTGTTGTTACAGTCTCTGACAGTCGCTTGGAGTAGAGATTTTCTTTCTGGGTGAGAGCCATGTGATTTAATATTCCACTGAGCTTAGAGTAGAAAGGATAGAAAATTTCTTATACATTGACAAATGATTTTTATTCCAGGCAATTGTGCTCAAAATGTCAGAGACATTTTGGCTTGGTCTTCCCACAGGCACGCTTCCTTTTTCTTGTAAATTCTACTTATGGAATACATTTCAGCTTTGTCCTATGGATTCCATTCTCTTAACCCCCATCCAGGTTGCACTCTTGTTTCCTTTAAATTATATTCTTTCAGTGTCTTCCTAATGTCGACACCTGGCCCTTCACTTTCTTATTCATCCTTCTCACAAATACCTGAATCAGTTTTGAGAGTAACATTTTAAAATTTTTATGTGCAAGGATCTGGTCTTTTTAAAAAATTTATTTATCTTTTATTGAAGGATAATTGCTTTACAGAATTTTGCTGTTTTCTGTCAAACCTCAACATGAATCAGCCATAGGTATACATATGGTCTTAATAAAACAACTGGGGCTTACCTTAGTTGCTAACTATCCTTCCATATGATTATTTCCAGAAAGAGGGGAGAGATTAGATCTCTGAATCTGAAGTCATCTTTTTTAACAAGCCTCAAACATGCTTGCCAGTGTATACCAGAACTACTTCACCACTCAAAGCTGCAGACAGTTTGCATAGGTTGCTCTACAAAGATACTGTGGACCCACAGAGATATGATGCTGTTGTTTACAGAACTAAAACTTTACTGAGAAGAATCTGACCTCCAAATAGAAGGGGTTTATTTTATGTGGAGTAAGTAGGTTGTCTTAAATTCTGTTTCGCTTCTTTAATCTGACACTATCCATACAATGCCACGTGTGGCTGATGGTTAAAACAGAGGGTTCCCTGTGTAACCAGCAGCAAAGAAAGCTGCATTCCAAGTCCTTGTCAAGACATATGACAATTCCAAAGTCACTGCTATTCGTACCTTTCAGAACCTTGGCTAAGAGAAAATAAAGTTTGGGGAGGACTATTTGGATAATGTGCACTATATCCATTCTCCTTGGTTCATGTAAGCTATATCCCTGGATTAATCTGCGAAAGCTGTCTTACTCGGATGACTGGCCCCCTGAACACCAGCCTTTCCTGAAGTATTCACAGGCTCAGTGCCATTTACTTGTGTTGAAGGGGTCTACGACAAATAGCCCTTGGAAGCTTGCATGTTTACTTTAAAGCTGCTCTTCATGAGGTTACGCACTATCTGCTCTTTCAGACTAATGGGAGAAATGTCTCTCTTGCCTCCACATTGGAAATAATTTTTCTACGCATCTGGTTTATTTTCTTACCTAATGGACACAGGGAATCATGTAATCCATTGCTAAGTAGTTCTGGAAAATTTTAATGGCGTTTATTTTATTCGCCTCGCTGTATTTCCTTTCTCTTAGTCTCATTTTTCTCATAACATTTTATATACATTTGGAAGCTGCCTACAATCCTTCAAGGGAATAAGGTGCACTATACTCAAATTCTGGAAAGGGAAACTCCTAATATATTATTTTCCCAGTCAAGAAGCTCAACTCATCTGCAAACGTTAAGAGGGACTCATCAGCCTGTGTTTGAGGCTGCATAATCCTCAAGCTGCTTTAGCCAACTGTAATTCCTCCTGTCAGCCTCCACAACTCTGTTCTTTCACTGGTCATAATTATTTGTAGGATGTGTATGGCCATGAGTATTTTCTTTCTTGCCTTTCCTCTCGTTGACTTTCAGCCTGGAATTTCTTCCCTTGTCACATGTGCAGTTTCTGTTGGTCAGATCTTACCTGTCTGAAATGCTCTCTCTCCCCCATGAATCCATTTCTGATTTGCATAGCCAGATGTGATCTCATTTTATTTCAAACTTTCAAAGTCCTCTGTGGGTGCCTGTTGTATAGATACTTATACATTCCTCACTACTCTCTCCCCTATTTTTAGATCATAGGTCCATGGAGATTTGGAAGTAAAGGACTGTGCTTTTCCTATTATTCCTGGTGGCATGGCACTAAAGCTCAAATTTTTAATGAAAATAAAAGTGTTTTTTTAATCAAAGTTTAGTTGATTTGTTCTCTTAATCTCTGCTGTACAGCAAAGCGATTCAGTTATACATAGATATGGATTCTTTTTTATATTCTATATTCTATATTCTATATTCTATATTCTATATTCTATATTATATATTCTATATTATATATTCTATATATATCCGGTGCTTTATCACCGGATGTTGACTACATTAATAGTTCCCTCTGCTATTACCGTAGGACCTTGCTGTTTATCTGTTCTCCATATAATAGTTTGTGTCGGCTAATCCCAAACTCCCACCACTTCCCTCCTCCACATGTCCTCTGCGTTGGCAACCACAAATCTGTTTTCTATAAGTCTAAAGAAAGTAAAGTGAAATCACTCAGTCATGTCCGACTCTTTGCAACCCCATGGACTGTAGCCTACCAGGCCCCTCCATCCATGGGATTTTCCAGGCAAGAATACTGGAGCGGGTTGCAGTTTCCTTCTCCAGGAGTTCTTCCCAACCCAGGGATTGAACCCAGGTCTCCCGCTTTGTAGGCAGACGCTTTCCCGTCTGAGCCACCTGCTGCTACTGCTGCTAAGTCGCTTCAGTCGTGTCCGACTCTGTGTGACCCCATAGACAGCAGCCCACCAGGCTCCCCCATCCCTGGGATTCTCCAGGCAAGAACACTGGAGTGGGTTGCCATTTCCTTCTCCAGTGCAAGAAAGTGAAAGATGAAAGTGAAGTCGCTCAGTCATGTCCAACTCTTAGCGACCCCATGGACTGCAGCCTACCAGGCTCCTCCATCCATGGGATTTTCCAGGCAAGAGTACTGGAGTGGGGTGCCATTGCCTTCTCCATCTGAGCCACCAGGGAAGTCTAATAAGTCTAAAGCAGTCTTCACTTTTCACCTTCATGCATTGGAGAAGGAAATGGCAACCCACTCCAGTGTTCTTGCCTGGAGAATCCCAGGGACAGGGGAGCCTGGTGGGCTGCTGTCTATGGGGTCGCACAGAGTCGGACACGACTGAAGTGACTTAGCAGTAGCAGTCTTTAAATAAAGACTCACCCCCAATTAAAGAAGTCAGCATTGACTTTAACTCCAAATCAGTAGGGAAGACAAAGTGGGGAAACAGTACTAAGTGAGTCAGATGGCTGCATTTTCTCTAAAAGTGCAGACATGTTCCCCCAGGAAGTTACTCTGTCATCCCTTGGCAGAATTAGCCTTCCTTCCAGCTGATGGGTCTTGCTGATTCAAGCTGTCACCTACCCTAATCCATTCTCTCTCCAGCCACCAGAGCCATGTTTCTGCCACACACATGGCCTGCCTTTGACCCTTCCACAGCCTTCCAAGCATCACCCTCGGTCCTTACTGCTTGTCCACATCCTTTCCTGACCCTGGGCCTGCTGTTCCAGACTCACCTTCAACTCCTCCTGTGCTCCAGCACTGCTCTCGGCTCCCAGGATGGGCTGAGCCCCCAAGGTCTCCATATAAGTGAGAGTGAGAGCTGTGAGCTGTTCCTCTAGCTGGAATGCTGTTTCCTCAATGCTTCAACTTGAGGCTTTCTCAGCAGGGACCTGTAGTTTATTTTGCAGGGCTTGTTTCCTTCTCCTTGGACATGTTCTTCCTCCTTCCATCTTGTCCTAGAGTTACTGATGTTTCTTATTCCCGTAGGTCCCTGGGAATATCTCCATCATAAAATTTAATGCACGGTCTTCATTTTATGCTTAATTACCTTTCATTCCCTCTAGAGTTTATACACTCGTTTAGAGCAGGGACTACTTCTGTTTACTTAATTTCTCTATGACCCAGTAGCATCGGAGTAGGTATTTAATAAGTATTTGTTGATTGACTAGAAAATGCCTACACATAAGAATGCTGGTTGGGTAGAGACACTTCAATGTCCTAACCTTAACTTAAATTAAATTAAAATAGCCAGACATTTCCCAACAAGTTTGGAAATCTGAATGAATATTGAGAGCTTTCTGAATGGGATAGGAATCTCTCAAGCACAAGAAAGTAAGAGAAAAAGTGAAAGGATTGGGAGAAAGCAGAATTATTAGGAGATCTTTATAGTAAATACTTTAAAATATTGGTGGAAATCTACAATGTGTCTGTTAGAAATATAGCTACTACTTTTCAGCAATGCCTTCTCTGAAAAGTTTCATTTTTGTTCATTGTTTTCCCCAGGTAGTCATCACATTTATTTATCTTAGTAACATCATTATCATGGATTCCCCAGAATTACCTTGTGAAAGTCCTTTTCTACTTTTCCTTGTTCAGGACACTCACATAGACACCATTGCTAACATACTGGTCTCGATGACATAGCATGTTTGCCTCATTCGTGTGTGTGTGTGTGTGTGTGATTTCGTAAATCATCTCTTCAGTGTCCTGTGTCACGCCTTTTGCACATTCTCTGGAAGACATACATCCAAGTGCCCCACCATCATTGTGCATGGTAATCAGAACAAGTAATGGCCTTTAGCTGTTTTTTTGTCATTAACAAAATGCAAAAGCACCATACCCAATCCATTAGTGATGCTCTATTATATTGAGAGAACTCACTGAAAAAAGGCAGCCAGCCAGTGGACATAAGGCCGTTTCCCCTTAAATAGGATTTTCAACCAGGATCAAACAAGACACCCTTTCATCTAGCAGGACAGTTTATGCTCTCTACCTCTCTCTCTTTCTCATTTTGTTTTGTCCTAATTTATCCTGACAGTCCATAGGGAATTTAACTGTTTTCTGAATGACATTGAAAATTCTTGCAGATTCACAGTATTCATAGGGAACAAATATCAATTAGTCTTTTGAAAACCATTCTTTTTGATTATTTCTGTGAGTTTTAGCTTCTTGAATTTCTTGCTCTCAGATGTTTTCCCCTTGATTTTTTTCATTATAAAACTGAATATAAATGTAAAATAAATAGCCATTTTGGTTTTTTTATTACTATTATTGTTATCATTCCTTTAACACACATGTAGTAAAACGTCTCTGTTATTTTCATTCCTTTAGGAATTACGTTTGAGTGATGGCCTTGAACTCAGCTACTTCAGGCCAAGACTTGAGGGTTGTTTTAATCCCCTAACCTCAATTGAAATATCTTATCTTTCACTGATACTTTGTAAGGTGTTTGCTTGCTTTGAAGCTTACACCCATGGCATTTGCACTTATCATTCAAGCCACTTAGACCTCAAGCTCCTTTGAAGAGCTAATTTCACACGACACTAAAGTACACGTGTGTATATGGCTCAGTCTCTAGTACCTTCCCTCAGGAGTCTCATGAAGAGTGGAGTACAACCACTCAGACCTCACGGGCCTTTTTCTACGATCGCTAACTTCTGTTTGATGAAAACGAGTATTGACGCATTCAGGCCTGGGGAGGGGCAGCCGGTGCCCTTCCCCAGCTCTTCCTTACCTGAGTCCACCCCCAGGGGCAGAGTGAGATGACGAGAGAAACTTAGAAGTACAGTTCTCCAGCCCCACACCAGACATACTATTCATCAGCCTAAAACTGGCCACGAACCCAGCGCTGTTGCCTTTAACTGCCTTCCGGGCGGTTCTGGAGCTCAGCCCAGCGTGAGCACCGCTGCTGCCAGCCAGGCAGCCTGTGAATGGGGAGGATGGATCGCTGGACAGTGGAGGATTACATTTATGATGAAATAAAAGTTGAATGTTTATTATCCTCTATTATTCTTTTTCCTTCCTTCTAGAATTCTATTTTATATCATTGTTGTCTTGTATGATTTCCTTCCTTCTGTGTGATGTGTTTTTAAAGACCAATGGACTTAGGTCAGAAATGAGAAGAGTTGGTCCTTGGTGAGAAAGAGAACTCCCGACTCTGAATTTGAATTTTGAATTCCAAATCTGAATTTATGTAGCACACTCAAGGGGCTTACCACATGGCTCAGTGGTAAAGAATCCACCTGCCAATGCAAGAGATGAGAGTTCAATCCTTGGGTTGGGAAGATCCCCTGGAGTTGGAAATGGCAACCCAATCCGGTATTCTTGCCTGGGAAACCCCATGAACAGAGGAGCCTGGTGAGCTACAGTCCATAGGGTCACAAACAGTCAGACACTGAGCAACTGAGTACACAGGACAGTCAAAACTCTCAGGGCACACAGCCCATCATGATATACACGGGAACTACAAAGACAACGGAGCCTTGACAACTGGCATTCGGGTGTAATGTGTGTGTCCACTAAGGCATGGCTAGTTCCCTGAGATACTTTTAGGATTAGGGAGACCCTAAACAGGAACAGGAGCTCCAGATTAACCTCTCTTAATCTGCAGGGGAGGGAAGCAAACTTGTTGACAAACACAGCAGCAGTAATTCCTAGGTGTGGAATGCTGTGGTCATCTTTCTCCCTTTCCTATTAGATTCATACTCGCACTCCATACTTCAGGGAGGTCTTACTAATGTCAAGAGCATTCACTCCATTTTTAAAAGGACCAAGGACCAATATATATTATTTTTATAGAGAGAGAATCTTGGTCCTTTTAAAGGGACCCATGAGTCCAGAGAAGGACTCATATGATGTCTACAAGTATTTGCTTCCCCAGCACATTCCTTTGAGCCTCTCATAATTAGCACAGTAACTAAATTGGCCTTTTTTATTTTCCACTGGTGTCAAATACAGCTAAGAGGATTTGCCATACTTGGATATTAAAGCTCTTTTTGTAACTGGCAGCATCTAATCCTGATTATTCACTGTTTGTATTTCTAAAATACATAAAACCAGAAACAAAGCTTTCAACTGAGCCCCCAGTTTCACACCCAAGTTGCCCTTGGTTGTCCCCAGCCTCACTGTGACTCACGGCTAATGAGGACAGCTGTACTCTTCTCTCCTCCTCTTCAGCCTCCCCCCAGCCTTTTGCCAGTGCCTGCAGGATCCTGGGTAGAATTGGGAAGAAGTTTTATTGGACGTATACTTACTTATCTCCCGTGCCTTTCACAATTGTTTTCAGTTTCTTCAGGGGTATACATATATTTTTCCTGTTTTATTTTCCTTAATCCAAGACTCTCCAAGGAAGAATAGTAGAAATTCAAAGTACTCAGCATAAATCACTTGCATTTAATATTTTGATCATTTATGTGAATTATAGATTTCCTTGGGCAACATATATAAAGCATAATTTTCCAAACACACTCTATGGTAGCAGATTTAAAAATTTTATGGCATATTAGAATTACCAGGTGAGCATTAAATATTAATTCCCAGGCCACACTTCAGACCAGTTAAATCCAGTTCTCTGCAGGTGGAACCCAAGCATCAGTATTTTGTTCAAAGAGCTCAGATAATTTCAACATAAAGACAGAGTCCTCGAGATTACTCCTCCATCTCATGAGACGTTATAGTAGTTAAAACAGTTAAGAGTGTTGAAGTCCAGCACATCTGGGAAATTGCATTTTCCTTCTTAGAGATACTTGTAGATTCACAATAAACATTTGCACACTAAAGATGGAGAAGTACTGATGGGGAAAAAAACAATGGATATAAAGAAAGAAAGAGGGAAAAGAGAGAAAGGAAACCTCATCTCCAAGTAAAACAAAAATAAAAGTACCTGCTTAGCTTGATTTACTCCATCATTTTTCAAAGTTGTTAACTTAAAGTAAACAAGACTGTGGAATACGTATAAAAAAATTCCTTGGAATAGCCCTCCATGGAATGTCATTTGAAAGATACTGAATAAAAGAAATCCAGAACAAAATGTTTTGTTGCAATGGTCATTAAAAACCTGCAGATATCAGGTTTGTTTCATTGTCATGAGGCATTTGTATTTAAAATAACTTACTGAGGGTAGCATACAAGTTTGAAAGTATGCAAGGTTTCTGACAGAAATAGGATACTTGGATCACAGGCAGTATATGTTATTTAATTTAGAAAAGTCAGTTTCCCCAAATCCATAGAACAGACAAGTTAGATGAGTAGTACCTGGAGAAATCTCACTTGTAGTAACACTGGAAACATCTGGGAAATCCAAACCTTATGTAAGAAAGTGGGGTGGTAGACTAGCAGAAATATGCCAGGACACCTGAGATCTAGTGCTTGGTGGCCCATTCAGGGTCAATACAAATAAAGGTATTGTTGGGCACTATTCCAGATTCCCACAACATTCAGAAAACGAAGATCATGGCATCCGGTCCCATCACTTCATGGGAAATAGATGGGGAAACCGTGCAAACAGTGTCAGATTTTATTTTTCTGGGCTCCAGAATCACTGCAGATGGTGACTGCAGCCATGAAATTAAAGGACGCTTACTCCTTGGAAGGAAAGTTATGACCAACCTAGATAGCATATTCAAAAGCAGAGACAAAGGTTCATCTAGTCAAGGCTATGGTTTTTCCTGTAGTCATGTATGGATGTGAGAGTTGGACTGTGAAGAAGGCTGAGTGCCGAAGAATTGATGCCTTTGAACTGTGGTGTTAGAGAAGACTCTTGAGAGTCCCTTGGACTGCAAGGAGATCCAACCAGTCCATTCTGAAGGAGATCAGCCCTGGGATTTCTTTGGAAGGAATGATGCTAAAGCTGAAACTCCAGTACTTTGGCCACCTCATGCGAAGACTTGACTCATTGGAAAAGACTCTGATGTTGGGAGGGATTGAGGGCAAGATGAGAAGAGGATGACAGAGGATGAGATGGCTGGATGGCATCACTGACTCGATGGACGTGAGTCTGAGTGAACTCTGGGAGTTGGTGATGGCCAGGGAGGCCTGGCGTGCTGCAATTCATGGGGTCACAAAGAGTCAGACACGACTGAGCGACTGATCTGATATGATCTGATCTGACACTCCATTTGATATTTTCTTCTAGGCTTTTCCATAAACCTCAGAACTTTTTATCCCTGACTTTTCCAAACAACTCTAGTCCTACAGTTTCTTCTTTCCTGTATCAAAACCAAATTCAATCTGTCCTCAGAATTCTCCCAGCTCCTTCTTGAGGACTGGTTCCCTGGTGGCTCAGATGGTAAAGAATCTGCGTGCAATGCAGGAGACCCAGGTTTCCACCCCTCAGTCGAGAAGATCCCCTGGAGAAGGGAACAGCAATCCATTCCAGTATTCTTGCCTGGAGAATCCCATGAACAGAGGAGCTTGGCAGGCTACTGTCCATGGGGGTCACAAACAAACACTGCTGCTGCTGCAGCTGCTAAGTCGCTTCAGTCGTGTCCGACTCTGTGCGACCCCAAAGACGGCAGCCCACCAGGCTCCCCGTCCCTGGGATTCTCCAGGCAAGAACACTGGAGTGGGTTGCCATTTCCTTCTCCAATGCATGAAAGTGAAAAGTGAAAGTGAAGCCACTCAGTCGTGTCCAACCCTCAGCGACCCCATGGACTGCAGCCCACCAGGCTCCTCCGTCCATGGGATTTTCCAGGCAAGAGTACTGGAGTGGGGTGCCATCGCCTTCTCCGAGTCAGACTACTGAGCGACTAACACTACTACTACTATGTGGTAAAAAAAAAAAACTCTCAACTCCCTTCCTCCCCCAACCCCGTCTCTCTTGGCAACCACCAGTCTCTTCTCAATGCCCATGATTCTGTTTCTGTTTCACAGATAGGTTCGTTTGTGTCATATTTTAGATTCCACATGTAAGTGACATCACATGGTATTTATATTTTTCTTTCTGACTTCACTTAGTATAATCTCTGGTTGCATCCATGTTTCTGCAAATGGCATATTTCATTCTTTTTTACAGCTGAGTACTATTCCACTGTGTATATGCACCACATCTTCTTGATCCATTCATCTCTTGACAGACATTTAGGTGGTTTCCATGTCTTGCCTATTGTAAACAGTGCTGCTATGAACATAGAGGTGCATGGATCCTTTTGAACTACAGTTTTGTCTGGTTATATGCCCAGGAGTGGGATTGTTAGATCATGGTAATTCTAGTTTTAGTTTCCTGAGGAACCTCCACACTGTTTTCCAAGTGACTGCACCAACTTACACCACCAGTTCAGGAGGGTTTCCTTTCTCTACACCCTCTCCAACATTTGTTGTTTGTAGAGTTTCCCATGATGGCCATTCTGACTGATGTGAGACGGTAACCTCATTGTGGCTTTGATTTGCATTTCTCTAATAACTAGTGTTAGTCACCATCTTTTCATGTGCCTATTGGCCATTTGTATTTTTTCTTTGGAAAAATAGGGCTCATAACATCTTTTTTGTTTGATTTCATTTTGGGTTTTCTTGTTTGTTTTTATTGGGTTATAGTTACTTTACAGTGAAGATGCATAACATCTTAAACACAGTTGACTTTCGTAAATATTTTTGAATGACATGGAAAACACAGTTCCTTTCTCAAAAGAAATAAAAACAAAACTTAAACTCTAGGAAAGTGTATAATTGACATTCTAAGAAGTTAGCATGCATAGTAACCTGTGAGTTTGTGAAGGAATGTCCCCTGAACAGAAACTAATGTCTTCTGGTATATAGAAATCAAGGTCAGATGATCAGACCAGGCCACGGAAAGTCTAGAGATAAAATTAAGAATAGTCAGTATCTATGTAGATTTTTTGACTTTGCCTGACTTCTATACCGCCACCGTAAAAGAGTAATTCTGATCTTCCTGTTTGGATTTTTAAACAGCCGTTATTTTTATTTCTTTAGGGAACTACTTAACTGTTTCTCTCATTGATCCCTTTATTTCTTATTTTTACATTAGATGGAAAATATTAAGATTCGGGGCAACTTTTCAGTCTTTCTGAGTCATCTGCATCCAAGTCTACTTTCTCTGTTTAAGAATGTAACCCAGATGTCACTGGGTCCTGAAATACTTTGAAACCAGATAAGATTGTCTGGAATCTCCAATCCTATGCCCTTTAGGAATCTACGGCTTTCATATAATCACCTCTTTCTGCTCTGTCTACTGCACACTGTGCTGGTTCAGAAATTCACCCCTTTTCCAGTTTTTCCACAAACATCAACCCAGAATAATATCAGGGAAGACTGGGTCATGTTCAATATGGGACACATGATGGGCTTGTGAGCAGTTTCAAACTGAATGTACAGATGCGTCCCTGCGCTTCAGATGCCCTTCAGTTTCTCCTCCCACCCTTCCTTCCTCCCCACATGCTCCTGGGCACTGTGCTCTGCCACTTTCCTCTAGGTCTTCCTGGCTTCCTCCCCCTCCCTCTTTCTCAGAAACACAAGCTCCCTCCACTTATAACTATCAATTCACATGTGTTAAGTGTCTGTTACCCCTGCTTTAGGACCCTCTTTTGATACCAAGTGTCTTATTAGTGTGATTACCAAGAGAAAAAAATGAACATTTCCTGCCTAAGCTGCATTTCTGACCCTGACAGACTATTAAGATAATGAAATTTCCATCTTCTCATAATAATAATACCAATAAAAATAAAATCAATAATAATGATGGTTCCTATCTATTAGATGGTTTGTATATACCCAGCTCTGTGCTAAGAGCTTTGTATGCATTATCTGACTAATATTTCTCCATAAAACCTTTAGCATATGAATGTTTGACTCCATTTTATGTTGCACTAAGAGATTTATGGCTGCAAACTGAGATCTTTCTGAAGCATCATACAAAGCAACTCAAAGTAAACCATGAGGAGTCAGATTTGGGTAAGGCTGAACATATCTGAGATGCTGTGGCTCACAATGATTCTAAGGCCTCAATGGGAGTGGGTTGAAATTTACCCCAAGATGATGTCCTCTGTCTATCCATTGTTTTACAGCTATTGTCAGACAAATTGTTCTTCACTTTCGGTGGCAAACAGTGGAATCTGGACCTTGGTACTAGAAAGTCTCTTTCCTTCCAGTCCTCCCATCTCCTTGCCCTTAGCTCTTTACCCTGAACACATCCTTGGAAACCAGAATGGGGATCTCTTAGCTCAGCAGAAACGCCTCCATCATGCTTTTGTGCTGCCAGTTATGTATGCTCACATGGACAGGGCAGTGCTGTTTAAATCTGTCTTTTTCTTTTTCCTTTCCTAAATAAGTACAGTTCCTAGAAGTAGTTTTCTCAAATAGCTTTATGCTCTACTTTTGCAGTTTTCAACTTACCGCCGCTTTATACGTTGTTCCTCGTTTGTAGAACATTGCCCCGTCTCTTCTGCTTCTCCTGCCTCCTTCTTACCTTCACTCGTCCCTGTGCATCTCAGATCAATATCTAATGTGAACATTCTAACTAGTCCTGTAGGCCAGGCTGCACATCTGAAAGTCTCTTGACTCAAAACCAAACACACAAATAAAGTATGTTTGTTGAGTCTCTTGTAGAGACTGAAGTTTGTTTTACAGGATAATTTAGTCACCTTTACCATTTCCTCACGTTGACTTTGCCTGCTCCAGTTCACTGGGGTGGTTATTATTTATGACGTGTGACCCCAGATGATTGAGAGGGAATGCTTCATGTGCAAACGGAGTTTGCTGTGTGTGTGTGTGTCTATCTGGATGAGTGCCTTTTCAGTTTGTCTGAGGTGTCTTCACCTATAGCCTGATTTAATGCTTTAGGCACAGACTTAAGTAGAAAACAACACCACTTTGAGGCACATTGAGGACTTTTATCTTCCTGACAAAGTCCTTCAGTTATTTCATTTCCAAAATAAAGAAGCAAACTCCATTTCCTGGAAAAAAGATTAAGTGAGCTCTGACAGGCTGAGGACATTAGTTGTTCATGTATGTTTCTGAGAGAACTATCCAGGTCATTTTTAAAGTGGTTTCTTCTTGAAGCTTTCAAATTTAGAAACTGATTTAAGTAAATGTTGATTTGATCTCAACAGCTTCTCTCATTTGAAGAGCTCACTGCTTTACAGAGACTTTTAATTCTTTGCAATTCATAAATCATACTGATAAGCAAAGATAATAGAGAATGTTAAGAAGCAACAAAGAGGGTATAAACAGACAGGAAGTTCAAGTATAACAAGGGAAGACTAACAAAAGAAAATAATAATATAAAATGCCAACTTACTCTTCCTGGATACTGTGGTAAATGTAAGATTTGCAATAATGAATAATACATAAAAGTAAATACTTGATATACTTCAGATCATAAAGGAGAAAGGAACTACCCAGGGTATCCAGTGGGTTAGTAATGAAATCTGGTTTTTCTGGGCTTTATCAGTCCTGTTCCCTAACCCATGCTTTAAGACTATCGTTTATGCTTACTTAGTACTTAGTATGTACTAGGGTCTCAATATAATCTTACTGAATGTTGGTAATAAGAGTTAAGAATATGTTTCTATTATTGGAATTTTGCAACAGAACGCCTTCACCTCTCGGTTTCCTTAGTTTCTCACTGGTGATCTCTGCTCTTTATGCCTTCCCCTTCTTTTCCTTACCTTTGTGCACTGCTTATAATCGGTAAGCAGTATAGAAGAGATGGCACTGAATGTCATTATCTTGTTCCAAAATTTAAATAGAAAGCGTTCAATATGTCACCATTAACTATGAGGTCAGCTATAAATGTTTTGTTTGCAGACTTCTATTCCTAGTTTCCATCTATTCCTAGTGTGCTAAGATATTTCTCATATGCAGATATTAGATTTTATAAAAGATATTTTAAGTCATCACAATGATCATATAATTTTCTTCTTTATTCTGTCAATATGGTGAATTAGTTGATTGACTTTCAAATGTTAAATCTACCTTGCAATCCTGAAATACATTCCACTTGAGCATTATATGTATATGAGATGATTGGCTAAAGTTTTATTTAAGGTTTTTTGTAAATGTTCATGAAAGACATTAGGTTATAGTTTGTTTTTTTTCTTCCTTCTCGTAATGTCTTTATCAATTTTTTATATAAGGAGTGTGCTAACTTCATGAGTGAAGTCCTCCTCCTTTAGTATTCTCTGGAAGAATTTATACAAGATTGGTACTATTTATTCCTTAAATGTTTGAAAAATTCTCTAGAGAACCCAGTTGAAGCTGAAGATTTTATTTTCGGAATGTTTTGGATTTCTAATTCATTTTTTTTATATAATAAATGTAGAATGATGCAGATTTTTATTTCTTTTTGCATCCATCTTAATTGTGCTGTTCAGCAAATATGTGTATTTTATCTCAGCTGTCAAATGTATTGACATAAGTTTGCTCATAATATTCTTTACTATTTTTCTACTCACCTCCCCTCTCTACTAAGCCCAGGGAGGCTTGCATTCCTGCTACTCCACTGTGAATATGCTTTTATAGGTGCCTCCATTCTAGTTCCCAGTTTTTAATCCGACTTTCTTATCTTTATCTCCTGAGTGGTCCTTGTGGTTCACAAAATCTCTCTTATCTTTCTCTACATTTTGTGATACCCATCACACACACAAAAAAGTTATTGAAGAGAGGGGAGGAAGGAACTCACGACATCTACACAGTTGTTTCAAGTTCAAATTTTAAGACACAGTTTCTTAATCAGCTAAATTTCTGTAGTATTCTCTTTTACTTTTGTTGCTACCACAATGATCTGTGCACGTGCTCAAACTTAACGGGCTTTGGCTTTTTCCAGTACATTCATGAAGATTGTTTTTTCCACACAGTTGAAGGCCTCCATAGCCTGTGATCACGCGGGGATGACTGCCTCTCCTTGTGGTTCAGTGGGTAGAGTTTTATAAGTTTCCCATTTAAAAAAAAAAAACCAACCCTCCAAGATTCTTCCTTGTCTCTTTCTTTGCTGTCTGGCAGCAATAAATGGGCCTCACTCCAGATTCAACAATGACCATCTGTATTTTTTGTCAAATAGTTTAATGCACACCTCTCTGGGTTATGCTTAGTAACTGTTCTGGTGAACTATATAGGATGATGTAGGCTATATACTCTGGGCTCCCATTTCTATCAAGCTCACTAACTGGTCTCCTTTTCTCTCCTCTTCAGGAACTCCTACTTCTAGTAGGCGAAGTCTGTGCTGCTATCTGTATTCACATCTACCTAGTCTTTCGGGATAATTATTTTATCACTCATAGCTGTCTACTTTGTACCTCCACTAGTTAAAAGTCAAGAGGCTTTAAATTGAAACTAACATAAAACATTACCAAAACATACACTATCAGCGTTCTATGTGGGGTCCCACTTTACTCGCCAGCGTCTCATTGGCAGGAGTGGCAGAGCAGAGGAAACACTGAGCGGTGGACGTCCACATCGGAGTCCATCCCTGAGGTCCTTGTTAGTGGGTGGGGGCACTTTGCCCTTTCAGGGAGACCCTCTTCAGCTCTCTTCCTCTTGGCAGACTGTCTCTCATCCTTCAAGTGACACGGAGACTTAGAAGACATTCCTAGAATTATACTCCAGGCAGCTTTTACTACTTAGCCAATGTAAGCGAGTGAAATGATACTAATTCTCTCCCCAGTTCTAAGATGACAGAATTTTGCAAATCCAAGCAGTATAACTGTCGGAACTCAGGTATTAGGAGTACCTTGACCTAATGTAACTCTGTGCCTCCCCCAAGCCACTCAGGCTATTTCCTTTATCCTCCAGCTTCTTTTGTGAAAGCAAACTTTGTATTAGATGGTCCCAACAGTGATTCATGCCTCAGGCTGTTAGCACCATCCAGTACCAATTTCCGCTTTCTCTGTTTAACTGCCTTCCCTCTATCCTTGTCAGTGACTATCTGAGTTTGATAAGACCTAAACAAATAATCTTGCTGAACTCTGTTACACTGATTTTTGAGTGTTATTGCAAGAACTGGCTCACATGGTAAAGGATCCTGCAATGTGGGAGACCTGGGTTCTATCCCTGGGTCAGGAAGATCCCCTGGAGGAGGAAATGGCAACCCACTCCAGCATTCTTGCCTGGAGAATTCCATGGACAGGGTCATAAAGAGTCAGACACCACTGAGCAACTAACTCACTTTACATAGCAAGGACTAGGCACACCCATTGAAGAACCTACATAATATAACAATAACCTCAAATGAGCAAGTTTGATTATTTTAGGAAATTTCAAAAATTGAAATGTGGGGATTCCCTTTGCTGTACAGATAAGTAAAAGGAAAAGTTTGCCATCAGGAACTATATAAAACTTTATAAAATTTTATTTTGCTTTGGGAGGGAAGTAAATCAGGAACTAAAAATTTGGAGTTTTCACTTTTTTGTTTCTTCAGAAATAATCAACGAGTCCATAGTAACAGAAATATTTTGTTCTAAATTAAATAAGTAAAAACACAATTCCTCTCTAACTTCATCATTTTTTTTCTCTCTTCATGTAACTATCTTGGTGATGCAGTGTCTAGACTTCTTGGAACAAGTGATGGAGTCTGGAATTTATTCTGTGGGTTTGAAAATGGCTATTTGGGTTTCCAGCATATGCCATGTGAAAACCCAGTACTTTCAGAATATGTGAAAATCATCAACCTGTTTACTAGAAAAGACGTATCCATGGAATGTCAAAACGTTAAGCGGCCACCAACAGGGAAATATATGGATTTATCCATTGTATCTATATCATCTCATTGTAATATGTTTCCCATCAGCCATTGTATCAAAAAAAAAAAAAGAAATATCAAAATTTATCAAAAAAAAAAAACAGAATAAGTTGTACTCATGAAATAATTATGGAAGATATTTTCTAGTTTTTGAGAAAAACCAGTAAAGTAAATTAGCTTAAAGGATAGACATCCATTCTTGTTTTGGTTTTAATAAGTAATCCACAGAAATGTATGAAGTCAAACAGCAGAGTTTTTATATCACAGGTCCTTCTTAGGTTTTAGTCACTTATTAGCTGGATAAAAAGAAAGCAGTCTTAGGCACTGAGATCTAAACCATATTTGTGCAGCCTGCAATGTCAATTCTGACTGTAGTTTATCTTTGGTCTTAAGGAAACCAAACTGAATGCTTGCAGAGGGAGTTCAGAGGTATTTCCACCAGTTAGCTAAAGCTGAGAGTTGATCTTGCACATGGCTGTAGCCATTTCCTATAAGCTCCTGTGCCTAATTTTACAAGTCTGTCACATCTTGAAGCTTTACCCTAGAAAATATATGTCTACCACAGAAAAGTTTTACTGCAAAAGTTTATCGAGAGATAATAATAGTCTTACAGAGTATAAAACTCCATAGCTTTGACTTATTTAAAATAAGCCTGTCCCTAATTTTAAAACAACATTCTCCAGCTCTGTTAGATTTTATGTGACACCAAAAAAAAAACGAGCAACCAGAAAGGTTTTTCTTTTAAATAAAAAATATACAACACATTGAACTGAGGTGATTGCATTTATACTAAAAATTCTCTATAAGTTCTGTTCAGAAGAGCAGCATAAAGTTAAATTATAAAATAAGCATAGGGATAGTAGCTCTTCTAGAAGAAAATTAGGTATTCAGAATATAAAGTGAAAATTAAAAATCTATAGAAATGAAATGATGATAAAATGTTAAGGCATTATTATTCTATATCTCTTAATTGGAACTCCAATTATTAACGTTATTTTTTTAAGTTGGCATATTATACATGGCATGGGCTCCCCTGGTGGCTCAGATGGTAGAGAATGTGCATGCAATGCATGAGACCTGGGTTCAGTCCCTGGGTTGGGAAGATCTGCTGGAGGAGGGCATGGCGACCCACTCCAGTGTTCTTGACTGGAGAACTCCCATGGACAAGGAGCCCGGCGGGCTACAGTCCATGGGGTCGCAAAGAGTCGGATGCAACAGAGCGGCTGAAGCACGCACACACAGTCATGATCATGGAAGCTCTTAGGATTTTATTTCAAAAGTCATGAAGTTGACAGAAAAGTGGACTCGGTCCTACAGAACTGGAGTGCATTCACAGTATATCCCAGCTTGTCAGTATGTAAAATGGGTGAGCCATCCTGCCTAACTCAGTGTTGTTCTGAAGAGAAGATGACTGAGAATTTAAACTGTAAGCACTTCAGTTTTGACTACATTCATAACCTCATCAAATGCCATGGAAGGTGTGAAGATTTACAGATTCCTTCTACTCAATAGAACAGAGATGAGGTTTTGGATAACTCTGCATGATTTCAAGAAACTTATAGAAAAGAATCACACAAAATGCTTTCCACTAACTACACTACTTGAGAACCCTAGTTTGGCACAAGAGGTCTGAAAGTGAGGTGGATTCTCACGTGAAGTCATGGATAGCGCTCTGTGTGGCCCCAGCCCATGTCCCTATGTCTAATTCACAGAAAGTTCTTCTTAGCGATGTGGACACCGGAGCAGGGGTGGGTCAGGCAGTATCCAGAGACACTGCCTTCTTATAAAAAGGACACCCACAGTCACTGATGACAATTGCAAAGTTTGGAATTACTACCTCTGGCATAAAAAATACCAAGATCAGTGAGGGAGTATCCTCTGACTGTTGTGTTGTACCTCTTGGAAACCATGACCAAAGCGTAGAACATGAGCCACAAAGAGTATTAACTCTATCGGTAAAAATATAGTCCCACTTTCTACACATCTACTGGGATTTTTGATATCTGATTAAACTTTTTCCAAAGTATATTCTTTAAAGTACTAGTTTTAAGCAAAATCAGTAGGTACTAAAGAGAAAAAGGTTGAGAGACTGATTTAAAGTGCCATTTCAGCAGGCTTCTGTAAAACCTGATTTCTCAGTTTTAAAATTCTATGTCTATAGCAAAGAGACCTTTCCAGGTGGCACTAGTGGAAAAGAATCCACCTGCCAATGCAGGAGATGCAAGAGACATGGGTTCGGTCCCTGGGTTGGGAAGATCCCCTGGAGAAGGAAATGGCAACCCGCCCCAGTATTCTTGCTGGGAAAATCCCATGGACAGAGGAGCCTGGTGGGCTACAGTCCATGGGATTGCAAAGAGTAGGACATAACTGAGCACGCACGCAGTCATATCCAAGAGGCTACATTATGCAGAATTGCTCAAATGCACTGAAACACAGAAAGCTTTTTTTCCCCCAGCTGAGGTAACATTCTAAAAAAAAAAAAAAAAAAAAAAAAAGCACATAGGTAATAGTAAATTAAGGGATGCTTAAAACCCGTAGGACACAAGCAAACCACCCATCTGAAATGGCCAAGGAACTGTTACCTCCAACACTTTCTGGGACAGTTTTGTTGGCAAAGCAGACACTTGCCATGGGTGCTAGATATGAAATAATATTTGCTGAAATGTGAATCCAGAGGTCTGTACTTTTTTGAAAAACTGACAGCAGTTGGATCCCTGAGTAACTGTCTGCTGAAGGACACAGGGACAGTGATGAGCTGAGTGGGCTAATGTATTTAAAAGTTATATGAACACTTTATAGGGGTGGGGAAGTCTCTATACAGAATTCAGAATGATCAATGGCTAAGAGGCATACAAGACATGTAATTGGAAACGGAAGACTTTCTTCGCATAGCCTTTTTATTCAGCCACTGAACAGTTATTCTTCTAAGTACCAGGCACAGCGTAGGATGTTGGAAGATGCAGGCATACGTAACACTTGGTCCACGCCTTTAGGAAAATGAGAGCCCGGACAATTTTAATAGAAGAGTGATGAACTCTGTGAGAGCACAGAGAATGGGGTGCAGAAATCTCTGATAAGTTTCAGCTATGAAGCTAAATTAGTAATATCCCCAAGCCTTGCAAACGGCTGTCCTTAGTCCACATTACAAGGTTGTTTTTGTACTGATAGGAATTGCACGCAGTTGTTATCAGCAGTAACACATGGATTACGGGCAGCAGTTTGGCTTGTTTGATTTAGGGTTGCTTCACAACGGTTGTCTCTATTTTCAGCAAACAGAATTAGGAGGACAGTGCTCGTTTAGGATGGAGAAGCATTTGTCGGGAGTTGCTCTATTTCTCCATGAATAGTAAACAACATCTGATGAGCCAATCTCCATTCAGATATTTCCCTGGATTCGGAATTATCATGCCTCTTGGATACTGAAAGTACCTATCAATGCATAACATTGTAATTTAGATTTTGCATTTTTATGGGTGCCCTTCATATGTGAACGTAGCGACTTTAGAAGAATAAAGAATCATGGGCTTGTCGTTTCCAGAAGAATTGTTTCAATGAAACTGTGTTTTGAGAAGCCTTGTTTTCATTAGATGATTTTGGATCTGAAATTTTGTGATGATGAAATTTAGAAACTCAGAAATACAGTTGATTCCATGGAAGATTCCACCCTCAAAAGAGTAGAACCTCAACTTGTCAGAGGCTATGTATAATAGAAACAGGAATATGGGCCATGCTTTGTGCTTACAGAGGTGGGCATGTAATTTTTCTACGTCTTCAATTTTTTGTTGCCAAAATACATGTTATCCCCAACACATATTTTACTGAATATTTTACTGAATTACTACAACTTAGTGAAAAATGATTGAACTATTCATTTAGATGAAGAAAATTTAGAGAATTAAAGGAGTGGAAAAGGAAATACTGTCAGTGACATGGAGTGGGGGGAGGAGAAAAAGGCAATTTCAAGATGATCTGGAACACTATTTCCTTTATTTATATTAAAAAAAAGCTATCAAATGGCAAAAGAATTGATAACATTTGCCAATTGTGATTGTTGGTAGATAAGTATTTCTTACATTATCCCTCTATTTTAGTTAGAAAAGAATTATTTTTCATAATATGATTTATTCATTCAACAAATAATCTGTTGAGAGCCTACTATGTGCTAGCAATAAAATGGAGGAAAAAAGCAGAGGTCATCCCTGCCCTCCTGGCAGGCATTTGTGTTTTGGATGTGAAAGTGAGATGTTTGGGAGCTAATGTAGAATGTTCAGGACAACATGAGGGGGTGGGAAGAATGAACTTGTACTGATGTCGGAGAGGTGGGCTTCTGTTGGTTCTGAATCAATAAGAGATGGCTATTCTATACTGCTAGAAACTGCATTATTTTCGGTCAAAATAGACTTTAAGTTTAATCACGCATTGGCGGGGGCCACACATGGAAAAGTCTTATGTGCTATCACTGTTCCTGCCGGCCGCATGCCCAAGTTCATCTGCATTTCTCTTTGATTTCCTCCAGTACATGACTGCCGCGGCTCCTATGCAAGGGACCTACATCCCCCAGTACACGCCTGTGCCTCCGACAGCTGTTTCCATTGAAGTAAGTCCGTCTCTTCTTACAGAACGAGGTTAGGACAGATAAATCTCAGCCTTGAGCACCAGGGTCCACTGTAAACCCCCCAAATCCTTAGCTGTGATTGTTGTGCTACTTGAAAGTTTGCAGTTGCAAGCTCATTCTGTGAAAGTATGGACTTTACTTGAACACGCCTTTGCCTTGCTTTGTACAGGACACAAGCAAATTTGGTATCCAGGTCTCAGAGGAACGCCACTTTTTTTTTTTAATATTTTATTTTATATTTTAACTTTACAATATTGTATTGGTTTTGCCATATATCAACATGAATCCGCCACAGGTATGCTTAGATAAAAGACCAAAGATCAAATAACTACTCCATCAAATGTGAGCCACAATCAGAAAGAGGAAGGGAAACATTTGAAGCCTTTTGAATAAGCCAGTTCTCCGATGCCCTTACTCCAACGGTACTCCTTAAACCAACATGAGCAGCACCACCTGCGAGCCTGTTAGAAATACAAACTTTCAGACTCTACCTGGATCTACTGAATTAGAATTTGCATTTTCACAAGAGCCCTTAAGGATCAAGGCGCACATTAAAAATTAAGAAGGACTGGATTAGAGCAGTAGTTCTCAAATTTTTCTGCATGTTGAAATTACTTCAAGATTTTTTTTTTAAATAGTGATTTTTGCCAGAGTCTGATGTGGTCCAGGGTGTGGACTGGACCTGAGAATTTTTAAAGGATGCCAGGTGATTCTTTTGTGTACCAAAGATGAAGGACCCCTGCTCTCACCAGTGAACCTTGATGGGACTGTGGCATCCTACAGACAAAGGAGGAGAACTTGTACCACTCTGGTTGGTGCAGACCATGAGTGATAAAGTCATGTTGGCCTTGCTGGAAGCTTTCTCCTCTCCTCTCTCTCCACTGGGCTGAATCCATTTCCTCTATACACTGTTTTACTGGACAGAGCCAGAAAGATACTGGATAGGAGGGGCATAGAGCTATGTGGACGGTGGTGAGAACTCAGAGGTATAGACGTCTCCCTGCTCCCAGCCCTCCTTCTCCTTCTCCTGACGCACATTTGCTGTTATGGTCACAGTGGATGTCCTCCATCGGCTGGGACTCCTCTGGAGTCCAGCTGTTGCCGCTTCTCACGTCGGTACCACTCAGTGTGGGAGACCAGCATGACTCTTCCAACCTCTGGAGCCGCACAGATTAGGTGAAATTTTGAGAGACCAAATTGGATCTTTTCAAAATGTATGTTTGCTTGTTTTTGGTATGTTACCAATGTTTGCTAGTACCAATATTTGGGAAGCGCAGATATTTAAGAGGACAATACCGTGTCATTTAGGAAACCAAGGAGGACCAACTAGTTAATCTTTTATGTGTTCCAGACCTATAAGCCCTCGAGAATGTTTCACTATTAAAGAGGTTTTAATTAGCTTTTCAGATTTTCGAGAGTATGTGATTAAAATATATGTTCTTTGCTAGATTTATCTATCAAAACCCAGCTAGGCCATGAGAAAAAATTATGAATCTAGACATCATAGGTGGCCTTAAGCATCGATGTCTGCCACATACCTGCATCTCTCTATCTGTACACCAAATGTGTGTGCTTATCTACAGAATTTGAGGTTTTTGCGGACTCTAAAACAAGGAGACACACTTGAGAGTATTGCTTATTGGAAACAGTCTAATATATCAATAAATCTGAGATTTAAAAAGAAGTATACCACTAAGAATTATATAAGCATACCCTGATATATTGCCTTGAGTTGTGCTTATAAAGGAAAGCACTGATTCATTTTCTGTGCCAAAACAGTCATTGAAAATTCACCAGTATTCATACAAGTCAATGCAGGTAGGAAACTCAGAAAACTGTGTAATACCATATAGTAGATTAGGGGTGAAAAAATATTGAATTCATAAAGGGAGAATTTTCACATTTTGAGGAGCAATTTCAGGGAACTTCCGTTAAGGACAGAACATTGATCAAAAGCCTGTATCTCTGCAGAAGTCCAAGGCTATAATATAAGTACAACCAGGAGAATGTAGTCATATGGATTCTCTCCCCAGGCTGACTAACTACCAAACCTTTCTCAGAACCAAACATAACTTCTGAGTGAAGACCAACTCAAGAAATCTATTCTTGTTGGCATCTGTGAGAAACGGAAGCCATCAAAAGGCTAAAGGAAGGGGCAAATCAAAATTAAGGATGTTTGTTTCTTTTTCTGAAACCTCTAAATGAATCCCAGTTTATGTCGAGAAAAATAGAAGTAAATAAAGCAAATCAAATTCCTTAAGGGAAAGCATATTTGACAATGTCCTTTTAGGAAGAATCCAAACCTGGATATAGATTTTTATTAATAGTAAGGTCCATGGTTTTGCCAGATCGAGAAATTTATTCCCAGGAAAATGCTCAAATGTATAAATTGTTATAGGAATGCTGCATGCTCTTTTTTAATTAAGGAATTATTATTTAGTGTGGCTCTAGGCAGCTGCAGTTTAAAAGTTCTAACTGCAGGCAAAATGATTTCTTGATCATTTGACTGCTACAGGGTCTTCTGATGGCAAGTCTTCTTGGTGCCACATGGAGGTAAATTCCTCAGATGAGTTCTGTGGTTTTTCTGCTAGTTTTTATTGTGGCTTTATGTAGCCGAGTGCAACTCCACGCAAGCCCAATGCCAGATAGCACAGGGATATGCCCTACAGTCCATCCACAAGGAGCCCTTCTGCTCAAACCAGTGAGGTCCTATGTCCTTGTTGCCTCCACAGGGTGTTGTGGCTGATACCTCTCCCCAGACAGTGGCACCTTCGTCCCAGGACACGAGTGGTCAGCAGCAGCAGATAGCAGTGGACACAGCCAGCGAGCATGCATCTGCGTATTCCTACCAACAGTCCAAGTAAGTGCTGGCCATGCTAAACTCTGTCCCTCCAGACCTGCATCTGGACTTCACCCTCTCATGTGGCATCTGCTAGCTTTAGCTGCAGTAGAGACCATGCCAAAGCCAAACTCAGTGACAAAAATTTAGTTCATGATTCTGCGGGTTGGCATTTGGGCGAACTTTAGGCAAATGCTTCTCCTGCTCTTGACTGGGCTTGTGTGAGCATCTGGGCACAGCAGCTGGACACCTTCACAGTTCTGCTTCTGGGCATCAGTCATCTGATAGCTGTGGGATGGATAACATGGAGCCAGGTGACGCTGACCATGGGAGTCTCAGAATTCAGAGAACAGCAAGAGGTGCCCAGATGACCAGCATATTTTCAGTCCCATAGACCAAAGCAAATCATCTGACCAACCCCAAAGATAATGTAGGTATTCACTACCAAAAGGAAGGGGCATTGTAGCCATTTTTACAAAACAATTCTATCACACATACTTTTGGAAAAACTGCAGTGTTCCCACTTGACACTGCAGTGTGCCTGCACTGTGCTCTTGGGGTCGTCATTCTTAAACGAAGACAGCAGCATGCCCCTGGCAAGAGTGCTTCAAGCTTACCCAGCAAAACAGTTTATGAAAATGAGTATGGAGAAATATAAAACCATATGGAGTAGAGATTCAGGAATTAAATGGCAAAGCAAAAATCAGGGAGTCAGAATTACTGCTGACAAGCCTTAAGTCACTTAGAAAGCCAAGTACACTTGGCTTTGTGTGGAGTATCATGGAGATTAAAATTTGAGTGGTTTTGATGGAAACCAAAGGAATTAACAGAACTTCAGTCTATATACAGAAGTTCTCTCATGGTAACTGTTCTACTTTGTAGGTGATGGTCAAAACCCTGCTGGATAGAGAATTCCCAAAGACTCTTCCTGTTTGCAGAAGAGTGGTGCAAATGAGTGGTGCTCATTTCTTGATCATAAGTTTTCTTTGCTCTCAATTCACATTTAGCGATTTGTTGTTAAAAGATTTAATCACGTTAATGGCACCTTCTGTATGTGGTTTCACTTCTCAAGTGGACCCTCCGAATTAAATATGCTAGAGAAACAGTCCCCAGCCTTTTTGGCACAGGAGACTGGTTTTGTGGAAGACAGTTTCTCATGGGTGGGGGGGCGGTGAGGGGTGGTCTGGGGGTGGTTCAAGCACATTACATTCAGTGTGTGCTTTATTTCTATTATCATCACACTGTCATATATTACACAACTCAGCATAGTGCAGAATCAGTGAGAACCCCGAGCTTGTCTTCCTGCAACTGGACACTCCCTTCTGGGGCAATGGGGAATGGCTATAAGTACAGATGAAGCTTCCTAACAGACCATGGACTGGTACTAGTCCGTGACCTGGGGGTTGAGGACCCTGGTGCTAGAATATGACTTAACCTTACAAATACAAGTATTATTTTATCATTACTGCTGCTACTACTATCAATATTATATAATGATTTATATATATATAAAACTTTCAGGAAATACCTATAGCAAATAATGCATTTTGGTTTTTTTATTAGGTTTTTAATTTTTATTTTATATTGCAGTATAGTTGAATGACAATGTGTTAGTTTCAAGTGTACAGCAAAGTGATTCAGTTTTACTTACACATATATCTATTCTTTTTAAAATTCTTTTCCATGTAGGTTATCACAGAATATTGAGTAGATCTCCCTATACAGGAGGTCATTGCTCCTCATCTGTTTTAAATTTGTATATGTATATGTCCATACCAAATTCCCAATTTATCCCTCCCCCGGCCACCATTTTCCCCTTTGGTAACCATAAGTTTACTAAGTCTGTGAGTTTGTTTCTGTTTTATAAATAGGTTCATTTTTATCATTTGTTTAGATTGTGCTAAACTACATCATATGCTATTTGTCTTTCTCACTCTGACGTGCTTCACTTAGTATGATAATGTCCAGTTCTGGCATGTTGCTGCAAATAGATTTTTTTCGTCTTTTTAATAGCTGGGTAATGTTGCATTGTGTATATATATGCATCTTCCTTATCCATTCACCTGTAGATGGACATTAAGGTTGCTTCCATGTCTTAGCTATTGTAAGCAGAGCTGCAGTGAACACGGGGATGCATGTATGTTTTTGAACCATGCTTTTCCCTGGATATAAGCCCAGGATTGGGATTGTTGGGTCATATGGTAGTTCTGTTTTTAAAGAAATATCCATATTGTTTTCCACAGTGGCTGTATCAATTTACATTCCCACCAAGAGTGTAAGAGGGTTTTCTTCACACCCTCGCCAGCGTTTATTGTTTCTAGACTTTTGATGATGGCCATTCTGCCAGCTGTGAGGTGATATTCATTGTGGTTGTTACTTGCATTTCTCTAATAATGAACACTGTTGAGCCTCTTTTCATGTACCTCTTGACCATCCGTCTGTCTTCTTTGGAGAAACACCAGTGTAGGTCTTCTGCACATTTTCTGATTGGGTTGTTTTGTTCTTTTTTATATTGAGCTGCATGGGCCATTTATATACTTTAGAAATTAATCCCTTTTTGGCCACATCATTTGCAAATATTTTCTCTCATTCTGTGCATTGTCTTTTTATTCTGTTTATGGTTTACTTTGCTGTGCAAGACCTTTTGAGTTTAATAAGTCCCATTAAACAATAATGGTTCAATATGGGAAGGTTGTACCTTTCTAAGAATTTGCCCATTTTTTCTAGGTTGTCCATTTTATTGGCATATAGTTGCTCTATTTATATTTGCTTTTTACATCTGTTATTTTATTTAGAAGATGGACCAAAAAAGATATTGCTGCGATTTATGTCTGAGTGTTCTGCCTATGCTTTCTGCTAAGGGTTTTATAGTATACAGTCTTACATCTCTGTCTTTAATCCATTTTGAGTTATTTTTGTGTATGGTATTAAATAATTTTAATACATGTAGCTACTTCACATGTAGCTGTCCAGTTTTCCCAGCATCATTTACTGAAGAGGCTGTTTTTTACCCATTGTAAAGCCTTGCCTCCTTTCTCATAGATTAACTGATCACAAGTGCATGGGTTTACTTCTGGGCTTTCTCTCCTGTTCCACTGATCTACATTTCTGCTTTTGTGCCAGTACCACACTGTAGCTGTGCAGTATAGTTTGAAGTCAGGGAGCCTGATTCCTCCAGCTTCTTTTTTCTTTCTCAAAGTGGCTTTGACTACTTGGGGCCTATTATGTCTCCATACAAGTTTTAAGATTGTTTTTTTTTGTTCTAGTTCTATAAAAATGCTATTGATAATTTGATAGGCATTGCATTGACTCTCAAGATTGTCTTGGGAAACATAGTAATTTTGACAATATTGATTCTTCCAATTCAAGAACATGGTGTATATATATCTCTTCATCTGTTAATGTCATCCTCAATTTCTTTCATCAAAGTGTTAATAGTTTTTGGAGTACAGGTCTTTTGCTTCATTAGGTAAATTTATTCCTAGGTATTTTATTATTTTTGATGTGATGGTAAAAGGAAGTGTTTCCTTAATTTCTCCTTTTGATCTTTCCTTATTAGTATATAGGAATGAAACAGATTTCTGGGTATTGATTTTGTATTCTACTTTAACGAAATCACTGATGAGCTCTAGTAGTTTCCTGATAAAATCTTTGGATTTTCTGTGTTTAGTATCATCTTATTTGCAAAGAGTGATAGTTTTACTTATTTTCTAATGTGGATTCCTTTTATTTCTTTTTTATTTTCTGACTAATATATCTAGAACTTCCAAATTCTGTGGAATGAAAGTGATGGGAGTGGGCATCCTTTTCTTGTTACTGATCTTAATGATGAAACTGAAAGCATTTCCTCTGAGCATGATGTTAGCAGTAGATTTCTCATCTATAGACTTCATTATGTTGAGGTATGTTTCCTCTACGCCCACTTTCTGCAGAGTTTTTATCATAAATGGGTGTTGAATTTTGTCAAAAACTTTTCTGCATCTATTGAGATGATCATATGGTTATTATTCTTCAATTTGTTGATTGATTTGCATATAAAAAGAAACCTCGAAACCCTAAGATAAATCCCACTGGATCCTGGTTTATGACCTTTTAATATATTGTTGGATTCAGTTTGCTATCTAGTATTTTGTTTATGATTTTGCATCTATGTTCATCAGTGATATGGGCCTGTAATTTTCTGTTTTTATGGTGGTATTACCTGGTTTTGGTATCAGGGTGATGTTGATCTCATACAGTGAGCTTGGGAGTGTTCCTTCCTCTGCAATTTCTTGGAATAGTTTCAGAATAGCCATTAAGTCTTCTATAAATGTTGGATAGAGTTTGCTTGTGAAGTCATCTGGTCCTGGACTTTTGTTTCTTCAGAGTTTTTTAATCACAGTTTCAATTTCAGTACTTACGATTGGTCTGTTCATATTTTAAGTTTCTTCATGGTTCAATATAGGGAGATTGTACCTTTCTAAGAATTTGTCCATTTCTTCTAGGTTGTCCATTTTTTTGGCATATAGTTGCTTATGGTAGTTGCTTATCCTTTGTATTTCTGTGGTATCCACTCTAACTTCTTCCTTTTCGATTATAACTTTATTGATTTGAGCCCTCTTCGTTTTTTTTCTTGATGAGTCTAACATTTTATCAGTTTTATCTTTTCAAATATTGTTTCATTTATTTCTCCTCTGATCTTTATGATTCCTTTCCTTCTACTAACTGTGGATTTTGTTTGTCCTTCTTTCTCTAGATGCTGTAGGTATAAATTTAGGTTGTTTCATATTTTTCTTGTTTAATGAGGTAAGATTGTATTGCTATAAACTTCACTCTTGGAAATGCTTCTGTTATGTCCCATAGGTTTTGGATAACTCTGTTTTTGTTGTCATTTGTGTTTATATATTTTTTTATTTCCTCTTTGATTTCTTCAGTGGCCCTTCGGTTGTCTGGTAACATATTGTTTAGTCTCCACGTGTTTGTGCTTTTTTTATAGTTTTTGACTATAATTTACTTCTAATATCATAGTGTTTTGGCAAGAAAAGATGCTTGATATGATTGATTTTCTTAAATTTACCGATGCTTGATTTGTAGCCCAATATGTAGTCTATTCTGGAGCATGTTTCATGTGGAGTTGAGAACTGTATTCTGCTGCTTCTGGAGGGAATGCCCTATAAATATCAGTTAAGTCCATCTGGTCTAACGTGTCACTCAAGGTTTCTGTTTATTTATTGATTTTCTGCCTGGATGATCTGTCCACTGAAGTAAGTAAGGTGTTAAAGTCCCCCACTATTATTGTGCTATTGTCAATTTCCCCATTCATGGCTGTTAGCATTTGCCTTATATACTGAGGTACTCTGATGTTGGATACATATGTATTTACAAGTGTTACATCTTCTTGGATTGATCCCTTAAACATAATGTAGTGCCTTCCCTATCTCTTATAATACTTATAGTACTTATAATAATACTTATAGTACTTATACTTACTTATAATATTTATACTTACTTATAATACTTATAATACTCCTATAATACTTATACTTATTATAACCTCTTATAATACTTATGAGTATTTCCACTCCAGCTTTCTTTTGACTTCCATTTGCATCGAGTACCTTTTTACATCCTCTCACTTTCAGTCTCTGTGTGTCCCTAGTCTGAAGTGAGTGGCATGTACACAGCACATCTATGGCTCTTATTTTTGTGTTCATCCAGCCAGTCTGTTTCTTTTGGTTCGAGCATTTAATCTATCTACAATTAAGGTAATTATCAATGTGTATTTTCCTATTGCCATTTTCTTAATTGTTTCAGATTTGCTTTTGTGGGTCTTCTTTCTTCCCTTGTTTTATTCTTTTGTGATTTGATGACTATCTTTAGTGTTGTGTTTGGGTTGCTTTTTCTTTTTTGCATGTCTATTGTAGTTTTTTGGTTTGCAATTCCAATGATGTTTTGATATAGCAGTCTCTATATATACTAGACTGTTTTAAGTTGTTTCTCTTTTAATTTCAAATACATTTATAATATCCTGCATTTGTGTTCTTTTCACAATTGCTGGTTTTGATATATTTGTGTGTGGATGATTTCCTAACTTTCCTGTTGAGTGAGTGAAGTCACTCAGTCATGTCCAGCTCTTTGCAGCCCCATGGACTGTAGCCTGCCAGGCTCCTCTAACCATGGAATTTTCCTGGCAAGGATACTGGAGTAGGTTGCCATTTCCTTCTCTAGGGGATCTTCCTGACCTAGGAATCAAATCTTAGTCTCCCACACTGCAGGCAAACTCTTTACCATCTGAGCTACCAGAGAAGCCTTAACTTTCCTGTATGTTACCCTTTATCCAAGGGTCTTTCACTTACAATTTTCTTGTTTCTAGTTGTAGGCTTTTCTTTTCCACCTAGAAAAGTGCCTTTAGCGTTTAAGACTTATTTGGTCATGAATTCGCTGAGATTTTGCTTGTGTGTAAAACTGTTGATTTCTCCATCAAATCTGCATGAGAGCCTTGCTGGATAGAGTATTCTTGCTTGTAGGGTTTTTTCCCATTCATCATGCCACTTCCTTCTGGCCTTGAGAGCTTCTGCCAAAAAATCACCTGATAGCCTTATGGAGGTCCCCTTGTATGTCATTTGTTGCTTTTCCCATGTTGCTTTTAATAACTCTATGTTTAATTTTTATTAGTTTGATTACTGTGTGTCATGGCACGTTCCTCCTTGGGTTTATCCTGCATGGGACTCTCTGCACTTCCTGAACATGGGTGACTGTTTCCTTTCCCATGGTAGAGAAGTATCCGGCTATAATCTCTTCAAATATTTTCTCGAGTTCATTCTCTTTTCTCTTCTTCTCAGACCCCTATAATGCAAATGTTGGTGCATTTTGTTGTCCCAGAGCTCTCTGATACTGTCCTTCTTGCTTCTTATTCTTTTTCCTTTGTTCTGCAGCAATGATTTCCACTCTGTATTCCAGCTCACTTATTTGTTCTTCTGACTCAGTTATTCTTCTAATCATTCCTTCTAGTGTATTTTTCATTTTAGGTATAGTATTGTTCATCTCTGTTTCTTCTTTAAATCTTTTATTAAAAATTTCTTGTCTCTTCTCAGTCTGTGCCTCCATACTTTTGAGATGTTGTATCTTTACTGTTGTTACTCGTAATTTCTTTTTTAGGTAGGTTGCCCTTCATTTAATTGTTCTTTTGGGGCTTTGGGGGTTTTTATCTTTTTCCTTCATCTGCAGTTTATTTCTCTGTCATCTGATTTTTGTCTAAATTTTTGTCTTTGTGGTCTCCTTTCTGCAGACTGCAGGATTGTAGTTCCTCTTCCTTCTGGTGTCCGTCCACTGGTGGGTAAGGCTGGTCCAGGGGCTTGTGTAGGCATCCTGTTGGGAATGACTGGTGCCTGCCCTCTGGTGGCTTGAACTGGGTCTTATCCCTCTGGTGGGCAGGGCAGGGTCAAGAGATGTGTTTGAGGTGGCTGTGAGCTCAGTAAGACTTTAGGCAGCCTTTTTTTTTTTTTAACCTTTTATGGAAATTTTTTTCTTAATATATCTATTTTATTGAAGTATAGTTGACTTACAATGTTTCGGGTGCACACCAAGGTGATTCAGTTATACATATACACATATAGTATTTTTCAACTTATTTTCCATTATAGGTTATTACAAGATATTGACTGTAGTTCCCTGTGCTATACAGTAAACCTCTGTTTGTTGCATATCTGTTTTTTACTTAGAAATCTAGCATTCTGTTCATACTAAGTCAAGCAAGTGGAATCAAAATGTCATAAACTTTTTAGGCAAAATTAATAAGTTCTCTAAAATATATATATTATACATATTATATATATGTATACAAAGTTCTACTACACTTAATAAATGCTTGAGAAAGAACATCAAAAAAAAGAAGAGATGGGGAAATTGGGACACATAAACTAAATGAAATGGGAACTCTGAATATGAAATAGAAAAAGTGAAACAAACTAGACAAAAGTAAAAGATCATCATAATAGTTTGGTTGTTTTTAAACATGGCTGCTCAGTAGAAACACATCTGGAGCTCTGGAGGAAAAAAAAATCATTATCTAGGCATTTATATTTTTTAAAAAATTCCAAGATAATTCTGATATGCATCTAGACTTTAATAAGTGATTACAGGTTTTTCTATTAAATGGTACTTTTGGTGATATAGAGTTCTGTTATTTTTCTGTTGACCAATCATGATACAATGGTATTAAGTGAGTAACAGTTCCATAACCACAATAGTAAAATACTGCTTATCAGTTTTTAAAATCAGTAGCCAGATACAAAAATGAAAGATAATTACAACTGCAAGCCATAATGGGAACATGATTAACTTAACAATATAAAATAATCACATGCAGTTTGAGGGGTCAAGCAGAATGATGTGGTAAGTGGAGCTGCATACGTGCACATATTTTCATCTGCCCAGCCAGTCTATGTCTTTTGGTTGGTGAATTTAACCCATTTACATTTCAGGTAATTATTGATATCTATGATCCTATTACCGTATTCTTTTTTGGGGCTTATTTTCTGTAGGTCTTTTCCTTGTCTTGATTCTCCTGCCTAGAGAAGTTCCTTTAACATTTGTTATAAAGCTGGTTTGGTGGTGCTGAATTCTCTTAACTTTTGCTTGTCGGGAAAGCTTTTGATTTCTCCATCAAATCTGAATGAGAGTCTTGCTGGGTAGAATATTCTTGTTTGTTGGTTCTTCCCTTTCATCACTTTAAATATATCTGGCCATTCCCTTCTGGCTTGTAGAGTTTTTGTTGAGAAATCAGCTGATAGCATGATGGGAGTCCCTTTGTATGTCATTTGTCATTTTTCCCTTGTTGCTTTTAATGTTTTATCCTTATCTTTAATTTTTGTCAGTTTGATTACTACATGTCTTGGTGTGTTCCTCCTTGGGTTTATCCTGCATGGGACTCTCTGTGCTTCCTGGACTTGGTTGACTATTTCATTTCCCATGTTAATGAAGTTTTCAGCTATTACCTCTTCAAATATTTTCTCAGTTCCTTTTCTCTCTCTCTCCTCCTTCTGAGACCCCTAGAATATGAATGTTGGTTCGTTTAATGTTGTCCCAGAGGTCTTTTAGGTTGTCTTCATTTCTTTTCACTCTTTTTTCTATATTCTGTTCTGCAGCAGTGATTTCCACTGTTCTGTCCCCCGGGTCACTCATCTGTTCTCCTGCCTGGGTTATTCTGCTATTGATTTCCTTCTAGTGTATTATTCATCTCTGTTTGTTTGTTCTTTAGTTCTTCAGTAAACATTTCTGCATTTTCTTCATTGTTTTCCAAAGATCCTGGATCATCTTAACTATTATTATCCTGAATTCTTTTTCTGGAAGGTTGCCTATCTCCACTTCATTTAGTTTTTCTGGGGTTTTATCTTGTCCCTTCTTCTGGGACATAATGTTCTGCTTTTTCATGCTGATTAACTTTCCGTAATGTGGTTTTGTTTTAGTCTCTGTTGGGACTGTGGTTCCTCTTGCTTCTGTCTGTCTTCTGGTGGAGGAGGCTAAGAGGCTTGTGTAAGCTTCCTGATGGGAGAGACTAGTGGTGGGAAAAACCGGGTCTTGCCCTGGTGGGCAGGACATTGCTCAGTAAAGCTTTAATCCAATTGTCTGCTGATGAGTGGGGATGTGCTCCCTCCCTGGTAGTTGTTTGGCCTGAGGCCACCCAAGCCCGCAGCCTGTGTTCTCTATGGTAGGGTTAATGGTGACCTCCAAGAGGGCTTATATGAAGAGGGACCTTCCCAGACTGCTTCTGCCAGTGCCCTCATCCCCATGGGGAGCCCCTGTGGACCCATGCCTCTACAGTAGTTTTGGTTCAGTCTGCTGTGAGGTCATTGCTCCCTTCCTCTGCGTCTTGATGTGCATAAGATTTTGCTTGTGTTCTCTAAGACTCGAGTCTCCATTTCCCTCAGTCTTGTGGAAGTCCTATAATCAAATCCTGCTGGCTTCAAGGTCAGATTCCAGAGAAAGTTCCAGTCCCTCGGTCAGATCCCTAGGCTAGGAGGCTTGATGTGGGGTTCAGGACCTTCACTATATTGGGAAAACTTCTTTGGTGTTATTGTTCCCCAGTTTGTGGGTCACCCACTGGGCAGGTATAGGATTTGATTTTATTGTGACTGTGCCCTTCCTACCATCTCACTGTGGCTTTTTTGTCTTTGGACGTGGGGTATCCTTTTTTATTGGGTTCCAGCATTTTCTTGTCAATGGTTGTTCAACAGCTAATTGAGATTTTGGTGCTTTCGCAGTAGAAGATGAGAGCACATCCTTCTACTCCACCATCTTGAACCTGAGGTCCAGCCTGTCTTCTGATGGGTGGAGCTGTGTTCCTGCCTTGTTGAGGCTTTCCAGCACTGGAGCATGCAGGCTGCTGGGTGGGGCCAAGTCTTTGTGCCAATATGGGGATCTCTGGAAGAGTTCATGCTGATCAGTATTCCTTGTGGTCTCTGCTATGGTGTCCTTGCGCCCACAGTGAGATACGGCCAACCATCACCTTCCCAGGGGGCCCTCCACGATCCTGTGGAGGTAATGCTCTGTGTGAATTCCAGTGCATGTGGCACCTTGTGCTCTTCCTCCAAGAGTGGAGTGTCTCTTTCCCTCTGCCCAGTAGAGCTCCTTCACTCAAGCCCTGCTGAACTTCACAGCTAAATGCTCGGGGGTTCTTGCTCTAAGCTTCTGATACCAGGTCCTCAGACTGTCTTGGAGGGCTATTTTTATGATGGAGCTTCCCTGTATAGCCTTCGTGGGTTTAATATTTTTTGGTGCAAGTGCTGTTTTTAGTTTGGATATCTGCTACCTCTTTCCTCAGGGTGTGCTGACTGATGTGGTGACCAGAGCCTGTACTGGATGTGGAGCAGAGCTTTCCCTTTCCCTGTGCTCAGGGGCAGGGTCTGCTTCCTAGTTGTTGGAGTAGAGGCCCCACGATCTGTTTCTTAGCTGTGTTTCTGATCTCAGTACAAAGTAGGCAGGATTGGCGCTCTCCCAACACTTGGGAAGAAAGCACTTAGTATTCCTCCACTGAAGCTGTTCACATGTGGGTGTGATCTCCGTGTCACCTGTGTGAGCTCTCAGATTACCCTGTTGTTGGCATGACTCAGCCCCACATTACCCATGCATGTGAAGGCAGTTTGCCCCCAGTGTCTCTCGGGCATAGTTTTTCACCAGGCCACCAGTGTGGATCAATCAAAGTCAGGTCTCAGGACTGCAATAATAATGGATCTGGACCTGCTGGGGGTGTGTGGAGGCAGCTCAGACTCTGGCCCAACTCCCACGTGCAATGTGCCCACAAAGTCCACAGCTGCAAAAGCTAGGCCCATCTCTGCTACAGAGACACTCACTGTCTGCCTAGATGGTCCTCAGGAGCTGAATTTACACAGTTGGCAGCAAGGGTGTAAATTCATGGTCCATGCAGCCATGAAGAGAGACCTCAGCTCTCCTTCATTGCACTGTTCCTAGAGCTCATCTGTGGTTTCAGCCCCACCTCTGCATGTGCACCACCCACAGACCTCTGGTCCCAAAGCTGCCCCAGAGCCTGCCCGGCTGGACCCCTTCCTGGTGCCCTAGGGAGGCAAGGGGAGAGAGGTGGCCTTGCTGTTTGCACTTCAACAACGCTGCTTCACGTCTATGGCTGTGCAGTCTTCCTCTCTGAGCATTCCTGGTCATGGCTTCCTCACTCTCATCCCCACAGGCTCTCTCCCCACAGCCTACAGCTGTTCCCTCCACAGGTCTCTTTCTAAACCCCACAGTTTCAGCCCCCGTCTGCACCAGCAGACACAGGTCTAAGTATGGGGCAAACAGGGCTCTGGCACAGACCATCTCTGCAAGTCTCACTCTGTCCTGCCTGCCACAGCCTGGTTGCTGCACTCTCCTCCAAGACCCAAAGCTCCCCTCTGTCCCAGCTGATCTCCCCACCAGCAAGAGGGCATCCCAGGTGTGGGAGCCTCTCCTCTCCTTCAGTTCCCCACCCAGTTATGCAGGGAGCTTCCTTACCCTGTTTAGTGTCTGAGGTCTTCTGCTAGTGTTCAGCAGGCACTCTGCAAGACTTCTTTCCATTTGTAGATGTATTCTTGATGCATTTGTGAGGAAAGTTGAATTCCATATCCTCCTAATCCTCCACCATCTTGACCCCCCCCTGTAATTTAATTTAAAATATCTTTAGACATTACGGTGTGAAATGTATCTGCAATGGGTTAAGCTACTTTTCAGGGGCACTCAGCCACCCTAATCAGAATTTCACACCCCACAGGAGGTCAGCTCTCATTTAATGAGAAAGGCCAGAGGTTTGTACAAGTATTTTAAACTACCCATATCTCAATTAGCATAATGATTGTTAGAAATGAGTTGCCTGATGAAAGCAGTGCCATGTTAATTAGCATAATGAAACTGGAAATGAGCTCCATTTGTGAGATTCAGAATATTCAAGATAACGTGAATTGGCTACGGTAGTTTAAGGATGCTCTTCACTCAAACCAGGAAAGATGGAGTAAGGATGCAGGGAAACTTGCAGCCTGAACCGTTAGAGATGCTGCTTGTGGCTGACTCTCAAAACAAGACTGTCATAAAGCAGATTTCTCTATAGGGAAAACATAGTCCCACCTCTAAAAAATGGTCAGCAGGCAAACCCCCATGTTTCTTGTGACTGTCCAGAACCTCTTCTCCCTGCTTGAGTAAATCAGCTTTAGCTGCCCACACTTTTCATGATCACTGTGTGATGTGACAGGAGTTGGGGGGGCGGTGTCTCTGCCCAATCCAGAGAGAACACCTCTCCCTCTGAGGAAGTCTAGCAAGAGTCTCCCCACCCACCTCCATCCTAGACCCAGTTTCACCCCCAGTATCGCTCATCATGCCAGATGCCCGTGCCCTCAAGAGTTTACATTATAACGTGGGGAACTGAGGCTGGAGCATGGTGATGTAGCTGGATGAATTATAGGAGATAAAGTCTGACTGGCCAAGTTTTATACGCCTTTGGGCCTTGGATATGTAGCTTTGTGTAGATCAAGTGTTCTCAGTTTTATTCTAAGACAGCTACAAAACCTCTGGAGAGTTTGAAGAAAAGGAAGGATGGAATTTGATTGATATTAGATGACTCCTGCTTCAGGTTCCCACCTCCAGATTTTTGAACTTCCTGTTTTCTCTACCTAGAATGCTTTTCCTCTAAGACTCTCGTAGATTAGCTTATAATTGTCTTTCACATGTAGGCCTATATGAGAGACCTTTCTTGATACCAAATCTTAGGTATTTATCCAGCCACTTTCTATCACAGAATATTTTTTTTAATATTCTACTTTGAGATTCTTTTTCTTTTTGATGGTGCTAATTGATCCATTGATTGTGAGTCTACTCCTAGTAGGAGATAAACTCCAAGAGGATGCGGGAGGCATCTGCTTCTTTCATAGCTCTTTCCTTAGCATCAGGAATATTGCCTTTCACATAGTAAGCATTCAGTCAAGAATTGTTGATTGGATAAATAAAGGAGTCATTATCCTTTACCCAGACATCATCAAACTGTTAACATGTGTGTGTGTGTTAGTAACTCAGTATGCCTGACTCTTTGCTATTCCATAGACTGCAGCCCACCAGGTTCCTCTGTCCATGGGATTTTGCAGGCAAGGATACTGGATTGGTTTGCCATTTCCTTCTCCTTGAAACTGTTAACAAGGAGGGTCTTAAATCATTCATTTCCTCATTGTGCCTTGAAACAACCAAAGCCAGTTTCCCATACTCCCCAAGCCCTGACAGATGCTTCTGCCCACACAGCATCTCTCATCCCGCACCAGTGTCTCTCACTGTGCTCCTGCAGAGACAGTCTCTCTTCCCTTCTCACATATTAACTCACTGAGCGGACTGAAAAAAAATCCAGTATGCTTGGACCAGAGTGCCAGAGATTACCATACTGTTTGATGTGATTCACACAGACTAAATTTAAAAAACAAAAAATAAGAGATGGAGACAAGATGATAGAGTAGAAGGACATGAGCTCACTTTTTCTTACAAAAACACCAGAATCACAACTAACTGCTGAACAGCCATCATCCGAGAAATGCTGGCGCCTATCAAAAAATGATATTCTACCTCCAAAGACAAAGAAGAAGCCACAAAAGGATGGAAGTAGGGGCACAATCAGGATAAAATCAAATATCATACCTATGGTGTGAGTGGCCCACAAACTGGAAAACAATTATACCACAGATGTTTTCCCACCACAGTGAAATTCTGAGCCCCATTGACTGGTTCCCCAGCCTGGGGATCTGGCAACAGGAGGAGAAGCCCCCAGAGAACCTGGCTTTGAAAGCCAGTGGTGTTTGATCCTGGCAATTCCACAGGACTGGGGACAACAGAAACTCCACTCTTGGAGGCTGTATACAAGGTCTTGTGTACACCAAGACCTAGGAAAATAAGCTGTGACCTCATATGAGCCCAGACCAGACCTACCTGCTGGTGCTGAAGGGTCTCCTGTGGAAGTGGGGAGTATCCAAGGCTCACTGTGGGGCAAAGACACTGGCAGCAGAAGTTCTGGGTGGGGAGTTCTCATTGGCATGATCCCTTCTGAAGGTCACCATTTTCTCATCAAGACCTGGCCCCTCCCAGCAACCCGTGGGCTCCAGTGCTGGGACACCTCAGGACGATCAATCAACATGGGTGGAATATAGCACCCACCCATCACTGGAGATCATACTACTACAAACAATTATACATCAATAAAATGGACAACCTAGATAGAGTAAATGGACAAATTCTTCCAGGACTGAACAGGAAGAAATAGAAAACATGAACAGACCAATCATAAGCAGTGAAATTGAAACTGTGATTTAAAAATTCCCAACAAACAAAAATCCAGAACCAGACAGCTTCACAGGCAAGTTCTATCAAACATTTACAGAAGAGTTAACCCTGACCCATCTGAAGATCTTCCAAAGATATCACAGGGGAAGAAACACTCCCAAGCTCATTCTATGAGGCCACCATCACCCTGATAACAAAACAAGATAAAGATACCACAAAAAAGAAAATTATAGGCCAATATCACTGCTAAACATAGACATTAAAATCCTCAAGAAAATACTAGCAAGCAAAATCCAACAACACAGTATAAGGATCATACATCCTGGTCAAGTGGGATTTATCTCAGGGATGCAAAGATCCTTCAGGATATTCAAATCAACCAGTGTGATCCACCACATTAACACACTGAAGAATAAAAGCTGCATGGCCATCTCAATAGGTCCAGAAAAAGATTTTCATGAAGTTCAACACCCATTAATGATAAAGGACTCTCTAGAAAGTGACTGTAGAGGGAACCTACCTCAACATAATAAAGGCCATATATGACAAACCCACAGCTGACATCATTCTCAATGGTGAAACACTGTTTCCTCTAAGACAAGGAGCAAGATAAGACAAGGATGTCCACCCTTTCCACCTTTATTAAACATACTTTTGGAAGTTCTAGTCATGGCTATCAGAGAAGAAAAGGAAATAAAAGGAATCCAAATTGGAAAAGAAGTAAAACTGTCACTGTTTGCAGATGACATGATACTATACATAGAAGTACAGAAAGAGTATCTGAAGGATCTGAAAGAAGGATCTGAGGTATCTGAAAGAGATGGGAATACCAGACCACCTGACCTGCCTCTTGAGAAATTTGTATGCAGGTCAGGAAGCAACAGTTAGAACTGGACATGGAACAACAGACTGGTTCCAAATAGGAAAAAGAGTACGTCAAGGCTGTATATTGTCACCCTGCTTATTTAATTATATGCAGAGTACATCATGAGAAACGCTGGGCTGGAGGAAGCACAAGCTGGAATCAAGATTGCTGGGAGAAATATCAATAATCTCAGATATGCAGATGACACTATCCTTATGGCAGAAAGCTAAGAAAAACTCATGAGCCACTTGATGAAAGTGAAAGAAGAGAATGAAAAGTTGGCTTAAAGCTCAACATTCAGAAAACTAAGATCATGGCATCTGGTCCCATCACTTCATGGGAAATAGATGGGGAAAGAAACAGTGGCTGACTTTATTTTGGGGGGCTCCAAAATCACTGCAGATGGTGACTGCAGCCATGAAATTAAAAGATACTTGCTCCTTGGAAGGAAAGTTACGACCAACCTAGACAGCATATTAAAAAGCAGAGACATTACTTTGCCAACAAAGGTCCATCTAGTGAAGGCTATGGTTTTTCCAGTAGTCATGTATGGATGTGAGAGTTGGACTATAAAGAAAGCTGAGTGCCGAAGAATTGATGCTTTTGAACTGTGGTGTTGGAGAAGACTCTTGAGAGTCCCTTGGATGGCAGGGAGATCCAACAGTCCATCCTAAAGGAGATCAGTCCTGAGTGTTCATTGGAAGGACTGCTGCTGAAGCTGAAACTCCAATACTTTGGCCACCTGATGTGAAGAGCTGACTCATTTGAAAAGACCCTCATGTTGGGGAAAGATTGAGGGCAGGAGGAGAAGGGGACAACAGAGGATGAGATGGTTGGATGGCATCACCGACTTGATGGACATGAGTTTGGGTAAACTCTGGCAGTTGGTGATGGACAGGGAGGCCTGCCATGCTGTGGTCCATGGGGTTGCAAAGAGTCAGACATGACTGAGTGGCCGAACTGAACTGACTGATACACGGAAGATTGTAAAGATGTTGTTAGAAAACCTCTAGAACTCATCAATGAATTTGGCAAAGTTGCAGATTACAAAATAAATCCACAGAAATCTCTTGTATACATATATACCAACAATGAAAGATCAAAAAGAGAAATTAAGAAAACAATCCCATTTACCACCACATCAAAAAATGCCTAGGAATAAACCTAATGAAGCAAATGACCTATTCTCATAAAACCATAAGATGCTGCTGAAAGAAATCAAAGATGACACAGATGAAAATATATACTATATTCTTGGATTGGAAGAATCAATACTGTGAAATGATTATACTACTCACTCAAAACAATCTATAGATTCCATGCAATACCTATGGCATTTTTTCAGAGAAACAGAACAACAACAACAAAAAAGTCAAAATTTGAATGAAGACACAAAAGACCCAAAGAGCCAAGACAATATTGAAGAAGAAAAACAGCCAGGAGAAATAGTCTCCCTGACTTCAGACTATACTATAAAGCTACAGTCATCAAAATAGTATGGTGGTGGTACAAAAATAGAAATATAGATCAATAGAACAGGAGAGCAAGTCGAGAAAAATCCACATACCTATGGCCAACTAATCTGTGACAAAAGAGGCAAGAACACACAATTGAGAAAAGACAGTCTCTTCAGTAACTGGTGCTGGGAAAACTGGGCAATTACATGTAAAAGAATGAAATTAGAACACTCTCTATACCAAAATAAACTAAAAATAGATTAAGACCTAAATGTAAGGCTAGATAGTATGAAACTCTTAGAGGAAAACAGGAGGAACACTCTGATATATATTTCAGCAATATCCTTTTTTGATAGACCTCCTAGAGTAATGAAAATATAAACAAAAATAATTTTAAAATAATTAATTAAACTTAAAAGCTTTTGCATAGCAAAGGAAACCATAAGCAAAATGAAAAGATAACCCACAGAATGGGAGAAAAGCTTTCCAAATGAAGCAGCTGACAAGGGGTTAATCTCCAAAATATACAAACACCTCATGGAGCTCAATATCAAAAAAGCAAACAAACCAATCAAAAAATGGGCAGAAGATCTGAAAAATAAAATTTCTTCAGAAATTATATACAGATGGCTAGAAAGCACATGAAAACATACTTAACATCACCAACTGTCAGAAAAATGTGAATCAAAACTACAATGAGATACCACCTCCCACTAATCAGAAAGACCACCATCAAAAAACTACAAATAAATGCTGGAGAGGTTATGGAGAAAAGGGAGGCCTCTTACACTGTTGGTGGGAATGTAAATTGGTACAACTACTATGGAAAAGAGTACAGAGGTTCCTCAAAAGAAACCAAAAGTTTCCATATGATCCGGAATCCCACTTATGGGCATATGTCTTGCAAAAACCATATTTCAAAAATATACAAGCAACCCAATATTCATTGCTGCACTGTTTACAATAGCCAAGACATCAAAGCATCCTCAACATTCATCGACAGAAAAGAGGATAAAGGAGATGTGGTTCATATAGACAACAGAATATTACTCGGCCATAAAATGAGTGAAATAAATCCTTTTGCAGCTGCATGCATGGACCTAGAGCCTGTCTTACTGAGTAAATTCAGAATGAGAAAGACAAATATTTTATGATATCGCTCATTTGTGGAATCTTAAAAATGATACAAACTAACTTATTTACAAAATAGAAATAGAGTTACAGATGTGGAAAACAAACCTATGGTTACAAGGGGGTTAGAGGAGGAGGGATAAATCGGGAGACTGGGATCAACAGATGCACACTATTACAGATAAGATCATTAATAAGGACCTACTATATAGCACAGGGAACTCTACTCAGTACTCTCTAATGGCATATATGGGAAAAGAATCTAAAATAGAGTGGGTATACGTTTAATGTAACTGATTCACTTTGTTGTACAACTGAAACTAACAAGTATAAATCAACTATACTCCAATAAAAGTTTAAAAAAAAAAAAAAACTACAAACAACACAACAGAAGGTTATAGGACAAAAGTTTGAGAAATGTTAATAATGTGCATATGAACAAAAAGGTTATATTTGGAATCATGGGTCAGCAAAATTTTAATATTCCAAATTCCACTTTTCAAGCTAAAAAAACATTACCTCCTATTTTGTTGTCTTTTTTTTTTTCTCTCCAATTGTTGAAAGGGGATAGTAATGTAAGAGGCTGGTTACTCTTTACCCAAACCAGGAAAAAGATACCTGTGCTTTATTTTGGATGTTCTTTGGAAATTCCAGTTTCTGCTCAGTTTACTCCCAGTTTTTCTTTGTGTACTTAGAAAATGGCTTTAAAAAACTAGGACTTGAAACGTATGAGTCTGCAAGCAAAGCTTTATTCTAATATACAAAACCAGAAGTCCTTAAAATTCCATCTTTTCCATTTACCAGTTTTTACTCAAGGGGCCTCCCTTAAGTGAGAGATTAGATCAGTGTTCTCCAGAAAGTATAAGGCAGGTCTGCATCGCTGAGGGAAGGCTGACCACCCTTCCCTGGATTTGGGGTGAGGGCTTCTGGTAACTCAGACTGTAGAGCACCCACCTAACAATGCAGGAGACGTTAAGAGATGTGGGTGTGATCCCTGACTCAGGAAGATCCCCTGGAGAAGGGAATGGCTACGCATTCCAGTATTCGTGCCTGGAGAATCCCATGGACAGTGGAGCCTGGCGGGCTACAGTCCATGAGGTTGCAAAGAGTCAGACACGACTGAGCTACTAAGCACAGCACAGCACAAATTCACTCCTGTCTACCTTCCCTGTCCTAATGACGTGTGAAAGCGTACATTTACATAATGCTTATGTCAGGCACTGGCATTCATAAAAAAACAGAAAGCTTCCAAAATGTTAAGGCTTTGATCAGGAGCAAGAAGAACATTTAAGTTGGATAGTGAGACTTTTTTAAATTAAAATGAGATGCACCGTAAAAAGGAATTTGTGTGACTGAGAGCATTACGAAAATACAAATAAAATGTATCATGAGTCACAAACTTAACGGACATGTGTGGATAGTAATCAAGGGCATATAATTTGCTGATTAATATACTGACCATGTATAGACAACTGGTGTTATGACAGTTCTTTTAGAGAAGACTTGAAAGATTACAAAGCCCTAGCAATACTAGGGTTGAGATAGAAGCCCTCTAAGGTCAGTGTGAAGGTAGGGAGACTGACCACATTTTAAGATCACTGAGTCAGTCTGAATACTCCCATCTTCCATCTTCCCCACCCCCCACCCCCACCCCAAAAGCAGAGTGAATACATTAAAAAGTAGTAAATCACCATTTTAGAATTGTAGACTTTTACGCTAGAAGCCTTAAAATGATTTAATCATCCCATATTCACCAACATCATTCCTGACAGATTAACTTCACAGATTTTCATGTGAAAAGACGAATTCTGTGATCCAGAGTGTGGAGAAGACCACACACTATTCTCCCACTACCTGATTACCCTCAGTAAACTAAACATACAGTTAGGTTATCAACAAAGAAAGGCATCAATAGGAAAAAAAAAATGTTTTTGTAAACATGTGATCTTTTACAATAGTATCAAAATAATTATACTGACAAAAAAATTCTCTTACAGTTTTTTAATAATTTTTAAAGCATTCCAAAGGAGACCAGAACATACTGCAATCTTTCAGGAAGTAAGTATCTATCTGGCCCTGTAGGGGGTCATGTCCATTAGTGTATTAACAGCTCTGAAGAGAGCTACAATTAAACAAGCATTGCACCTCTGTTAGAGCAGTGTTTCTCTCAGCACCACTTCTGACCACGCTCTCCACCCCAACTCCAGGGAAGCGAAAGTGCATCGCAGGCAGATTCTTTACCAGTTGAGCTACCAGGGAAGCCCAGGAGTGAATTTAGTTCTATTAAATAGCAATAGACTATTAAATAGTCTTCCATTCAGACTTCAGCAAGCCACCATGAAGATGTAAAGTACAACCATTTATTTCTTCTCATTTGTTTTCATGTAGCAACAAGACCACTTGAAGGATGAAGTAAGTGATGGGAGGAGGCTATTGGAAACATTTGTGTAAGGTTATAAAACTTGAAAGTAGCTCCAATATGACCCAACAATCCCACTCCTGGGCATATACCCAGAGGAAAACCATAACTCAAAAAGATACACCCCAAATATTCATTGCAGCACTATTTACAATAGCCAAGACACAGAAGCAACCTAGATGTCCATGAATGGATAAAGAGGATTATGATACGTATATACAATAGAATATTAATCATAAAGAGGAACAAAATTGAGTCAGTTGTACTGACGTGGATGAACCTAGAGTCTCATACAGAGTGAAGTAAGTCAGGAAGAAAAGGATACCGTATATTAACGTGTATATGTAGAAGACTCTTGACAGTCCCTTGGACTGCAAGGAGATCAAACCAGTCAATCCTAAAGGAAATCAGTCCTGAATATTCATTGGAAGAACTGATGCTGAAGCTGAAGCTCAAATACTTTGGCCACCTGATGTGAAGAATTGACGCATTGGAAAAGACCCTGACGCTGGGAAAGATTGAAGGCAGGAGAAGGGGACAACAGAGGATGAGATGATTGGATGGCATCACTAACTCAATGGACATGAGTTTAAGCAAGTTCCCAGAGTTGGTGATGGACAGGGAAGCCTGGCATGCTGCAGTCCGTGGGGTTTGCAAAGAGTCAGACATGACTGAGGGACTAAACTGAATGTGTATATATGCAATCTAGAGGTACTTCCCCTGTGACTCAGTGGTAAAGCATCTGCCTTCAATGCAGGAAATGCGGGTTCAATCCCTGGGTCAGGAAGATTCCCTGGAGGAAGGCTTGGTAACCCAGTTCAGTTTTCTTGCCTGAAGAATCCCATGGACAGAGGATAACCCTGGCAGACTACAGTCTGTAGGGTCACACAGAGTCAGACACAACTGAAGTGATTTAGCATGCATGCATGGAATCTAGAAAAACAGTATTGATGAACCTATTTGTGGGGCAGAAATAGAGACAAAGATGAAGATAATGGATTTGTAGACAGTGGGGAAAGGAAGGAGAGGGTAAGACGAATTGAGAGAGTAGCATTGATATATACACACTGCTGCTGCTAAGTCACTTCAGTCATGTCCGACTCTGTGTGACCCCATAGACGGCAGCCCACCAGGCTCCCTGGTCCCTGGGATTCTCCAGGCAAGAACACTGGAGTGGGTTGCCATTTCCTTCTCCCATGCATGAAAGTGAAAAGTGAAGTCGCTCAGTCGTGTCTGACTTTTAGCGACCCCATGGACTGCAGCCTACCAGACTCCTCCATCCATGGGATTTTCCAGGCAAGAGTACTGGAGTGGGGTGCCATTGCCTTCTCCGATATACACACTACAATGTATAAAATAGCTGGCTAGTGGGAAGCTGCTGTGTAGCACAGGGTGCTCAGCTCAGGGCTCTGTGATGACCTAGAGGTGTGGGATGGTGGTAGTGAGAGGGAGGCCAGAAGGGAGGGGATGTATGTATACATATAGCTGATTCACTTTTTTGTACAGCAGAAACTAACATAACATTGTAAAGCCATTATCCTCCAGTAACAAAGAAGGAAGGTAGCTGCAGCCTCACGCATACACACGGATGCGTGGAGACTAGCCCAGCTGACATGCCTGCAGTGAGGGGTTCCGTGTCATGCAGCCCACTGACTGAAAGCATTCACTGAACAGGTCTGAGGCAGATTCTTGCCATATTAGGCATTTTCTGCCCAATGCACAGTAATATCAGGGTGGAAGATGGAAATGGGACCAAAGAATAGACCTAAAAACAAACACAAAAACACACACCAAATGTGGTTCCCATAACAAGACAGAGTTTTAGAAATAAATGGAATAAGGATATACTTTGCAAAGGTATATATAGAGAGATCAAATATACTCCATGGTTCCCATGGTTCCCAGGATGATGACGACTAAAATTTCCCTTACTGTTACTGCTATTTTGACAATTTTGATGGCTTTCATTCTAAAAAGGAATGCCACTTTCTTTCATAACACAGAAAAATAAATGTATTTCTAGAGACTTAAACTCTGGTTAACAATGGAAATAATCTATCAACAAGTTGCTTTCCTTACATGATTCTAGGAACAAGTTAGGCAGGTTTCTAAGAGCCACAGCTGGGTCATATGAGGGCTTTTGGCAGACTAGAAAAAGAAAACCCTCTGGGTCATCCCAGGCTAAGTCTCACCTAGTTCAAAACATCATTGAGAGGGCTTTTTGTGAATTTGAGTAAGGGCCAGATGCTCAGGGCAAATGCAGCCCTGTTCTGGAGTACACAGCTTGGGGAACAGACTGTGGGCTGGAATTAGCCCTAGGTTCTCCTGCATCAGTGCATCCTGTGCGGCAGAACACCTGGACGGACACCCTTACACAGCAACCCTGAGCTTTCTTCATGAAAGCAAGCAACCGGGCATCAGAAGAACCCATGGAGCACCGAGGGAAGGTTTCATGAAACAGGACCTAAAGAAAGTTTTGAAGAATCTTTATTTGTAAAAGATACCCCTGAAATTCTTGAGCCAAATTCTAATCTGTGGGTGGAAGAGGTAAGAGTAAAGATCAACCCACTGTTAGCTCAGCCCTGCCATATAGATGGGGCAGAAGCAGAAAGTATCATGTGGGCTGGGCTGGCAAAGTGACATCTGTCCATTTAAACACCTATGATGTGCACATCAGTCTCCCCGACTCCTGCAGAGTAAAACACAGAAGCAAAATATAGTCCCTCCTCTCAAGATTTTAACACCTTGTTGAGATAGAAGAGCAAGGAAGAAGAGAAGAAACTGGAGCGTGAACAAAGCTTCACTGCTCTCTTACCTGTCTTCAGAAATAAGCCTCCGGCTCATGTGGAAACACTTGGTGAGCTCTGTGTGATAACACACAATACATTGCTGCTGATGTGCGCTCTTATTTATGGGATTGGATACACAGCAGGTTCCTACTGGATAGCACAGGGAACTGTATTCAGTATCCTAGGATAAACCATAATGTGAAAGAATATTTTAAAATGTATACATTTATATGTAACTGAATCACTTTGCTATACAGCAGAAATTATCACTACATTGTAAGTCAACTACACTTCAATTAAAAAATTTTTTTTCTGTATCCTGGATATATAATAGGGAATCATAGATTTATTGACTGAGTTTGTGATGGATTTCATGGGAGTTCTGGAAGGACAAAATTACTCAAGGGATTTCTTGGGGAGCTAAAACATAAGCCAAATATTGAAGAATACATTCCATGAACATAGGAAATATTACCTGTCTAGATATATTTGTATATTTGAAACTTTGCAATTAAGAGATATTCTTGATCTATTAGCCAAGATATTTAATATGAACAAGCTGCAAATATGGATCAGTATGAAAGTGGCAGAATTTGACATGCTTCTAAGCCCACTGTGTCTTGACGACTTCCTTAATGACTCTTACATTGAGAGACCTTGGTAGCTTTTAAAGAATGCTCGCCAGTCCAGGTTTGATGCACGATACTGGATGCTTGGGGCTGGTGCACTGGGATGACCCAGAGGGATGGTGTGGGGAGGGAGGAGGGTTCAGGATGGGGAACACATGTATACCTGTGGCAGATTCATTTTGATATATGGCAAAACCAATACAATATTGTAAAGTTAAATAAAATAAAATTTTAAAAAATTAAAAAAAAAATAAAGAATGCTCACTGGAAAGGTCACCGAAGGGGATTTCAAAATTGCTTTGGTGTAATGACCACTCCTCCTTCATTGTTTTCACAGACCATAAGCAAGACTGAAGAATGTCCGTCTGAAACTCTGCCTTGAATGAAGAAACTTCATTAAACAAGAAGTTGGCTTCCAGTTTTGCACAGGCGTCGATGGAATGCTGTTTTGTTTGTTTTTTTAATTTTCTACTTTACCCAATGAAAACAACATGTTTTTACGTGCTGTGCAAATGGTTCCTTCATGTGGTCTGACAGTTTACTTTTGCATCATTTTTTTAATTAAAGAAAACAATCCCAGAAGAGGACAACAACTACTACAAACAAATAAAGCAAAACATGGAAGGTTGATATTCACGTGGAAGAACATTTGAATTCAGAATTTATCTGAAGGTGTAGATAGATTTTTTTTTTTTTAAAACAGGAAATCTGATGTCAAGAGGTGGGCAAGCAGAAATGGAAACAAATTGTCTTCCTCAGTAATTAAGCTACTCTTTCTTTTTCTCTTCTTGTTTAAATCTAGTGGGTTGGGTTTTTTTTTTATTTTATTTTTTTCTTAGAAATATTTAGGTAAGGTTTATCTTGAATCTTAATTGCCTTAATTTTAAGGACGTCAAAGGCTCTCGAGGCAAGCTGTCAACGTCTTGTTAAAACCAAGAAAGAATTGAAATATTGTACCGGTTTTCACTGGTACAGAAGTCTAAGACTATGAGTTTTTAGGGTGGAAAAAAAAAACTGTACAGTTTTAAAGAAAATGTTTTTCTTCATTTGAAGAAAATTTGCTGATAAAAGAAACCATGGCAACTGCAAGAATTGGGGAAATGCTGGGACTTCTCATGAACTTTGTCTTAAGTGTTGAATTGTTCTAGAAGGCTAAAACATTTTAAGGTAAAGTTATTAATGTTGGTTTAAAAACAACTGCATTAGAAATAATGCGTGTTTGGGGGGCAGAATGCAGATTTTTTTAATTTCCAAAGCGTGATCGCTAGCAAAATCATTAGTGCTTTTTATCTGCAGTCTTTTTTATGAGCTTTACAAACTTTTTAGTCAGCTTTGCTTGTCACATTGCAAAATCTAGCTTAAGAGCATTAAAAAAAAAAAACAAAACTTAAGTAGATAGGAGCTTATTGTCAAAAAGTGCAAAAAAGAAAAAAAAAACACACAAAAAAAGCAATAGATAGAGAAATTGTTGACAATTTCTGTAGTCTTTCCTAGTTGTGATCAAATTCAGCCTATGGATGGCCTGTTTTATACCAAAGATGAAGTGGCACCCTGTTGCAGTCCAGAAGATAGAGGTTGCTTTTCTTTTCCTCTCTTTTCTTTTTTAAAATTTTATTTGACCTACATGGCCGGACCAGTTCTTTGTTTGTTTAAACTACCTTCCACTGGTGTTTTACATACTGCAAAAAAAAAAAAAAAGTTTTTATTTTAAATGTATATTTGTGGATAGTAGAAGCTTGTTCCTGTGGTCAGCAATATTAGCGCCAAGAGTTCTGGATTCCAACCAATAGAGCCAAATGGCTTTAAATTCCATGTGCTTTCTGGTTCTTTCCTAGTGCTCTTGAATCATGAAGTCTGTATCGATGGCCACCAATGAGCTAACACACTTGTTTAACAGGTTGAAATTTCATTATGTGAATTTTGGACTCAAGATACTTCCTGAACTGGTCTGAAAGATCACTTGTTGAAAAAGCTCAGTGAGGCTCTGTTGAGTGGTGAGTGGTCTCCTGAAAAGGCCTTGTGCGGTATTTCTAACAATAGCCTTCCTTCTAAATTCCTGCACCTCTAGATTTTGTCTTCTTGTCTCAGTCTTTGTCATCATCTACCATGAATAGCCACCTTGACCCTGTAGTTAGGGAAGCGATATCTTTTTGGTGTGTGTGCCTCATTTCATTGTATTTTCATATCCTGGTATCGTCAGAAGAAAGACAAGACAGACTTTTTAATTTCAGTTTAACTCTCTGAGGCAAATAGGACCAATGAGATTGAGGATTCTATTAGTGGAATTCAGGTAAGCTTTTAATGCTAGTTGACAATCAAGAAATTATATGATTTATATGAATAAGAACCCAAATAATTAGATTTGATCAATTCTTAAAGCCAAAGGAGATATATCTTACATTGAGAATGATGCAAAACTTTGTCTAAAATGAATTAAATTGACTTACCAAGCACCTCTGCATATTTGACTCATAAAATCTATGTTCAACCTGTACAGTTTTACCTGAAATGGAAGACAGTGGAACTCTGTTAATTGAACCATGCACTAGAATGGCTTTCCAATGGCTTATTAGAATCAATAGTTGAAACTCTTTTCACAAAGTGACAGGAACCTTAGTCCAGAAGGAAGAGGCACTATAAAAGAAAACAGGGTAGGCATTTAAAAACTAACATATTAAAAGGTAAATCATATTCCCATTAGGTCAACATGAATAATGAGTTTGACTCATAAAATTCATCAACATTACACTATGTTTGATCTATAAACAAAGGTCTAGTGTTAAAATATACCTAATTCTCTTATTTGAAAATCCCATGAATTGAAAGCTCTTATCTAGAGAGTGATTCCATATCTTTGTGGTCCAATTAGAGGCAAAAATTTAGCCAAGGCAGTGTAGCATGTGCTACAAAAAAATTCCAACTGGTCACAGCCATCCCTATGGTTTTCCATGCTTTAGAGAGAATACTAAACTTTTGTTTTGTTCCATTCTTCAGCTTCTCATGTATTTTAAGGACGGCATTTTCTCTTTGAGAAATGGGCCTCCGAGTTACAGGGGGATGAGCAAACCTGTATAGGAGCTGTGCTTTTTATTTCTCTTTTTCAGTCTCTGAACTCTGTGTATAAATAAGGATTATCCTGGGCATAATTCATTTGAATATGAAATCAACATACTTCCTTTGTTTTCTGTAAAACAAAAAACATAATGTGATACAAAGAAAGTCTCATTTCCACAATCAACAATGAGGCTAAGGGGTAGCTACCATGTGGCTGATGACTGTGTCTAGGTAACTTCCTGTTTCTATTCAAAACTACTGCTTTATTTATACATTCAGCAACATTTTTTTCAACTATAAAATTTCAGTAATCTCAATTTTTTAAGCCACTTCCGGCAAAAGAAAATGACTTGCCATTTTATGTGTCCATCTGTGCTTTATGTTTGTTTTTTTTTAATATATATTATGCCATAACATATCTTATTTTAAATCAAAAAGAAGGAAAAGTGGCACATGTTCAAATTTGCATGTATCATCTCTAAAATTTATCACCTAAAAATTAATTTTAAGAATCAAGCCTGGGAAAAAAATAAATACATCAATAGGTAGGCAGCATTACATTGTATGAAAAGTAAACCAAAACATGCATTCAATACACACTGACATCAGAATCCTAATTTAATCAACAGTATAGGTTATGGAGATTTTAACCCAATTTAGGACTACAATCATTTTTTAAAGTATTCTGGTTCACTATACTTCAAGCATTTATTCAGATTTTCAATTTTTCCTCTCATCTGCAATTGCCAAGACTTAACGTGTAAGTGTCAGTAAGCAAAGTAAAACCATAATCCAAATGGGATAAACATTATTTCCTCCAAACTCTGGTTCCGTGGTCAGTGGAGAAGCGGGTATTCTTTTAATGAGGAGGAGGTATTGTCAAGGCAGTCTGCATGGTGACTGGGAACTCCTCAGAGCATGACCACATCTTCTGAAGTCATCAGGGACCATAGGTAACACTTGCAGGGTGGAAGACTGGCCTTCAACACGGGCATGTCTAAAATAGTGCAAGTTACATGCTATTCTCTCAATAATAAAACCTTTGACCCAGCGGTGGTTTGGTCAGGGTTAGTTTGTTTCCCTGGTAGTTTCAACCCTCAAATGTTGTGCCATGCTTCACCACTTGAATCAACTCTCCTGTGACCTTAACAGATCTGCTGCATTTGACAGCACATATGACGCACTTCCACCCCCTCCTAATGAAAAACTACATGTTAAAAGCACCCATGTCAGAGATGGAAAGCCCTAGGAGGAGGCCAGATAGGACAGGAGGTTCGCTGAACCTACAGAATCCATTAACTGCTTGAAAAACTTTTATAATCATTTTTAATCTACGGATAAGAAAATAAAAGTACTTAGTTTTCCTAACTCTATTTGAATAACTGGGGTGTCTATTATATGCATATGGGCTTCCCAGGTAGCCCTAGTGAGTGGTAAAGAACCTGCCTGCCACTGCAGGTAGACATAAGAGATACAGGTTTGATCCCTGGGTTAGGAAGATCCCCCGGAGGAGGGCGCAGCAACCCACTCCAGGATTCTTGCCTAGAGAATCTCATCGACAGAGGAGCCTGGTGGGCGACAGTCCATAGGACCACACAGAGTCAGCACGCCTGCAGTGACGTAGCGTGCACACACACACCCCCTATGTCTTTCACAGTGACCTAAAATTTCCATTAATGAAAGCTGAGATCTTATTAGGACCTTTGAAGTCTTCTTTATGCTTGAGGAAAAGTTTCAATGGACTGTCTAGACAGATGATAATCTTAGTAGGAGACTGAAAAGACACTTGACAATTCAGTCTCATTCTTACTTTGAGTGCAGGAACCACTGCAAGATGAGCTGATAAGCAGGGAGACATTTTTAAGTGGGTTTCAGTGATAAATGTTTTTATATGATATGAAATCAAATGAAAGGCTATTTATATAGGTAGATAATGACATGCAGCACATTGGAGGAACCACATTTCATAGTCAAATCTAAACATGTCATAGAACCCTGATCTCTATTACCTTGTCCTCAGTAAAAGAGTAAGAATGAAATTTTGTTTTCCATGTAATTGAAAAACATGACTGGCAGGCTTCAAAATTCTGAGCTCACTGGGACTGACAGCCCCTCATTCCAATTTAAAGGACTGACGGGGTTGACACCCTTCCCGTGACAGACTAATAATGAGATTCCAGTAATGAATCCATTTGTTTTGCAAATGACACCTACCATGGCATTGGAAGACAGCTGAGTCTAACTCAAACTGAACATTTCTTACCAAATATTCTGACACATGAAGTTGGTCCCGTAATCCAAGTATTCTTGGTCATGGCTTTCCCTTGTGGAATACAGAGAGTTCAGGAAAAGTACAGAAGCTGAGAACAAAATCCCTGAGTGGCCCCAACAATCTTTTTTCATGTAAGGCAGGGAAGCTCAGCCCAGACTGGTGATTTCTGGCTTTTTACCCCCAACATATATTCTGTCATGTAAAAAAAAAAAAAAAAAAAAAAGATGGATAGCTTCTCCTTGTTTCTATTTTATTTCTGGGAGGGAAAATAATGATTTTAGAATAGCACTGTCTATGCGGCAGTTCTAAAGCTGGAGCAGGGTGAGGCAGGTCTTGGAGTTGCTGGAAGAACCACTAGGCCACTGGGTCCACATTTTCAATCCATTGTATTCCCTCCAGTTAGTGACTGCCCTGAAGCCCCAGTCCTGCAGAAATACAATCACTCCCGCTTTTTGAAGGGCTAATCATTTACTTTTGTGCACCTTGTTTATCTTCTCTTGTCAACTATTAGGACTTCTCTTTCCTTCTATTAGAATTTCACCCTGAGGATGGAAAACAAAAAACATTTGGAAATAAAATTCAAATCTATTTTGTTTCTCATTAAGGATTGATTTATTGAAGCAGTTTTGAAATCATTGGTAAAATGAATGTCAGTGCATTATATACTGTGAGTTTTTAATATCCATAATGTCCCTTTCCCATCCACTGCAAACAATTGCAAGTTGGCTATATGCTTGCAGAACATAAACGAAAAAAGTATAGCAAAGAATTTGGCTTTCCTCAAATGAAAGCTATTTTGATTTTGTTCACTATTGAAATTTGAACCAGTAGAACAGCTCAACTCGAAATTGAGTTTTGGGAATATAGTAATAGCTCTTGGTTAAATATGCACTTTTATCCCCATCTTAAATCTTTGACCAAAAATTTGTGCTGTTTTATAATTTTTTTGACTTTGTGTTACCACATTATGGCTGAATGACCTTGAAATTCCATTGGATTTGTTAAAAAAAAAAATTCAAATTTAAATAGTATCCAAAGTGTAACTTCAGTGTTATGCTTTGTATTGTTAACCCTCTAATCTTATTAAGAAAGATGCTCTGTCCTCCTCCTCGAAATAGGTTATTTTTTCATATGTGAAACAGGAGTTATTCCATGTTTCAAAACAGGAAAAATATTTCACAGAGATACTTGAAAAACTTTTCTCCATTCTGGGAATTAATGCTTCCATTTATTTAAAAAGAAGAAAAATGTAATTGGAATCTTAATTTAAAAAATATATATGTAAAAGTGTACTTGCTATGAAATACTCAGTTTCTAAAAAGGAAGAAAAAGGGACACAGCTTCTTTTAAAACTGTTGTTTCAGGCCATATCTGATGTCATAGAACTTCTGAAACATCATTCAATTCTGAATTTTATTTAAGAGCATTTTGTACTGCTGTCTTTGACTGTCATGGAAAATTCTGTAATTGAACAGTGTTTCTGGTTTTATTTTTAACTTTTTCATCTGTACCACAGTCAAATTAGCTACCATTTTCCCTGTTCCTTGAGCTTTCTGTAGATCAGTGGATGTTAGGTTTAAACTTCTGTTTTCTTTGATGAAGCTTTCAATAAAAAATGAAAATAAAATCAACCAAGCAGGGCTGTTGTGTTTTTCTTCAAGCTTAGTGGGAGGAACAGTGTCTATATTTAATTGGCCTCCTACAAAATTTATCCAAAAAAAGAACCCTCCCTGGTAACAAAATGTGAGAGAAAGGGACCATTGTGCTCGTGCAAAGGAGCCTGTTTAGGAGTTTTGGAGGTATGGACCACTTAGGTCTCCCTGGGACCTCATACATTATTTCTCATTTTTATGCATAAAAATTCAGAGATCATCAGCTTCTAACTCCAATACATGCCCAACATCTACCAATAATGCTTTCTTTAAAGGGATACTGACAAAGAGAATGTTTAGCTGCAGTCCAAAATTAGTAAAGTGAAAAGTAATATATCTCAGACTTAATCTCACAGGGTTTTATTATTTCTGGATTTTTTTTTTATAAAGGAGCATTATTTTCAATAATAATGAAAATCTGTCTCAGCTATCAAAAGGCCATCTTTTTGTTTAAATCCTTAGACACAGAGGGAGCAGTCTTCTCCCTCGGGTTCTTTCTCCTGCCTCTAGGAAGCTGCAGGTTACCACTGTGACAAAGTAGTCACCTGGTGGAACTGCTGTGTGGGTCTCCAGTGGATTCCAAATCCAAATCCTGGATTCGGAACAGAAGCATAATGTGAGGGATGGCTATAATAGCAAAGGCCACCACTACCTGAGCTGAGCCTTCGCCATGTGCCGGAAACGGCCAGGGGCCCCCACACTTGAGTTCACACAACTTCACACACATGCTCTCAGGTCAGTACTGCCATGGCTCCATTTTCCAGATGAGGCTTGGAAAGTGGGCAACCCAGCCACGCACCTACATCTTTAAAAGGCTAGAGTATTCTTTTAAAAACAGCGTCAAACTCTCAACCCCTGTGGGACTTCCCTGGTGGTCCAGTGGCTAGGACTCTGTGCTCCCAGTGCAGGGGGCCCAGGTTGGATCCCTCGTCAGGGAACTTGATCCCACATGCCACAACTAAGAGGCCATGTGCCAAAACTAAAGGTCTTGTGTGCCACAACTACGACCTGGCACAGGCAAGTAAATAGCTTTTGTAAAAAAAGTTTAACCTTTTGTTCTAAGGTTATTTTCTTCTTCAGAGGCTTTGGGAAATGCCAATATGGAAGGCAACTCTTTTTCAGTGTTTGTTTTTTTTTTTTCCCCCAGAAGTTTGCCTCATTTGGCCTGAGATTCTGTGATTTCTATAGAAGAGGGTATTTGGACATTCATTCTAATCACCTTGGTCACAATTCACATTTTCTATCCCAGAAATAACTTGCTGTTTCCATCATCTCTGTGATTTGTTCTGGAAGGAAAAGTCCTATCTACCAGATAGATAGGCGTAACTTTTCATTGACTATTTCACTGAACTGTATGCAGTCCATGGACACTCTGTAAATATTTTAATGTTACAAAGATAGAGTAGACACTTCTCATCAACAAGGATTTCATAGAATATGATATGACAACATTTTAGCATGAAATAAGATCAAGAGATTTTGAGAGCAATACACTTAACCCTTCCATGACTTGATGCAAAGTAGATGGAGAGACTACCTGGTCTGAATGCAATCATATCTTCTCTCATCCACACGCAGGATGGACCTTCCAGACCCTTCACTGCTGCCTCTCCCAACTTCATCCATTTTACAGAGAAGTCAGATATTTTACCATTGCCCTTTTTTCAAATCATCTGGGGGTATTTAACTTTTGACAGCAAGAAGGATGGAATATGCCATTCTGAAATGGGTGGAACTCTAGTAGCAGCTGATAGTACTGTAAATCCTATGTTGCCATTTCAACAATCTTCATAGCATCTTCACAAGGAGTAAATTCCATCTCAAGAAACCGCTTTCTTCACACATAACAAGAGTAGCTCCTGAAGATGGCAGAATAGAAGGACATGACCACACCTCATATGGAAACATCAACATCTCAACTAACCAGCGAACAACCAGCAGCAGCAACAACAAAAACCCCACTGGAACCTGCCAAAAAAGACATCCCAAGTCCAAAGACAAAGAAGAAACTGCAGTGAGACAGTAGGAGGGGCACAATCATGATAAAATCAAATCCCATAACCCCCAGGTGGGTGATCCACAAACTGGAAAAGAATTACATTGCAGAGGCTTTTCAAAAAGAGTGAAAGTTCTGAGCCCTACATCAGGCTTCCCAGGCTGAGTGTCTGGCAATGGAAAGAGGAGCCCTCAGAGAATCTGGCTTTGAAGGTCAGTGGGATTTGATCGCAAGACTGAGGAAAAGAGAAACTCCACTTTTGAAGGTCACACACAAGGTCTCATATACATCAGGAACCAGGGGGGAAAGCAGTGGCTTCATAAGCGCCTGGGCCTGGGTCAGACCTACCTGCTGGTATAGGAGGTTTTCTTGCAAGGTGGGGGGGGCGGCAGGCACAGCTGCGGCTCACTGTGGGGACAAAGACACTGGCTGCAGGAGTTCTGGGGTATTCTTAGTGGCATGAGCACTCCTGGAAGCCACCGTTTTCTCACCAAGATCAGACTCGTCCCAACAGCCTATAAGCTCCAATGCTGGGACGCCTCAGGCCAAACATCCAACCAGGGCAGAAGCATAGCAGACAGGTTGCTTAAAGTCCTCGTGAGCTCACAGCTGTCCACTAAGCACAGCCCTTGACAGAGCCCTGCCTACCAAAGGGACACAACCCAGCTCCACTCACCAGCGGGGAGGAACCAGTCCTTCCCACCAGCAAGCTTGTACAACAGCTGCATCCACCATGGGGCAGAGAGCAGAAACAAGAACTACAACCCTGCAACCTAAGGAATGGAAATTGCAATCACTGAAAGTTAGATGGCAGAGGAAAATGTCCGAGATGAAGGAAAAAGATAAAACCCAGAAGAATAACTAAGGGAAGTGGAGATAGGCAATCTATCTAAAAAAAGAATTCAGAATAATGGTAGTAAAGATGATCCAAAATCTCAGAAGAACAATGGAGGCACAGTTTCAGAAGATAAAAGAATTGCTTAACAAAGACCTAGAAGAACTGAAGAATAAAAAACAGATGAGCAATAAAATAACTGAAATTTAAAAATGTGCTAGAGAGAATCAATAGCAGAATAAATGACACAAAAGAATGCAAAGTGAACTGGAGGACAGAACAGTGAAAATCACTACCATGAAACAGAATAAAGGAAAAAATGATAAGAGATGAGGAGCATCGAAGAGACCTTTGGGACATTAACTACACCAATGTTCATATTATATGGGTCCCAGAAGGAGAAGAGAGAGAGAGAAGACCGGAGAAAATATGTGAAGAGATAATTAGCTGAAAACTTTCCTAACGTAGGAAAGGAAATAGTCACCCAGTCCAGGAAACACAAAGAGTCCCAGGCAGAATAAACCCAAGGAGGAACACACAGAGACACACAGTAATCAAACTGATAAAAATTAAAAGCAAAGAATAAAATATCAAAAGCAAAAGAGAAAAGCAAACAGTAGCATTCACGGGAACTCCCATAACATTATTAGCTGATTTTTCAGGAGAAACTCTGCAGGCCAGAAGAGAGTGGCACAATGTAATTAAAGTAATAAAACACACTCACACACAATTGATATTCTACTTTGTACCTGTTACAAATATCATGTAACATGGCTAAAAGAATGATGAGATTTGATGCCAAATTTGAAGCCTGAGCTTGAATGCTCAGCTTAAATGTCACTTGCTGTTTCACCTTGTGCTTTGATGTTAAGGAGACAGCTTCTTTCCTTAAACTTCATGAACCAACCTCTGCAGGTGTCAGACTTTTCTTCTGTAGCTTCCTAACTTCTCTCAGCCTTCCTAGATTTGAAGAGGCTTAGGATCTGCCTCTGGATTAGATTTGGGCTTAGAGAATGTTAAATATTGCTTGGGGAATGTTGTTGATGGCTTGATCTTCTGTTTAGACCACTAAAACTTTCTCCAAATCAGCAATGAGGTTGTTTTGCTTTCTTATCATTCCTGTGTTCCCTAAGTAGCACTTTTAACTTGCTTCAATAACTTTTCCTTTGCATTTACAATTTGGCTAACTGCTTGGCCCAAGAGGCCTACCTTTCAGTCTGTTATGGCTTTCAACGAACCTTCCTCACTAAGCTTTATCATTTCTAGCTTTTGATTTAAAATGAGAGACATACAACTTTTTCTTTCACTGGTACTCTTAGAGGTTTTGTGTGATTATTAACTAGCCTAATTTTATTATTGTTCTGCATCAGGGACTAGGGAAGCTCAAGAAAAGTTTGAGAGATGGGGAAATGGCTGGCTGGTGAAATAGTCAGAACACATGCAGCATTTGAAGTTTACCATCTTGTATGGAAGGGTTTGTGTGTCCAAAAGAACTACAATAGTAACATCAAAGATCACTGATCTCAGATCACCATAACTAACATAATAATAATGAAAAAATGGAATTCTTGTAAAAATTATTGTTAAAATATGACACAGAGACACTTCAAAAAAGTGGAGCTGATAAACTTGCTGTAATCAAGATTGCCAAAAATCTTCAATTTGTTATAAAAAAAAACCCCAAAACTCAATATATGTGAAGCACATTAATATATGTCCACAGCTCAAAACCTGAGAAGATATCACAGCTGAAGGTAGTACAGGGGTAAGTCAAGAGGAGAAAGTTGACAGTTAAGAGCATGGCAGTGGATGAGATGGCTCAGGAGAGGATGACTAATGAACATAAAGGTGGGCAAAGAAAGAACAGTGGCCACACACTCAAAGTCAGGGCAGACTAGAAGAATTCCAGTAAAGGAAGTGGAGAAGAAATTTTGTGTAGCTAGATGGGAAAACAGGTAGTAAGACAATAAGAGAGAAATGAGTTTCAAGAAGACATAACACAGACTTCCCCCCAGGGGTTGGGACTCTGGATTGCCATCGCAGGAGGCTCAGGTTAGTTCCCTGCTCAGGGAAATAGTATCCTGGATGCTCCATGATGGCAGCCAAAAAAACAAAAAGTTCAACAAAAACCAAATTCATTAAATTAAAAAAGAAAAAGAGTCAGAATGATACTATTGAATACTGCAAGGTGAGTGGTGACTTTGAGAGGAAAGTCTTACTTTTGTTGGAAATTTATCCTTAAACTAATAATGACATTCATGGATCTCAACCACAAGTAGACCTTAATACAATATTTAGGCCTTAATGCATATTTAATGAGGATTAGTTTCCTAATTAATGGAGTAGCATATATAATGGAGATTAGTTTCCTCTATTAGAGTCTGTTTATAATTTTCTTTAAACAAAATCTTATGGATTACTTTAATACCCTATATATGAAATAAAGACTGTCTTCAGATCCTTACTAATATCTCATTCTTAAAACAGTCATGAATGTAGAAGCAGCAGATGAATTGGCATTCAAGCTCAAACTTCAAATTTGGCATCAAATCCCATCATTCCTTTAGCTATGTTACATCACATTGGTAATAGCTACCAAGCAGAATATCAACTATGTGTGACTGTGTTTCTATGCCTGAGTAGCCAATAAGTCTATTTGATCTCTGAGAATCACTCTGGATGTTACTGAAGGCAGGCAAGAGACTTTTGGCAGTAACTCTCTTTTATTGCATCTGTTAAGCTGAAATTTAGGTAATTTAGTATGAAGGCATGGCAAAATGAGTTTCCCACTCTGTGTTAAGCCTTCTAATGCTTTGTCTCAATGTTTAAAAATATGATGTTCTGGCAACATTGAATTCACTCAAAAACCCTCTAATAAAATGAATCCAGTCAAAAACAATTTTTAAAAGTTGTTGAGAGACTATGGTGTTTGCACTTTTAAATGCAGAAATTCTGCAGAGTTTGGAGAGCAAAAAGAAGGAAAGTCCAGAGTAGGAAAAGGAATATTTCCACCTCTTTCTCTACTGTCTTTCTGGTTATGATATGCTTTCTCTGGTCATGATCCACTATGACAGTGAATGCTAAAATACTGGTATATATTGGTGTATGTCCCTTCTACTTTTTAAAAAAATACTCCTATATAACTTTTAAAATGTAATACTATTTTTCCGAGGTACATTTAAAGCAACATTTTGTACTCTATCTAGTTTTTTATACAAGTGCTCCTCAAATTATCTGTGGTAAAGAATCAAATTTTTCATTTTTAAAAAAATTTTAGTCTTTTGCAAACCAGTACTTTTAAAAACACAAGAAAGGCTTCTTACTAGAAGAAATAAAAGAACAGACAAAATGAAAATTCCAATGTTAAAGTTTTAATTCAACTGATATTAAATTACCCTCAAATTACTATGAAAGTTTTAAAATCCTGATGCTCACATTTTGTACTTATGATAGGTCAATAATAAACAACTTATCAAATGGTACACGTCCCCAGACCACACTCTGAGTAGCCTGATATTACAATATCATTTAGGACATTTTATGTACCCTACGCCATTGTTCATATATACCAAAATTCGGTCCACTGGTCACATTTGCTGTATTTCCTTCTTATTAGACCTAGGTAGGGACGAATTTTGTAAACACAAGACTTTGAGGGAGCAGTTATCATCAGAGATGAACTCTACCATGTTGGAGATGTGCAAGGTATAAAATGTAGTTAGTAGAAATAAGATGAGTAAACTGCAGAAATTTTGACAAAGTGTCAAAGTAAATGACTGTTTCTGGAGAGACAACCAGAACAAGCTGGCAAACAGTGGAATGGTTTCCATTCTTCAAACTTAGAAATGAGAAGAACCAAAAGCACAATTAGTCTATGACCAGGGGGAGTTCTCTCTCCCATAAAAAGTCCCACCATACCATTGTTTTCCACACTGGGACACATGTAACATGGGTAGAAAGCAGCATATTATTTTGTGGTACATAGATAAGTATGTTTCATTTTCACAGGTATCATTATTCATGATATGCGAAAAATCAAACTAAACATCAAAATTCTGAAATCATAGTTAGCATCACTTAAGGCCATGTAGTGAAGAGAGTTAAAAGAAAATAGTAACAGTACAGATGTCATGCAAATACAGTTCTATGGAAAATATTACATTTAGGGGAACTCTGAATTCAATGTAATTTAAGCTCCTATTCTGAACAAAAAATAGAATTACCATATGATCTAGCAATCCCATTCCAGGGCATACATCCAGACAAAACTATAATTCATAAAGACACATGCACCTCTATATTCATAGTATCAGTATTCACCACAGCCAAGACGTGGAAACAACCTAAATGTACATGCACAGGTGAATGGATAAAGAAGATGTGGTACCTACAATGGAATACTACTAATTATAGTAAAATAATGTCGTTTTCAGGATCACGTATGCAATTAGAGATTATCCTACTAAGTGATGTAAATCAGAAAGAGAAAGACAAGTACCATATGAAATCACTTATACATAGAATCTAAAATATATGCAAATGAACCTATCTGTGAAACAGAAACAGAATCACAGACATAGAGAACAGACTGGTGATTGTCCAGGGGCAGGGGTGGAGTAGGAGGTTGGGAGTAGCAGATGTAGCTTTTATATACAGGAGGGATAAGCAACAGGCCCTACTGTATGGTACAGAGAACCATACTCAATATCTTATGATAAACCATAATGGAAAAGAATATTTTTTAAAGGAACTTATACGTGTATAACCAAATCACTTTGTTGCATGGGAGTAATTAACAGAACTCTGTAAATTGACTATACTTCAGTAAAAAAAAAAAAAAAGATTCTGTGTATTTTCAACTGTTTTGGAGCATAATGTATACCATAGATGAATGCTGGGCAGTGGGAAAATGAGTGTAAACACAAAAGAGAGAACTCGGTTTTGGTTACTATTGTTGTAAAACAAACCACAAAGCAGCCTAGAGCAACCTCTGCACTATGTACCTGTCACAGTCATGTGGGTTAGGAAAGCAGCAAGCCAGCAGGGATGGCTTTCTTGCCCGCCCATTGTCTGGAACCCCCGTTGGGAAGATTCCAAGCACCTGAGCCAAGAGGATTTGAAGACTGGAAACGACCACCAGGCACTGTTGATAGAACACACATCTGTACATTGTTGAGTGGGTCTACACTGGGGAGTGGGTCCAGGATAGCCAGAGACTCTCACGTCAATGCCGCTGGCCCCAGGGCTACACTGTGAGGCGCCAGTACACAGGCACAATGTATGTGGGCTTCTCATTCATGAGAAGAACTTTGTAAAAACCCCGAATTACAATTGGCTTTACATAGTGTTTTTCCACACACAGACTGGTTCAAATAACTACTATCAGTCAATTCAAATAAAGTCAATTTATGATCAAGTGGAAACTTTCCAGTCTTTTCCTAGAAACACAAGATTGGCAATATCAAGAGAGATTGTGAGGAGATGTAGGGCAACGTTAATGAGAAGTGGCAAGATAACTATAATGTTTACCAATATTTGATTCATTCATCTGAATGCATAGTTTCAAGTTTGGAAGGCTAATGTCCCTGATCTATGTTTTATCCTTACACACAGGTCAAAATGTTCTTAACCTCAGAACACCACAAATGTTCAGAGCAGCCAACCACACACAGACACACAGGCACACACTGAAGTCAATCTACTTTGAGCCAGCAGCATCCCCAAAAGTGTGCAAAGAAACCAGTTAGATATTTCTATCAGAGTCCCAGCCCTGGGCTAATTTTCCAGCTAACTCTGAGGGGAAAGGAAAAGCCAACAGTATGTAATTAAAGAACCCTATGATTTACACATTAACAAGCAAGGCAATGCAACCCACAGAGGGGAGAAGAAAATTGTGGCCAGTTAATAAGTGTCAGTACTTATTAAGGCTAAAGAAACAACCTATGAAACAAATCTAATCCTCTCCCAAATGGTGCTGGGCAATTATATTTGGCATGAGTTCCATAGGGAAAATGCAGCTTTAGAAATATAAAGAACTGAGAAATGAGAGGAAGAGGGCCAGCTGAAGATACAAGGAAAACATTTATCAGATATATCACAGGCAAGAGAAAGGACAATGGTGAGAAAAAGGAGACTTTGGGGGCCATGGGGAAAAGGCGGTGGGGGCGGGGGGGGGGGGCGAAACGGGAATGAAATATGGCTTTTTAACCTCAGCGTTCATTCCAGAAGATGACAGGAAAATTTAAATTTCAAAGTCATTCACAAGAACTCGGAGAATAACCTTGATGGAAGATCTCTAGCAGTACTACAGAGACCTTTAATGCCCCAAATCAAAAGAAAGAGATTTGAACAGTCCCTTGAAGAATGTATTTCTTTCCTGATGATAACTTTGTTAAGCACTTTTCACTAGAAATGATGAAACAAATATTATTTCTGCCTTCAAGAAGTTTCCATGAAGTGGAAAGTCTAGACACACTTGAACACACACTCCAGCAGTCATGTATACAAAAGTCCTTTTCTCATTGAGTTCTCTTGAGTTTAGATTCCAAATGCTCTACTTAGGAAAAGGAAGGATGATCCTGGGCAAGATGCTGCTCCCCCTTGAACACTGGTTATTGGTCTTTAAAATGGAAATGTTAGTGTCTCTATATAACTCAAGGCTGTTGGGAGAATTAAATATGAGAATGCCCACATCATAAATATATAATCCTGCAGAAGGTAATGGACAATGTCTGTGACATTCAGGTGGTCCATGTACTTTCCTAGCTTCTCCTCTTCCACTCTCTTTACCCCTTAGTTGCAAAATTATTGAGCAACAATAATGAGGAATAACATGCCTGGGCTTGAAGAGCTCACAGTAGAGAAGAAGAAACAGAACTGTACATTTCAGGGCAGTGCACTGAGTTCTGTGTCAAGGTGAGTCCAAGCTACTGGAGGAGAATCAAGGGTAATATTCTTGATTCTGAGCAAGGAAATGCAGTGTAAAAGCTAATGGTGACAGAAGCATTCAAGAAGGGCTGCCTAGAGGCAGGGGCAGTCCTGATAAGTTTAGTATCTCCAAAAGGGCCTAGTCTTATTCATTGTCTCACCCCCAGTTTGTAGCATATGCTTGGTATGTAGTTCAAAGTTAATAAGTTGGAGAATAAATGGATAAATGAAGGCAGAGGGCAAGGACAGAGAGAAAACTGAATTCTTAAGGACAATATTACAAATCATGGGCTGAGCATCAGAATAACTACAACTACAGGAGATTCTAACACCATGTTTTAGGGTTGGGGTAAGGGACAATACTTTTTAATAAATCTTCACAAACAATTCCATTAACCATGCTTGAAAGGGATGATGCTATGTGTTGAGGACCAGCAACAGAAGATATCTTGTTATCAACAGATAATCAAGAATTAAGCAAGGAAGAGGCAAGATGGTAGGGTAGAAGAACATAGCTCACCCCTTCTTATAGAAACACCAAAATCAGAACTAACTGCTGAATAATCATCACCACCACCAGAACATTGAAACCTACCAAAAATGATGCCTACATTCAAGACAAAGAAGAAGGCACAAGGAGACACTAGTAGGGCTGCTGCTGCTCCTGCTGCTGCTGCTAAGTCGCTTCAGTCGTATCCGACTCTGCGACCCCACAGACGGCAGCCCACCAGGTTCCGCCGTCCCTGGGATTCTCCAGGCAAGAACACTGGAGTGGGTTGCCATTTCCTTCTCCAATGCAGGAAAGTGAAAAGTGAAAGTGAAGTCACTCAGTCGTGTCTGACTCTTCGTGACCCCATGGACTGCAGCCCACCAGGCTCCTCCGCCCATGGGACTTTCCAGGCAAGAGTACTGGAGTGGGGTGCCATTATTAAATCAAATCCCATGCATGCCACGTGAGCAACCAACACACTGGAGAGCAAATGAACCACCCAAGTTCTCCCACAGGAGTGAGAGTTCTAAGCCCCACACTGAGCTCCCCAGGCTAAAGGTCTGGCAATGGGAGGAGGCCCTCCATAGAGACTGGCTTTGAAGGCCAGCGAGGTTTGATTGCAGGAATTCCACAGGCCTTGGGGAAACAGAAACTCAAATCTTGGAGGGTGCACACAAGGTCTTGTGCACAACAGGGCCCGGAGGTAAAAGCAGTGGCCTCATAAGAAACAGCTGAACTTACTGTTAGTGTTAGAGGGTCTCCTATGGAGGTGGAGGGCAACTGTGGCTTACTACAGGGACAAAGACACTGGCAGGGGTGGTTCTGGTGAGCGTACACTGGCGTAGACTCTATAGGAGGCTGCCATTTTCCTACCAAGACCTGGCCCCACACAAAAGCCTGTAGATTCCAGCACTGGGACACCTCAGGCCAAACAACCAATAGAGCAGGAACACAGCCCTGCTCACCAGAGACAGGTTGCTTAAAGTCTTTCTCAGTTCATAGCCATCTCTAAATACACTGCTTGCCATGGCTCTGCCCACCGGAGGGACAAGATCCAGCTCCACACACTAGCGGGAAAATGACAGTCCCTTCTACCAGGAAGCCTCATCCACCAGGGGGCAGACAGCAGAAGCCAGAAGAGCTACAACCCTGCAGCCAGGGGAGCAGAAACTGCAACCACAGAAAGTTACACACAATGAGGTAGCAGAGAAACATGTCCTAGATGAAGGAACAAGATAAAACCCCAGAAGAATAACTAAAGTGGAGATAGATACTCTACTTGAAAAGAATTAGAGTATGATAGTAAAGATGATCTATGATATTCGAAAAAGAATGGAGGGACAGATCAAGAATATATAAGAAATGTTTAACAAAGACCTAGAAGAACTAAAGAACAAACAGAGATGAACAATACCTAAAATTTAAAAATAAAAATCACTAGAAGGCATCAATAGAAGAATAAATGAAGCAGAAGAATGAAAAAGTGAGCTACAAGACAAAATGGTGGAAATTACTACCCTAAAACACAATAAAGAAAAAAAAATGAAGTGAAATAAAGGGAGTTTAAGAGACCACTGGAACAACTTTAAATGTGACAACATTTGCATTATAGGAGTATCAGAAGGAAAAAAGAAGAAGAAAGGACTTGAAAAACTATTTGAAGAGATAATAGCTGAAAACTTCCTTAACATGATAAATTAAACAGTCACCCAAGTCCAGAAAGCACAGAGAGTCACAGGCAGGCTAAATGCAAGGAAGAATATGCCAAAACACATAATAAACACACTGACAAAAATTAAAAGTAAAGAAAAATATTAAAAGTAACAAGAGAAAAGCAACAAATAATGTACAAGGGAATTCCCATAAGGTTATCTGCCGGGAGCCAGCGTGAGGAACTCTGCCCATGGCAAAGGTCATGTGGAAGGAGGCTCGGCATACGCAAAGGTGGGATCGAGCCTCAGGAGTCCCCCTGGAAATTCTCGAGCACCTACCCCCAAAACAAGAGTCTGCCTACTTTACTGCTTTGTGCTCTCACCTACACCTCTGACTTTATGGGGGGGGGCTGTCCCCCACCACCTCTCTCTGAAAAAGAGTTAACTTACAGCTCCAATTAATAAAGTTCCTGGGCGTGACAAGAGTGTTTCAACCTACAAACTCCTTTGGAAGTCCTCTAGCCTGCGTGAATAGGTTCTTCCGGCCACATGTGATTGTTCGCAGCCTCCCAGCAGTGAGAGGCAGGAGATATTCTAAACTGTCTAAATACAGATTCCTTTGAGCAGTTAAAAGATTGATTAGAAATTTTATTGGTGAAGGGTTTTTCACTTGTTGGGCCAATGTTTGCTGCTAAGTTTCCATATCCTTTACCTACTGTGTCCCTGGGAGTGTATTGATTAATATAATTGGTGTATAGGAATGTAAGTAGTAGCTTTAATGTTTGTAACCTTGGACCCTTGAGTTAATTCTTTTCTTGTTATAGCCCACCACACCTTTGCCCTATAGGAATGCAACTTTATCTAACGCTTTCAGAGGGTGGTGCCTGACTTTAGAATAATCACTTTTAGAGAAAAATAAGTTTTCTGAAGAAAGGGTCATAAAATGTTAACAGGCCTCCTGGCCAGAAGATGATGTTAATCACCTAAACTTTTGTATATGATAAGTCTGAAAGCCTGGCTTACTGCATGACTCTACCCCTTCACCCATTATCCTCTATGCATAACTTAAGGTATAAAAACTACTTTGGAAAATAAAGTGCGGGCCTTGTTCACCAAAGCTTGGTCTCCCCATGTCGTTCTTTCTCTCACCTTCTGGCTGAATTCCCATCTGGAGCGTGGAGGCTCGTCAAGCCTACTAATTATGCCTGGGCTTCTAAGATCTGACCGGGGAGGCCTTAGTGTCTCCTCTCCTTCAGGAGAACGGGAGACGCCTGCGGCCTACGTAGGTGACGTAAATTCCTTGTCTTGGAATTTTATTAGCTTTCCACATAAACCAAGTTATTCAGCCTCTTTTCTCCGCTGAATTTTCCTACTGAGCCATCCTTATTCTATTACTCTTTATATCTCTAATTAATATTTAATTAAAGCTATTGTATCCAGTTTGCTGACGCCATCCCCGCTTCGAATTCCCTGGATCCTGCCGGGGCTGGACCCCGGCAGTTATCATCTAATTTCTCAGCAGAATCTTTGCAGGTCAGAAGGGACTGGCATAATATATTTAAAATGAAGAAAGGGACGAACTTACAACCAATAATACTCTGCCCATCAAGGCTCTTGTTCAGATTTGATGGAGAAATCAAAAGCTTTACAGACAAGCAAAAGCCAAGAGAATTCAGCACCACTTTGAAACAAATGTTAAAGGAACTTCTCTAAGTGAAATAGAAAAAGCTTTGTAACTACAAACAAGCAAATTACGGATGGGAAAATTTACCAGTAAAGGTAAATACACAGTAAAAGTAGGAAATCATCTGCACACAATTATGATATCAAAACCAGAAATTGTGAGAAGAGGCAAGTACAAATGCAGGATATCAGAAATGCATTTGAAATTAAAAGACCAACAACTGAAAACAATCTTCTCTGTATATATAATGCTATAGCAAAACCTCATGGGAACCACAAATTGAAAATCTACAATAGATACAAACACAAAAAAGAAAAATGAATCCAAACAGAACACTAAAGTTAGTCATCAAACCAAAAAAGAAGAGAATAAAAGAGGAAGGGAAAAAGAAACGTCTACAAAACCAAATCTAAAACAATTGACCAATAGCAATAAGAACATACATATTGATAATTACCTTAAATGTAAATGGAGTAAATGCTCCAACCAAAGACCTAGATTGGATGAATGGATACAAAAACAAGACACATACATATGCCATGTATAAGAAACCCATTTCAGACCAAAGGACACATACTAAATGAAAGTGGGGGGATGGAAAAATATATTCCATTCAAATAGAAATTAAAAGAAAGTAGGAGTAGCAATAATCATACAGACATAATGGACTTTGAAATAAAGACTCTTACAAGAGACAAGGAAGGACACTACATAATGTCAAGGATCAATCCCAGGAAAAGATATCACATTTGTAAACATTTATGCCCCCAACATAGGAGCATCACAATATAAAAGGCAAATACTACTAACTGTAAAAGGAGAAATAAATACCAAAACACAATAATAGTGAGAGACTTTCAGTTCAGTTCAGTTCAGTCACTCAGTCATGTCCAACTCTTTGCGACCCCATGAATCACAGCACACCAGGCCTCCCTGTCCATCACCAACTCCCGGAGTTCACCCAGACTCACGTCCATCAAGTCAGTGATGCCATCCAGACATCTCATCCTCTGTCATCCCCTTCTCCTCCTGCCCGCAATCCCTCCCAGCATCAGAGTCTTTTCCAATGAGTCAACTCTTCACATGAGGTGGCCAAATTACTGGAGTTTCAGCTTTAGCATCATTCCTTCCAAAGAAAATCCAGGGCTGATCTCCTTCAGAATAGACTGGTTGGATCTTCTTGCAGTCCAAGGGACTCTCAAGAGTCTTCTCCAACACCACAGTTCAAAAGCATCAATTCTTCGGCGCTCAGCCTTCTTCACAGTCCAACTCTCACATCCATACATGACCACTGGAAAAACCATAGCCTTGACTAGATGGACCTTTGTTGGCAAAGTAATGTCTCTGCTTTTGAATATACTATCTAGGTTGGTCATAACTTTCCTTCTAAGGAGTAAGCATCTTTTAATTTAATGGCTGCAGTCACCATCTGCAGTGATTTTGGAGCCCCAAAAAATAAAGTCTGACCATACCCCACTTATACCAATGGACAGATCAGATAATCAACCAGGAAGTACAGTCCTTAAATGACACACTAGACCAGATAGACTTAATTGATATTTATAAAGCATTTCATCCAAAAGCAGCAGAATACACATTCTTCTCAAGTACACATGGAACATTCTCCAGGATCAACCATATTCTGGGTCACAAAGCAAGCCTTGTAAATTTAAGAAAATTGAACTCATATTAAGCATCTTTTCTGACCGCAAGCCTGTGAGATTAGAAATCAACTACAAGAAAAAACTAAAAATAGTAAAAGCCACAAACACATGAAGGCTAAACAATATGCAATTAAACAACCAATGGATCACTGAAAAAATCAAAGGGGAAATCAAAAAATACCTACAGACAAATGACAATGAAAACAAATTTATAATGAGAACCCAAAACCTACGGCACACAGCAGAAGCAGTTGAAAGGGAACTTTATAGTGATACAAGCTAACCTCAGAAAACAAGAAAAATCTCAAATAAACTACCTAAACTTACATCTAAAGAAAGAACAAACAAAACCCAAAGGTAGTAGAAGAAATCATAAAGATCAGAGCAGAAATAAATGAAATAGAGATGCAGAAGACAATAGAAAAGATTAATGAAATGAAAACTTGGTTCTTTGTAAAGATAAACAAAATTAATAAACCTTTAGCCAAACTCATCAACAAAATACATAAAAGAGTTCCAATCAACAAAATTACAAATGAAAAGGAAGAAGTTACAGCATACACCACAGAAACACAAAGAATAATGAGACTATTACAAGCAACTTATATGCCAATCAAATGGACAATCTGGAATAAATGAACAAATTCTTAGAAAGTTACAATATCTTAAGACTACACCAGGAAGAAATAGGAAATATGAATAGACCAATCACAAGTACTGAAAATGAAACTGTGATTTTAAAACTTCGAACAAATAAAATTTCAGGACCAGATAGCTTTACAGGCAAACACTATGAAATGTTTAGAGAAAAACTAACACTGATCCTTCTGAAACAACTCACAAAAATCACAGAGAAAGGAACAATCTCAAACTTATTCTATGAGGTCCCCATCACCCTGATAACAAAACCAGTAAAAGATATCACAAAAAAAGAAAATTACAAGCCAATATCATTGATGAATATAGATGAAAAGACCCTCAACAAAATACTAGCAAGTTAAATCCAATTTTTCCAATCTTAAGAAAGAAAAATAGAGCTGGAGGAAGCAGGCTCCCTCACTTCAGACTATACTACAAAGATACAGTCATCAAAACAGCATGGTACTGGCATAAAAACAGAAACATAGATCAATGGAACAGTATAGAAAGTCTGGAAATAAGCCCACAATGGTCAACTAATCTACAACAAAGGATGCAAGATTATACAATGGAATAAAGGCAATTTCTTAACTAAATGAGGCTTGGAAAACTGGACAACTACATGTAAACAAATGAAATTTAAACATCCTTTAATACCATACTTAAAAATAAAATAGATTAAAGACCTAAATGTAAGAACATATACTATAAAACTCAAGAGGGAAATATAGGCAGAACACTCCCTGACATAAATCACAGCTATATCTTTTTTGATCTGTCTCATAGAGTAATGACAATGAAAATAAACAAATGGCCTAATTAAACTTAAAAGCTTTTGCATACCAAAAGAAACCATAAACAAGTTGAAAAGACAACCCACAGAATGGGAGAAAATACTTGGGAACAATGTGACCAACAAGGGATTAATCTTCAAAATTTACAAAGAACTCATGTGATTCAATATCAAAAAAACAAACAAAAAACCAAAAAATAGGCAGAAGATGTAAATAGACATTTCTCCAAAAGAGACATACAGATGGCCAAAAAGCACATGAAAAGACACTAAACAGTTCTAATTATTAAAGAAATGTAAATCAAAACTGAAATGAGATATCACCTCATACCACCAGTCAATACACCCATCATCAAAAAGTCCACAAATAGTAAATGGTAGAGAGGATGTGAAGTAACGGGATCCCTGCTACACCATTGGTGGGAGTGTAAAGTGGTACAGTCACTTTGGTGAACAGACTGAACGTTTCATAAGAAATGAAAACCAGAGCTACCCTATGATCCAGCAATCACTCCTGGGTATATATCCAGAGAAAATCATGGTTTGAAAGGATACATGCACCCCAGTGTTCACTGAAGCACTGTTCACAATAGCCAAGACATGGAAGCAACCTAAATGTCCATCTGTAGATGAATGGATAAAAAAGGTACGGTACATATATATGATGAAATACTACTCAGCCATTAAATAGAATGATGTAATGCCATTTACAGCAATGAGGATGGACCTGGAGAGTATCCTAGTAAAGTGAAGTAATCCAAAGACGAACAGCATATGATATCACTAATATAGAGAATATTTTAAAAATGATACACATGTACTTATTTACAAAACAGAAACAAACTCACAGACTTACAGAACCAACTTATGGTTGCCAGGGTAGAAGGGCGGGGGGAGGGACAGACTGGGAGTTCAGAACTGACAAGTACACACTGCTATATTTAAAACAGAAAAGCAACAGGGACCTACTGTATAGCACAGGGAACTCTGCTCAGTACTCTATACTAAGCTAAATGAGACAAGAATTTGAAAGAGAATAGGTACACGAAACCCCTTCATGGATCACAGCCTTGCCATGGCAAAGGGGCTTGTGTAACTCAATGTAGCTATGAGCCATGCCATGCAGAGCCACCCAAGATAAATGGGTCATAGTGAAGAGTACTGAAAAAATGCAGTCCACTGGAAAAGGAAATGGCAACCCACTCCAGCATTCTTGCCTGGAGAACTCCATGGACAGTGTGAACAGGCAAAAAGATATGACACTGGAAGATGAGTCCCCCATGTTGGAAGGGGTCCTATATGCTACTGGGAAAGAGCAGAGGGCGATCACTAATATCAACAGAAAGAATGAAGCGGTCAGGCCAAAGTGAAAATGATGCTCAGTTGTGGATGTGTCTGGTGGTGAAAGTAAAGTCAGATGATACAAAGAACAATATTGCATAGGAAACTGGAATGTTAGTGCTATGAATCAAGATACACTGGACGTGGTCAAGCAGGAGATGGCAAGAGTAAACGTCAACATTTTAGGAAACAGTGAAATAAAATGGATGGGAATGGGTGTATTTAATTTAGAAGACCATTATATCTACTACTGTGGACAAGAATCCCTTAGAAGGAATGTAACAGCCGTAACAGTCAACAAAGGAGTCTGAAATGCTATTACTTGGATGCAGCCTCAAGAATGACAGAATGATCTCAGTTTGTTTCCAAGGCAAACCATTCAAATCACAGTATTCCAAGTCTATGCCCCAACCAGTCATGCTGAAGAAGCTGAAGCTGACCAGTTCTGTGAAGACTTAAAGACTTTCTAGAACTAACACCAAAAAACCATGTCCTTTTCATTATAAGGGGTTGGAATGCAGAAGTAGGAAGTCAAGAGAGTGAAAGTCACTCAGTCACGTCCGACTCTTTGTGACCCCATGTACTATACAGTCCATGGAATTCTCCAGGCCAGAATACTAGAGTGGGTAGCCTTTCCCTTCTCCAGAGGATCTTCCTGACCCAGGAATTGAACCGGGGTCTCCTGCATTGCAGGTGGATTCTTTACCAGCTGAGCTACAAGGGAAGTCCAAGAATACTGGAGTGGGTAGCCTATCCCTTCTCCAGGGGATCTTCCTGACCCAGGAATTGAACCGGGGTCTCCTGCATTGCAGGTGGATTCTTTACCAACTGAGCTATAAGAAAGTCAAGAGATACCCAGAATAATAGGCAAGTTTGGCCTTGGAGTACAAAATGAAACAAGGTTTAACAGAGTGTTGTCAAGAGAACACACGGGACATATCAAACACCCTTTTTCAACAACCAAAGACATGACTGCACATGGACGTCACCAGATGGTCAATATCACGATCAGACTGATTATGTTGTTTGCAGCCAAAGATGGAGGAGCTCTATTAACTCAGCACAAACAAAACTTGGATCTGACTGTGGCTCAGATCATCAGTTCCTTACTCAAAAATACAGGCTTAAATTGAAGAAAGTAGAGAAAACCACCAGGCCTTTCATGTATGAGCTAAATCCAATTCCTTATGATTATTCAGTGGTGGCAACAAATACATTCAAGGGTTTAGATCCAGTAGACAGAGTGCCTGAAGAACTTATGGATGGAGCGTCATAACTTTGTATATAGGAGGCAGTGATCAAAACCATCCCAAAGAAAAAGAAATGCAAGAAGGCAAAGTGGTGGTCTGTGGAGGCTTTACACATAGCTGAGGAAAGAAGAGAAGTGAAGGGCAATGAAGAAAGGGAAAGACATACCAAACTGAATGCAGAGTTTCAGAGAATAGCAAGGAGAGATGAGAAGGCCTTCCTAAATGAACAATGCAAAGAAACAGGAGAACAACAGAGTGGGAAAGACTAGAGATCTCATGCTGTATGATTTGACTTGTATGAGGCACATAGATCAGCCAAAATCACAGACAAAGACAGTGAGATGGTGTCCAGGGGCGGGGAGAGGCTGAGGGTTTAGCTTTATCTGATGAAAACGTTATGGAGATGTGATGGGGGCATGATGCTACGAAATGTATTCAATAGCACTGAACTATATACTTAAAATAGTTTAGAGGGTAAATCTTATATGTATTTTATGACAGTGATTTTAATTGAGATATAGAGGTTTACAACAGAGTAATTCACAATTTTTAAAGCTTATACTCCATTTGTAGTTTTTATAATAATTATTGTCTATATTCCCTGCACTGTACAATATATCCTTGTAGCTTATTTATTTTATACACAGTAGTTAACCTTAACCTTCTAAGAGATAAGTAGTTATCTCTTAACCTTCTACCTCTCTATCTTGCCCCACCCCTTCCCTCTTAAAATTTTTTCATTTATTTTCGGCTGGGCCATCCAGCTTGTGGGATCTTTTCTCCTTGACCAGGGATCAAACCCAGGCCTAGCAGTGAAAGCACTGAGTCCTAACCACTAGCTGCCAGGGAATTCCCCCAAGCATGCTTCTAAAGAGTGTAAGAAGGGCGGTTTACAGTTTGCAAAGATTATATCCACGTATAGTTATTATAATTATTGGCTATATACCCTGTGCTGTATTCTTACAGCTCATTTAGTTTGTACGCAGTAGTTTATACTTCTTAATCCCCAACTTCTACCTTGTTCCTTCCTCATTCCCTCTTTAAAAATATTTCTGAAGAAAGGAAGGGGTGGGGACAAGGATTTATGAATACTGCATAAATGTTATTTGTCACGATAACATAGAAAAAAAAAAAGAAAAAGGGGAAATTTGAATAAATGTCTTGATTGCTAATGAGTAACATATGGGAGACAAAGCACATTTAAATTTTGTAAACCAAAGAGCAGATTCTACAATTCTCCTGTGTTTCTATAAGAACCTCCATTTATAAACATGCTTCCTTTTATCTTCAAGCCCGGAAGGGAGGCCTCTCCCTCACAGCTTTGCCTTCCAGAAGCAGTACCTCCCAAGACTGATACCTTTGACTACATGCACTCTGGAGTCCTTTCCAATTGACCTGCCATGTATTTGGTGTGTATTTCTATGTAACAACTTATTCAAAACGTAATGACTTAAAACAACAAACATGTATCACAATTACCATTCCAGTGGGTCAAGGATACAAGAGTGGCTTACCCGGGTTATTCTGCTGCAGGGTCTTTCACGAAGCGGGAGTGGTGTCAGAGAGACCTGAGGTTTCCTGAAGCCTTGATTGCAGCTCATCAATGTGCCTTTGGCAGGAGTCTTCTCCTCTCCTGGTATTGGCTGGAGGCCTCACTTCTTTACAGGGCTACCTGAGTGTCCTCCCAGCATGGCAGGTGGCCTCCCCATAGTGATCTGGGAGAGAAAGAGAGAGGTAGAGAAGAGGATGTTACCTTGCTCTAAAACTATTGCTTTTCCTCTGTACCCTTCTCTTTCCTTTGTAAGAGGAAGTACTGCCCCTGAAGTACTTATATGTAAATTGAAAGTTGTAAGTTCTTTAAATCTCCTTAGGATGTTGTAATGATCGGTTATAATTTTGTTTTTTCTTTTCTAGATGATCTATATGGATTTTTGGAGGTAAAGTAGAATAATTCTCATTCAGGCAGCATAACTTAAAGGAAACAGGAAGTTCCCCCCAAAATAATCTTTAATGTGACAATGAACAAATTGGTACAAAACCAAAAGACTGATTCATTGAATAAAATGACTCTGATCATCCACCATGGAGACAGGATTTCCATGACCGTATAATCAGACTATCTTGTTCCAAGAGAAAACCGGTGTTATAACCAAAGGGGCCAGCCAACATTATGAACAAAGAGTTCTCGGGTGATAACAGAATGTGTAAGAGTGGAATCAGCTGTAAATCTGGAACATTTAGTGGCATGAGACTTCCTTGTGTGACCTGTGGTTAGCATGATGGCAGCCTGGCAGGGTGGGCTCATGAGCAAGCTAAAACTATAGCCTGTTGAGTGAAAATGTAGCCTGTAGGTTGACTTCTCTGCACTGTGTTATACAGTCTCAAACACACTCACATTGGTTGGGAATATGCACACACCGGGATATAAACAATGGAGATGGAGCCCATGTGTGCCAGCATACATAGTCACCCTTGTAGAGGGAGGCTTATGCATCTGCCTATTCAAATGCGCTCAGCCTGGTGTCTTATTGAAAGGAATCCTGGTGGACTGAGCAGTGCTCACACAGCAGTGTCAGCCCTGGGTGCCGTATCCCACAGGGAGACACCTTCCTCAAGATCTTCACTGCTCTCAATCTCAAGTCGTTTTTCTAGACCCTTAAGACAATTTTGAATTTTTTTATCGATATTTTCTTAGTAATACTTTTGTTTAGGAAGCAACCTTTTTTTTTTTTTTTTGTAGTATTGACTTCAAATATTTCCAAGTGTGTTTGGTCAAACTTCCTTATTACCATAAAATTTCAAAGACATCCTTTGCATTTCTAAGGTTATTCAGGACGTCATATTCTGCTGAATTGTTTCTGATCAACTTCAAAGATTTTAGAAAGCAGATAATTTTCTCTTAAGCTAGGCAGTATAATGGAGTATGTTTTCTTTAACTGTGTTTCAGAGGTGTCATTCTGTAAAGAAAAATGTCTGGTTTTGAATGAAGAAATGAATATTGTGTTTTTCTAAAGCATGTCTTTGCTCCTGAAAATAAAAGTTTAAAAAGGAAAGAAAGAAAGGACTGTTAATTGGTGTGGAGATTCCTTAAAAAACTGGAAATAGAACTGCCATACAACCCAGCAATCCCACTGAGGAAACTAGAATTGAAAAAGACACATGCACCCCAATGTTCATCGCAGCACTGTTTACAATAGCCAGGACATGGAAGCAACCTAGATGTCCATTGGCAGAAAAATAGACAAGAAAGCTGTGGTACATGTACAAAATGGAATATTACTCAGCCATTAAAAAGAATGCATTTGAATCAGTTCTAATGAGGTGGATGAAACTGGAGCCTGTTATACAGAGTGAAGTAAGTCAGAAAGAAAAACACCAATACAGTATACTAATGCATATATATGGAATTTAGAAAGATGGTAACGATGACCCTATATGCAAGACAGCAAAAGAGACACAGATGTAAAGAACAGTTTTTTGGACTTTGTGGGAGAAGGCGAGGGTGGGATGATTTGAGAGGGTAGTGCTGAAACGTGTATATTATCATATGTGAAGCAGATCACTGGTCCAGGCTCGATGCATGAGACAGGGTGCTCAGGGCTGGTGCACTGGGATGACCCTGAAGGATGAGATGGGAAGGGAGGTGGGAGGGGGCTTCAGGATGGGGAACACAGGTGCGCCTGTGGCTGATTCACATAGATGTTTGGCCTAAACCACTACAATATTGTAAAGTAATTAGCCTCCAATTAAAATAAATTAATTAAAAAATTTTTTTCAAAAAAGAAAGCACTGTTAATTGATAGACCCCGAACCGACAATTATTGAGAACATGGGGAAACACGATGCAAATCGAGGCTGCAAACAGTAATGCACATACTTTTGTTGTCATTGTTCTATTTGTTTCCTTGAACATCATTTCCTAAGATTCCATTTAATTAAGCATTTCTTTTATTGGTAGTGATTTTATATAGTTGGTTAACGTACCAAAACAAATCATAAGGCTAAAATTTCAAACTATGTTATTTGAGATTACGGGAATTGTTTTCAATGAAATTTTAAAAAGGGGAGAGTATCTCAGCAAACTTTCTACGAAAGTCTCGAATTCTAGACAAACCAACATAGAAAAAGAAACGAGTATTCCAAAGTAAGGGACCTTCTGGACACTGGAGGAAGAAAGCAACAAAAAAAATGGTTGCTTTCTAACTTCCAGCAGTCTTGCAAATCACAGGGCAACTGCATGAACTGAATCCAACTTTTTTTGAAAACACACTTGATTTTAAGAACTAGGGATGACGATATTGATTTCTTTCCAGCAGAGGGCGCCATAGACTACGCTCCAGCAACGGTGCCTGTCCTGGGCACATAAACAGTCATCTCAAATGGGTCCTTTAAGTCAAGATGGAAGAACAGGACATGGAGCACGGCTCAACTCACAAACACGTCGACAACACATCTACCAATGGAAAAATTCTCACAGAGTTCCTGCTGAAGCTGAACAGCAGCAAGGACATGGGATACTTGAAAGGACAAGAAAAACCTCTGCACAACCAGATGGGATGACAGAAAGAAAAAGAATAGAGGAAACGAGACTGGCCCAACCCCCGTGGTGGGAGCGGAAGAAGAAATGTTCCCACATCTGGGGAAGCGCCCTTGTAAGTGGGGAGATCAGCTGGGACAGAGGGCAGCTTCAGGGGCTTGGAGGAGAGCCCATCAGCCAGTCTGTAACAGGCAGGTCGGAGTGAGGTGCACACGGATGGCCCACGTACAGTCACGTGTGCCCAGACCTGGGACACGTGTCTCCTGGGGCAGGTGGGGACGGGCGCTGGAAAGTGGGGTATGGAGAGTAGGCTACGGGAGTGGACTGCTGTTGGCTCCGAGCGTGAGTGGGCAGGAGTGAGGAGTTCCACAACGGGGAATGCTCATGGAGTAAGTCAGAGCAGCCTCCCCGCTCACTTGCTGGCACTGTCTCTGTAGGCTAGGAGGGGCTCCTACCTGCATGGGCATGCACATGCTGCCTGTCTCTGCCATCTCCACCCCAACCCCGTCCACCACAGCCTCCCCCCCCACCACCCTGGCTAGGCTTGTGTGCTCCAGGGCAGCCTCAAGAGCAAACACTTGTGGGTGACCCTGGGGGCTGTGCAACAAAGGAGGACGAGCTGAAATCTCTCCTCATGGCTGTGTGAACTGTGGATTTACACCCTTACTCCCAGCTTTGTAAACACAGCACCCATGGAGCATCTAAACAGGGAAAAATTACCCCTGCAGCTGAGAGGGGTCTGGCTTTGTCCGCTGTGGGCTTTATGAGCACATAAACGGAGATTGGGCCAGGCTGGACTCAGAGCTGCCTCCACAGGGCCCCGAGCAGGTTCAGGTACACAATCACCGTGGTCCTAGGACCTGACCTTAGTGGATCTATGCTGCCAGCCTGCTGAAAACACCACCTCAGAGGCACCAGGGCCAACGGCCGGCATACCTGCAGCTAAGGTGGGCTCAGAGGAAGTGCCGACAGCACTGTACTCCGTGAGCCGGCGCATCGGCTGGAAAGTGACCCAACAGAGCACACTCAGAGGCGGACAACCAGGGAAGGGACACTCGGCGGCCTCTTTCCAAGTGGCAGTGCTCCAAGCATGCTTACCGCGTCCCACGGGTCAGAAACAGCTAAGAAACGGATCTGGGGGCTTCCACTCCAACACTTAGGGAGCAGCTCCATCCCCGACAGGGTAATGACAACCACAGAGCAAAGGGGAGGGAGGTCCTATTCAACATCCAATACAGGCTCTGGTCACCACAGCACCGGTCACCCTCTTATCAGAGGGGATTACAGCCATTATATAGGGGAGAGAGGCGGCGGTCATCTATACTATAAAGAGCCCTCACACCAAAAAATATCAAACCCACGCAGGCTACACAGGGGCGATCCAACATAAAAAGAGCCCTCCAAGAGAGTCTGCGGCTCTGGTATCAGGAAGAAGAACCTCAGAGCATTTAGCTATGAAAGGGGATTGGGTTCAGGAGGTCTCAAGGCTGGGGGGCAGGGCAGAGAGTCTCCACTCTTGGGGGGCACACACACAAGGTCTCACATGCATTGGAAATCAGCATAATGAATTCCCTTCATTACCAACCTGGGTTAGACCTACCTAGGTTTTTGGAGGGTTTCCTAGGAAGGCGAGGGTTTGCTATAGCTCACTGTGAGGGCAAGGATACTGGTAGCAGATGTCACAGGGAATATTGATCAGCCTGAACTCTTCCCAAGCCCCCATATCAGCTCAAGACCTGGACCGGCCCAACAGCCCAAAGACTCCAGGGCTAGAAAGCCTCAGACCAAACAACCAATAAGTTACGAACACAGCCCCACCCATGAAAAGACAGGCTGCCTAAAGTTGGACTGAGCTCACAGCCACCTCACAACATACCCCTTGACATGACCCTGTCCATCAGAGGAACAAGACCCCAGCTCCAGCCACCAGAGGGCAGCACCAGTTCTCCCACCATAGAGCTGGCAAAAGCCGCTGGATAGCCTGTTCACCAGGGCACAGACAGCAGAAGCATGGACTACAGTCCAGCAGCCTGCAAAACGGAAGCTGCAATCACAGAAAGACAAAGAGGGATAGCAGAGGAATGAAGGAGCAAGATAAAACCTCCATCTGAAGAGGATTCAGAGGAATGATAGTAAGGAGGAGCCAAAATCTCAGAAAAAGAATGGAGGCACAGACCAAGAAGATACAATAAATTTGTAACAAAGAGATAGATTTTAAGAACTTAAGAGATGAATAGCACAATAACTGAAATGAAAATACACTAGAATGAATCAATAGCGGAATAACTGAGACAAAAGAATGAATAAGTGACCTGGAAGACAGAGTGACAGAAATCACTGTCACAGACAAGAATAAAGAAAAAAATGGAAAAAAAAAACAAAAAAAAAAAGCAAGAAGGACAGCCTAAGAGACCTCTGGAGCAATATTAAAAACATCAACATTTGCATTATCCAGGTCCCAGAAGATAAAAAGAAAGGGAAAGGGCCTGAAAAAATTATAGCCAAGAACTTCCCTAACATAAGAAAGGAAATAGTCACCCATGTCCAGTAAGTGCAGAGAATTCCATACAAAATAAACCCAAGGAAGAACACACAGGCAAACATAGTAATCAAACGAACAAAAATTAAATGCAGAGAAAAATTATTAAAAAAACAGCAATATCATACAAGAGAATCCCCATAAGGCTATCAGCTGATTTTTCAGGAGAAACTCTGTAGGCAGAATGGAGTGGCATGATATATTTAACACAATGAAAGGGGAAACCTACAACCAAAACTCTACCCAGCAAGGCTCTAATTCAAATTTGATGGCAAAAATCAAAAGCTTTACAGATAAGCAAAAGCTAAGAGAATTCAGCACCAGCAAATCAGTCTTTCAAAAAATGCTAAAGGAACTTCTCTAGGTGGGATAAAAGAGGCCACAATTAGAAATCAGAAAATCATAAATGGGAGGGCAAACATATAGTAAATGTAGGAAATCATCTACACACAAATATGATATAAAAACCAGAAATTGTGAGAACAGGAGAGTACAAATGCAGGAAATGGGAATTGCATTTGGAATTAAGAGATCAGCAACAACAGATCACAGTGTGTATATACACTGAAGCTAAGGTTCCTTTAGTCATGTCTGACTCTTTGCAACCCCATGGACTGTAGCCCACCAGGCTCCTCTGTCCATGGGATTCTCCAGGAAAGAATACTGGAGAGGGTTGCCATGCCCTTCTCCAGATCTTTCCAACCCAGGGACCAAACCCAGGTCTCTTAGTCACCTGCGGTTCTTTACTACTAATGCCACCAGAAAGTGAAAAGTGAAAGCCGCTCAGTTGTGTCCGACTCTTTGTGACCCCATGGACTGTCCATGGAATTCTCCAGGCCAGAATACTGGAGTGGGTAGCCTTTCCCTTCTCCAGGGGATCTTCCCACCTAGGGATCGAACCCAGGTCTCCCACATTGCAGGCGGATTCTTTACCAGCTGAGCCAGAAGGGAAACCCGCTAACGCCACCTAGGAAATCCATATATATATAGACTGCTATATCATAACCTCGTGGGAACCTCAAATCAAGAAAATATGATATACACACACAAAAGAAAAAGCAGCACAACACGCCACTAAAGATAGACATCAAAACACAGAGAAGAGAACAAAACAAGGGGAGAAAGAAGACAGACAAAAACAAACTGAAAACAATTGAGAAAGGTGCCATAGGAACATACATGTCAATGATTACCTTACATGTAAATGGATTAAATGTTCCAATCAAAAGACACAGACTGATTGAATGAATATTAAAAGCAAGACCTATAGATATGCTGTCTAAAAAAGAATCATGTCAGACTAGGAACAAATACAGACTGAAAATGAGGGATAAAAGAAGGTATTCCATGCAAATAAAAATTGAAAGAATGCTGGTGTACCAATACTCACATCAGACAAAATAGACTTTAAAGACTGCTGTAAGAGACAAGGAAGGATACTACATAATGATCAAAGGATAAATCCAGTAATAAGATATAAAACTTGTAAATATAATATATTCACCCAACAAGGAGCACCTCAATATATAAGACAAATGCTAACAGCCATAAAAAATGGAAATTAACACTAAAACACAATAATAGTAAGGGAATTTAACACACCATTTACATCAATGGAAAAATCATCCAAGCAGAAAATCAATAAGGAAACACAGGTCCTAAATGACACTTTAGACCAGGTGGAATTAATTGATATTTATAGGGGATTTCATAGTGTTGTGGGCTTCTTTGGTGGCTCAGATGGTAAAGAATCCACCTACAATGCGGGAGACCTGGGTTCAATTCCTGAGTTGGGTGTGCATGGAACACTCTCCAGGATAGATCATGCATTGGGCCACATATCAAACCTTGGTAAATTTAAGAAAATTGAAATCTCATCAAGCATCTTTTCTGACCACAACACTATGAAAGTGAAATTGAAAGTCGCTCAGTTGTGCCCGACTCTTTGTGACCCCATGGACTGTAGCCTGTCAGGCTCCTCTGTCTATGGAATTCTCCAGGCCAGAATACCAGAGTGTATAGCTGTTCCCTTCTCCAGGGGATCTTCCCAACTCAGGAATTGAACACAGGTCTCCTGTATTGCAGGCAGATTCTTTACCATCTGAGCCACCAGAGAAGCCCACAACACTATGAGATTATAAACAAATTACAGGAAAAAAATGTAAAAACATAAACATGTGGACACTAAACAATATGTCACTAAACAAAAAATGGATCACCAGAGAAAATCAAAGATAAAATGAAAAAATACCTAGAGACAAATTAGAATTAAAACACAATGATCCAAAGCCTATGGGATGCAGCAAAAGCAGTTCTGGGAGGGAAGTTTATAACACTACAATATTATCTGAGGAAATAAATGAACGAAAGTCTCAAATAAACTACCTAACCTTATACCTAAATCAACTAGAGAAAGAATAACAAACAAAATCCCAAGTTAGTAGAAGGTAAGAAATCATAAGGCTCAGAGCAGAAATAAATGAAATAGAGATGAACAAAAGAATAACAAAGATCAAATAAACTAAAAGCTGTTTTTCTGAAAAGATAAACTATATTGATGAAACTCTAGCCAGATTCATCAAGAAAAGAAAAGGAGAGGGTTCAAATCAATACAATTAGAAATGAAAAAAGAGAAGTTAAAAAAAAATCACAGAAATACAAAGGATCATAAGAGACTACTATAAGCAACTATATACCAATAAAATTGACCACTTAGAAGAAACAGACAAATTCTTAAAAGGATACAATCTCCCAAGCCTGAACCAGGAAAAAATAGGAAATATGAACAAATCAATCACAAGTACTAAAATTGTGATTAAAAAACTTACAACAAACAAAAGTCCAAGACCAGACTGGACTGGTTTCACAGGAGAATGCTATCAAACATTCAGAGAATAGTTGACATCTATCCTTCTGTAACTCTTCCTAAAAACTGCAGAGGAAGGAACACTCCCAAGCTCTTCCTACAAGGCCACCTGATAACAAAACCAAAGTACCACAAAAAAGAAAATAACAGGCCAATATCACTGATGAACACAGGTGCAAAAATTCTCAACGAAATACTAGCAAACTAAATCCAATGACATGTTAAAGGATCATACACATGATCAAGTGGGATTTATCCCAAGGATGAAAGGAATCTTCAATATACACAAATCAAACACTATGATATACCACACTAACAAACTGAAGAATAAAAAACCCTATGATCATCTCAATAATTACAGAAAACCTTTTGACAAAATTCAACATCCATTTATGATAACAACTCTCCAGAAAGTGGGCATAGAGGGAAACTACCCCAATACAATGAAGGTCATATATGACAAACCCACAGGTAACATCATTCTTAATGATGAAAAATTGAAAGTACTTCCTCTAAGATCAGGAGGAATACAAGGCTATCCACTCTCACCACCCTTATTTTTATTTTATAGTTTTAGAAGTTTTAGCCATGGCAATCAGAGAAGAAAAATAAAATAAGTCAAAATTTGAAAAGAAGTAAAACTGTCAACTGTTTGCAGATGACATGATGCTATACATAGAAAATGCCAAAGATGCTACCAGATTGGAAGAATCAATATTGTCAAAATGTCTGTACCATCCAAGGCAATCTATAAAATTTCCAATGGCATTTTTCACAGAACTAGAACACAAAGTTTTATGATTTGTATGGAAACACAAAAGACTGAATAACCAAAGTTATCTTGAGAAAGAAAACTGGAACTGAAGGAATCAGACCCCTGATTTCAGACTATATTACAAAACTAAAGTCATTCAAATAGTGTAGTACTGGCATAAAAGCTGAGATGTAGATCAATGGAACAGGATAGGAAGTCCAGAGATAGACTCATGCACCTGTGGTCACCGTCTATGGCAAAGGAGGCAAGAATATACAAGGAAAAAAGACAGTCTCTTCAATAAGCGGTGTTCGGAAAACCAAACATCTACATGTCAAATAATGAAATTAGAACTCTTCTTAACACCATGCACAAGAATAAAGCCAAAACAGTTAAAAGACCTAACTATAAGGGCAGAACACTGTCTGATGTAAATCTCAGCAGTATCTTTTTGGTCCACCTCCTAGAGTAATGAAAATAAAAGCAAAAATAAAGAATAGGATGTAATTAAACTCAAAAGCTTTTGAATAGCAAAAGCAATCATAAACAAAATGAATAGGAAAAAATATTTACAAACTATGCAAAAACCAAAACCACAAACAACCCAACAAAAAATGGGCAGAAGATCTAAAGAGCTGTTTCTCCAAAGAAAACATACAGATGGCCAAAAGCACATGAAAAGATGCTCAACATCACTATCAGAGAAATCCAAATTAAAATTATAATGAGATATCACCCCACACTGGTCAAAATGGCCATTATCAAAAAATCTATAAAAAATAAATGCTGAAGATGGTGTGGAGGAAAGGGAACCCTCCTTCACTGTTGGTGGAAATTTAAGTTGATACAACCATCATAGAGGACAGTACGGAGGTTCCTTTAAAAAACTAAATATAGAATTACATAAGACCCAGCAGTCCCCCTTTTCAGCATATATCCAAAGAAAACCATAATTTGAAACTATGCATGTATCCCAATGTTCATTGCATCACTATGTACAATAGCCAAGACACAGAAGGAACCTAAATGTCCCTGGACAGATGAATGGATAAAGGAGATGTGGTACAGAAATATATACAGTGGAATATTACTCAGCCATAAAAATGAATTAATGCCATTTGTAGCAACATGTATGGACCTCAAGGTTATCATACTAAGTCAGTACATTAGACAGAGAAAAAAATATCATGTGATATTACTTACAAGTGCAATGCAACAAGAATAATCAAATGAACTTATTTACAAAACAGAAACCAACTCACCGATCTTGAAATCAAACTTACAGTTACCAAAGCAGAAACGGGGTGGGGGGAGTGATAAATTAAGAGATTCTGATTAATATATATACACTACTATATATAGAATAGATAACTAATAAGAACCTACTGTATAACACAGAGAAGTCCACTCAATATTCTGTAGCAACCTGTATGGAAAGAGACTCTGGAAAAGAATATGTATGGCTTGGCCAAGAGATTCGTTTGGGTTTTTCTGTAACATCTTATAGAAATATCTTCAGCCAAGCATATATATTATATAGATAACAAACTTTTTAGCCAGCCACATATCTATGAATATAAACTTATTCATGTTTGTGAATATGTTTATAAACATATATATATATATATATATATATATGTATATCCCCACTCCAGTGTTCTTGCCTGGAGAATCCCAGGGATGGGGGAGCCTGGTGGGCTGCCGTCTATGGGGTCGCACAGAGTCAGGCCCGACTGAAGTGACTTAGCATAGCAGAGCATATATACATACATATATATATATATATATATATATATCTCTGATTCACTTTGTTCACCTGAAACTAAGACAGCATTGTAAGTCAACTATGGCCCAATAATTTTTTTTTTTAATTGGAGGAAGAAAAAAGTAGCTCCTTTTAGATTTTTGTTTCAAAGAAAGGTTTTTTTTTTTTTAAATCTAATGAGCTCTATTAGTTTTCAATAAGGTAGGATTTATGATTAAAACTCTGACTTGACCCTATGCCCTCTGACATTTTTACCCTCTAGATGGAAAAACAAGAAACAAAACCCACAATTACAGTACCTATCTAGGTACTTCTGCGGGATCGTTTATCTAGAAATCGGGTGATGGAAACCTCTGTGCTCCTGGAGCTTTAGGATGTCGTTCACCTGCAATGCTGTCTGTTGGGATTCGTCTAGCACAATATCTGGAATCTGTGGAACCTGTGGCGTTGTCCTAGGTTCTGGTTTCCAAGACAGCTGCCCAAAAGAAAGGCCCTGCCCTCCAGGCGTTTCCCTCGTTCTGGCAGTCGTGTGCAGTCACTCACTTCCAACCCAGTGGTGCAATCCCCACTCTGCTCCACATAGACGCTGCCCCAGATCCCACTAACAACGTACTGAAACCCAGGCTTTGCCCCCGAGCCTCTGACACTCAGATGCTGGCAAGCCCTTTCGTTTGCCTCAAACGCTGGATCTGTAAAGACAGATTTATACTTGTACTCCTTTTGTGCTCTGAGGGGCACATTTTCTGAGCTGAGAGCTGACCGGCAGTCTCCTGTGTATACTCAATAAGGCAAAGTGCTTGTGAAGCCTCACCCCCAGGGCTGTGTTCTGCCGGCTGGTGAGGACTAAAACAGCGCATGTGGAAATGGAGCACCACTGGAAATGCATGGACTGGCCGAGATCACAGCCCAGCATAATTTTCACGTGAAGATGTGATTTCCCTCCCCCTGAGAAGCATTAAGTGCGTCTCCTAGCCCGTGACAAGGGCTTTCTGCCAGGGCACTGTGGGGGAACGCAACCCACGGTAAGGAAGGCACCAGGTTTCCAGAATCTTAGACTGACCAGGGGATGGCTTTCAAGCTAATGGAATCATGACTCCTAAATGTGGAAAAAGCAGTGCTTTGGAACAGTTTATGCCACTTCCTGGTTTTAATACGGGATTTTCCACAGTCACTTTGTATCCGAGAAGTGTGTCTGATGCAGACACAGCTTTGACAGCTGAGTGGACCTCTGAGGCCTGCAGGACGTGCCTGTCTTCCCAGGACTCTGGATAATGACTGTGACTGTTTCTCTTTTCATGCAGGAATTAAGGCACTACTAAACCATTTTCAAAATAAAGAGATAGACATTCCGCATAGTATTAATTATTTTGTTAGCAAATAAAACTTTTCTTGTGGCTTCCTTCCCCTCCCCTATAATATTGTTTTCCTTTTTCTAATCTTTCTCAGTTCTATTTCATGTCACCTATAAACCTTAAATCATCCCCCTACAGAATTTAATAAGGAGAATGCATGACAGCCACAAGTTTGAACAGTTTTCTGGGAAACATGGACTTTCAAACTAGGGGCCCCAGTTTAATGTAAACAGCAAGGAGGATGGACAAATTCTAATCAGTTTAAAACTCTTACTGGGGATGCACAGTCTAAGTAAAGCAGTATATTTTTTGCACTGCAATTATACCAACTCAGTCTGGTTACATCAATCAGAAGTTTTCTGGCAATTAAGCATTTCTGACTATACAAATAGGAAATAAAATGGTTTCTGAATAAAGACACAGAGTTCTCTTTCACCTAGGATCCCTGCTCAAATTGGTGCCTCCTCTCTCCTTTCCTCAAAGCCCTCAGGGAATACAAAGAGATACTGATTATCCATTCTTCCCATTTCCTCCACAACCCTCGATCATTGTTTCCTGCCCTCAAACCTTTATTGAAACTGCTTTTGTTAAACTGATCAATGGATTTCTATTTTCCAAGGTCAACAGCTATCCTGTCCTTAAGTAATTCCCCTTCCTAACTTCCTTCTTTACTCAAATGGTTCTCCCACCTGGTTCAACTCCATCTCAGGCCATTTCCTCTGTCTACACTTATACACACACTCAGCTTTCACTCACTTTCCTTCTTTCTGAATCTATACTTTCCCTAAGTCTCCTCTCCTTGAATTCAACTATCATTTATATGATGATAATTTTTTAGTCTTTTCTCTGGTTCAGACTTCTTGATCTAGCCTCTCATTTGTGTCTCCTGAGTTTCCCTGCCTGGGTGTCTGGCATGGAGCTAGTACTACGTGACCAACTGCTGTTTCTCCTTTTGTATGTTACCCGGCAAACAGTTGCCAGCCTTCTCTGCAGTGATACGGGGCCATGTGATAGGCTTACGGCCAATGGAATATGGGTGAGCTTGACCAGATCAGATTACTTTCATTTCTGGTCCCCGTGGTGCTCTGCACGGTCCTCTAAGGTTTTCCTCTCCCCTGACAATATTGGAGGATGGTAAACCATGAGATCCACCAGCCAGCAACATTCGGTCCACATTTATTAGAATGAAGAATACTGTTGTCTTAGACCCCTGAGAACTGGGGTTGTCAGTTACGGCAGTTAGGCTGTCCTGGTTATTACGGCACGTCCAAAATGAATCTCAGGTTCTCCCACAAAACAAATTCCCCATCTCAGGAAATGGGACTCCAACTCGCCCAAACCAGGAGCTTTAAAGTCCCCCAGAACTTATCTTACAAGCGTATCTCACATCTATCCTCTCCCCAGGCCACAGTCACTTGACCACGTTGATGTTTCCATGGACTAGACGCTCTGCGTCAGCCCTCAGGGCTCCCAGTGTGCACTGTGACAGCTGCCTCCTAACTGCTCTCTCTTCCACCCCTCCCATCCTTGAAGGATAATCGGATTCTTCACCATCACCTGGTTTTCATCTTAAAAATAAATGACACCAATTTTCTGCTAATAAATAAATGTATATGCTGCTTTAGAAATTTTGGAAAACTCAGAAAAATATTAAATAGAAAATAAATGTCCTTATTTGATAGAGTGGAAATTTAAGAAATATTGTTTTATTTTTGGCTTGAAAATTAGATAACATAGGTTCAGGAATCAAAAGCAATTTTAAAAATGGACACGGGTGTTCAAGTGTTTCTCCATAAATATGTTTAACATTAGAGAAAAGTGAACTCGCACCCCAGGAATCTGTGAACATAACTTCCCCCTACCCTCTGCCATGTTTTTAAACTTTTTATTTTGTATATATTTAATAAAAGAAAAAAAAAAAAAAAAAGAAAATAAATGTCAATAGCAATTGTATTATTAATACCTCTATATAAGCACTGTTAAACATTTGGTTCCCCCTTTATGGACTACAGCCTTGTTGTAGCAAAGGGGCTTGTTAACTCAATGAAGTTATAAGCCAGGCCGTGCAGGGATGGCTAAGACAGATGGGTCAAAATGAAGAGTTCTGACAAAAGGTGGTCCACTGAAGGAGAAAGCATTGTTGCAAACAAGCCAATGGAGATGATGGAATTCTAGCTGAGTTATTTAAAAATCTTAAAATATGATGCTGTTAAAGTGCTTCACTCAATAATTCAGCAAATTTGGAAACTCAGCAGTGGCCACAGTACTAGAAAAAGTCCGTTTTCATTCCAATTCTGAAGAAGGGCAACGCCAGAGAATGTTTAAACTATCATACAATTGTGCTCATTTCACACACTTGCAAAGTAATGCTCAAAATCCTTCAAGCTAGGCTTCAGCAGTATATCAATTGAGAACTTTCAGATGTAGAACCTGGGTTTAGAAAAGGCAGAGGAACCAGAAATGAAATTGCCAACATTCATGGAATCATAGAAAAGGCAAGGAAATTCCACAAAAACATGTACTTCTCCTTCATTGACTATACACAAAGCTTTGACTGTAAGATCACGAAAAACTGTAGAAAATTCTTAAAGGGATGGAAGTATCAGACTACCTTACCTGCCTCCTGAGAAACCTGTATGTGGGTCAAGAAGCAACAGTTAGAACTGGACATGGAACAAATGTCTGGTTCCAAATTGGGAAAGGAGTACATCAAGGCTGTGTATCGTCACCCTGCTTATTTAACTTCCATGCAGAGTACATCATGCAAATGCCAGGCTGGATAACTCATAAGCTGGAATCAAGACTGCTGGGAGAACAACCTCTCAGGCACGTGATACTACTCTAATCGCAGAAAGTGAAGAACTAAGAGCCTCTTGATGAGGCTGAAAGAGGAGAGTGAAAAACTGGCTTGAAACTTAACATTCAAAAAACTAAGATCATGGCACCTGACTCCATTCAGTTCAGTTCAGTCGCCCAGTCATCTCCAACTCTTTGCGACCCGATGAACCACAGCATGCCAGGCCTCCCTGTCCATCACCAACTCCTGGAGTTCACCCAAACCCATGTCCATTGAGTCAGTGATGCCATCCAATCATCTCATCCCCTGTCGTCCCCTTCTCCTCCTGCCCTCAGTCTTTCCCAGCATCAGGGTCTTTTCAAATGAGTCAGCTCTGCGCATCAGGTGGCCAAAGTATTGGAGTTTCAGCTTCAACATCAGTCCTTCCAATGAACACCCAGGACTGATCTCCTTTAGGATGGACTGGTTGGATCTCCTTGCAGTCCAAGGGACTCTTAAGAGTCTTCTCCAGCACCACAGTTCAAAAGCATCAATTCTTTGGCACTCAGCTTTCTTTATAGTCCAACTCTCACATCCATACATGACCACTGGAAAAACCATAGCCTTGACTAGATGCACCTTTGTTGACAAAGTAATGTCTCTGCTTTTTAATATGCTGTCTAGGTTGGTGATAACTTTCCTTCCAAGGAGTAATCATCTTTTAATTTCCTTTAGGATTGACTGGCTTGGTCTCTTTGCTGTCCAAGGGACTGATCCCATTACTTCATGGCAAATAGAAGGGGTAAAAGTGAAAGCAGTGACAGATTTTATTTCCTTGGGCTCCAGAATCACTGAGGACAGTGACTGCAGCCATGAGATTAAAAGATGCTTGCTCCTTGGAAGGAAAGCAATGAAAAACCTAGACAGCATAATAAAAAGCAGAGGCATCACTTTGCCAACAAATTTCCACATAGTCAAAGCTATGGTTTTTCCAGTAGTCATGTATGGATGTGAGAGTTGGACCATAAGAAAGCTGAGCATGGAAGAATTGATGCTTTCAAATTGTGGTGCTGTAGAAGAGTCTTGAGAGTCCCTTGGACGGCAAAGGAGAACAAACCAGTCCATCCTAAGGACAGAGAAGCCTGCAGTCCACAGGGTCACAAAGAGTCAGATCCGACTTAGCAACCAAACAACCTGACTTAGCAACCGAACAACAACAATAAAACATTCGGTTCACAGACTTCCTATGCCATGTTTATATGTATACATTTTATAGGTTTCTTACTAATACTACATGAAGGGGAACAGAATATATACCCAAAATACACATCTTTGGCATACAAATAATTTTAGGCTGATTATTTTTAAGCAATAGCATAATAGGAGAAGCTCTGAGAACTGAGGAGAAGGTGCCCTTGTGTAAGAGATAATCCCCTTATCAATGTAAGGGAAATTATTATAGGGTGGGCTCAATCAAGAGTCTAGAAAAGTAAAGAGAAAAATTTCTTCCTTCTACATATATCCTACATATATCCTTCCTACACACACACACACACACAGTGAAAAACAACAGCTCCCTATCTCAGCCCTTTCAATTTCCAACTCCACCCCTCAGAAGATTCAGGGGTTTTTCTCCATATTTTTAAATGACATGCTTGTACTGCTATTCCTTGATTTTTTAATTACATATGTTATCAACTGACTTTGGTATTAGGAAAATGAGGATCAAGTTCTGTTGCATCCACACAAACCTACCTAATAAAATTATGCCACATTTTTTGGTTAAATCAATAATGGCATTTACATTATTATTACTCTGCAAATGTTATTTAAAATTAAACTTCATATTTCTTGCTCAAGTTTTTTTCTGGAGTTTAATGATTGTTTCTACTTACTTTCTTCTTACTATTCTCTATCACAAACGTATCTCTATATCCTCAAAAGAATTAAGTATGCTTTTTACTACATAAAACACATTCAGTTCAGTTCAGTTACTCAGTCATGTCCAGCTCTTTGCAACCCCATGGACTGCAGCACGCCAGGCTTCTCTGTCCATCACCAACTCCCAGAGCTTACTCAAACTCATGTCGATTGAGTCAGTGATGCCATCCAACCATCTCATCTAAAAACACATTAGACATTCAATTAAAAACATTTTGAAAAGTCCTCCATATTCATGTTCCAATCTGGACTATATTTTAGTATCCAAAATAAACGTTGTTGTGCTCTGTCATGTCTAACCCATGAACTGTAGCCCATTAAGCTACGGGATTTTCTGTCCATGGGATTTTCCAGGCAGGAATACTGGAGCAGGTTGCCATTTCCTCCTCAAGCGGATCTTCCTATCTCAGGGATCAAGCCTGTTTCACTTGCGTCTCCTGCATCAGCAGGCACATTCTTTACCACTAGTGCCACCCGGGAAGCCCAACCAAAATACACAAGTAATGCTTAAAAGTAAATAAAAAATAGAGAAAAAAGGTGTGAAAAGGCTCTTCACAGATGCAAAAATCAATGGCCATTAAGCATGTGAAAAGTGGTTCCATTTCATGGGTATTGGCAAAATTAAAATGCTTGATGATTCTAAGTTTATTGCAAAGTTAAAGTGGTACCTTTCGGGAAAGTGTGACATAATCTAATGAAGTTGCAGACATGCATGATCTACACCACAGCAATTCACTAAAGATGACATACTCTAAAGTGACTTTTGCTCTCGTACATGAGTGGTGTGTACACTTATGCATTCTGCTGCATTGTTCTTATAGCTGCTGAGGGCAACAGTTCTGATGCCCATCAATAGGATGACAGATACATGAGTGGTTGTATGTACATTCATGCAGTGGACTGCAGTGCTGCAGTGAGATTAACAAAGTGCTTATCTGTATGAATGAATCTCATATAACAAATGCCAGAAAATGATGAAATGCCAATTTTAACATCCTAATTATTCCCAGGAGAAAGTACTTGCAAAATGATGGGGTAGGAATATGAGGAGGACGTTCATGGGGTCACTCACAGTCAGACACGACTGAGCGACTTCACTTTCACTTTTATGCATTGGAGAAGGAAATGGCAACCCACTCCAGTGTTCTTACCTTGAGAATCCCAGGGACTGGGGAGCCTGGTGGGCTGCCATCTATGGGGTCGCACAGAGTCGGACACGACTGAAGCGATTTAGCAGCAGCAGCAGCAGCATAACCATATTAGCATATTCTTCTGAATTATCATGGTGACTACATTATATGATTTATTTCTCTTTATCTGAAATGTTTCCTAATACATAAAAAACCTGGAGTAATATTAATGCCAGGGCAATGGCACCCCACTCCAGTACTGTTGCCCAGAAAATCCCATGGATGGAGAAGCCCGGTAGGCTGCAGTCCATGGGGTCGCTAAGAGTCGGACACGACTGAGCGACTTCACTTTCACTTTCCACTTTCATGCACTGGAGAAGGAAATGGCAACCCACTCCAGTGTTCTTGCCTGGAGAATCCCAGGGACGGAGGAGCCTGGTGGGCTGCCATCAATGGGGTCACACTGAGTCGGACATGACTGAAGCGACTTAGTAGTAGTAGGAGAGCATATTTGTGATGATTTTTGATTAGGTAGAAACTAGATGCTTGAGTAGGTAGAAACTGGTTGTAAGGTCCCCACTGAATGATTCTCCAGAAACAGGATTACAAAAATGTTATTTAACAGAACAGAAAGGAAAGGGCTTCATTTTTTTTTTTTCTTTCTCTCTAAATTTCTCTTAGAGACTAGAGATGCTGTGTTTGGATGGTATTTTGGGACTGAGTCTCTTGGCTTGATTTGGGGCTAATGGGCAATTTCATTTTGACTCAAGGGAACTTTATGCCTAAAAGTACATGAAACAGCCATTAAATACTTGACTAGAGAAACGAACTTTGACTATGTCATTCCATCATTATAACTGGGAAATAACTACAGAACATTTCAGCCTTTTTTAACAGCAAAGCTTGCGGACCTCTATGGAAATGTTGACAGTTTTTCCAGATTTGCACCAGCTTAAGTGTGGTAAGAGTATGAGTTGCTAATTCAGCAAAGGTTCTCTGCCAGTGACGTTTATGAACAAAACTTCTAACTCAGTCCTGATTTTTCTGCATGTATTTCATTTTGGATTGAACCCATCTCTGCCTTGGATTGTCAGTGGTTCCCACTGTGATGACTGAAGAAGGGCAACAGGCATGGAAGACTAAAGGGATTAGGGAGGACTTCCCTGGTGGTCCAGTGGCTCAGACTCTATGCTCCCAGTGCAGGGGGCCCAGGTTTGACCCCTGGTCAGGGAACTAGGTCTCACACGCTGCAACTGAAAGACCTCGTATGCTGCAACTGAACAATCCCACATGTCGCAACGAAGACTGAAGATTCTGCATGTCGCAACTGAGACACGATGCAACTGAAGAACTATATATATATATTTTTTTTTTAATAAAAATGGTTAAAGGGATTATGTTAAGCTCCAGATCCCATCACAATGCTAGAGGGTCCTGTGTGTTACTCTGGCCTACGTTAAAAGGGGTTCTATGCTGTTCTTCAGTGAAAGCAATACACCAAAATGAGAGGTTTTGAATTCACTCCAAATTTTATTAACTTACTGTCTTGCGCTGCGGAAAGTAATTCCTAATCTCTCAGCTTTACATACTAAACTGCTGAAAGATTTACAGCAGTCACAAAGGTAGAGTAAGGCTCACTAGATGTTTAGAAATGTCTACTAGTAAGTTGCCTTTCTTCTAAAGCATTCTAGATTCTGACACTAATTAGGTGTTGTCTACTTATTAAGTGCTAGATGATGAATGTTTTTTCTTGAGTTTTGAAGTTCTAGGGAAGGAATTGTGAGGCATAATCACTATTGGTAGTGAACAATACACATGATGAACAGAATGATAAAACTCTCAAGATATTTCTGTAGCATATTTTTAGCTATTTCCCTGGTGGGACTGGAAAAAGGTATCTAAAGTGAAAGGTACAACCAACATAAAGAAACATTGATACATCTGAATTTTCAGGATGGATCTTCAGGATGTCATGTGAGTTGTGATTTAGGAGGAAATGATAAGTTTCTGTATTAGCTAATTTGTATCCAGAAAAGTCAATTTCCAGAACCATAGTCAGTCTGCCCTAGAAATATTCTACTGACTCAGGAAGACATATAAAATCTGCTCTTTGCTTAGGAAAAGAATGCTTAAGGACTTGGAAAAAATAAAACATTGCACCCAGCACTTCAAAGCATCACTTCCCAGTAGTTTTAGAACTATTTCCTAAAGTCTGTAGACAGTGCCAGGGCACCGAAGCTGCAGTCCTTGGTGCTCCCCCTCCAGGCAGCTTCCGTGGCAAGATGACTGAGTTCTCAGCCTGATCATGCCAGTACCCAACCACCCCCAGGCATTGTGAACTTTGTTTTAGAGACATTTTTCCCTTCCTTAAGTCTAAGTGGGTTAAAAACAGACACTTTTACCAATTATAGGAAGCAACTTCATCGCACTAGAAAAAAGAATGCATTTCATTGATTATCTATAGCTGCTAGGTAAACCAGAGAATGATTATCCTCCATACTTAGAAGGTGTTCTCATAGTCTGTTGATTCCAAGTCAGGAATCATAGAATTCTAAGTCAGGAATCAGGAACCAAAGACCCATTTTTATAGCAGTTTTTCCAGACAGATGTATATTTACTTGATTTTTTCCAAGTGACTTATGTATGCTAAGAACCATCTCAGGCTCTCCAAGTCTTAGGTTCTTCTTTTTTTTTTTTTTTTTAACATTTAGGAGTGGAGAATCTAGAAAACTCAAAAAAGTCTTTTTTGAGACCAGAATAGTTTTGACTCCAAAGGAATAAAAGTCAATTTTATATGGCTTAAGTGCAAAGGAAGGGATATATTTGGGTTAAAAGTGGAGCAGCAGGCAGGGAAAGGATGCAACTGAGCTCAGAAACTCTCCTTTTAGGCCACACTGCTACAATGCTGATTTATGTCTAATTTCTAATTAAAAAAAAAAAATACCTAAAAGGCCCAGAGGAAGGGCTTTGATATGCTTAAGAGTGAAAGGGAAGATGAGAAAAGTAAGAAAATCTAGCACTTCAAGGAGAATTAGACAGTAACCACACAGAGAATAAAATGAATGTCATTCTCAGAAGAAATGGGGTTTGAAGCTGACAAAGCAAGAGCTGTCCATGGTGAAATCTCACTGAATCCTTTAACATTTGCAATGTGTAGATGATAAAAGAGATTTCGAGAAGGGCAGTGATTTGTTCAGGGTCATGCAATTCCACAGTGAGGGAACTGTGACTGGAATCTGGACTTTTTCTCTCAGCTCCTTCTTTTCTCTATATTATGTAATCTACTGGCTTCTTGGGATCCAAAATCACTACAGATGGTGACTGCAGCCATGAAATTAGAAGACACTTGCTTCTTGGAAGGAAAGATATGACAAATCAAGGCAGTGTTTTTAAAAGCAAAGACATCACTTTGCTGACAAAGCTCCACACAGTCAAAGCTATGGCTTTTCCAGTAGTCATGTACGGATCTGAGAGTTGGACCACAAAAAGGCTGAGTGCCAAAGAACTGATGCTTTCAAACTGTAGTGCTGGAGAAGACTCTTGAGAGTCCCTTGGACAGCAAACCAGCCAAATCTAAAAGAAATCTACCCTGAATATTCATTGCAAGGACTAAACTCCAGTCTTTTCGCCACATGATGCAAAGAGCCAACTTACTGAAAAAGACTCTAAGGCTGGCAAAGATTGATGGAGAAGAGGGCAACAAAGGATGAGATGGTTAGACAGCATCACTGATTCAATGGACATGAACTTGGGCAAACTCTGGGAGATAGTGGAGCACAGGGAGGCCTGGCATGCTGTAGTCCATGGGGTTGCAAAGAGCTGGACACGACTTAGCAACTGAACAACAAAATCTACAGCCTAGCAGTGTAGGTGTGTTAGTGTTTGTCAGATGAGACTGTAATGAGTGTCAGATGACACTGTGAATCTGTAAGGTTTGAGGGAGGACACATGGAGGTTCTCTGTGGTCTCAGGTTGGGGATTTGCCTCAAGGATTCTGTGAGGAATGCCAGTGAGTCATTTCTTCTCTAAGATGTAGGCTGTGCTAGGGCTCTGAATTACAGAAAGGAGAAAAAGAAATGGTATGACTAATTAAATAATTATGAAGTATTAAGTGTGCAAAAAGGAAAACTACCTGATGCCATGAGAGTATGTAGAATCATATAAGTTGTGCTTGTGGTGTGTGTGTGTGTGTGTTTAATGACTGGGGATGTGTACTTATGGAAGTTTTCCTTGTGGATGATTCTAAGGTTACTTACGTTAAGTCAGAAGTTGGTTAATTCTGAGTCAGTTCCTAAACGCTCTTGATTTTCTTTCTGGGAGTCATCTGACTTTAGGACTCATACTTTGAAGTGTGAGAAACTTGAATTCATTTCCTAGGAAATACATTCATTAAAGGTCAGTGAATGTCAGTTTCCATATCAGCTAGCTATTGCTGTGTAACAAATCAGCTCCAGGAAAGCCAGTGGTATAGGTCCAGTCCAAACTCAAAGGCCTGAGGACTGGGAAAGGCAGTGGTAGATTGCTTGGTCAGAGTCCAAAGGCCCAAGAACCAAGAGCTCCAGTGTCCAAGGACAGGAGAAGATGATGTCCCAGCTCAAGTAGAGAGCAAATTTGCCCTTCCTCTGCCTTATTGTTCTATTTATCTATCTACACAGGCCCTCAGTGGACTGGGTAATGCCCACCTGCATTCGTGAGGCTGATTCTCTTTAGTCTATGAAATTAAATGCTAGTATCTTCCAAAAACACACTCAGAGACATACCCACAAATGCATGCCTTAGCCCACTCAAGTTGACACCTAAAATTAGCCATTATACCAAGTGATCATCTGCTTTTACTGTGTCTTCATTATATTCATTATAATTTTTCCACTTACCGGGGCAGATTAAGACTATTTGAAAGTGATTTGGCCCATTGTTTCCCTTCCACGAATCTTAGATTTAGAGTTGACTTAATGATTATCCTCAGTTTAGGCCACATTTTTATCATTACTTCTTGTAGGTCCTTTGTTTTGTATTAAAAATTTTTTTTTCCTTAATTCTCTTAACTCTGTCTCCTTCTGTTCCCTTCTCTACCTTTGGCAATGACCCTGAATCTTAAATGTGCAGTTGTCCCTTGGAATCTGCAGGGGATTAGTTCCAGGAGTCCCTGTGGATACCAAATTCTGAGGATGCTCAAGTCCTGTATATAAAATGACCACAGTATTTGTAGACAACCTATGCACATCATCCTGCATACTTTAAATCATCTCTAGATTTATTATAATACCTAAACAATATAAATGCTATGTAAATAGTTCCCAATGAATGGTGAATTCAAGTTTTGCTTTTTGAAACTTTCTGGAATTTTTCTGGAATATTTTTGATTCCTGGGTGGTTGAATCCATGGATGTATAACCCCTGGTTCCTGTTTGTATCTGTTCTTTCAAAATGTGCGTTGATAATTTTGTGCTATTGTATTTTTTAATTATGTAAGTAATATTGTATTACAGATCTCATTTTATTTCTTATTTTGCACTCAGCAATTCTCTAGTTACATTCATTCATGTCACCATACATATGTATCATCGATTTCTTATCATTGCTTTTAATATATAGTGTTTAGGGGTTTGCACCCACCATTGGTTTGAGACTCAGACTGCTTCCAGTTCTCCATGAACACAAATAACCCTTAACAGAAAATATACATGTTCTCTTATGTGCCAAATCTTATGGTACCATTCTAAGCAGTCTGGTATATCTATATGCCATTAATACAGTGTTTAAAGGCTTAAAGCAGGAGAAAGACTCGACTGTATTTTTAGAAGTGACTAGATGTCATGTGTAAATGATGCTAAGCTTGGGTGAAAACTGAAAGCAAGGTGGTCACTTAGGGTTCTGTTGATCACCCAGGCAAAGCTGATACAACCAGAAAGAGTCAGAGAGAAGGAAGAGGGCAGGATGGAAGACCTGAGAGGAGTTCGGGGGCTAAAATGACAGGCGTGACATTTCTCCTGGAAAGAGAAGGAAGTGAGAGCTTGGAATCTAGGACAAGTCCGACATTCCTGCCTGGGTTGCATGACTGGGAAAAAATGGTTACATTCCAGGATGGTTTCTCCCCAAGACGAGGAATGCTGGAAAAGAAACAGGTTAGGAGAGTAAAGAAAACAAGCACATTCATCAAGGGCTTAGTATCACACGAAAGCTCTCAGAGCTGTGTGTGTGTGTGTGTGTGTGTGTTTTAATTCCTTTTCTCCAAAAGCAGTGTACATTTTCCCTAATATATTAGATCTGAGAGCCTGTTCTATTTTGTGCTTGACATCTAATATATGTACGTATGTTTTTATTAAATTCTAAATATATCCAGAGGGTTTGCTTATTAATTGAATTTCCTGAGGCATAACTCATTCCCATGAGGTGCTAATAATCTGATACATTCAGGTCTTTAATGCTAGAAGTGTTGATGAGAGCAGTTAAATAACTTCTTAAGCACTCTATTAGTTATATTTGTCTTTTAACTTGGGTAGAGTATGAGTTTCTTTCATTATCCCTATCTCATACGCATATACACACACACATACACACATCTTCCTGTTTTAGGAAGCCTTCAACCATAACCATCTGATGTGTTATCCTTCAAAAGACAGACTTATCAGATATAAAAGCATCACCTCGATCACCCTGCTCCTAGTAGAAGTCACCTGCCCCGGCTTTTGAGAGAAGTTTAAGTGAAGCCAGAAGGCTTCTGTGTTCTAGCTCATTGACCTCCCTTCAAGGCTGTTCTTTGCGTCCTCCCACCAGATTGAATCAGTGCCCCCCATTATGTGAAGTCTCCGATGTGAAAGGATCAGCATCCTCTTTCAAGCAGGGGCGCAGGCTGGGTGAAGCCACCACCCAGCATCCCAGGGAACAGACTTCCCGGGAAGCAGTGGTGAGGCTGCGCCTGCTGGGCCCCTGGTACCCAAGGCAGAGCGCCGCTCCCCACTGGAAGAGAGGATGTCAGGGAGAAAGGTGATGGGGTCGCCACGACAGAAGAGTGACAGCAATTTAAATAGGGGTGATGGGATGACGCCACAGAGGAAGCTCTTCTGAGAGCAGTTCTGAGAACGACTAGCTCTGACAATTCAAACAGTGCAGCTCTTAGATTTCTGCAACATCTGGGAAAATCTGAACATGGTTTGGTTTGTTTGATTTGAAAATTGGCTAAATGCCATAAGGGGTTTCATGAAGGAAAACCTCCAGCATTTGTATCAATCATGTAATTGTCACAGATCCATTCCAATGGAGTTTTGTGCTGTTGTTGCTATTTATAGCATTTATTTTTTCTGGGTGACTTTGGGTGTATCTGATGTTCTAAAAACCAACTTGCAAATTCAGCACCACATGAAAATTCTGACATGAATGCTAGTTTCCACTTCAGGGAGTTACTATGTGTCAGATACTGATCAATTCTAATAACATTGTAACTTAGGTGCATTTACAATGATTTTTAAAATTAGAAGATTGAGCTCCTAGAGGAGGAGGGAGTTTTTCCAAGTATTCTATTACTACTTATACAATAAAACACTGGGCCTGGGACTTACAGTCTGGCTACAACAGTTTTTCTTTGATTTGTCTTCCAGCTTCTTAAATTTCTAAAAAACAAGTCTGGGTGATTTTAAACCTTTGTAGTGGAGCATAAAGATCCTGGGAACATCAAAGTCAAGCCATGCTTAGAACTTCTTCCTGGGATGCTGACAACTCACACAAAAGTTTTCAGATACAACATCATGTACTTAACAATACAGCTTAATCAACTTGGGAAACAAATCTTGGGGTCAAGGTTTATATATGAAAGCCAGGAGTTTCTTTTTTTTTTTTGAAAGCTAAGACTTTTAAAGCTTGTGAACAGATCAATCCAAATAGTGTGGCAACTTGAAAACTCATATGATTAAATCTTAAGATTTAAGTCCAAGTGAATATAAACATGGAAGAGGAGAGGTATTTTATCAGCCCCAGAATCTAGAAAAATGATTCCAGCCAGGGAATAGAAACTTCAAGGAATTTCTACAACACAGAACACAGATCAGGAGCAGACATGATAACATTCGACAGGTTGGTAATTTAGTGCCCCTTCAAATCCACGTTCTCTAGTATCTGGTAAGAATTTATTTGTAAATGACATGAAGGATTGCCCAAGCTGGGGGTGGGGGTTAGGGTTAGAGGTTTTAGTCTGCCCCAAGTTCCAACATGTGCTTCCCAGGTAGCAATTAATAGGAGCCTCCCCTTAAAGCCTTCCCCTTCCCAAAGCTGTTCAATGATAATCTCTTGTTACATAAGCAGGTTTCTCATGGATTTAAGCCAGGTATTCCTTCTAACCATGTAGTGCTGGTCTTTCCTGCTGCGTCCTTCTGTCTTAGTGTTTACAGATTAGGACTGTTTCCTACATTTCTGGTGAGCACTACTTTCTCCTCCAGGAGAAATAAATAAACTGTATTTATTGATAAATACAGTTGTCTTCTTTTGCATGTTACCAGTAATATTTTGTTCCACATTGATGCACCTCCCAGCCTTTGAGCTTGGTGACCCTTCAAGCCTCCTCTGATCCAAATGACACTAATTTGAAAGAAAATACAATCTGTATCCCCACCTCACTGCTTGCAGACAGCAAGCAATTGGAAAAAATATTAAGCTAAAGGCGATTGTCTTTTCTAATTTGAAGCAAATATGCACTGGAAGTGAGCGGGAAGTGTGAGGGGGAGGACAATGAGGCACATTTTAATTTCACCAAGTCTTGAGGACATTCTGCAAGAAATGCAGGGCTGGAGGGAGTTGGGACCTGGCGTGTCACACACTCTGTATTTGCATATGGCGCCTTAGAAGGTGTCAGGGCAGCTTCCAGGAAAGGACAGGGTGCCAGGAAAAGGGGCTGCCCTGCCTGCCTATCACCTGGCTGCCAACACAATGGAAAAGTCTCTGCAGACACACCAAGTGCCCTACAGCCAAACCAAAACAAGCCAAACAAACAAAACCGAAATACTGCTCTTATCCATTCTTCTACCACTAACTTCTGGCTGCTGCACCAAATCAAAGTTCAATAAAAATAAACTTTCCCTTCTTTCTCCACACTGATCACCTTTTCTAAAATCTATCTCTCATCCCAGTGCTGGGGAAAAAAAACATCTCTCTCAATAAAAACTAACAGAAGAAAAGGTGAGACACTTAAAAACTACATTTAAATTAATAAATAATTTAGTGATAACCTAATTAAGATAATGAATCAAAGCAAATTTATCACTATCACTAAGAAGTACTATAAGAAGATATAGAGAGCAGACTGGGGGTTGCCAAGGGGGCCGGGGTGGGGGGATGGGTGGGGAGGTTGGGATTAGCAGCCGCAGTCACATACAGGATGGATAGGCACCAAGGTCCTCCTGTATAGTATGGGGAGCGATATTCAATATCCTGTGATAAGCCATCATGAAAAAGGATATGTATAACTGAGTCACTTTGCTGTACAGTCAAACTTACTCACAACATTGTAAATCAACTATCTTTGTTCAGTCACTCAGTCCTGTCTGACTCTGTGACCCCATGGACTGCAGCACATCAGGCTTCCCTGTCCTTCACCATCTCCTGGAGGTTGCTCAAACTCATGTCCATTGAGTTAGTGAAGCCATCCAACCATCTCGTCCTCTGTTGTCCCATTCTCCCCTACCTTCACTCTTTCCCAGGATCAGGGTCTTTTCTAAATCACCTATAGCTCAATAAAATAAAATTTAAAACTACTATAAGAAAAATGAGAAAAATCTCTAATAAGTATTCTCAAATACAACAGATATTATATCTATGAAATTTCAATACAAAAAGGAAAAGATGGAGCTAAAAATGTTCATGGCTATAACTGCTATATGAATATGACTGACAAATTTAAAAATATGATGAAGCAATGGAAAACATAGTAGAATGTTTAGAAATTTAAATCAATGAAGAAGAAAAAAGCACAAGACCTCTTGTCTAAGTTATAGGGAGAAAGGGAGTGATCACCAGTGCTCTTTTCTAAATATTTTTAATTCTCTGCTCAGGTTCCAAGATAAAACCAAAAACACCCAGTTAAACTTGAATATCAGTTGAATGATGAATTTTTAAAAATATATATGTATGCTGCTGCTGCTGCTAAGTTGCTTCAGTCGTGTCCGACTCTGTGCGACCCCATAGACGGCAGCCCACCAGGCTCCCCAGTCCCTGGAATTCTCCAGGCAAGAACACTGGAGTGGGTTGCCATTTCCTTCTCCAATGGATGAAGTGAAAAGTGAAAGTGAAGTCGCTTAGCCGTGTCCGACTCTTAGCAACCTCATGGACTGCAGCCTACCAGGCTCCTCCATCCATGGGATTTTCCAGGCAAGAGTACTAGAGTGGGGTGCCATTGCCTTCTCCAAAAATATATGTATAAATATGCCTAAAATATTGCATGGGGCATATTTATATTAAAATTCACTAACTTAAATGAAGTGAAATTAATATTTGAAATTAAATTAAATATTAATGAAATTAATATTTAAATGGGAATTCTATAGTTTCATTTGTTAATTTCCAGCAACCCTACTCTGTCCTCGGGGTTTGATAGGATATGTTTCCCCGCCTCCTGAAGAAGCTAGGTGTGACCATGGCACCTGCTCTGGCCACGGACATGACAGTGGTGAGGATCTGAGTCGCTTCCAGTGGGGAAGTGCTACGAGCCAGTGAACAACCTGTCGGTAGAAACCCCAATCAACACACCCAAGACAGTTAGTGTGAGGGGGAATAAACCTTTGTGTTTAAACCACTGAAATCTGGGGATTCTTTCTTACTGCAGCACAATCTAGTCTAAAATACTAGACAGATTATGAGTAAATACATAAAAGCTGACTCATTGGAAAAGACCCTGATGCTGGGAAAGATTGAAGGCAGGTGGAGAAGGGGATGACAGAGGATGAGATGGTTGGATGATAGCACCAACTCGGTGGACATGAGTTTGAGCAAGCTCCAGGAGATGAAGGACGGGGAAGCCTGGCATACTGCAGTCCATGGGGTCACAAAGAGTTGGACACAACTGAGCGACTGAACAACAACAACAAAATACAAGAGTAATGATACAGTTGGGAAACAGATACATGTAATTAACATTACAAACACACTCCCACCCACAATTTATTGACCAGACCTAGTCACAGGTCCCACTCAGGAGTAACAACAACAGGTATAACCCTACTCTGCCTCTGAAAAGGGGAGAACCAGTAACAAAGTGAACACTACTAACATGATTACACAGAGATGAAAGGATGCAGCAGGGAAGAAAAAATCTCTAAATAAAAAGGTTTAAAAGTCTGACAACAAAAGTTAGAGAAATGTAAAAGTCTAGGTATTGGTAAATATGTTCAATAAAATAAGAACACTTAGAAACAAAAGGTAAAAGCTAATTATCTTCAATATACAAAAGCATTTTCAATATATGGCCATTAAATTATCCCTTCCTGTCATTATGAGAAACTTGGTTTTATTTCTCTATTTTGGGGGTGCTGGGAACTTTGTACCTCTAGTTTTTTTTCCCAGCCCCTTTTTCAGACCAAAGCTGCCAGGTAACATCATTCTGACCAACAGGAAGTATTAATAACTGGAAGTCACCGTGAGTGGGGCCCCAGGAGAATGGTGTGAACTCCAAAGAGACAAGTCTTTGCCTTTTGTCCTTGCCCGTCCTCTTACCTGGAGCACATCTATGATGCTGGAGGTGGCACACCCATTTGTGATAATAAGGAAATAAGCAGGAGACTAAAAGCTGTGAGCTAAGGAGGAATGAGTGGAAAGACAGAAGGAGCTGCTTGGATATGGATTTATTTTTAATGATTAAAATAAAAGCTCAAATTACTAAAGGCACTGTAGGATAAACAGGCTTTTAAAAGAAGCCAAGTTATACCTGTCAAAGGGGTTCCTCCAGTCCTAAAGAAAGCTTATTCTAGAAGTTTATCCGAGGACCCCACTATTAATGCTTTATAAGTAATTCCCTGTAGTTATGCTTACTAAAATTTTCGAGTAATTATTTCTCATTCTTATTCCAGAATGATGTGTTATTCGTTTTCAACCAGTCTTTCTGAGTATCTATAATGTCTACTTTTGAAAGAATTCTTGTAGATGTTGTAAGTTTAATTTTACCACAAGTTAAATAAAACATCAAGTGTGTATTCGTAATGCTAACATATAAAAGAAGTCAAATATAATTCTTAGCAGATACACACATCAAAAAGAGAAATTTAACATGCTAAGCTAAAGTGGGTGAAGTCTATCAGTAGGCACATTTGCCTTTATAAAGACAAATTCAAATCTATAATAAAATGAGAGAATCCTGTTCTGATAGTGGGGGTATGTCCTCCAGAATAACAGCTGTAACGGTGTTGGGAGTAAAATGTGGTTTAATGTTGGTGAAAATTGTTTTGGGGAGTACGCAGAAGCTTTTTATATTATGCATGTTTCTGACAAGCAATTCCGTTTTTATAAATTTATCCTATGGATGCACTCAGCATAGGTGTAACAGAATGTTCTGAAGGTCTTTATTAACAATAATGAAAGTGAAGTTGCTCAGTCGTCTCCGACTCTTTGCAACCCCATAGACTATAGCCTACCAGGCTCCTTTGTCCATGGAATTTTCCAGGCAAGGGTACTGGAGTGGGTTGCCATCCCTTCTCCAGGGGATGTTCCCCGACCTAGGGATCAAACTCAGGTCTCTCACATTGCAGGCAGACGCTTTACCATCTAAGCCACCAGGGAAGCCAAAATCTTGACATAAATTTGCCCCAAATCAAAGTTTGTTAAATGAATCAGAGTCATTTTATCAGTTTAAATTTTACAATTATATATATAAAGAATTAAATTAGAAAAAGTTGTGGCTACAGTGTTTGAATTAATATGCAAAAGTCCAGGCTATAAATGTCATATATAACACACATTTATGCATATGCATAATTTTCGGAGCACAATCATACTATATGTAAATTATTTTTTAAAATTAAATACAGGATGCTCCATCATTTAGTATATTTACATTTACCACATTCTTTTTAATATTGTTTCCTAGCATTCCCCACAGTTTTCATAAAGAGAAGTTTTACAGTTGTTAAGCTCAGCTGTCTGTTTTTTGTGCTTGTTTCTCTTGCTTTTAATTTTTCTTCCTTCTCCCCATCCCGAGGTTAGATATACATATAACTGAATTGTATTCCTTTAAAAACAATTTTGGGACTTCCTTGGTGGTCCAGCAGTTAAGACTCTGCCTGTTAATGCAGGGGATATGGGTTCAGTCCCTGGTCTGGGAAGATCCCACGTGCTACAGGACAACTAAGCACCTGCACCGAAACCACTGAGCCCAAGCTCTAGAGACCACGTGCCAGGAGAAGAGTCGTTCCATGCACCGCAACTAGACAAAGCCCACGCAGCAGCGAAGACCCAGCAAAGCCAAACATCAACAGACAAAGAATTTTTTTAAGTTTCATTTTTTGTCCTTCAATCCTTTCAATACTTCTAGGATGTATAGTATGGGGCGAGGTAAAAATTAAGATTTTTAAAGTTAATTTATCAGCCAAAACTTTCCTTATTCAACTTTATGAATGAAATTTTTTTTGTACACATCCTTGTATGTTGCTGCTGCTGCTAAGTCACTTCAGTTGTGTCTGACTCTGTGTGACCCCATAGACGGCAGCCCACGAGGCTCCTCCGTCCCTGGGATTCTCCAGGCAAGAATACTGGAGTGGGTTGCCATTTCCTTCTCCAATGCATGAAAGTGAAAAGTGCAAGTGAAGTCTCTCAGTCATATCCGACTCTTAGCAACCCCATGGACTGCAGCCTACCAGGCTAGTCTGCCCATGGGATTTTCCAGGCAAGAGTACTGGAGTGGGGTGCCATCGCCTTCTCTGATCCTTGTATGGGCAGATGTTAAATTGGCCATGTACCTGGAAATCAGAAATCTGAGCAGAATAGTAAAACCTTCCAGTGTTTCTCCTAAACAACTTTAGGCAGGTCTATCACTGGCCGGGATCCTCCATCCCACAGCTGTAAGAGAAAAACATCCCTTGCTTTTTCATCTGTCAAGGTTACATGAAATAGAACACTAGCTGGATGTGACTACAACTGTCAAAACAAGATAATGGATGGCTTATTTGGACAGATCAAATTGTGGCAAGATTTCCTCTCTCCCCAGTAGCTACTTTACTTTACTCCACTTTAAAGCCCAAGGGATACATCTGATTGGCAGATAGAAAATAATCAAGGAGGAAATATCAAGGGATGGCAGGCTGGGGGGTTTGGGGGAGGAATTAAGACATATTCCCAAGGATGCCTTTGATGTTTGAGAAGCTGAAGTGCCCTCTGGATCAGAATGCTGCAGGGCAAGCCTGCAGATGCAGAGTCCAGACAAACCAGCCGCCACTGGTGTGGGGCCAGGTGGACACTCCAGGTACATTCAGGGTTGTGTCTCCTTGTAATTCAGAAGATGGTCTCTAAAAAGTGGTGGAATTCCGTTTGCATTTTCCTGTTCATGTCCAGCCTCATGATGCTTGATTCCTGTGTAAACATAATTCTCCCCCTGGCCACAGAGGTCACCCACATAAGCCTGAAGTGACAGGATGACACACGATTCGGAAGTCATCTTCCTAACTGAGAGCACTGCCATGGTCCCAGGAAGCCCTGGCATCACGGGGTGTGAGGGAGGAGGTGCTTTTGAAGGGGCTGAAAGATCATTCCTTCCTACACAAGGCTTTCTGGAATTATAGTCCGGGAGGAAAATGGCATCTTGCCAATTCTAATACATGTTCAGACTCAAGGTGCAGCCTCAGATGTCCAGATGATAGAAAGGAAAAAAAAAAAGTGTACCTTTGATGGCTGTTCTTCTTTTGCCCTTTTGTCTTATTATTTTATTCTATTTAGGAAATAAAAAGGTTTCTTACAAGTAACCAAAGAGGAAATGGTGAAATATATAACATTAGCATTTTTATTGGGATTTATGGATTTTGCTAACTTCAAGTTTCAGTGATTAAGTTTTAGACAATCAAAGAAATAACTAAAATAATTACATTTGTAGTATACAGACAGTGCTTTTAAAGGTACTAAAATTCAGTTCAATTGGTATTTTTTTGAGTACTGCCATTTGGCCAAGCACTATACCTAAAGAAAAGCTTATTTAACTTATATGCAGAGTACATCATGAGAAATGTTGGGCTGGATGAAGCACAAGCTGGAATCAACACTGCCAGGAGAAATATCAACAACCTCAGATATGCAGATGACACCACCCTTACGCAGAAAGTGAAGAAGAGCTAAACAGCCTCTTGATGAAAGGGAAAGTGGAGAGTGAAAAAGTTGGCCTAAAATTCAACATTCAGAAAACTAAGATCATGGCATCCGGTCCCATCACTTCATGGCAAACAGACAGGGAAACAGTGGAAACAGTGAGAGATTTTATTCTTCTGGGCTCCAAAATCACTGCAGATGGTGACTGCAGCCATGGAATTAAAAAATGTTTGCTCCTTGGAAGAAAAGCTGTGACCAAACGAGACAGCATATTAAAAAGCAGAGACATTACTTTGTCAACAAAGGTTCGTCTAGTCAAGGCTATGGTTTTTCTAGTAGTTGTGTATGGATGTGAGAGTTGGACTATAAAGAAAGCTGAGCGCCAAAGAATTGATACTTCTGAACTGTGGTGTTGGAGAAGACTTGAGAGTCCCTTGGACTGCAAGGAGATCCAACCAGTCTATCATATAGGAAATCAGTCCGGAATATTCATTGGAAGGACTGATGCTAAAGCTGAAACTCCAATACTTTGGCCACCTGATGAGAAGAACTGACTCATTTGAAAAGAGGCTGTTGCTAGGAAAGATTGAAGGCAGGAGGAGAAGTGGATGACAGAGGATGAGATTGTTGGATGGCATCACCAACTCAATTGACATGAGTTTGAGTAAACTCCGGGAGTTGGTGATGGACAGGGAGGCCTGGCGTGCTGCAGTTCATGGGGTCGCAAAGAGTCGAACATGACTGAGCAACTGAACTGAATTGAACTGAAAGGAAAGAAGAATAAATGAGTCACAGTTCCTGCCCTCTCAAATATTTCTGTATGGTAGTTATAGAAAGAATTTAAACTGAGTATCTTATATGTTAGTTAAATGTGAATGTCCCTGTTATTTCAGAGTATCAGCTAAGGGCCCCAAATAAGAGTCAGAGGAGCTAAGCAACCCCACATTATAAAGTAACTTATAAGACTGTGTAAATTGGGGAAATCGGAAGCTACTCATGCCACTGTTTGGAGAATTTGCCATTTCTTTGAAACTTAAACATAGAATTACCCTATGATCCTGAAATTCCTCACCTTGTTATTTATCCAAAAGAAATGAAAACATATGCCCATACAAAGGCTTGTGCCCAAATGTTCATAGCAGGTTTATTCATAGTAGCTTGAGAAATTGAAAACAACTCAAATACTCATCAACATGTAAATGGATAAACAAATGATAATGTATCCATACATTGAGCACTACTCAGCAATAAACAAACCACTGAAAATGCAACAAAATATATATGACTACACTAAGGTAGTGAAGGCTGACTCAAAAGAATACATATCCTTGATTCCATATATCTGAAATTCTAGAATGGGTACTTTAAATGGGCACATTCTATTGTATGTAAAATGTACCTGAATAAAGTTGTGTTTTGAAAGATCCAGTTGTGCCAAATTAGTTCTCCCAATTCCGCAAGAAGAAAATGAAGACTTCAGAGGGACATATTTCTCAGAACCACCCCCCTGCAGACCATTGCTCAGCTCGTATGCTGAGATCACCCTATAATTCCAAGTAGAAGTGGGAAAGTGATTGTCTGGCTTTCAACACAGGTCATGAGCCTTGGGCAAAGGGGAAAAGGTTGGAAAAGGCTGTTTAATTAGCCACACAACAAGGTTTTACCCAGAAGATATTCCCATAGCCTTAGAGGGAGATGACTAAAGCTTGAAATGGAGTTGTGGAAATTGAACAAGAGAGTAGGAAATGTGTTAAAGATATATTTGGATGGAAAAAATCTGTAGGATGTCATGAATGAAAGATGTAGGTTGGATAGAAGAAAAAGCCACTGATGTCTTTCAAGTTGGGTGATTGTTAGGTAACGAACATAAAATGAATTTAGAAATAGAAGAGATAAAACATTTTTCAAAGCATGGGAAATCACAGGTAAGTTCAAAGCTGAACATGGCAGTTTTGTTTTGATAGAGGTAGAAGCTAGCAGATGGCGTGGAATTGTAAGATTATCTATTATTTAATATTTGTTGTTATTCATAATAAAATATGTTTGCATGGGATCTTTATGCTTCTGGAGAAAAAAAAACTACTAGTTACAACACAGTTTAAGATACAAGAGGAAATTTTGTGGATTAAATTTGCAGAAAATATAGAGAGATCAAAGGGTCTGACAATGAAATCAGCACTGAACAAGAGGAAGAATAGTACCCCTACAGTCAGAGCTAGAAACAGGAAAATCCCTAGACTGTTCAGTTATATGAGTCAATAGCTTCCTTTATTTATGTGACGTGTATTAGTCACTCAGTTGTGTTCGACACTTTGTGACCCCATGGACTGTGGCCTGCCAGGCTCCTCTATCCATGGGATTTCCCAGGCAAGAGTACTGGAATGGTTTGCCATTTCCTACTCCAGCAGATATTCTTGACCCAGGAATTGAACCTTCCTGGGTCTCTTGCATTGAGGGCAGATTCTTTACCGTCTGAGCTGGTCATATGTTTTTATGATGATAAAAATAAAAGACTGCTCCCAAAACATGTGCCCTGATTTCAGAGAACAGACACACATTTTGGCTCTGCCAGTTATGAGGTGAGTGATCCAGGAGTCATTTAGGTTCTCATCTGTGTCACGGTGGTGACGATGATTGGCTCAGAGAACTGAGGTCCAATCACATGAGATGAGAAGGTCCACCCAGCAGAAGGCTCAGTGAGGCTTAATCATCTTTGTTGCTACTACCTGTCCTCACTCTTAACGAGACCTGAAATATTAAATTGCACTCAGTACCTCTCAGTTGCCCTACATCAATACACAGGTTAATAGTTCTTACCACACAGCTTGACAACGACTGAAGAAAACAATAGGTGAAAAGCTCTCAGCAAAATGTCAGAAACATCACTAAGTACAAGGCAGTCCCTATTATTGTTTTCCTAAACTCCTAACAGTAACCTGCTCCAGTATTCTTGCCTAGGAAATCCCATGGACAGAGGAGCCTGGGGGGCTAATTCCACGGGGCTGCAAAAGAGCTGGGCACCACTTAGTGACTAAATAGCAACAACAAAACTCCCAAACACCTCTCTCCACTTCTCCTGAAGTATTTTCCTGTACTCCAGACTTTTAAAGCCATATGGAATCAAGCTACTTTCACTACTTAAAATTTGTAATAACTTCCCAGCATATTAAGAGGAATACCTCAAGCCATACTGTGGCTAAAGAGGGCTGTAAGCAGACCTTCCTGGGGTCAAGTGGTTAAGAATCTGCCTGCCAGTGCTGGGGACACAGGTTTGATCCCCGGTCCAGGAAGATCCCGCATGGCACAGAGCAATGAAGCCCATGCACGACAACTGCAGAAGCCCACACTCCTAGAGCCCACGCTCCACAAGAGAGAAGGAACCAAAATGGGAAGTCCTAGCACTGCAACTGGAGAGTAGCTTCTGCTCACCACAGCTAGAGAAAGCCTGCGTGCAGCCACAAAGATCCAGAGCAGCCAAAAACAAATAAATAAATGAATAACTGTATACGTACACGTGTGTGTGTGAGGCCTGTAAGGATTCAGGGAAACAGGTGCAGGAGGAAGCAGGCTGCTGTCCTGTCCCTGGGACTTGCTGACTCTCTGGGCTCCTGCCTGTTTAATCCAATGAACAGACCTGTTCTCTCCCACCCTGATTCTGTTCTTTGTAAGTGCAGATCCCAGCGGGGGTTGTGGGGTGGACTAGAGAAGGCCTAGTTATCCTCAGGTATCAAAACCTAAAACTTTGTAAAAAAGGTTGGCATTTCTGTGCAGATGAGTGGTTTTTTCCCTAACAGAAGGCTCCACTTTCAGAGCATGTTTTCAGATTGGAATGAAGGACCGCAGGAACCAAAGCAGACTACTGAGGGGTTTTCCTGAAATCAGATCTAATAATAGCTTAGCAAGGGAGAATTCTGTTATCCCTTTGTTTGTTTTATTTTTATCATTCTCTCGTGTATTTCTTCCCCCAAACAGTTCTCGGTATTTCAGTTCTAAGTGTGAGTATTTACTTGATATGTTTCTGATGGGACTGGAGCTGTTTCTGATGGGACTGTTTCTTCATGTGTGCGCTTTGGAAGGCCACTCTTTTAACCTGTTATCATTCAGGCCGAGATTGTTTCCTTTGTGCTTGGCCCTGCCTTCGGTGACTGGGTTGACCCACTTTGCAGACATGTTTTTCTGTTTCCTTTTTCTTTGATTTTTCTGTAGCAGTGCAGCAATAATCTTAATGTACTACTGTGTTTTAATAGTCAATTTAGACAGACTATTAAGATAAAATAGTGCACTATAAAACCACAGCACAGATGAGCAACCTCTAAAGGATGGATCCCAAGGAAATGGTCTTTTTTTCAGGGGACAGCAGAGGACACAGGGTTTGATAGAGAAGGGAGGACAGTCTGTCTGTCCTGGATCATGGCCCTAACATTCACTCTGTTATTTATCTTCCATGCTGGTGTCTGTCTGCTCACTGGGTTACTCGAAGGAAAATCACTGACACTTGTTAAAATGGCAAGGAACACTCTGTCCAAAACTATAGTCATAAGGGCATTGCAATAGAGGAGAGAAATCAAGTTCAATTCTGAACACAACAAAGACAGCTGGGGGGTTACAGTCAGGAAGAAGGGTGAAGGGGGTCAGTGGATGGAAAATTACTAAGAAGAGACATCAAGGGTTTGGGGAGAGTCCCTTCGAAACTGACCTCACAGGATTTGTGTGAAGGACAGATCATGGACATAGACATAAAATATAGGTGATCTGATAGAAGATCTGATGATGAGGGCGGGGAAGACTCTTGGCAAAGATTGTGCTGGACAGGGGAATGTTGGACCAAGTTGAAAAAGAGGGCTCAGAGGAACCTGACTGAAGTCCGATCAAGGGGAGCCTTTATCACCAGGTGGCCAAACCAGGTGTCTCTGTAAACTAGACATCACGGGGCCTCCCCTGGCAGTTCAGTGGCCGACTCCACCTTCCAATGCGGGGAGGGTGGCTCCCGTCCCTGCTGGGGAGCGAGGATCCCAAGTACGTGCGCGTGTGCCTAGTCGATCAGTCGTGTCTGACTTTTTGTGACCCCATGGCCTGTAGCCTACCAGGATCCTCTGTCCATGGAATCTCCCAGGCAAGAATATCGGAGCAGGTTGCCACTTCCAACTCCAGGGGATCCTCCCAGTCCAGGGATCGAACCCACGTCTCTTGCATCTCCTGCATTGGCAGGAGGATTCTTTACCTCTAGTGCCACCTGGAAAGCCAAGATCCCATATGACTTGAGGCCAAAAACAGAAACATACAGCAAAAGCAATATTGTAACAAATTCAATAAAGACTTTAGAAATGGTCCACATCAGAAAAAAAAAAAAAAAAGAGTCTTAAAACATAAAAATCAAGATACCATTAAATGGGACAATGTAAGCCTGTTATATGGTGTGGTGTCATCTGAATTCCAGCTCAGTCCTGCCCAGAAAGAGCTGAAGAATCAATTCCATAGGGAATTTCCAAGTTTTGTACAACCTTAGGCAGAGCACTAGAACTGCCTTCATGTTAATTTAGACCTAGGAGACACAGTGAGATCCTTCCCTTGCTGGTGCTCATTAACAACCCAGGTAAGAAGGAACTTTAAGCAAAATTTGGAATAAAGTATGTTTTCATTTTTGCATTTCACTTTTGCCTAAATGCTGACCAAGTCTCATTTTGACCTCACACTACTTCCTGACAAAGTTTATATTTCTATGTCTCCTTCCAAAAATTTTTGAAGAATTTTTCCACAATCCCTCACAGATACCAAGTGACAATTTGCATATAAAAAGAACCCCCTGGATGGAACACTTGAACTGCAAGATACATGCAATGGAGTAGTATGGTAATATTGTCAGAGAGACAGCTTAGGTCCTGGGAAGAGCGAAGTCTTTGGTCTCCTATAAATCATATCACATAGGTTTTGGCCTACTCTGTGAATTTACAAAATTGATCTTGATCTAGACTCCTGAAATCTTTATCTCAGAGAAGATTGAACAGTCGAGAGCTTCAGAAAAGATCATTTTATACCTTCATCCATACTCTTTGTCTCTAAAATCCTGGCCCAGGCAATACGATATCAAGAATTAATAAAAACAGACAGGAATCAGGGAAATTCTAGACAAGCTCACACTTGACAAGTCTGAAGTTAACTGGCTAGAGGTTTTTGCATTAAAATATTTTTCTGAGTTGTAATCTGTCAATTATAAATTTCATCAAGATGCGAGACTTTGCACTGAGTAAATCTATAAGCCAGACTTTACAAGAAGTCGGATGGAGCTTGTGTATGTGACCTAATGTTGATTTCTATGCAGCCGTGTTTATGTATACTTGATGAGGAAATGCTAACTACAAATCTTAAATTAGGTCCTCAGAGATGAGCAGCTTAGGATGTGTTCACAGTCTTCATCTTCAGGAAATGCTCTTGTTTTAGAGATGGTGTATGCTCTGATGTGATGTGTCTGCCCCTCTCGGCACAAGTCTTGTTTTTCCCAACCCACTTTCTATGAGTAGTTCTCAGTCTCTTAACAGTCCCTTTGAGAGAAGAGAATACGGAAGTTCAACACAAAGTGAGGAGAAGTTGAAAATGCCAGGTCTAGAGTAAGAGGGCAGAAGAAAAGTCAAAAACAACCCAGGAGATTTCCAAGGGCTAATGGTGATACCTTCAGCGACCCTAATGGGCTGTGGATAATTCCTATTGTCTACACAAGGCGGGCGGGTGTTTCTCCACCAGAGCTCAAGTGAATGAGTCAACTCTGTACGCAGGGACTTTAAGTGCTGACATCCTAATGAGATCTATAAACCGCAGAGACAGGGTATGGCTTCTTCTACACTGAGTATTAGCCACGCTCTCAAAAGAGATTTAGCAGTCAGCAGTTGCCAAATAGGATGCTTTCAGACTGTGTTTTGTTTCCTTTTATCACGATAAGATGGAAATTGTGGGAAAACAAAGAGCAGAGAGGAGTCCTTCCCGTGGCTTTTATTTCCTACTAAATGCAGTGAGAAGCAATATCCATGTATTAGTTGTTCTGCCTGCAGCACTTGGCTTCCAGGAGGCCGCTTCAACTCTCTGTGCGTCCTCAAGTCCAGGGTCAGCACTTCCCACTCCGTGATCAGGAGCAGAAATCATCAGACTGTGCCCATGCCCGCCTCGGAACCTCTTAGAGTCATTCATTCCAGCAAAGGGACAACCCGTTCCCAGCAGAAATTATAGAAGCTGCAGTGAAGCAGAATAATTACAACTTCCTTTTCTCTATTGACATATTCTCCCCTAATTTATCAAAAAGTTCAAACAAATACGAGTACTGTGCAAATAGGTGCTTCCTGGAGCTGGGTGTCTGTTTCTTTTTCAAGGTTAAAGAAATGTTTTCAGCTCTTTTGTTGAAATATATTCTCGACCCTTTTATCTCTTCTCCTTCTGGGCCCCCTATAGTTTGAATGTTAATGTGTTTAATATTGTTCTAGAGGCTTGTAAGCTATTCTCATTATTTAAATTCTTTTGGAAAAATTTTTTTTATTCATATTAGGTAATTTCTACTAATTTTTACTCCAGTTTGCTGATCTGGTCCTTTGAATGATCTAATCTACTATTGATTCTCTCTAGTATATTTTTCATTTTCTATTAAAAAAAAATTGCTATAGTCTTCAGCTTGGTTTAGCAATTTTTTATATTTTCTAACTCTTCATTAAACTTCTGACTGTGTTCATCCATCCTTTCCCTGAGTCCACTGAGCATCGTTATGACTTTGAACTCTTTGTTGGAACTCTTTGTTGGGTAGATGGTTTATCTCTGCTTCCCTTAGTTCCTCCAGGGCTTTCTTTTTTCCTTCGTCTGGAAAATACCCTTCGGTCTCTTCTTTGTGCCTAATTCTCTTGTTTACTTCTGTGTATTGGGTAGAGGAGTTACATTTTTCAGTCTCAGATAAGGGGCCTCATGCAGATGTTCTGTGGAGTTTAGCGACATGCTGTTCTCTGGTCACCAGTTAGGTGCTTCAGGGGAGTCCTCCCTGTGGTCGATGCAGTCCCTGGGTTGCAATGAGGCCGCTCCCGTGGGTTTTCTGGTGAGAGGGCTGCCCCTGGCCTGTTGGGCTGCCAGCTAGCTGGTGGGCAGAGCCAGGTCCTAGTACAATTGGCAGTAAGTCCAGGGGATCTTGAGTCTGTGCTGACCCACCAATGGACAGGTAAGCCCCTGTTGCTAATAGCCTGGAGAAGGGGATGCAAAGTAACGCTCATGTGCACCAGTGTTCTCTCGCTAGGACTTGAAATGTCTGAGATTTTGTGTGCGCCCTTTAGGTATGGAGACTCTGTGTCTTCCAGCTCTTCCTTTCATAAGCTCTGCTGGCCTTTAAAGCCAGATGCTCTGGGGGTCTCTTCCCAATACTGGATCCCCAGGCTGGGGAGCCTGAGATGCAGCTTGGACCACTTGCTCCCTGGGAAGAACCTCTGCCATTGTGATCACCCTCTCATTTGTGGGTGACCTTCCAGGGGTGTTGGTCTTGACTAGACTAGACTCCACCCGTATCATTTGGCTCCTTCTTTATGTATTTAATTTTGGAGACTCTTTTTTGCTGGTCTTCAGACAGTTCTCATTGATAAATGCTCTGTAGACAGTTGTAACGTTGATGTGCCCATGGGTGGAGGTGGGCTCAGAGTCTTCCTACTCCACTATCTTGGTTACTGCATTTGTTTTATTTTTCTTCCCGTACTTCATTGTCAATGCTAAACCAGCTCAAAGCTCTCTTCATTGTTTCCAACCTAACTTGGCATCATTCTAGATCAAGCTTATGAGATTCCTTGGATGTTCAATCAAGATAATAGTGGCAGAGCATTCAGTGAATTTTAAAGTGATACAGAAACATAAGAAATTATTATTTTCTCTGGGCTAGATGCTTAAGTTTTTTATCTCAATCTTGGTGCCATTATAAGACAATCATGTACCATGATCCATAATTCTAAACTGGAAGGCATTCCCTTTTCCTTACAATTAGAAGGTAAATAGAATTGAGCATATATATGTGATTTAAAATAATCATAACTTAAATGATTTTTTCTCAGAGCTAATAAAATAATTAAAATTTCTCAGACACACAGATATCTTTTCTCAGTAATTCCATAGAGAATCAAGTGCATTATTGACTGTCTTCAACTTGTAGTGAATCTTAAACTCTGTCTCAAATTATATCCAAGAGATTTGGCTTGTAATTCTGGTCTGGGGTTTTAAAAGTCTGCTGATGTCCCTACTGCCAAGTTTTAATTACTTCCTGCAGGGGGTCCTTCTCCTCTCAGTCCCTGAGATTATTCAGAAGAGACACATCTGCTCCATACTAAACCGAAATGAACTTCCAGCCACAAAGATTTTTTTCTCTCTCACTTTATTTTTTCCCCTCCATCCACTGAAGAATGAGGTCTGTTTTCTTTCAAAGCACTTGCTTTGCCTCTGAAACAATAAAAGCCCCTTACCTATCTTCAAAAATCCCCAAGAGAACTTTTCTTGATATAATCTTAGAAAAGTGAGAGGTTTCATCTGTACATAATGACTGAGGTTAATTAAATAAAACTCCATGGCCAGATTTGCCTGGAAAACTGAGAAAATGGTGTATCCTTTGCAACCTGGTTCATCTTAAGAAGTAAGTGATGGACTCTACTACAACAGAAGGGCTAATTAAGCTGGAAACTCACTATTTACACCCCAACACTGTTTGCAGACAAAGTACTAAACAGTTAGGCACAGGCAATTAGGAAACAGGAAACGCCAAAAGGCGTTAATTGTTTCAAAAACAGAATCATTACAAGGAAACTTGTGAAGGAGGGGTGGGCAAGGGGTAGAGTCATAAAGCTAGAATTCACTGAGCATTGGGAGAGGGAACTTTGTCAGAAAAGACTTGTCCCTTCCTGGCTGGGGGACTGTGGGCAACTCATTTTAAATCCTGTGGCTAAAAAGAAGAGAAAAGAAAAACAAGCAAACAAAAATGAAGACGTGCAGAACAGACATGTGCACACAGAGGGGAAGAGGGGGGTGGGACGAATGGGAAGAGCAGCACTGACGTATATACGCTGCCACGTGTGAACAGCTGGCTAGCGGGAAGCTGCTTACAGCACAGGGAGCTCAGCTGAGCGCTCTGCAATGACCCAGAGGGGCGGGATGGGGGAAGGTTCAAGAGCGAGGGGATATATGTATACATATAGCTGATTCATTTTGCTGTACAGTAAAAACGTAACATTGTAAAGCAAGTATACTCTAAAAAAGAAAGAAAACAAAATCCTGTGGCTCGGTCTCCTTATTTCTAGATGGGAATGATATAATGACCACGTTCAGGTTTATAGCTAAAATATGATATACATAGCTTTTTTCTTTTTTTTTTTAACGTCTTACTTTGTATTGGGGTATAGCCAATTAACAATGGTGTGACAGTTTCGGGTGAACAGTGAAGGGACTGAAGATATATATAGCTTTTGATAGCCCTTTGAAAACTGCCTAGTGCATAGCAGATCTGAGCTTTGGATTGTTTATAGCTGTCCCCTCTGTTTGCTTTGGATTCTTTCTTCTCTATCAAAGCCTGCCTTCAAATGACTGGTCATGGTTTCTACTTCAGACCCAGACACCAAAAAGCCACGTGGAAGCCCTTTGTGCAGAGATGGGCTTCAAAACAAAGTGATGGCTTTGGACCAGCTTTTGGCCGAGAGACACTCAAAGGTTAGTCTGAAGGTCTTTGCTCAGAGGCATTTCTGTTTTTTCAGAAAATACACCAAACTCCTGCCTGACTCATGATGCGAGGGGGCAGATGCCTAGCAGCCAGTAACAGGCCCAGGAGACTTAATCCTCACGCTTTGCATCTCACATTCCATGTCCATCTTCCATTTTTCCATATGGCTCAACTTCAGGGCATCAGCTCCAGAGAACAATTTTGGGGTCTCTTTTGGGGGAAGAAAGCTAACCTGGCTTATTAGGGGGAGAAAGGGGCCCAAGTTTATAAATGATTTATATAAAGTCTTCGTTAATGATTTGGTTCAATTTTGATTTCTGCATTCAACTAGCTTGTGGAAAATGCTATAGATGTTATTTTCCCCATATTCACTATTTTAAGAAAATCTTGGCCAAGATTTTATCATTTTCATATGAGGGAGGTGAGAGTAAGAGGAATTTCTGATATGTATAGAAAAATATAGAAAATAATCAGAGATTAGCTCAAAAAGACATATAGAAATTTGGAGTATGTTTTTATTTTAGGCCTGGATCGAAATAGATGCACTCTCAAAATCCATCATTAATTTCTTTCATGAAAAGAGATCTCTTTATACTTGTCCTTTCCTTCAGAGAATTCCATGCTAAGGTGGTTTTGTCTGTAAATTTTTTAATGTTCATCCTAATGAGAGGCAGTGCCACTTTTCCTCCCCTGGAGTAGAGCCTGATATTTCTGACATTTAACTTGTATTTTTTAACTTGATATTTCTGACATTTAATTTATATGCAGAGTACATTATGCAAAATGCTGGGCTGATGAAGCACAAACTGGAATCAACATTACCAGGAGAAATATCAATAACCTAAATATGCAGATGACACTACCCTTATGCTAGAAAGTAAAGAGGAACTAAAGAACCTCTTGATGAAAGTGAAAGAGGAGAGTGAAAAAGCTGGCTTAAAACTCAACATTCACAAAACTAAGATCATGGCATCTTGTCCCATCTCTTCATGGCAAATAGATGGGGAAAAAATGGAAACAGTTTCTTAGGCTCCAAAATCACTGTAGATGGCGACTACAGCCATGGAATTAAAAGACGCTTGCTCCTTGGAAGAAAAGTTATGACCAACCTAGACAGCATGTTAAAAAGCAGAGACATTACTCTGCCAAGAAAGGTGCATCTAGTCAAAGCTATGGTTTTTCCAGTAGTTATGTATGGATGTGGGAGTTGGACTATAAAGAAAGCTGAGCACTGAAAAATTGATGCTTTTGAACTGTGGTGTTGGAGAAGACTGTTGAGAGTCCCTTGGACTGCAAGGAGATCCAACCAGTCAATCCTAAAGGAAATAAGTCCTGAATATTCATTGGAAGGTCAGATGCTAAAGCTGAAACTCCAATACTTTTGGCCACTTTATGTGAAGAACTGACTGGAAAAGACTCTGAGGCTAGGAAAGATTAAAGGCAGGAGGAGAATGGGACAACAGAGGATGAGATGGTTGGATGGCATCACTGACTCAATGGATGTGAGTTTGAGCAAGTTCCAGGAGTTGGTGATGACAGGAAAGCCTGGCGTGCTGCAGTCTATGGGATTGCAAAGAGTTGGATACAACTGAGCAACTGAACTGAACTGAACTGATCTCTATTGGATAATTGAGGTTTGGGGGAAGGGCGGTTTATATCTGTCCATATAACCAAATTAATATCTTAATGTTTTATTGTATATAAATGTTTTTTCTAAATAAATGCAATTGGCATGTACCAAGGAAAATGTCAATAACGTGTAGGAATGGAAAGGTGTGTGTGTGTGTGTGTGTGTGTGTGTGCGCGCGCACGTGATCTCAGTTGCTCAGTGTTGTCCAACTCTACAACCCCATGGAGGTTGCAGAGGATTCCAGGTTACTCTGTCCATGGGATTCTCCAGACAAGAATACTGGAGTAAGTTGCCATTTCTTATTCCAGGGGATCTTTCCAACCCAGGGATCGAACCTGCATCTCTTGAGTCTCCTGCATTGGTAGGCAGATTCCTTACCACTGTGCCACCTGGGAAGCCAGCAATGGAAAGATAGGGGTATATAATTACATCTGTTCTGAGAGCCCAGCAAAGACTTGTGATTGAAGATTGGATTTGTTTTTCATGGAATATCAGCATTTATGTCACTATGATATGCATTCCTAATGATCAGATCACTTGCCATTACATTCATGCATTGTTTTTACTTTTTGTTTGTTTTTTGAAGTATCAAGGAGGGATTTGCAACAATTTAACAACAATTTACAGAGCAGTCTTAGTGATTTATAAAAAGGAGTAACAATATAGCGTGGCAGGTTTAATGTGTCTCTATGTCATCTGTGGTTGATAGGCCTTGTCTCTCACTTTTGGAAGGTGACCTTGTTGCCTAAAATGCAGTGATGGTTAAACTTTAGTCGGCACAAGAATCACCTGGAAGCTTGTTAAGGCACAGATCCCTGAACCCCATCCCCAGAATCTGAGTCAACAGATCTGCATGATCTGAGGATCTGCTTTTCTAATAAGCTTCCAGAGGATGCTGCTGCTGCTGTTTCTGGACCACACGATGATGCTCACCAGTAGTAAGATGAAAAAGTCAGATCTGCCTACATCACTGAGAGCCTAACTTATCTTAGGAAAAGGCTTCCCACAAGAAACCCCACTGCTCTGTACCAAACACCAAGCAAATGTGGAAGGTGATTCCACAAGGATTTCAGAGAGAAGGGTAAGTGCATTTCAGGACTGTAGCTTTAATAGGCCCGAAGTCATTCATTCATTTGCTATATATCAGTATCAGAAACTTCAAACAAAAAATTAAAATGTGACTTGGGTAGAGAGAAAAGCCTTGTTTGCTCTTTCTCTATCTCCCTACTCACAGGATGGAGCACATGCCCCAACCCATTAAGAAAAAAATATAGGTTTTCCCAGTGCTTTGAATAAATGAAATCCATCTCATTACCCTTACCCCAGTCTGAAACAACCACCACCAAATGTACCATCTCATTTTGCTTTGTATATTAAAGAGCTGGAGAAACCGTAAATAGTCCAGGAACAAAATTGTTTTTAATTATGTATACTTTTGGAATTTGCTCCCTTAGAGGAGGTGGGGGACACTGGCCACCGCATCTGGCTATGAGTGCTCCCTCTATCCCTCTCTGTCTCTCTCTCATTCTCTGCAGGCTACAGGCTGCAGATTTTACAATTCCTCCCTGCACATCCAACCCCTTTATTCCACAGACTTCTGTGGAATCTGTTAAGCCTGTGTCATGTGGTTTACTGGATTGAAATACACTCTCTATTAATGTGTAGTATTTTGGAAGACAAAAGAGGAACAAATACTATATCTGCTTGATAATGAAAATTGACAAAGTGTTTTTTGAAATAAAGAGCTAGACTCCTCTTACACACACACACACCCCCCAAAGTTCCTCATTGCTCACTCTGAGGTCCTCTGTCCCTCTTTCCACTCTTTTTAGTCTTATTATTAAGCTTGGTGGCTTGATTTCAAGAGAGATCCCAGAATGTCTAGCATCCTTGTGTTCTAGAAGCAAATGTATCCACAAAGCACACTAGCTTTAGAGTCACACACTTGGGTTAAAATTCTGGCTGTGCCACATTCAAACGACATGAGCTTGGTCAAGGCACGTAGTTGAGCCACGTGACTTAAATCCTCTTTGCTTCAGTAAGATGGGGATGAAGGGAATGATGATCTGTGCCTCCCAGCTGTGGGGGTCGGCAATGCATGTGAGCACTGAGCACAGCATCTGCACAAATACTCAACGATTCATAGTGGTTCTCATTTTTTCTGCGTGTTCGGTTTTCTTTCTCTCCTGCCATTTTCTATCTCCATAGAGATGAAAATCTTTTCTTGGCCACTAGGTGGAGAAAGCAAGCCTTCTACAGTATTTGAATTAAACAGGAGGCCAAATCATCCTGACCTAAATACTACATTTAAGGTAGAGATGATTTTTTTTTCCTTCCTCTTCTTTAGAACTTCACAAAGCATTAACAGGGGATCTGGAGACATGTCTGGGGAATTTTTGAGCAGTTCACAATGAAATGTTTGAGTTTTGAGTGTGGTTCTGCCTCGAGGCACTAGATTTTACCCAGGAAGAAGTCCACAATTCAGCTTTCCAGGACATTCTCATCCTCTGTGCCCTAATCTTCTTTCTTAAACATTTTATTTTAGGTTGAAATATAGTTGATTAACGTTGTGATAGTTTCAGGTGTACAGCAAAGCAATTCAGTTATACATATATGTGTATCTATTCTTTTTCAAGTTCTTTTCCCATTTACATTGTTACATAATACTGAGCAGAGTTCCCTATAAGTCCTTCTTGGTTATGTATTTTAAATACAGCAGTGTGTACATGTCAAACTCTCTAACTATCCCTTCCCTACCACTCTTCCCCTCTACACTGTAATCATAATTCATTCTCTATGTCTATGAGCCTGTTTCTGTTTTGTATAATAAATAAGTTCATTTGTACCATTTCTGCTTAGATTCTGCACGTAAGTGATATCATAATGATATTTGTCATTCTCTGACCTATTTCACTCAGTATGACAATCTCTAGGTCCATCCATGTTGCTTATGCCCTAATCTCTTCTCACCTGCATTTCAAACAGGGACATGCTCAGTACATTTTTCCCTCCAGGGTATTATATATCTATTGACTCCCAGGGACCTTTGCATTTTGACATGAACTCTCTTGATAAGTTATGTTTCTTTAGTCTGATAAGAGTAGTAATGGGAACCCATTGGACCTACTTCACATAACTGTTGCAAGGGTCATTTAGCTAATACCTGTGCAATCATACGTGAACTTTACAAATACAAATAAAACATTAATGTTGAAGAAATAAATTTCTGCTTTTAAAAAGTTGAGAGTCCAAAACATTCTTGAGAAAGAATCAGCTTGCAAGGGGATGTGGCTCTCCTTCTAGGTAAAGCCCCTGGGACCCTCTGCACGTAAGCTCAGGTAATGTTCCACACTTTCTTGCCTTATATTCCTCATCTCTCCATCTCACCTGTTCCCAAAGTCTCTTCATTTGCTGCCATACCCATTTTTACCCTCCCAGCACTGATCCTCCGAATGAACAACTATTTGCAATATTAACCCATTCTATTCATTGGCATCTCCCTGAGAATTATCCCAATTGGCTCCAAAACATTGCAGCTACACCTATATCCTTAACCCGACATTCAATAATTTGTGCTGTTTCAACAAGTGCCTCATGATCTCTGTACAAAAATATGTTCTGGCAAGAAACATTCAAAAAATTTTCCCTTTCATCCATACTTTCAGTTACAAATTTTCTTCTTTCCATGATGGAAAATAACCAAGCTGCATGCCAAATGTTTAGCCTGTAATTCATGTAATTATATTGCAAAAATATTCATCTCCCATTTGCCTTTCCACTAGTGCTCTTTACAGGCACTTTTGTTGTTGTTTTGGTTTCCTGTGTTATTTGAGGAAGGAAAAACCCAGGGAAAAAATTTGAGTTTACTTTCAGTAAATTTCCACTCTAGGATCTGAGTTTCCTTCAAGCAGCCAAGAGCATGGCAGGAGCCCTGGAATGCTATTCCATTTAAATGTGGTCTGAAATAGCACACTTATTTCCACTAAATTTACTTTTAATGCATCTCATAGAAAGATCACTTTGCATAATACACATATACACACACACAAGCTCCATGAGCCTAAATATAGGATACAAATGTAAATTCCATGCTTCTTCCTTACAAAATTTTCTGATTATCAGTTTATATGTCAGTTTGCAATCACTGTGTCCCATAAGCATAAGATTATTCATATATGATACTACATATGTTATAAGGAGCTTCCCACCAAATAGACTGAGACATAGCTTTGAAAACAAGCAGATTATCAGGAAGTACACATAACGTGGGTAGGTGAGCGACACAGAAATACAGAGAAGAAAAACACAATAGAGTGGGCTGCCGTATAGATAACCAGAGCTTAATACTGGGCAGAAACTCTGAAAGTGATGTAAAACACAGTCCTTAGTATTAACAGGTAAAGAATGAGGAAAATGGGGTATTTATATCCCTATACCTGTCAGGCCTTGGTTACTGACTTGTGGAGGAGGCATGATCTTAATTCTTAGCCCTTTCCATAGGCCTTGAATGTGAAGTCCTCCAACAAAGATGCAAGTGCTGGCCTTTGGAAGACAGGCTGTCAAACACAGAAATGAAAGAAGCAAAATGAAAAGGGTAAAGGATTGATCTGTTATGCCAAATTATTAGCAAAAAGAATGCTACTCATTTATCACAATTCATGTTCATGCCTACATTTATATCAAATCCCCAACTAAGGGCTTCCCTAATGGCTCAGAAGGTAAAAAATCTGCCTGCAATGCAGGAGACAAAGGAGATGAGGGTTCGGGTCAGGAAGATCCAAACCCTAGGTTGGAAAGATCCCCTGGAGGAGAAAATGGCAACCCACTCTGCTTCATGGATCACAGCCTTGTCGTGGTGATAGGGCTTACATAACTCAATGAAGCCATGAGCCATGCCTTGCAGGGCCAACCAAGACAGATGGGTCACAGTGAAGAGTTCTGACAAAACGTGGTCCACTGGAGGAGGAAACGGCAACCCACTCCAGTATTCTTGCCTGGAGAACCCATTGACATGAGTACACGTATGAAAGGCAAAAATATATGACACTGGAAGATGAGCCCCCCAGGTTTGCAGGTGTCCTATATGCTACTGGGGAAGAGCAGAGGGCAATTACCAATAGCTCCAGAAAGAATTAAGCAGTTGGGCTAAAGCAAAAACAATGCTCAGTTGTGGATGTGTCTGGTGGTCAAAGTAAAGTTTGATGTTGTAAAGAACAATATTGTGTAGGGACCTGAAACATTACATCTACGAATCAAGATAAATTGGATATAGACAAGCAGGAGATGGCAAGAGTGAACATTGACATCTTAGAATCAGTGAATTAAAATGGACTAGAATGGACAACTTTAATTCAGACGACCATTATGTCTACTACTATGGGCATGAATCCTTTAGAAGAAATGGAGTAGCCCTCACAGTCAACAAAAGAGTCTGAAATGCAGCACTTGGATGCAGTCTCAAAAACAACAAAATGATCTTGGTTTGTTTCTAAGGCAATCCATTCAGTTTCACAGAAATCCAGTTTCACAGTAATCTTCCCAACCCAGGGATTGAAACCAGGTCTCCGGCATCGCAGGCAGATTTTCTACCTGCTGAGCCATCCGGGAAGCCCTTAGTTTGGGGATTTGATATAAATGCAGGCATGAACATGAATTGTGATAAATGAGTAGCATTCTTTTTGCTAATAATTTGGCATAACAGATCAATCATCTACCTTTTTCATTTTGAATCTTTCATTTCTGTGTTTGACAGCCTGTCTTCCGAAGGCCAGCACTTGCATCTTTGTTGGAGATGCCCCACAGTAATTACTGCCCCCCAGTAATCCATTACTCCGCCACAGTAATCCACAGTAATTTCATCACTGATGCCAAAGGAGCTGAAGTTGAATGGTTCTGTAAAGACCTAAACACCTTCTAGAAAGTGAAAGTCACTCAGTCATGTCTGACTCTCTGCGACTCCATGGATTATACAGTCCATGGAATTCTCCAGGCCAGAATACTGGAGTGGGTAGCCTTTCCCTTCTCCAGGGGATCTTCCCAAGCCAGGGATCGAACCGTGGTCTCCTGCATTGCAGGCAGATTCTTTACCAATTGAGCTATCAAACACCTTCTAGAACTAACACCAAAAAAGATGTCCTTTTCATTACTGAGGATTGGAATGCAAAATTAGGAAATCAGGAGATACCTGGAGCAGCAGGCTAGTTTGGCCTGGAAGTACATATTGTAAATTCAGGTTTAAATTGAAGAAAGTAGGGAAAACCACTAGGTCATTCTGGTATGACCTAAATCAAATCCCTTATGACTATACAGTGAAAGTGATGAACAGATTCAAGGGATTAGATCTGTTAAACAGAGTGCCTGAAGAATTATGGATGGAGGTTCATAACATTGTATAGGAGGCAGTGACCAAAACCCTCCCCATGAATAAGAAATGCAAAAAGGCAAAGTGGTTGTCTGAGGAGGCTTTACACATAGCTGAGGAAAGAATAGAAGCAAAAGGCAAGGGAGAAAGGAAAAGAGATACCCAACTGAATGCAGACTTCCAGAGAATAGCAAGGAGAGATAAGAATGCCTTAAACAAGCAATGGAAAGAAATAAAGGAAAATAATAGAATGAGAAAGACTAGGGATCTCTATCAAGGGGACATTTCATGCAAGGATGGTCACGATAAAAGACAAACAGTGGAGATCTGATAGAGGCAGAAGAGATTAAGAGGAGGTGGCAGACTTGAATAACTCCAACTCTACCGGAAATCTGACCAACCATTCTCTATTGGTTACATTTGTGGAAGGCAACCAGATCAAGGACTCTGGGCAAATATTACTGTTCAATTTCTATCCTTTATAATTTTCAGATTTGCTTTTATTATGTACATATATTACTTAAAATAACGATAAAACTAATTTAAAATGAATAAAAAAGAGGTGGCAAGAATACACAGAAAACTATACAAAAAAGGTCTTAAATGACCTGGATACCCATGATGGTCTGGGCACTAACCTAAAGTCAGACATCCTGGAGTGTGAAGTCAAGTGTGAAGTATTACTACAAGCAAAGCTAATAAGGTAATGGAATTCTAACTGAGGTATTTAAAATCCTAAAAATGGTACTACTCAGTTCAGTTCAGTTTAGTCACTCAGTCATTTCCAACTCTTTGCAACACGATGGACTGCAGAACACCAGGCCTCCCTGTCCATCACCAACTCCTAGAGCTTGCTCAAACTCATGTCCATTGAGTCACTAATGCCATCCAACCATCTCATTCTCTGTTGTCCCCTTCTCCTCCTGCCTTCAATCTTTCCCAGCATCAGAGTCTTTTCTAATCAGTCAGTTCTTCACATCAGGTGGCCAAAGTATTGGAGTTTCAGCTTCAGCATCAGTGCTTCCAATGAATATTCAACACTGATCTCCTTTAGGATTGACTGATTGGATCTCCTTGCAGTCCAAGGGACTCTCAAGAGTCTTCTCTAACACCACAGTCCAAAAGCATTAATTCTATGGCACTCAGCTTTCTTTATGGTCCAACTCTCATCCATACACGATTACTGGAAAAACCATAGCTTTGACTAGATGGATCTTTGCTGGCAGAGTAATGTCTCTGCTTTTTAATATGCTGTCTAGGTTGATCACAGTTTTTCTCCCAAGGAGCAAGGGTCTTTCAATGTCATGGTTGCAGTCACCATCTACAGAGATTTTGGAATCCAAAAAAATAAAGTCTGTCACTGTTTCCACTGTTTTCCCATCTATTTGCCATGAGGTGATGGGACTAGATGACATGACTATAGTTTTCTGAATGTTGAGCTTTAAGCCAACTTTTTCACTTTCCTCTTTCATGTTCATCAAGAGGCTCTTTAGTTCTTTGCTTTCTGCCATAAAGGTGGTGGCATCTGCATATCTGAGGTTACTGATATTTCTCCTGTCAATCTTGATTCCAGCTTGTGCATCATCCAGCCCAACATTTCTCATGATGTACTCTGCATATACCTTAAATAACCAGGATGACAATATACAGCCTTGATGTACTCCTTTCCTCATTTGGAACCAGCATGTTCCATGTCCAATTCTAACTGTTGCTTCCTGACCTGCATACAGATTTCTCAGGAGGCAGGTAAGGTGGTCTGGTATCCCCATCTCTTTAAGAATTCAGTTTCTTGTGATCCACACAGTCAAAGGCTTTGGCGCAGTCAATAAAGCAGAAGTAGATGTTTTTCTGGAACTCTCTTGCTTTCTCAATGATGGCAATTTGATCTCTGGTTCCTCTGCATTTTCTAAATCCAGCTTGAACATCTGGAAGTTCTCTGTTCACATACTGTTGAAGCGTGCTTGGAGAATTTTGATCATGATTTTGCTAGGGTGTGAGATGAGTGCAATCAGGCAGTAGTTTGAACATTCTTTGGCATTGCCCTTCTTCAGGATTGGAATGAAAACTGGCCTTTTCCAGCCCTGTGGCCACTGCTGAGTTTTCCAAATTGCTGGCATATTAAGTGCAGCACTTTCACAGCATCATCTTTTAGGATTTGAAATAACTCAACTGGAACTCCATCACCCCCACTAGCTTTGTTCATAGTGATGCTTCCTAAGGTCCACTTGACTTCGCATTCCAGGATGTCTGGCTCTAGATGAGTGATCACACCATCATGGTTCTGGGTCATGAAGATCTTTTTCGTATAGTTCTTCTGTGTATTCTTGACACCTCTTCTTCTGTTAGGTCCATACCATTTCTGTCCTTTAATGTGCCCTCTTTGCATGAAATATTCCCTTGGTATCTCTAATTTTCTTGAAGAGATCTCTAGTCTTTCCCATTCTGCTGTTTTCCTCTATTCCTTTGCAATGATCACTAAGGAAGGCTTTCTTATCTCTCCTTGCTATTCTTTGGAACTCTGCATTCAGATGGGTGTATCTTTCCTTTTCTCCTTTGCCTTTCACTTCTCTTTTCTCAGCTATTAGTAAGGCTTCCTCAGACAACCGTTTTGCCTTTTTGTATTTCTTTTTCTTGGAGATTGTCTTGATCACTGCCTCTGTACAATGTCATGAACCTCCATCCATAGTTCATCAGGCACTCTGTCTATCAGATCTAGTCCCTTCAATCTATTTGTCACTTCTGCTGTATAGTCATAAGGGATTTGATTTAGGTCATATCTGAATGGTCTAGTGGTTTTCCCTACTTTCTTCAATTTAAGTCTGAATTTGGCAATAAGGAGTTCATGATCTGAGCCACAGTCAGCTCATGGTCTTGTTTTTTCTGACTGTATAGAGCTTCTCCATTTTTGACTGCAAAGAATATAATCAATCTGATTTCATTATTGACCATCTGGTGAGTCCATGTGTAGAGTCATCTCTTGTGTTGTTGGAAAAGGGTGTTTACTATGACCAGTGGGTTCTCTTGGCACAACTCTGTTAGCCTTTGTCCTGCTTCATTTTGTACTCCAAGGCCAAATTTCCCTGCTACTCCAGGTATCTCTTGACTTCTTACTTTTCCATTCCAGTCCCTGATAATGAAAAGGACATCTTTTGGGGGGGTGTTAGTTTTAGAAGGTCTTGTAGGTCTTCATAGAACCATTCAACTCTAACTTCTTCAGCATTACTGGTTGGGGCACAGACTTGGATTACTGTGATATTGAATGGTTTGCCTTGGAAACAAACAGATCATTCTGTCATATTTGAGATTGCATCCAAGTCTACATTTTAGACTCTTTTGTTGACTCTGAGGGCTAATTCATTTCTTCTATGGGATTCTTGCCCACAGTAGTAGATATAATGGCCATCTTAGTTAAATTCACCCATTCCAGTCCATTTTAGTTCACTGATTCCTAAAATGTCAATGTTCACTCTTGCCATCTCCGGTTCGACCACTTCCAATTTACCTTGATTCATGGACCTAACATTCCAGGTTCCTATGTAATACTGTACTCTACCACACTGGACCACACCACTTCCATCACCAGTCACATCCACACCTGGGATTTGTTTTTGCTTTGACTCTGTCTCTTAATTCTTTCTAGAGTTATTTCTCCACTGATCTCCAGTAGCATATTGGGCACCTACCAACCTGGGGAGTTCATCTTTCAGTATCATATCTTTTTGTCTTTTCATACTGTTCATGGGTTCTCAAAGCAAGAATGATGAAGAAGTTTACCATTGCCTTCTCCAGTGGACCATGTTTTATTAGAACTCTCCACCATGACCCGTCCATCTTGGGTGGCTCTACATGGCATGGCTCACAGTTTCATAGAGTTAGACAAGGCTGTGGTCCATGTGATCAGATTGCTTAGTTTTCTGTGATTGTGGTTTTCATTTGTCTGCCCTCTGAGGGATAAGGATAAGAGGCTTTTGGAAGCTTCCTGATGGGAGAGACTGACTGTGGGAGAAACTGGGTATTGTTCTGATGGGCGGAGCCATGTTCAGTAAATCATTCATCCAATTTCCTGTTGATGGGTAGAGTTGTGTTCCCTCCCAGCTGTTTGACCTGAGACCAAACTATGGTGGAGATAGTGAAGATAACGGTGACCTCCTTCAAAAGGTCCCGTGCAGGCACTGCTGAACTCAGTGCCCCCGACCCTGCAGCAGGCCACCGCCAACCCAGGCCTCCACCGGAGACTCCTGGACGCTCACAGGAGTGAGTGATACATTAAAATGTCAGCCAATTTGGAAAACTCAGCAGTGGCCACAAGACTGGAAAAACCAGTTTTTATTCCAATCCCATAGAAGATCAATGCCAAAGAATGTTCAAACAACTGTACAACCGTGCTCATTTTGCATGCTAGTTAAGGATATGCTCAAAATTCTTCAAGCTAGGCTTCAGCAATATGTGAACTGAGAAGTTCCAGACATACAAGCTGGATTTAGAAAAGGCAAAGGAGCTAGAAACCAAATTCCCATTGTTCACTGGATCAGAGAGAAAGCAAAGGAATTCCAGAAAAACATCTGCTTCATTGACTACACTAAAGCTTTTTTGACTGTGTGAATCACAGCAAAGTGTGGAAAATTCTTGAAGAGATAGAAATACCAAACCAGCTTAATTGTCTTCTGAGAAACCTGATGTGGGTCAAGAAGAAACAGAGCTGGACATGGAACCTCTGACTGGTTCAAAACTGGAAAGGAGTAAGACAAGGCTGCATATTGTCACCCTGCTTATTTAACTTATATGTAATGTACATCATGCGAAATGTTAAGCTGGATGAATCACAAGCTGAAATCAAGACTGCCGGGAGAAATGTCAACAATCTGATATGCAAATGATACCATTCTAATGGTAGAAAGTGAAGAGGAACTAAAGAGCTTCTTGAGGGTGAAAGAGGAGAGTGAAAAAGCTGACTTGAAACTCAACATTAAAAACACTAAGATTATGGCATCTGGACCAATCATTTCATGGGAAATAGAAGGGGAAAAATTGGAAGAAGTGACTGACTTTATTTTGGGGGGCTCCAAAATCACTACAAATGGTGACTGCAGCCAAAAAATTAAAAGACACTTGCTCCTTGGAAGGAAAGCTATGATGGACCTAGACAGTGTATTAAAAGCAGAGACTTCACTTTGCTGACAAAAACATGTATAGTCAAAGCTATGGTTTTTACACTATTAATGTACATATGTCACACAAAATTGAAAGACACTTGCTCCTTGGAAGGAAAGCTATGATGGACCTAGACAGTGTATTAAAAAGCAGAGACTTCACTTTGCTGACAAAAGCATGTATAGTCAAAGCTATTGTTTTTACAGTATTAATGTACATATGTCAGAGCTGGACCATAAAGAAAGCTGAATATCAAAGAACTGATGCTTTCAAACTGTGGTGCTAGAAAAGACTCGAGAGTCCCTTGGACTGCAAGAAGATCAAACTAGTCCATCCTAAAGGAAATCAACCCTGAATATTCATTGGAAGGACTAATGCTGAAGCTGAAGCTCCAATACTTTGGCCACCTGATGCAAAGAGCCAACTCATTGGAAAAGACCCTGATGCTGGGAAAGATTGAGGGCAGGAGGAGAAGGGTGGGGCAGAGGGTAAGATGGTTGGACAGAATCACCGACTCAATGGACCTGAGTCTGAGCAAACTCCTGCATGTGGGTCAAGAAGAAAGAAAGTGAAGGACAGGGGAACCTAGCATGCTATAGTCCCTAGGGTCGCAAAGAGTCAGACACAGCTTACTGTCTGAACAACAACCACATCAAACTAAAATTAGATAGCCAATTATATGTCAATAAAGCTGGAAAAATTAATAACACATAACCCCCCCCCCCAAAGAAATGTTCATTGGATCATAGAGAAAGCAAAGGACTTCCAGAAAAACACATGCGGGATGTTTTCATTGGAGAATTTCTACAAAACATTTAAAGAAGAACTAAAAACAATTTTATGTGATGTTTTCCAGAAAACAGAAGCGGGAAAACACATCCCAGTGCATCTCATGATACATAATTGCTAATATCACAAAAATTAACCATTCTATGTACTAATGATATGCAGGAGTTGAAATTAAAACACAATTATCATTACAATTATTTCAATACTTAGATACACACTCTAAAAGTGTGTACTTAAAAAAGGTCCAGGTTTCGTATGCTGAAAATTACAAAATGCTGTTAAGTCAAAGAATAGAATACAAATGTTCATGGACTGAAAAATCCAACATATTAAAGATGTCAGTTCACCAAGTTCATATATATACTAAGTACAATTCCTCTCAAAATCCTAGTGAGTTTTTTTTCTCGAGACAGGCAAGATTATTATATGATTTATATGGAAAGGCACAGGTAACAGCTAAAACAGTCTTGACAAAGAAGAGTGCAGTGGAAGGCATACCTCTCGCTGATGTTAAGGCTTACCGCCCAGCTGTAGTAACTGAGCGTATGTGGTATTAGTGGTAGAACAGGTACACAGACCAACAGAACCAAACGGAGAGCCCAGAAACAGACGTGAGCAAGTGTCCAGTTGACTTTCTACAAAAGTGAGAGATAAAGTGGAGAGAACAGCCTTTTCAACAAATGATAACAGGAATAGCCAGACATCCATAGGCTTAAAAAAAAAAAAAAAAAAAGGATCATGAAATTAAAAGCAAAATGTAAACATGTAAGTTCTTGGGAAAAGCAAAATCCTTCCTCTATTTTATGCAGTGTAACTAACATAGGTCACTTCCCTGTCTCTTGAACAGTTTATTTGCCTTCATTTCTTTTGAGAAGCAGGACAGAGTTTGAGTGAGAATGGTAACAATAGGCCCCATCTTGAAGGAAGTCAGAAGCATTAAGTACATACACAGCTGATTCAGTTTGCTGTGCAGCAGAAACTAACGCAACATTGTAAAGCAACGATACTTCAATTATACAAACAAACAAAAAAATTTCAACAAAAGGCGGAACAAAAAATATAAATAAAAGATACCAGTTTATTTTTTAAAAGGTGAAATTGGAGATGAATTGAAGTGTTAGTTTTAACTATATGAAATACAGAAACTTCTATAAATTAAAAACAATGCAAAATACAGGGACATGAGGAGTAGCTCCCAATCCCTGATAAAAACTCTAAAAGTATTAGAAGTTTTCTAATATTTAATTCTGAATATTTTCTTACAATTATCACTAGGAAAATGCTTCCCAAATCCATATGTTGAAGGCCTATTAATTAAAAGAAATTAAAACCCTGCATTTTGATCACTTGCTTACACAGGGAAGTGATGGACGCTTTTTGTACTTTTTTCCCAAGGGAAGCTTGTTTCCAATCCTTTTTGCCCAGGAAATAGCATATTTGGCTTATTAGAAGAACACAACAGACACCCATCTGAGGTCTCAACTTGATAAAAGAGTGGAACTGGTTAACAACAGAAATCAGAGTGGAGCTATAAAGGCAGTAAAGATTAAATATAGATAATGTAATTATGTACTAGGAAGAGAACAATACCAACAACAATTGTGCCTCAAAATATGGATTTTCCCACTTACATTGGAATTAATTCCTGAAGTTTATAATGTAGCAAGACATGTAGCTCCCAAATTAAATATTTCCCTCCTGCCTCTGAGAAGTTTTGCTTTTAAATTAAGGATTTGTTTCCCAGAAATAAGTTGTTATTTTCAGTATCCACCAAAATCTACAAGAAAATGTGATTTATTCTCAAAACATGGTTCGGTCAATGCATTTTAGGGATTTTATATTTCCTTTGGCATCTACCCAGTAAAAATGTATGACTTGATTGCATGCATATTATGAAAGTTTAAGGTAAATTTCTATTTGTATTTTGCATAATCAACTTCATGCCTAATCCTTGATGGTCTCTTTGATTTTAGCATGATATTTCTTTTTCTGAAATGCTGATCAACTTCAAAATTATCTGTGAATTTTCCCAACTTATAAACCTTTTATTCTACTCAACTCTACTGTTATCATTGCCAACTAAGAACACATTTTAGAACTGGTATCATATTAACAACAATTAGAATTCCATTATCTGTTGTCAGTTTGATACCATCACCACTAAACTCTAAGGGTAGGAACTGTATTTCCTGGAATCCTCTTCAACGTATGGTTCCAGGCTGGTATTTGCCAATGAAAGAAACTCATGTCTGATTTGAGAGGTGGAAGCAAAGAGGAAGACATTATTACCTGCAGGCAGGTACAGCCATATGTGCAGCAAGACAAGTGAAGAGAAGTGAAGTCGCTCAGTCGGGTCCAACTCTTTGCGACCACATAGACTGTAGCCTACAAGGCTCCTCTGTCCATGGAATTTTCCAGGCAAGAGTACTGGAGTGGGTTGCCATTTCCTTCTCCAGGGGATCTTCCCAAGCCAGGGATCAAACCCAGGTCGCCCGCATTGCAGGCAGATGAGCCACCAGGGAAGCCCGCAGCAAGACAAGAGTTTACAGCAACTTCCCGGTGGCCTCCAGAATATGACCCACTTTTCAGCTAAAGCAAACAGTGGGAGCTTCTCAGTGATTCTCAAGAGTTGTAACAGCCTCTAGGAAAATGCTGAAAAATCACCAAACTTGGTGTTTCATGCTGAAATCTTGAGCATCAGTTCCTCTGACTTCTGTTAGTAGTCCCACTGTTCTTCTACAGCAGTTTTGCTGTCATTCTTCTAGCTGCCACATAAATCCATAATTCTGTATTAAATCTGTAATGCCCGGAATACAAGAGTCATTCTCTTTTCTTAACTGAACCCTAACTGATACAAAGACTTTCAAAACCTTGAAAATAGTATCCCAAATATAGCCACAAGTCCTCCTCAAGTATCCCAACTGAATTCATTAAAAAATAGTACTGTTGCATGGCGCCTGCCATGTTGCTCTTCTCTTAAGATCACTCCATCACTTCCAAGATTGCACTGCCCACAAGGATGTCCCTGGCCGCCAATGATGCCTGTTCAAAGTTGACCATCTCCAGATAGCTCTAAATTGCTGAGAGTGACATTCAAAAAACCCAGAGAGTGTCAAGACTAAATCATAATTCATGTAGAAGGGAAAAAATGCCATGGTTCCTCCATTTAAGGTCAAACTTCAACACAAACATCCAGTTCAACTTTAAGCATCAGCTCCTAAAGCCAATTTCCAGTGTTTCATAGATTTACTCATGATAATGTCAGGGAGACCTGGCGTGCTGCAGTCCCTGGGGTCGCAAAGAGTCAGACACGACTGAGCAACTGAACTGAACAGAATGTCAGCTTTAACTTCCACTGTTCATCACTTTTGCAAACTCACTGTACATGGAAGCCCTACACTGTATTCTCAGCCCTCTCTCTTGAGCAGATTTTCTGCCCCCATCCCCATTCCTCTCCCCCTGGAAGCTGCCACTCGTGGTAACTGTACTCAGAGGGGCCACACCAGTTGCAGTGGGTCCCAGCACACTGCCCCAGCCTTGAGCAGAACTTAAGCCAAAGTGCTGCTTCTACTGAGTAGAGACTATCATTTTGACTTCAGTGTTCAGAAAATTCAGGGGCAATAGTGAAAAGAAACCTTTCTGGAACCCACCCCTCAGGAACCACAAAATGGTTTAGTCTAGAAACTTTAGCCAAGGCTTGAATGCCACCGGAAGCACTTACTCCTTGCGTGTCTTGGTTAAGTCACTTAACCTCTCTGTGCGTATCCAGAAAAGAACAGAATAATAGGATTCGCACAGTGGGTTGTTATGAGGACTATTTTAATTAAGATGATACTCTTGTGTGTGTTCACACTAAGTAACTTTGGCAAAATCCCTTTGCGTTGCCTGTTTCCGAATCCCCCAATGGGGATACTATCGAGCAATTTTAGCTCTAATAGTCTATGGATGTATGTTCATTAGCATGGCTTTAATCCAATTGGAAAACAACAGCAACAGTAAGAAGTGACACTGATTTTATTCAAGGCCAGGGCAAACTGCATCAAAACCACTACCCTTCCCACTGAACTGCATGCTGGGCAGTAAATTCTGAGAGTAAATCTTGAATAGTGAAAGGAAAAAAAGTCTCTCAATTGAGAATGTTCTCTGACAGTAAGTGGTATGTAAAACTGTTATTTTTTCTTTCTAACTTCTAATGCCCTATTCCCACTTCCAACTATGAAAATTGCTAAGTGTTGACCTTGTATTCCCTGAGACCAGGGCAGCCTTCTTGATAACTGTGGTCATAATCTGATTTCTAACTGCAAACATACATCACTCCTTGCATTTTAACTTCTTAGAAGGCAGTCAGATTATTAGCTCTGTGTCGTCAAAAAAAAAACAAAAAAACAGGGGCTTATAATGTATTTTTTTCTCTCTTCAGCATGGTTTACTTGTGAATCAGAAATCTAATAAGAAGTTATAAACTGCTAAGTTTACATGGTATCCTATGACTTTGGGTATGTCAGACTTCAATTACATAAAGCACAAACCTCTCTAGATAAGCCAAGCAGAAAGAAATTTAATATAGAGAACTACATTGAATCAAAAATTAGTATAAGGGGGACTTCCTTGGCAGCCCAGTAGTTAAGAATCCGCCTTCCAATGCAGGGTACACAGGTTCAACGCCTGTGTGGTTCATGAACTAAGATCCCACATGCTGCAGGGCGACTACGTCCATGCTATGCAACTAAAGAAGCCTGCATAAGGCAAGTACTGAGCCACAAGAAGAAAGCCCCCGACCCACAGCTAGAGAAGCCTGTGTGCCGCAATCCTGACCCAGTGCAGCCAAAAAAAAAAAAAAATAGCAGAAGGACTTGGATCTTAGGCTGTGCCATGAATATCTCTCGGAAAAACACTATGGAATTAGTTCATGAGGGCAGCTATCCAGGAAGGCACTGGCCAGAGTGCCTTCAGAGTGTGAGCTCCGAAAGCAAATCCGCTTGCCGTGCCCATAGAGCCATGCCCATAGAGCCATGCCCATAGAGCCATGCCCATAGAGCCATGCCATGCCTACCAGACGTCTACTGTGAAAATACTGGATGCTCCTTCCCTGGCCTCTTGACATGCATAATCATTCTGAATTCAATGCTGTTACAGGGAAAAAATACCTCATTCCAGCTATGTCTGAGCCCCACTTTCCTGTTCCAAATCTCATAGAAGTCAGTCTGATTGGTTGAAACTAAAGACTTGGAATTGTAGCTACAAAAGAGCAGAGAAATGTAATTATTGGCTAGTCAGGCTCTGTAGTACGATGGGGCATTCTGGAAGGAGAACGAGATTCTTGTAGAAAGCTAATCCACCACAGCCAGCACAAGCATTTATGGAGGATTTTTTTTTCCTGATTGCAAAAGTAAAATGTTCTTATTAAAAAATGATAGGCTGAGAAATGTGTAAAGAAGAAAATAGTCTCTATTTATACTGAGAACATGTTAATATATATTTGTCTATGTAGAATTTTTCTACAAATTTGTCATTAAAGACTCTTACATTTATTTGTTGTTTTTTTAAGTCCTCTGCTTTTTGGGGATTTATGTTGGGGTCGCAGGGGAAATGATTTTAGTGCCTGTTTCCAATCATTCTATATTGTATTTCAAAGTATCACTTAGAAAAAACTTCAATTTTCAATTCATCTGGAGTCTCTGTTGTAAGTCAGAGCAACAATACCCAAATATTGTTTAAAAAAAAAAAAATCAACTGTTTTTATTTCCACAACAGATTAGATTCATAATCTAGCATTTTTCTTTAACTTTGCTGTGCAAAGTGCTACAAAATACAGAAAAATATTAAATGGTGTGTATAGTATTATATACTGTGTTGGCCAAAAAGCTCATTCAGGTTTTTCCATAACACCTTACGAACATTTTGGCCAACCCAATATTTTAATTAGCACATATAATGAATTGAGTGCAACATACTGAAAAACTAATGTAAGGAAGTCTGTTGACTAAAGGAAAAATGATTAAAATAAATTGTAAAAAGTAAAATTCAAGAATTTCCCTATAACCAACCCGATTTCATAAGCTTTTGATTGATATTGCAGATTTGATGCAAATATTTGTAAAACAAATAAATATTCCTGTTTCATCACTATGTATATTTGTAAAGAACCTTAGCATGAGGTAATACCTCCAAATGATCAAATCTGACACTGATTCTGCCATAATCAATGTGAAAAATACGATCTACAAATAAAATGAGTTAAAACAATGAAACATTTATTAGCTGGCTGTACCCCAGGGGTGGGGATGCGGGACTTAAAAAGTCAAGCCTGTGATACCGTCTATCGCAAACTATCTCCTGTTCTTCTTTAGGAACTGAATTGCTCGTCACCAGAATCCCCCGAAATGTTTGATTACTCAGGGAGTGTTAGGGACTGAATCTTATACCCCCACCCCTTCCAAATTTGTATGTTGAAACTCTTAACTCCGGGACTTCAAAATGTGAGTATATTTGGAAGGTCAGGCCTTTAAAGAGGTAATTAGATTGCAGCGAGGTGGTTAGGCTGGACCCTAATCCAATCTGACTCGTCTTGTAGGAGATGAGGAAGCAGTGTCAGCCTCCAGGGACACGTGTAAGGCCGAGTGAGAACACAGTGGGTATGACACCCTCTGCAAACCAGGGACAGAGCTTTCAGGAAAAACCCAAGCATGCCAACACTGAGATCTGAGACTTGGCCTCCAGAAGTATTAGAAATAAATATACGCGTTGTTTAAGCCAACTGCTCTGTGGTATTTTGTTATGGCAGCCCTAGTAAACTAATACAGGGAGAGAAAAATGAAATGTAGAATTTAAACAAATAAGTCTGATGCCCCTCTTGGTATAAAAAGTTGTTCTCAGAACTTCGCTGGTGGTCCGGGGGCTAAGATTCCGAGCTCCCGATGCAGAAGGCGGGGGTTTTATCCCTGGTCAGGGAACTAGATCCCACAGGCTTCAACTAAGCTTGCATGCCACAGCTGAAGATCCCACATGCTGCGGCGAAGACCTAGGGCAGCCAAATAAATAAAGAAGTATTAAAAAAAAAAAGAAGTTGTTCTCAAACAGGAAATTCTGCTCCCCCTAGGAGACATCAAGCAATGTCTAGAGGCTGCTTGACTGTCTCATTGCGGGGTGGGGTTAGGGTCTACTGACAGTGAAAAGCATCTCTGAGATACCCTACAATGCATAGAACAGTCCCCCTACTTCATAACAAAGAATGATCTAGCCCAAGCACTAAAGATGAGAAATTGTACTATAATGGCATGAATTTGCATGGCAGATTTGTGATTTGAGGATGAGGAGATTTAACTTTTTTAAATTTTTTGCTGCTTGGGCCTACAGAGTCATTTCTGCAACAGCTAATTATCTTGTGCCAGCCACTTTGAACAGTTAGCTAGAGGAGGTTTCACTAATGATCTCCATCAGGCCAGTTGGCCCTACCTGTGAGGAACATATTGAACCAGAGAACTTTCCACTCCACGATTAGTAGACTGGAAACATTTCCGCTATTCCATTCTCACAAAACACAGAAGGCAGAAACTAATTCCATATGTCAAATGTATCTTCCTTTAGAGATGAAGGACAAATAAGCCCATTCTTTTTACCCACAATGTACTGGACATGAATTATTAAACCAATTAATCACTGAAGTGAATTTTTAAAAGCCTTATTTAGTGACAAGGAATATTAAAACTGACTTAGGACAGTTTTTTTTTAAAGACAATGAGTCACTTGAAGCTTAACTCCTGTCATTTATATCCTCTGACATCGTTCTCCTTTTCTCTTTTCCTTTTACCCTCATCTATAACTAGTCCCCAAGGAAGAGCAAGAAAGGCAGTGATGTTAAAACCTGAGAAGGTGGATTAATGCAAGGATGCTCTGTTCCTCCCTCGATGAAGGTGGACCTCTTGCTTTTATGGGCTATTTGATGCTCTTTGGATAGAATAAGCACATAATGTTCTTTGCTTGGGGACAAATAGGGATTATGGAGGGTGCCTGGCTTGACTGACCTCTTAGAGTTCTGCATGTAGGATTTGTTTTTAAGTCCTTTGGATTTAAAATTGATATCCAACCAAGACCTACCGTATAGCACAGGGAACTCTTCTCAATGTTACATGGCAGCCTGGATGGGAAGGGAGTTTGGGGGGAAATGGATACATGCATATGTATAACTGAGCACTCTGCTGTACACCTGAAACGATTACATTATTAATCAGTTATACTCCAACATAAAATAAAAAAGTTTAAAGGAAAAACTTTTAAGTTTAACTGTTAAATCTTTGTAGACTTTATCATTTTTATTTTTTCTTACATCTTTCTTTTTCTGGTGATATTTTAAATTATCTCACATTTTCTATAAATGATAATAAAACACATAGCAACCTACATGCAATAATAGATCCTACTTTGTGTGATATAATAAAAGGTTTTAAATTAAAAAATAAGAAAAGTCCTATAGGATCACAGAATCACCTAACAATGGAAGGCTCGGTGAACTCAGTTGACACAATGGCTCCAGCTGGTATTGTTATGTCTGGCTTTGATGTGATAATGGTTATTTAGGTGATTTCAGTCATGAGAGACCCCGCAGACCACCATCTCTGCTTGTCCCCTGCTTCTTTCCCTCATCAAAGTAAATCAAAACTTTAAGATTCACAATTCATTAAGCTGACTCAGTGAGTACATGATAAATTGGGCAGATTAGATTTTATATATCTTTAGCTCCACAAATCATCATTTATGAGTCCCACTGTTGGACACAGAGTGATAAGAGAAATATGGAGAAATATGGGGACCAGGGTGAGAGAATCTCATTTGAATTAGACAAATGAGGCCCTGCTGGAAAGGAACACCCAGGGTCTCTGGACAAATTTATGAAGTCAAAACAAAAAATAATTACAGTGCAGAAATGGCTGGTGCTGGATGAACCCGCTTCATTCCTAATGTTGGTTGGCAGCTCTTCATCCTGATTATTCCATCTGGAGATAATTGTGTGATATCATCCATAAAATTAAATCATAAATCAACCCAACTAGTGAATAGGCCAGCAAGCTGCTGAGAAAGCCACGCATAGGGGAGGCAAGATTTCTCATCTTGTGAGAGACACGGGAGCGAAATTAAGAGAAGACCTGCCCCCAGCATGTCCTCAGGCTCACTTGCTGACAACCTCCACCAAAGTCCACATCTCAGCAGAACCAGGACAGCCAACCTGTTGCCTTCACACATTTGCTGATGAAGGAAGGAGGTTCTGTTCATGAAGGGAACCATGTACTGCTCTTCAAAGATCTCTGCTGTGAGTTGTTATGCTCAGTTGCTCATTCATGTCCAACTCTTTGTGACCCCAATGGACTGTAGCACCCCAGTCTTCCCTGTCCTTCACTATCTCCTGGATCTTGCTCAAACTCATGTCCATTGAGTCGGTGATGCCATCCAACCATCTCATCCTCTGTCGCCTCCTTCTCCTCCTGCCCTCAATCTTTCCCAGCATCAGGGTCTTTTCCAGTGAGTCAGCTCTTGGTCTCAGGAGACCAAAGTATTAGTGCTGTTGTGAGTTGGGGATGTCCAAAATGGAATACTTTATTTCCTTTCCCGATGAAATGTTAATAGTGATAGAAAGTTTATAAACACTAAGGAAATCTTAAACAAGAGCATATAATCAAACAGCCTCAGAGGCTTAGTGTTTGGAGAATTAGAGAGTACACTATGATCTCTGACTTAGTAAACTGTGGTTAATCTGCATGGCTATATTTGGAAAGCGTTTCTCAGAGGACAAGGTATCCTTTCAAAGCAGTGGTTATGATGCATATAAAAGAGTAATTAGGGTAAAGACAAACATATTGTTTAAATGGCGACCACTGATTTCTATAAGTGCCTTTGCTGTGGCCGGTAAGTTGGAGGGAGTCAAAAGTCAAAGATGATCCCAGATTCCCTAAGAGCTCAGGCTGGAGCAAATGGCTAAAGGGCATTTAATACTTCTTCCAGTCGAATCATTTGAGATGATAAATCCCACTGGCTTTGGAGATTCTGCTTATGACCATAGTAAATGTAGAGTCCAGCTGTACACTGAGCTTCTGAGCTTTCAAGTGGCTACGGTAGCAGATGCTGGGAGGCTGGCAGCCTGTGAGCATCTGCAGGAGGACAGTCACTGAGCCACTCAGCAAAGACGCCAAGTATAAAGATGATAATGAAGATAAATTCTTTCTTGTCCTTTTCTTCCCCCTCGGAATAACATTAAGATCATCAGAGCAAGAAAAGCCACCAGTTCTGGAAAATGATTATTCTTTCATTACATTCCCAATTGTACTGTGTCCATATACTGCATATACACAGAACCAAATATTTGCAAGTATAGGAGTCTGGTTGGTTTTTGACAATTCTAAAGTGTAGGCGAACCAAAAAATGAAAAAACCTTTGTAGGAATAAATACTATTTGCCTGTTTTTAATGACTCCCTTTCCCTCATCTCCTAACCCCCAAGAATGTTTATTTTCTATTATTCTTTTTAGCCAAACTCAACAAGAAACCAGGAAACCACATACCAATGTAATGATAATGAGCAGCACTAGAATTCTGTTTTATCAGGTTTATTCAATTGGTCAGAGATCTTTCAGTTGCAAACCTCAGAAACCCAACTCAAACTAGTGTATGTAAAGAGAAGAAATTTATTGTCTTATGTCAGTCAGTCAGTTCAGTCATTCAGTCATGTCTGACTCTTTGTGATCCCATGGACTGCAGCATGCCTGGCTTCCCTGTCCATCACCAGCTCCCGGAGCTTGCTCAAACTCATATCCATCAAGTTGGTGCTGCCATCCAACCATCTCATCCTCTGTCATCCCCTTCTCCTCCTGCCTTCAATCTTTCCCAGCATCAGGGTCTTTTCAAAAGAGTCAGTTCTTCACATCAGGTGGCCAAAGTATTGGGGCTTCATCATCAGTTCTTCCAATGAATATTCAGGACTGATTTCCTTTAGGATTGACTGGTTTGATCTCTTTGTAGTCCAAGGGACTCTCAAGAGTCTTCTCCAACACTACAGTTCAAAAGCATCAATTCTTCGGCACTCAGCTTTCTTTATAGTCCAACTCTCACACCTATACATGACCACAGGAAAAACCATAACTTTGACTAGACAGACCTTTGTCAGCAAAGTAATATCTCTGCTTTTTAATATGCTGTCTAGGTTGGTCATAGCTTTTCTTCCAAGGAGCAAGAGTCCTTTAATTTCATGGCTGCAGTCACCATCTGCAGTGATTTTGGAGCCCAAGAAAATAAAGTCTGCTACTGTTTCCGTTGTTTCCCCATCTATTTGCCATGAAGTGTCTTATATAAATTTATCTATTCATCTATCTATCCATCCATCTACCCTTCATCTAGTCATCTACCCATCCATCTATCCATTTATCTTATCCATCCATCCATCCACTCATCCATTCATTCATATATCAATCCATCCATTCATCTATCCATCTATCTATCCATCCAACCATTCATCTATCCTTCCATCCATTCATCTATCAATCAATCTGTCCATCCATCTGTCTATCCATCTGCCTACCCATCTATCTATTAGTGCATTGGTTCAGAAATGGCAGTATCCAAGTCTCAATTAATGCTCTCTTGTGTTTTCTCTCTTTGTCCCAACCTCTATGTCCCTCTCCATCTGTATCTCTTGATTATACTTTTCCCCTTGGTGTTATTCTCAGTTATGTTTTTCTTTCTATAAAAACAAAGCCCAAGTGGCTCCAGACCTATACATGCCTCGGGATCCATGATTTCCCAGTGGAGAAGAGACTCTCTTTCCCAGGGATTTTAGAAAACCTAGAACAAAGTGATATAAAGTGGAGGAAATTGTGGCTAGGCAATCTGATTGGAGCCAGACTGAATGTCTTGCACTTAGCCTACAACAGTTAGTTTGCTAAAGTTTTAAAATAAAAGCCCGAATCTTTGTTTTAGAAGGAATACTCTGTCAACAATGTGAGAAGTGAAATAGTATTGGAGAAAACTAGATTTAGAAAAGGAGTGCGTGTGGCAGAAGGTGAGGGGAGTAGTGGTAGAAAGATTAGAAAGGATGAAAAGCAGATCGCACAGGCCTCTGAGGAATGCAACTGGAATAACTTAGTGACCAAGTGAAGGTGAACAAAAGAAGAAAAAGGAAAAATGAAAGACAGAACAGATGTTTCCAGTTTGGATGATTAAGTGGATTTTAAGGTCTTTCATTGATATTTATGTTGAGACAGCTCAAAGTACAGAGTTTGAGTGCATTCTTTCTTTGTAGATATGGTAAAGTAATTTTTCTATCCCCTAGGTAGAAATACGAACAAATCTAGTATTACTACCTCTTATATTCTGCTCATAGCAGAGAAATTGTGAACAGATTTTAGGCAATGCTCAAGACTGAAATTAGAGTAATGCTTTTATCAACAAGGCCATTTAGTTAATCGTTCACACTAATTCTATTAAAAGACCTCAAAGTTCAAATATTACTTTTCAGCTTTTAATAATTCACAGTATTGATGTTATAATTGCTTGACTTTTCTTAAAATATGGGCTTCCCAGGTGGTGCTAGTGATAAAGAACCTGCCTGGCAATGCAGGAGACACAAGAGATACAGGTTTGATCCCTGGGTTGGGAAGAATCTTTGAACTATGATTGAAAGATTTTTTATATGTTAGTTTATTGAAGGCTGCATTTACCTGGTAGAGGACAATTATCTGGTAGAGGATATGCTGGTAGAGCCCATAGGCGCTGGAGTGCCCACAGTGTAGGTAAGGAAGAAAACACTGGGACCCAAAAACAGATGGGCAGAGTTTGCCAATTTATTTTTTTCATGTTGAACTATAACATTGTAACATTCTCTATCTAGATTCCTGAGTTTTTTGGCATCCCCTTAATTTTTTCCTCAAGGATAGTGCTTCAGTTGAGTCCCATTTAGCTGGCTCTAAGCCAACAGGAATTTGTTACCAAATACAAGCTCAGGGTACTGCATTCAGGAGGGAGACTATGGGGGCAGCGGGGGGCGGGGGTGGGAACTGAGAAACAAAAGAGCTTCTGCATTAGGTGACCAGCCTAGAATCCCAGATCTCAGGGGAGCCAGACACATTTGCAGAGTGTTGGAAGAACTACAGGCCTATTTTGGGACATCATCTTTCAAACAAAGCCCATGGACCACAGCAGCATGTCTCAGTCATCTGGTAGGTTTTCATAGGCCAAGAATGTGGTCTTTAATTTTCTGAATTGTGTTCAATAGGAGGAAATAATTTATAAAATGTGATACTTGATTTTCAGCCTGGCTTCTAAAAACTGTGGTCTATGGATCAACGTCTCAATATCTCCTGCTTGCTTGTTAAAATGTCTGTTCTTAGGCCATATCTCTGGCCTACTGGATCAAAACCTCATTTTAACAATATCCCCAGGTGATTTGTATACACATTAAAGTGTAAGACATGACCTCCAAAGTGAAGTGCAAAATTAAAACAATAGAACTTTTATTTATTATTATTTATCTCATACCAATTTCAATAATATGTATATATTTTATAATGTATATCACTATAGTTAGTGCACATCTATTATTATTGGGGTTATGTTTATAGACTTTTTAAAATATAAATATAGGAACATAAATTTTTGGAGACCACTGCTTTGAAAGGTTGCAAGTGTATCATCTAAGTCCTTGAAGATAGAAATAAAAGAGGAAAGAACAAAGCATGGAATATTCTAACTGTCTGGAGTCACCTTCAACAGTAGTTTGTTGTCTGTTATCCCAAGGTCAGGATGACTAATTACTGTATCTATGAATTAAAATGCTCGTATAGCTCTCCAGGAAACTTCTTAATCTAACTCATCCTCAAGTGTTTTTTTTCTTTTCCTGTAATACCTGATCCCAGAACACAAAAGCAAGTTGAATCCACAAATCGATGCTTAGGAAATTATCAAATAATAAAGAACAAAGCAAATTCAGAATCTGCACAATCCTTTCTCAGACTGATCAAGGGAGACATAGCTATCCATTTTAAAGTCCTTTCATTGCACGGGATAGACAATGAAATGCCAGAGAACAGATATGTGGTTGCCAAGGGTGAGAAGAGTGGAGGGAAGGACTGGGAATTTGGGGTTAGTAGATCAAAACTAGGATACATAGGATGGATATACAGCAAAGTCCTACTGTAGAGCACAAGGAAACTACATTCAGTACCCGGTGATAAATGACAATGAAAAGGAATATGAAAAAGAATGCCTACTATGTGCATAATTGAGTCACTTCGCTGTACAACAGAGATGGGCACAACATTGTAAATCAACTATACGTCAATTGAGAAAATAATGAAATGTAAATACAAGGGTCATAAGGGTTGCATACCCTTGGAACAGGGAAGCTCATGCTAGGTCTGGCCCATTTCTGAAATGTATCCTCCTGAGTAACTAGTGATTGCTTTGAGTCAGCCACCTAGGCCCAGGTCAATTTCCTGGTTTTTAAGATTCTTTTGATGCAGACCATTTTTTATAGAGTCTTTATTGAATTTACTACAATACTGCTTCTGTTTTATATTTTTGGGGTATTTTGGCTGTGAGGCACGTGGGAATCTTAGCTCCCTGACCAGGGATTGACCGCACCCCTTGTATTGGTAGGCAAAGTCTTAACCACTGGACCGCCAGGGAATGCCCTCTTGTTTCTTTCTTGCTTCCTAAATATCTATCCTTCTCTTTCTCTTTTTTCCTGTCCTCTTTGCCACATATTTCAGGCTATATAGGTGACTCACATTAACAGAGAAAAGAAAAATCAGTCAAAGGCTCTTGGAAAGATATTAATAGTAACATTTAACTTGAGAATTACCTGAGGATTTGGTAAGTAGACATTTCTTTCAAACAATGTTTAAATTTATTACTTTCGTGTGTCTGAACATGGCATTTAGGAGAAATTCAAACACCAGGTCCCAGGCCAAATGATTTTCTTTTCAGCCTTTGTATTCAAGATGCTCAAGAATGTTCATTTACAGTGCAAAGAAAACACGTTTAGAAGATTGCCTCTGTCCTCCCTTCCAACCATCTGCATTGTGCTTGACCCTTGCAGGCACCCACTTGGTCCACAGCTGACTCTAGTTCATGGGAGCTTCCCTTTTCCAGTGTTTTCCCTGCATCGCTATCTCAGTCCATGAACAGAGAATATCCATTCATTGGATCTGCTCTGATTAGGCACCAACACTGTCCTCAAAGTCAGCGTTAGACTCTAGCTATGCAGAGTAAAAACCCCGAATGCCTTTTATTTGAATTTTCTCAGAAGCAGTCCATAAGGCTAGGACTTGGATGCCGGCACTACTTTGAAGGTGATCTCAACAAGGACAAGCAGAGGGGTGGAGGAAGTGAAATAAGAAATTTGTACGTGTCATCTGTTTATGAGTGAATCCTTGCTGTGGGCAGCTGGGACTCAGTCCTGCTGGGGACACTTGGAAGGATAACGCAGAGCATACTTCAGACCTGTCCAAGTGAGGGTCGAGGAAGTTGAGCGTGTCATATTTCCCTCCAGATATGTCCACAACAATGTCCCTCAGGCCATATCCTCTTCTTGTGATGTGACCTTGAGGTTCCTTTATTCAAGGACTTGGATAGATGTGCCACTTTGGTGGAGGTGGTGCTGTATGACATCAGAAGCTTGGACGTCAAGGGCGATACAGCTTCTTCCTGTTTCTCTTGGGATGCTCATGCTTGTAGGAAGCCTGAAGGAGCCCTCACAGAGATATTATATGGTGTTCCAGCCATCAGACCCACCTGAGGACCCAGCTACAGCCAGCATTGACCCAGAATTGGGACTGGGCAGTTCTTCTGATGGTTTCCTTCCACTTTGGGTCATCAAGTCACTCTGAGCCTTTGCATCTTCCCCAGTGAGGCCCAAATATCATAGACTAGATGCTCTATGCTGTTTCCAACCCCTGACTCCCAGAACTGGTGGGGTCCCAATTAGGATCGATGCTGTCTTTCAGCTCTGAGTCTGGGGGATGTGCTACGTGGCAGTAGGTAACCAGGCACTGGGGCACTCATCCATCACACCCTGTGTCCGTTACGATGCACCAGGTTCCCAGCACACCCAGGCTGCCTGTGTGGCCAAGGATGCGCCTGCAGCTTTGTGCAAAGACCTCAGGCAGAGAGTGACACTCACAGTGGGAGCTGACAGTTACAGCTGAGCACTGAGTGGACACGGGGCTCGAGAGCAGAGCACCACCACCTCTGCTCAAATGGCTCACGTGGTGTGTGAAAGGCAAGCAGGTAAATGGAGAGACCTGATGTCAGAGTTAGCGGAGGGCACTCTGCGGCTCCAAGGAGACCTGCCACCCCTGGCCGCTGAGGACCAGGACGGTTCCCCAGAAAAAGAATTAAGTGAGCAGTTTAGCCCCCAAGGTTAAAACCGGGAGAGCTTTCTCCAATACGCCAAACCCCTCTGGAGAAAACATTTACAAAGACATCTGTTTTTTAGGATAGCGTTGCTGCTGCTGCTGCTAAGTCACTTCAGTCGTGTCCGACTCTGTGTGACCCCAGAGAAGGCAGCCCACCAGGCTCCCCCGTCCCTGGGATTCTCCAGTCAAGAACACTGGAGTGGGTTGCCATTTCCTTCTCCAGTGCATGAAAGTGAAAAGTGAAAGTGAAGTCGCTCAGTTGTGTCTGACTCCTAGCAACCCCATGGACTGCAGCCCACCAGGCTCCTCCGTCCATGGGATTTTCCAGGCAAGAGCACTGGAGTGGGGTGCCATTGCCATTATGTTGGCCTAAAAATGAAACCCTCGTAGGTAACAATTAAATATACAATCACTACTAGTTCTCCTTTCTAGTAGAATGAGGTCTCAGAATGGACAAAACTGATTTCATGACCCAGCTAGCCTTAAGATGCAGAAGGACATCTTTGCTGTTTTGGGAAGTGAAGAAGACATGCTCTTTCATACTGATATTCTACAAATGCTTGCTTAATTCAAGAAGGTATCTTTTCTAGGGGACTTCCTTGGTGGTCCAGTGGTTAAGACTCTTCACTCCCAATTCAGGGACTCGGTTTCAATCCCTGGCCAGGGAAACAGCAACTAAAATTCCCACCAGCCACAACAAAGATCAAAGATTCCAAGTGCTACAACTAAACCTCAGTGCAGCTAACCAAATAAATATATATATTTTTAAAGAAGTTATTTTTCAAAATGAAGATAGAGAAGAAACTGGAAAAATGTAGTTTTGGTTATCTATCTGAATATGAAGGCTTTATTAAACACTGCTCTTTTCGACAAATTCTGAGCCCCTATGCACCCAATTTTTCTGACAATTTCCACGTGCTGAACAAACTCTTCTCCATGTGCATCTTTGCATGAATACATTTCTTAGTGTTTATTTCCTGACTCTTAAATGAGCTTTTCATCTGAGTATAACATACAGAGAAGTACACAAATCATTTTAGCTCAATGACGTTTACAAATATGTATACTCATGTAACCAACACCCAGGTGAGTAAGAATAAACAGAACATAATCCGGCACCCCAGAAATTCTGATCCACCTCCAGAGACAATGACCCCAGAGGTGATCACTCCCCCAATTTCTGACACAGACTAGCATTCCCTGCTATAAATGCCTTATGGATGGGATCACACTGTGTGTACCAGGCTGGGCTGCCTTCTTCCTTTCAGAATGACTTTAGAGAGATTCATCTATCTTGTGTATAGTTGTTCATTTTAACCATTTGACCTTAACTGCTATTTATTAAATTTTTATGTTACTGGAAAAAAAAAAAAAACAACAGGAGGTTCATGGTTATCATCTGATATCCTGACATTCTGCTTCCAACTGAGGAAAGCCTTTTTTAGTAAGAAATAAAAAGAAAAAGAACTTTCTGAAACACACTGCATGAGTTAGTGTTTCCTCCGGAAGTTTGGCCAGGGTATGGGATATATTAGTCATTCTGAGTATTTTGTCCTCAGATGTCCTGACCCGGAGGTTGGACAATTCCCATTGTAAGTTGAGATTAATGCTGTCACAGGCTCTCTGTGTAAGACTCTGTATTGCAAATGTAAAAGTTAGATTTTAAGTTCCAAGTGCCATCAGTGATGTTATTTGCTTGCATTATCGTAGTTTGGGCTCATTGTCCCTGATAGGGCTGGGAATTTGGGGCCAAACATATGGTAAGTTTTCTTTCTAGTAGAAACATATCAGGGCCTAAAAAGAAAAAAAAAAGATAATCTTAACCTAGTGATATTATTACTAAGTTCTATGACACTGCAGTAAAAGTGCAGAACCTTCATCTTCCTTGCTCAGAAAGCAGCAGCATGCTGGGATGAGCCTGCCTCCAAAGAGGAAAAAAACTATCATAAAATGCACATACAATTGAAATTGCAAAAGCAATTCCTCCAGGAAGTGGGTGACCATCAGCCAAGCAGTGTAAACAAGACCTTAGTTTAATCACAAATGGATAAGAGCACAGGTAAACAGCTCAGGCCATGTTTCTTGTCGCCTTACATTCCTAAATTCCTCTTGGCAAGGACACCCCAGTTGAGTAGTCTCTATATGTATCTAGAGTCTACTATGATGTTCTGAAAAGGTAGAAGGTGCTGGGTCTAGTTTAACAGCAGGAGCTAGAAGGCAAGGAGGGGACTGAACTGCCCCTAGTACACTGGGATTCACTGTTGTTATCCTTTACAGGAGAGTTATTAACAAGACTGAGTAGCTTTATGAGTAACCAACCACAACAGTGAGTGACCTCAAGATGCCCAATACTGGTCACTAGCATTTGTGATGCCCCATGGCATGTTAGGCCTTCTCCATGGATGACGGCATCTGAACATCTCAATAACTCCCCAGGTGGTCACATTACTATGTCTGCATTTTCACAAATAAGATAGTGAGACTTAGGGAGATTTCCCCAAGTCACAGAACTGGTAGAGCTGGCTTTGAATTTTAAGGGGTCTGACTCCAGGGTCAGAGCTCAGAGCAGCACACCACATGCCTCGCCACTGAAGAACTCTGTAGCACACAGTGCCCCAGCCTTCCAGGATCCTTGAGCCATATAAACGAGATGGCCACGCACAGTGCTCACCTGAGGGCTCAACCATAACAAAGGCCACAGTAGGGACGTCCCTGGTGGTCCAGTGGCTAAGACCTCATGCTCCCGGTGCAGGGGGCCCAGGTTCGATCCCTGGTTAGGGAACTAGATCCCACATGCTGCAACTAAGAGTGTGCATGCAGTAACGAAAGCTCTTGTGTGGCACAACAAACACCAAAGATCCTACATGCTGCAATTAAGACCTGGAGCAGCCGTATAGTTTTTTTTTTTTGTTTTTTTTTTTTAATTCTAAAAGTAAACAAGTAAATGAAGTCCACAGTAAACTCTGGGCACTATTACTGTGAACAGAACAGTAGTGAGAGAACGATCGACCTGGAGGATTTAGTGGGTCTTCCCTGGTGGCTCAGATGGTAAACAATCTGCCTGTCAATGCAGGAGACGAAGGAGTCATGGGTTCGATCCCTGGGTCAGGAAGATTCTCTGGAGAAGGGAATGGCAACCCACTCCAGTATCCTTGCCTGGGAAATCCCAAGGACAGAGGAGACTGGCGGGCTACAATCCACAGGGCCGCGAAGAGTCAGATACGACTGAGCGAGTAACAACACGGCTCTTAGTATGAACGGAACAGTAGTAAGAGAATGATTAGCCTGGAGAATTTAGTGGGAACATGGCGGTAGTCTTAGAAGTAACTTCCTGTGGGTGGTGATGCATAGATGGCAGACAGCACGGCATTGTGGGAAGGCCGTTCACTGCTTTAGATCTAGGGCTCTGCTGGTTCTTTTTATAACTGACTTTTGGCAAATCACTTAACCACCTTGAATCTCTTTCTGCATCTCTGTGATGGAGACAATAATTGCTACCTTTCAGAATTCTTATGAAGGACATGTAAAAAGTGCCCTAAAAATGTCTGGCACATAATAGAAACTTGCAGAGGTTAATTTTCTTCTCAACAACCTCCGCGACTCAGGACTGGAGGATGGAATTGTGATCAACCAGAGGAAGTTTAGATGCTGTCCAAAAATCATTGTCTGAATGAACTTCCTCAAGAGAAAGTGCTGGCGTGCAGTGGAAGTTGCTCAGTATTCAGAAGGGGGATGGGCTCGTGAACAATATTTTACCCTTAGTCCTTCGAATATCATGGCACCAAGAAAATATTCACACGGCTTTTCAGAAAGTTCCCATGAGGACACCACAGACAGCTCTTAGTTAACCTCAGGATCCATTAACCTTGCTTACAGCCGACAGCGGTGATGGGAAGACCATCAGAGCCTCACGGGTCCTGCTCACTGGTCTGCTTCTTCGTTGCTATTGTGCAGTTGCTCGGTCCTGTCTGACTCTTTGTGACCCCATGGACTGCAGCACGCCAGGCTTCCCCATTCTTCACCATCTCCTGGAGCTTGCTCAAACTCATGTCCACTGAGTCAGTGATGCCATCCAACCATCTGTTCCTCTTCTGTCCCCTTCTCCTCCTGTCTTCAATCTTTTCCACCATTAGGGTCTTTTCTAATGAGTTGGCTCTTTGCATCAGGTGGCCAGAGTGTTTAAGCATCAGTCCTTCTAATGAATATTCAGGATTGATTTCCTTTAACATTGACTGGTTTGATCTCCTTGCAGTCCAAGGGACTCTGCTTCTGGCAAAGCTTTGTTTCCTCTGCAGTTCGGGGTGGTGGTGATTTGTGTTAATTTTCTTCGTGACAGCATCAAGGATAATGCCTTATTAAAATGATTTTTAAGACCTTCTGCTCATTCTATAATTGTCCTTTCTCCTTTTCAAACCAGGAGCCAGGGACTTTGCCTTTTCTCTCCTTAGACTTTTGCTAAGCCGAGGTAACCTGAAAGAGGCAGGGACCCAGTTGAAGGCAAAAAGGGGAGAAGATGTGTTTCCATCTAGAAGGGGGTTAGAAGGCTTCCATCCTGTGAGCAGGGAGGACATACCAGGCCCTCTGCTGGGAGCAGCCCCAGGGAGACAGGGAGGCTTCAGAGGGTACTTCCTGGTGGATGCAGAGAACCAAGTTTCCCAAAATCAGCCACCATCACCATGAGAGTGGGCAGCAGTCAGCAGGCCTAGAGGAACTGGGCAGTGAGCATCTCTCGTGAACCAGGGAGTCAGGACCGTGACAACAGCAGCCTCCTCCACCCATGCCTACATCCTGGAAACTCCCGAGCCCTGATGGGGAGCAGCAGCCCCTAGGGCTGAGAGCAAATCCTCCTTCAGCCTAGTGAGTCTGGAGTCTGATTTAGGTTGATTCTTAGAAAAGGAATTATGGTTATTTCTGCCACATCTGACTTTGTAGTGGTGAGTTTAACCTTCCAAAATATAAACCCATTTGAGAGTTTTCAATCTAAGGTCATAGCATCCAGGTCTCTCATTTTGATTACAAAGTGCTGCCTTGTTAACCCAGTCAAAGGTGAGGACTGAGGGACCCTGAGAGTATTAAGTGATTGATCCAGATGCGTCTACAGGAGTGAAATTTGTAGTTTTAGATTTCCCAGCTCCTAATTGCTCCCTCTTCAGGTTTGAGAAATGCTGTCTCGATATGATAGCCATTATTTCAAGCAAGCTTTTATTTCTGCTTGTGATATTTATGGAAACTGGGCAGAAGATGGAAATGCAAGGGTGCCCTCCTGGTGCCTTTAAGAACCCGGCCCCCGCCCTTCATGCACAGCTCTCACGTTGCTTCTGCCTGGTGCTGGGAGCAGGGGGCTTAAAGAAAGCGCTTCATGATTGAAAAGGACTTTAGCATCCTGAGATGAAAGTGCTCCGTGAGACTAAAGTGCCTCTCCTTGAAGGATTACCTCTGTTTATGCTTTGGCTGCCACTTGGTCATGTTGAAGGGAAAGGCTGATTTCAGAAATTGATCCCTTTACCCCTTGAACGAGCTGAAGTGGGCAGCATTGAAAAGAGATTTCAGGCTGCTGCTGGAGGCTTTATTGTGGAGGCTGCTATCAGCCTGGCGTGGGGACAGTCTCAGGGGCTTGGCTGGACTCCAGGAGTTAATGAAGGCCCCAGAGAGTAACCTCAGTCTCTTTGCTGCTGCAGCGTGCACCCTTGAAGGTGGGTGAGAGAAGAGCTCCTGAGCAGGAGGAAAAGGGGGCACCTGCCCAGCCGCCCACTGTCAGCTCGTCTACCCCCACTTGGGTCAGGCTGCTTTCCAGCCTGAGATAACCAGGCAGTGAGTGCCCACACAGTGGGCTCAGGTGAGATGGAGACTGCTTTAGCTCAAGTGGGGACAGGGAGATGCAATAGGAGGGAGAATGGACTCCAGGAAGATGCTCCCGACCCCTGGTCACTCCAGGAAGATGCTCCCGACCTCTGGTCACTGCACAGGATGCTACTGTCTGCAGTCCTACGAGCTGAGACCCGGGAGGCTGCATCTCCCTGTCTTTCGTCCACTCCGTCATCACTCCTCATCCCACACTGGCTTCCCAGTCTTGGATAACCTTTCTTTTCTTGAAATTTTTACTTTTCTTCCTAATGTCTCAGTATAAGTAGCTATTGTCAGGGCTTTAAAGGACTTGAGCAACCGTCTCCTCAAATCTCTCACTTCACAGAGAAACTGAGGCATGTGAAGGACTAGATGAGCCGGTGACAGAGCCAGGAGCACATGTCCGGGCACCGCGTCCCCTCTCCTGGGCTCTTCATAGGCTGCCACACTGCTTCCTCCCCATCCCATGAAATGGCATCAGTAAACAGGAAATCAGAGTTCTCATCCTGACTGTCACTAAACGACTGTGTGACTTGCTGAAAATCACGCAGGCCCAAGTGTTAAGTTTGTTTGTTTTCTCAGCATCTGTGAGATGAAGGATTGAATTAAAGGGTCTCAGTGATGATCCCAAGTGTTCACCAAATCCAGCTTGTTTTCCTTCGGGGCGTATGGGAACACTACATTTCCCGGCCTCTGTTCCATCATTTTGGACAGAGGACTGAGATGGCCAACAGAAGTGGAGTGTCTGGCTCCAAACCTTCATCAGAACCCACCTCCTCACTCTTCTTCCACTTTGAAGTATTAATACCTTGAGCCCCCAAGGGTGTCAATGCGCTTACAAAATGGAGAATACAAAGTATTATGTCCCACGACCACCACAAGCCCCTCTCACATCCCCTACCTGGACCATGACAACATAACACTGGGCATTTATCATGTGACTGAGAATTCAGGGTTGTCAGTTATCGCAGTTACCTACCCTCTCCCAGACCCCTCTCAGCCACAATGTGCTAAGATTTTCCTGATCCTTCTCAGTTTATATCATTCTTTACTCAGCATTTATTAAGCACCTCTGAGGTACTAGAAATCGTGTTCTGCTGTAGTTCCTCGTCTCTGTCAGGAACCTCAGCCCCAAATCCAATTTGAACACAACTGTGGGTAGTCTGGTGTGCAAACCATAATCTACATTTAATTTCTCTTTCTTCACACGACAGTGGTAAAGAGGACCCAGGGAGGAACGGCTTTCAATTGCCGTCATCCAGCACCATGGTTAGGAATTCTCAAAGCAATGATTTAGTACCAATGGGCCTAGTGAAAAAGGAATGCGAGGCAGAGGTGTTTCAAATGATGGGGCTGGTGGGGCCAAGTTGAACTGATTCCACACCATCCACTCCAGGGGCCTGGACTGCGTGACCCCATTTAGAAATACCTGTACTGAGCCTTTTGGGTTCTTTTGGAAACATCTTTAAATCAGGCCCGCAGACTAGCAAACCATCTATCCTCATTAGAACCGCCCGCTTCCTCCTGGCTCTGCTGTCCACCGCTGCTCTCGGATGCTTTAGGAACATTTTTCTTCTCAGCATTGAAGCTGAGCACACCCATCTGGCCGGGGAAAGGATATAATAGGGCATATTTTCAGCATGACCAATTAGATGTGCAACTCCCATGAACAATAACAGGACTTAGGCTCCAGATTCTTCCTCAATAAATCCGGCCTTTCCCCTTATGAGCAACAGATGGGTTTCTCACAATGGCTCATTACCTCCTGGCTCAGCTCTGCTGCCAGAAGTGAAGTATAAAGTTATTTATGGATGAAGAAAGATGCATAAGTCACCACAGAGTACTTTCCGCCATCCTTTCTCATTTATTTAGTTAGAGTTTTCTCCCACCCGAGATAAGTAAGTTAGAGAAGATGGTGGTGTCCCCGCTGGGAACGGAGATGAATGTCGCTCTAGCCTCATGACTTTTCCAGAAGGCTGAGGATTTCTGGGGGTGAGGCTGTGTCTCCTGCAAGAAATGGTAATGGCGATATTTCCATAGAGAAGACACCCATTCCTCAAAAGGTCCTCTCGCCTGTGACAAGCCATTTCTGTGAGATCTGGGCCGAAAGGGCACATGTCAGTGCCACTTAACCACACATGATATGTTTGAGAAGAGAAAACAAATTGCTTCTTTAAGAAATGCCAATACATTTCAGTGCCTGACATCTCAGCCAGGTGGACAGTATTCCTCCATCAACTGGGGAGGACAGGGAAACAGGCCAAGAGACTGCCAGGCTAGATGTTATAGGGGCAACACACAGAAAAAGGGTCGGGGGAGGAGGAAGGATGAAGAGAAGCACCGAGTGCAATGGGCTCGGATTCAGGGGTACTATGCCGTGTGAACATACTTCTATTCTGTCCAGCTCCTGCCTGGGCAATTCCTGAAATGCTCTCTACCTGAGCTTCCTCATCTCACAAATGAAAATAATACGAGGATGGCCTAGGGTTAAACTGAGTATTAAATGAATTGATATTTGCAGAGCTGTGATAGTGCCGACCATACATGATGTGCTGTGACTTTCTTATATAGAGAAACTCAACCCAGCAGCGAACACGAATTGATTTGTCTTCCCAGGTGGTTCAGCGGAGTTGCTAATTCTGGGAACTTTCTTCCCCACTCAGGCCACTGGAATGGATACAGATCCAATCCAGGTTCTTCCTGAGGATTTTTCAAATGGATTCAAAGGAATGATGGTTGGTTCCTCTCCTAAGGGTAAGGTTCTGAGTTATAAATCTTGACAGAGGCCTTGTGACCTACTCTGTCACAAGCTGATTAGGAGTAAGAGAGATGAATTTAGCCCAGAGGGAAGAAGAGACAAGAGATGGAGGGTCCTAAGCCGTACTCCAGTCCCTGGTTCATTCATTTCTAAGCTAGCTATACCCATGTTCTTCCTACAGTTTGCTTATAGGAATCAAGACATTCCCTTTCCTGGGAGAGGAGGAAGGGGATAATCACTTCAAATTGGGTTTCTGTCCCAGCCACAACAAACCAAAACTTAGTGGATAAAGACCAACATCTACTGGAAAATATAATTCTCTATGCTTTAACTCTTCTCCTCCCCAAGGAGTGCCTGGTGTGGGGTGGTGGGGAGAGGGGAGAAGAGGAAGGCCATGAGGTAGGGGGATGATAAAGTCATTTTTTTTTCTTGTTAAATTTTTATTGGGGTATAGTTGATTTATAATGCTGTGCTAGTTTCAGGCATACAGCAAAACTATTGACAAAATTCAATACCCATTTATGATAAAAGCTCTCCAGAAGGCAGGCATAGAGGGAACATACCTCAACATAATAAAGCCCATATAGGACAAGCCCACAGCAAACATCATTCTCAATGGTGAAAAACTGAAAGCATTTTCTTTAAGATCAGGTAAGGGGCCTCCCTGGTGGCTCACTGGTAAAGAATCTGTTGCCAATGTAGGAGACACGGGTTCAGTCCCTGGTCCAGGAAGATCCCACATGCCACAGAGCGACTAAGCCCACGCACCACAACTACTGAACCTGTGTTCTAGAGCCTGTGCTCTGCAGCAGCAGAAGTCACCGCACTGAGAAACCCATGCCCTGCAACTAGAGAGCAGTCCCCGCTCTGTGCACCTAGAGAAAACTTCACACAGCAGTGAAGACCCAGTGCAGGCAATAAGTAAACCTGATTATATAAAAAAGACCAGGAATAACGCAAGGATGGCCACTCTCACCACTATTACGCAACATAGTTTTGGAAGTCCTAACTGTGGCAGGCAAAGAAGAAAAAGAAAGAAAAGGGATCCACACTAGAAAAGAAGTAAAATTGTCACTGTCTACTAATGATACCATATATAGAAAATCCTTAAGATGCCACCAGAAAACTACTAGAGTTCATCAATGAATTTGGTAAAGTTGCAGGATACAAAACGAATACCCAGAAATGTCTTGCTTCTCTATATACTAAGAACAAGAGATCAGAAAGAGAAATTAAGGAAACAATACCATTTACCATCACATCAAAAATAACAAAACACTTAGGAATAAACCTGCCTAAGGAGACAAAAGACCTGTACTCAGAAAACTATAAGATGAAAGAAATCAAAGATGACACAAACAGATGGTGAAATATACCATGTTACTGTATTAGAAGAACCAATATTGTCAAAATGATTATACTACCCAAAAGACTGCAGATTTGATGCAACGCTTATCAAATTACCAATGGCATTTTTCCACAGAATTCAAACAAAAACTTTTTACAATCAGTATGGAAACACAAAAGAGTCATTTTAACACATGATTGACCAGATGATTTTGTAGAAACGAATGCCTGTGGCCAGCGATTTGTTATATAAGTGAATACTGAAACATTCCAGTCAATAATGTTTGGGTAACAAAAGATATATTAATACATTTCTGGTCAATAAATTGTTTAACAAAACACCTGAGGAGAAGAAATCCTAGGGTTATTGTATTTCCACAGCCCAGGCATGCAAATAACAGACTTACAGAGTCCCAGAGCTGAGAACTGCCTCCCAGATTTTACTCAGATGCGATGAGCTCAGACTTTGCCTACTGAACACAGGGAAGCCATTTCTTCTGAGCTGAACAGTAACAGCTCTGCTGATGAATATAGATATTGCTCATGTTTAAGCAAATCTGGCTCAGCAAAGTATCCCCGATTCTAGTCCTTTCCTCAGGAAAACTATTCATTTCCATCCTACTCACATGAGAGGATTAAGATATCTGAACAGTTTTAATTTCCCCATAAGTCTTTTCTTTTTTGGGATAGACATGTCTACCAGAAACATTCCATTACATAGTACCAAGAGAGAAACTTTAGGATACTTGAGAGTCAACAGGGTTGGTAGAAAGAATGTTTGCTTAAAATCAAACTGATACCATGTTGAAAAGTGGCAAGGCTGATTGGAGTCTATTATGTGAACAAAAAAAATGATCACGGGTCTGGGACAGTCTTTCAGCAGGAAGACTGGGTTGCTGCACGGTTGTGATTCTATGGTAACCTGTGGTCGGCACTTAAGAGTTTTCATTTAAAACACTACTTGCAGCCGAGAGGTTACTAAACCACCACCTACCTTACCTGTGTAACAGCTTTACCTGAAAAGAACATATTTCTGAAGCCTTATTTCCCTGGAATGGTGAAGAAGAAATTAAAAGTGGATAGAGGGGACTTCCCTGGTGGTCCAGTGGTTGAGAATCTGCCTTCCAATGCAGGAGACGAGGTTCGATCCCTAGTGAGGGAACTAGTATCTCAAATGCTGTGGGGCAAGTAAGCCTGCATATGCCACAACTACTGAGCTCATGCCCTCGAGAGCCCGTGACCACAACTAGAGAAGGCAGCAGGCCATAATGAAGACCAGCACAGCCAAAAACAACAACAAAATCTGAAACAGAGAAGATGCCTCTCCTCCCCACTTCAGGTTTCATGCCTTGGGTCATGGAGGTCTGAGGACAAATTACTGATCCAGGCAACACCATGGATGGATCTCAAATGCTCTGTGCTAAGTAGAGCCAGAAAATACTACATACTCTGTGACTATTCATATGACAGTCTGGAAGAGGTGAAAACAGAGAGACAGAACAGACCAGTGACTAACAAGGGCAGAATGTGTTAGAGGGGACTGCCAGTAGGAATGAAGGAACTTTAGGGGAGGTCAAAATGGCATGGTTATGGTTTCATGCCATGTACATTTTTCAGAATTCAGAGAGTGGTAGGCCGTGACTGGTAGACCAGTGTTGCATGGAAATTATACAGTAATAAGCATCCATCTTTGAAAGTATTTATATATTATTTGACTGCCTCGGGTCTTAGTTGAGATACGTGCGATCTTTGTTGCATCATGTGGGACCTTTTGTCGTGGTGTACAGGCTCAATGGTTGCAGTATGTGGGCTTCGGTGCTCCATAGCATGTGGGATCTTAGTTCCCTAATCAGGGATCAAACCCATGTCTCCTGCATCACAAGGCAGATTCATAACCACTGGACCAATAAATGTCCATTTTAAAGTGCTATCCAACAAAACACCCTAAAACTCAGTGGCTTAAATATATCATTGTCAAGGCGCCGTGGGTTGGCTGTGAAGGCTGACGGCTGTACTGGCTGGACACGGCTCTGGCAGCTCTGCTTGATGCAGGGCACCAGGTCTGGGTCAGACCTACCAGTTCCTCATTCTCCTGGAGCCTGCAGGATGGCTGGGACGTGTTCTTCTCATGCTGATAACGGGGGCACAACTGAGCAAGTCCAATTACAGAAGAATATTTCAAGTTTTGGCCTGGGTTCCATCTGCTAAAATGCCTTTAGCAAAAGAAAGTCATAAGACAGCCCAGATTCAAGGGACTGTGAAGAAAAAACAACCTCTATTGGGAAGAACTATCTAGAAAATGCAGAAATGTAGTGCTGGAACAGTAACCCAACCTTACAGAAGGCTCTTTACTGAATTACAATTGAACAGTAGGCCCCTACATTTCTTTACGGGTGGTAAGAAGCAGCAGCATATGAAGACATATCATTTTTGCTTTTTCTGCATTATTCATTTTGAAGATTTGTTTTTTAATTTAGTGTTTCAATTACAAGGATCCTCACTGTAAATCCTTAGAATTATACCACACATTCACACTCTGCTTTCTCAAAGGGGGGAAAAAAAAAAGAAGTATAGTCAATTTTATCAGGCCATCAGAAATCTGATTGACCTTGATGTCTTTTCACGTTGGTAACCAGGAAGCTCAGTGCTAACTGACTGCTCAGTGGAGACAACTAAGCCTTTCCAGTTTCTTTCTGTGCTTCTCCTCTCTCTGCAGGATTACAAGCTCTTTTAAAATCTTTATGCATATCCACCTTATTCTCCTTGTGCTTTTTATTGCAAGATTCATAAATATCTTTTGAAAATAAACAGAAGGAGAAAGGTCATAAATAATGCAAAGAATAGTGGATGGGGAGATAGGATATTTATACTCTAATCATTTCCTTGGAACTTACTACGTGAGCTTCGCAAATCTCTTGATCTCCCCAGGCCTTGATTTTTTTAATCATCTTATGAGGCTAATTATGTTTCTGCTTACTTTTCAACATAATGGAGAAAACATGTGAAGTCACAATGCATTTTTAGGCGCCATTGACTCTGGTTATTAGCCATTTTCATCCAGCGAATACACAGGTGTGATTTTGGCCTGAGAGAAAGCCCATATTGTTCTATAAATGGAACAAAAAGCCTCTCCTTGATTTCTTGCAGTGGCTTTGCCAGCTGAATGGTTTAGGAGAGTTGTAAAAAGCAGACGGCACAAATTCAGTTCACTGGAGGTTTCAAACCTGTACAGAGGGATGAGAGTTCTTCAATTGCTGAAATGAACTGGTGGTCTCAAGGTGATTTTAAGTAAAAAGCCTGCCACAGTCTCAGTAAGATCCTATGGGATTTACTGTGTCAAAACCAAGGTTGAATAAAGTGCAGGGATAAAGGAGCCTGACTGGCCACAAAGGGGCAGCTTCTAGGTCAGTGAATCATTGAAATGGTATAGATGACAGTCCTTTGGTGAAAAGGCAGTGAGGGGACTCCTGGAAGGAGTATAATTAGTTCTCTGACCTATTCATTCTCTCCTCTTGGTGCACCAATATTACATTGGGCAAATGTCACAACTTCTTGGAGTCATTTTTTCATCATAAAAAGCAAGAGGAAAGTGACTTATATGGACAATTATTTAGAATTTGTAGAGAAATCTGAGCCATAACACTTGTAATCTACCTGAGCTCAGAGTACATGTTTGATTTCATCAAAGTTTTAAGTCACATGTGTTTCCAAGAAGACTTGAGTCAGTGCAAAATTACTTAAAGCTAAGAGCAAAATTACACAGTGGGGTCTATTTCTCAAAGAGTGCAACATCTATGAAGAAAATCATCAATCTATGCCTGATAATTGGAACGTTAATTGACCAGAAGTCTTCTCTTACAGAAAGACACATGTAAAAACATAAACCTATAGCAGCATCACCTAAATTGTGTATTTTAAGTGCTGACAAAGAGTCAGACACAATTGAGCGACAGAACTGAACTGAACTGAAGGGGCCCCCTTCAGATATTCTGAATTAGAATGTCAAAGGTGGGATCCTGCCTGAAACTTTAAACAGATGCCTCAGTTGATGTTAAAAGATGATACCATGAGAATCAGGATATTTCAGCAGGGGCCATGCTAAGTCATGTTTCACAAACCCAGGTTCTTGCTTCGCAGGTGCACAAAATCACAAAATAAATAATTTTGTGCCACCCCAACTCTCTTCATTTTTAAAGTAGTTAACCTGGTATCCTTAAGCACACCTATATTTAAAATAGATAACAACAACGACCTACTTACTGTATAGCACAGAAAACACTGCTCAATATTCTGTGAAAACTTGAATGGGAAAAGAATCTAAGAGAGTGGATGTGTGTGTATGTATAACTGAATCACTTTGCTGCACACCTGAAACTAATACAAGACTCAATCAACTATGCTCCAATATCAAATTAACAAATTTTAAAGAACTTTTATGTTTGTCAACAGATGAATGGATAAAGAAGATAAGGTCAGATTCAAATGAAGCAGCCCCACCTACGTGTCTGTACACATGTCTCCCATGTATAACACAAGGATCTGTTAGCCTTCTCGAGGACATCTGGTAACTTGAGTCCCCTGATTTCACAGGACCATTCAGAGGCTAACTCTTGGCACCATATTCCTCCTGTAAGGGCTGCACACCTCACTGTGCTCCTGTATCCTCTTCACACAAGGCTGGGGAAGGAACAGCTCTCAGCAGCCATTCCCTAGATCCTTATCTTTTATTTCACCAATGCAAACCCATGCCCAGCACTTATCGTGGAAGCAAGGTAATTTCACAAATAAAAGCTAACTTCTCATAGTTACATGCTGTTTTAAAAAACTTTGGTGGACTTCCCTGGTGGCCCAGTGGTTAAGACTCTGCATTTCCCCGGCAGAGGGCATGGATTCCATCCCTGGTCAGGAAAGTTCCACATGCCATGGTGCAGCAAAAAATAATGTTTTTAAACCCTTAAAAAGAAGTGGAGACCCAACAGGCTCTCAGTTTAGCCTGCTAGTTAACCAACCCTAGAGAAAGCATTCTTGAGTAGAATGCAGTCTCTACATGCACTGTAGATTTATCCAACTAACATTCAGAGATCATCATTCTTTCCATGCTAAACTATTTTCACAAAAACTATCCAGGTCTCGAACTTGGCCCCAGGAAACTTGGCTATTTGGATGCTGTAGCCTTGAGCTTCACACTGTGTAGCATGGGGGATGCCCATCCCCTATTTGTTGAATTAACTAATAAATAGGTGCATGAATAAATGCATGAATCAGTCAGTGGCACCATCTCATCCTCACCACAGCACTGCAAGATGTTATCACTAGTAAACAGATAAGGAAACAGACACAAGAGAGGTTAAGCAAACTTCTCAAGTTCTATCCACTTGCATCATTCTTCTGAGTCAATGTCCCCACAGCATGGGCTCACGTCCCCATGCACAGAGGTATGGAAACCCACAGTAGGTTTGAGAAACTTAAGAAGTTCAACTTGGTGCAACATGAGACCATGAGAATGATGAGGGAGATTATATGGGGAGATAGGTATGATTTATCTGACAGCCATATGCTTTATTTTATAGATAGAGGGTGATTCAAAGATTTTTTAAAATAGAATACTGACCTAATCCCAGTTGTACTTTAGAAAGATGAATCTTCCTAAATGCAGAGTCGAGTACTTCCTGCAGAGACCATATGGTCCACAAGTCTAAAATATTTACTATCTAACCCTTTATAGGAAATTCTGCCAACCTGTTCTAGAAGAAAACAGTCTTAGTTATTTTAGGTGGGCTAGCACAATTAGTGAGAAAAATCTAGATCCCTGACTTGTGAAAGAACAGAGGAAGAAAGGAGATTTTGCTGGTCTACTCAGTATGAGTGAGCATAACCCAATCATCCTAGTTTACCCAGAGTTTTTGTATTATTTTTTATTTAATTTTATTATTGTTTTCTTTTTTTCTTTTTGGCTTCAGCACTGAATATCCCACATTCCAGGAAACCTTTCAGTCCTATGCAAATGAACAGTTGATCACCCTAATTACCAGAGTAAAGTCATGAGAAAACAACTCAGAAACCAGAGAAGAGAAACATAAAGACCCATTTGGAGATGAAATCAAGTAGGTATGTTTAAAGAACCATCAGGGTCAAAGTTCACAGGGTGAGTCTGGCTAATGAAATATATAACATGCTCAGTCTATCAGTTAGGGTTAAGTTTAGCTGTAAGTGACAGAAAACAGAGAAAGACAAAAGAAGATGGGAGGCAAATAGTTCAGGACTTGTTTAACAGGCTTTGAACTTCAGGTTCCTAGACTCCTTCTACTCAATTGTATTACCATCCTCAAAATGTTGCTAGCTCTTTCTGGACCAAAGTGGCTGCTTGAGCTCCAGCCATCACAGCTACATTACAGTCAACAGAGAAGAAGGAAAGGTGAAAGGGGCACACCTGTGTCCCCATAATGATTCTTCTTCAAAGTTGCAAACCTCACTTCTGCTGGTATGTGGCCATACCACACAGGAGAGGCTGGAAAACACAGTTTTATTCCTGGAAGTCAGGCGCCCAGCTAAACATAGGGAGCCCTATTACTAATGAAGAAATAAGGAATAAATATTGGGAGACAACTAGCACTCTCTGAAACATTTAGATAATTATCAATATAATTGTTATAAATCCATAGCTAGTACTGTTTAGTTGCCTTTGGTTATCAGACACTGTGCCAAATCCTTCTTGCACATTTTCTCATTTAATCCTTCCAAAAATATGTCAGTTAGACATTACCATTATTCTGTATTTGCTATATGGGGAAATGTAGGCAAAAATAGATAAAATTAGCATTACTACATCACAGAGTTATGAAATGGAGCTAGGATTTAAACCCAGGTTAGAACCGTGAACTTAATTGTCCTGTAATATCACTCTCCCCCACCCCCGCAAAGCATTCTATAAGGCATAAGTTTTACCAAGATTTTGCCAGCCCACAGACCAACATCTTGAGCATAATGTTGACATGAGTTCAACCACTGGATTGCTATAGATTTCTAGAAAAGGTAGATTTCATGTCACTAAATGTTGTTCAGTTGCTAAGTCATGTCCAACTCTAACCCCATGGACTGCAGCAAGGCCAGGCTTCCCTGTCCTAGACTATCTCCTGGAGTTTGCCCAAGTTCATGTCAGTTGAATCAGTGATGCTATTTAAACACAGAACTTCCTCTCTGAGGTTCCAAAGCTCCCCATGCCCCTGCCTGTGAGGGGCTGTGGAAACTTTTCCTCCTTCATGACTTTCTATCCACCATGGTTGGATAGCATGTCACTAATACGGTTCCTCAAAAAAGAGAATATATGCACAACTGTATCTACTGATATATACACATTTATGATAAATCTTACTAATAAAAGGAAGAGTGGCATGCAATTGTCGAATAATAAATATACAGTAGTCTTTATTGTAAACTCTACACAGCCAATGGATTCCCATAGATTGCTTTCTTCGATTTTTGCCAACCACTTGTATCCATAGCCAGACTAGAGTTGTAACTGACAAACCAGAGTAGTGACATGAATGCAAGTTGATATTTTCATTTTTGCTAACCACTGAGAGGTAGGGAAACCACAAAGGTGATGGAATCTTCATTTATTCATCTATTCTTTGCCAAACTGGATAATAGTTTTCAAACATCGGAAAAATATTTACTCAGCTTTTGTGTTATTGATAATGTAATAGCTATATAAACTGCATACTTTTAAGTATAGTCTGCATTACTAACATTTTCTTGAAGTTTAGAACAAGATTTGAAAACTATGACCCTTTATCAAAATCTCTCTCTACCGATTTTTGTAAAGATAGCTTTTTAAGAACACAACTATGGGGGGACCTTCCAGATGGTGGAGGAATAGGATGGGGAGACTACGTTCTCCCCAACAAATACAGAAAAAAATCATCTGCATGTGAAACAATTCCCATAGAACAACTTCCGAACACTGGCAGAGGACCCCAAACCTCCAGAAAGTCAAACCAATCTCCTTGGAATGAGGTGGGGCAAAAGATAAAGACAACAGGGAGACAAAGGACTGCGGGGCGGGGACCTGTGCCCCAGGGAGGGAGTCCTGAAGGTGGAAAAGTTCCCCCACACTAGGAAACCGGCTCACAGGCCGGGTCAGGGGGAGCTTCAGAACCACAGAGGGAAGTGCAGCCAGACAGGTGCTCTGAAGGAAAATGGCGAACATTCACCACAGTGATCGTGCGAAGGGCACTTCCCAGCCAAGACGTGGCTCGCACACTCACGTCCACCCACAGCGAATGGGGGCTGGGTCGGGGAAGCACAGACCTCAGGGGTCCATCTTCAGGGAGAGGACCAGGGTTTGCTGCTGGGAAGATACTCTGAGGTGGCTAATATGAAACAAAAACAAGGACCCCGTCCTAGAGAGTGCTGAAGCAGGGCAAGCCTTCTTCAGCCTAGAGCCCCAGAGACAGAGAAGCAGGCAAGAGGGCCAGACGCAGAAGGTAGGAGCCGCGATGGTCTCCACCGCAGATATCTCAACTGCCGCCAAGCTGTGAGCGGCCCAGGGACTTCCTGGAAGCCTGAGCGGCTCAGCTCTGCCAAGGGTGTCACAATCCAGGATCAACTCCCCTGGAGAAGCACACAGCCTGCCTCAGACTGTGGCGCACTCCTGCAGGGCCCAGGCACAGCGAGCAGTCCCCACATACCCCAGCAGCATCTGCAGTAACCCTCCCTCTTCTCAGCGCAGCTTAGCAAGTGAACCCTAATAAGTGGCTACCTTCGCCGCCCCCTTGAGACTGGGGCAGAGAACAGACCCTGCAGAGAGACACAAACAGAAGTGGGCCCCAAACCAAAGGGGAACACCAGGGGCTGTGTGAGCAAAGGAAAGAGGAAACCACCACAGAGGTGGCACGTCCAGTGGTCTGAAGTAAAAGTGAAAGTGTTACTCGCTCAGTCATGCCGTACTCTTTGTGACCCCCATGAACTGCAGCCTGCCAGGCTACTCTGTCCATGGGATTTTCCAGGCAAGGATACTGGAGTGGATACTCATTTCCTTCTCCAGGGAATCTTCCCAACCCAGGAATTGAAACTGGCTCTTCTGCACTGCAGGCAGATTCTTTACCAACTTAGCTACCAGGGAAGACTCCTCCAGCAGTGTAAATTCCCATAATTAGCCTGAGACTGTGCGCATTAGGGGCAACTATAGATTTAGAGAATAAGCTGGAGCAATGGAAGGTCAGAGTCTGAGCTGAGCGTATACTGAACACAACAGGTCCAAAGATCTTCCTTGATATATTGAAGGGCTTTCTGATTGGGCAAATCAATTGGAGCAGGAAAACGGAGGAAATACTTGAACATTTATTTCACTACCATTCTCTAAATACTCCTCCTTCCCCCTTTTTTCTCATATTGTCCTAACATGATTCTTTATTACTCCTTGAATTTTTATAACCTACTTTTTCCTTTTAAAAAAACTTATTTTTAAATATATTTCATGTTTTAGATTTTTGTTTCTGCTTTTGTATTTCTGAGGGTCTAATTTTTTCCATGGTTTTAATTTTAAATTTTTTTTTTGATCTTTTGTTTTTGGTTCTGTATCTTTGAGAGTCTTAATATATTTAGTATCCATTTTCACTAGGGGGTTTGATTATTGGCTGGATTACTATCTTCTCTTCTGACTGCTCTTTTTCTCCTTTTTCTCCTCCTTCCCTCTTCTTTTCTCTGTATAAGTGTGTGAATCTCTTTGGGTGTCCTTGGCTGTTGAGAGTTGTTTCGCCATTAGTGCAGGGGTTTTGTCTTCTGTGGAGTGTGGCCTATGAAGTCTTACTACTGTAAGGGGTCAGGCCCGAATCCCAGAGGCAGGAGACTCTACTCCAGGACTCTGGACCACCAGAGAACTCCTGATCCCATGAAACACATCAACAGGCAAGAACCCTCCCAACGGCCTCCACGCAACACTGAGACCAAGCCCCATGCAAAAGCCAGCAAGCTTCAGTGCCAAATGCCACACACCAAACCTTCAGCAAAACAGGAGCACAACACTGCACATTAGCAGACAGGCTGCCCCAGACCATAACAAACCCTCAGACAACACAAAACCCACTACTAGACATGGCAGTACTCTCTAGAAAGAGAAGATCCAGCTCTTTCTACCAGAACATAGGTTTCCCCCAACCAGGAAACCTTCACAAGGTACTGGTTCAACCTTACCCATGAGGGAAAGACTCCACAATTAAGAGGAACTATGACCTTCCAGCCTGTATAAAAGAGATCCTAAACCCAGTAAATTAAGAGAAATGAAAAGACAGAGAAATATGCAGCAAATGAAGGGACATAGTAAATGTTCCATAAGGTCCATAAGACCAAACAAATGAAGAGGAAATAGGCAGTCTACCTGAAAAAGAATGGCAGAGTAATGATAGTAAAGACTATGCAAAATCTTGAAAATAAAGTGGAGACATGGATAAATAGACTAGAGGTTCGGATCAAGCAGATTCAAAAACTGTTTGAGATGGGGGGGGATGTTCAAGTGGTAGGGGACACGGATAAACCTGTGACTGAGTCATGTTGATGTTTGGTAGAAACAAACACAATACTGTGAAGCGATAATCCTTCAATTAAAAACAAATTAGTTTTAAAAAAGAAATAAAATACATCAAAATATTTTTTAAAAAGAAAAAAGGGAGATTTAAATAAAAAAAAATTAGAAATGAAAAAGGAGAAGTTAAAACAGACAACACAGAAATACAAAGGACCATAAGAGACTACTACAAGCAACTATATGCTAATAAAACAGACAATCTGGAAGAAATGGACAAATTCTTAGAAAAGTACAACCTGCCCAAACTGAATCAGAAATAGAAAACATGAACAGAATAATCATAAACACAGAAACTGAAACTATAATAAAAATTCTTTCTACAAACAAAAGTTCAGGTCCAGAAGGCTTCACGGGTGAATTCTACCCAAAGCTTAGAGAAAACTTAACACCTATTGTGCTCAAACTCTTCCAGAAAATTGCAGAGGAAAGAAAATTCCCAAACCCATTCTATGAGGTCACCCCGATACCAAACCAGACAAAGATGCCACAAAAGAAGAAAATTACAGGCCAATATCACTGATGAAAATAGATGCAAAAATCCTCAACAAAATTCTAGCAAACAATCCAACAACAAATTAAAGAGATCATACATCATGATCCAGTGGGCTTTATCCCAAAGGATGTAAGGATTCTTCAATATAATCAAATCAATCAATGTGATACACCATATTAACAAATTAAAAGATGAAAACCATATAATAATCTCAATAGATGCAGAGAAAGCTTTAGACAAAGTTCAACACCCATTTATGACAAAAACTTCAATGAAGTAGACACAGGAGGAACATACCTCAACACAATAAAGGCCATATATGAAAAACCCACAGCAAATATTATACTCAATGATGAAAAACTAAAAGCATTTCCTCTAAAATCAGGAACAAGACAAGGATGCCTATTTTCATCACTATTATTTAGCATAGTTTTAGAAGTCCCGGCCACAGAAATCAGAGAAGAAAAAGAAATAAAAGGAATCCAGATTGGAAAAGAAGAAGTAAAACTCCCATTGTTTGCAGATGTCATGATTCTTTACATAGAAAACCCTAAAGATGCCACCAGAAAATTTCTAGCACTAATTAGTATACTGCTACTGATTATAATATGGAGAAGGCAATGGCAACCCACTCCAGTACTCTTGCCTGGAAAATCCCATGGATGGAGGAGCCTGGTAGGCTGCAGTCCATGGGGTCACTAAGAGTCGGACACGACTGGGCAACTTCACTTTCACTTTTCACTGATTATAATTTAGTAAAGTAACAGGATACAAAACTAATACACAGAAATTCCTTGCATTCCTATAAACTAACAATGAAAAATCAGAAAGAGGAATTAAGAAAACAATCCCATTCACCATTGCAACAAAAAGAATAAAATACTTAGGAATAAATTTACCTAAAGAGACAATGACATTGTACAGGAGACAGGGATCAAGACCATCCCCATGGAAAAGAAATGCAAAAAAGCAAAATGGCTGTCTGGGGAGGTCTTACAAATAGCTGTGAAAAGAAGAGAAGTGAAAAGCAAAGGAGAAAAGGAAAGATATAAGCATCTGAATGCAGAGTTCCAAAGGATAGCAACAAGAGATAAGAAAGCCTTCTTCAGTGATCAATGCAAAGAAATAGACGAAAACAACAGAATGGGAAAGACTAGAAATCTCTTCAAGAAAATTGGAGATACCAAGGGAACATTTCATGCAAAGATGGGCCCGATAAAGGACAGAAATGCTATGGACCTAACAGAAACAGAAGATATTAACAAGAGGTGGCAAGAATACACAGAAGAACTGTACAAAAAAGATCTTCATGACCCAGATAATCACGATGGTGTGATCACTGACCTAGAGCCAGACATCCTGGAATGTGAAGTCAAGTGGGCCTTAGAAAGCATCACTACGAACAAAGCTAATGGAGGTGATGGAATTCCAGTTGAGCTATTTCAAATCCTGAAAGATGATGCTGTGAAAGTGCTGCACTCAATATGCCAGCAAATTTGGAAAACTCAGCAGTAGCCACAGGAATGGAAAAGGTCAGTTTTCATTCCAATCCCAAAGAAAGGCAATGCCAAAGAATGCTCAAACTACCGCACAATTGCACTCATCTCACACGCTAGTAAAGTAATGCTCAAAATTCCCCAAGCCAGGCTTCAGCAATATGTGAACCGTGAACTTCCTGATGTTCAAGCTGGTTTTAGGAAAGGCAGAGGAACCAGAGATCAAATTGCCAACATCTGCTGGATAATAGAAAAAGCAAGAGTTCCAGAAAACCATCTATTTCTGCTTTATTGACTATGCCAAAGCCTTTGACTGTGTGGATCACAATCAACTGTGGAAAATTCTTCAAGAGATGGGAATACCAGAACACCTGATCTGCCTCTTGAGAAATTTGTATGCAGGTCAGGAAGCAACAGTTAGAACTGGACATGGAACAACAGACTGGTTCCAAATAGGAAAAGGAGTTTGTCAAGGCTGTACATTGTCACCCTGCTTATTTAACTTATATGCAGAGTACATCATGAGAAACGCTGGGCTGGAAGAAACACAAGCTGGAATCAAGATTTCCGGGAGAAATATCAATAACCTCAGATATGCAGATGACACCACCCTTATGGCAGAAAGTGAAGAGGAACTAAAGAGCCTCTTGATGAAAATGAAAGAGGAGAGTGAAAAAGTTGACTTGAAGCTCAACATTCAGAAAACGAAGATCATGGCATCTGATCCCATCACTTCATGGGAAATAGATGGGGAAATAGTGGAAACAGTGTCAGACTTTATTTTTCTGGGCTCCAAAATCACTACAGATGGTGACTGCAGCCATGAAATTAAAAGACGCTTACTCCTTGGAAGAAAAGTTATGACCAACCTAGATAGCATATTCAAAAGCAGAGACATTACTTTGCCAACAAAGGTTCGTCTAGTCAAGGCTATGGTTTTTCCTGTGGTCATGTATGGATGTGAGAGTTGGACTGTGAAGAAGGCTGAGCGCCGAAGAATTGATGCTTTTGAACTGTGGTGTTGGAGAAGACTCTTGAGAGTCCCTTGGACTGCAAGGAGAGCCAACCAGTCCATTCTGAAGGAGATCAGCCCTAGGATTTCTTTGGAAGGAATGATGCTATAGCTGAAACTCCAGTACTTTGGCCACCTCATGTGAAGAGTTGACTCATTGGAAAAGACTCTGATACTGGGAGGGATTGGGGGCAGGAGGAGAAGGGGATGACAGAGGATGAGATGGCTGGATGGAATCACTGACTCGATGGATGTGAGGATGAGTGAACTCCAGGAATTTGTGATGGACAGGGAGGCCTGGCGTGCTGCGATTTATGGGGTCGCAAAGAGTCGGACACGACTGAGCGACTGAACTGAACTGAACTGAAGAGACAAAAGACCTATATGCAGAAAACTATAAGTCACTGATGAAAGAAAGAAAACACAAACAGATGGAGAGATGTACCATGTTCTTGGATTGGAATGATCAATATTGTGAAAATGACTATATTACCCAAAGCAATCTACAGATTCAGTGCAATCCCTATCAAACTACCAATGATATTTTTCACAGAACTAGAATAAATAATTTCACAATTTGTATGGAAATACATAAGACCCCAAATAGTCAAAGCAATCCTGAGAAAGAAGATTGGAGCTGGAGGAATCAACCTTCCTAAGCTTACACTATACTACAAAGCTACAGTCATCAAGACAGCATAGTACTGGCAAGACAGAAACAACATAGAAAGCCCAGAGATAAACTGACATACCTATGGGCACCTTATTTTTGACAAAGGAGGCAAATATATATATATATATATACAATGGAGAGGCAATCTCTTCAATAAGTAGTGCTGGGAAAACTGGGCAGCTATGCATAAAGAATGAAATTAGAATAGTTCCTAATACCATACACAAAAATAAACTCAAAATGGATTAAAAACCTTAATACAAGACCAGAAATTATAAAACTCTTAGAGGAAAACATAGGCAGAGCACTGTTTGACATAAATTACAATGATAGAGCAACATCCTCTCTGACCCACATTTTACAGTGATGGAAATAAAAACAAAAATAAACAAGCGGGACCTAATACAACTTTAAAGCTTTTGCACAATGAAGAAGACTATAAGCACGGTGAAAAGACAGTTCTCATAATGGGAGAAAATAATGGCAAATGAAACAACTGACAAAGGATTAATCTCCAAAATATACAAGCAGCTCATACAGAAAAACAAACAACCCAATCAAAAAGTGTGCCGAAGACCTAAACAGACATTTCTTCAAAGAAGGCATACAGATGGATAATAAACACAGGGAAAGATGCTCAACGTCACTCATTATCAGAGAAATACAAATTAAACTACAATAAGGTATTATGTCACACTGGTCCGAATGGCCATCATCAAAAAGCCTACAAACAATTAATGCTTGAGAGGGTGTGGAGAAAAGGGAACCTTCTTGCACTGTTAGTGGGAATGCAAATTGATACAGCCACTATGGAGAACAGTATGGAGATTCCTAAAAAAACTAGGAATAAAACCAACATATGACCCAGCAATCCCACTACTGGGCATATTCCCTCAAGAAACCATAAGTGAAAAAGACACATGTACCCCAGTGTTCATGGCAGCACTATTTACAATAGCCAGGACACAGAAGCAACCTAGATGTCTATCGACAGATGAATGGATAAGGTTGTGCATATATACAATGGAATATTACTCAGCTGTAAACAGAATTCAGTTGAGTCTGTTCTAATGAGGTGGATGAACCTAGAGCCTACTATAGAAAGTGAAGTAAGTCAGAAAGAGAAAGATACAATATCATATATTAATGCATATATGGAATCTATAGAGATGGAACTAATGGTCCTACTCGCAGGACAGCAAAGGAGATGCAGGCAGAGAGAACAGACTTGTGGCCACAGTGGGGGAGGGAGAGGGTGGGATGAGTTGAGAGAGTAGAATTGAAACACATTCCTGTATATGAAATAGACAGCCAGTTGGAATTACTTAATGATGCAGGGAAGCTAAAGCCAATGTGCTGTGGCAACCTAGAGGGCTGGGATGGGGAGAAAGGTGGGAGGGAGGTTTAAAAGAGAGGGAACACGTGTATGCCTGGGGCTGATTCATGGTGATGTATGCTAGAAACCATCACAATATTGTAAAGTAATTCTCCTCCAATTAAAACTATAATTCAAATTAAAAAATAAAAGAACACATCCATGCCCATTTACTTAAGTATTCTCAATGTCTATATTACTTATATGCATTAATATCTATGGGCTTCCCAGGTGGCTCAGTGGAGGAGGAAATGGCAACCTATCCAAGTATTCTTGCCTGAAAAATCCCATGGACAGAGGATTCTGGCAGGCTACTGTCCATGGGGTCACAGAGGGTTAGATATGACTGAGCACATTTATAATGTTTATAGATTATCTACTTTTATGCTACATCACAGCTAAAAGTTGTGACTGAGGCCCTATGGCCCACAAACTTGAAAATATTTACTATCTGCCTATTTAGAGAAAAAGTTTGCCAACACTTGGCCTAAATAAATGAGACTGGGCCCTATAATTTCAGAGGAAGAATCAGGACTTTCACAAAGATGAGAAGCTGTTTTGAGAAAACAGATCTTAAGACACCTTCAGAACAACAACAAAAGCAGATAAAACACCTTGGGTTGATCTAAGTAAGAATTCCTGGAATTTCAAGGAATGAGGCAGACTACTGTACCAGAAGAAGATTGGCATTGCATTTTCCCTATATGCTGATTAAAATAAAAGTTCCAATGAATTGTTGTTGTTGTTCAGTCATTGTTCAGTTGTGTCCGACATTTTTGCGACCCCATGGACTGCATCACGCCAGGCTTCCCTGTCCTCTACTATCTCTTGGAGTTTGCTCAAACTCATGTCCATTGAGTCAATGATGCCATCCAACCATCTCATCCTCTGTCTCCCCCTTCTCCTCAATCTTTCCCAGCATCAGGGTCTTTTCCAAAAAGTCCAATGGATAGAGAATCTGAAGAGGAGCCAAGCCAACCCTGAATGGGTACCAATGGTCTCTCTGCTTATAAGTTCATCATGTAAGCATCTGAGTTTCATAGCATGAATGAACTGAGCAACAACCAGAAGCAGAAGCATGAAGCAATCGCCATAGAGTGTCCTGTCCAAAAATTCACCTTTTCTCTTCTGAAGCACAAAAGCCCTAGGTTTCAAAGATAGCTGCAAGTCACCATATTTCTGAAGTTTTTTTTTTTAAGTTTATAATGCCCAGACAAAAAAAAGTAAAATAAAAGAAGGCTGCAAGAGCAAATGAGGGCATGTGTGAACTACAAAGCAGATGTCTTAAAAAGATAAATGATATTATAGGGGGAAACTGATGAGGTAATTCTCAAAATGCAAGGCCTTAATTACTTATTTCTGTTCTGGGTATCCAACCCAATTATTGCTGGAATCAGAAACAGAGGATTCTTCATGGCATATTTAATATCATTACTAAGCAGCATATTTAACATGAACAAAACCATATTGGTACTAAACTGTTCAAGGGTGGTACACTAAAATGAGACGCCCCAACCAAGTCTCCTCCCTGCTGCAAAGCAAGTTCTTCTGAGGTTAGCATCACCTACTTCCGAGGTTGCCACATCTGCCCTGTGTCTCATCATGCCTGAATTCTCTGATCATTTTTCTGTTTTGGAAACTCTGCAGAAAACATCATTTGTTTTGATCCCAGACTATCATGCAATTTTAGCAGAGGTCTGAATTAATAAATGGAAATGGAAACTTCAACACTAAAATATTGTGACAAAATTTCATTATAAGGAGGTCACCTATGCGATCCAGGGAATATGAATGATGTTTTGATGTTTATTCAAATAAAAATATAGAAACAGAAAACTTTAAAAGTCTTAGAACTCCTAGAGCTCTGGGATTATGTTCAAAGATGCTGAGGAATCCATCTGAAAAGAGTCAATAGGCTAAATATTTTTCATATGCATTTGACTTTATTTTTAACTGTACCACATGGCTTGTGGGATGTTAATTCCCTGACCAGGGATTGAACCGGCACCCTCAGCAGTGAAAGCACAGAATCCTAAGCACTGGAACACATGGGAAGTCCCAAAATGCATTTGACTTTAAAACCTTGTATTTGTGGAGCAAATCCATTAGAAATATATTTTGTAAAGTCTAGGATTTATGGAAGAGTTCAATTCTGTTATTGGTCTTTCCCCCATGTGGAGAGAAAAACAAGAAAGCTAAGTGGAGAAGCAGCCTAGCCTGGGGGAGCTGTTTTCTCAAGGTTCTGGGAGAAAGCCAGTTCCATACAAAGCTAAACCACCACCTTCACACAGCCCAAAACATTTTTAAGGCTGAAATGTAGGAAAATACTTCACAGTCTGGGTTCTTAGGGGACAAAAGCCAGGCGCCCACATCCTGTAGAAAGAAGAGCTCTTGTGGTGATTCTCTGATGCGGCTGGTTCTCAGTAGAGAGCCTATTGTTGAAGAAACTTCTAGATGAATTGTGCAGTCTTCCTCAGTGTGGATAAACTCAAGTCCTTTCAGATTCTTCAGGGCTTTCTCAGGATTATGTCAATACATTTATAGAGCATTTTTTAAAAGATTTTTTTGATGTGGACCATTTTTTTTTAAGTCTTTATTGAATTTGTTACAACTTTGCTTCTGTTTTATGTTTGGTTTTTTGGCTTTGAGGCATGAGGGATCTTAGGTCCCCCACCATGTGGGACTGAACCCACACCCCCTGCATTGGAAGGCGAAGCCTTAACCACTAGATTACAGGAGAAATCCCTATAGAGCCTTTTTAAAGGTCTTCCCACATTTAATCAATCAGGACAGAGAGAAAGAGAGAGAGAAAACGAGCTTTTGTAAATGTAATACACACATTAGTCCACAAGGCCACCATGATAAAATGCCACAGTCTGTGTGGTTTAAGCAACAGGAGTTTATTGCCCACAGTCTGGATGGAGCCTGGAAGTCCATGCCCACGGCGCTTGGCCTGGAGAGGGCTGCCTTTCTGCTGTGTCTTCACGTGGTCTTTGCCCTGTGCGCCTGCACTGGAGGCGTCTCTTCCTGTCCTCATAGGATTAGGCCTATTTTATGAGCTTATTTAACCCTAAATCCTTCTTTAACATCTCTTCAAATACAGTCATCTTCGGGGTTAGGACTTCAACATACAAATTTTGGGAAGACAAAATTTAGTCCATAACAAGGCTTATAATAGGGCACCCCAACAAATATTAAAGTATGAAAAAGAGTGAATTTTTTAAAATCACTCAAATAACATTAGCTTTAGGTAAATGTTATTCAGCACATCTCTTCAACCATGTGGATGAATCACTAGCTTGAGACTGAAAATGAAGTGAATAGATTCAAAGCTATATCCAAGGATTCATAGTTTATAAATTTGTTTTTAATTAAATAATTCAAATTTTGAGTGGTGTGATATTTTACCTTGCAGTTGATTCTAAAATGAGTACATCGGTTACTACTTATTCTATAGATATTTAAATAACTATACAGTATACTTTTCATGTATAAATGCTGTTCACTAATTTCTAGGAATAATTGAGCTCTAAGCTAGACTAAAAGAAAGCAGCGGTTGGGAGCAGGAAAGCTTATTGTCTATGCCTAATCGTTTAAGCCATTCAATAGATGTAAAAGAAAGAGTGAAAAATTATGAAGCACTCCTAGTTGTTTACAAGGGTCATTTCTGTCTGCTTTAATATGGTCTCTGCAAGTTTATAACAGGGCTTTCCTAGTAGCTCAGCTGGTAAAGAATCCATCTGCAGTGCAGGAGACCTGGGTTTGATCCCCGGATTGGGAAGATCCCCTGGAGGAGGGCCTGGCAACCCACTCTAGTATTCTTGCCTGGAGAATCCCCATGGACAGAGGAGCCCGGTGTACTGAGTTCATGGGGTCTCAAAGAGTCAACCACATCAACATATAGCCAGGGCTTCCCCAGTGTCTCAGCGGTAAAGAATCTGCATGCAGTGCAGAAGGCACAGGAGATGTAGGTTCAGTCCCTAGGTCAGGAAGATACCCTGGAGGAGTGCACGGCAACCCACTCCAGTATCCTTGCTGGGAAAATTCCATGGACAGAGGAGCCTGGCAGGCTATGGTCTATGGGGTTGCAAAGAGTCGGACATGACTGAGTGACTGAACACACACTGCAAGTTTATAAGTTGGTTTATTGCTTTGTTATTAAACCAAACAATATATCTGACAGCACCTAGTAGAGAACCATAATACCTATTCAGAGTAGATACTAAATATTTGGTTGACCAAAAATTTCCTTCAGGTTTTTTCACCCATCTTATGACAATCCGCCCCAGTATTCTTACCTGGGAAATCCCATGGACAGAGGGATTTCCTGGCGGGCTACAGTCTAGAGGTCACAAAGAGCTGGATACAAAGTAATGACTAAAGAATAATAATTTGTCAAAGTAAATCCAAATTTAACTTAATCAGAGCCACAAGTATACTGGTTTTGTGAAAGATTACAGAGAAAAATGGCCACCTGTCTTCCCAATTTGGCATATTGCATTGGAGTTTTATCAAATAACTGTCTCTCTTATACCCCAAGGCATTGGTCTAATGGAATGGGATTTTAAAAAGATGTGTTGTATAGTCATCCATAAATTAAATGATGCAATTATACTATACTTAATGTAGCAGAAAAAAGTCTTAAATGCAGTAAAACTCATTTAAAACTTGGAATCGATACTTCTTAAACTCAATATATATTATTTCCTAAAATACTTCTTAAACTTTATAAAAAGATTATAAAAACAATTAAGATTTTGGTGCCATTATTGTATTTTTACAACATATGCTTCTCTTTTTAGATTCCTTGCTATAAATGATGATGAGATTTAGGCTATTATAATTCCTCTTCACAGCACTTAATTTTTGTTATGGGCATATGTCTGCACAGACTCGTGAGCTCTTGCAGTGAGAATTACATATGTATTTCATTCTGTGGCCATAATTCCCACTGTTTCTTAGTTCCATTTCTCTGTGAATTTAATATTCACCAACAGTCTTTTTCCTTCATCTTCTGAATTTCCAAGTTCATTAAACTTTTTTTCTTAATGACTGGAAACTCACAAAGTACTTTTATTCCATAATGAATCATGAGTACTGTGTGGCTTAGCTCTTGCATGTTTTAAGAACGTATATGACCTTTGTTGCATAATGACATAATTATACATAGTATTCATGACTTGCATTTTTTTCTTCTCAGACTTTGCTTCTGTATTCTAGTTTTGAATGTTGATGTTGAAAAGTTTACAGCCAGAATAACATCTCCTCGCTTGCTGTCTGAATGCCTGAAGAATTTTTTTCCATAAATTTTCAAAGCTTACATGAGTCCAAGTGTCAATCATTCTGAATCTAGTTTTTCTTCTAAAACAAATTGGTTTTTCTCAACTTACAAATCAAGTTGTCCTCACTTTTCAAGGGATTTGTTTGAAGGCCTTTCTTTTTCAATTATTATGTTCCTAACCTTATCAGGAACATTCAGGGGTAGCAATTTTCACTGTGTTGAGATAGTTTCTCCACCTCATACATTATTTTCTTTCTATAATTGGTTTAATCATTCTGTCATTTTTTGTTTAATTATCTCAAGACTTTTCCTATGTCAGCAATTCTAATGTTGATTATGTCTCTTGTGTTTTCTCTTACATTCAATTAATTTATTGTCTATAGTAGAACCATTTTTCTTCTCAATGAATTGCCTCAATTCTGCAACCTTCATTTTTATTTCTTTCCATGGTTTTGTCATCTAGTCTCTGTTGAATTCATGTTATTTTTCTAAACCATAAAACCTTCATGGAAAATTTACTTCTTTGGATTTTTTTTCTTCTAAAATAATTTATTATCCATTTATTCCTTTTTCTCTTTTTTCTTTCTTTCTTCCATATTTCTGCTAAATACTTGTAATGATGCTATTAGGCTATTTTTCATCTTCCCATTTTAATGCAGGCTCTGTTCTCCATGTATTTTATATTTTAGGAAGTATGTTTGAATTTTCTTGGGCCTCATTTATCCTTTATTAAGACATGTTTATCTTCTCCTCTGATCTACAGCTTGAATGCTGAGTTTTAGTTTGGGTTCATATTCTGAAGATAGAGGAATAAAAGAAGATCAGCTAGACCTAGTCTCCTTTAATGAAAAATTACTAGTTTTCTACCTAATAATAATGGAGGTAAAAGATCTCCTTGCCATGGTTAATAGTTTTCTGAGGATTCAGATTATTCTGCAAACTGAGCATGTTCTTCCAGAGGATGTCCATCAGAGTTCTCCATGCTTATCTGTTTTGTAATTTCGTCCCACGTTTATCCAGTGGACTTTGCCACTTCCTTTGCATGCTGCATGTCATACTAAGAGAGAATGATGGGTACTGCCTCATCTTCTCCCTTGACTTCCAATCTTGGGACATCAGTGATACTGTCAGGGTTTGTCTGGCCCTTAAAACCATTTCTAGTGGAGTTTTACAAATGATACTGAATCATTTCAGAATGTCTGTCTTTCCTTGCCAAGACTCTCTGATATTTACAAAATATCAAACCTGTGACCACGGTTGAATTTTTACCTTCCTTTCTTTCTTCTTTAAAAATTTATTTTTAATTTCATTACATAGTTTTGGGTAAGGGGATTCTTGGATCTGATCTCAATCTGCCACAATTATCTATAAGCCCTCATCCATTAGGTTTTGATTCCTCCAGGGCTTTGTTGTCTTCATCACACCACCAGAGGTACTCAGCTTCCTCAGCTAATAATGAGACTTGTTTTTAAATTATCCATCTATGTATGCGGGTGAAAACTAACTATAAAAGCCAATTATTTGTTGTTGTAACACCTGGCACAGGACTCTGGCACTCTAAGAGGATTGTGTTTATTGTGAGAGTAACAGAAATGCTGGTGATTTCAGTGTAAGAGCTTCAGAGGGCTCCAGAGCACTGGCAGTGAGCGCTGCCCTTTTCTACAGACAGGAAATCAGACGCACAACTGCAGTATCTTGCTCAAGGTCAAACAGCTATAGAGGAAGTGTCGGAGCGCCTGTTAGCACTGTGACTGTGTCTTTTAAATGTGCCTTAGGTGAGAAATATTAAACAACAGTCACCCCACTGACTTCCTGATGGTTCTGAACCTGAGGCATGCAGAAGCCCGTGGCTGACACAGGCTCTGAACTTCCAAGAGTAATCAGTCTCCCATGGATGCACAGAGTTGTGGGCATTTTCCCCTACTCATGTTGGTTAATACATTTCCTTCTTTCACTGTGGAATTATACCGGCTTAGAAGCTGCCAAGTTTGTGTCTCTTAAAAAATTCAGCACACACTTTCAGTCATAAAAGCAGAAACCCAACTGCTTCCTTCTGTAGTGAATTGTAAGAGCTGATTGAATCTACCCAAAGGAATCACTTTAAAAATTCAGCTTTGCTGCTCAGGGATGGAAAAGGGCAAGGGAGGATATCAGGTCCTCTAAGGTGGTAGGGAGACAATAAGAAAAAGGAGTCTCTTCCCTCTTCATTCTGAGCTAGGAAACCCCGAGAACCAATGTCTCTAGGTATTCCTCTAGTCCACTCTCTCCTTGGAGTCCTGACCCCAAATCAGCAGCTTATGAGAATGCTAGCAGCAGCTTTGTGAGAATCCCCCTTATCACAGCAAACTTTCTCTAATCACATGAATCTGTTTGTTTTTTATTAATGAGACTTTAGGTCCCTTCACTGGGATAAGTAAAAAAGGCACTTTTAAAAAATGAATGAGGAACTTCCCTGGTGGTCCAGTGAATGGCTCAGACTCCACATTCACAGTCCAGGAGGCCTAGGTTCCATCCCTTGGTCAGGGAACTAGGTACCACATGCCTTAACTAAGCATTGACATGCCTCAACTAAAGACTCCACATGTCACAACGAATAAAAAGACCCTGCGTGCTGCAACTAAGACCCAGTGCAGTCAAATAAATAATAAGCTAAAATAAACAAATGTTCTAAATGATAAAAGAAATTATTCCTATGGAAGTGTTATATGCTCTTTATAAATAAAATTAAATCTGAAAAAAAAGAATGGTGTAGTAGAAAGAATAACGTCCTCTCCGAAGATGTTCATATCCTAGTCTTCAGAACTGGCAGCTGTTTTACCTATATGGCAAAAAGAACTTTGCCAGATGGTATTAAATTAAGGATCTGGAGATGGGGAGATGATCCGAGATGATCCATGTGGGTCCAGTGTACACAAGGGTCCCTACAAGGGAAAGGGGACCAGGAGGATGAGAGCCATAGAAGGAAATGTGAGAAGCAGAGGTCAGAGGGGAGATTCCAGGAGCTGCACTGACAGCTTCGAGAAGAGGAAGGGGCCACGAGCCGAGGGGCGCAGGCGGCCCCTAGACGCCAGCAAAATGAAGAAATGTCCCCTCAAGCCTCCAGAGAGAACGCAGCCCAGCCAACACAGTTAGAATCCTGACCTCCCGAGCTGTGAGATGATAAAATAGTGGTGCTTCAAGTAACTCCTTTTGTATTAATTTGTTAGAATAGCAGAGGAATGGAAGAACTCTCCGATGTTATTAACTCAGGTAGGCGTGTGTGAAAGGAACACACGTCAGTAGATTCAGTCTTGTCTCTTCCTCTGTCTCTGTGGTCTGTTAAATTATTTCACACTTCTGACCTATTGAATTGGTCACAATACTTTGGCTTGCAAGGCATAGAAATCTGATTTATTCTGGATTAGGCAGAAAGGGACTTTTTAGTCTTATCTAATTTAAAGAGCAACAAAGTAAGTATGCGTCCACGTACAGTTGGATTTGGGTCAGTTCAGTTCAGTTCAGTTCAGTCGCTCAGTCGTGTCCGACTCTTTGCGACCCCATGAATCGCAGCACGCCAGGCCTCCCTGTCCATCACCAACTCCCGGAGTTCACTCAGACTCACGTCCATCGAGTCAGTGATGCCACCCAGCCATCTCATGCTCTGTCGTCCCCTTCTCCTCCTGCCCCCAATCCCTCCCAGCATCAGAGTCTTTTCCAATGAGTCAACTCTTCGCATGAGGTGGCCAAAGTACTGGAGTTTCAGCTTTAGCATCATTCCTTCCAAAGAAATCCCAGGGCTGATCTCCTTCAGAATGGACTGGTTGGATCTCCTGGCAGTCCAAGGGACTCTCAAGAGTCTTCTCCAGCACCACAGTTCAAAAGCATCAATTCTTCAGCGCTCATGGATTTGGGTAAACAAATGATATTAAATCTCCTTATTTGTGGTTTTCATGTTCCCCTGTTATGTCTTATCCTCAGGGGGTCCGCAAATGGCCAATGCCACAGATGTTATTTACCATAAAGTCTGTTCTTTTGAATCATTTCTTTTTAGACCCTGCGTATAAGGGATATCATACAATATTTCTCTTTTTCTGTCTGACACTTTAACAGTCTCTAGGTCCACCCATGATGCTGCAAATGGTATTACTTCTTAGTGGCTGAGTAATACTGTGTTGTGTATGTGTACCGCATCCTCTTTATCCATCCTTCTCTTGATGGACATCTAGGTGGCTTCCGTGCCTTGGCCGTTGTAAACAGCGCTGCAGTGACCAATGGGCGCATGAACCCTTTCAGGCCGCGTTTTCTGAGCTTACGGTTAGCAGCGGCGAGTGGTGTGGGGAAGGGGCACTTAGCGGGGTTGAGACGGCCAGTACGCACTGCTATATTTAAAATGGATAACCAACAAATAACCTACCGTACAGCACAGGGAACTCTGCTCAATGTTATGACGTGACAGCTTGGAAGAGGGGGCCAGTTTGGGGGCGAATGGATACATGTATATATGTATGGCTGAGTCCCTTTGCTGTCCACTGGGAAGTATCACAACATTGTTAATCAGCCATATTCCAATATAAAATATTTTTTTTTCTTAAAAAAAAAAAAGTCTATTCTTGCCCTCTTATGTGTGACTGCAAAGATCAGGTATCTCTAAAAACACTTTGTGCACAGAAATGACCACTTGAGTATTAGCAATTTTTACTAAAATGTCCAACTGGAAATGGTAGAAGTTGCCATCTAAAGCATTGTTTAACACTACAGTCTGGTTAGAATAGTGGAATCATACCTACTGCAGCAGAAAGTCCTTGGGACATATTTACTACCATCATGATTTTCAATTCTGATGATAACCTAGATTTAAGGTCCTTTGAATTTGAAAATACTCCTTCCAGCCCTAGAAACTCAATTCCCTCTTTAGCAGCAATTGCTGAGGGGCTTACCCGTAGTTTAGTAACTGAAGGGCGTTGAGATCAAGCTAATTAGGTGATGGCATGCTGACAACCAGAAGGATTTGTTTTGATTTGTGACCCCGACATTCCTGGAGGAAAAACCAACTCGATACAACTTCTGTCTCCAGTTTTTTGTGCCACTTAATTTCGATGCCTACCATTTACAATAACTAGTGGGATTTTTAGAATTCTCACTTCAAAGAGAGCCATCTTCTAATTTATTGGTCTTCCCCATGACACATACGCCAAGGTACTTATGTGTCCTGGTCAGGCTGGGGTCTGAGCTGCGTGCTGCTTTAGGGAAGTGTGGCAGAGGTAAAATGTTTCCGTTTGCTTCATTGCCATGCTGAATAGTTTCTTTGAGGAAAGGAAAAATTGGGGGCTTTTCTGAAAAAATGTAGGTGGTACTGCTGTTCCTGTGTGTAAATGGATGCAGTGAGAGGCTAGGGAGCGTGCAGAGGAGAATTTGGGATAGTGGCTTAGGAATGACCCATCCCCTTGAATTTCACACAACCTGAACCCAATATGAACCAATTTATGTAATATTTTAAGAAAGCCCTGGCTCTTTCTCTTTTGAAACGCTGCTGTTCCTGTCACTGTGATCCATTTCCCTCCAAAACCAATATTAAACACTTGACTTCTCAACCCAAGGTTTTCTGGAATTCTAAACATCAAAAATGTCCCCTTCCTCCTAGCTCCTGGGAGCTGAAATCCACCCAGTTCTTAGAGATTGCCACCTGGTTGGAAAGCTGGCATAGTCAGCATATTTCATGCTGAAAGAACACATGCTTTTGTTGATTTGCACTTGAAAAATTCATACCAGTATCTACAACCAATACAATGCTTGTTCTGAAAGTTAAAAACTAGGAAAGCTATGAGGTTTTTCCCAGGCCAGTTCTTATCAAATCCATCTTAGTCTTACTTGCTGATAATGGGCACACAGATGCACAGGGTATTAATAGCACCACTGAAAGCAACCCCTGCTACTAAGTCCACACTGCATCTGCCTTCCTCACTTAGCTCCTAACAATAGATAAGAGCATCGCTGTCAGTCACAGCATTTCCTCACACAAAGAACAACCATCGTAAGCATTTATCTTCCTCATTTACTTGTTATGCATTTCAATCCCTCCATCAGTTCCTTCCGTCAGAGTAAAGATCTCTTCTCATTTTTGCCCCAGATCTAGGGCTTGTGATCTCTGCATCCCCAGATTCTGTGTTTCTAATTGTACCCTTCCCTACTGGGGACACTGGTCAGATGACTCCTAACACTGGCTGGGACTGACTACTGCTGGCACGAAAAGACTGCAAGGACTTCCCGGGTGGTACAGTAGTTGGGAATCTGCCTGCCAACGCAGGGGTCATGGATGCGATCCCTGGTCTGGGAAGATCCCACATGCCGCAGGGCAACTAAGTCCACGTGCCGCAACCACTGAAGCCTGCACTCCAGAGCCCATGCTCTGCAACCAGAGAAGCCACCGCAATGAGAAGCCCGTGCCCCGCAGCTCGAGAGCAGCCTCTGCTCATAAGAACTAGAGAAAGCCCACGGCGACAACAAAGATCCAGTGCAGTCAAAATAAGTCAATTAATTAGAAGAACTGTATGAAAAAGGTCTTAATGACCCCGATAACCATGATGGTGTGATCACTCACCTAGAGCCAGACATCCTAGAATGTAAAGTCCAGTGGGCCTAAGAAGCATTACCACAAACAAAGCTAGGGGAGGTGATGGAATTCCAGCTGAGCTATTTCAAATCCTAAAAGACGATGCTGTGAAAGTGCTGCACTCAATATGCCAACAAATGTGGAAAACTCAGCAGTGGCCACAGGACTGGAAAAGTTCAGTTTTCATTCCAATCCCAAAGAAGGGCAATGCCAAAGAATGCTCAAACTACCACACAACTGCAGTCATCTCAGATGCTAGCAAAGTAATGCTCAAAATCCTTCAAGCTAGGCTTCAACAGTATGTGAACCAAGAACTTCCAGATGTTCAAGCTGGTTTTAGAAAAGGCAGAGGAACCAGAGATCAAATTGCCAACATCTGCTGGATCATAGAAAAAGGAAGGGAATTCCAGAAAAAAATCTACTTTTGCTTCATTGACCAGGCTAAAGCCTTTGACTGTATGGATCACAACAACCTGGAAAATTCTTCAAGAGGTGGAATGCCAGACCACCTTATTTGCCTCCTGAGAAACCTGTATGCAGGTCAAGAAGCAACAGTTAGAACTGCACATGAAATAGCGGACTGGTTCCAAACTGGGAGAGGAGTCCGTTGAGGCTGGATATTGTCACCCTGCTTATTTAACTTATGTGCAGAGTACATCATGTGAAATGCCTGGCTGGATGAAGCTCAAGTTGGAACCAAGATTGCCAGGAGAAATATCAATAACCTCAAATATTCAGATAACATCACCCTAATGGCAAAAAGTGAAGAGGAACTAAAGAGCCTCTTAATGGAGGTGAAAGAGAAGTGTGAAAAAGCTGGCTTAAAACTCAATGTTCAAAAAATGAAGACCATAATCATCCAGTCCCATCTTTTCATGGTAAATAAATGGGGAAACAATGGAAACAGTGACAGAGTTCATTTTCTTAGGCTCCAAAAATCACTGAGGACAGCAAATACAGCCATGAAATTAAAAGACACTTGCTTTATGACAAACTTAGAGAGCATACTAAAAAGCAGAGACATCACTTTTCCAACAAAGGTCCATAGTCAAAACTATGGTTTTCCCAGTAGTCACATACCGATATGAGAGTTGGACCATAAAGGCTGAGTGCTGAAGAACTGATGCTTTCAAACTGTGGTGCTGGAGAAGACTCTTCAAAGTCCCTTGGACTGCAAGGAGATCAAACCAATCAATCTTAAAGGAAATTAACCCTGAATATTCATTGGAAGGACTGATGCTGAAGCTGAAGCTCCAGTTAATTTGGCCACATGATGCAAAGAGCCAACTCATTGGAAAAAGACCCTGATGCTGTGAAAGATTGAGGGCAGGAAGAGAAGGGGCATCACCTCTCCTAGCTTTGTTGAGATGGTTGGATGGTATCATCCACTCAATGGACATGAGTTTGAGCAAACTCCAGGAGATAGTGATCAACAGGGAAAACTGGTATGCTGCAGTCCATAGGGTTGCAAAGAGTCAGATATGACTGAGTAACTGAACAAAGACAAATTAATAAAAAGACTGGAAGTCTGTCAAATCTCGTTCTTGCTCAGGACCTTGGTGGCTGTTGTGTTCCCCACCCACTGCCCCCACCATCTCGGTGAGCTCAGAGTGAGACGCTCCCTTTTTTTTTTAAAGAAACGTTTCTTATCCCAGTAGAGTATTTGAATCACCTTGGCAGTTAAATATAAGACATCAAACATCAGCAGCAATAAAAACAATAAAACCCTAACTAGGAGACATCCTGGATCAGTTTAGTCAGAATCTTGGAGACTGAGACCACGGCTACAGAAAACCACTGTTCTACAGTTATAAATAGTCATAGTGCCCCAGTCTCAATGTCTTTTCAAATACTGGACTATCTACTGAGATGAAGAAGCAGAGTCAATCTGCAAAACCCCAGCATGGCATTGTAAAGCGCTGGTTTGCCACCAGAGGTGATTTGGCTGCAGACTTGTAGCAACGTCTGAGGATATCTCTGGTTGTCACAGAGGGGCAGGAGGTACTAACAGCACCTAGAGGTAGAGGACAAAGACGCTATGCAGGCTCCAATGCACAGGACGGCCTCCTACAATGAAGACTTTTCTAGCCCAAACTACCCATAGTCCTAATGTTGAGAAAGCCTGCCCTAAAGAAAGGTAACTTTCTCCTTTTGCCAGGACTCTGTATATAAGATCTACTGAACTGCAATTCAAAGTTCCCTAAAGGTCAAAGACTTACTTTGTCCATTTCTCTCTAAGGTGATTATTAAGGTATGCTCTGATTCCTTTACATCATGTTCATATTCCACTTTGGGGCTTCCCCGGTGGCTCAACGGTAAAGAATCCGCCTACAATGCAGGAGACACAGGTTTGACCCCTGGGTCAGGAAGATCCCCTGGAGGAAGAAATGGCAACTCACTCTAGTATTCTTGACTGGAAAATCCCATGGACAGAGGAGCCTGGTGGACTACAGTCCACGGGGCCACAAAGAGTCAGATATGACTTAGCATGAACGCATATTCTGTTTTACTCCAAGAGAAGGTATTTTTAGAGAAGGTGGGCACAATCTAGATTTCTTTGAATCTACTCTTCAGTTGGTTAATGAGAAATTAACCAAAATTCTGTTTCTTCTCCGAACACCATTACAAAGAGAGGGGTAAGGAGAAGGCAGCCTTTACTCTACTAATAAAAAGGACAAACATAAGTCACTCCACTTCTTCCAGCCTTGAATGCAGACATCTGTCTAACATGTGGGCAGCCACCTAATGCTGAAATCTGAAGGCGAGGCTGAGTGAGTGACAACCATCAGCACTGAAACTTTCAAGTCACTGAACCTGCGCAGGCAGCTGCCGGCATCTAACCTGTCTGCCATGCGGGAGAGAGAGACCCCTTGTAGCTTAAGTTAATAAAAGTTTTCAATCACATGGAGCTAGGAACATCCTTGACTGTGATACAGTGTGTCTGGTAAGAAAGCAGAGAAACATCTTAAAATGAAATCACCTAAATGCAACTTTTCACCACTGAGTTGAAAAATAATCACCATTTTTCTCTTTTGCAATATAAACATTTACTATCTGCATCTGTGTGATACTTTCCCCAGGTGTACAAGGCAAGGAAACTGGAAAGTCAGGTTGCTCTGGTTTTTCACTTGTGTTTGGGAACAAATATAGAAAAATGATTCTCCATAGAGAAGAAAAAGCCAGGATTCAAATTTCCAGGGCCGACTTTTCTCTGTGCCCAGGGCCCCAAGCCCTGAAGCTGGACTCCCCACTCAGGTTTCATAAGCCCAGATGTCCGATTTTGAAAAGCTGCTCTGTGTTGGAAGAGTGGAACTATGTGTGATAGTACGTTAATGCGTCTAATGGTTTTATGTGTCTTCATTTAGAACACAAGAATTTACCAAAAAAGAAATATAATAATGAAAGAATACATCTTAAGGAGTTGTGGCTTAGCATACGGCAGCCGGGCTAAGCATTAAAAATGTTCATATTCTTCTACATTATTATGATTCCAAACTGTGATTATATATTTGTCATTATATATAAAAAGTCAGCTTACAAGCAAAGAACACTTAGCACTGGAGTAGAACGGACTTGAAATTGAATCCTGGTTCCACCATCTGTTGTGGTAGGGGTACCTGCAGCTAGGTCACTGATTACTTATTCAGATTATAACTTTGGACAAGTCATTTAGTCTATCTGAATCTCAGTGTTCTCCGCTGGAAGGGAAATGATTAATACCTGTCATCCAGGTTGTGGGAAGAAATGAAGAAATACCACTGATCTACCGTATCAGCTCTTACAATTACCAGCCAGCACGTGACAGATCAGCAGCCTCCCTCCCTGCCTGAGCCTCTGCAGGAACTTCCCACGGAGTCCCTCTGATAACCTGACCCGCTGAGATGTTCGGTTCACGCCCTGCAACATTCCTGAGCAACTGCTCAAGCCATTTGGACCGAGTTCAATTTAATAAACAGACAGATTCATCTGAGTGAAGATGATCTGTGTTGCCCTCTCTCCAGGGCTCTTGTGGTTGGCAAGGCTGAAAGTCAGAGGTGGACCGGAGGTCGGAACTATTCCCGTTTGGAAGTCAGAGTCGCAGATCCACTGGAGTAGGAGTCCAAGCCTTCCCTGAAGAGCCCTTTTTGCAGTGACACAGAGAGGAAAACCAGATGTGGTTTCATCCTCTCCCTGCACTGCTAGGTCTCCTGCTCCTCTGTAGATTAAAGATTTACACAGGCTCCCTCTCTGTTAGTTTACTGATCTTGAATAAAGGAATTCTAGACAAGTTCTTTATTCGGTACAACTTGTCCAAGAGGTATGCAGTATGTCATAAAAGGGTGTCTGCCAGATTGTTTCACTGATTTTTAAACTAAGCTGATTTCTTATTCTGACAACCACAGAATAAGAGTTTCCAAAGCTTGAAACCTAACCTAGTGAATATGAAATGCAAGAGTCAGGTAAATTACAAAGACAGATGATAGATTTCAGTGACTGGGAAAACTGAGGCTTGGGGATTTGCCTCAGTCCAGAACTTACCCTGAATGAGCTAAGGTTCTCCTGAGATCATGTGACTTGGGTCAGACCTCAATTATAACTTAGGATCTGCTATTAAATGCCATGGTACCCTGGAGGTCACACTGCATTTCTAAGTCTTTGCTACCCCATCTGTCATATTAGTTTATTTGGATTCAGATATCACCAATTTATATGCTACCAGATCTAAACATCGTAAGCCTTTGATTAAAAGCTGTAGCTTTGCCAGATGTAAATTATTATGTACAAAATGGATAAACAAGGTCTGACTGTATAGCTGCTGCTGCTGCTGCTAAGTCGCTTCAGTCATGTCCAACTCTGTGCGACCCCATAGACGGCAGCCCACCAGGCTCTGCCGTCCTTGGGATTCTCCAGGCAAGAACACTGGAGTGGGTTGCCATTTCCTTCTCCAATGCATGAAAGTGAAAAGTGAAAGGGAAGTCGCTCAGTCATGTCCGACTCCTAGCGACCTCATGGACTGCAGCCTACCAGGCTCCTCCGTCCATGGGATTTTCCAGGCAAGAGTACTGGAGTGGGGTGCCATTGCCTTCTCCAGACTGTATAGCACAGGGAGCTATTATATTCAATATTCTATGATAAATCATAATAGAAAAGAATATTTTAAAAAGAATGGATAGGACTTCCCTGACACGCCAAAGATTAAGACTCTGCACTTCCACTGCAGGGAGCACGAGTTCAATCCCTGGTCAGGGAACTAAGATCCCACATGCCGCAGTGTGGCAAAAAAACCCACAATGTACGTGTGTGTGTGTATACATATATATATATATATGTATGTATGTGTCTGTGTGTGTGTATAACTGAATTCTTTGCTGTACAGCAGAAATTAACATAACATTGTAAATAGCCTATATTGCAATTAAAAAAAAATTTTAATGGTAGTTTTGCAAAGTTGTGTGGATGGTGATAATTAAATAGTTGTAATACTTCCTGATCCCCATCATGCCATGTATGGAATCAAGCTCTGTGTTCTGGGGCTGGAATACTGCCGTTTCAGTATTACACAGACTTCTCTTTTAGTACACACATGACGGGATAAAAGTCAAACTTGCTTAAAACGCTCTTCTGGATATGGAGGAGTGAGAAACGTCTTCATCACAGATTCATTTGCAAGCAGCTAACATATATTATTGATCCTTGGAGTTTATAAAAATTGGAGCCTATTAGGCTATTTCACTAGACCCTTTTATCTCAAGTTGAAAAAATACAGAGGTATAGATATTCTAGTACCGTACAAAGAGCAGAAAAGTGACTGCACAGTTAAATTGCACAGGCCTGCAGCGCCACCTGTTGGCTGCTCTGTTAATCACTGCTGCTGCTGCTGCTGCTAAGTCACTTCAGTCCTGTCCGATTCTGTATGACCCCATGGACTGTAGCCCACCAGGCTCCTCTGACCATGGAATTGTGGAAGCAAGAATAGTGGAGAGGGTACCATTCCCTTCTCTAGGGGCTCTTTCTGACCCAGGAATCGAACCTGCATCTCCTGCACTGCAGGTGGATTCTTTACCATCTGAGCCACCAGGGAAGCCCCCAAAATAGAACTGATCTCCAAAATACTGTGCAAAACAAGGGGGCAGGTTAAGTGAAGGTCAAATGCAAGTTAAACTCTTAGTTTCAAAGAAGATGCATGTCCTTGGATAATGAGTGGTGCATGTTAATTCTAGATGGCCATGTGGTAACAACTGATTTTCATTCACTATTTTTGATGAAGCACTAAGGAGAAAAATGAAGACACGGAATGATAAGGTTTCAGAATTGGATAAGTCTTTAAATAATAGCATAATCTATTTGTTATGGATATGAGAAAACCAAGGTTCTAGGACACTATATATTTCAGAGCTTCAGAGCTCAGCAGTGTGGGTACCAGGACCAGAACACACTTCTTCAGATGTTTAGTTCTTTCTTGATGACTTTAAGAAATTTCATTTTCATAACCCAAGTCCATTTTTATTTAATACTATGTTACTTCATTTAACACTATGTTATTACTTTGTAATAACAAAATAATCCTAATTTCTTTCTCCAGTCTCATCATTGCTGTCATTTATATCACGTATACATAAACATACATACAGTGTGGACAAATTATTTTCAGTTCAGTTCAGTTGCTCAGTCGTGTCCGACTCTTTGCGACCCCATGAATCGCAGCACACCAGGCCTCCCTGTCCCTCACCAACTCCCGGAGTTCACTCAGACTCAAGTCCGAGTCAGTGATGCCATCCAGCCATCTCATCCTCTGTTGTCCCCTTCTCCTCCTGCCCCCAATCCCTCCCAGCATCAGAGTCTTTTCCACTGAGTCAGCTCTTTGCATGAGGTGGCCAAAGTACTGGAGTTTCAGCTTTAGCATCATTCCCTCCAAAGAAATCCCAGGGCCAATCTCCTTCAGAATGGACTGGTTGGATCTCCTTGCTGTCCAAGGGACTCTCAAGAGTCTTCTCCAACACCACAGTTCAAAAGCATCAATTCTTCGGCGCTCAGCCTTCTTCACAGTCCAACTCTCACATCCATACATGACCACAGGAAAAACCATAGCCTTGACTAGACGAACCTTTGTTGGCAAAGTAATGTCTCTGCTTTTGAATATGCTGTCTAGGTTGGTCATAACTTTTCTTCCAAGGAGTAAGCGTCTTTTAATTTCATGGCTGCAGTCACCATCTGTAGTGATTTTGGAGCCCAGAAAAATAAAGTCTGACACTGTTTCCCCATCTATTACCCATGAAGTGGTGGGACCGGATGCCATTTTAGATCAACTGAAAAATGTCAGAAAGTTTTAATTTTACCTTTAAAGGTAAAGGTAAAATTACCTTTTACAACAACACAAGAGAAGACTCTACACACAGACATCACCAGATGGTCAACACCGAAATCAGACTGATTATATTCTTTGCAGGCAAAGATGGAGAAGCTCTATATAGTCAGCAAAAACAAGACCAGGAGCTAACTGTGGCTCAGATCATGAACTCCTTATTGCCAAATTCAGACTTAAATTGAAGAAAGTAGGGAAAACCACTAGATCATTCAGGTATGACCTAAATCAAATCCCTTATGACTACACAGAGGAAGTGAGAAATAGATTTAAGGGATTATATCTGATAGACAGAGTGCCTGATGAACTATGGATGGAGGTTCATGACATTGTACAGGAGACAGGGATCAAGACCATTCCCAAGAAGAAGAAATGCAAAAAAGCAAAATGGCTGTCTGGGGAGGCCTTACACATAGCTGTGAAAAGAAGAGAAGCAAAAAGCAAAGGAGAAAAGGAAAGACATACCCATTTGAATGCAGAGTTCCAAAGAATAGCAAGGAGAGATAAGAAAGCCTTCCTCAGTGATCAGCGCAAAGAAATAGAGGAAAACAACAGAATGGGAAAGACTAGAGATCTCTTCAAGAAAATCAGAGATACCAAGGGAATATTTCATGCAAAGATGGGCTCAATAAAGGACAGAAATGATATGGACCTAACAGAAGCAGAAGATATTAAGAAGAGGTGGCAAGAATACACAGAAGAACTGTACAAAAAAGATCTTCACAACCCAGATAATCACGATGGAATGATCACTCACCTAGAGCCAGACATTCTGGAATGTGAAGTCAAGTGGGCCTTAGGAAGCATCACTATGAACAAAGCTAGTGGAGGTGATGGAATTCCAGTGGAGCTATTTCAAATCCTGAAAGATGATGCTGTGAAAGGGCTGCACTCAATATGCCAGCAAATTTGGAAAACTCAGCAGTGGCCACAGGATTGGAAAAGGTTGGCTTTCATTCCAATTCCAAAGAAAGGCAATGCCAAAGAAACTACCACACAATTGCACTCGTCTCACACGCTAATAAAGTAATGCTCAAAATTATCCAAGTGGGGCTTCAACAGTATATGAACCAAGAACTTCCAGATGTTCAAGGTGGTTTTAGAAAAGGCAGAGGAACCAGAGATCAAATTGTCAACATCCATTGGATCATTGAAAAAGCAAGAGAGTTCCAGAAAAACATCTACTCCTGCTTTATTGACTATGCCAAAGCCTTTGACTGTGTGGATCACAATAAACTGTGGAAAATTCTGAAACAGATGGGAATACCAGACCACCTGACCTGCCTCCCAAGAAATCTGTATGCAGCTCAGGAAGCAACAGTTAGAACTGGACATAGAACATTAGACTGGTTCCAAATAGGGAAAGGAATACGTCATGGCTATATATTGTCACCCTGCTTATTTAACTTATACACAGAGTACAACATGAGAAACGCTGGGCTGGAGGAAGCATGAGCTGGAATAGAAATATCAATATCAGATATGCAGATGACACCATACTTATAGCATAAAGTGAAGAACTAAAGAGCCTGTTGATGAAAGTGAAAGAGGAGAATGAAAAAGTTGGCTTAAAGCTCAACATTCAGAAAACTAAGGTCATGGCATCTGGTCCCATCACTTCACAGTAGATAGATGGGGAAACTGTGGAAACAGTGAGAGACTTTATTTTTTTGTGCTCCAAAATCACTGCAGATGGTGACTGCAGCCATGAAATTAAAAGATGCTCACTCCTTGGAAGGAAAGTTATGACCAACCTAGATAGCATATTAAAAAGCAGAGACATTACTTTGCTAACAAAGGTCCGTCTAGTCGAAGCTATGGATTTTCCAGTGGTCATGTATGGATTGTGAGAGTTGGACTATAAAGAAAGCTGAGTACTGAAGAATTGATGCTTTTGAACTGTGGTGCTGGAGAAGACTTGAGAGTCCCTTGGGCTGCAAGGAGATCCAACCAGTCCATCCTAAAGGAGATCAGTCCTGGGTGTTCATTGGAAGGACTGATGTTGAAGCTGAAACTCCAATACTTTGGCCACCTGATGCAAAGAGTGAGCCATTTGGAAAGACCCTGATGCTGGGAAAGATTGAGGGCAGGAGGAGAAGGGGACAACACAGGATGAATAGTTGGCTGGCATCACCGACTCAATGGACATGAGTTTGAGTAAACTCCAGGAGCTGGTGATGCACAGGGAGGCCTGGCGTGCTGCAGTCCATGAGGTCACAAAGAGTTAGACATGACTGAGCGACTGAACTGAACTGACCTTATCTTTAAAAAAAGAAAATTCATTTTCAGAAATCTTTATAGTCTCTATTTTTAATAGTATTCTATTGAGAACCAGAGGCATCTCACAATATTACTTAAATTCACACCATTCAGGAAGCAATCTGGAGAAGGCAATGGCACCCCACTCCAGTACTCTTGCCTGAAAAATCCCATGGACGGAGGAGCCTGGTAGGCTGCAGTCCATGGGGTCGCTAGGAGTCAGACATGACTGAGCGACTTCAATTTCACTTTTCACTTTCATGCATTGGAGAAGGAAATGGCAACCCACTCCAGTGTTCTTGCCTGGAGAATCCCAAGGACAGGGGAGCCTGCTGGGTTGCCGTATCTGGGGTCGCACAGAGTCGGACACGACTGACGCAACTTAGCAGCAGCAGGAAGCAATCTCCACAATAACCTATTTCTAGCTGCCAGTCAAAAACATTCACTATGTGTTATGATGCTTAAAGAATCAAAACTTGCCAAAGGACAACTTTCCTTCTCATCCTTCACCTCAGCAATTCATTCATTTTTTCCCCCACTGAGTTTATGGTATCCAATAAGGGGATATAACTCCCTTGAAACATACATGACTTGCAGGTTGTGGTTCCCTACGACGCTAACGGCTCACTGGAGACAGCCAAGTCCAATGAACAACAGCACTCCTATGGCAACTACATCTCCAGGCTCATCCAAAAGGAATGGAAACTCAATTGAGAAATGGGTCATCAAAGCATAGACAAAGTGTGTCAGAGAGAAATGTTAGTGAATGCCACCCTTGGTGATTGAAGACCAGTAAGGTCTCATAAGTACCATTCGGGACACAATTCAAGAAATACCTACGAAGATCCATAGTTTTTAGAACTATGCAGTGTTCCAAATGTAAAGAAACTTATCTCTATTTTTTTTATTCAGTAAATAATTAGCAATTAATTAATTTGGGCTTCCCTGGTGGTTCAGATGATAAAGAGCCTGCCAGCAATTCAGGAATCCCAGGTTTGATACCAGGGTTGGGAGGACCCCCTGGAGAAGGGAATTGCTACTCACTGCAATATTCTTAGCTAGAGAGCTCCATGGACAGGGGAGCCATGCAGACTACAGTCCATGGGGTTGCAAAGAGTCAGACACAACCGAGTGACTAACATTAAGAGAAATAATACTTAGGCTCCCTTCCTGAGAGCACCAGCAGGGAAGAGACCTTGGGAGGTGAGGTCTTGCTTCCTGGTCAGTTTTGAGGGTACAGTTTGACAAGGAGGGAAGCTTTAGGGAGGAGAGGAAAGCAGATCACATCAAATCAGATCGGATGAAGGCTGCCTTAGGGCCTGCAATGTGGCCTTAAGGACTTGGTATATTGGAGATGTGTATGGATCCTCAAGCTAATTCCCCAAATTCAGTCCACTGCCCAAATCAGAAGGCTGAGGGCTGTCCATTATCTTCCCTCCCTTTCAGCCTTTATCATTTGCATCACTTCCAAACTACATGAATCTCCTTCCCCTCCATTCGCACTGCTCTGGGGCATGTTTGACCTACTGCCCTGCAACTGTCTCCAAACTAACCCCCTCTCTTTCAACTCCCATTTTCCACGCTGCCACCACCTAATCCTTTTGAAATGCAATCAATCTTGTCCTGTCCTTGCTTGAAGCCATTGGGCAGGGACAAATTTCAAGCTTCTTCGTGCCGTATATAAGACTTCCCAATTTGGCTCAGAATTCCTATTCAACCTTACTTCCCTGCTCAACACTTTCAATTTCCCCTAAATTTCACCTCCCTTTATCCACACACTTGTCTGACTACGGCCTGTCCGTCGTCCAGCCTGTCACGTCCTTTGCTACCATCACTGGGCAAACTCTCATTCATCCTTCAAGGCCCACCGTCTGTGATCACTGTCAGGGAGGAGCCTTCTCTGCAGTGGTTCAGGCAGATGCTTCTCTGCCTCGTGTCCCTGTAGTCTGTCTCCTTATTACTTACGTGGAGCGATATGAAAGCCTAAAGCCCACTAGCATGTCTCACATAAGACCACGAGTTTCCTCATAGAAAGATCCTGACAGGTCTTTTTAGCAGTTCAAATTCTTCTCAGGTACAGTTCCACAAATGTTCACTGAAGGTTAATCATGAATCTTTCACTGCACTAAGCACCAGAGAGGCAAAGATTAGACATAAATGGCATCTGTTGTAATTTCACCCAAGGTCTGTCTCCTTTGCGTCCTAAGTATACAAAGAGTTGGAGAGCAGAGAATTGTGTGTGCTCTACACTGGCTGACCTCCACTGCGACGTGGCGATTCTCTGGTATACCAGAATCAGTGGTGAGACATAGTGCATGTAATGTGTGTAATTTTAGCTCTTCCCAGTGCTCTGGTTAGAGAAGGCGATGGCACCCCACTCCAGTACTCTTGCCTGGAAAATCCCATGGACGGAGGAGCCTGGTGGGCTGCAGTCCATGGGGTTGCTAAGAGTTGGACACGACTGAGCAACTTCACTTTTCACTTTCATGCACTGGAGAAGGAAATGGCAACCCACTCCAGTGTTCTTGCCTGGAGAATCCCAGGGATGGGGGAGCCTGGTGGGCTGCTGTCTAAGGGGTCGCACAGAGTTGGACACGACTGAAGCGACTTAGCAGCAGCAGCAGCAGTGCTCTGGTATCTGGACAAAACAGACGATGATGTCATCATCTGTTGTGATGACGATGATGTAGATGATGTAGATGACACCATCTACATCACCATCTTGATTGTGACGTGTACTGCCCTAGGCATTTGTAACCTGGGTACTATAATCCAGGATATGACATGACATATTTGTGGTACATGTAAACATTGGTTGGAAGGATGTGTGAGTGGATGAGTTAATGGATAAGCTGCTGGTTGATGTGCATATGGATAAATTCGAGCTCCTGATCTTCGTCGATGAGTGTCCACTGCAGTTGAGAATTAACACTGTGGCCTTTCTTGTGGTTGCCCAGTGGAGAGGGCTTGGGAGAAGGATGGAGTGGAGTATCTATGTGTGTAACTGAGTCACTTTGTTGTACAGAAGAAATGAACACAACATGGTAAATCAACTATATTTCAATTAAAAACAAAACAAACACCTGTTGACTTTAAGGTGGATACTGTTTGCTGACACTTAGAACGAGCTCTGTTTTTCTGGGCTGTCCCCTGCTGTGTGTAGGCATAAACTACAGGGACTTCCCTGCTGGTCCAGAGGTTAAGTTCACCATCCAATGCATGAGACTTGGGTTGCATCCCTGGTTGGGGAGCTCAGATCTCACATGCCTTATGGCCAACAAAGCAGAAGGGGATAAAAAGCCCTTATTCTCCATTATGTGTGGGTGCTATAGCTAAGTGAGCACTGACCTATGGCCAACATGGGGTTTTCCTTGTGGTTCTCAGATCATCTTACAAGAAATAACCCCTGGTGCCACAGGCAACTGACTGCATGGTGGTGGCTTTGTTGAAATTCCCAAACTTCTAAATTCCCTGCCAGTTCCCCTCAACCTGAGAACAAAATTCATAATTCATGAGATATTGGGTAAAATACTGAAAAGAGTTTTAACTCTTATTTCACCTACCAAAACTTGAATGCAAGACCTAAATTGATCAAACTGTTTTTAAGTAACTGAACTACAATCCAAGAATAAGTTCCAGAGTATTTATAGGGATACAAAAATACCCAACATCTAAAAAGGTAAAATCCACAGTGTCTGTGTCCAGTATAAACATACTGCATATGTAATGAAACAGAATACTACAACCATAATGAGAAAAATAAATCAATTAGAAATGAGTCAGATGAGGATTAATCAACAAGAACATTAAAGTAATCATTCTAACTATATTCCATATGTTCAAGAACTAGAGGAAAGATTTAACATGTTAAGTAGAGATATAAGAATACATATTTTTAAAAGACCTAAATCAAACTTCAAAGGATGAAAATACATTAATGGCAGATTAGAAATTAGAAAATATTAGAGAACACAAGAATCTAGAATTAGAAACTATCCACAATGAAACTCTAAGGAAAAAATACTGGAAAAAAAAGAAAAGAATGAATAGAGTATTCATGAGCTGTAGGAAAACCTTAGTGGTTTAACATACATGTAATTGGTATTCACAATGGGAGGAAGGACAGAAAAAATAGTTGAAGACACAGAGGTTGAAAACTTTCTAAATTTGATAAAAATTACAAATCCACAGACCCAAGAAGCTCAATGATCTGGAAGGACAAGAAATCTGAACAAAACTTCAGCAAGGCATATCATGATTTATTTGGTTACAACCAGTGCTAAAGAGAAAACTCTTGAAAGTTGATGTAGAATAAAGAAACACTATATACAGAGGAAAGAAATAAAAGATAAAGATGACAGAAAATTTCTTGTTGAAGACAATGCAAGATAGAAGACACTTTGTTTTAGTAACATTTTTAAAGTACTGAGAGGAAAAAATGTCAACTTTGAAATCTTTACCCGCCGAAAATACATTTCAAAAACGAAAGTGAAATAAAATCTTTTTCAAATACATCAAAGCTGAAAGACTTTGTTTCTCTCAGACCTAAAAATGTTAAGGAAGTCCTTCAAGCAGAAGAAAAATGGTATCAGACAGAAATCAAGATCTGTAGAAAAGACAGCAGCACCATAAATGTCAACTAAGTGCGTAAATGCAAATAATTTTTTGTTGTTATTTAATTCTCTGTAAAAGATAATCAACCGTTCAGAGCAAAATACTAATCTATTGTAAGGTTTATATTATTTATAAAAATAGAATATCTGACAACAATAGCACAAAGTCCAGGAGAGGAGAAATAGGTATAAAAGGTTCTTGTATTGATAAAAACGAAGTATTGTAATATTATGTAAAGATATATCCTGATAAGAATGGATTCTATAAACTCTAAAGCAAAGTATAACAACAGAAGCCGACATCAATAAGCCAGAGATGAAACAAAAACATCATTAATCAAAAAAAAGTCAGAACATTTTTAAAAATTAACGAAGACTGACTTCCCTGGCAGTGCAGTGGTTAGGACTTCGCCTTCCAATGCAGCGGGTACAGGTTTGATCCCTGGTCAAGGAGTTAAGATCTCACATGCCTTATGGCCAAAACAACAACACATAAAACAGAAGCAATATTGCAACAAATTCAATACACACTTTAATAATGGTCCAGATCAAAAAACATATTTTAAAAAATTAACAAAGAATGGGTCAGACCAAAAGAAAATGAGTAACAAGTTGATATATTTTAATGCATTCATACCCATAATAACACTGAATACAAATGGTCTAAGTATCTCAAGTAAAGGTGAAAACTGTCAGATTGGATATAAAGCAACACAACTCTAGGCTGCCATACTAATCTTACGTTAAATAAAAAGACACAGCAGTTATCCAATAAAATGATGGAAAAAAGATAAACCACACTTTTAAAAGAAACCAGGAGTAGCTTCTATATATTAATACCAATGAAGATTTAAGAGAAAAAGATATTATCAGGATGTACGTATATATGTATGTGAAAGTCGCTCAGTCATGTCTGACTCTTTGCGACCTCTTTGCCGTGCCAGGCTCCTCTGTCCCTGGAATTCTCCAGGTAAGAATACTGAAGTGGGTAACTGTTTCCTTCTGCAGGGGCTCTTCCCAACCCAACGACAGAACCCAGGTCTCCCGCATTGCAGGTGGATTCTTTGCCATCTGAGTCATCAGGGAAGCACATTTTAAGGATAACTCAATTCATCAATAAAACATACAAAACTTAGACGCTTATGCAATTAATATCAGAGCTATTTCTGTACACATGAAAGAGAAATTGATAAAACTGCACATAAATATGGAGAAGGCAATGGCACCCGACTCCAGTACTCCTGCCTGGAAAATCCCATGGACGGAGGAGCCTGGAAGGCTGCAGTCCATGGGGTCGCTGAGGGTCGGACACGACTGAGCGACTTCACTTTCACTTTTCACTTTGCTGCATTGGAGAAGGAAATGGCAACCCACTCCAGTGTCCTTGCCTGGAGAATCCCAGGGACGGGGGAGCCTGGTGGGCTGCCGTTTATGGGGTCACACAGAGTCAGACACGACTGAAGCGACTTAGCAGCAGCAGCAGCAGCACATAAATAGGTAAATCCACAACTGTAGTTGGCAATTTCAAAAACACTTTTTTGACTAGTATTTGTTATTCAGCCACTCAGTCATGTCCAGCTTCTTGAGACCCCATGGACTGAACACACTAGGCTTCCCTGTCCTTCACCATCTTCTGGAGCTTGCTCAAGCTCATGTCTATCGAGTCAGTGATGCCATCCAACCACCACATTCCCCATCATCTCCTTCTCCTGCTGCCTTCAATCTTTACCAGCATCAGGATCTTTTGTAATGAGTTGTCTCTTCACATCAGGTGGCCAAAGTATTGGAACTTCAGCATCAGTCCTTCCAATGAATATTCAGGATTGATTTCCTTTAGGTTTGATCTTGCAGTTCAAGGGACTCTCAAGAGTCTTCTCCAGCACCATGGTTCAAAAACATCAGTTTTTTGGTGCTCAGCTTTCTTTATGGTCCAACTCTCACATCCATACATGACTACTGGAAAAGCCATTGCTTTGACTATACAGACCTTTGTTTGACTAGTATAGATGTTAACAAAACTATTAACCATTATGACCTATTTGATGTTATAGATCACACCACGCCCAAACCATAGTATAGACATTTTCTGCAAGTGCAGAGCCACTCTTTACCATGACAGACTATTCTGGGTCATTAAAAACAGTCTCAATAAATATAAAATATTCTAATCATACAAGTCAAGGCTATGGTTTTTCCAGTGGTCATATATGGATGTGAGAGTTGGACTATAAAGAAAGCTGAGTGCTGAAGAATTGATGCTTTTGAACTGTGGTGTTGGAGAAGACTCTTGAGAGTCTCTTGGACTGCAAGGAGATCCAACCAGTCCATCCTAAAGGAGATCAGTCCTGGGTGTTCTTTGGAAGGACTGATGTTGAAGCTGAAACTCCAGTACTTTGGCCATCTGATGCGAAGAGCTGAGTCATTGGAAAGACCCTGATGCTGGGAAAGATTGAGGGCAGGGGAAGAAGGGGACAACAGAGGATGAGATGGTTGGATGGCATCATTGACTCAATGGACATGGGTTTGGGTGGACTCTGGGTGTTGGTGATGGACAGGGAGGCCTGGCGTGCTAAGGTTCATGGGGTCACAAAGAGTCAGACACGACTGAGCGACTGAACTGAACTGAATCATACAAAGTATACCCTTTACTGTAATAGAATTAAATTAGAAATTAATAATAGAACTCTGAAAAAAATCTTCAAATATTTTGGAAAAAAAAAAAGTACTATATAACCAACAGGTCAAACAAGAAGTAAAAAAGAAATAAGAAGATCAATTAATTGAATGCAAATAAAACAAGGCATTTCAAAATATGTGGGCTGTGGTGAAGGCAGTAATAAAAACTGATAGCACCCAATTCCTATATTTGATAATAAGAAAGCCTCAAATCAATTATCTATTTTCTTTCTTAAGAGAATGAAATAAGAAAATCAAATTACATTCAGAGTAAGGAAAAGAAATAAAATAATAATAAAAAAATAACTGAAATAGAAAACAGAAAAATAGTAGAGAAAATCAATGAAACCAACAGCAGTTTCTGTGAAAGCATCGATAAAACTGATCAAAAAAAATTTGAGCCAAATTGAATAGGAAGTAAGACAGCAAATGCAGCTCTTAAGCATCAGGAATAAGAGAGGTAAAACTACTAGATGGATTCTACAAGCATTAAAAAGGATACTAAAGAAATATTGTGAGCAACATTATGCCATCAGCCTCAACATCTTAGATGAAAGGAATGAATTCCATAGAAGGCACAAACCACCAAGCACACTTAATACAAACAAGCAGCTGACAGGAATGTACTAGACCTAAGAAGAATCCAGCTTGCACCTTGAAAACGCCCCACAAAGAAAACCTCCGGTGCAGATGGCTTCCCTGGAGAATTCTCTCAAATATTTAAGGAAGAAACAATATTAATTGTGAACAAATTCCTCCCAGAAAATTGGGGAATTGAGTATCCTTCCCAACTCATTGAGAATAGCAATATCACTTTGATATCCCAACTAGGCAAAGATATTATAGGAAAAGAAAAATATACACAAATAACACTTGTTACCATAAACACAAAAACTGTCAACAATTTAGTAAATCAAATTGAGCAATATGAAAACTGTAATATATATGACTGTAGGAAAGAATTGCCCCGAGCAAAGGGAGGTCTAGCCTATAGCCTTGACTCCTTGGAGTTAACTCCTCATGGAATGTTCTGTCTGATAAAAGTATCTCTCTTTATTACCTGGTGGCCTCAGATCATGTCGGACAATGTGCTCAGAGTAGAAGCTTTTGGTTTTGTGGTACTGGTTCAGATGCTGGAGGCTAAGGTCAGCCATATGGGGTATTTGCTGTGCAGACAGGTCACAAGGCATTCAGATCCAAATCCTCCAAACTGACCTGTATATTCAACACATTCATAGTCAAAATAAGCATTTTTTGTAGAAAAGTGGATTTAAAAATCATATGAAAATGTAAAGAATCGAGAACAGCAAAATGCATTAATAAGAATTTCCTGAAAAATAAATGTGAAATCATACTACTTGACTTTCCAACCTACATAGTATTGTATATATACTATTGTACATATGCATGTATGTGTATATATAGTATTGTATATACGTACAATATATAATACAATGTACTATATACAATACATATTAGTGTCCACATGGCCAAACAAATTAATGACACTGTATATGAATCCAGAAATAAAACTATGTATGTACATCCTGGGTTTGCTTAGTGGCTCAGTGTTAAAGAATCCGCCTGCAATGCAGGAGACAGTTTCAATCCCTGGGTCGCAAAGATCCCTAGAGTAGGAAATGGCAACCCACTTCAGTGGTCTTGCCTGAGAAATCCCATGGACAGAGGAGCCAGATGGGCTACAGTCCATGGGGTTACAAAAGAACTGGACACAACTTAGTGACTAACCAGCAACAAGAGTGTGAGTCCTATCGGTTGCCATTCTTTTCCACATAGATATACACACACAAAAAAGAAAAAGCAACCCAAATGCAATGTTAAAGATAGCTGTCAAACCACAGGAGAAGAGAACAAAAGAGGAAGGAGAGAGAAGAATTAGATAGAATATCTAATAGATATTATTAGATATCTAAATAGATATTCTATCTAATTAGATTATTAGATATCTAATATCTAATAGATAGAATATCTATCTAAAAAGAATAGATATATGTATAAGAAATTCACTTTGCTGTACACCTGAAGCTAACATAACACTGTAAATCGGCTATAGTCCAATACAATTTTTTTAAGTTATCAAAGGATTTTTGGTTGGTTTTTTAATATATAGACATCCAGTGATTTCAGTACCATTTATGAAAAATACTGCCATTCTTCTCCATTGAATTTCCTTTGTAACTTTGATGGCTCCTTTCCAGATTCTAACAGTGCGTGGAACATAGGAGACACCTCCCAACATCTCTTAAGTGTTTGATTGATATTTTAATTTATTTTCTCTCTTTTTTAACTAACTGAAAAAGACAGCTTAGAATAGGATGTGACAATGTTGGCTTGCCCAGAGCTACATGAAATAAAGATCTGTATCATTGTTAACATAATGAAAAAGTGTACAAATATTTGTCTGCACAAGGACACTGGGCAGTGATTGTTCCTTCTCTGTCTGACAATAGTAGGTAAAAAAAATTGCACTCGACCATCAGACATGATTTACTTTCCCCAAAGTTGGTTGGGCTCCATGTGCAGAGAGGCATGGAGAATTTTGGAGACTGAAATATGATCAGATAACTATTACTTGGATGGTTTTGTTTATTATTTTCCTCTGTAGTCACAGATAAGGGTTTCATAGATGAGGAATGGACTTGATACAAAGAAACTAAAGTACCCATTTTAGGTTGATAGTGTTTGGAATTTGTCACCAATTTATATTCTAATGGGGACAGTTCATGAAAATTCCATAGTTGAAGCCCCTGACAATTCTGAAAGGTTACTGTTCATTTTATCTTTAATTTCTTCATTTTCAATGTCTTCAATCTTGTTAAACCAGAGTTCACAGAAAGAAGAAAATGAAATTAATTAAGGGGTATACCTTCCTCTTGTATTTTTTTCCCATGGGAAAAGTATGTTTTTTAGCTTGCTGAAAAGCAGCAGAAACCACTTTATACACAGGAGAAAGGAACAGAGCCACGGTCAGAGCAAGGTCTGGATGGTGGGCCAGCACGGGCCAAATCATGAGAATGCAATAAATACTTGGCCAATATTCTGATTCACTGAAGCTCAACCAGGAAAGAGACGCTCTCCCTTTCTAAGGGGAAAAAACAAGAGATCATGAAAAAAAGTCTCTGACTTCTTAGTGTAGTAAATATTGAGTCAGCAAGCTGTATAGTAAGTTAAAGATCTTTTAACCAAGTTGCTTTAAAATAAATATACATACTTTCCAGATATCTTTGTTCTTAGATCATTTCATCTTATTTCTTTTTAATTGTAGTACAATGTTCTGTTAGTTTCTGCTGTACAATGAAATGAATCAGTAATGTGTGTGTATATATATGTATATATCCCTTCACTCTTGAATCTCCATCTTCCTATTGTATTTTCATCTGAGTTAGAAAACTCAGAAATTTTATAAGCATGAGTTTTGATATGAGTTCTCCATCTTATTGATTGATCTGCAGACATCTGGGTTATTTGATATCATGTGATTACTTCAACCAACACCAAACCCACCTCCACAAATACCATATTCTGGGATCTTTTCATGTTTCTATTTTTTTTCCTTCTCTGCTTGCATCTATTCATTTATTTCACAAACCAAACCTGTAAAGTATGTCACTTAACTGTCACAGTCAAATTACTATGTGGCAGGAACAGACAGCCACCCATACAGCAGAAGAGAAACATGCTATAAAGCCAGTTGTTTCTAGGAGTTTTCTCTGGAGGTGATTTTGCAAATGCCCTAAAGATTTTGAGGTTAGAGAGGGGTTTCTCTGGTGGCTCATTGGTAAAGAATCCATCTGCCAATGCAAGAGATGCAGGTTCAGTCCCTGGATTGGGAAGATCCCCTAGCAAAGGAAATGGCACCTCACTCCAGTATTCTTGCCTGGAAAATCCCATGGACAGAGGAGCCTTGTAGGCTACTGTCCATGGGGTCCCAAAGAGTCAGACACAACTGAGCGACTAGACAACAAGTTTAGAGAGGTGTGGGGACCAGAGAGGATGCTGGCTCAGAGAGGTGTGGGGACCAGAGAGGTGCAAGGACCCAGGGGTGCTGAGTTAGAGCTGCCTGGTGGGCCAGCTAGTCCCTGTTTTCATAAAAAATCAGGGGAGAAGAATCTCACTTGTGCTGCAATGGAGGGACTTAGGCCACCTCCCTGGTCATTTCAGGACCACTGGATGAAGAGTGATGAACAAGTGTGTCTTTAGAATTTACGACCATTTGGAGAGACCATGTGAGAAAAAAATAAAAACACTAATCTGAAGTCTGCGGAAAATGATGTTCTTAGTCTGAATTGGTAAAATGTGTCCTACTTAATGACAATAGGTGGGAAGGAAAGGTATGACAGGTGCTTTCTGGAGTCTCTCTCATGACTTTCTGCCCATCTAGCCGGGCTTCTGGAGGAGGCAGACAGTGAGGTTGCCAGCTGATCTAATTTCTCTTCCCAGCTTCCCATGTGACATGGAAATATCTCTTTTCCTTTGAATCAATGAAAAAGTTCATCATTGCCATTCTAAAAACGCACCCTACATAAGTCCCTATCAAAATCAAGGAAGCCTCTTTGATATTAATACATCTTTAAGTCTCTCAAAGGCTACAAGGACATTTTGCTAAAAAACTACAGAGCTTCAAAAACTATCAGAAGAATGTTCTTTGTGGTTGCCATTTCAGATTCCTTAAATCTTCATCATTGTACTTGAATCATCCCCTTTGGTTTTCAAATACTCCTTTTGAACACTGATAATTTGCCAAGACACGTCTAAGAACTGAAAGAAAAAGAGATGGGAAATATGGCACTAGTGATAGGGTGTGTGTCACAGAGCATGAGGCATATTCCAAGCTCCATTCTGCATTTAACAAAGGGTGCTGTGCCCACACCATGACTTTCCCAATATCACCGTCATCCCAGGGCTAAGCCTTCTGACACAGCCCAATACCCAGGAGAAGAAGGCTTCCCTTTAGTCTGTGGTGCCATGAACACTCTGGTCATGAAATAAAATATTGGCAGTCAAAAGAATAAAAATTTTCTTTTTTTTAAAACTGTCAGGCTATATTTGGCATTTTAGCTTAGTCAAGAAAAACTACGGATATCATTAAATGAGCACAGGAAGTCTTTGGACCCCCAAAAGAAATCTGTTTCATTCATTGATAATGTTATGAACTTGGTTGTATCACTTCTCATCTGTGAGGATGTTTTCTCAGTCATTTCCAATAAATGGAAATACTTATGCACATTCACATAAGAATTGTAAGAACTAAGACAAATATATTAAAATTTTCAGTTTTTACATAATAAGAACATAGTACAATTTATTTTACTTTCCCTTAGAGTCCCTCAAACACTTTTTCTGCTCTAAAAGTTTAACCATTCATTTATTATTCACTCACTTGTTTCTTGGATATTTATTGAACATTTATTCTTGTCAGGTTCAAGACTAATTTCTGGCTATTCCACTACAAATAACACATAATTGGTGCATATCTAGGGGCATTTGGTGTCATCTAGGAACCAGATAAGTGCAGGGGTTACAAGCTGGCTACTAAATCAGCATTTTCTCATCTTTGCTTATGTTTTTGTTTTATGCATACACACTGTTTTTTAATATTTTAGATTTGAGTGCTTTGAGAAAGACATTTGATCTTCAATTAAGCAAAAGCCACTGTTCTCCATACTTTTTACCCTGGTTCATCTCTCAATTTTTTTTCCTTTTCTGAACCCTCAAAAGATTTTTGTATATGACTTGCTTATAAATAATAATTACTATAGAGTAGAAAGAAAGAGTAATAAGTAACACAGGTTCAGCGTGTCAAAAGAAAAACAGGATAACAATGCTAACTTTAAAGTGAATAAAATAGAAGAAAGTGAAAGTGAAGTCGTTCAGTTCGACTCTTTGTGACCCCATGGATTGTAGCCTACCAAGCTCCTCTGTCCGTGGGATTTTCCAGGCAATAGTACTGGAGTGGATTGCCATTTCCTTCTCCAGGGGAACTTCCCAACCCAGGGATCAAACCCAGGTTGCCCACATTGCAGGCAGACGCTTTACCGTCTGAGCCACCAGGGAGAACTGGCCCCAAATGTGTCTCACTGATGTGATCTACTCTGGCTTCTGGTCATCTATGGATAGATCCAAATCCCAGGAGAGAAGAAGCAATCAAGTTTCACCATCTCTGAGAAGCATCTGTCTCTCGTACACAGATATAAGAAACTTGGCTTGAAATGAAATTTCAAGATGACTAATTCAAGGATAGTATATTTTGAATTATTTTAACTCAAAAATTAATTAACTGGAAAACAATTTTAAAACCATGTTAATAAAGGGCATTCAATCATCTAACAGCATTTGTTTGCATTTTAATCGCATTTTCTTTCATCTCTCTTTATCTTATTGGGACTACAGAATGATTTTGCTTTAGGTAGGGGAAAAAAAAGAATTTGCTAGGTGTGGGCAGAGCTAGGAGTCCTAGTGCAAGGTCATGCTGGGTGCCTGTAGATTCTGGCTAAACTCTCAGCTGGGGACAGTTTGGGGTCATACAGCTGGATGGTGCATCCAGGATAGCTGACAGCAATATTACAAATTTCCAATTTCACAGCTTCCAATTATCAACTGGAAGAGCAACTGGGATGCAGGGGTCACCTACATTTCCATACCTACCAGACCACTTCCTTGCCTAGACTTCCTGTCTCCCTATGTCCACTTTTGCCCATCCCCAGGTGGGAGAGTAGGGGCTACTTAGAGAAAAGAAGACTATCAATTATGCTGTATCCAAGTTTTGATTTTTATGGGGTATTCTCACAAGACTTTGCTATATGTAATTAATGTTCCTTTAAAAGTTAAATCTCCTTTGTGTGTTGAGACCATGCAGTGTCTGACAGAGAAGGCAATGGCACCCCACTCCAGTACTCTTGCCTGGAAAATCCCATGGACACAGGAGTCTGGTAGGCTACAGTCCATGGGGTCGCACAGGGTTGGACACGACTGAGCGACTTCACTTTCACTTTTCACTTTCATGCATTGGAGAAGGAAATGGCAACCCACTCCAGTGTTCTTGCCTGGAGAATCCCAGGACGGGGGAGCCTGGAGGGCTGCCGTCTATGGGGTTGCACAGAGTCAGACACGACTGAAGCGACTTAGCAGCATCAGTGTCTGAGGTCAGGGATTCTACCTGGCATCTCTATGCCTCTCCTTCCCAATGAATTAAATAGAGTAGTAATTATAATAAGTATCCAATAAGTGTCAGTTTATTAATAAATACAGTTGATGAATGATCAATATAGAATTAACATCAGCAATCCTTCATCAGTGACACCCACTGTGACCTGGGAAAGCTACTGCATGCCCAGATTCTTCCTTTAAAAAGTAGGGACAAAAAAGTAGGAATCATAATAACCTATCCACTGCACAGGGCACAAATCAGAAGCCCGTGTGAAAGCATAAATTGCAATCATAACACTTTAGAAATGACATGTGGACTAACAGTTTTAATAATTATTGACAAAAACACTATAAAACTCTTAGAAGAAAGTGTAGGAAGAACACTGACATAAATCACAGCAAGCTTTTTTTTTTTTAACCCACCTCCTAGAGTAATGAAAATAAAAATAAACAAATGGGACCTAATTAAGCTTAAAATTTTTTTAAAGAAAACCATAAACAAGACAAAAAGACAGCCCTCCAAATCGGAGAAAATATTTGCAAATGAAGCAACTGACAAGGGATTAATCTCCAAAATATAAATATACAAACATCTCATGCAGATCAATATCAAAAAACAAATAACCCAATCAAAAAACTGGGCAGAAGACCAAAACAGACATTTCTCCAAAGAAGACATACAGATAGCCAAGAGGCACATGAAAAGAGGCTCAACAGCACTAATTATTAGAGAAATACAGATCAAAGGTCAAGTAGCATCCAAGGTCAGTAGCGACGGCTGTGAGGAGATGCCCCACGTCCAAGGTAAGAGAAACCCCAGTAAGATGGTAGGTGCTGAGAGAGGGCATCAGAGGGCAGACAGACTGAAACCACAATCACAGAAAACTAAACAAACTAACCACATGGACCACAGCCTTGTCGAACTCAATGAAATTAAGCCATGCTGTGTATGGCCACCTAAGACGGATGTGTCTTGGTGCAGAGTTCTGACGAAATGTGGCACACTGGAGAAGGGAATGGCAAACCACTTCAGTATTCTTGCCTTGAGAACCCCATGAACTGTATGAAAAGGCAAAATGATAGGACACTGAAAGATGAACTCCCCAGGTCAGTAGGTGCCCAATATGCTACTGGAGAACAGTGGAGAAACGACTCTGAAAGAATGAAGAGATGGAGCCAAAGCAAAAACAACACCCAGTTGTGAATGTGACTGGTGATAGAAATAAGGTCCGATGCTGTAAAAAGCAATATTGCATAGGAACCTGGAATGTTAGGTCCATGAATCAAGGCAATTGGATGTGGTCAAACAGGAGATGGCAAGAGTGAATGTTGATATTTTAGGAATCAGCAAACTAAAATGGATTGGAATGGGTGAATTTAACTCATATGACCATTATATCTACTACTGTGGGCAAGAATCCCTTAGAAGAAATGGAGTAGCCATCATAGTCAACAGAAGAGTCCAAAGTGCAGTACTTGGATGCAATCTCAAAAACGACAGAATGATCTCTGTTCACTTCCAAGGCAAACCACTCAATATCATAGTAATCCAAGTCTATGCCCTGACCAGTAATGCTGAAGATGCTGAAGTTGAACAGTTCTATGAATACCTACAAGACCTTTTAGAACTAACACCCAAAAAAGATATCCTTTTCTTTATAGGGGACTGGAATGCAAAAGTAGGAAGTCAAGAAACACCTGGAGTAACATGCAAATTTGGTCTTGGAGTACAGAATGAAGCAGGGCAAAGGATAATAGAGTTTTGCCAAGAGAATGCACTGGTCATAGCAAACACCCTCTTCCAACAATACAAGAGAAGACTCTACACATGGACATCACCAGGTACTCAACACTGAAATCAGATTGATTATATTCTTTGAAGCCAAAGATGGAGAAGCTCTATATAGTTAGCAAAAACAAGACTGGGAGCTGACTGTGGCTCAGATCATGAACTACTTATTGCCAGAGTCAGACTTAAATTGAAGAAAGTAGCTGAAACCACTAGACCATTCATGTATAACCTAAATCAAATCCCTTATGATTATACAGTGGAAGTGAGAAATAAATTTAAGGGCCTAGATCTGATAGAGTGCCTGAATAACTATGGACAGAGGTTCATGACATTGTACAGGAGACAGGGATCAAGACCATCCCCATGGAAAAGATGCAAAAAACCAAAATGGCTGTCTGAGGAGGCCTTACAAATAGCTGTGAAAAGACAAGAAGTGAAAAGCAAAGGAGAAAAGGAAAGATATAAGCATCTGAATGCAGAGTTCCAAAGAATAGCAAAAAGAGATAAGAAAGCCTTCCTCAGTGATCAGTGCAAAGGAATAGAGGAAAACAATAGAATGGGAAAGACTACAGATCTCTTCAAGAAAATCAGAGTTACCAAGGGAACATTTCATGCAAAGATGGGCTCAATCAAGGACAGAAATGGTATGGACCTAACAGAAGCAGAAGATATTAAGAAGAGGTGGCAAGAATACACAGAAGAACTATACAAAAAAGATCTTCATGACCCAGATAATCATGATGGTGTGATCATTCACCTATAGCCAGACATTCTGGAATGCAAAGTCAAGTGGGCCTTAGGAAGCACCACTACAAACAAAGCTAGTGGAGGTGATGGAATTCCAGTGGAGCTATTTCAAATCCTGAATGATGATGCTGTGAAAGTCATGCACTCAATATGCCAGCAAATTTGGAAAACTCAGCAATGGCCACAGGAATGGAAAAGGTCAGTTTTCATTCCAATCCCAAAGAAAGGCAATGCCAAAGAATGCTCAAACTACCGCACATTTGCACTCATCTCACACGCTAGTAAAGTACTGTTCAAAATTCTCCAAGCCAGGCTTCAATAGTACGTGAACCATGAACTTCCAGATGTTCAAGTTGGTTTTAGGAAAGGCAGAGGAACCAGAGATCAAATTGCCAACATCCGCTAGATCATTGAAAAAGCAAGAGAGTTCCAGAAAAACATCTATTTCTGCTTTATTGACTATGCCAATGCCTTTGACTGTGTGGTTCTCAATAAACTGTGGAAAATTTTTCAAGAGATGGGAATACCAGACCACCTGACCTGCCTCTTGAGAAATCTATATGCAAGTCAGGAAGCAATAGTTAGAACTGGACATGAACAACAGACTGGTTCCAAATAGGAAAAGGAGTATGTCAAGGCTGTATATTGTTATTCTGCTTATTTAACTTATATGCAGAGTACATCATGAGAAACGCTGGGCTGGATGAAGCACAAGCTGGAATCAATATTGCTAGGAGAAATATCAATAACCTCAGATATGCAGATGACACCACCCTTAAGGCAGAATGTGAAGAAGAACTAAAGAGTTTCTTGATGAATGTGAAAGAGGAGATGAAAAAATTTGCTTAAAACTCAACATTCAGAAAACTAAGATCATGGCATCTGGTCCCATCACTTCATGGCAAATAGATGGGGAAACAGTGGAAACATTAAGAGACTTTATTTTGGGGGGCTCAAAATCACTGCAGATGGTGACTGCAGCCATGAAATTAAAACATGCTTACTCCCTGGAAGGAAAGTTACGACCAACTTAGGCAGAATATTAAAAAGCAGAGACATTCCTTTGCCAACAAAGGTCTGTCTAGTCAAGGCTATGGTTTTTCCAGTGGTCATATATGGAGGTGAGAGCTACACTATAAAGAAAGCTCAGCACCGAAGAATTGATGCTTTTGAACTATGGATTTTGTAGAAGACTCTTGAGAGGACTACAAGGAGATCCAACCAGTCCATCCTAAAGATCAGTTCTGAGTGTTCACTGGAAGAACTGACATTGAAGCTGAAACTCCAATACTTTGGCCATCTGATGCAAAGAACTGACTCATTGGAAAAGACCCTGATGCTGGGAAAGATTGAGGGCAGGAGGAGAAGGGGATGACAGAGGATGAGTAAGATGGTTGGATGGCATCACCAACTCAATGGAGATGAGTTTCAGTAAACTCTGGGAGTTGGTAATGGACAGAGAGGCCTGGTGTGCTGTGGTCCGTGGTATTACAAAGAGTCAGACACGACTGAGCAGCTGAACTGAACTGAAGAGATCAAAACTACAATGAGGTATCATCTCACACTGATCTAAATGGCCATCATCAAAAATCTGGAGAGGGTGTGGAGAAAAGGGAACCCTCTTGCACTGTTTTTGGGAATGTAAATTGGTACAACCACTATGGAGAACAGTATAAAAGTTCCTTAGAAAACTAAAAAGAAGACTACCATATGACAGCAATCCTACTACTGGTTTATATACCCTGAGAAAACCATAACTCAAAAGGATACATGTACCCCAGTATTCACTGCAACACACTGCAGCTACTGTTCATTTACAGTAGCCAGGACAAGGAAGTAACATAGATGTCCATCGACAAGAGGAATGGATAAAGAAGTGGTGGTACATGTATACAATGGAATATTGCTGCGACTAAGTCACTTCAGTCGTGTCCGACTTTGTGCGACCCCATAGACAGCAGCCCACCAGGCTCCCCTGTCCCTGGGATTCTCCGGGCAAGAACACTGGAGTGGGTTGCCATTTCCTTCCCCAATGCATGAAAGTGAAAAGTGAAAGTGAAGTCGCTCAGTCATGTCTGACTCTTAGCGACCCCATGGACTGCAGCCTACCAGGCTCCTCTGCCCATGGGATTTTCCAGGCAAGAGTACTGGAGTGGGGTGCCATTGCCTTCTCCTAATGGAATATTACTTAACCATAAAAAAGGAACAAGACTGGGTCACTTGCAGAGACATGGACTGACCAAGAAAAATGCCCATGAGTTTTGAGTTAAGTTTTATTGGGGGAAAAATTAGGACTAGAGCCCAGAAGACAGTATTTCAGATAGTGGAGAAATTGCACCCAAGAGCAGGGGGGAAAGATCACTATACTTGGGATTTTGTTGAGAGGCATACACAAAGGAGATGATAAGAGTTAATTTCAAGCTTTCTTCTACAAAGTTTTTTGTTCTTTCAAAATTCTGAGAATCCTAAAACCAGTATTTTATCGAACTTTCTCTGTGCACGTAAAAAGAGCTAATTTTGGATGTCAACTACAGATTGGTGCTTGCCATCTACCCCTACAAGGACTAAATAATATACTGCTTCAGCTGCTGACTTTAAACACCCCCTGAAAGGAGTTTAAGGTGGACAGCAGAAATGAGGCACCCTGTGGTCTGGGAAAAACTGACAGAACAGGTCTTCAGATAGTTATTTCAGAAGCCAATTTCATAAACCCAATTCTTGTATCTCCTCATATCTAGAAAAGCATTAAGTTCCTTGATGGTGATAACTGCTCCTGGTGACAAGCAGAAACCTTCTGCAAAAAATATGTGCTTGATTGAATGTACCGCCCTTCACCAAAATCACATCTATAATACTGACCTTCCCCCCCTGCCTCTTGGGAGCAGTTTCTCAGAGCTATCTGAAATAGGGTCTCCCCAGTTTTAGTCATCACTCTGCACCCAATAAAACTTAAGTCATAACTTTCATGTGCATTTTTTTAAAGTCGGCATGGAGTTTCAAAAGTTTCACCCTAATCAGTTTTCTCTGGAGTCTGAAGAATATTATGGTGGCCACACAATGTTTAAAAAACAATCATCTTTCTCTTTAGTCATATTTTTATAGCTAAAATCCTTCTTAATGAATTGCACCTGAATTCGCCACTTTACAAAAGGCAACAAGAATACCAATCACTCAAATGGAATACACACACACACACCAAAGACAGAACTGTCATAAGCCCTCACACACTTACACGTACACACACACACACCCCCGCCCCAAAGACAGAACAGTCATAAGCCCACACACACCAAAGACAGAACTGTCCTAAGCCCTCCAGAGGATATGGAGTCCCAAACAAACACTTCCCAACACATACAGGCCTCGATGGCAGATACATATCAGAACCAATTGGCAAAAATGCCCAAATAGCACTTCGTGTTCAAAAGAGAAGTTAGCCGGGTACACGCCGGAGGACTTAAGTCTTGGAGCTCTTCAGCTAATCCAGAAGCATCTTTCCATTCCAACAAGGAAAAGCGTACATTGGCAGCCTGTGCTGAGCAGGGGAGAAGCTGGGAGGATCCTGGACACAAATGGTTTCAGCAACTACTGGAAACATGCCCCAAACGCCCTCCCAGGGCCCGAGAGCCATGAGCAGCAGCTCCTCACAGCCTTCCCAGCGGGGCATCACGGCGGCAGCTCGGCGTGGGGGAAACCCCACCCTGGGAGCCAGCTATCGCGAGAGCGCGGCCTCAGGTGGGCGCCAAAACCTGTTAGTGAAAGTGGATCCTGGTGCTCCCAGCTCAAAATCCAATAAAGAGGCAAGGTTGGTGGAAAAGAAAGTTTGCTCTATTTCGAAGGCTGGTAACCAAAGAGGGAGGGCAGACTCCTGTCCAAAGCCTGACTTCCCGCACTGACAACCAGCGGGCAAGAGCTCTTTTAGACAGAGGCAGGGAAAGGGCTCCATGCAGAAACAGCAGTCATCTTGGAATTGGTCATCAGTGGTCTGGCAAGTGTCATCTTCATTGTTTTAAGTATAGTTAATCTTCAGGTCCAGGTTAGTGTGTTCCCATTTCTTTGAATTTCCAATCCTTGGAACTGTGGCACCTTATGTTACAGCTACAGTTTGCTCTTTATGTGATTAACTTCTTCCATGTGGTGGAGGTTTCAGTATCTACAAGTCAGCTCACAGAACGTTTCTGAGTATTATCTATAGCCCTTGCTAAGTCACTTCAGTCGTGTCCGACTCTGTGCGACCCCATAGACGGCAGCCCACCAGACTCCCCCGTCCCTGGGATTCTCCAGGTAAGAACACTGGAGTGGGTTGCCATTTCCTTCTCCAAGCCCTTGAGGAGGAATGAAAGGTTCTTGACTTTGCTGTGTGTTACTCGCTCAGGCGTGTCCGACTCTTTGTGACCCCATGGGGTGTAGCCCGCCAGGCTCCTCCATCCATGTGATTTTCCAGGCAAGAATACTGGAGTGGGTTGCCATTTCCACAGACTATATAATTGTTTTGTCCTGATTGACCACTTTGTTTCTGCATTTTCTCACTTCTCTGATTAAACTTATTCTTAGGCTAAAGTTTTTCCCCAAAAAGCTAGCTGAGGACATGGGGGCCAATGATTATAGGGGCCTCCCTTTTAGAAAGAAGGAATTGTTTGCATAAAACTAAGTTTTGTAATCTCCCACAATTCTATTGTTTTCTAGAAAAAAAAAAAAAAAATGTGTACCTCCCCAGAAAGAGCCCAAAGTGCCCAGCAGTCCACAGCTGGAACCACCTGGACTTTCTTAAAAACTGAATTTGTTTAGCTTATTTTTTAAAATTGTATTTATTAATTTTTGGCCGTGCTGGATCTTTGTTGCCGCACAGGCTGCTCTCCAGCTGCGGCGATCGGGGACTACTCTCTAGATGCAGTGTGCAGGCCTCTCCTTGCGGTGGCTTCTCTTGTTTGAGAGCACAGGCTCTGAGGCACAGGGGCTTCAGTAGCTGTGGTTCCCAGGCTCTAGAGCACAGGCTCAACAGCTGTGGTGCACAGGCCTAGTTGCTCCAGGGCACGTGGGATCTCCCCGGACCGGGGCTCAAACCCGTGTCTCCTGCATTGGCAGGCAGATTCTTAACCACCGAGCCACCAGAGAAGGCCCCACCTGGGCTTTTAGCTTGTGTGCTAATTAGCATGTCAGAACACGGGGCACAGGATGAGCCATCTGTAGGTTCAAATCCCAGCTGTACATCCTACCATTTATGTGGTTGCCTCATTTATATGTCGATAATGTGGTTGAGGGTGACCCTGAGAATTCACACATGTAAAACACTTGCTTCTGTCTTATCCAATTAATGGACTTCCCTGGTGGCTCAGACGGTAAAGCGTCTGCCTACAATGTGGGAGAACTGGGTTTGATCCCTGGGTCGGGAAGATCCCCTGGAGTAGGAAATGGCAACCCACTTCAGTACTCTTGCCTGGAAGATCCCATGGATGGAGGAGCCTGGTAGGCTACAGTCCATGGGGTCGCAAAGAGTTGGACATGACTGAGTGACTTCACTTTACATCCAATTAATGGTAGCTGTTAAGATTACGAATGTCAATATCTACTGAACCCAGGCATCCACAAGATCTGAGACATCACTTCTATAAACTCCTAGACCAGAAAATGTGTCCTACTAAATGGCAGGTCATGGCCTGTGGTGTCAGCAGGCTAGTATGGAGACAATAATAGTAAGAATTATTAGGGTCTTTTTAGACCAAGTCACATGATAAACACTACACATGTGCAATACCTTTTTTATTGATGTATAGTTGATTGACAATATTGTGTTAGTTTCACATGTATAGCAAAGGGATTCAGTTATATTTTTTTTTCAGATACTTTTCCAGCATAGGTTATTGCAGGATATTGAATTTAGTTCCCTGTGCTATACAGTAAAATTCTTGCGGCTAATCTATTTTCTACATAGAGGTTTGTATCTGTTAATCCCATATCCCTAAATTATTCCTCCTCCCACATTCCCCTTTGGTATCCATAAATTTGTTTTCTATATCTGTGAGTTTGTTTCTGTTTTGTATAAATTCACTTGTATTATTTTTTAGGTTCCACATACATTATATCATCTAATGTATATCTCTGTTTATCTGACTTACTTCACTTATTATGGTATTCCCTAGGTCAGGGGTCCCCAACCTCCAGGATCTAATGCCTAATGACCTAGGGTGGAGCGGATGAAGTAATAATAAAGTGCCCAATAAATGTGATGCACTTGAATTATCCTCAAAGCATCCCCCCACCTCCAGTCTAGAAATTGTCTCTCATGAAATTGGTCCCTGGTGCCAAAAAGGTTGGAGACTGCTCCTCTAGGTCCTTTATGGTTGGGTAATATTCCATTGTATATCAAATTAAATACATATGTACACAAACACACACACATATTGGGCTTCCCAGGCGGCTCCTGGTAAAGAATCTGCCTGCATCAGGAGACCCAGAGATGCAAGTACAATCCCTGAGTCAAGAAAATCCCTGGAGAAGGGAATGGAAACCCACTCCAGTATACTTGCCTGGGAAATCCCATGAACAGAGGAGCCTGGTGAGCTACAGTCCATGGGATCCCAAAAGAGTCAGTCATGACTTAGCAACTAAACTACAACATATAGGTAGATAAATAGATAGATACATATATGTCATATATTCTTAAGCCAATCATCCTTTGATGGACTCTTGGGTGGTTTCTGTGTCTTGGCTATTGTAAATAGTGTTGCAATGAACATTGGGTTGCATGTATCTTTTCTACTTATGATTTTCTCTGGATATAACCCAGGAGTTGGATCACTGGATCATATGATAACTCTATTTTTAATTTTCTAAGGAACCAACATACTGTTCTCCATAGTGGCTGCACACATGCAGTATCTCACTGAAGCCCCCTGGTGACTTCAGGAGTGCTAATGCTACCCCTGCTTTGTAAGTAACAGACTGAGGTATAAGAAGTTAATTGCCTGAGACTAGAAAGAAGAGGAGCTCAGATTTGAACAAATGTCTAACTCTGTGGCTGCCCTCTTCACCAATGAGGTATAAGAACGAACATTTTTAAAGCATTTGCTAGAGGAAATCACTCTATTAATTAAAAGACTTACTATTGCTTTCAGTCTTACTGTAGTTTTATAAAATAAACTGAGTATTATCTCATATCAATGAGATATTATCATGTGAGTATAAAAATGTTACCTGGACAGTCAGAATGAAGTATGGTCCTATTTCCATTAGTTATATGGATTGTTGAAAGCTGTTATTATGAAATCATCCCCCTTCCATTTAAATAAGACAGACTGTAACAGAAGGCTTTTCACAAACCTGCTGTTTACCTAATAGAAGCATCTTGTGGTCATTTCAGAGGAATTGACTTTCCTGCTTGGTTGGCCGTGGAAGAGAAGGAGGGCCTTACAAACAGAGCCCTAGGGTTTGCTCAGCTGCTAGATTTCCATTAACCACCAGAAGTCTGCCTGGGCATACTGCGTGTTTGCTCAGCCCAGGGTGGCATCTTCTCAAGACCCACTGTGGTCTGGAGAGCCTTCCAAAGTCCTGAGTCTGTAATAAAGTAAACAGCCTGCATAGCCAGGCTCTGGTTTTATAGCACAGCCCGTGAATGTCACTGGCTGAGCTAAACCTCAGCAAGACCAAATACCACGTATGATGGGTAAATATGTTCTTGTACCTGTGGGGACCTTAGCTATTTCCCGTAAAATAGTTCTTCACCACCAAACTATTGGAAATGTGATTGTAAAGTGCAGATAGGGAGAAATTCATTCTCTGAGCTTTAGTGAGGAACTTTTCCCTAACTTAGGAACCATATTTTCCCTTGAGTTCAGATTAGGGTACATAGTAATCCTATGTATGTGAATATATGCAGGATATATATATATATGTGTGTGTATATAAATATATACACTCACATATATACATATATGTATACATACTTAGGATACATAGAATATACATAGGCTATATATACAGGATACATACACACATGCATGCATGGATATTATATATATATATATATACACACATATCTTATATCCATAGCTAGCAATTATGTACATGGCCTGACTTTTCAAAATTATTTCTCCAAGTATTTTTTCCATTTTCTTGGAACAAGTCTCATTATTATTATTATTTCAGTTTATTTATCAGAAAACCACTGCTCAACAGGATTCAAGGATTTTGGTAATTTTTTTTTTTTTTGCCTGTGCTGGGTCATCACTGCTTTCTCTCTAATTGTGGTGAGCAGTGGCTACTGTTCTGTTCATGGCTCAGACAGTAAGGAATCTGCCTGCAATGCAGGAGACTTGGGTTCGAACCCTGGACAGGGAAAATCCCCTAGAGAAGGTAATGGCTACCCTCTCCACTATTCTTGCCTGGAGAATTGCATGGAGAGAGGAACCTGTTGGGCTACAGTCCATGGGATCTCAAAGAGTTGGACATGACTGAGTGACTAACACTTTCACTTCATTCTTCTCTTGTTGCAGAGCAGGGCTCTAAGCACGGGCTTAGTTGCTCTGCTGCATGTGGGATCTTCCAGGACCAGGGGCTGAACCCGTGTTCCCTACATTGGTAGGTGGATTCATATCCACTGCACTACTAAGGAAGTCCTTGCTAAGATTTTTTATGTAGTGAGTGGGAGAATTAGGCTGCCTGTGGTCCTGCCTCTGCCTTTCTGCGCCCCACTCCATGTACAAAGCCCACAAGACCTTTGACATTGGTGGTAGCAATGTGTGGTCTGTGGAGCAGCAGCAGCCCCAGCACCTGGGAGCTTGCTAGAAAGGCAAAACCCCAGGCCCCGTCCAGACCTACTGAATCTGAACCTGCAATTTTAACAGGATATGCAGTTGACGTTAATATCTGAGAAGTATCCTGCTAGGGACTCACAAGGGCAGCATCACCCTGCCTCCAACTGAAGAATACATTACCATGCGATGGCGTTTGGAATCATGTGTATTGAATACCAACAGAGAAGCTGAGATCATGCCATTTCTTAAGATATTGTACTAGCTTGAGGTCTGTAATTGTATCTTCACTTCTAGAAAATCCCATTTTGGGTACAAATGCAACTGCACCCACGGTTGCCTGTATGCTCACCTAAGCCAGGTCATGAGGCTGTGTCTCTCTCCCTGCTCATGTAACACACCTTGGCATGAGCCCGGTGCACTCGGGGGGTAAGCCATGTGACACTTGAGCCAGATACTCCATCAGCAGCTTTTGAGTAGATGCACACTTTTAAATTAAAAGTTCAATACCAAGTAAATGCTTGTGAAATTGTAGTCCTCCTCCCATAAGTTGTGCTGCTTCATAATGGATTATATTTGATGTTCTCAAGACAAATTATCTATCGGAAATCAATGCCATGTCCAATAGTTTTGCTGATAACCAGTTAAAGGAGCTCAGATAAATCATTTAAATTCCTTGGTGCTTATTTTTCTTGCCTGCAGCATTAGATCAGGTAATCTCTATGCATCTCATCCAAGCACAGAATTGGAATTTTAAGTGGTACCGAAGATTTATAGCATCTGGAAGAACGAAATGAATTCACAGCCAAATAATCCAAATAATATCTTTCCCCTCCTGCATTCTTTTGTGAATGGAATCTTCTGGATCCTTCATTCACTACACTTAAGGCAACCATTTCCTTTCTTATCCCTAGCGGGAGAGAGCTTCTAAAATCTCAGCAATGTATAGTTCAGACCTCAAATGAAATCTTTGTGATTGAATGTCTAGGAGTTGCTGAAGCACTCCAAGGAATTCGAACTACAATCACAGTGCCAGATGCTGGGAAGCTGTGGTAGGTGGCCCAGGGGAGGGTATTTTTGGTGAAAAATTACACAACAGCAGAAACCTGAATCCTGAAAAGTAGGTTCCTTTTGGTACTAGGAGTATGCTTTTAATATAATCTCCTGAAGAATGGCCCATTCTCGATGTTTAGAATGGTCTAGGTCTTTTTATCGGAGAAGGCGATGGCACCCCACTCCAGTACTCTTGCCTGGAAAATCCCATGGACGGAGGAGCCTGGTGGGCTGCAGTCCATGGGGTCGCACAGAGTTGGACACAACTGAAGCGACTTAGCAGCAGCAGCAGCAGCAGGTCTTTTTATTCTTTTGTTTTTTAAAGACTTTTTTTTAATGTGGACCATTTTTTTAAAGCCTTTATTGAATCTGTTACAATATTGTTTCTGTTTTTTGTTTGTTTTTTTTGGCCAAGCGGTTTCATGCATTGGAGAAGGAAATGGCAACCCACTCCAGTGTTCTTGCCTGGAGAATCCCAGGGACGGGGGAGCCTGGTGGGCTGCCATCTATGGGGTCGCACAGAGTCGGACACGACTGAAGCGACTTAGCAGTAGCAGCAGCAGCAGCATGAAGGATAGTAGCTCCCCGGCCAGGAATTGAACCCACACCCCCTGCATTGAAAGGTGGAATCTTAACCATTGGACCATCAGGAAAGTCCCTGGGCCCTTTCATTCTTTATCAGGGATTTCCCTCTCAGTTTCCTGTGCAAACATGGCCAGTCTGTGAGCAGATATTTCAGATGAGACCCAGATCCTTGGGATGAGGGGGAGTGCTGTCTGGCTGGTCCTGGTATCTGAGGGGACAGCAGCATCCTAACCTCAGACCCCTGTCACCTGGGGTTGTAATAAAGGGGTGTGTGTGCACGTGTGGGTAGTGGGGACAGGGAGTTTTAGAAACAGAAAAATGAATTCCAAAGTCTAGCAAACATGGCATTGAGTGAAGTTTGATAATAATTAACAAAAGGCCTAATACATTTCAATGACATGTTTCTAAGTTGAAAAGCTGGTATGATTTTCCTTCAAGTGAGGCAAGATTCCAACCCTCCACTCATGTTTGTGAGTGGGGAGAGATGAGGACATGATGTAGAGCTCTCCAATACAGAGCAAGAATAGGAGTGAACAGTAACACCAGCAGCTCCCACAAATGAGGCCAGGCAGGGTCCAGGGGATTACCCCCTGACCTTGAGGTCCTCACACCTTCCTGGGCCCCTCACTTCTCAGGTTTTGGGGAACCCTAGGATCTCAGACTGGCAACACTTTATGAACGAGGACCCCTTAAGACCAAATGATTGTATAGACACTGGCCCAGATCAATCTTCTTAGCATTAAAAACCACAGACGTCTCATGGTTTTACATGAATCCCAAATGCCAGCCTCCCTTTTCCAGCTGTTTTCTTTCCTTCCAGACCCACGTTTAAAGAAGGCATTTTATACCAGTGCACACGCGCACACACACACACACACACACACACACACACACACACACACAATTTCACTTGTAATAAGGCAATCCCCAGAGATATTTTGCCCCATCACAAGAGAGGGCAGGTGCTAGGTGGCCTCAACAGTAGAGGAAAGGGACGCCACTAGACATCCCACAATCCCCCACAGGCCCAATCAGAAAGCAATTATTTGGCACCAAAATGTCATTAGTGTTGAGGTTCAGAAACCCTGGTTTAGCTACATCATAGAATTGAGTCCACATATGACACCAGGGTTTTATGTTATTTCATAGAGGAGGTGGGACCCACAGCACAGCCATGCCAGTCCTCTCTAAAGAGATGTCCCTCTTCATGCTAACTTCATTCTTGCCAAGTCTGATCCCTTTAATAGGGTGACAGTCTCAGGCCTGGATCAGAGGTAACCTGGTTGCAGTTCTGCTTTGGTGTCTTAACTCCATGCCTGAAACATGAGAGCGCCTGATGGGTTCAGACTCTGATGCTTTAAAGGCTTCAAAGTGATGTGTGGTCTGTGTCTCTGGAAATAGTCAACAAACCCCAGGAGCATCTGTCAGGGAAGAAAGTAAGGGGAGGTCTTCGCTGCCTAGACAGTTCCCTCCAAGCTCAGGGGTATCTGATTGCATTCCCAAGAGGTCGCTGAAACAAAATGTGAGTCAGCCCATGAGCTGGGAAACCCGTGGTTGCCGGCCATATTTTTAATGAGATAGGAGTGCTGGGTGGTCTTTCTGGGGTCACAGAGTCTCCCACTCACCCAGACCTGCCTTCACCACGTGGGCCACTCTCCTCGGGTCCCCTAGTATAGGAGGACTTCTGAGCTCTTGGGTCTAACGCTGCAGCACTGGGCCCCAGGGAGCATGTGTAAGGCCTGGCAGGACTCAAAGGAGGGTTGTCTGCTAACCCTGCCTGCCCACCTTCCCAAGGCCCCAACACTCCTGTACTTGCTACCCTCACACCTGGCCAACATCACGTGGGTGTTCAACCAAGAATGTTTCCAAAATAGCTTTTAAACCAGCCCCGAAGAATTCCAAAATCAAGTCGATGTGTCTCTAAGCATGATAGTCATCTGAAAAAACCCTCTCCTGAAGGTCTCTGCCTCCAGCTCTGGGGTTAATGGAATGAAAGCCTTTTGCTGTTCACCATCAGGAGAGTCTGGGGGATAGGAGGAGCCTGTGGCTTAATTTTAGCACCCTACCACTTGCCTTAGCTCATTTCTCTGGAAAATGGTTGAGGCTGGGGTGTATTTTGTCTCATTCATGTGAAATTCAGCAAAGAAGAAAATAAGGCAGTGTTTTAATATGTTCCTTACACAAAGGAACACATTTTGCTTTCTCTGTTTAGGAGGTGGGCAACCTGTTAAAGTGTGGGCTGCAAGACCTTTGGCTTAAAACATCTGAAGGCAGTGAATCCAGGCTTCATCAGGTGACTCACAGGAAAACCATGACCCCCTTGTCTCTACTCCCAGTGGTTCCAGGCTTCATCAGGTGACTCACAGGAAAACCATGACCCCCTTGTCTCTACTCCCAGTGGTTCATGAGTGGTCGTCCTAACCACGTGGAGGTCTGGTTACACGGATGCCACATTTCCCATTTGGTCAGCCTGCGTGGGGCCCCGGAATCTACATTTCACACTTGTTCCCAGGTGATGCCAATGCAGCTGGTCTGGGATGATCCCTCTTTAAGAACGATTACACTATATATAAAGTAGATAACCAACAAGGGCCCACTGTATAGCACAGGGAACTATGTTCAGCATCTTTTAATAACCTCTAATGGAAAAGAATCTGAAAAAGTATATGTACACATAGGTGTACATACATTATACATACATATACATATATGAATCACTTTGCTGTACACCTGAAGCTAACACATTATAAACCAACTATATGTAAATTAAAAATACAGGGGAAAGAAAAAGAACCTTTATCCTGTATAATATTATCAGATAATGTAATATATTACAATAAATTATATTATATGTCATATAATATAATGTATTATAATATGTTATCAATGGTTTAATTAGTTTAAAATGATTATTATTCATTCAACCTCCTCCTGAGGAATCTTATCTGTTGAAAAAATGTTCATAATTATAGCCCAACTTCTAAGACTCTTCAAAACTGACCCACTTCCCATCAATACTTTCCAAGCTCCATTCACACTTGGTTACAAGGCTGCTCTCCATCCCCCAGATCATGGGGTCATTTATGCAGTGTCTTCTTCCGCTACCCTTGCCTGAGCTGAGTCCTACAAATGCGTTAAGAAACAGACTCAGCATCCCGTTCTGTTTCCCCACCAAGCAGAAACACTGGCTTTGACCCCCTGGTGGCCCCTACACTCTTAATGGTCAGCTCCTGTGTGCTCAGTCGCGTCCAACTCTTTGTGACCTCTTGGAGTGTAGCCCACCAGGCTCCTCTGTCCGTGGAATTTTCCAGGCGAGAATACTGGTGTGAGGTGCCATTTCCTACTTCAGGGGATCTTCCCGACCCAGGGATCGAACTCGTGTCTGAATTGCAGGCAGGTTCTTTACCACCGGTGTCACCTCTTCATACTGCTCCTGGGGCTCTCAAGGCAAGAACACTGACGGGGTTTGCCATTCCCTTCTCCGGTGGACCACGTTTTGTCAGAACTCTCCACCGTGACCCGTCCGTCTTGGGTGGCCCTACACGGCATGGCTCATAGTTTCGTTGAGTTAGACAAGGCTGTGGTCCATGTGATCAGATTGGTTAGTTTTCTGCGATTGTGGTTTTCATTCTGTCTGCCCTCTGATGAATTGGGGTAAGAGGCTTATGGAAGCTTCCTGATGGGAGAGACTGACAGGGAGATGAGATGGTTGGAAGGCATCACCAACTCGATAGACATGGGTTTGGGTGGACTCCAGGAGTTGGTGATGGACAGGAAGGCCTGGTGTGCTGCAGTCCATGGGGTTGCAAAGAGTTGGACACGACTGAGCGACTGAACTGACTGACTGACTGTTAGCTCTATAGCAGAGCTCTTCTCATTTCCTCAACAAGAACCCCCCACTGCACGGACGCCTGCTTTGTGTGGGAAAGTGTGCCAGGCCATGTGGAGTTGACAAAGCCACAGACAGAAAAGAGCAAGGGGTCTGCTTTGCAGTTGGCATGGTCTCCATTGAATAATTCAGGTGTGCAGGAAATACCACATTTCTGTATTTTTGTGGTTTTTACATTTTAATTGATATCTGACACCAAACTTTACTGAATTAGGTTGGTAGGAAATGGAAATGCAGTCACTTATGTTCACACCAAAATCCAGGAGGTTCAGGTGGTGGCCGGAAGGCCAGGCAGACTCTCGTCACGGCCAGTTCCCAAGTGTGTTGTCAGCCTCAGGGCCCGAGCCCACGGTGCTGGATCTCTGCTTCCACAACAGGCTGGAACCAGAAGCTTCCTGCCCAGGGTCCAGCCCCTGCAGCTGGCCTTCATGAACCACTGTTGCACTTGGAGACCCTAAATCTCTTTCGGCTGAAAGACTTTCAGAAATGACTCCAGACAGAGGGACCTCCCCAGCGGTCCTGCGGCGAAGACGCTGTACTCCCAGTACGGGGGCCTGGGTTCCACCCCCAGTCAAGTGCTACATCTCCCTCATCGTGTCCTTTGTTGCTGTTGCGTGTGCTCAGCTGCATCTGACTCTTTGCAACTCCAAGGACTGCAGCCCACCTGGCTCCTCTGTCCCTGGGATCTTCCAGGTAAGAATACTGGTATGGGTTGCCGTGCCCTCCTCCAGGGGATCTTCCTGACCCAGGGATGGGACCTGTGTCTATGGTGTCTCCTGCATTGGCAGCAGGTTCCTTACCGCTTGTGCCACTGTGTTCTCCACAAACTCTCCCCAAGCTATGGCAAAGAGCCAGTTTTCACAATAAACCTATGTTGCTAGTATAATCTATGCATGCTTTCCTTCAATTTTAAGACAATGGATTACAAAAGTACATAGAATCAACAGCTTTTCAGTTTAAAAATCCACTATCATCTTATTATTAAGATACCATTATTTTTTAGCTTAACCAAATTTATGACTTATTCAAGAAGGGAAATAATAAAAACTCAGGTAATCCTTTTCAATAAAAGGGAGAAGCAACAATGTGAGATCATACCTTGGTTACCCATTACTGATCATACTCTACACAATATGGGTGTGTCAATGTTTTAAAAATTTAACACTAATATGGACATCTTCCATTAAAAGTAAACACAAACCCCTTGCCAAAGTTGTAAATTCATAGATACTGAAATAAAAAGCCAAAAAACCAAAAAATGAGGATGTTTTAAACACTGAAGTTTCTCAGATATGTTACAGACCAACCCAAGTGCCAAGTACAAATAATATCACAACAACCAAAAAGTGACCTGATCAGCTAATTTCCACCTCACTTCTTCATAGTGTGGCTATTGGGTGTTGCATACGGCTATTTCAAAGACTAGTGGCAAATCACTTTCAGCAGCCAAGACTGTCAACAAACAATCTTAATAACATCAATATGTTCATCTGTTTAAAAAAAAAAGAAGAAGAAGAAACATTGTATACACAGAGATGAAAATCTGCCATGTCTGGCGGCAGGTGCCCTAGTTTGGTTCCCCAGAAGTGGACCTAAGACAACGCATCAGGGCATGCAGTTACCTGGGAGTTGCAGGGAACACCAGCGGGCAAGGGGGCAGTGAGAGGGGGTGGGTGTTGAGATACCTATCCCGTGGGCAGGGATGCTCACGTCCATGGGGAGACAATGGGGAGCAAAGAACACATGCCTTGGAATAAGCCCATCCAACGGGTGAGGGTGAGGGAGCCTGTGTACTTGTCCATTTACTTAGTTCCTGGTTGAGTCCTGCTCCCAGGCCTTGTTAATTTCCTGGCATTTCAGGCTTGGCCCTCAGACCTCTGGGCAGAGCCAGCAGTCTGCTGTGGTTTGGAGACACAAGGTGCAGAGACAGGCCGATTACTGACGGCGGGAACAGACTGAACAGTCTGAGGGATTTGGCTGCAGCACTGAGAGCCTTTACCCTGGTGAGTCCAAACAGCCAGCTCCCTCACCCTCAGCTCATAGAATGTGGTTAGGGTTGTCATCAGGGTAAGCGTCTGGTACAGCCTCTGTTCCTACTCTGAACAGTCCTATCAGGACTGGTCAGTATCCCTAGAGGCCTGGAAGCCGCTTCTGAAAACAAAGCTTCAACGTCTCTCTGCAGCTTTCAGGTGACAGAAAGTGCCAACCATTACTGATCTAATTATTATAGTGTGTTTCTGGGTGTTGCATTGATCTGTCGTTGTTTAGTCGCTGTGTCCAACTCTTATATGACTCCATGGACCCCACCAGGCTCCTCTGTCCACGCGATTTCCCAGGCAAGCATACTGGAGTAGGTAGCCATTCCCTTCTCCAGGGGATATTCCTGACCCAGGGATCAAACCTGGTCTCCTGCATCGCACGTGGGCTCTTTCACATTGAGCTACCAGGGAAGCCCGCTGTGTTGATGGGCTAGCCATATTTAAGTGAATGATCAAATAGAGGCATATGTAATTCATAATATTGTATGTATTCATAATTTTTTGATAGTTTAGAAAAGTTTTTTTTTCCTGTTTTACAAACTTTTATTGGGAATCATAAGATTTTAGGATATCAAATTTGAGAAAATATCCTTGAAGTTTCTTTCTTGCATAAGATTTGGAAGACTTCTTTATATGGATGAATTTCTGTCTCTAGACACTTTGAGCCTTGTTTCTCCTCCACTACTTACATACTTCTTGCGCCAGGTGCTGTGAGATACCTTTATTTTGTAACACAGCTTCTGGATCCCGGGCATCTGTGTGTCTCAGCTCTGGGGGAAGTTGGCACAGTTGAACTAGGAGTTGAACTAGAAGCTATTCTTACAAGGCGAGAACCGTCAGTAAACACACAGCGCTGTCAGCAAATTATGTAAATATGCTTAACTAAACTTCCTCTTTGCTAGAACCCCAGAATGTCTGTGGGCACTTAATGCAAGAGACCAGCGTGATGGAGGGGACCTCGGAGTGGAAAGAGACCCAGATCTCCTTTAGGGAAAATGAGGCACTTTCAAATGTGACTATAAAGAATGCATGGCTTACCCAAAGCCTTTCCCATTGTTTTGAAAAAGCCTTTAAAACAGCCTTCCTTGGTTTCGTCATAAATCCACCTCATTTACTGATAAAAGCAAGCAGTGGTTGTGTTGGGGGTAAGCCCACATGAAGTGTAGTTCTATACAGAGCAGATCTTTCCATTTTCAGATTTCAGCAGATACTGAAGTTACTCGATTAAAAACATCATCCCTGTGGGGCCTCATTTGTCCAAAGAGAAAGAACTAGGATCTGGATCAGCCTGTTCCTTCAGTCCCCCTCACCAGTTCTCATGACTCTGTGACTCTCTTTGGAAGTATCTTTGGTACATTCGATGTCTCAGAAAGGCTAGTGGAGACTCCAAGTGCCTACTTGAGCTGAAACTAGAGGAAGGTTCTCACTTTTAAAAGATCACTGTTGGAGGAAGTTGGCTCCAGTACTGATAACAAGGCAGAGCTAGTGGTGGGGGCTGGGAAGCGGGTAATCTGGGAGGTGAGAGCTAGGGCCCCTCACCCAGAGGCAGCCTCCCACACCAGGAAACTTCTGCATTATAAACTAGATCAGACTTAGTTTCAGCTGTGAATCATAGCTGGGCTCAGCGCTTCCTGCTTAATTTAATTTGGATTATTTATCTCTGCTTAACATGGTGTGAATGGATCATTTTCACTCAGATGGTACCATGCTCCCCAAATGAAGCCTTAACTATAATGGACAGAGGATTCAGCAATGGCATCTGTCATGCTTTAATTAATTAGAGTGCCCCTAATAAGACCCAGAAGAACAAATATCACATCTGAGCACAATTACATTGTATCTGCACAATGGCCTGCATTTAGCAGTTCTGGGCTTCCTGTTTCTCTGTACTCTACGTTATAGAAAAAGAAACAGAAGTCTCATCCATGTTAGATTAAAGGAACCAAACGTAACAGGCTTTGGAGTTCAATTCTGCAAATATTCAGTGGAGAGTTTTTTTCTTTTCTTTTCTTTTCTTTTCACTGAGGTTAAAATTAGCTCAGCAGAAATCGATGAAGTAGGTGTAGGTCAGGGAATTATTTCAATATTTTGTAGCATGATTTTTTTTACTAAGTCCCAGATTCGCCAAAAATGTGTTGACTTTCACGTTCATAAGTTTTTTTCACCAGTCCTGGTTTCAAATTTCCTGTGTTATTCCGCCACTAGAGAGGCTCATGTTTCTCACTTTAGGGTGACCACAGTTTTGGTGTAGAAAATATTGGGCAAAAGAGAATTTTGCTTAGCTTTTTGGCGTCATTTTCTTAATTGCTAAAGCTGCAAAGGTGAAAGACAGTAAAGCTGACATTGGGGCTGCAAGTTTATAGGCATCCTAGTCTCTCTCTCTGGTATAAGGGGAGGACTTCCTTGTTTTGTTCATGTATGTATATGAAAAAATACACACACACACACATATGCTTCTTGTGCTCAGTTGCTCAGTTGGCATCCGACCCTTTGTGGCCCCGGGGCCTGTAGCCCACCAGGCTCCTCTATCCATGGGACTTTTAAGGCAAGTGTACTGGAATGGGTTACCATTGCGTGCTCCAGGGGATCTTCTTGCTGCTGCTGCTGCTAAGTCTCTTCAGTCGTGTCCGACTCTGTGCAACCCCATAGATGGCAGCCCACCAGGCTCCCCCGTCCCTGGGATTCTCCAGGCAAGAACACTGGAGTGGGTTGCCATTGCCTTCTCTGGGGATCTTCTTGACCCAGGTATTAAACCCGAATTTCTTGTGTCTCCTGCATTGCAGGCAGATTCTTTGCCACTGAGCCAGCAGGGAAGCTATATATATATATATATATATATATATATATATATATATACACACACACACACACGTGTGTGTGTGTGTATGTATGTATGCATGTGTATATATGTGTATGTGTATATATGTGTGCTGTGCTGTGCTTAGTCGCTCAGTCATGTCCCACTATTTGCGACCCCATGGGCTGTAGCCTGCCAGGCTCCTCTGTCCATGGGGATTCTCCAGGCAAGAATACTGGAGGGGGTTAACGTGCCCTCCTCCAGGGGATCTTCCCAACCCAGGGATCAAACCCAGATCTCCTGCATTGCAGATGGATTCTGTACCTTCTGAGTTGGGGAGGGGCAGGTGGGCACTTGAACTATATGCACACAAGAGCTTCAGTACCAAAAGAAAAGCAGCCATTAGGTTGGATAACTTGCTTCTGTTAAATTTTCAAGGTAATCTATACTTCATCTACCACAATATTTAAACCTTTTTTAGTTTTGTTGATTGTCTGATTTTCTTGCCACACCGTAAGTTTCAAGGCGGTAAGAATCACATAGATCATGGTAACGTATGCCTTATTCCACTCATCATTCCAATCAGGGAATGCATACTTTTATTAGTAATAACTAAAAAACAGAATTCCAAGTATGTACCAAAGGCATTCTTGTTAATAGTGAAATTCAGGAAGAATATTTAAATCAGCTTTTAAGAAATTCACCGCAAGTTGACTCACATGTGAGTAACAATCAGTATAGGTCAGTTTCTGCTTCTGCTTTTACTGGCAAATGGTGGCCAAATGCCAAAATGCAGGGTCAACCCACACAGCTGCTTGCAGTGATTCATTTCCCTTGATTTCCCAGCTGACCCATCAGGGAGAACAGCAGGTTTCAAGCCCTGGTTACCAGCCTCATGGTTGCAAGGACCCTGCCTCCCCTTCCACTGTAGGAGCATTTTAAAGGTTACAGTGAGGGTCGGTCTTCCTGGGCAGCAAAGTCGTTTCCACATCTAGAGTGTAAGCAGGAAAGAAAGACCCAGAAGAAACTGAAATGTTGATTTTTCGGGTCAGGCGCCTCCATGGTGCTGAGTCACCAAAGGCGCCCCGCTGCTGGTTTTCTGTCCCACCACACCCAGACATGAACCCCATGTTCCAACCACCCCACCAGTTTCCAAATAGCAAAGTTGTTTTTACCCCTTGGTCTCACCGCTATTCCCAATAGCTGGAATGCTCCTTCCTCTTCTTTGAGAACCTCCCATTCCCTCCCTGGTGCAACCCAACTGTCTCTAGAAGCTTCTCATAAACCCTCCCAGGTGGATTAGATCCTGCATTCTTAGTGGGGGGATAATGAACAGAGGGGATGAAAATTGGCTCTTGGAAGGCAAAAAAATTCTTACTCTGTTTATGTATAAAACTCATACATACATGATGGGGCTTCCCTAGTGGCAGTAGTGGTAAAGAACGCACCTGCAAATGCAAGAGGTGCAAGAGATGTGAGTTCAGTCCCTGGGTTGGGAAGATCCCCCAGAGAAGGAAATAGCAACCTGCTCCAGTTCTCTTGCCTGGAGAAGCCTATGGACAGAGGAACCTTGAGGGCTATAGCCCATAGAGTCACAAAGAGTCAGACGTGACTGAAGCTACCTAACACGCATAACCAGCATGCATGTGCCTATACTATGAAATTTTCATCTCAGGGGCAGCGGTTAGAAGAAAACATCTAAAAAGACTCCTTAAGTGGGTATTAGTGAAAATAATTTTGAGAAACCCTGGGTTACATGCTTCTTTGACTCTCACTGTGCATAGTATTTAGCTTGTTTCAAATCACTGATTTAGGAGAGTCTGCTGCCCAGCATTTTTGCATTAAAAGCTGTCATCCCCTTTTGTAAATAGCCTGCCTTCCCTGACCCGAGTTGTGGCTGTAAGACTCATAAGACCTGGGACAACCGTCTTGCTCTCCATCGCCCCCTCAGGCCCAGGCCCAGTACCTCAACACAGTGGACAGTGGACACTAAGGAGATGTTTGTTCAACAGCCCTGAGGCAATCACGGCTTCTCAGCCCTGCTCACAAGTTTTATACCAGCCGTGCTCTACAAAGAAGCTTTGATTCCTTCCCACAGTCTTTCAGCATCTGTATTTGATGAGATGGTGTTTTGTAAATTTTGACTCCATTTACAACAACCAAAGAAGAGATGACTCCAATCTAATATGCACAAGTGTGTATTATAGTTTCTATTGAAACAATTTTCCTCTCTAAAATCACTCATTTCTACCAAAATAGCCAAAAACAGATTATTGTTTTTAATGGAAATAAAAATTTCTTGTAATCTTGAAAAAATAACGAAGAGATGATTCCAGAATGAACTTAACAGTGCAGCTGTGTGCTGTTCCAACGTCTAAGGGGTACTCTGACTCAGCTGTTGTTTGACATGCTCTGCTTCCAAACGCCATGGCAAGCCCCTGGTAACCATGTCTCCATCAAGGAGGGCATGTGCACTGTGACATAAGCTGAATCAGAAGTACTGGGTGACAATTTGCAACGTGTTTACAGCTTTTCATAGTGGCACAGATCCCTGGGATCACTTCACATTACTTGAAAAGTCAATATTGAAAAGCTGTCCTTAAAAATGACTTGTACCTGTCATACTTCTATGAAGGAGAGGGTAGGATGTATGGAGAGAGTAACATGGAAACATACATATGTAAAACAGATACCAATGAGAATTTGCTGTATGACTCAAGTAACTCAAACCAGGGCTCTGTAACAACCTGGATGGGGGGTGATGGGTAGGGAGGTGGGAGGGAAGTTCAAGAGGAGGGGACATAACATACCTGTGACTGATTCACGCTGATGTTTGGCAGAAGCCAACACAATACTGTGAAGCAATTACCCTTCAATTAAAAATACATACATTTTAAAAAATGACTTGTACCTGTCATTCTTCTATTTATCTAACTCGTGTATTAATATCCCACCTTATAAAGAAAGAGAAGATAATGACAGGGAATACTTTATCGAGCATATTGTTGTTAAGTCGCTGAGTCATGTCTGACGCTTTGCAACCCCATGGATTCCACGGACTGACTATGTTCCATCTGTTTTGCCCAGCGTTTTCCATCCATTGAACTCTTCCAATAGTCCAATAAGACGAGTGTTACTGTCTTCCTGCTTTACAGATGAGGACACTGAGGATTAAAGCAGTGAAGCAGTTAGCTCAAGGATTCATGGCTAGAAGTGGGAAAGCCAGAATTCAAACCCAGGAAAATCTGACTCCAGAGCTGAAGTTTTCAAAGCACTATGCCAGTTTTTTGTGGTTTTTTTTTTAAGCTGTTTCAAAAGCACATAAATAGGAGCTTCCCTAGTGGTCCAGTGGTTAACACTTTGCCTTCCAGTGCAGGGGGATTGGGTTCAATCCCTGGTCCATGACCTAAGATCCCACACACCTGGTGGCCAAAAAAAAAAGAAACCAAAACATAAAACAGAAATAATATTGTAACAAATTCAATGAAGGCTTTTTTTAAGTGCATAAATAAAATACTGCATTCTAAAAACATCTAAATGATGATCATGATTGCTGTTAACAAGTTTAAATAAATAGACAGGGTGTTTAAATCTGCAGATCAAGATGAAATTTCCCTTTGGGATACACACATAGCAATCCAGCTATCTGTATATGAAAAATGGACTGTCCCCAAATAGTAAGAAGTTGAAAAATAGATTCCTAGGAAAATATTGCGATGCACTGGAGAATCTGCAGACTCACACTTGTTACAAGTTATTGTTGATAGAGAAATGTGAGTGTGTGTGGAGAGGAGGGGGGATGGTGAAAGGAGAAAAGGAAAAACTGGGAAGATTGAAAGAGAAAATTATCTAGTCCTGCGTTGTTAGCAATTGACAGCATGAAGGAATTCTTTTCATAGAAAGCTGGCATTACAATAGGGTAGCAGCAACTAAAGCAGAAGAAGAAGAAAAGAAACCTGTCAATGTGGAAAGTGAGTCCATGGGTCAGAAAGGATGAACTCAGCACAGACCTTTTCTGTTTCTAGGAAACGTGATGTTCCCCATGTAGCGACATTTCACTTGGCACTCTTGAAAAATCCAGCCATATTTCATAGTCTTTAAAGAATACCGAGTAGTATTCTTTAAACTTAAATGGATTTTTTTAAAATTATAGCCTTAAAACGGAGGAGAATTGTATTGCCCTACGTGCTGTGCTTAGTCGCTCAGTTGTGTCCAACTCTTTGTGACCCCATGGATGGTAGCCTGCCAGACTCCTCTGTCCATGGGGATTCTCCAGGCAAGGATACTGGAGTGGATTGCCATGCCCTCCTCCAAATTGCCCTGTAAATAAACGGCAAAATAGAATCCAATTCCCTAGCTAAGAAATTTATTCCGAGTGAAAGCTCAGAGCTTATTCTTATCCTGAAAACTTCCCAAGAAGCCCTTTCTGTAAGCAAAATTTTTTTTCCTAAAACTCATCACTGATGCTTACTTATTCCCACTCATCAGCTGTCTTGTTATTGGAAGTCACGTAGTCTACTAGAAGGTGTGGTCTCTGGGGTAAGACACAGTATTATGTTCTCTGATAGATCCCTCACCTCTGACCCTCAGTTTCCACACCTATCAAGTCAGGTCATATTTACTTGTAAAGGTGGCAAGGAGTTAAATAAGGAAGCATATATAAAAGTTCAGCTTAATATTTTCCCTCTTCGTTCCTGATTTCCTTCTTTGGTTGGCAATATTTTCTCTAATATTTCTTCCAACTTTATAGTTCTATGGAAGTTAATTACCTTTGTAAGAAATATTTTTTTGTACTCAGTTGGCTTTCCTGTAAAATTTTAACTGGTAATCAGAGAGTAGAGGCAAACAGGAAAAATGGCATGGAGGAAATTTCATGGCACGGTTTCATGTGTACAGCTTGCACTGTTGCTTGTGGTCTGAATGAAGGAAAGTCACCCAATCGCCACTGGACAGAAACTTGTAAAGTCGCTCGGCAAGGTCTGGCTGAACAGACATTGCTCCAGAGGACCAGCTGGTGATGATTATAGAAGGCCCTGAGGGATACAGAAAAAAAAAAAAAAAGGCGCAGTATTATAAAGAAGGAAAAAAAGATCATTGATTTAACGATTCTTTTTATTGGCAGGCATTTTACCAACATGCATTACGTTGTGTGATCTTAGTAAAAATGTAGTATAGAGACTTTTTAACCCCATTTGCAGATGAGAAAACATTCTCAGAGGCTAAGTTAATGTCCCTAAGTTCAGTCCGGTGATAAGCACTTAGGTCAGAATTCTAACCCCGTCTAGGGGCTCCAAAAGCTCTTACCATGTTACCTGCTGATTCCCAATGATATGTGAGCCAGGATGTATAATTCAAATTAGTTTAAGCAAAAATGTGCTGTGCTCAATCGTGTCCGACTCTCTGCAGCCCCATTGGCTGCAGCCCGCCAGTCTCCTCCATCCGTGGGATTTCCCAGGCGAGAATAATGGAGTGGGTTGCCATGCCCTCCTCCAGGGGATCTGCCCAACTCAGGGATCAGTCTTGGGTTTCCTGCATTGGCAGGCAAATTATTTACCACTAGCGCCACCTGGGAAGCCAAGGGAATATATTAATTCCCATTAGCAAATCATAGGAGAGAGTAGGAAGAACTAGTCCCGGAAACAACTAGTTCCAAGGAGACACGAACACACACACACACACACACACACACACACACATATATAAATGGGTTGACCACACTTCTGTTTTACCTCCGTGCTCCTAATACTTTATTTATTTATTTATTTGGCTGTGTCTGTTTTTAGTTACAGCACAAGGGCTCTTTAGTGGTAGTGCATGGGCTCAGTTGCTCTGAGGCATGTAGGAGCTTATCTCCCCAGTCATGGATCATACCCATGTACCCTGCATTAGAAGGCGGCTTCTTATCCACTGGACCACAAGGGAAGTCCCCATCCTCCTTAATATAACTTTGATCTGTACCATTTTCCTTATTAAGGCTTATGATTTTAGAACTCACACCCCCACCCCCAATACACACACACACACACACACAGAGTGGCCACTTTCCCCAGGCACTGTTTGAAAACAGTGGATTATAAGCTCCTGGAAAGGAGAAACGGTATTTTCTGTGTCTATGAAAGACCCCAAGAAGGTCTCAGGGCACCTAGCAAAGGGCTGGACGTTGCCCTGTGTCAACGGTACTTATTTAAAAAGTATTTGTTAAAGAAAAATACATAAAAAGTACTTGTTAACATATATCATTGAAAGATTTACAGACTCATCACATTTGGAGTCCATATTCAGAATTACTGCTTGTGCAAGTGTTCTAAGTCCTGGGCAAATATGTATTTCTGAGAATAGGTATTCAGAATGCTAATATTCACTTTTATTTCAAATGTGCAAATGGTGACATTTTCTCAGTTTTTTAGTCTAAAGTTGCAAGGTTATATTAAATCATTTTCATATTTAATGATATTGTTGCCTTGAGAATGAGGAATATAATGAATGTTAAGCCCTTGCAACTTGCCCTGCATGATGAGTTCCCATTATTTAATTCTATTCTTCTCATGATCATTTCTCATATATTTCCATGTATTAATTATGTTCACAGTGTTGTCTGAAATAACCTCAGTTGAGCTCATTATATATTTTGATGGAAAAGCACTTCAATCTAAATGCCAGCTTCCATTTCTCTTTCTAAAGTAGATTTGTAATGACTGTTGGAGACTTTTCCCTAGAGTCTGATTTTGAAATTCTAATTGAATTTTATATTTTGTCCCACAAAAAATAAGCACATCATTATTCTGGCTGAAATTACTGGGTGTCTCACCCGACAACTCATGGCTTAATTCATGAGTAAGTGTTTCTTGCCCTTTTGTTGGTGGCTTGAGAACTATCTTCCAGGAATGCCATGAATTGTGGCTGAGTACTGAGGACAAGTAGGTGATTTAAGGATACCCAGAAGATCAAGGGTTGATTGTGCTCAAACATTCCTTGGGATGTCAGCATTTCTTTCGTGTGAAATGGGAGGTATGAATCTCTCGTCATGCATTGTGAGTCAGGCTCCAATTAGTTGGAGTCTCTTTTCTCCCGATTACTTTCAGTAAAGCTTTTGTAGGGCTTCTGGTTACTCTAGAATACAGTTCAAACTGCTTCAGGTTGCCGTCCAGGATCTGCAGGTCCTAGCCCCTGCCTAACTCCAGGGACACACCTGCACCCCTCGCCCGCACCCCTGCCATGCTGCAGCCATGCTGTCCAGCTTCTCTAATGAAAGCCCCCTGCTCCCTACTGCTCAGCACACCGTATGTTCCGGTCACTATCCCTCCTGTCTGGGATGCTTTCCCCTCTCCTCCTTCCCCTGGCTGACACCCACCAGCTTGTAAGTTTCTGCTGAAGTAACATTTCATCCTGGCCTCCCAGATCACATACATATTTTCAAAGGACCACGTACTACATAGGTTTCAATCTGAAAGTCTAGTTAAGGTTTATGATTGTTCCCTGAGCCATGAGCAGTTCTGGGCCCAAGCTCATGGGAACTAAGAATAAAGAGCAGAAGAGCAGGAACATCTGGATTTAGGTGACTTTTGTGTCCTTTTCCCAATTCTGGGTCCCCAGAGAGTGAAGCTGCAGAAAAGAGAACTGAAAGTGACAAAGCCTCCAAGGATGGAGTCAGTCATAGACTAGCCGGCAGATCAAACGATGTTCCTGAGCTGGTCTTGGGACTAAGATGAGTGAGGTGCTCTTCATGAACCGCAGCAGGGAAGTGGTCCTCCTGCATCCAGGCATTGCCAGCCTCAGCTGCGCTCAAGGTCTTGCTGCTTGGCCGGGGCCCTGGGCTCCTTCTGGGAGCAGTGACCCCTGGGTGCTTATGCTCAGCATTGTGAGCCAATGTCCTCCTGTTGTTACTTTAGTTTACAGAAGTGATGAGTGTGTGTGCATGTGTGTGTCTTCTCACGACTACAAACATACCTCAACTTTCTAATTTTCATGCACAACACTCCATACTCACAAATGACATTTTCACGGTTTCTGAGTGAACTGGCGACACTCCAGACACCTGTGAGGAAGTCACACCTGTGTGGAAGACTGACCTCAGCCTAGACAGTTTCCTGCCCATCACGCATCTGGTACTTTCCTTACTCGCAGCATCACCATCATTGGTTATTTAGTTTTCTAATTATTCGTTTAAGGTCATTTTCTCCCAGTAGTCTGTATATTTCATGAGGTTTGATTTTGTTTTGTATAAATGTGTGTGTGTATATATATATGTATATTCCTTTTCAGATTTTTTTTCTTTTATAGGTTATTACAAAATATTGAATAATGTTACCTGTGCTATACAGTAGGTTTCTGTTAGTTATCTATTTATATAAGGTAGTGTGTATATGTTAATCCCAAACTCCTAATTTATCCCTCCCCCGCTTTCTGCCTTGGTAACCATAAGTTTGTCTGTAAGTCTGTTTCTGTTGTGTAAACAAATTGATTTGTTTCCTTTTTTTAGATTCCACGTGCAAGTGATATCATACGATATTTGTCTGTCTGGTTTACTTCACTTGGTATGATCATCTCTAGGTACATCCATGTTGCTTCCAATGGCACTATTTCATTCCTTTTATGGCTGAGTATTATTACACTGTATACGTGTACCACATTTTCTTTATCTGTTCTTCTGTCGAGGGACATCTAGGTTGCTTCCATGTCTTGGCGATTGTAAACAGCTCTGCAGTGAACATTGGGGTGCATGTATCTTTTTGAGTTATGGTTTTGAACGGATATAAGCCCAGGAGTGGGATTGTGGGATCAGATGGTAGTTCTATTTTTAGTTTTTTTAGGGAACCTCTATACTGTTCTCTCTTGGAGAAGACAATGGCACCCCACTCCAGTACTCTTGCCTGGAAAATCCCATGGACGGAGGAGCCTGGTGGGCTGCCATCTATGGGGTCGCACAGAGTCGGACATGACTGAGCAACTTCACTTTCACTTTTCACTTTCATGCATTGGAGAAGGAAATGGCAACCCACTCCAGTGTTCTTGCCTGGAGAATCCCAGGGACGGGGGAGCCGGGTGGGCTGCCGTCTACGGGGTTGCACAGAGTCGGACACGACTGAAGCAACTTAACAGCAGCAACAGCATACTGTTCTCTGTAGTGGCTGCACCAATTTACATTCCCACCAACAGTGTAGGAGGGTTAACAAGGAGGCTTTTTAAAAGGAAGGATGATTACCTTGATCTGACTTAAAATGCCACAGATCAAGCCATGCCCCACACAACTCTAATGTGGTGGCAATATATCAACTTTTCAAATAATTAGGTTAAAACACTTTCTTGAATACTTAATTATGAACAAATAATTGTGACAATGCAATGAATGGCAGCTATTTGCTGACCTTGGACGATACCAAAAGATACAACAAACCGTCCCTATTCATGAAATGACCTGGACACCAGCTGGTCATAAACAGTGCAAAATACACTCTATCTAGAAGGCAATATAGACCATGCACATAGAAACGTCCACCTAACTTTTTACGCTTCCACACATTATTACAACAGCTTCTATTTAAAAATATATTTTATCATATATTCATGTTTTTCATGCAATGAAGAAGTTGGCTTCACACACACACATATACAAATATACACACACGCACTGCTTGGGTGAAGGTATCAGAACACACAAAATACAAAGCTGGCGGGGTGTGTGGGGCTGGGATTTGATAGTTCAGCCCTAGTTTCTCAAGATGTTATTTTGCAAGTGGATTTCAAACAAATAATTACATTAATCAAAACTCTATTTATTCTCCTACATCGGTACTGATTTCACCCACATTTATCAAATTTATGTTCCGCCTCTTGCCTGCCTCTCACTTTGCTGGGCAAAGAGCACGCACCTGAGCGCATGCTCAGGGCTCTGCTTTGAAACGAGAGGTCTGTGAGGCTGAAACACAAAACACCAGGGCTCGGGGGCATCTTTCCTGTCCCTGTTTCTCATTAGACCTGCTCCTGGAATTCTGGGCTCTACCCTAGTTTTTAACTGATCTTAACTATAGAAGCAAATGATGATTGCATTATATTTAGTTCTCTGAACATGGATAAATTACATCATTCTTGTCATGTTAGGCCGTGAAAATTAAATACCAACTAAGATTTTTAGAAGCAGCTTAAAAAGAAAATATTAATGTGCCCTAATAAATCAGTGAGTCTATAATTCAAGGAAACAGAGAAAATAAGTAACAAATGTGAAAAAGACTAATACTTGGGGAATCCTGAGTAAACAGTAGTTCTTTGTATGATTATTGAAGTTTGGTTGTTGTTAGTCTGAAATGATTTTAAAATTTAGAAAACCAGGTAAGAGTTTAAATGACAATGATCCCAGGCCATTTAAGATGGTGACTATGTGGTTTTTTGAGGAACAGGGTGATTAATGAGACCCTCAATTAATGCGACCCCCCCACTAGACAACACCTCAGACCAAAATTCCGCCATCTTTAAAATGCATTCATCTCTGCAGAGTGATCCTGCTTAAGATCCAAACAACTCCAAAATCCAATACCCATCTTCCAAGTCACCACTGGTAAAAGAAAATAAAATAGGAGGACTTGCATGTGAATTTTGCTTTGAACACAATTCCATACAGTAGCAAGTGTCTTTGCTTACCATTACCAAAGACCATATCAAAGAAAAGCAACCCAATACACAAACCACACATTGGCAGTCTCATCCATCATGACTTGTGATCAATGCTTTTTTCCTATATATTGAGCATTTTCATCAGCTCAGTTGTCTCTAGGGAACCCATCAGGTACCAACCACCCGCCTGCAGGACAACTGTCCACTCACAACTCTCCCTGGTCACCAGGGCCCTTTGCAACTGTGAACACAACATCAGAAATTCCCTGGCGGTCCAGTGGGTTAGGACGCCCTGCTCTCACTGCTGAGGGCCCAGGTTCAATTTCTGGTGTGGGAACTAAGATCCCACGAGCTATGTGAAGACACAGTACCACAAGGGGACAGTGGGGGAAATGCGTGTTCCCCCTACCACGTCTCTTGGTCCTTTACTCATTTCCACATTGTGGCATTTTATGACTTCCCTTGAGAGAAGATTCCAGTTAGTCTCACAGTGTATCTAGGTTTCTGGAAAAGTCTGTTTGCCAGTTGCCTTCTTCCCCCACATCCCCCAGCAATATGTTTACTGAGGAATACATTTTACCTCTACATTTTTATTTCTCAGGAGACTCTACTCACCAGACATTTGTTTTCCATGTGGTTCCCTGAGAGAGATGCACACAAACAGGAAGACTGTAAAACAGCAGAGGATAAATTGGGAGGCCGAGATAAACATGTACTTCAGTTCTGATATCCTGAACCTATTTTTAAGAGCGCAGGAAAGAACAAATTCTGTTTCTCCTCCTAAGTAACTCCATGGGAATTCTCTTGGTGCAATGATAATGCTGAGCACAGAGCAGCTCTTTCTATTCCTGGAAGGGAAGTTCGGCTCTTTAAATTTCCAAAAGAAAAGATTAAAGTTGTTCTTTACCTCTCAAAAAATATTCTCTTCAGTTAGCTTAGTACTGGCAGCACCTGTCATACCCTGGACTGGAATACTACTGGTAGAATCACTATATGTCCAAGATTCCTTATTTTTCTGAAAGTTCTGAAAATAAAAAAGACAAGGTATATGACCTTTAAAACTCTCTCATTTGTCTGATTGTATAGAAGGGATACCTTTTGAAGAGGCAAAGTGGGAATCATTTGGAATACAATGTTGGTGTCATGAAAATAATAGAATGCAGTTTATTCCTAAGAATGCATTTACCCAAAAGCCTATCAATTGCAGTCAATTCCAAATGATTCATGAACATCAGGGAGAGAGAGGACCCAACCAATGAGATTCCAAGGTTAATCTGATTCCTCCTTTTACGTCTTTCTTTCTTCTTGCTCCCCACGTTCCTTTATGCCACAGGACATTTGCATATGCTGTTCTCTGTTGCACACAATAATGCTTTATTCATTTTTCCCCCTTACTTCTTTCCTTGTACCTGTATTTAAGTCTTACCAATAACTCAAATACTTGAATCAACAGAAAGGGTATTTATTATTCAACAAGTCTTCATGTATCCAATAACGAGCAGTATTTTGGTGGCATTTAGAAGATAGGAGTTAGCAGGATACTGGCTTTGCAGGTAGCAAAGGAGATAGTCACAAACCAGCTCTGCATTCTAGCAGGGCCAGCACTCTGGTGGAGGCAGGTGCGGAATGGGAAGCGGCACGACATGAGGGTTATGAGCAGTGTGTTCTGCAGCCACACTGCCCGGGTTTGGTCCTGCTCTACCACTCACCAGCTGTGTGACCTCGGGCAAGTGACTTACCCTCTCTGGGCCTCAATTGCCTCATCTGAATAATGAGGGTGATGATAATATGACATCTACCTCAAAGGACAGCTTTGATGATTAAATGAGGTCATACAGGTAAGGTGCTTAGAAGAACATCTGCACTGAGCAAGGCTTATTCTTGCTATCAATGCTCCATGAGACAACAGGAGTACCGGACAAATTCTACTGGAGAACTCTCAGAAGACTGAGCACTAGGATTGCATGTTTTGAGGGCACAGCAGTACAGAAAACGTGGACTTCTCCTTCAGCTGTCTTGACAACAGCAAAAGATGTTTCCACATTTCAAATTCCTACCTTATGGCAACTACACAGGTTCTAAGCTTCACCCCAATACTCTGCCTCAAGTTTCTCTTTTCCTTTATTCTTTTTTTTTTTTTTTTTTTTTTGGCCACACCATGATGTGGTGTGTAGGATCTTAGTTCCTGGACCAGGAATTAATAAACCTGCATGCCCTGCAATGGAAGCATGGCGTCTTAACCGCTGGACCACCAGGGAAGTTCCTTTCCTCTTACTCTTTTCAGAAAGTATTTATTTATTTGGCTTTGCCAAGTCTCAGTTGCAGCATGTGGGATCCTGAGCTGTGCATGTGGGATCCAGTTCCCTGACCAAGGATCACACCCAGGCCCCCTGCTTTGGGAGCACAGAGGCCAAGTTGCTGGACCACCAGGCAAGTCCCTTTCCTCTTACTCTCTGAGGAAATCACTATTTCCTATTTTAAACAAATGCCATGGAAAACCACCTCAGAATTTCCTCATGAACAAGTCTAGTTTTGGAGAACATGTTCTCCAGCAACATGTTTGTTATTTCAGTGTAGAAACATCTGAACTGTATGTCCTGAACATCCCTGGACTGCGCTGGGCTTCAGAAAGCACGAAGGTGGGGCTCCAGCTGTGCCTGGGACACTCTGAGACACACCACACCCTCACGCTGGCTGACGCACTTGCCGAGAGTAAGTGTTGGTTTCAGCTGGATTTATTTGCCCTGATTTATCACTCTCTGTTTACACAAGGATTTCAGATCATGAACAAACTACCGTAAGTGATGTCTGGTCATCTCCAACTGACAAATCTTGTCCCTTGCATATCAAGAGGAAGGCAGATCTCAAGTTTGGTGAGTTCTCTTTTCCTGGACATTCCAGGCTTTATGACACCTGAAAGAGAAAAAAAAAGAGAGAGAGAGAGATTGTAGGACTTCTCTCATGGTCCAGTAGTTAAGATTCTGAGCTCCCAATATAGGGTGCGAGAGTTTGATACTTGGTCTGGAAACTAAGATTCTCACATGCCCTGTGGCCAAAAAAAAGAAAGAGAGATTGTACTGAAGACTGAAGCTACCTTATATTTCTGTAAACTGTAAACATGACAATAAAAAATGGAAATCCCACATATTTAAAACCTTAAGTTTACATTAGAATTCAAAGAACTTTTAACTACCTGCTATGGTAGGGCCCAAAAGGCAAACTTGTTAAGAGAGGAAATGGTATAAAGTGACCAGGTGAGGCAAATAGGGTGAGCATGGATACAATATATTTCCCCATAGAAATGTTGAAAATTGAAGCAGTACCATAAACCTTTTATTTTTTAATAAGCTGATAGCCTTTAAAATTATTTCTAGACATTTATAAAGTCTGAAATATCATATAAAATATTTTTTTGAATTAAAATGTGGCTTGGGGAGAAGAAGGCATGAGAGATGTGCATTCATTGTTTCATGACGAAGAAAAGGGAGTCTGAGTTTGTGTCCTGTGGGTGAAGAGCTTGACCAGGGAGGGAGTGGTCATCCCAGGAGATCTAGTCATGATTTTTTTCTCTCAATGAGAACACTTATCCAGGGCTCACTCTGTGGTAGGGCTTTATATACAAGGTGGATTTATTTCCATCCTCAGGGAGTGCGTCAGGAAACAGATGGCTAAATATTTGGAAATGACACAGCTCGGGAAATGCTGAGATGGAAATGGGTCTCAGGTGCTGGCGGACCTTAGAGAGTGCTAACTCAGCTCACATGGGGAGAAAAAGTGGTCAGGAAATCAGCCCTGGCTAACGCAATGCTAAGCTTCAGCTCCTCTAGAAGGGAAATAGGACCATCAGGTGGAGGGTGCTGGGAAGGGTGTCCATTGATAAGGAGAGGTAGAATTCCAGCCCTAGAGCCATGAATCCAGGATGCACTCAGGGAAGGAACACATCCCTGCTGGAAGCAGAGCTGTTGTTCAGTCTCTCAGTGGTGACCGACTCTTTGCAACCCCATAGGCTGCAGCACACCAGGCTTCCCTGTCCTTCACCATCTTCCAGAGTCTGATGCCATCCAGCCACCTCATCCTCTGTCGTCCCCTTCTCCTCCTGCCCTCAATCTTTCCCAGCATCAGGGTCTTTTCCAATGAGTCTGCTCTTCGCATCAGGTGGCCAAAGGATTAGAGCTTCAGCTTCAGTATCAGCCCTTCCAATGAACATTCAGGGTTGATTTCCTTTAGAATTGACTGGTTTGATCTCCTTGCAGTCCAAGGGACTCTCAAGAGTCTTCTCCAGCACCACAGTTCAAAAGCATCAATTCTTCAGTGCTCAGTCTTCTTCATGGTCCAACTCTCACATTTGTACATGACTACTGGAAAAACCATAGTTTTGACTAGACGGACCTTTGTCAGCAAAATGATATCTCTGCTTTTGAATATGCTGTCTAGGTTTGTCATAGCTTTCCTTCCAAGGAACAAGTGGCAGTTTAGGATTGTATTACGTATGTTGCTTGTTTGCAGGGTTCATTTCATGTTCATTGCAGGGTGTAAGAAGATTCAAATGTCTAAGTATCCTGTCTATAATCTTAATTTTAAATTACCATCCTAAGCAATTAAATATACAAAACACACCTGAAGAATTCAGAAGAAAGGATGAAACAACTATCTCTAGTATTTTGCTGACTCAACAGAAGGGCCATCTTAGCAACAGATTTTATCATGAAATTAAAGAGGGATCCTTGATTAATTAAATTGAGAGGCAAACTTGTTTCAACTGCTGATGCTAGAAAGAGATTACAAGATTTTGCCTGAGCCAAAATAAAGCAAAATGGACAAACTCTCTCTACAAGTTGACTTTTTTGCTGACAAATTTTCAGTACTTAACGGATTTTTGTCAGATCTATTAAAGGCCTTAAAGCAGCCAGGAACTGGAATGAATATTTGAACAGAGAGCTGGATGTTTCCCATGCTGAGTGAATCATTGGAATCAGAGCTGGAGCATCAACTGTGTTCATCCACATGGCTTCCCTTCATCCAGGGGCCACGCAGTTGACACTTGACCATAGGACCCAGCCATGGTAAACCCTTCACTGAGTAAGCTCTGTTTTCATATCAAAGCGTTGCTTCCCATCCTGTAAAGTAACAATTAGGAGAAATGTTCATGAGACTACCAAATCAAATCTTTGTCCTAATAATCAGAGTTGTAACACCATCTTTGCTACTTCTGTGTAACCAGTCAACCTGGCATGGCAGATGGAGGGGTTAAGTCATGTAGATAGACTCTTGGTTACAGCAGCCTTTCTACTAAGGGTCTCCAGAGACTGGGACTCACCTGCAAGCCACTAAATCCTGTCCCTTCCCACAGCCAGGCCCCTTTTCTGCTCCTAACATACTGAAAGGTTCAGATGTGCTGCCCCTGGATGGGCAGGACCTAGGAGCTGTCCCCTTCTCTGGATGGAGCCAGCTCCACCCAGAATCACACTCCTCCCAGCATTCTGTTTCTAGATGTGGCCACCAATTTTAACCTAAACTTTCATAACATCCTAAACATCATAGATGGCCACTGAGATCTGTTTGCCATTTCCATCACCTGTGCTTGAGTTTCCAGTCCCAAGTCTTTGACCTGCCCTTGAAAAGGGACCCTTCTCTGCCTTGTTATATACAACCTAGGGGACTTCCCTGGTGGTCCAGTGGTTAAGACTTTGACTTCCAATGCATGGGGTGCTGATTTGACCCCTGGACGGGGGAACCTGGTGGGCTGCCGTCTATGGGGTCGGACAGAGTCGGACACGACTGAAGCAACTTAGCAGCAGCAGCAGCAGGCAACTAAGATCCTGCAAGCTTCATGGCCAAAGAACCAGAACATAAACAACAGAAGCAATATTGTAACAAATTCAATAAAGACTTTAAAAATGGTCAACATTAAAAAAAAAAAAGTCCTGCAATACAATTGTGGGCAAGAAAATAAAGGTCTATAAAATAAGTCTTCAAGAGATATGATGGAGAGAGGAAGGGACTGTTTGGCATTACAAGAAAACCTGGGCATGTCCCTTCCGTGTGTGTGACAAGAGGTTAGAGATAAGCGTGCTTTGGGCCTGGCTGGTGGAGGGTTGCAGTATTTCTCTTCATTTATAAGGACTGACATGTTTGTAATGAATTTTCCTAGCCCATATTTTGGTCCCTGTTTCCCGTTTCCTGAAATAACTTCCATTTTTTCAATTCCACTCCAGCGCCCTCTGGCCTTTTCAGTAGCTCCCACTGGTAGCTTATGAGGTGTTTAAAACCAAATTACTCTCCTTACATGCAGTAATGCTGCTCTCTTTTTCTCTGCAATTTTTCCAACTTGCTATCAATCTTCATGTAAGGTTTCCAACCAAAGTGTGTGGATAAAAAATATCCCCTTTCTAAGTGGCTTTTTCTATTAACCTGGCTCATCCCACCTTGTCAAAACACTTAGTAACTCCCTTAAAGTCCTGGCTCACATTTCAATTTACCAGTGACCTTGTGTGGATGAATCACTTTGCCACTGTGACAAAAAAGGCTCCTCAGGGAATATGGGGATAGTCATTCTCTTTTCAGCTACAGAGCGAGAATTTGAGGATTTCTAAGTATTTGAACAGTGCCCTGTAGTTGAACAGAATGATACAATCTCTTCGGTGACCTTGATCAGTTAGACACACAGGGAAGGCTAGTATCCAGTACCCCATCAGAGCTCAGCTGCTACTGCTGCTGCTGCTGCTAAGTCACTTCAGTCCTGTCCGACTCTGTGCAACCCCATAGACAGCAGCCCACTAGGCTCCCCTGTCCCTGGGATTCTCCAGACAAGAACACCGGAGTGGGTGGCCATTTCCTCCTCCAATGCATGAAAGTGAAAACAGAAAGTGAAGTTGCTCAGTCGTGTCCCACTTGTAGCGACCCCATGGCCTGCAGCCCACCAGGCCCCTCCATCCATGGGATTTTCCAGGCAAGAGCACTGGAGTGGGGTGCCATCGCCTTCTCCCATCAGAGCTCAGAGCAACCTCTAAAAGATCAGGACTCCATCATGTTTCCTCAACCGCCCCTTCATTCCAAAGTCAGCAGCCCACCCGCTGTGGAAACATGTTTTTATGGTAAAGACTTGTTTATGCAAATGATGCCATTGCCTGCTATAAAAATTTCCCAGAGTCCCTTCCCAATGAGCTAAAATATGTCCATTCCCATATAGAATAACTAACTGAACAGGTCAGTGCATACATGGTCATCAGGTGTAGCTTTGTAAGGATGGAAGGATGAAGGCTGGCTGGAAGCTGCCATCATTTCAGGGAGGTGATGGCGTCAGGCCCAGCATCTTGCTTGGTGACAACCTCCCTCTTTCTCCATGTAGTAGTCCTTCCCTGGAACAGAAAGAGAGAGTGCTTTTTCTTTATTCTTATGTGATACATATAAGAAATGCTTCCATGCTCAATAAATGAGTTGCTTTTATTCTTCAGCAGATTCTGATCAATAAACCATGCTCTTGTCAAGCAGTCATCTGTTGTTAATTTGTTTTTTGTTTTTTTATTTGCCAAGTTCAGTATTGGGGCTTTCTTCATTTCAAGCAGTTTTTACTTTAATCGTGCCAGAATTGCTATTCCATCTTGTTTGAGAAGTTTATAAAAATGCAGACAAGAAGTTTCAACATTTCTAGTGCGTCATGGAGCTTTTCTATGAAAATGAGGTTTTCTAAAGAAAATGAGGAAAAATAGTGACTATCTTTCTGCTCACAGCCAACAAATCTGCTATATTTCCCATTGCTATAATTACTTTCCAAACAACACAGCTGAGAGTGTGAAAAAATTGAAAACTTGTGATGCCCAAATCACTCAGGGCTGCCCTGGTTTTCCGTTGACAATGACAATTGGCTACATTTATTCTAATTTTGCATTCTATACTAAGTTGGGAAAGCTGACATTCTTCTTTTGACTCACATTCACAAAAAGGGAAGAATTCCTTAATGGGGCTTTTTCTTGACAGATTCATGGCTTCAGTGCAATTAAATAAGTGAAAATTAAACATAAAAGCCATCTTGTTTTATGCTAAGAATACTACTATGTCAAATAAACCTATAAGGATTAGAAGTGTGATGTAAGTTAAACTCTATTTTTATGCCTTGTATTATGATTTAACTTTGGAAAATATATGTCAACACAAGAATATAATATTCTATGTTATTTCATGAAAATATTCTCTAATAGTATTTTCCATCAATCACTTTCCCTTCATTTCATTATTTAAAGGTTCTGAACAATATTTGTTATGCCGTATTAACAGTTTCAAAAATCATTATTAATTATTGCAGTATATGCTTGAAATAATAAATATACATTTGGATTCAAATGACCTTTATCTCAGTTTCCTTATCTGTAGAAAGAGGAAGTAATGTCTACTTCTCAGGGTTCTTGAAAGAGCTCATGTGATCATGATGGTGAACACCCACTGTCGTGCCCTCATGTAAAATAATCACCAGTACTACACGTATATGTGCGTGTGTGGATGTATGTGTGTGTGCATGCAGAATCCTGTGCCCTGGAAGACACGTGGCTCTGGATACCAGCCTGCTGTGCCCTGCTGCCCGCTCCCCCCTCGTAAGCAACATGCAGTGGGCACAAGTCCTTTTCCACCTGTGGATCGCAATTTCCTCATCTGTGATACAATACATTTGGATAAGCCTAATATATAGTTCCTTCATGGCCTAAAAACTTTTTCTAAAGGTTTTTAGAAATTCAAGTGTTGATTTCTTACTTGCTCTACCCTTCATCTCAAAATAAACAATAACATGTACACCTGAGGAAAATCTCTGCATCCTGGTTCTATGGTCAAATACCATTAAAAAAAAAAAAAAAAATATATATATATATATATATATATATATATATATATATATACTTCCTCCTAAATGACCAGAAACAATCCAGAGTGAGTTACTCCAAAGTCTTAAGGTCTTAGCAATGTTGCTAAGGTAGTAGATACTATATAAAAACTTTAAAGCAACTCAGTAGAGACAAATTTAACTAAGAAGCACCATTGTCACTGGAGAGATCTCACTACCAATTCAAGGAAGGGTCTCACCTAGACATAAACATATTTAGCATTAGCTGTAGCAGTATACTATTACAAAGTTTAGGTCAGAAGATATGCACTTATATGTGCATGCCCAAGGCAAGAAACAATGCATGAAATTCTAGACAAATGTTTTTTACACATTTTTATTTCCTTTATTGTTTATGCTCTATTTCAAGTTCCTTGAGGGCCAGTGCCGTGTCTGTCATATCTATTTAAAAGACCAACATTTATTTACTGCCTGCTAAGGATAGAAGCTGAAGTTGAATGGTTCTATGAAGACCTACAAGACCTTTTAGAACTAACACCCAAAAAAGATGTCCTTTTCATTATAGGAGACTAGAATGCAAAAGTAGGAAGTCAAGACACACCTGGAGTAACAGGCAAATTTGGCCTTGGAATACGGAATGAAGCAGGGCAAAAACTAATAGAGTTTTGCCAAGAAAATGCACTGGTCATAGCAAACACCCTCTTCCAACAACACAAGAGAAGACTCATGGACATCACTAGATGGTCAACATGGAAATCAGATTGATTATATTCTTTGCAGCCAAAGATGGAGAAGCTCTATACAGTCAACAAAAACAAGACCGGGGGCTGACTGTGGCTCAGATCATGAACTCCTTATTGCCAAATTCAGACTTAAATTGAAGAAAGTAGGGAAAACCACTAGACCATTCAGGTATGACCTAAATCAAATCCCTTATGATTATACAGTGGAAGTGAGAAATAGATTTAAGGGCCTAGATCTGATAGATAGAGTGCCTGATGAACTATGGAATGAGGTCCGTGACATTGTACAGGAGACAGGGATCAAGACCATCCCCCTACAAAAGAAATGCAAAAAAGCAAAATGGCTGTCTGGGGAGGCCTTACAAATAGCTGTGAAAAGAAGAGAAGCGAAAAGCAAAGGAGAAAAGGAAAGATATAAGAATCTGAATGCAGAGTTCCAAAGAAGAGCAAAAAGAGATAAGAAAGCCTTCCTCAGCGATCAATGCAAAGAAATAGAGGAAAACAACAGAATGGGGAAGACTAGAGATCTCTTCAAGAAAATTAGAGATACCAAGGGAACTTTTCATGCAAAGATGGGCACAATAAAGGACAGAAATGGTATGGACCTAACAGAAGCAGAAGATATTAACAAGAGGTGGCAAGAATACACAGAAGAACTGTACAAAAAAGATCTTCACGACCCAGATAATCATGACAGTGTGATCACTGACCTAGAGCCAGACATCCTGGAATGTGAAGTCAAGTGGGCCTTAGGAAGCATCACTATGAACAAAGCTAGTGGAGGTGATGGAATTCCAGTTGAGCTATTTCAAACCCTAAAAGATGATGCTGTGAAAGTGCTGCACTCAATATGCCAGCAAATTTGGAAAACTCAGCAGTGGCACAGGACTGGAAAAGGTCAGTTTTCATTCCAGTCCCAAAGAAAGGCAATGCCAAAGAATGCTCAAACTACTGCACAATTGCACTCATCTCACACGCTAGTAAAGTAATGCTCAAAATTCTCCAAGCCAGGCTTCAGCAATACGTGAACCGTGAACTTCTTGATGTTCAAGCTGGTTTTAGAAAAGGCAGAGGAACCAGAGATCAAATTGGCAACATCCGCTGGATCATCGAAAAAGCAATAGAGTTCTAGAAAACCATCTATTTCTGCTTTATTGACTATGCCAAAGCCTTTGACTGTGTGGATCACAATAAACTGTGGAAAATTCTGAAAGAGATGGGAATATCAGACCACCTGACCCGCCTCTTGAGAAATCTGTATGCAGGTCGGGAAGCAACAGTTAGAACTGGACATGGAACAACAGACTGGTTCCAAATAGGAAAAGGAGTACATCAAGGCTGTATATTATCACCCTGCTTATTTAACTTATATGCAGAGTACATCATGAGAAACGCTGGACTAGAAGAAACACAAGCTGGAATCAAGATTGCCGGGAGAAATATCAATAACCTCAAATATGCAGATGACACCACCCTTATGGCAGAAAGTGAAGAGGAACTCAAAAGCCTCTTGATGAAAGTGAAAGTGGAGAGTGAAAAAGTTGGCTTAAAGCTCAACATTCAGAAAACGAAGATCATGGCATCCGGTCCCATCACTTCATGGGAAATAGATGGGGAAACAGGGGAAACAGTGTCAGACTTTATTTTTTTGGGCTCCAAAATCACTGCAGGTGGTGACTGAAGCCATGAAATTAAAAGACGCTTACTCCTTGGAAGGAAAGTTATGACCAACCTAGATAGCATATTGAAAAGCAGAGACATTACTTTGCCAACAAAGGTCCGTCTAGTCAAGGCTATGGTTTTTCCTGTGGTCATGTATGGATGTGAGAGTTGGACTGTGAATAAGGCTGAGTGCCAAAGAATTGATGCTTTTGAACTGTGGTGTTGGAGAAGACTCTTGAGAGTCCCTTGGACTGCAAGGAGATCCAACCAGTCCATTCTGAAGGAGATCAGCCCTGGGATTTCTTTGGAAGGAATGATTCTAAAGCTGAAACTCCAGTACTTTGGCCACCTCATGCGAACAGCTGACTCATTGGAAAAGACTCTGATGCTGGGAGAGATTAGGGGCAAGAGGAGAAGGGGACGACAGAGGATGAGATGCCTGGATGGCATCACTGACTAGATGGACATGAGTCTGTGTGAACTCTGGGAGTTGGTGATGGACAGGGAGGCCTGGCGTGCTGCGATTCATGGGGTCGCAAAGAGTCAGACACGACTGAGCGACTGAACTGAACTGAACTGAAGGATCTATATATAGAGTAACGTAGTTTATCTGTACAACACAAAGAAGAAACATAAAGAAGGCGATTAGGCTTGAGTGAAAGCTTTACAGCAGCCAGGAATCTGGGAACATGCTATCTTTCTTCTTTACCATCCCAGGGTATGACTTCCATAAGATCACCTCATGTTTTAGGATGGTTACTGGGGCTGTTACCATGTTTATACTTGAGGCTGAAGTTGAATGGAAGAAAAGAAAGGGATGTAACTCTAGACTGGGTCTGAAACTTTAATGATGCTTTCCAGAAGTTAGAGAGAACACTTAGGCTAACCTCTCATTGCTGAGAACTTAGTCACAAGAAGACTGAGAATCACAAATATTTATGGAGACAGTGTCCTCACCTAAAAATTGGGAGTCTGTTCTTTCCTTAAAGAACACTTAATATACAACTGATTCAGCTGTCATCTCCATGTTACAGAAGCAGACATTAAGGCTCACTGTGGTCAAATAATTGTGCACAATCAGAAAATACTATAGCTTGTGACCTACCTCATCCCAAAGCATGGACTCTTCATGATGTAACTCTGGCCTCAGCGTTACCTCGCAGATGGCTGCCATGTAACAGGCATCAATCCAGGATCCTGCAAGGAGGCAGCGAACAGGCACCCTGGAGCAGCAGCAATAAAATGGTGAAGAACGTGCTTCTCCAATCTTCACATGCTCGTGACTCCTCTGTGCATCTAGTTAAAGTGAAGATTCTGACTCAGTAGAAATGGGGTGGATCTGAGAACCTAAGTTTGTAATAAACTTGCAGGGAACAGCTATGCCACTGGTCCACAGACCACAGTAAAATAGCCACTTCACATGTGTGGCTATTGGGTACTTTAAATGCAGCTTTCCTGAAAGGAGACGTGGTGTGCAGGAAGTATAAAACGCAGAGTGGATTTCAAAGATTTAATAAGAAGAAAAACAAAAAATATCTCATTCATATTTTATATAGATTTCATGTTGAAATTACAGTGTGTTTTGGTTATCCTGGATTAAGTAAGATATACTATGGTAAATTAAATTAATTTCACCTCTTTCTTTCTAATTTTAAAATAGAAAATGCAAGATCGCATATATGGCTCACTTTATATTCTTAGTGGACATTGGTGGTCTAGATGCTTCGTGCTCCTGCTAAGTTGCTTCAGTCCTGTCTGACTCTTTGCAACCCTATGGACTGTAGCCTGCCAGGCTCTTCTGTCCATGGGATTCTCCAGGTAAGAATACTGGAGTGGCCACTTGCTGTGGCCTCCTCCAAGGTATCTTCCTGACACAGGGATCGAACCTGTTTCTCTTAAATCTAGCTGCACTGGCAGGTGGGTTCTTTACTACTAGCGCCAAAGATTTAATAAGAAGAAAAATAAAAAAATATTTCATTCATATTTTATATAGATTTCCCTCCTGGGAAGCCCTAGTTCAAGCCCTGAATCCTCACTTAGTAGAAGAAAGACTATAGGTAAATTAACTTGAATAAGTCTGATCACTTCATGGGAAATAGATCGGGAAACAGTGGAAACAGTGTCAGACTTTATTTTTTGGGGCTCCAAAATCACTGCAGATGGTGACTGCAGCCATGAAATTAAAAGATGCTTACTCCTTGGAAGGAAAGTTATGACCAACCTAGATAGCATATTCAAAAGCAGAGACATTACTTTGCCTACAAAGGTCCATCTAGTCAAGGCTATGGTTTTTCCTGTGGTCATGTATGGATGTGAGAGTTGGACTGTGAAGAAGGCTGAGTGCCAAAGAATTGATGCTTTTGAACTGTGGTGTTGGAGAAGACTCTTGAGAGTCCCTTGGACTGCAAGGAGATCCAACTAGTCCATTCTGAAGGAGATCAGCCCTGGGATATCTTTGGAAGGAATGATGCTAAAGCTGAAACTCCAGTACTTTGGCCACCTCATGGAAGAGTTGACTCACTGGAAAAGACCCTGACGCTGGGAGGGATTGGGGGCAGGAGGAGAAGGGGACGACAGAAGATGAGATGGCTGGATGGCATCACTGACTCGATGGGCATGAGTCTGAGTGAACTCCGGGAGTTGGTGATGGACAGGGAGGCCTGGCGTGCTGCGATTCATGGGGTCACAAAGAGTCGGACACGACTGAGGGACTGAACTGAACTGAACTGAAGTTCAGTTTTCCCTTGTAAAGTGAGGGTAATAAAAGTGTTCACTTCCTAGGGTTGCTGTGATGATTAAATAAGAGAAAGAAAATGAAGCACTTAACACATGGTAACTCTTTGAAGCCGAGCTATGGTTTTGGGATTTCAACAAGGACCACTAGACAAAAACGATTTGATGCCTCATATTTTAAAAATATGCCAGGCATACTCATCAGGCACTTTAATAGTTTTGTTGCCTACTGATTTAAAAGGGATGTTGGTCTTATGCATCACATAAACCAGGTCCTTCTCATAATTTTCTAAATTCAATAAAACGAAGTTCCCAGTGACCCCACACACAGGAAGTCACGTTCAGTCATTGGTGTTGGATAGAGTTACTGAACCTCCACTTCCAGGTCGGCTGATTCATGTCAGCTCTGCTTGCACAGAACTACATTTTACTGCAGGTCCCCAATTTATATACAAAAAAAAAATCTCTCCTGAGCTCCATGCTTTCACTGGTCTGCCTCTTCCCAGAACATGCCAGGTCAGGTAAGTTCCCAGAAGTCCAGTAACTGAGTGGGCAATTTGCCTAAAGCCAATTAGTGAAAAGGCCAATTCACCAAAAACCCAATTCATCACATTTGCTTATACCATTCAACTATTTCATTGGGGTTCATGGTTTTGATCATGTCCTCCTTACAGTGTTTTAAGGAACATTTAATTTGTTCCTGCCACAGTCTCCACTGTTCCAACTGAAGCCAAGACAAGAGACGAAGAGGCTGAAGGAAGAGCAGAGAAAGGAAACTTGAAAGGGGGAAGCTGGGGAGGGGGGCAGCGCTGGTGGAGGAGAGAGACTCCACAGAGGGTGAGAAGCATGTAGTGACTAAACTATTGCATAATCTCAGATAGTGAGCAGTCTTATCAATGTATTTTTCAAGATAATTATCACTCACACAAATATCAATGGCAATAGTTCCTGATATTCAAGAAAGTGGGCTTCCCAGGTGGTTCTAGTGGTACAGAACCTGCCTGCCAATGCAAGAGACATAAGAGATGCAGGTTTGATTCCTGGATTGGGAAGATCCCCTGGAGGAGGGCATGGCAACCCACTCCAGTATTCTTACCTGGAGAATCCCAAGGACAGAGGAGCCTGGCGGGCTGCAGTCCATAGGCTCACAAAGAGTCGGACATGACTGAAGAGACAGCACTCACACGCTCATTCAAGAAGGTACTCCAGAATGTACATTTATTGACTATGTAAAGAATCCTTAACAGTAAAATCTCTAATGCATAATAATGATCCTTTTTTTAAAAGGTATAGCTGGTTTTCAATGTTGTGTTGGTTTCTGCTATATGTACACATGCATCCCCTCTTTTCTGGATTGCCTTCCCATTTAGGTCACCACAGAGCACTGAGTGGAGTTCCCTGTGCTGCTCACTAGGCTCTCTTTAGATAGCTATTTTATGAGGTGAAAGTGTTAGTCACTCAGTTGTGTCCAACTCTTTGCAACCCCATGGACTGTAGACCGCCAGGCTCTTCTGTCCTTGGAATTCTCCAGGCAAGAATACTGGAGTGGGTAGTCATTCCTTCTCCAGGGGATCTTCTTGACCCCAGGACCCAATAGTATCCATAGTGTACAGATGTCAATTCCAATCTCCCAATTCACCCCACCCTTCTTTCCCTCTCAGTGTCAATACATTTGTTCTCTACATCTGTGTCTCTATTCCTGCCCTGCAAATAGGTTCATCTGTACCATTTTTCTAGATTCCATATATATATATATATATATATATGTGTGTGTGTGTGTTAATATACGATATTTGTTTTCCTCTTTCTGACTTACTTCACTCTGTATGCATCTCCAGCTTCATCCACGTGTCTGCAAATGGCACAATTTTGTTCCTTTTTAAGGTAATAATACATTCTTATACTCAATTACTTATACTCACTTGCCTTTGGCAAAATGGTCATTCAGTAAATCAGCTTCTAGAATATATTTATTCTAGAAGTTATATATCTATACAACTGAATTGTTGTGCTATAGAACTGAAACTTACACAATATTGCAAATCAACTATATAATGTCATAAAAACTATAAATGTCATTAAAAACATTTTTAAAGAACTAATCTAAAAAATCAATTAATTAATCAGTCAGCTTCTAAGAGGTGGCCTGCTTGGAGATATCCAAAGAAAGTTGATGATGGTTGAGTTAAGAGGGAGGTGCAAAAAACTGGAGAGGCTGTGTATTATGGTTTTTACTTTTATAAGAAAAAAGTTTAGAAAAACAATGATCAAAAATTATATACAATCTTTTACTTTACGAGCCCTGGCTATTGTGCAGGCGCTAAAGCAGCGTCAACAAATGTTTGTGCCCAAGCCCTGCGCCCCTCCTCACCTACCCCCCACTTCTCAAGTATTTTGCTCCTCCCTGCTTAAGTGCATGTGAATAGAACCGGCTGAGACATTCTGAGGTCAGTGCACTTTTTGGTGTGTGAATAACAGGAAATCTAATTGCCAATCTGAGCCTCCCAACTCTATTATCACATATGAGTGAACACAGCTGTCCTCCCCCAAAACTAAATTGTAAAAGAAATATACCACCATCTTAATGAGAGGGCGTGATGCAAAGACTGGGAAGACATGCCTAGACACAGACTGAAGGTCTTAGAGTAATTAAAGACTGTATCAGGGACGAAGATTGCTGAGTGAGCTGAAAGGAATTATGATGCTCTCCTGAGACCGTGGGTGCCTTTCTCCCCTGATCCACCTGTGTGGTCCTGGAGTCAGCTACACTCATCTCATGAGATGGGAACCTTAGATTGCCATAACCTGACTCATTTAAAATTTCCATCCTAGATTTGACCATTTCTCCTTGTTGTCTTGTTTGCACAACATAGTTTCTAAATATAATCTGACATGGAACAATGGACTGGTTACAAATTGGGAAAGGAGATACATCAAGGCTGTATATTTTCCCCCTGCTTATTTAACTTATATGCACAGTACATCATGTGAAATGCCAGGCTGGTTGAAGCACAAGCTGGAATCAAGATTGCTAAGAGAAATATCAATAACCTCAGACATACAGATGACACCACCCTTTTGGAAGAAAGTGAAGAGGAACTGAAGAGCCTCTTGATGAAAGGGAAAAAGGAGAGTGAAAAAGCTGGCTTAAAACTCAGCATTCAAAAAACTAAGATCATGGCATCTGGTCCCATCACATCATAGCAAATGGATGGGGAAACAATGCAAACAGTGACAGACTTCATTTTCTTGGGCTCCAAAATCACTGCAGATGGTGCCTGCAGCCATGAAATTAAAAGACACTTGCTCCTTGGAAGAAAGGCTATGACAAACCTAGACAGCATATTAAAAAGCAGAGACATTACTTTGCCAACTAAAGGTCCATCTAGTCAAAGCTAAGGTTTTTCCAGTAATCATGTATGGATGTAAGAGTTGGACCACAAAGAAAAGCTGAGCACTGAAGAATTGATGCTTTTGAACTGTGGTGTTAGAGAAGACTCTTGAGAGTCCCTTGGACTGCAAGGAGATCAAACCAGTCAGTCCTAAAGGAAATAAGTTCTGAATATTCATTGGAAGGACTGATGCTGAAGCTGAAGCTCCAGTCATTTGGCCACCTGATGTGAAGAACTGACTCAGTGGAAAAGACCCTGATGCTGGAGGGTTGAATGCTGAAAGAGTGAAGGCAGGAGGAGAAGGGGACGACAGAGAATGAGATGGTTGGATGGCATCACCGACTCAATGGACATGAGTTTGAGCAAGCTCCAGGAATTGGTGATGGAAGGGAAGCCTGGTGCTGCAGTCCATGGGGTCACAAAGAGTCAGACACAACCGAGCAACTGAACTGATAATTTGACTTCTGTGAGTTACGAGTATCTCAGTCTCTTAACATCTCTTTCTATAAATTCTGCTTTATAATCATTCTTAGGATAATCATAGTTATCATTCTCACCCCTCTTGCCTGCTATGTGTGTTTGTATGTATGCATCATACCCTTAGGTCTGTACAATGATATTATGAGCAAGATACTTGGATTCTCATTTATAGAGGAATTAGTGAAAGTGTTAGTCTCTCAGTCATGTCTGACTCTTTGAGATCCCATGGGCTGTAGCCTGCCAGGCTCCTCTGTCCATGGAATTCTCTAGGCAAGAATACTAGAGTGCGTAGCCATTCCCTTCTCCAAGGGACCTTCCCAAACCAGAGATCGAACCTGGGTTTCCTGCACTGCAGGCAGACCCTTTACCATCTGAGCCACCAGGGAAGCCCACAGAGGAAATAAGCAGATCCCAAATATACAAGGAATATGCTCAGCTCAGGAGACCTCAGCTGGACAAAAACCGGAGTATCTTTGACTCCAAAATCTGTGGTGCTCAACCCCTATGTGCTAGCATTTTCTGTGTCAAAGAGTCATGTCAGTCTTTGGAAGTGACAAGACCAGGTATCTGAACCAGGTTCTAAATTATGGAAAATCCACACTTTTCCAGGCAATCTTTCCTGGGCATGATGGAATAATGTTCACATCTGCATCAGCTGTTTGCAACTACCTGTTTTCCTTATGATTTGAAAGTCAGATTATTGGGTAATAATAACACTACATGTGTGCTTAATATTTTTCTCATATATATATATAAGTATATATATTTAGATTACTGTAGTAGGAAAAGGGCATTGTTTCTTGTTCAAAGAATATCTAGTAACATCTCACAGAGTAAGAGCATTTTTATTTAAACACATGAGATATGCAAATAAAGTGACCTAGACTCAGGCTCCCCTGAGATGAATTCTTTGGGTTAGGAGCAGCTTTTGACTGAGACAAAGCAGTACACCTCACTCACCACCAAAAATATAATAATGGCAAAACCTGGCTAACGCAGGAGTCCAGCCAGTAATGAAAACCAGACATTCTAGAGCTGCTGGACATCAAGACGAAAGTCAAAGGCAAAAACAAAACAATACTAAGGTCAATGCAGAAATAGTCCTGTGATGAACACACTGGAGCAACTTGAAAAATTCTCATTCGTAAAAGCTTCCTTCTTTTCCTTTGTAATATAAATCTCCATCTCTCACAATTTGCGAAACATCGAGCCAATATTTGGATTCCTTGGATGAGAACAGTTTAGAAGGTAGTGAGGGCAGATGAAAGGCTTTCCGCTTTCTCAGTGGAGAAAGAGTAGGAGGCTTTATGGCCGGAACCTTGATAGGTACAGATGATAATTCTCAGAATATTAAGTTTATCAGAACATCCTGTTCTTTGGTAAAATAAGGCCTTCCTGACACTATTATTCCTGACCTTGGGAAAATATTTATGAGTGTGTGTACAAAAGGATGTGTTTTTGTGTTTGCATCTGTGAAATGAGAGCAGTGAATGATGCTCGGAAAGGGCTGGAACACAACTCACTGGTTGGGATGCTTCCAGGATTTTAAAAGGCTCAAGTCGGCCCTCGAAGAGAACATGAGAGTTTACCTTCACACCACTTAAGTCTTAACAAAAGAAGAATGACAATTAATATAGGGAAAAGAAGTTTTTTTCAGAACACAGGAAACTGAGTCAGAGAAAAATCCAGGCCTTGGATTCCAAGTTCCAATTTTGGCCTGAATGAGCTCAATGGGCAGTAAGAATCTATGAACAGCAAACCTTCATGAAGGGGAGGTGGGGATGGGATAAGCCAGGGCAGCCCTGTGTAATTCAACCCAAACCCCCCTGGATCTTAAAGGTTCAAAAAAATGACATAGTAAAAATAGGAAAGCAAAATACCCACCAAGGTGGCAGTGTTAGTCGCTCAGCCTTGTCCAACTCTGCAACCCCACGGGCTGTAGCCCACCAGGCTCATGGGATTCTCCAGGCAAGAATACTGGAGTGGGTTGCCATTTCCTTCTCCATAGGATCTTCCCGACCCAGGGATCGAACTTGTGTCTCCTGCATAGCAGGCAGATTCTATGAGATACAGGGAAGTCCATATCCACCAAACAAACAAACACAAAACAAAACCCTGTAACACAGCAGGATCAAACAGCCTTCAAGACTGTTTTCAGGCAGGAAATGAAGACACAAGTCCATAGAGCAGGTACAGGTCTGAGACCTACAAGATCAGATCTGTAAGAGCATCAGTGAGATGTGATCCTCAGTGGATATACACTGTGACTCTAATGGGATTCCTTGGAATTGGAAAGGGGAAGCTGAATTTTAGTGTACATCCCGTAGCATAAACCACAAACACCTGCTAAAAATAAAAACTCTCACCTCACGCCATTTGAAGATGCTCAGGTCAATGGAAAAATGGCACTGCTTTATCATTCTTCTTCACAGTTAAATTTCCTGAAGTAGACTATTTTTTGTGCTAAGTCAGTTGTGGCATTTATGACCATCCTACCCATTTGGTAAGTAGAGTAACTTCCATTTGTTGGTGGTATGTGAGGGTTTCTGGCTTCTCTTCCCTACCGCCATGACTGGGTTGCAATGAAAACCAGTCTACAACCAAGTGTTTGGGCACAAGCAAACATTTATTACCAAGCAGGTATGACAGCTGTTTGTAAACCAGCCAGTCAACTCAAGAAGGGCCGGCTCTCAATGCTCTGACAGTAACTCCAGGAGAGGTCCACACAGGACAAAGTCAACAAGGTTGTACTGGCAGTAAGGAGACTGCAAAGAGCCCTAGGAATCTACCTGTACAGGGACCATTGTATTTCCTGTCTGTTTGCTTTCTATTTACCCTTACCTATATAACACCTGTCTATATTTATAAATATAGATAGAGGATAGATACGTATGTGTGTGTGTATATATATATATTTGCTAATATCTGAATATTTGTGTCCCCACAAAACTCAGAACCCCCAAAGGTGGGTTTAGGTCACTGTAACAAAATACTGCAGACTAGGCAGCATGTAAACAACAGAAATTTATTGTTCACAGTCCTGGAGGCCAGGAGTCTGAGAGCCAGCTTGGTCAGGCGAGGGCCCTTTATCCAGGTCACAGACTGTCTGAATCCTCGATGGTGGGAGAGGTTAGGGTACCCTGTGAGGTCTCTTGAGCATTAATCCCATTCATAAGGGCTTCATCCTCATGACTTAATCATCTCCCAAAGGTCTCACCTTCTAATACCATCACCTTTGGGAGGCAGGAATTTTGTGGGAACACAAATATTCAGATCATAGCAAATACATACATACACACACACATAATGGGCTTTCCCTGTGGCTCAGAAGGTAAGGAACCCGTAATGCAGGAGACGTGGATTCAATCCCTGGGTTGGGAGGATCCCCTAGAGAAGGGCATGGCAACCTGCTCCAGTATTCTTGCCTGGAGAATCCCATGGACAGAGGAGCCTGGTGGGCTACAGTCCATGAGGTCGCAGAGTCAGACATGACTGAGTGACTAACACACACACATACAACATATCATATGATCAGAATGAATACTTGAATGTTTTTAACTATATATAATTATATCTGGATAAAAAACTACAAACAACATATCTAGTAAAGCCTCTGGAGAGTTTAGAAGTTACCATTTTATTAAGGAAGAAAATGTACATTTGGTATCTTGAAAGTAATACAGTAATTCCTCTCCGTTAATAAGCAGTTCCAAAGTGCCAGGCACTACACTAGGGATTTGCTTTATGTAATAATTCAGTAATTCTCTCAACAACTTCTTGCAGCTGGAATGGTCATCATTCCCATTTTATCGGTGGTGAGACTGGTGGCAAAAGTGTGTACATTCTGCCCTATGTCAGCCCGGCTGCAATTTCTTAGACCTTTGGGCCATTATCAGAGTTCTGCATGACAACTATCTTACCAAAAGCAAAAGGAAGGGGAGAGAAAGTTAGCTGAGGGAAGGTTATTAAAAAGTCAACCAAGAGAAGGAAAAAAAAGGGTAAAGACAGAAAAGAATGGTATTGATTTCCTGAGCTGGAGCCTTATAAAATGCTTTCTCCTCCACAAAGAGCAAGAATTTAATTGCTGTCAAACCAAGCTAAAATTATGAAACAGACCCTTTTTTTCTTGCATTCTAATAACTTCTCATGCCAATTTCAGATTGCTAGAGCATTTTTTAAAATTATTATTTACAAGGAAGTCAATTCTGATAGGAGATGAGTTTCTATTCTTAAGGTTGTAGGTCACTTGTAATGTCTTCAGCTAATTGGGTCACCATTATTTCATTTTGCTCATTTAAAATTCCAGTTTTACTCTTTCCCAAGATGTTTTAATAACAACAAAAAAATCTAAAATCCCTAGTTAGTCTTATAATTCAGATCATAAAAATAAAATCAAGGGAGATTCACTTTTTTTTCCCACAAAGTGGGACAATTTTTTAAAGATAGAACACAGGAAGATACCCAAATAAAGGAAGAATCTCACCATTTTTAAAGTTTCATTTCATATTTACTAAACTGGCTTCATTTTGAAGGACACAAGAAACTAAACACTGTTTAGACCAGGCTTGGCATGTTCAGTCCTGTGTAAGCCTGTGGCAATATTAGCTATATAACTTGGTCCCAAACTACTCCAGAAAGAAATTATAACTAGGATATTGTGTATGCATGCTCAGTCTCTCAGTCATGTCCAACTATTTGTTACAGCATGGAATGTAACCCACCAGTCTCCTCTGTCCATGGGATTTCCCAGGCAAGAATACTGGAGTGGGTTGCCATGCTCTCGTCCAAGGGATCTTCCTGACCCGGGAATCGAACCCACGTCTCCAGCATTGGCAGGTGGATTCTTTACCACTGAGCCATCTGGGAAGCCCAGCTAGGATATTACAGTGGTGTACACATTTGTCATGGCTTTAGAGAGGCATTTTCACAGGTTCTGAATGTTCTGGCAAGGCTGCAGTAAGGATGAGTATCCTTCTCTGCCTTTCTCTGCCTCCCCAGTCCCTGTCGTGTACATACAAATCAAGTGTTCACACATCCCCTATACATATGAACTGAACTGCATGTCCACAGCGACAGCTGAGCAGTATAAGAAGCTCTGCCAGCCCCCTTTGCGTGCTGTGCTGAACGGACAATTTATTCCTGCAGGTGGCTGCTTGTAAATGCAATCAGGCCCTGCTCTCCCTGGGAAGGATCAAGTGTACCACATGAGCTGGTCCAAGATGGTATTAATACTAGTAATTTTCCCCCTGCAAAAAAGTGGAAAGCTTGTGCCAAAAGAAGTGAGATGTATGGCCAGGTGCCTAGGCCACGCAGCTGATGCTATTTTGTGCAGAGAAGTATTCATGTCTCAGTCCACGATGTTTTGATGGAGGTGGATCATCCTGGGCCTGTTAACAAAGCTTTTTCTCAACAGCCAGAAAAAACCCTTTTCCTCCTTGTGTGGTCCTGCCAAAGAAATGTGTTTGCAGTTTAGTGGAAGGAACATGGGCTTCAGAGTAAGAGACCTGCACTCTCATCATAGCTTGAAGGTGTTATCCCACCAATGAGTAGCAAGTCAGGATTTCAAACTGGATTGCTTGAAGCTAGTCCCATCCATTCTTTCTTTAAAAAAAAAAAAAAAATATATATATATATATATATATACACACACACACACACATCCTTATTGTCTTTCCTCCGTTCTTTCAAGTTTCTTGTTCCAGAATTTCTGTGAGGCATATTTTGGATCTTCGCAGTCCACCCACCTTGTCTTCTTTAATATTTTTGGCTGTGCTGGGTCTTCACTGTGGTGCACAGGCTTTTCTAGCTATGGTACGTGAGCTTAGCTGCCCCCATGGTGTGGATGATCTTAGTTCCCTGACCAGGGTTTGAACCGAGTCCCCCTGCCTTGGAAGGTGGGTTCTAGCCACTGACCTGCCAGGGAAGTCCCCATGCTTTCTATTTGAATGTTAACTCAGGATCCAGGACCCACAGTGAGATGAGTGAACATCATATCCTAGGAAACTAATAACTGAGGCCTTGACAATTGCAATTAACCTTTTAGAAAATACAGGTTTAAAAAGGCAGGTTATGTTATTTTGAACTCACATCTTAGGAGACCTTTCTGGGATTAGGATGTACCCTGAGACTTCATTCTCAGGTGCCACATTATCCTCAGCTATTTAGAGCCTTGTGACTTGTGAAAGTTCATGCTTTCACAAGACACAGTTGGAAAATCAAAACTGGACTGAAAACCATTGAAAGATTAATCTCAGATGATTCCTAATGTGAATCAGATAAATAAAAAATCCGGTGGCTTTGAGCTATAAGAGCTTATAGCATCATAGCCAGAGGGGAGGAAGGGGTGATAATGAGGTACCCCAAAGGAGGACAGACAATAAAGGGAGTCACTTGAGTCCTCACCCAAGAGACACGAGTGTCCTGGAAGACAAATGAGAAGCCTACAGATTGGCCAGAGCAAATTTCAGATATACCTACAGTAGAATAGGAGGCATCACATGCTTTGTTAAGGCAGGAGAGGAGCATATTTAAGAGTTCAATCTCTTCACCTTGATGCTATTTACAGTAGCCAAGTCATGGAAGCCACCTACTAAACAGATGAATGAGTAAAGAAGATGTGGTCCACATATGCAGTGAAATATTACTCAGCCGTGAAAAGGATGAGATCTTATCTTTGCAGGACCATGGGTGGAATTGGAGGGCGTTATGCTAAGTGAGACAAGTCAGAGAAAGACAAATACTGTATGATATCACTTCTACGTAGAATCTAAAAACTACAAGGAACTAGTGCATATAACAGAAAAGAAGCAGACTCACAAATGCAGGGAAGAAACCAGTGGTTACTAGTGGGGAGAAGGAAGTGGGTGAGGAGCAACATAGGAGTGGGCTCTGGGAGGTACAAACGCTTGGCTGTAAGACAGACTTAAGGATGTATTTTACAACATGGGGAATGTAGCCAATATTTTGTCATAACTGCATATGGAAAGCAACCTTTAAGAATTGTATAAAAATATTTTTTTAGAAAAGAGTTCAGTCTCCAGAATTAGCCAGCTTTTTAATCCTTATTGCATTACCTGCTGACCATGACTTTTGCAAATTATCTGATCCCTTGAAGCTTCAAATGGACATTTTAAAGGTATTTCCTTTGCAGGTTGGTTATGAAGGTTAAATGGGAAAATCTATGCAAAGCAGCTGGAAGATAGGTGCTCACTTAGTTAGCTCTGCATATTAGATCTTAGGCATCACTATCATCCATGCTCTGATCTGTATAACCTGGCTTATAAATACACCCCCAAAGCAGTGTTCTAACCTGTTCCAATACAAGAAAAAGATGATGAAACACCTATAAAAAGGGAAACGAGAGCTCTAAGCCCAGGCAACGCCAGTATGTGTTACTCTAAACAAGTTTATTCATCTCTTATCTTCTTTCTACTTATCCTCAAGACTCATCTCAACTCCACTTGACCTCAATAAAGCTCCAATTCCCCAAATCAGAGAATTAATTCCTCCTTGTTTTAAACTCCCAAAATTCATTGTATGACTCACTTGCTGCTGTTAGTTCTTTCTGTTTGGTACCCTGGTTAATTGCATGACCCTCTCACTAGCTAACTTAGCAAATTCTTGAGGACTCATTGCTGATTCCAAATAGAGCTTCTTGCTTTCAGCTTAGCAAACAACTGTATTATTGCCTATTTAATTAACATTGAGAGCAGAAAATATTTTCATGGACTATAAGACACTGAGCACACTAATTGTGGTTCACCAACTTTGTCTCAAAAGTGAAAATGTACACAGAGGGACTTCCCTGGCAGTCCAGTGGTTAAGATTTTGCCTTCTAATGCAGGGGGCGCAGGTTTGATTCCCGGTCAGAGAGCTAAGATCCCACATGCCTCGCAGCCAGAAAACCAAAACATAAAACAGAAGGAATATTGTAACAAATTCAATGAAGACTTTAAAAATGGCCCACATAAAAAGAAATCCTTAAAAAAAATGTACGCATAGCCTCACTATACAGTGGAATTTTTGGAAAGAAACAATACATGATTTTAATCAGTGAAAGACCCAGAGCCACCTCCACCCTCTCCATCATTTGGCAGCCTTCATGAGCCTCACAGAAAAGATCAAGGAAGGAAGAGAGACCCATAGTCCTGCATATACAGCTGTACTGTTGAGAGGAAATGCCTACAGCTCTTTGTTATAATGAAAGGGAAAATTGGAAGCCACCTAAAAGCCCGAAAAAGACAGCTGAAATAGAGTTCAAGACAAATTTCCTTACTATATATATATATATATAACTTCTTTCTCATAAATGTCATTGCTACAAACAAGTAGACTTGAGCCTAGGATGCCTTCATACAAGTAATTCCTGTGCAGAGATAATTTTTAATTAAACTGCATTTAACTGCCCATTAAAGTTTATCATCAAAACCCTGCACACCTCAACCAATACCAACACATTCCCAGGCTATTTAAAACAATTTGTCTCCAGCATTGCAGGCAGATTCTTTACCATTTGAGCCACCTGGGAAGCCCCCAACATAGGGGAAGTTCTTGGAAAATTGTTCAAATTCTGTCTCTCTTTCACTCACATACACACACACACACACACACAAGCATACACACATATACACACTATTTTGAGTGCACAGAATGATTCAAAATGTACCATTCCATTTTGAATAAAAATAGCCCTTTTTCCTGCTATGTAAGAGGAATTTAGACGGTTTTTAAAGTCAGGGTTTGGGTCCAGAAAGGCTTCCCTTTTTAGTCTCAAGAAACACAATAATCCATTTCTATAAAAGAGAGAAATGTGTTTTCCCCAAATGCGTTGCACAGAAAAGATAAGACGACTTCTCCCCAGAGGGATGGGAAGGACAAACACCGCTGCCAGCACGGGAAGGGCTGCTGCAGAGGTGGCCACATCCCCCTGCCACCCCGATTAGAGAAAGCCAGGAAGCAGGCTGTTTACTTGGGAACCACCATGAGAACCACCGCGCTGCAGCCCTAACCCGAGGGGGCGGGGGAGAAACGACCTCATCTGGCATCTGGGATTCCAGCGCGGCGTGCTTCTCCATCTTCTAAAGCATGGCCTGCTCCTGAGTCTGAGCCTGCAATGCCAAGGTATCAGCCGTCACGTCTGTCCTGGCCAAGACACAATGGGGATGTGGGCCAGAGGTACCTGACAAGGATCTAGGATGGAAGGAAAATCACAAAACCCTTAATTCAGACAGTTGCTATACTGTTCAGTGGCTAAGTTGTGTCCGACTCTTTGTGACCCCATGGACTCCCCCACACCAGGCTTCCCTGTTCTTCACCATCTCCCAGAGCTTGCTCAAACCCATGTCCATTGAATTGGTGATGCCAGCCAACCATCTCATCCCCTGTTGCTTCCTTCGCCACCTGCCTTCAATCTTTCCCAGCGTCAGAGTCTTTTCCAATGAGTCAGCTCTTCACATCAGGTGGCCAAAGGATTGGAGCTTCAGCACCAGTCCTTCCAGTGACTATTTAGGGTTGATGTCCTTTAGGATTGACTGGTTTGATCTCCTTGCAGTCCAGGGGAGTGTCAGACTGTGTCTAGGGAAAATGAGGTTGATTTGATCACCTGTGTGGCAGGCAGGTTGGAGCCATGTCAATTTTGCTGAGCAGAACTGTATTTATCAGAATTCCCTCCATTGAATAATTCCAGCTTAGCCTGGGTCACAAGAAACATAAACGGTGGGATTTGGAAGTCAGGCATAAATCATATTCTTCTCAAACACTGAAGGTCAGTGTGGGCACCCGGGCAGGCACCACACCCCATCGTAGCTCAGCTGTGTGAGGGCTGTTCTGGCCTCACTAGACAGATGTGGGCGGAGCCAGGCACTCCACTCCTCCTCTCGCCCAGGTGCCTCCCTTCAGGTCCCAGCTCCCAGGCCAGGTGCAGGCTCCGTGACCCCATGAAGCAGCGCTTTCTCCTGCAGGCCACTCACATGGCTGAAGCTGAAAGCTTCCAGCCCTGGATCTGCTTGTCTCTTTTCTCTCCCACCTCACATCTATCTTTCTTTCTTTGATTGCCTGCCCTGGAGCTGACTTCAGACGCAGTACCAGAGTTAGAAACAACAGTCATATATAAACTTCTTAACCGCCTCCCTTCGTTGTGAGTAGTCAAATTTCGGTGAAAAAAAAGCAATTTATTCTATACCACTCTTGGACTTTCCTGGTGGCTCAGCAGTAAAGAATGTGCCTGGAATGCAGGAGATGTGGGTCCCTGGGTTGGAAAGATCCCCTGGAGAAGGGAATGGCAACCCACTCTAGTATTCTTGCCTGGAGAATCCCTTGGACAGAGGAATCTGACGTGTTACTATAGTCCACAGGGTTGCTAAAGAGTCGAACTCGACTTAGCAACTAAAAAACAATAAATACCACTCCTACTGGTTCTGTTTCATTGGTCAAACCTCGCCTGATCCCATTTGAATTCCAGAAGACAGTCTGTCCATGTCTTTGGTGCTGGGTTTACCTGGTTATTAACCAGATGATTTGATATAGGCAAGTCAGGGCTCTTGAGATTTCTGATAAAAGTAAGTCATGAAAATATAACTGTAGAATTGAAAAGTGAGACAGGAACAGATGGCAATGAACAATACCCATTCTAAAACAATGAAAATGACAGCTGTACACTTTAAGAATTCTGAATTAGAGGCCATTTCAAGGAATATATGCTCATTTTATATGTGTTGAGCCATATATAAATATATATACATATGTAAGTGTGCATATACGTATATATAAATATTATAAAAGTATAAATATATATATACAGAGAGAGAGTTAAGACAACATATTACCCAGCAGACATCTCCATGAGACTCATTTCTGTAAGCAAATATGAAACGATAAGCTGCCAAAGGAATACTGAAATGTGAATCCTTAATCCAGGCTGGTTTGAAGAAAATAACATTGCTTTGTAAGTCTGAGAAATAAAAATGATTGGTTATAGAGTCTTCTATATTACTTCATACTCTATCTCATTTCCAAAAGTATTTGAGGCAGCTTGTGATATATGTACACCAAAAAAATAAGTTGATGATGAAAATGGAGCAAAGGAAGACTATAAATATAAAACAGAGCAGGTTTGAAATGAATTCAGAAACGTATACAAATTCAAAAGAATGCATACAACTAACTCCTGTGCAGCTGAGTAAAGATGTATCCACAGTGTGGCCCAGAGTCCTGAAAAGCTAAGGCAGTATTGGACTAAATGAATCAAGATTTAATATCCTGTGTATGGAAACTGACAATTTAATTTTGCTCTATACTAATCATGTCTTTCCTACAAGGTTTATTTAATTTATGGTTCCAGGTCCTAAGAGATTTAGAGAACAGGTTCAGTTAAGACTAAGAAATAGCGGGGTAGGGGGGAATCTTGGAAATAATGCCTTGGGAAGAACGGTTAAAGGAGCTGAATGGTTTTAACCTAAAAGAAGGAAGATTTTATGAGACAGAATAATTGTGCTCAGTGTAGAGGACTCCTCAGTGGAATAGGGCAAAACTGAATGTATTATCTGGAGATAAACATAAGGTCAGAGTAAGGACAAAGAAGATAAATGTAAGCTGAATGCAGGATTCACATTTACACAAACGTAAACATGAAATCAAAGTCTTTAAGCAAGTAAGATTCCTCCTTGCTGGGATGTCAGAGGAGAGGCAGACCCCAAGTGCGAGCCTGAAAAAAGACGTCAGCTGTCGCTTCCTGTCTTGATCCACACTGTAAATGCCACTCCAGCACTGGGGTACATGCTTTTCCCAAAAGCCATAGGCCGAGTGCTTGCAGTTTAAGAGACAGAACAAAGCCCTGGTGGGCTTCCCTGCTGGTTCAGGGGCTAAGACTCTGAGCTCCCACTGCAGGGGGACTGGGTTCAATTCCTGGTCAGGGAATGCAACCCCTCATGCCACAGCTAAGAGCGTGTATGCTGCAAGGAAGACCCCGCCTGCCACAACTAACACCCAGCTCAGCCAAACACATACATAAGTAAAAGTAAACATTTTTTTTTAAAAAGCATTGGCCATAGTTTGAGTGGCCTTCTCAAGCTAAAAAAAAAAGAACCCTAATTGTGAACAGCTGAGAGCTTTGCTCTTTTCCTGGGGAACTGGCAAGAGAAAAATGGCCACACGCGAGACATACTTGTTAGTGACACCCTCCCCAGTTCTCCTTGGTCATTTCTCACACTGTAGAATGCTTCCAATGCGTGCTCCCTATGGTAGACGACAGGCCAGAGGTTGGATGGCCCGTGGTGCCAGCCCACAGGCTTACCCCTATATGGCATGCAAAGTTTTAAAATTAGCTCCCAACATTTAAAACGAAGGCAAATTCATACGGAATCCGAGATTGGCATTCAGGAGTCTAGAAACGTCCTAGAACATTGCTGTAATTTACCAACAGGGCGAATCTGTCGCGAAGCATTGTTGTTACAATACTGCTTCAAGTATTTAGGTGTGCCCAGGATTCACTGTAGCACTGTTTACAACAGACAAGACATGGAAGCAACTCAAATGTCCATCAACAGAGGAATGGATAAAGAAGATGAGGTACGTGTATACAGTGAAATATTATTCAGCCATTAAAAAGAATGGAATAATGCCATTTGCAGCAACATGGATGGACCTAAAGATTTTCATACTGAGGGAAGTAAGTAAGACAGAGAAAGAAAAATATCATGTCATATCCCTTATATTCAGAATCTAAAAAGAAATGATACAAATAAACTTATGTACAGACTCACAGACTTTGAGAAATAACTTATGGTTGCCAGGGGGTGGGGTGAAGACGAGGGGGAAGGGAGAGTTAGGGAGTTTTGAATGGACATGTACACACTGCTACATTTTAAATGGATAACCACCAAGGACCTACTGAATAGCACAGAGAACTCTGCTGATGTTATGTGGTAGCCTGGATGGGAGGGGAGTTTAGGAGAGAATGGATACATGTATATGCATGGCTGAGTCCCTTTGCTGTCCATCTGAAACTATCTCAACATTGTTAATCGGCTATACTTCAATATAAAACTAAAAAAAATTGTTTTTTTTTAAAGAATAGAAAGATCTGGGACTCCTGAGCCCACTTTCCTGCTTGGCACTGTCGGTCCTGAAGCTGGATTCAATCTCCCTTCTTTAGATGCAACCTGGCCCCAGCTGGCACCTTTCCTCTTTGGTTCTTGCATTTACATGGCCTGACTGGCCCCTGTTGAATACGGAATCGCTGCCATGTATTTTGAGCACACCGAATGGTCAACTTTTTTACTTTTATTTTGTTGGACTGGTAAATTTTTAGTGTTTGTGTATCTTCTTAAGAATGTCTTAGCAGGGTTCACAGAGAACAAAGCCCAAGGCAAGGATTAAGTGCTTTGTTTGGCAAGTCCAAACCTAGCTCAAGAAGAGTAGAGAAAAAGGAAAGTGAGACAGGAAATTATAGGAAGCAACTTTTGGGAGCTGGATAACATTTCTGGGCATTGCAAACCACTTAACAGGTGCAAACACTCAGCCAGGTGGGATGCAGCAGATGAGTCTGTACCTGAAACTGTTACCATGGTAACTGTGTTACCTCCCTTCTACCTTTCCCCATTGGTCCAAGTTTGCATCATTGGAAATTGAGTTTTCTATGCTTCTGGACTGTATGACCTTTTCCTTTGGCGGCCTTTATGATACCAGACTCATGCCCGAAGATATGATGTGGTGTTGGAGAAGACTCTTGAGAGTCCCTTGGACTGCAAGGAGATCCAACCAGTCCATTCTGAAGGAGATCAGCCCTGGGATTTCTTTGGAAGGAATGATGCTAAAGCTGAAACTCCAGTACTTTGGCCACCTCATGCAAAGAGTTGACTCATTGGAAAAAGACTCTGATGCTGGGAGGGATTGGGAGCAGGAGGAGAAGGGGACGACAAGGGATGAGATGGCTGGATGGCATCACTGACTTGATGGACGTGAGTCTGAGTGAACTCCGGGAGTTGGTGATGGACAGGGAGGCCTGGCGTGCTGCGATTCATGGGGTCGCAAAGAGTCGGATACGACTGAGCGACTGAATTGAACTGAACTGAAAAATCACTCAGTAGTATCCAACTCTTTGTGACCCCATAGACTGTAGCCTGCCAGACTCCTCTGTCCATGGAGTTCTCCAGGCCAGAACACTGGAGTGGGTAGCCATTCCCTTCTCCAGGGGATCTTCACAACCCAGGGATTAGAACCTAGGTCTCCTGCATTGCAGACAGATTCTTTACCAGCTGAGCTATAGTTCTATCCAATTCTAAAAACTAGAGGAGGAGACAGAAACTCCAGGTGTGTGACTGCTCGGGCAGGCTGTGTGGTAGCAGCCAAGGGCGGTGGAAGAGGTGCTGGGGCCCAGGTGTTCTGAATGGAATTCCAGCCATTGACAAAATGCAAGTGAATGGCGACTTCCCTGGTGGTCCTGTGGTTAAGAATCTGCCATGAAATGCAGGGAACACGGGTTTAATCCCTGGTCAGGAACTGTATCCCACATGCCACTGGGCAAGAGGGCCTACACACCACAATTAAAGTCCATGAGCCTCAAGGAAAGATCTTACATTATGCAACAAAGATCCTGTGTGCTGCGACTAAGGCCCTATGCAGCCAAATAAATTAATTAATTAAAATATTAAAAGCAAGTGAATGTTATTAGCATGAGGTTGAGAGGGGTCTCATATCACCTGTTTTTTGTAGACCTATAAGCTATCAATGACTTTACATTTTTAAATGGTTGAAAAAAATCAAAGGAAGACACACTTCATGATGCATACAAATTATATGAAATTCCCACATCAGGTCCATAAATAAAGTTTTATGGGGACACAGCCATGCTCCTTCATCCACGTATCGCAGACATGTAAACGGCAGACACCACATGGTCTGAAAAGCATAAAATACCTACCATCAGGCCCTTCAGAGAGAATGCTGGTCAACCTCTGGTCTTAGAGGTGTCTTTGAGTCAAGAAGCAGAATTAAACATTCTCACCCAAATCCACTCGGACTATAATGACTCAAAACCGATGCTAAATCTGACTACAGCTGACACAGCCCACTTCTGCCTTCATAATTGTAAATATAATTGTGCTCTGCGAGCAATTGGAAGAGGCTTCATGCTTAATGCCCTGTGCTCTACTTATGAAATTACCTACAAAATGACAAAATAACTTTTATGGCTTTAACCCCAATAGCAATATAGTAATTTGTCTCTCAGATGAAAATAATCCCAGAGCATTATCCTTATACATGCAACAGGGCCAGAAAGAGAACTAATATTACCTGTCTATTATGTTTCTAATTCAAGCCACATCGTTTTTGAATTTTAAAATGCTACATGGAAAAAAATTTTTAAAACGTGTACGCACAGAGAAACCCCAGCCCTGAGCAACCTTCTGCATGCCCCAGTGGTATGTTTACCGTGGGTATCATTTGACCAGAGTTGAAGGCTCTCAAAACGGGCTTCCGAGGTGGCGCTAGTGGTAAAGAACCTGCCTGCCAATGCAGGAGAAGTAAGAGACGTGGCTTCTATCCCTGGGTTAGAAAGATCCCCTGGAGGAGGGCATGGCAACCCGTTCTAGTATTCTTACCTGGTGAATCCCATGGACAGAGGAGCCTGGCAGGCTATGGTCCATAGGGTTGCAAAGCGTTGGACATGGCTGAAGCGACATAGCTCTCTAGCATAAAGGCTCGCAGTGGGCCAGGTGAGACCCTACACGCTCACACTAACGATAGGCCTGATTTTTCTGACAGCAGGAGCTGAGAAGCAATCTGTGGGACTACCTATATTAAGAACTCTGTACAAAGAAAGATTCTGAGCATTTCAAGGAGATCTTTTATTTGGACATGAAGTTCTGTTTATTCACTCGCTCAGAAGGCATTCTCTGAGAGTCTAACAGTACTACGTGGGAGGTGAGATACGCAGGACACAGCTCCTGCCCTGACCCTTGGGATCCCGTCAGCTGACACCCCGGCCCCTGTGGCCTGGCTGCTGTCCACTCTGCATTCCCTCCCAGAATAGCCTTCTCTGGGGACCTGGACTCCCAGGGGAACAGCATCCAACTGTTCTTGGCTCCACTTCCCAGGGCCAGCCTGGCTTTTCACGGCAGCTGGAGAGCATGCCAGCCTCTCCAGGCATGCGTGCCTCTGAGACAAGCATGGGCAGTGCCTGCTTTTCCAGGAGAGGACCCAGCTCGGGGCCAGGAGAGCAGGACCCGCCCCACTCTGCACAGCAACGGTGGCACCTCTCTGCTTCTCAGCTGCTGACCTACTCTGTGAGAAGCAAGCACTCCCCTGATCTGTCTCAAAGCAGATCTTCCTTTGTTGTCTTACAAGACCTCAGGATCCGAAGCTAGAATTTGAGTCCTGTCTGATACGACTCAGGCATGGGGAGGGGTCTCTGAAACATCCAAGTGATAACACTCTGTGTATATGATAAATGCTTTCAACAGTGCCTCCTAAGAACTGTGTATTAGCTGCTCAGTCGTGTCCAGTTCTTTGCAAGTCCATGGACTGTAGCCTGCCAGGCTCCTCTGTCCGTGAGATTCTCCAAGCAAGAATATTGGAGTAGGTAGCCATTCCCTTCTCCAGAGGATCTTCCCAACCTAGAGTTCAAACCCAGGTCTCCTGCATTGCTGGCAGATTCTTTACCGATAGTGCTTTTTTTTTTTAATTTAAAAATATTTTTTGAGTGGTTCTCTATGAGGCAGCATGGTGTAGTAGAACTCATATAAGTGTTCTTAGATTACTTCCCACCTTTTGGCCATTAAATCTGAATCCGTATTGTTATAGCTCTGCTCTAAAGGTACAGGAAAGCTGTATTCCTGGGTGATCTGGGGTAAGAATTCTGTCACTTGAATATCATTCAAAATTCTGAATTCTTATCTCCTTTTAAGAATTTAGAAAAGGATATGGTCATAACATTTTAGAATGCTATGGAGACAATAAAAAGATCAGTGGTTGCCAGGGGTTAGGGAGGCGGGAAGGATGAAGAGGTAGAGCACAGAGGCGTTTTAGTGCAGGGAAGAAATCTGCATGATACCACCATGGTAGAGATGTCATCTACATTTGTTCAGAACACAGACTGTTCAGCTCCAAGAGGGGGTGTGACAGGGCAGGGACCCCGAGAGGGGGCAGAACCTTCACTGTACCAAAAGCAGGAGAGAGGAGGTCTCAGGCAGGAGCCAGTCAGTGATGGGAGCTAGGCTCAGGCTTCAAGACAGCGCAAGGTACCCTCCAGAGGGCCTGGAACTGCACACTAGAAGCAGTGACACCAAGACGGGGGTAAAATAGGAGGGTTCCTGACCCCACAGGACAGATGGGCAGGCTGCTGTGGGTCTGGAGAGAATTTTTAAGTGAATTAGCACCAGGCACCCCCTTGGCAGACAGCCCTCCATCAGGGGCCGCGACTTGGCACCAGCTGGTGGATTGGATTTCTGCCCTGCCCGCTCTGCCAGCCCGGCACTTTTGTATAGGACTCAAATTGTAAGCTCACACAGTGACCCCGAGGATGAGAGCTGCACTGGAGGGAGAGTGACGGCCAAGGTCTGCCTTAATCCTCCCGCTCTGTGAAACTGAGTTGGCCCCGGGGGCTGGGGCCGACTCAGCAGGTGGGGTCTGCAGAACTTGGAGGCAGGCAGCCAGGGCTCTCATTACATGTGCTGGGCTCCAGAACAATCCTTTAATCCCACCAACAATCCCTGCAAAGAGAAACACTGATTCTCCTTTTATTTAATTAGAGGACTGTTGTCTCACGAGCAGGCTGCCTGATTTATGAATACCTATTGTTCAAAATGTAACTGCATATTCAGCCCTGCTCAATGGCAACGGGACCATGTGGGCTTGTAGTGCTTGCTTTACATTTTTAAAATCCTTTGCTTAAGTATATAGAATTCATTTCATTCTGATGCATACAATCAAGGCATTTCAGGAGGCACTGTGTGATTATGTGTTATTTTGGATCATCGTTAAGACTCACGGAGACGACTGTGCCAAGCCAGCCAGAACGCGGCCAGGCTAACTGTAAAGCCTTGGCATTTGGAATAATAACCAGGTTAACGCTGAATCGCAGAGGTGACCATAACCCCAGTGAAAAGAGATCCATTTAAAATGAATGAAAGACAGAATCATACTGTCAAGCACACAACAGCAATCAGATATTTTTTCCCCCCGGATACCTTGATGTTCTCTAGATACTCAGAAACATTCTAGAGAAAATTTTGCAGGTTTGGGGAAAACTGTAGACATTGTCATGGGGCTTGATCATTTCATGGGCCTTCACTGTGGTCTCAGGGGTGGAGCTATGAAAGGCCGGCCTGGGGAGCGGAGATGGAAGCCGTAGTCATGGTTGATGTTCCATGCCGCCCATCTCTCTCCCCCCTCATACATCATTAACTCCCAATCCCCCACCCTTCAGCACCTTACTGCAGGGAGCACCTTACTCACTCTTCTCCACATATTCCCAGGCTGTCCCACCTCCTCGCCTTGGCCCATATTATTTTTCCTGCCTCATCTCAGTTCCCAAGGAAACTAAGAGTAACAAAAATACCAAATAGCCTAAAACTTATTTACAATGTAATGCTGAGTTTAATAAACATGATGTAAGAATGCTGGCCACATTCTAATGAGATCATCTCCTCAGAGAACCAAGCATTTCTGCCTGTCATCAGCAGATATCTACATAGCATCTGTTGGGTAGCAGGCATTGTTCTAAGCCTTAGAGACAGGGCAATAACCAAAACTAAAACTCTTTCATATGAAGGATCTTAAACACATTTACTGATTCATTCTGATAAATGAATTGGGTTTTCCATCATAACACGAAAAATACATGAAATTACACAATTGCACAATTAACCTGAAATCTCTCAACTCATAGGTAGAAACCATTAACAGTTGGCATTCTGTTTATGTCTTTTTTTGTCTTTTTTTAGAGAACAGTTTGTAGGACATTTCTCACAGTTCTAGTGGAAGGGGTAACTTAGTTTCCCTTTGTCTCGAGGATCAGTTCAGTTCAATTCAGTCACCAGTCATGTCTGACTCTGCAACCTCATGGACTACAGCATGCCAGGCTTCCCTGTCCATTACCAACTCCTGGAGCTTGCTATTTTTAATTTTAAAAACTGAGTTTTGGTATATTGTTGACCACTCAATTTTTTAAACGTTTTCTTGTTAGTCTTTCTACAAAGCACACACACAGAGAAAAGCACACAAAACATAGCTGTAGAGTTCAGTGAATGACACAGTGAACTCCTCAAAGCAAACATCTGTGTTCCTGAAATCCCAGGGCTGGGAGCGCTTGGGCGGAGGCAGTGCCCTGTGGGTTCCTGGGAACGGAAGCCTTTTATTTTTTTCCTGTTTCTTGAAGGGAAGATTCCAGCCTCTGTGACCTTCCTTGAGCTCCAAAGGGCAGATTCGAACAATTGCTCATCAAGGGAGGAGCAGCCAAGAAACCACCTGAGGCAAGACTCTTTGCGACCCCGTGGACTGCAGCACGTCAGGCCTCCCTGTCCAACACCAACTCCCGGGGCTTGCTCAAACTCATGTCCATTGAATCGGTGGACATGTCCATCTCATCCTCTGTCGTCCCCCTCTGTTCCTGTCTTCAATCTTTCCCAGCATCAGGGTCTTTTCCAATGAGTCAGTTCTTCACATCAGGTGGCCAAAGTATTGGAGTTTCAGATTCAGCATCAGTCCTTCCAATGAATGTTCAGGACTGATTTCCATTAGGAAATGGTTGGATTTCCTTGCAGTCCAAGGGACTCTCAAGAGTCTTCTCCAACACCACAGGTCAAAAGCATCAATTCTTTGGTGCTCAGCTTTCTTTATAGTCCAACTCGCACATCCATACATGGCTACTGGAAAAACCATAGCTTTGACTAAATGGACCTTTGTTGGCAAAGTAATGTCTCTGATTTTTAATATGCTGTCTAGGTTGGTGATAGCTTTTCTTCCAAGGAGGCAAGATTAAAGGGACAGAGAAGCTGATAAAGATTAGGAGAGACTGCCTGAGACATGGCACACACCCTCATCTCGTCAGCTACCTCACCACTGAAAGGTTGCTATAAATCTCAGCAAGTCCACCTGGGTTGGGATACACAGTTGTTGGAGGTGGGAGCTGCTTGCCTGGCAAAACAGTAAAGCTATTCTTTTCTATTTCACCCAAAATTCTGTTTCTGAGATTCGATCCGGCACCGGTGCAGAGAAGCCGAGTTTTCAGTAACATTAACACCACCCAGATTTAGAAAGACACTGTGACATACACCCCCAACATACTGCTTATGCATTCATCAGTCAACACGCCTGCCCTTCTCCCCACAGATAGCCATGATCTTAACTTCTAGTACCCTCTTTCAGCTTTACTTACTTTTTGAACTTCGTATAAATGGAATTTTAAAATCTATATTCTTTAAAATCTGTATTCTTTCATATCTGGCTTTCTTTCACCAAACTTGGTGTTTGAGATATTCATACATGGCTGTACAGTCTGAATATACTGCAACTGACTTGCCTGTTTTACACTTAGTGAAGTCTTCATCTTCACCCCAGCACTGATCACACAGAATTAATTCCTCCAAACTCACTGTCTACTTGAAGACAAGGTTTCGTTATTTTCCTCATATTCTGGTCTCCTGATTACATCAATCAAAGAGTGAGCCTCTGGACCCTACAGTATGTCAATTACATCTCTGTGCTTAGTCTGAATTCATGAAAGGATGGTCTGTTTGTGTGTCTGTGGTTTGCTTTTTTAAGTTTTTTTTTTTTTTTTTTTTAACGTGAACTGTTTTTAAAATCTTTATTGAATTTGTTACAATATTACTTCTGTTTTATGTTTTGGATTTTTGACGGAGAGGCATGTGGGGTCTTAGCTTCCCAACCAGGCCTGCACCCACACACCCGACGTTGGAAGGTGAAGTCTTCACCACTGGACCGCCTGGGAAGTTCCTGGGTGTCTGTGTTTTAACTATCCCATATGAGACACTTCACCAATTCATTTTCCCTAAAAAAGTAAACTCCTTTCACCACCTCACCCCACACTTCTCAATAGCCTCTTCCTATGCCACAGGGAATAGTTCAGGTTGATCTGAAATAGGCTTCCACCGGAAAAGGTGTCTCCTTTGTGGTTTGCAAATTGCATTCACTCTCTGCCCATGTTGAGTGGCTGATGACTGTAGCGGGCACCATCGTGAAACGACAGTACAAGACAGGAAGGGAGAAGCTGAATGCTAAGTCAAACTTATCAGGGTCTTCTGAGTTTAAAAGATGTTCATTATTTCCTAAATTTATCACAGTCTTTCAAGTTTTTAAATTCAAATTTTCCCTTTTGGGGAAATGACTTGAATAACTTAAGAGAGAGATGACTGAGAATCATTTTCCCTAGAAACATTTCAATGCTTCTGCCTATCATTCCATATTATTGTCTGATACAGAAAGATCTCTAAGACACTCTATTTAAAAAGAAAAAAACTAGGATCCTATATATTAGCTGCCTTGAATAAACATAAAGGATCTCTAGAAAGATATACAAGCAATAGTGATTACTTCATTGGAGGTTGGTAAATGGGGATAAATAGCCAACACATAAGGGAAAGATTTCACTGAATTCCTTTTAAAATGTATTGGATTTTGACACAGATTAACATGTCACAGGGCTTCCCTTGTGGCTCAAGTAGTAAAGAATCTGCTTGCAATGCGGGAGACCTGGGTTCGATCCCTGAGTTGGGAAGATCCCATGGAGAAGGGAACAGCTACCCACTGCAGTATTCTGGTCTAGAAAATTCCATGGACTGTATAGTCCACGGGGTCGCAAAGAGTGGGCCACAACTAAGTGACTTTCACTTTCACAACATGTCACAAATTCCAAAACTTAAATAAACAAATAAAACAATCACATATAAAATAGTCCTCAAGGGACTTCCCTGGCAGTCCAGTGGTTAAGATGTCAAACTTCCACTGCAGGAGGCACAGGTTCAATTCCTGGTCCGGGAACTAAGATCCCACATTGCCATGTGGAAGGGCCAAAAAAACAAAATCCTCAGAATGAAAGAACCTTTACCCCAATAAAGCAAAAACAATTACCATAAAACAGTGAATTTTTAGATAGTCACTCTAATGAGAGTTGAGAAATAAACCAGGTACCATTATGTCAACATGCCAAAACTCTAAAAATAGATTACTTTTAATAATATGTTAAGTAGATTAGTTTAAAAAAAATCTAATAAATTATTTTACTACGATCTTCAAAATGAAGGGGACAAAATTTTGCTGTTGACCATGATGGAGTAAGTGGGGTTAGACTTGTCTGCTCACTGTAAACACTAGGAAACTGAAAAATATACATGAATATCTTTCAAACCCTGGACAAGGAAAAAGAACAGGTCATGATTTTTGAGATAAGGGAACTAATGAAGGAAGCCCCAAAATCACCCCACTCTCTGCCTAAAAGCACACTCCAGACTGCAGTGCAGAGAGGGAAATACAAGCATATCACGGCATTGAGGCTGAGCTAAGGAATCAGAGCTCAGAGTTCACGGAGCCGAGGAAGCTGAGCTTTGGGAGCACAATTCTAGAAAGGAGGAGGCTAAACAGAGAAATTGCTCCAGAGTGATATCACGGTCAGGAGTCTGTTGCTAAATTCTAAGCCATATATACATAGCCTGAAATCCATGACGCCAGGCAGAAATGGTTGGAGGTCTACCAGCTGACCCATTTCCAAAGATTTCACAGAGCTGGATAGGTGTCAGTTCTGGGGGAGAGTCCTAAGTGAGTGCAGGGCATCCAGTAGATTCACAAGGGTGTAGTAAGGGTCCTAAACTAGTCCTAGAGGAGAGGCTACTAGAGGTCAGCTCTGTCCAGCAGAACTTGTTGTGTTATAGAAATGCCTGTCATGTACATTGTGCAAAGGAGTAGCCACAAGCAACATAGGGCTTGTGAGTACTCGGAGTATGGCCATTGTGCCAGAGGAAGTTAATGTTCATTGTATTTAATGTTAACTAACTTAAATTGATATGGCCACATGTTAGCTTCAGACTCATCAGAGAAGCTTTAAAAAACCTGAAAACAGGGATTTCCTGGTGGTCCTGTGGTTAAGAACCTGCCTGCCAATGCAGGGGACACAGATTCAATCCCTGGTCTGGGAAGATCCCACGTGCCATGGGGCAAGTAAACCAGTGCACCTCAGCTACTGAGCCCACTGGCCCTAGAGCCTGGGCTCTGTGACAAGAGAAGCCAAGACAATGAAAAGCCCGTGCATCACAACTAGGAAGTAGCCCCTGCTCCCTGCAACTAGAGAAAGGCTGCATAACAACAAACACAGCACAGCCAAAAATAAATAAATACTTTCAGTTCAGTTCAGTTCAGTCATTCAGTCCTGTCCGAATCTTCGCAACCCCATGAATCTCAGCACGCCAGACCTCCCAGTCCATCACCAACTCCTGGAGTTTACTCAAACTCACGCCCATTGAGTCGGTGATACCATCCAACCACCTCATCCTCTGTCATCCCTTTCTCTTCCTGCCTTCAATCTTTCCCAGCATCAGGGTCTTTTCCAATGAGTCAACTCTTTGCCTCAGGTGGCCAAAATATTGGAGTTTCAGCTTCAACATCAGTCCTTCCAATGAACACCCAGGACTGATCTCCTTTAGGATGGAGTGGTTGGGTCTCCTTGCCATCCAGGGGACTCTCAAGAGTCTTCTCCAACACCACAGGTCAAAAGCATCAATTTTTCGGAGCTCAGATTTCTTTATAGTCCAACTCTCACATCCATACATGACCACTGGAAAAACCATAGCTTTGAATAGACGGACCTTTGTTGGCAAACTAATGTCTCTGCTTTTTAATATGCTGTTTAATTTGGTCATAACTTTCTTTCCAAAGAACAAGTGTTTTTTAATTTCATGGCTGCAGTCACCATCTGCAGTGATTTTGGAGCCCCCCAAAATAAAGTCAGCCAGTGTTTCCACTGTTTCCCCATCTATTTGCCATGAACTCATGGGATTGGATGACATGATCTTAGTTTTCTGAATGTTGAGCTTTAAGCCAACTTTTTCATTCTCCTCTTTCACTTTCATCAGGAGGCTCTTTAGTTCTTCTTCACTATCTGCCATAAGAGTGGTGTCATATGGATATCTGAGGTTATTGATATCTCTCCTGGCAATCTTGATTCCAGCTTGTGCTTCATCCAGTCCAGCGCTTCTCCTGATGTACTCTGCATAGAAGTTAAATAAGCAGGGTGACAGTATACAGCCTTGACATACTCCTTTTCCTATTTGGAACCAGTCTGTTGTTCATATCCAGTTCTAACTGTTGCTTCCTGACCTGCATACAGATTTCTCAAGAGGCAGGTCTGATGGTCTGGTATTCCCATCTCTTTCAGAATTTTCCACAGTTTATTGTGATCTACACAGTCAAAGACTTTTTCATAGTCAATAAAGCAGAAATAGATGTTTCTCTGGAACTCCCTTGCTTTTTCGATGATCCAGTGGATGTTGGCAATTTGATCTCTGGTTCCTCTGCCTTTCCTAAAACCAGCTAGAACATCTGGAAGTTCATGGTTCATGTATTGCTGAAGCCTGGGTTGGAAAATTATGAGCATTACTTTACTAGCGTGTGAGATGAGTGCAATTGTGCGGTAGTTTGAGCATTCTTTGGCATTGCCTTTCTTTGGGATTGGAATGAAAACTGACCTTTTCCATTCCTGTGGCCCCTGCTGAGTTTTCCAAATTTGCTGGCATATTGAGTGCAGCACTTTCACAGCATCATCTTTTAGGATTTGAAATAGCTCAACTGGAATTCCATCACCCCCACTGGCTTGGTTCGTAGTGATGCTTCCTAAGGCCCACTTGACTTCACATTCCAGGATGTCTGGCTCTAGGTGAGTGATCATACCATCATCATTATCTGGGTCATAAAGATCTTTTTTTGTCAGTTCTTCTGTGTATTCTTTCCACCTTTTCTTAATATCTTCTGTTTCTGTTACATCCCTACCATTTCTGTCCTTTATTGTGCCCATCTTTCCATTTTTCTTGAAGAGATCTCTAGTCTTTCCCATTCTATTGTTTTCCTCTATTTCTTTGCACTGATCACTGAGGAAGGCTTTCTTATCTCTCCTTGTTATTCTTTAGAACTCTGCATTCAAATGGGTATATCTTTCCTTTTCTCCTTTGCTTTTCACTTCTCTTCTTTTCACAGCTATTTGTAAAGCCTCCTCAGACAGCCATTTTGCTTTTTTGCATTTCTTCTTCTTGAGGATGGTCTTGATTCTTGTCTCCTGTACAATGTCACAAACCTCTATCCATAGTTCCTCAGGCACGCTGTCTATCAGATCTAGTGCCTTAAATCTATTTCTCACTTCTACTGTATAATCGTAAGGGATTTGATTTAGGTCGTACCTGAATGGTCTAATGGTTTTCCCCACTTTCTTCAAGTTAAGTCTGAATTTTTCAATAAGGGGTTCATGATCTGAGCCACAGTCAGCTCCCAGTCTTGTTTTTGCTGACTGTATAGAGCTTCTCCATCTTTGGCTTCAAAGAATATAATCAATCTGATTTCGGTGTTGACCATCTTGTGATGTCCATGTGTAGAGTCTTCTCTTGTGTTGTTGGAAGAGGGTGTTTGCTATGACCAGTGTGTTCTCTTGGCAAAACTCTATTAGCCTTTGCCCTGCTACATTCTGTACTGAAGCCCAAATTTGCCAGTTACTCCAGGTGTTTCTTGACTTCCTACTTTTGCATTCCAGTCACCTATAAAGAAAAGGACATCTTTTTTGGGTGTTAGTTCTAGAAGGTCTTATAAGTCTTCATCAGTTCATTTCAGTTCAGTCGCTCAGTCGTATCTGACTCTTTGCGACCCCATGAATCACAGCATGCCAGGCCTCCCTGTCCATCACCGTCTCCCGGAGTTCACTCAAACTGACGTCCAGCAAGTCGGTGATGCCATCCAGCCATCTCATCCTCTGTCATCCCCTTCTCCTCCTGCCCCCAATCCTTGCTAGCATCAGAGTCTTTTCCAATGAGTCAACTCTTCGCATGAGGTGGCCAAAGTACTGGAGTTTCAGCTTTAAAATCATTCCTTCCAAAGAACACCCAGGGCTGATCTCCTTTAGAATGGACTGGTTGGCTCTCCTTACAGTCCAAGGGACTCTCAAGAGTCTTCTCCAACACCACAGTTCAAAAGCATCAATTCTTCGGTGCTCAGCTTTCTTCACAATCCAACTCTTGCATCCATACATGACCACTGGAAAAACCATAGCCTTGACTAGATTGACCTTTGTTGGCAAAGTAATGTCTCTGCTTTTCAATATGCTATCTAGGTTGGTCATAGCTTTTCTTCCAAGGAGTAAGCGTCTTTTAATTTCATGGCTGCAGTCACTATCTGCAGTGATTTTGGAGCCCAAAAAAATAAAGTCTGACACTGTTTCCACTGTTTCCCCATCTATTTCCCATGTAGTGATGGGACAAGATGCCATGATCTTCATTTTCTGAATGTTGAGCTTTCATAGAACCATTCAAATTCAGCTTCTTATACTTTATAAAACTTGAAAACAAACTTCAAAAGGCTCAAGCTGATTTTAAAGTTACTCAACTCTACCTTTGAGAATTAAAAGTCTAATACCCCTTAAAGAGGGCTTCCCAGGTGGCGCAGTGGTAAATAATCTGCCTGCCAATGCAGAAGATCCAGGAGACTCAGGTCCGACCCTTGGGTCAGGAAGTAGGAGTATTACTCCTACCCTGGAGTAGGAAATAGCAACCCACTCCAGTATTCTTTCCTGGATAATCCCCTGGACAGAGGAGCCTGGTGGGCTACAGATAGTGGGGTTGCAATGAGTTAGACATGATGAAGTGACTAAGCATACACACTCATTAAAGAAAGACAACAAAGTATGAAATTGAAGTTTCCCTGTATGACTGACGGCAGACTGTGCCCATGACAGTGTCTGACCTGTATGACTGGACCAAAAAGGCGCTGGAGCTGCCACCTTAGGCCCTCAAACTTCTCTGCAGGCGTGCTCAGTCACTTCAGTAGTGTCCGACTCTTTGTGACCCCAGGCTCCTCTGTCCATGGGATTCTCCAGGCAAGAATACTAGAGTGGGTTGCCATGCCCTCCTCCAGGGGATCTTTCCTAACCCAGGAATCAAACTCGGGTCTCCTGCATTACAGGTGGATTCTTTACCACTGAGTTACCAGGAAAGCCCCAAACTTCTCTACGAGAGGCCAAATGCAAGGCTGGGGAAACTCTCAAGCCGCCCTGAAAAGAGGCTGAGCTGGGAAGTAATTGAGGCCTCCCACCGGACACCAAGCCCAGCCAGCGAGCCCTGAGGGCGAGCTTCTTGGAAACAAACCCTCTAAGCCCAGCCATGCTGCCACGTGACTGCAGCACCAGACACATAAACCACAATCTGGAAAAGCCCTGAGCCAGAACCAGCCACACCACTTCTGAGAATTCCTGGACCGCAGAATCCAGGAGAGGTGTAAATGGTACATTATTGCTGTTTTTAAGCCACTGTTTTGTGGTAATATTTGAAAACAGTGTTGTTAGTCACTCAGTTGTGTCCAACTCTTTGGGACCCCATGGACTACAGTCCACCAGGCTCCTCTGAAGGTGGGATTCTCCAGGCAAGAATACTGGAGTGGGTTGTCATGCCCTTCTTCAGGGGATCTTTTCAACCCAGGCATCGAACCCAGGTCACCTGCACTGCAGGCAAATTCTTTACCATCTAAGCCACTGGGGAAGCCCTATTCAATAACTAATACAATTAGGAATTATTTTATGACAATGAATTTGACAACCTAAATCTAAAAATAGAAATTCCTTAAACAATACAAACAACCGCATCTGATGCAAGAAAGTTTGGATACCTAACAACCTTCAATTTATTAAAGACATTAAATGTGTATTAAAATGTTCCCACAAAGAAACTTCAGGCTCTGATGACTTTACACTGATGAAGTCTCTCAAAGTTTTACAAATTATACCCATTCCACACACACTCTTACAGAAAAAGAAGAGGAAAAAACACTTCCAGACTCACTTGACAAGGTCAGTATAACTCAGATACCATAACCAGGAAAGACAGTAAAAGAAAAGTAAGCCATAGACTAATATCCCTCATGAATGGAAATTAAAATATTATTAAGAAAATATTAATATATTGAATCAGGTTATAAATAGAATAATACATCATAACAAATGGAATTTTTCTCAGGTATGCAAAGTTGAACTAACATTTCAATATCAATTAATAGAAAGTGTTCTGGAATTAGATTTTGCACCATGAAATGAATAGACTAAAAACTACTGAATAGTATACCTGAAAATGATGAACTTTAATGGTATGTAAATTATTTCTCAATAATGCTACTATAAAAAGTTCAATTAGTGTAAATCACCAAATTAACTGAAAAGGGAAAGAAAATTCATGTGATTATCATAAAAGATGAATAAAAATTATTATTCAGTAAATGCAATCTCATGAAAAAAATCTCAGAAAACTACAATTAGAAGTTCAACTTGATAAAAAAAATCTACAAAAAGAAACTACAGGTAACATTGTACTTGATGGTAAATGCTTAACGCTTTTTTTCTAAGAGCAAGAACAAGGCAAGAGTATCTACTCTCATCATATCTATTCATCATTGTACTAGAGACCATAGATAAGACAAGAAAAGTAAACAAAAGGAAGAAGGCACCTTGTCTTTATTCAGAGTCAACATATGGTCTGTAGAGAAAGCCCCTAAAAATCTACAAAAAAAAAGCTACTACAATCAATGAGTTCAGCAATTTTTCAAAATAAAATGTTAATTCACAAATTAATATATTTTATATATTTATGTACTTGTATATATTAGAAAAAAAAAAAACACTGGGAATTGACATTGAAGTACAAAAGAAACACATTTCTAGTAGCAGAGGCATTCACTTTCAGCCAAGATGGAATAACAGGAACCAGATTTGACCTTCTGCCTGAAAAAAATTTTTTAAAGGACAAGATATGAAACTGAAGTTTTCAAGATGTTAGACATCAGATAAAGAAGTACGAGGATTCCTGAGAGATGGAACAAAGGGGATGACAGAGCAGTGGCTCCGTCCTACTGCTGAGAGAGTCTGCAGACTGTGGGGAGGAAGAGGGAGGATACAGAGATAGAGGCAGAGCCTGGTGACTCCCAGAGTTAAGAGGCTCGAGATAAGCATCTGGGAAAATCAAGGCAGCCAGACTCTGCAGGGCTGTGTACTGGAGAGGAGGAGATTGCAGAGAGCGAGCATGGGATTTCTGCAGAGGGCTTCCCTGGACACGCAGTAGACTCCTGGGCAGTGCATGCATGTGAGGAAACCACCAGAACCCAGGAAAGAACCACAGGAAGGATTAGAGGTAGCAGTTTCCCAGCCTCACCCAGGCCTAGGAGGTGCCAGTCCCCGCCCAGCAGAGTGGAAAACCTCATGATTCCCTGGGCTTTGGGTAGATGCCCTGGATGTTGGACCCAGCTACGCCTTTAGTCTCCCTGCCCAACAAACTTGAAGTCAAGATTCCAATGGATCAAACTGTTTCCAAGTCATTTAACTGCCTCTCACAGAGTTTAAGAATATTTAGAGAGATGCAAAAATATCCATGTAAATTTCACAGCACTTGAAAGTTAAAAAAAAATTACCAGACAGGCTGTAATGGACTAGTATATGGCTGTGACAAAGATGTAAGGTGAGGAAGATCTCATTGAGATAGTGTGGGATGATTTCCAGGATATACTCAAGTGAAAAATGCAAAGCCTGAAAAAATTGTCTCTAGTGTGTTAACATTTTATATGAGAAAGGAATAGAAGGCAATATAGTGGTATCTGATCATTTGTCTAATAATGATTCTCCATTTTCCTTTGTTCCTAAAGCAGGCGTTCAGGAGAGAGAAACTAGAAACTAAAGAGGTTGGTTACCTCCAGGGGTCTTGGGGAAAGGACTGGGGAAAACGGGATGAGGGAATAAGGCAGCAGGCATGAAAAGTTGGGGTGGGCATGCACTTCCTTGAATGTAACTTTCCATGTAACTGACTCTTAGAACCACACTACTATCCATATATCCTTCCCAAACCCTCAAGTTTAAATTCTTTATTTAAAGCACACAGAACATGAGGGTAACTCAAACTGTAATACAAACACTGGCCAAGGAACCTAACAGGATGGCAAATAAATAATGACCACACTAAAAGGTATGGAGGGAGAAGAGCCATCCAAGGAGCCTTGGAAAACTGTACCTTCCTTGACTGGATATTGGAAGACTAAGGACAAAAAGAACTGTAAAAATTGTGAAAATTTCACCCAGTTAGTGAAAGTTTTTGGTTTTGTCTTTACGTGGGGGTAAAATCTTTCTTTCTTTAAAGTCTAGAAATTCTGAAACTACTTTCTGTTAATATTAGACTTGAACAAAAAAGTGAATAGACTGTAGACAATGGGAGGTAGGGTTTCTCAGTGTTAGAAAAAGAATTTATAAATTAGGAAAAAGGAAAGACTTAAATAAACACCATGGTATCATATTAGAACCAGAGAGGGCAGGAATGAATTCAAGAGTTTTCATCTTATCTATGTAGACATGTGTGTAAGTGTGGATTAGTACAGGCTTCCCAGGTGGTGCTAGTGGTAAAGAATCCGCCTGTCAGGGCAGGAGACAAAGAGACACAGGTTTGATCCCTGGGTTGGGAAGATCCCTTGGAGAAGGAAATGGCAGCCCACTCCAGTGTTCTTGCCTGGAGAATTCCATGGAGAGAGGAGCCTGGTGGGTCACAGTCCAGGGGGTTGCAAAGAGTCAGACACAACTGAGCATGCACGCATGCACACATATGGATTAGTACACACGCATGAAGTAACCAGCTCTGCCCGAGTGGAGAGCAGAGCAACAGTGCCCCAGTAACAGTGAGCACAGCTAACACTCAGATACTGTCTCTAAGCACTGTATTAAAACGAAAGGAAGCAGGGCTCCTCAGAAAAGTGATTCGTTTCACAGCTGGGCCATCACAAATATAAAAGGAGCCACAAACATCGCGTGGTTCCAGAAGGAAAGGGGATGCTCAAAAAGTCTTGGCAACAGAACACACCAGTCCACCCAGTGGAGCACTTCATGGCCCAGCTGGAAAGGTGCTAGCACCAGAACTGAAGCAACAGGACTGGACTTTGATTCCGAAATAAACCCCCATGAGTCCAAACTGATGTAGATCAATAGTGGAGTAAATATATATGTAGAGGCAAAGAGATAGTTCTTCTGCACAGCAATATTTAAGTTAATAAATGTAGAAGAGAAGAATCATCATTAGGGAAATACCACAGAAATAAAGGATGTAGAAAGATCTTGTAAATATTAGCAGCTACAAGTCCCAGTGTAGTTTGCATACAATAAAATGCCCTGGGACTTCCCTGGTGGTCCAGTGGTGAAGACTTCGCCCTTCCACTGCAGGGGGCATGGATTCCATCCCTGGTTGGGGAATCTAAGATCCTGCATGCTACGCAGAGTGGCCAAAAAAATAAACTGTCTTAAAAAAATAATAAATAGCAAAGTAAAATGCCCTATTTGCATGTAAACAATTCAGTGGCTTTTGACAAATATATATTCATATTTAGCCATCATGAAAATCGTGATTGGAATATTTCCATCACATGAAAAAGCTTCCACCTACCACTCTGTAGTTAACCTCTCCCATCCATGGCCCAAGACATCACCATTTGCTTTCTTTCACTGTAAATTAGTGCTGCTTTTCCTAGGATTTTTTATCATATTATTCTAAAAGCTTTCTGACCGACACTGTGAAGTCAACCAACACACTCTAAAGAAAAAACCACGAACATATGAAATCATCACATGTAATTTCTAGGTCTCCACCTGGGCTTCATGTGGAGCTAGATTCTCCCTGGATGAGTCAAGGTCCAGGAAGAAAAATGTTCTCTGTCATGTTCATCAGATGAAACTGAACATTGGAAGTATTAGCTGCTACTAGCCCTGGGGTGGGAAGGACAGCAGAGGTGAGGCCATAGCCACGCTGGATTGAAACTGGATCCAGGTCTGGAGCTGCAGGAGAGGGTCAGGACCAGGCAGGAGATGATGTGACAGCCCAGAGCTGGGCAACATTGTTCAGCTGCAACCTCTGTGCCTCCTGTGAGTTGATCACAGCCGGAAGCTAGAAGCCTGGAAAGGCAGCTGGGCAGGATCAGCCCTGTGGGGAGGCCGGGGAAGGCCAGGAGGTAGACCTCAGGGCACACAGGCAAGTGACCAGCCCGCTCCCAGTGGGACGTGCTTCTTTGCCTTTGGTTGTGAGAAACTGAAGGGGAGATGGGCTGCTGTGGAAGGTGTGAGGTTCTAAATTTTATCCCTTGTTACAGGGAAGAGCCAATTCTGACTCCATGATGGATCTGTTTCTTTGATTTTAACCTTTGTTTTTCATTGCTTTTGTAATTATAGTCATACATAATGACCTGCCTAGGGCCGCCCCCCCCCCACCCCAGCTTGAAGAGATTAACATATCCCCTCCTTGAGGCTGGGCATTCCAGGAGATATTTGCAAGATAATGCAAGATAATGATCTTTACTTCCTCAACTCCTCCCCAACTCTATCCTATAAAAAGAACCTGGCATCTAGCCCCCAACAAAATGGTTATTTTGAGATATTAGTCTGCCATCCTCTAGGTCAGCCAGCTTTCTGAATAAAGTCATACTCCCTGCCTCAACACCTCATCTCTCGGTTAATTGGCCTGTTGTGGCAAGCAGACCGAGCTTGGACATGGCAATATCCTGACCTTCCTGATCAAGGTAAATGGGGAGGGATCCTTTGGTTTCAAAATACCACCCCCAGGGTGTTTCATAACAGGATGCAAAGCTGCCAAGAACTTATCTCAGAATCCTTGCCAGGTGAATGTGAAATAATTTCTGGGCTTCAGACCTTACCTTGGTGGGTCATTCCATTTTGAGTAGAAAATGAAGTCAATCGTAAGTGAAAAAAGAACAAGTCTATAAACATCTGAGCATTCCTCTTGGTAACATTAAATAGAGCAGGGAGATGGATAGAAGCCTGGCCAAAGCATTTATCTTTTAGAAATGCTGAAGTATCACTAAGCAAATAATAAGCCAGAAAAAGCAAACATTCATTTTCCTGCCATTTCTGGGTGTGATCCTAATTCCTTCAATTCAGCATATTTGTGAGCTGCCTTGCCCTCTGTCCTGCATTCTCCCAATTCCTGCGTCCTTGAGGGATGCCGGCCTTTCACATGTGTGTTTTTCGTGCTTAATAAAGTCAGAGCTGACCCCGCTTGCACTCTCCAGGGAGTAATCATTTGGCTGTTGTTATTGATTCTGTTGCTAAGGTCCTAGAATTTGCTGATGCTCCCCTGTGGGAGTGGAGAAACATGTTCTTATACTTTTCCCATAAACCAGATGTTTTCTTTAACTCTTACATCTTTAAAATATTTTCTCTTGAGAAAAGAGAGGGGGAAAAAAAAAAGGATTAGAACAAGCTTGGGATGCCAATTCTTATTTTCTCAGCATACCACAAGCACACGCCCGGAAGAACGGGCAGAGAATTCAGGCTGCAGGCGCTCCAGTGTGCGCTATGCCTCTGATAAAGGACACAGAGAAGTGAAGGAAAGCGTGTTGCTTCAGTGGGCTTCCCAGTGGTGCTAGTGGGAAAGAACCCGCCTGCCAGCGCAGGAGACATTAAGAGATGTGGGTTCAATCCCTGGGTCGGGAAGATCCCCTAGAGAAAGTCACGGCAACCCACTCCAGTATTCTTGCCTGGAGAGTCCCCATGCACAGGGATCCTGGCAGGCTACAGTCCATAGGGCCGCAGAGTCAGACAAGCCTGAAGCAACTTAGCATGCACACACATGTTGCTTTAGTTAATTATATTTTTCCCACCATTCAGTGATTCCAATTCAATTACCACTGCTGTATTAACACTCCACGCCAGACTTAGGTAAACAGCAACAATATTATTTCACAGATTTGGGGGCCAAGATTTTGGGTAAGGTTTAGCCAGGGGAGTCACCTGGGATCAGCCAGGATTGTCATGTATGATGTGTACGTGGAGTCTCTCCAGAGGGCCAGCTTCAGGGAAGCTGGATTTCCATCGTGGTGGCCTTCTCCCAGAAAGAGTGTCCCAAAAGAACCAGGAGAATACTGAGCAACCTTTTATGATGGCCTGACTTCAGTAGTCTCAAAAGCTCATTTCTGCCAGTGCAGTGGTTCTCAAACCAGGGCCACGTTTGCCCCCAGGGAACACTGGGCAGTGTCTGAATATGCTTTTGGCTTGCACGACTGGGAGGCTGCTGGCACTAGGGCCTCCTGCCCAGGAATGCTGCTAAATAATGGGCAGTGCAAAGCACAGTCCTCCACCCCACAGCAGAAAGACTCCTTGGTCCAAAACATCAACGATGTTGAGGTTAAGAGACCCAGACAACGGTACAGATGAACTTATTTGTAAAGCAGAAATAGAGACACAGACATGGATACAAAGGTGGGTTGGATGAATTGGGAGATGGGGACTGACATATATACACTATTGATACTATGTATAAGATAGATAACTAATGAGAACCTACTGTATAAAACAGGGAACCCCACCTCGGGGCTCTGTGGCAACCTAAAGGAGAAGGAAATCCAAAACAGAGGGGATATGTGTACACATACAGCTGATTCACTTTGTTGTATAGCAGAAACTAACATTGTAAAGCAACCATACTCCAATAAAAAATAATTAAACAAAAAAGACCCAGCCATAGCTGACAGATTTAAGAAAGGGAACATGGATCCTGATCCTTGATGAGAAAAGAGTGAAAAAAAAAAATATTGTAGACAGTTTATCAAAAACTACCACAAAGTTGTTAATTTACATTTTTTTTGTAAATCAAACACCAAATCTCCTGGTAATTCAATTCACAGGCAGTAAATTAGAGAAAATAAAAGCTGTAACAGTTTCAAAGCCATGTTAAACATAAATGCAAATCCCTGGATCCAGTCACACGGTCAAGCAGGACAGCCAGGCCCGAATATCAGGTGGACAACGTGATGTCCCCAAGCCATGCTGTGCTCTTAATTCTCATGACTGTACTTCATTTCAGGTATTCCAATGTCGTCCAGCTTTCAGTCAGTCCAGTTCAGTTCAGTTCAGTCGCTCAGTCGTGTCTGACTCTTTGCGACCCCGTGAATTGCAGCACACCAGGCCTCCCTGTCCATCACCAACTCCCGGAGTTCACTCAAACTCATGTCCACTTAGTCGGTGATGCCATCCAGCCATCTCATCCTCTGTCGTCCCCTTCTCTTCCTGCCCCCAATCCCTTCCAGCATCAGAGTCTTTTCCAATGAGTCAACTCTTCACATGAGGTGGCCAAAGTACTTGAGTTTCAGCTTCAGCATCATTCCTTCCAAAGAAATCCCAGGGCTGATCTCCTTTAGAATGGACTGGTTGGATCTCCTTGCAGTCCAAGGGCCTCTCAAGAGTCTTCTCCAACACCACAGTTAAAAAGCATCAATTCTTCAGCGCTCAGCTTTCTTCACAGTCCAATTCTCACATCCATACATGACCATTAGAAAAACCATAGCCTTGATTAGACAGACCTTTGTTGGCAAAGTAATATCTCTGCTTTTTAATATACTATCTAGGTTGGTCACAACTTTCCTTCCAAGGAGTAAGCGTCTTTTAATTTCATGGCTGCAATCACCATCTGCAGTTATTTTGGAGCCCAGAATAATAAAGTCAGCCACTGTTTCAACTGTTTCCCCATCTATTTGCCATGAAGTGATGGGACCGGATGCCATGATCTTCGTTTTCTAAATGTTGAGCTTTAAGCCAACTTTTTCGCTCTCCTCTTTCGCTTTCTTCAAGAGGCTCTTTAGTTCCTCTTCACTTTCTGCCATAAGGGTGGTGTCATCTGCACATCTGAGGTTATTGATATTTCTCCCGGCAATCTTGATTCCAGCTTGTGCATTCCTTGATTCCAGCCCAGCGTTTCTCATGATGTCCAGCTTTAGATGTATTATTTTTAGATGTTACTGTGGTTCGGAGAAGGCAATGGCACCCCACTCCAGTACTCTTGCCTGGAAAACCCCATGGACAAGGGAGCCTGGTAGGCTGCAGTCCATGGGGCTGCTAAGAGTCGGACACGACTGAGCAACTTCCCTTTCACTTTTCACTTTCATGCATTGGAGAAGGATATGGCAACCCACTCCAGTGTTCTTGCCTGCAGAATCCCAGGGACCAGGGAGCCTGGTGGGCTGCTGTCTGTCAGACACGACTAAAGCGACTTAGCAGCAGCAGCAGCAGTGCTTATATTTAAACAATTTTTAAATCGACCTGCCTGAAATCTACATCCGGAAGCTCCAGGGAGGAAAACAGCACCCCTGGGGGACAGAAGGGGATGCTCTGTGCCCAAAGGAGGCTCTGCCAGCCGGGCCTCAGCAGGCCCAGGTGCTGTGGACGGTTTGTGCAGTCCCTCCACACTGACGAGCAGCTGCAGCGAGGGCAGAGTGTCCAGATGGTCCCCTGGCCCAGGGTGACGTGCGTGGCAGCAGCCACTGGAGGCGGCAGTGTCAACGAGAGAGCTGGGGGTTTATACGGGGAAAGCGCTAATTGCTCCTGCATGTTCTCTTTTTTCCCAGTTTCCGTTTATTCTTTTCTTTAAATTTTTCTTTTAAATGTTCCTTTATCTGCTCCATGTCTTTCCTATTGTCCTCAGCACTTGCGTTCTTATCGCCTCTTATTCAGTTGATAAGAGGGTAAGGATCTGGTTTCACTCCCACACTCATCAGATGTTTCTGGAGCAGCTCTGATATTCCAGCTTCTGCACTGCATGTTAAAGAGGGCAGTAGCGACAGAGAGACCTGCACGCACTGTAGAAGCCCCTGGGGTCACGGGCTCCACGGGGCCTAGTGGGAGACAAGGCCAACTGATGTTTTTATTACATATTCATACCCGTTATACATATCCATAAGTATATAATGACATGGGTTATAAACAATAGAACAACCATCAACATGTTGAGTCTGGAAGCCTTCCTGGAGGAAGAGACATTGAAATGGAAAGCGAGCGCCCAATAAACACGTTTGGAGTCAAGCAAGGAGGAGGGCTTTCCAAGCCAAGAAAGCAGAGTGGATGGAGCCCCTTTTTCAGGCTCAATGTTATTCTTGTTCTTTCTGTTTGTTACTGGATTCTCTGCCTGCTTGTGTACAGGTTTAAGATGTAGAGACAAATTCTTAAATAGTTGCACAAAAGTAGCAAATAATTTGGAATGAGCTGCTGGGTATTAGCTCTATGATGTCGTTCAGTCGCTAAGTTGTGTCCGACTCTGTGACCCCATGGACTGCAGCACGCCAGGCTTCCCTGTCATTCACTATCTCCCAGAGTTTGCTCAAACTCATGCCCATTGAGTAGGTGACACCATCCAACCATCTCAGCCTCTGTCGCCCCCTTCTCCTCCTGCCCTCAGCATCAGGGTCTTTGCTCTATAAATCTCTATTTTTCTGCATGTGCTGTGCTGTGCTTACTTGTAAAAAGTATCCTACTTTTTACAACCCCATGAACTGTAGCCCGCCAGGCTCCTCTGTCCATGGGGATTTTCCAAGCAAGAATACTGGAGCAGGTTGCCATTTCCTTCTCCAGGGGATCATCCCAAACCAGGATTGAACCCAGGTCTCCTGCACTGCAGGCAAATTCTTTACCATCTGAGCCACCAGAGATATGTGTTATTTCCATCTTATATCCTTTTCACTTGTTCTGCACTATTTCTATAATCCAGGAAAAATTCATTTCATCCCTCTTTGTTTTCAGTGATGTTTTTGATCGGCAATCAGCCTGACACTCACCAATGATCTAAGATGTGCCTTTGGCCACACCTCCTGAGGCAGATCCCAGGCTGTGAGCTCTCTGAGTTATCCATCACTTCTAACCACTTCATTTGCGTATTCAGCAAAGTAGCCACGGAGCTGTTCTGTTGTTCCTCTCTGGTTAATCTACTGAATAACACATTTGTTGGCAATGTGAACAATGGCATCTTAGCTGTCTTCACTTTTCAAAGGCTGCCTTTGTTAAGAGCGCTTTGTTTCAGTCACTTCTGTGCAGAATAATGGACTTGCTGTTTGCCTCACTTAACAAAATCCTCCAGACTGGTTTGTTTCTAATTCCAGTTATATGGAGACAGCCCTCCAAACTGCAGGACATTCATGCTCTAGGGATCATGATAAAAGAAGGAAGGCTTAAAGTGAGAAGGAAAGATACAGTTTGACAAAAATCTAGGTTTCCAGAAAAGAGCCTTCTTTTTTAATAACCCGAGTAAGTACAGTGAGAACTAGTAAATGCCCAGGTAGAACCATGCTCTTTCTGTAACACCTCAAGGCTTTTCACCAGTTATGTGGGCGCACTGGTCCAGCCCTGGGCTATTCCCTACCACTCCCTTTCACACTTTCTCTCCATAACAGCCCCTGATCTGAGTCCTAGCTCTCACCCATCCTTCACATCTTACTTCCATCCTCATGGTTATTTTTATTCTCCTGACTTCTGATCTTGTCTTTGCTCCTCTTTCTGTCCTTACCTCAGGCTTTCAACTTGATATATTATAACAACATCACAACTATAGGTTTGACTTAATCACTATCAAATATATCACTCTCGATTCCAAAGCATGTGTTCTCAGACTACTTCAGGTCCTCATTATTGGCCCCCCAGGACTCCCATTCCTAAAACTGCCCCCTGTCAAGGTTAGAGACCTAATATGTGTCATGGAGTCCCCAAAGTGGGAATTTATCTGGAAACAATATAAGGCACTGGTTAAGACTGCAGACTCTAGAGTCAGACACTCTGGATTTAAATATCAGCTGCCTGAATTACCAGTTAAGTGACATTTACAAATTTAGTTAAAATCCTTTACATTTAATTTCCTCATAAAATGTTGATACTGGCAGTATATACCTCCTGGGTTTATCAGAATTAAAGATAAACAGAGAAGATGATTAGTCTATAGGGTTATTGTTGTGCAGTCATTAAGTCATGTCCGACTTTTTGCGACCCCATGGACTGCAGCGCACCAAGCTTCCCTGTGCTTCACTATCTCTAAGTTTGCTCAAATTCGTGTCCATTGAGTCAGTGATGCTATCCAACCATCTCATCCTCTGCAACATCAAACCAATCAATCCTAAAGGAAATCAACAATGAATATTCACTGGAAGGACTGATGCTGAAGCCGAAGCTCCAATACTCTGGCTACCTAATGTGAAGAGCTGACTCATTGGAAAACAGCCTGATGCTGTGAAAAGATTGAGGGCAGGAGGAGGAGGGGGCGACAGAGGATGGGTCTATAGGAAAACAGAAATCATTATTAGTGGTACTATTACCATTACTGGAAGTGATCAAACAGGAGATGGCAAGAGTGAAGGTTGACGTTTTAGGAATCAGTGAACCAAAATGGACTGGAATGGGTGAATTTAACTCAGATGACCATTATACCTACTACTGTGGGCAAGAATCCCTCAGAAGAAATGGAGTAGCCATCATAGTCAGCAAAACAGTCTGAAATGCAGTACTTGGCTACAGTCTCAAAACGACAGAATGATCTCTGTTCATCTCCAAGGCAAACCATTCAGTATCACGGTAATCCAAGTCTATGCCCCAACCAGTAATGCTGAAGAATCTGAAGTTAAACAGTTCTATGAGAAGGCAGTGGCACCCCACTCCAGTACTCTTGCCTGGAAAATCCCATGGATGGAGGAGCCTGGTAGGCTGCAGTCCATGGGGTCACTAGGAGTTGGACATGACTGAGAGACTTCACTTTTACTTTTCACTTTCATGCATTGGAGAAGGAAATGGCAACCCACTCCAGTGTTCTTGCCTGGAGAATCCCAGGGATGGGGGAGCCTGGTGGGCTGCTGTCTCTGGGGTCGCACAGAGTCGGACACGACTGAAGTGACTTAGCAGCAGCAGCAGCATCATGAAGACCTACAAGACCTTCTAGAACTAACACCCCAAAAAGATATCTTTTTCATTATAGGGGACTGGAATGCAAAAGTAGGAAGTCAAGAAACACCTGGAGTAACAGGCAAATTTGGCCTTGGAGTACAGAATGAAGCAAGGCAAAGGCTAATAGACTTCTGCCAAGAGAATGGACTGGTCATAGCAAACACCCTCTTCCAACAACACAAGAGAAGATTCTACACATGGACATCACCAGACCGTCTACACTGAAATCAAATTGATTATATTCTTTGCAGCCAAATATGGAGTTGCTATATACAGCCAGCAAAAAAAAAAAAAAAAAAAAAAAAGACCAGGAGCTGACTGTGGCTCAGATCATGAACTCCTTATTGCCAAATTCAGACTTAAATTGAAGAAAGTAAGGAAACCATTAGACCATTCAGGTATGACCTAAATCAAATTCCTTACAATTATACAGTAGAAGTGAGAAATAGATTTAAGGGACTAGATATGATAGACACAGTGCCTGATGAACTATGGATGGAGGTTCATGACACTGTACAGGAGACAGGGATCAAGACCATTCCCAAGAACAAGAAATGCAAAAAAGCAAAATGGCTGTCTGAGAAGGCATTACAAATAGCTGTGAAAAGAAGAGAAGAGAAAAGCAAAGGAGAAAAGATATACCCATTTGAATGAAGAGTTCCAAAGAATAGCAAGGAGAGACAAGAAAGCCTTCTTCAGTGATCAGTGCAAAGAAATAGAGGGAAACAATAGAATGGGAAAGACTAGAGATCTCTTCAAGAAAATTAGAGATACCAAGGGAACATTTCATGCAAAGATGGGCTCAATAAAGGACAGAAATGGTATGGACCTAACAGAAGCAAATATTAAGAAGAGATAACAAGAATACACAGAAGAACTGTACAAAAAAGATCTTCACAACCCAGATAATGACGATGGTATGATCACTCACCTAGAGCCAGACATCCTGGAATGTGAAGTCAAGTGGACCTTAGGAAGCATCACTACAAACAAAGCTAGTGGAGGTGAAGGAATTCCAGTTGAGCTATTTCAAATCCTAAAAGATGATGCTGTGAAGGTGCTATGCTCAATATGCCAGCAAATTCGGAAAACTCAGCAGTGGCCACAAGACTGGAAAAGGTCAGTTTTCATTCCAATCCCAAAAAAGGGCAATGCCAAAGAATGCTGAAACTACCACATGATTGCACTCATCTCACACGCTAGTAAAGTAATGCTCAAAATTCTCCAAGCCAGGCTTCTACAATACATGAACCATGAACTTCCAGATGTTCAAGCTGGTTTTAGAAAAGGCAGTGGAACCAGAGATCAAATTGGCAACATCTGCTGGATCATTGAAAAAGCAAGAGAGTTTCAGAAAAACATCTATTTCTGCTTTATTGACTATGCCAAAGTCTTTGACTGTGTGGATCACAATAAACTGTGGAAAATTCTTCAAGAGATAGGAATACCAGACCACCTGACTGCCTCTTGAGAAACCTATATGCAGATCAGGAAGCAACAGTTAGAACTGGACATGGAACAACAGACTGGTTCCAGTCCGTTAAGGCTGTATATTGTCACCCTGCTTATTTAACTTCTATGCAGAGTACATCATGAGAAATGCTGGGCTGGAAGAAGCACAAGCTGGAATCAAGATTGCTGGGAGAAATATCAATAGCCTCAGATATATAGATGACACCACCCTTGTGGCAGAAAGTGAAGAACTAAAAAGCCTCTTGATGAAAGTGAAAGAGGAGAGTGAAACAGTTGGTTTAAAGCTCTACATCAAAAAACAAAGATCATGGTATCTGGTCCCATTACTCTATGGCAAATAGATGGAGAAACAGTGGAAAAAATGGCAGATTTTGGGGGTTTTTTTGGCTCCAAAATCACTGCAGATGGTGATTGCAGCCATGAAATTAAAAGACACTTACTCCTTGGAAGAAAAGTTATGACCAACCTAGATAGCATATTAAAAAGCAGAGACATTACTTTGCCAACAAAGGTCTGTCTAGTCAAGGTTATGGTTTTTCCAGGGGTCTTGTATGGATGTGAGAGTTGGACTATAAAGAAAGCTGAGCACCGAAGAATTGATGCTTTTGATCTGTGGTGTTGGAGAAGCCTCTAGAGAGTCCCTTGGACTGCAAGGAGATGTAACCAGTCCGTGCTAAAGGAGATCAGTCCTGGGTGTTCACTGGAAGGACTGATGTTGAAGTGAAACTCCAATACTTTGGCCACCTGATGTGAAGAGCTGACTCATTTGAAAAGACCCTCATGCTCAGAAAGACTGAAGGCAGGAGGAGAAGGGGACAACAGAGGACAAGATGGCTGAATGGCATTACCGACTCAATGAACATGAGTCTGAGTACATTCCAAGAGTTGGTGATGGACAGGGAGGCCTGGCCTGCTGCAGTCTATGGTGTTGCAAAGAGTCGGACATGACTGAGTGAGAACTGAACTGAACCGAACTGATTATCATTATTGGTAGTACTGTATAAACTATAATTTATTATAATAAAGTGCTTTTTAAATTATCTTATGTTTCTTTAAAACTCCCATAGTGGTTATTATTACATACTATCTACAGGGTGTACAGTCAAAACAAGTAGCTTGACTTGATATGTTCACAGAGAGTTAGTTGAGGGCATTTCAAACTGAGAAAACAATCTGTGATGCTGATACAAATTGTTGCCATCAAAGATTTTACCTTAAGTGGAAATTATATCATTATTTAACAGCTGTCTTTTATGTAGGCATTTCACAACTATTTCATTGAAATGACAAATGAGGGAATCATTGTTTAGTAAAAAATTAAAATTCAGTTGTCCATCTTCATAAGTATAAACCTTCCCCTAAACCAATGAGTCTCAAGCTTCAGTTCACATCAGGATAACCTGACGGTGCCAGAACCTGCCCCCTATAAATGTGTCATGAGTCAAGAGTCTGCATTTTTAACAAGTACTCCCATGTCGTTGCTACTGTAGAGCTGTCTGAACCTCAAACTTCACAATTATTCTGAATAGAAAAGATAAGAAAAAAAAATCTTAAAAAATCAGTTTTTAAAAAATTGAGATATAATTGACATATATGCATACATGCTAAGTTGCTTCAGTCACGTCCGACTCTTCGTGGCCCTGTGGACTGTAGTCCGCCAGGATGCTCTGTCCATGGGATTCTCCTGGTAAGAATACTGGAGTGGTTTGCCATGCCCTCCTCCTGACCCAGGGATTGAGCCCACATCTTTTCCATCTTCTGCATTGGCAGGCGGTTCTTTACTGCTAGCACCGCTTGGGAAGCCCTAATTGACATATAACATTATATTAGCTTCAGGTATGGAACGCAATGATTCCATAGTTTTATATAAATATATATCATGAAATGATCACCACCAGTCTGATTAACATCCATCATCATCCATGGTTATGAAATGTTTTCCTGTGCTGAGAATATTTAAGATCTACTCTCTCAGCAGCTTTCAAATACATGCTACAGTTTCATTAACAGGAGTCACCATGCTGTGCATTACCTCCAATGACTTATTTATTTTACAACTGGAAGCTTGCATCTTTAACCATTTTGCTCACTCCCCATGTCCCCCTCTGGCAACCATCAATCTCTTCTCTGTACATAAGCAGTTTTTAAAGAGTTTTGTTGGTTAAGTTTTGCAGCTGAGTTATCGTATTAATTGCTTAAGTCTTGCCATTTTGCTCTTGCCCATGTAAAGAAGCTAAAGGGCTGGCCTGTAGCAGAAAGAGGTTTTATGTTGTTTTCCCGTTTCCTTAGTTAAACTAAGTCAGTCTGGTTAAACGACAAACAAATGTGTTGCTCTGACCTCCGTGCACTTGTTTCGTATCTAGGTCATAGGGCAGAAGCGCAGTCCCTGTCACAAACCATAGCCGTCATTTTTTGCTGTTCTCCTACATCCCAACTGCAGGCCTCAAACTCCAAACCCAGAACTAGGTTATCATCCATAACCCAGCACCATTTTCCATCCATTGTCTTCTCTGTGTAAGAACCTGAAAAACACAGTCTCCACAAATTCTGAGAAAATGTTTATGCTTGGGCAGCAAACAAATTCAAGGAGAAAAAATGAGTAAGTCGTTACTCTGGGTCTAGAGCCCATCTTTCACTAGTTAATTCATTTGTTAGACACTTTATGATAATACATTCTCTGGAGGCTACCAGATACACTTCCAATACCTGGGCCAGGTCAGTGACCTCTGGGGTTGTCTGGAGCTTTACTGAAACGCAGGAACCAAGCAGAAGCTTAGTCTGAGATGAAGCAGAGATGAATTTAGGAAGAAATTAATCATATTTTTCTTCTTTGGTGTCTCAGTTAAAAAAAACGCTTTAAAACCTGAAAAGGGGCAGAGCGCATATGGGAGAATGTGGGGAGATGACCTCATCCGGGATCTCCTGGGGCACTCAGGCCCCCTGAGTCATGTTCCAAAGAGCCATGACCTCATATAGCAAACAGGTTGAAACAAAGACACAGGCCATCTCATGTAGCCTGAGGGCTTGTTCAGAGCTGACTGAAGGAAGATTATAGGAGCCACTGTGATGCAATCCATATATAGGTACATTCCTACATGTTGACTCGATTACAGATGGAATTAGGTGCTTGCTGGTTGATGTCTCATCATCTGAGTGTCCTTGGTATTATTCGAGTGGTCAGCACAGCCAGGCCTAGAGCTAAGCCACATTCTCCGGATATTTACCTATCAGAGCTGTAGCAGGAGTTAAATTTTAATACCTTGCAAGCACCTTAGTCATTGGAATGCGCTCATGATTTTTGTTCTTTTGTCCTTTAGAAAGCAAATCATCTGCTGTGAATCTGACTGTCTTAAGGGACAGGATGTAACATAGGGACCACCTTAGGAAAGTAAAGCAAATGGTTTGACCAGCGTGGTGGACAGAAGACTGGCCTCCCAAAGATGTCATGTTCTAGTCTCCAAAACTGTGAATAGGACTTTGTCTATGTGATTAAGTTAAAAACAAAACATCTGAGATTATCCTGCATGATTCAGGTGGGGCTAATGTAACCATGTGGGTTCCTAATAAGAGGATCAAGGTCATAGAAAAGACATGTCATGCCTGAGGTAGGGCTTAGAATGATGAGCTGTTGAAGATAAAGGACCACAAGCCAAGGAATAGAGGATGCCTCTAGAAGCTAGAAAAAGCAAGGAAACAGAGTCTTCCCAGGAGATCCAATAGGAATGCACCCCTGCCAACACCTTGATTTTAGGGCCAGAGGACCTATTTTGAACTCCTTACCTCCTGAACTATTAGATAATAAATGACATAGTTTTAAGCCATTATGTTGGTGGAAATTTGTTACAGCAGGAACAGGAAATTAATACAGCCAATGCAGCTTCAATGGAGAAACACTCGGTGTGATATGTCATTGCTCTAAGACAGATGCTGCTTTGATTAAGGAGTCTTAGAAAGAAGCACTGTTCTGCAGGTGATGTTAACTGAGGTGTGCTTGTAGAGAGAGAGGAGGTAAACACGGCACTAGGAAGGCAAACAGAGGAAGAGTTATTAACATGCAACCACCAAAAAGACAAGAAAGAGCCAAGAAGGACAAAATGTAGGTTAGAAAAACGTTTATTATAAGCATTATTGGTTAGAAGTTCTCAGACTGTCCCAATACATTAAGCTGAGGTATAGAGAAAATGTGGCTGCTGTTACACGACTGGTAACTGCCAACCAGAATTTGCACCAGGAAGCCCGACTTCAGAGCCCATGCTCCCAGCCTCTCTGCTCTACTGCCTCCTGTGTGCCTGTGACATGATCTGTAATTGGATGAGCAAGTTCTTCCTACATGTCACAGACTAAAGAACTTTGTGGGGGACCACTGATGGCATGGGAATGCTTTAGCCAAGGGTGGTAAGCATGGGCAGGAGAGACAAGAAGGGCAAGGCAAGAGCAGGAGTGGACCCAAGGAATGCCATCAATCCATCAGAGGCAGCAGGCAGTCCGGTGAGAGAGGTCAGATGAGTCAGATGGCAGAGATCAAGACAGTGCAGAGAGTCTGGGTGGCAGGGGAGGTGGGGAGCTCAGAAGAGCAGGAGCACAATTGTGGGGAAGGACGCTTGAAGCCCAGGCCAACCTTTGCCTCAAACAGGATTATCAAAACAGCCCCCAGGATTGACCCAGGGGCCAATAACTCTAGCATCTCGGAAATCCCTTAGAGCGGACCCTGGGAATACAGGAAACTCAACAGATACGCAGCATTCAACTGTGCACCAAAAGTCATGTCCGAGAATATTTATAGAAACTATTTATAACAGCTCTACCCTGGAAACTACCCAAATGCCTATTAACATCAGGATCTATAAATAAATTATAGCACTTTCACACAATGAAATACTATTCACCAAAGTTAAGAGAAGACTTCCAACTACACTTGAAAATATGGTTGAATCTTATAAACATAATGATACATGAGGGAAACAAGACATAAAACGTACATACTTTATGATCCCACATATGAAGTTCAAAAACAAGCTCAAACAATCAAAAGTGTTCAAAGTCATGGCAGCTGTTACCCTGGAAGGGGTGGGTGGGTGGGTGAGTAGGGTCTGGAGGGGAACACAGAGGGAGCATGGCTTCTGAAGTACAAATAACCTGTCTTTAAATCAGGGCAGTGGTTACATGGGTGTGTTCAAGAATTCCACACTTATGTGTGCACTTTTCTGAATAATAATAATGTTAATAAAAATAGGAAAAAGGTAGAAATATAGATGGAACTCTGGGTGACGGGAAGTGTTAAAAATTATATTTAAATCCAAACCCAGAATTAAACTGGGCTCAGCGTCTGTAATTGGCTGCTGGGGAAAAATCCGATAGCTACTTGAGAAGAATCAGGACCCCACACAGTTATCAGCTGGAGTGTATTTAATGCCCCTTGGCCTGCCCATGGCCACTCACTGTATCTGGGATAAATCCTCGGTGCTCTCTATTAACAATTACTAGCCACAGTTCAATTGACTTACCTTACCTCTCACACTGATTACATTTGTCTTCTGACGACTAGTTCATTCACATCAGTAGATGGTTCCAAATCATCCACGTCCTAAATATGCATCCATGTCGATGGCAAAAGAGATGGCAGTTTCTCAGCTCTGTGAAATTAGCCAGGTTGTGTGTTCAACCATCCAGTGGCTCAGATAAACTTTCTGTCATCTGCTGCTGCTGCTGCTAAGTCGCTTCAGTCATGTCCGACTCTGTGCAACCCCATAGACAGCAGCCCACCAGGCTCCGCTGTCCCTGGGATTCTCCAGCCAAGAACACTGGAGTGGGTTGCCATTTCCTTCTCCAATGCATGAAAGTAAAAAGTGAAAGTGAAGTCGCTCAGTTGTGTCCAACTCTTAGCGGCCCCATGGACTGCAGCCCACCAGTCTCCTCCATCCATGGGATTTTCCAGGCAAGAGTACTGGAGTCCGGTGCCATAGCCTTCTCCGTTCTGTCATCTAGATACACACAATATCATCTAGACCCATTTCCTCTCTTTTTTGAATATTCACTAGTTCCCTGCTGATGAGCATTGAATTTTGATTTGTGCTCAAAATCACTTTGTCCAAGAAAATTTGCTTTAACAAGATGTTACCAAGGTAATCAAGTCAACAGTTTGTTTGCTTTGCTTTAAAATAATGGGGATTTTAAGCACAAAATCAACAGGGCAGGATGGATGAAGATAATGGGGATGGTTTACGATGTGTCTAAGCTGATACTGTTACAGGCAGTTGTAAGTTTTTGCAGCGTTTACACATAAAAACAGAAATTCAAAAATATGAATTGTTTAATTTTTAAATTTTGTCAACGAGTCTTGAAAATTTCATTTGGTACAAGCCAAGCAAACTGAAGCTGAAGCTCCAATACTTTGGCCACCTAATGTGAAGAGCTGACTCATTGGAAAAGACCCTGATGCTGGGAAAGATTGAGGGCAGGAGGAGAAGGGGTAAAAGAGGATGAAAGGGTTGGATGGCATCATTGACTCAATGGACATTAATATAAGCAACTCTGGGAGTTAGTGAAGGACAGCCTGGCATGCTGCAGTCCACAGGGTCACAGAGTGAGACACATCTTAGCAACTAAACAACAACACTCAACAAGCAAACTGTATCTGTGGGTTGGGATTCAGCTCGGCATGGCTAGTGTGGGCTTCCGCATGGTGATTTATTCACTCTGCAAAAATGCCCTGCAAGGGGGGCATCCTGCAGACAAGGCTCACAGGGGTCAACTGGGTCAAGTTCACACAGCTACAGAAAGGCCAAGCCAGGACAATGCTCAATTCTAGTTATCCAAATTAGTCTCCATTCCCCAATAAAAGGCTTCCTGGTGGCTCTGACAGTAAAGAATCTGCCTGCAATGTGGGAGACACAGGTTTGATCCATGGGTCGGATCCCCTGGAGAAGGAAACGGCAACCCACTCCAGTATTCTTGCCTGGAGAATCCCGTGGACAGAGAAGCCTGGTGGGCTACAGTCCATGGGGTTGCAAACAGTTGGACAGGACTGAGCAAATAAGCAAACACACACACACACCCACAAGCTTTCCACCTGCTTATCCTCAGTGTGGTTTTCTAGAGAGAAGTCTTAAAATGATCTCAATCAGTCATCCAAGTGTATACCCATTTTACCTGAAAACCTTTCCTATTTGACAAATGAAGAAATATTTTTGAAAAATTATTTGGAGAACCAATAGTACAGAATTGCTAGGAAATCCCTCTTGCTTTGTTTGTAATATCACAAACGGACATTAAATACATCTTGTCTTTGAAGAAAAGTGAAACCATTTGTAAAGAGTATGAAATGTGATTGATGAATTACATGTGAGGAGAAAAGATGGCCTATTTATTTATTCAGTTTTGATTTTCTCTAATACAGAAGGGTGCAAGCCACATCTGGACTTTATTTTAAATTACTTTAAAGTTTATTTTAAATTATCTTTTTAGTTTTTGTTTTCTCTAACATATAAGGGTGTAAGTCACATCTAAGGGGTTCCAACCCTTTCAGATTGCAGGGCTGGGACCAGGGCTTGATCATCTCTAAAAATCACAAGATTCCTTTGAAATGAGTTGCTTGTTTGCTTCACACCTCGGTATGGCATTAGCTATTTTAGTTATAAATTTGCATCTGTTAGGCTCTTTGGTTAATATATATGGGAAAGGGGATGTATGCTAACATCATCCTGCATATGTTCACTGTTCAGCAAGCTATATGGGAATGTGCTGAATGCAAATTCATTTCAACCTGCTAAAACCACTGAAATGCTGCTGTTTCCTCCTTTTGCTTTCACTGCTTAGTCTTTTCAACTGTTCATAGGCATTTGCATAAAGATCTTCCCACATACACCATCTTCCTTCCCAGGACAGTGACTCAGACCTTGACACTAAACCAAGAATGGTAATTTTGTTCCCCTCATACTGTTGATCACATGAACTGGCTTAGACTTGAACACAAAAATATTCACTGTAAGTATGGCTTCACCTTTTACTCTAGACACTACAGTTTCATGGGCAGAGAATATCAGGTACTTAATCTTAACAAATAAAATACTAAGGCCCTAAAAGGAGCTTCTACTTGGTTAGTGTTTTTCCCTGAAGGAAATCAGCCAATTTACTCACCAATTCTAAGATCATCACTACCTTGGGAGCTGAAGGAGAAAAAAGAAAGAAATGTATATGTTATTTACATATAGTTTAATATTTAGTAATGTGTATTATTATATATAGCAATTCTTATAATTTAGTGATTTATATTATATATATTAACATACATGTATATATACATATTAATGTAATATTCTATCTTGAGATGGCTTACAATCTATTAAACAGTTGAAATTAAAAAAGTATAAGACTATTTCAAATGCAAATATATCTTCCTTGTGTTTTTATTTAAGATAGCCCACGATAATATTAACACAGCCTTACACAGCTTTGGACACTAAATAAATATAAAGCAGGTGGTACTTCAGATTATTGTTACATGTCTATTTCATGTAGTTTTTAACCTTGTATTCAGTTCATTTCAGTTCAGTTCAGTTGCTCAGTCGTGTCCGACTCTTTGCGACCCCATGAATCGCAGCATGCCAGGCCTCCCTGTCCATCACCAACTCCCGGAGCTCACTCAAACTCACGTCCATCAAGTTGGTGATGCCATCCAGCCATCTCATCCTCTGTCGTCCCCTTCTCCTCCTGCCCCCAATCCCTCCCAGCATCAGAGTCTTTTCCAATGAGTCAACACTTCGTATGAGGTGGCCAAAGTACTGGAGTTTCAGCTTTAGCATCATTCCCTCCAAAGAAATCCCAGGGCTGATCTCCTTTAGAATGGACTGGTTGGATCTCCTTGCAGTCCAAGGGCCTCTCAAGAGTCTTCTCCAACACCACAGTTCAAAAGCATCAATTCTTCAAAAAAACACAAATGAACAGTGGACTAGGGAATGTTTCTGCTGCTGCTGCTGCTAAGTCGCTTCAGTCGTGTCTGACGCTGTGAGACCCCATAGACGGCAGCCCACCAGGCTCCCCCGTCCCTGGGATTCTCCAGGCAAGAACACTGGAGTGGGTTGCCATTTCCTTCTCCAGTGCATGAAAGTAAAAAGTGAAAGTGAAGTCGATCAGTCGTGTCCGACTCCTAGCGACCCCATGGACTGCAGCCCACCAGGCCCCTCCGTCCATGGGATTTTCCAGGCAAGAGTACTGGAGTGGGGTGCCATTGCCTTCTTCGAGGGAATGTTTCTACTTAAGGGCAAATTGCAAAAAAAATTCTTTCGTTGATAAAAGTGGTATAGAATAACCACAGAATCGAAGGCCATTTTAAAGAGCTTCTGTCTTTATCTTTAGCCAATACTGAATTTTGTTGTTTTTCAAATGATTGTTACACACAAAGCCAAACACTAAGCCAGGCTCCCGGGAGAATTAAAACTGTAAATGGTAGTCCCCACCTTAACGAAATCCCTCATCCAAATGGATGACAGGAAATTTGTAAAATCTAAGTGGACGCCTGGTGGTGAGGAGAGCCAAGCGCTGGTCTTGGCAATCCAGTTTAGACCCCCTGCCGTGGTGGAGTTGCTCTCAAATCCTGTCTCAGCAGCACATGCCGTGGGGAAACAGCTGCAAACATCAATCATGAAAATATCCACACACCAACTACATGTCAGCGTTTCAAGACAAATTACATTGAAGCCTCTAGGTTCTACTGTTCTTGGCTTTTGCCCCAAATGCAAAGCTCTCTTCCATTACTGTGTCCTTATTGACCCTCTCTGGGCACTTGACGATTCTAAGTTTTCTGCTCACACCTCTGCTAGTGTTTCTTCCTCTTACTGATTAGAGCTGTTCTTTATATATTCTGGCCATTAACTGTCTTTATTTTTGCAAACATCACCCAGTGTGTCATCTGTCAACGTTGTTTATGGTGTCCGTCATTGAAGACAGCTTTCAGTTTTGAAAGTCAAATTCACTGATGTTTCCATTTTGGTTTGTGATAGAGGGAGAAGAGCTTATATATAAAATTCTTTCCCACTAGAGTGTCACAAAGACCTTCCTCTGAAGAACCCTTACTATTTACTCTTTATTTTTCAAATCAACTGGGCCTCAATTCTTCTGTATATATTCAAAATAAGCTTGTCATTTTCTTCAAAACAATCTTGCTGGAATTTTATTGAATTTATAGACCGATTAGAGTTGTTGTTCAGTCACTCAGTTGTGTCTGACTCTTTGTGACCCCATGGACTGCAGCATGCCAGGCTTCCCTGTCCTTCACTATCTCCTAGAGCTTGCTTAAACTCATGTCCATTGAGTCAATGATGCCATCCACCCATCTCATCCTCTATTGTCCCCTTCTCCTCCTGCCCTCAGTCTTTCCCGGTATCACCAATTTGAGTAGCACTGACATCTTTAAAGGATTAGCTCGTTGCAAATATAAACAATATATAGCTCTCTATTCATTCAATTCCTCATCAGTATCCTACAACAGACCTTACAAATATCCTTTCTACAGTTCTTTTATTGTCTTTGTTAAGTTAGTTCCTGAAAAGTGTAGCACTTTTGTTAGTTTCAAGAATATCTTATTTTTGTTTATAATTTCTTAATTACTGTGAAAAGAACACTATAAATTTATATTTATCTCATCTTCAACCATGCTCTTTTATTAATTCTAATAATGTCTTGATTTTGTATGACTCTTTGTAGATAATTAACACATCTGCAAATAATATTTTTGTTTTTCTGTCTTCTATGCTTATAACTGGACAAAACCTCCAAACATGTTGAAGAGTAGCAGTGATGAAGGGTTTCTTGTCTTTTTCTGGTCTAAAAGAAAATACATCTAAACGTTTTCTATTATGTTTAATGTTTGTCCAAGTTTTGAATATACAGTTTTAATGATTGAAAGATATTTCCTTTTTGATCATCATTTTCCAAGAGTTTCTCCTATAAACAGGTATTGAAGTTTAGGCTGTTTATGCAGCAGATGAGATATCCATGTGAATTTTTTCAATACAAGCCAACTTTTCCAATCATGGTGTGGCCCAGATTTCAGAATGACTTCAGATCTCAGGAGCTGCCTGAGAATTAAGTGAGAGAGTGCTGGATCCCAAAGAACCTGGCTGTGGGTTTGGAGTCTGGTTACCGGGAGTAACCTCGGAAGGAACAGCTCAGATTAGCCCCTAAAGACCCAGGAACAAGGACACCTTGGGTGGTCCAGCATGCAGGGTTGCTGGCCCAGGCTGCCTGCTTCCCCCCAGGGATCTGACATGACCATAAAGCCCACCAGAACTTAGATGCCACTCCAGGAAACAGGCAAGGGGGAGGAAATCAGAACTGACTGCCCAAAAGTTTTCATCCACTGGCCAAATGAAGGAGTTATAGTAGAAATGGTGTTCTCTGTGGAAACCTGAAGTGATGTTTCTTGCACACTGAGTTTGTGAAATGAACTTTCTACCCACCATGCACTTTGTACCTCCCAACTGAAAAGAGTATTGTCAAAGATGTGGTACGTGGTCTGCTGGAACATAACAACCAGGGGTCATGACCTCTGGTAAATGATTCATCCTCTCACTGCCTCAGTCTCCCCATCTATGGTGGGGGCTTTATTGCAACTTGTTTAATAACGAAATGAAGTACTGCATGTTTCCCAGCACAGAGGGTCTAATTAGTATTCAGCGTTTATCTTTGCATTTCCTAAGTCTAACTCCAGAGATAAAACATGGAGAAAGTGGCTACAGGGATTTAAAAAAAACAAAGAGCTGGGGGAAGGTATCAGCCAGAAGAATACTAATGCTGTTACTGCTCATTATGAGGCTGGGTGTGTAGCTCCCGGACAGGGACCTCGATTGGCAAAATTTGCAATTGGGGGCTCACTCTAGTTAGTGAGCCAGGCCTGCTGGTTAGCCGGGACTCCAAGTTCTTATCAGCCTTTTTCATCTCCGCTTACAGCACCTTGGGCATCAGCTGTGCAAGACGGGGCCCAGAGGACACCCATGATACCTGCTCATCCGGAGGGAAGCAGACAGCCTTCCAGGTCTGCACTGTGACGACAGGGAGTTCCGTCAGTGCTCTACAATGAACTAGCCCACGTGGATGCGAGAACTGGTTTTGTGTGCTCACTTAGTCCTCCTGAGATCCTGAAAAGACAAATGTATGGGTAGCCCTCCTGACTTCGTTTTCTGCTACCTGCCGCATGACCTACACGATTCGGCCATGTGCCTGTAATTATACAGCATGCGGTGTCCCCCTTTCTTGTGTTCACAACTTCACCCTTAGAGATGTATCCTACTAAATCCTGTATGATCTTTCAGTGTAAGGAGTTCACCCTGGAAATGTCATGGAGAAACTATTTGCTCTTCCCTGCCTCAAGTTTTAGGTGGATTTGTGAGTGACAGCCTGGAAGATTGTTTGGGAATTCCTCGGCACTGGGGCTTTGGGCCATATCTGAGGGCTTTGCCTTTCTCGTTGATAAAAAGAAGTGTGAAGTTGAGTCAGCTGTGGTTACATGGAACATATATCGTATGTTTTCTGAAACAGACTCCATTGCAAAGATCTGTCCCCGTTGTTCTCATCAGTAGATTCATTCCTTTTAGACCCAGAGTTCAAAAAAGCATCTCAATTTACTTTCAAGATTATAGCTGATCAAAGTTTCTATGATTCTGTTAGAGAACAAAATATAAAACACCTTGGGAGAAGGAAATAGAGTGAGCAAGGGAGGAGGCTGGAAGGCGCCACGTTTCAGAAGGGAAGAAGTGGGCTCAGAAAGCGAAGCTGGGAATGGACCGAAGTGACTTCAACTTCTTCACAGATTTGCTCAGACTTTCCTGGCGACCCTGCCGCAGACATGAGCATGTTGACTTCAAGATCAGGGCAACAGGTCCCTTCTGTGTGATTGTTTTCTTGTAAGTTAGAAACTAAACATTTTGGAACATGCTTTAAATACGAATGGGGGTGTGGAGTGCTCTCAGAATCAGAACTGAGCTGCAAGTGACAGAGAACAGACACGATTCATTCACTGGAACAATGTCTACAGACAGCAGCAGCGCCTCAGGTGCGGTGCCCATCAGTGGGAGAACAGGGATGAGCGAAGCCCTGTCTCTGTCCTCAAAGACCTCAGAGTCCAGAGGAAGAAGCAGATGCATCAGTAAGCACAACAGAAATATAAGCACACATCAGAGGTAGCTCAGAGCAGGTGAGTGACTCCTACGGGGAAATATTAAAGAAGTGACTCCTGCAGAAGTGGAGATCTGAGTTGGCTTCAAAGGACAAAGAGCACTTCCTCTGGTGATAGTGGACGGCACTGAGGGAAACAGAAGGCAGAGGATTCTTTACCCTCTGAGCCACCAGGGAAACCCCACAGTCATTTAGAAGATAGTGTAAGACTCTGAGATACTCTAAGAGGCTTGATATTTTTAGAGTACCAGGTGTAAGATGGGGCAGTGTGCAGGGAGGCCAGAAGAAACATAAGCTCAGGGAGACTGTGACTTCAAGGGCAGGAACCCGTTAGAGCATTTCAGCAAGAGCTACATGCCCATGAGGCATTGGTGAAGCACCTGAAGCAGCGGAAACCGTGGCCGAGTTTGCCAGCAGGGCTGGAAGCAAATGAGAAGGTGCTGAATGGCAGCTGCCAGGAGCTGCTCCTGAGCACACAGAAACAGCACGGGGGGAAGTCAAGACGGCTTCATCAAGGACGGCAGCACTGGGAAGGGAAACGATGTCTTATCAGGGGGATGGTCACGACTCTCGACAGAATCTGATGCCGGACGTGAGGGGTAAGAGTGACCGCAGTCCTCAGGCCCACTGGATTGAGTGGGCTTTTGTGTCAAGCAAAATGAGAAAGGAGCATGTTGAATGAATCTGAGGGGCCAGAGGTCAATCCAGACCCCAGGAGATGATGGGGAAGGGCTCCAGAGACTGCTGGTGTCCAGCTCTGGAGGGCACCACCCACTATCACTCATGTACCTGACGCCTGTCACACAGGAGTCACCAAGCTAGACTCAGGGCACATGTGGAAATGGCCCCAGCCCCAAATGGAGTGGCCTCTGGGGGTTTACAAAGAGGACAGTGTGGCAGAGGGTTTCAGTGCTGTTAGAGGAAAGGCAAGGGCTGCTGACAACACACGCAGAGGCTTCACAGCAAAGACCTGGCCTGGAGGTGGCGTGGGGCTGTGGGGCATGGGTCAGGCAGCCTGGAAAATATGAAAATGAAGAAGAAAACTAAAGAGTTAGTACAAATCATGGAGTTAGTGAAAAAGAGGAAGCAAAGAACTTGCCAAGCAGTGGAGGCTGCAGGCCCAACGACCACAAGCAAGCATGAGGGTGGCCTCCCGGGGACAGGGAGAAGCCCCATGGGCTGGAAGTGGCCAGTATTGGAGGAGAAGGGTCAGAGGCAAGGATGTGAAAGTGAGCCCAGGCAAGGGGCAGCAGAGAGCGCTCTGCAGAGCTGAAACTTCACCAACCTTGTAAGAGAAAGCCACTCGAGGATTTTTAGCAGGGGACTGAGACAGTCATAAGCCTCTTATCCTTATCCATCAGAGGGCAGATAGAATGAAAACCATAGTCACTGATCACATGGACCACAGCCTTGTCTAACTAAATGAAACTATAAGCCATGGAGGGCCACCCAAGACAGATGGGTCATGGTGGAGAGTTCTGACAACATGTGGTCCACTGGAGAAGGGAATGGCAAACCACTTCAGTATTCTTGCCTTGAGAACCCCATGCTGCTGCTGCTGCTGCTAAGTCACTTCAGTCGTATCCGACTCTGTGCGACCCCATAGGTGGCAGCCCACCAGGCTCCCCCATCCCTGGGGTTCTCCAGGCAAGAACACTGGAGAGGGATGCCATTTCCTTCTCCAATGCATGATAGTGAAAAGTGAAAGTGAAGTCGCTCAGTCATCTCCGACTCTTAGCAACTCCATGGACTGCAGCCCACCAGGTTCCTCCATCCATGAGATTTTCCAGGCAAGAGTACTGGAGTGGGGTGCCATTGCCTTCTCCAGAGAACCCCATGAACAGTATGAAAGAGCAAAAAGATAGGACACCCCAGGTCGGTAGGTGCCCAATATGCTACTGGAGATCAGTGGAGAAATAACTCCAGAAAGAATGAAGAGACAGAGCCAAAGCAAAAGCACCACCCAGGTGTGGATGTGACTGGTTATGGAAGTAAAATCCAATGCTGCAAAGAACAATACTGTATAGGAACCTGGAATCTTAGTTCCATGAATCAAGGTAAATTGGAAGCGGTCAAACAAGAGATGACAAGAGTGAATTTTGACATCTTAGAATCTGTGAGCTAAAATGGAATGGGTGAATTTAACTCAGCTGACCATTATATCTACTACTGTGGGAAGAAGAGAAGGCAATGGCACCCCACTCCAGTACTCTTGCCTGGAAAAATCCCATGGATGGAGGAGCCTGGTGGGCTACAGTCCATGGGGTCGCTAAGAGTCAGATACGACTGAGCGACTTCACTTTCACTTTTTACTTTCATGCACTGGAGAAGGAAATGGCAACCCACTCCAGTGTTCTTGCCTGGAGAACCCCAGGGACGGGGGAGCCTGGTGGGCTGCCATCTATGGGGTTGCACAGAGTCGGACACGACTGAAGCCACTTAGCAGCAGCAGCAGTGGGCAAGAATCCCTTAGAAGAAATGGAGTAGCCATCAGAGTCAACCAAAGAGTCCAAAATGCAATACCTGGGTGCAATCTCAAAAACAACAGAATGATCTCAGTTCGTTTCCAAGGCAAACCATTCAATATCATGGTAATCCAAGTCTATGCCCCAACAAGCAATGCTGAAGGAACCGAAGTTGAATGGTTCTATGAAGACCTACAAGACCTTCTAGAACTAACACTGAAAAAAGATGTTAGTTTTCATTATAGGGGACTGGAATGCAAAAGTAGGAAATCAAGAGATACCTGGAGTAACAGGCAAATTTGGCCCTTCGAATACAAAATGAAGCAGGGCAAAGGCTAATAGAGTTTTGCCAAGAGAACACACTGGTTATGGCAAACACCCTCTTCCAACAACACAAGAGAAGACTCTACACATGGACATCACCAGGTGGTCAGTACCAAAATCAGATTGATTATATACTTTGCAGCCGAAGATGGAGACACTCTGTACAGTGAGAAAACAAGACTGGGAGCTGACTGTGGCTCTGATCATGAACTCCTTATTGCCAAATTTAGACTTAAATTGAAAAAAGTAGGGAAAACCACTAGAGCATTCAGGTATGATCTAAATCAAATTCCTTACGACTATAGAGTGGAAGTAACAAATAGATTCAAGGGATTAGATTTCATAGACAGAGTGCCTGAAGAACTATGGACAGAGGTTTGTGACATTTTACAGGAGGTAGTGATCAAGACCATCCCCAAGAAAAAGAAATGCAAAGAGGCAAAATGGTTGCCCGAGGAGGCCTTCCAAATACCTGTGAAAAGAAGAGAAGCGAAAAGCAAAGGAAAAAAGGAAAGATATACCCATTTGAACGCAGAGTTCCAAAGAATAGAATGGAGAGATAAGAAAGCCTTCCTCAGGGATCAATGCAAAGAAATAGAGGAAAACAATAGAATGGGAAAGAGTAGAGATCTCTTCAAGAAAATTAGAGATAACAAGGGAACATCTCATGCAAAGATAGGTACAATAAAGGACAGAAATTGTATGGACCTAACAGAAGCAGAAGATATTAAGAAAAGGTGGCAAGGATACACAGAAGACGTATACAAAAAAAGATCTTCATTACCCAGATAACCACAATGGTGTGATCACTCACCTAGAGCCAGACATCCTGGAATGTGAAGTCAAGTGGGCCTTACAAAGCATTGCTATGAACAAAGCTAGTGGAAGTGATGGAATTCCAGTTGAGCTATTTCAAATCCTAAAAGATGATGCTGTGAAAGTGTTGCACTCAATATGCCATCAAGTTTGGAAAACTCAGCAGTGGCCATAGATTGGAAAAGGTCAGTTTTCATACCAATCCCAAAGAAGGGCAATGCCAAAGAACGTTCAAACTACTGCACAATTGTACTCATCTCACACACTAGCAAAGCAATTCTCCAAGCCAGGTTTCAACAGTACATGAACCGTGAACTTCCAGATGTTCAAGGTAGATTTAGAAAAAGCAGAGAAACCAGAGATCAAATTGTTAACATTCACTGGATCATCGAAAAAGCAAGAGAGTTCCAGAGGAACATCTACTTCTGCTTTATTGACTACGCCAAAGCCTTTGACTGTGTAGATCACAACAAACTGTGGAAAATTCTTAAAGAGGTGGGAACACCAGACCACCTGACCTGCCTCTTGAGAAATCTGTATGCAGGCCAGGAAGCAACAGTTAGAATTGGACATGGAACAACAGACTGGTTCCAAATAGGAAAAGGAGTATGTCAAGGCTGGATATTGTCACCCTGCTTATTTATCTTATATGCAGAGTACATCATGAGAAATGCTAGACTAGAAGAAACACAAGCTGGAATCAAGATTGCTGGGAGAAATATCAATAACCTCAGATATGCAGATGACACCACCCTTATGGCAGAAAGTGAAGAAGAACTAAAGAGCCTCTCGATGAAAGTGATAGAAGAGAGTGAAAAAGTTGGCTTAAAGCTCACCATTCAGAAAACAAAGATCATGGCATCCAGTCCCATCACTTCATGGCAAATAGATGGGGAAACAACAAAAACAGTGACAGACTTTATTTTGGGGGTTCCAAAATCACTGCAGGTGGTGACTGCAGCCATGAAATTAAAAAAACACTTGCTCCTTGGAAGAAAAGTTATGACCAACCTAGATAGCATATTAAAAAGCAGAGATATTCCTCTGCCAACAAAGGTACATTTAGTCAAAGCTATGGTTTTTCCAGTAGTCATGTATGGATGTGAGAGTTGGACCATAAAGAAAGCTGAGTGCCAAAGAATTGATGCTTTGATCTGTGGTGTTGGAGAAGACTCTTGAGAGTCCCTTGGACTGCAAGGAGATCCAACCAGTCCATCCTAAAGGAGATCAGTCCTGGGTGGTCATTGGAAGGACTGATGTTGAAGTTGAAACTCCAATATTTTGGCCACCTTTTGCAAAGAACTGACTCATTGGAAAAGACCCTGCTGCTGGGAAAGATTGAAGGCAGGAGAAGGGGATGACAGAGGACGAGATGGTTGGATGGCATCACCGACTCAATGGATATGAATTTGAGCAAGCTCTGGGAGTTGGTGATGGACAGGGAAGCGTGGCGTGCTGCAGTCCATGGGGTTACAAAGAGTCAGACATGACTGTGTGACTGAACTGAACTGAACTGAACTGAGATAATCACACCTATATTTTAAAACCTCACTCCAGGCACTGTGTGGAGGAGAGATTAATTAAAATAGGGAGCCTGGCATGGACCACCATTCCATTCAACATGCTAATGTGCTCTGCCCTGTGGACTGCTTTTAAAAAGTTCATTCTGAATTAGTTGTGGGCATCGAACAATTGGGAGCTCTCATATACACTTAGAGTTACAGGCTTCTTTTGAAACTTAGGTGACCTGGCAATGCTGGGGACATATTCCTGACCTTTTGAAAACTGCCCAGAGCATGAGCCTTCTAAACAGTGACCCTTTTTGGTCAAAGTGGGTGCTCTCCTCCATGCCATGGTCTGACAGATATTCTTGTTTCAGTTTTATGACTCCTGCCTTATCAGGAGATCATGAAGACCAAGGATGAGGGAACATGGTGTGCACCTCGGTTAAACCAATGTTGGGAGCCATGTCCCATCCCCAGGCCTGAGTCACCACAGACTTCATTCCAACAGTTCTCCCCTTTCTCATCAGATTTTCCCTTTCTCCAGGATCATTCTCATTGACATAAGACTCTGTTGTCATTTCTTTCATCTTAAAAATAACTTCTCCTGTTCTGCTTTTTTAGAGCAACAGGGATTGCACCCAAACAAAGCTCGCCTTCACGTTGTCAGGAATTGGCAGCTGGCGAGTTTTAGCAGGCATCACTGTCCAAGGCTCAGACTGCCTGATGCGTCTAAGAGCTGTTTATCCTCACTAGCAAGGCTGTGCCCACTCCTGCCCTGTAGAAGGGAGAGTAAGAAGGGAGAACGTCCTTCCCTTAGAGTTCGTCTAGCTGCTTCTGGCTCCAAGCACATTCCTTCAAGATGGCAGGGAACCGCGTGCCTGGTGCCATCTGTCACTGATGTCAGCAGAACTCTGTGCACACCCGCCTTGGCCTTTCCTTTTCTTGTATCTCACATCCTCCTGACTCTTTTCTCAAGGCTGTAGCTGACCACTTTCCATCACCTCCAGTGATACTCCCTGATTGAAGCCATGATCTTCTCTGGATTAACAATATCCCCTGTATTAGTTATCTATTGTTACCTGTCAGTTATCTATTGCTATATATCACATGTCCCCCACTCTTCCTGGCCTGAAACAGCAACATCCATGTTCTCAAAACTCATGGGGATCAGGAATGCACGTGTGGCTTAGCAGGCTCCTCTGCTTTAGAACCTGTCATGGTCTCTAGGTATCCGCTGGGCTGCCCAGTCGGCTCCAGCCACACTGGCCTCCTCTCTGTTCTTCAAACATGCTGGTCATGCCGCTGCCCAGGGCCTCTGAACTGGCTCTTCCCTCCTCAGGAAAGTTCTTCCTCCAGGTATCTGTATTGTTGAGCATTGGGCTTCCCTGATGGCTCAGCGGGTAAAAAACCTGCCTGCCAATGCAGGAGACACAAGAGACACGAGTTCGAAGCACTAACTTCCTTTAAGGCTTTGCTCAAACATCATGTCCTTCTTGCAGTCTACCCTGGTAAAATCACCCAATCCCCAGAGCCCCTGATTTCTTTTATATTCTTTTGTTTTTCAATAGCAGTTCTAATATACTAGTTAAATTACTTTCTTATTCATAACATATAATGTTAAACCCATAAGGGCAAAAAAGTCTTTTTCTGTGGTTTATGGTTGAATCCCAAGTGCCTGGAAAAGAATAGGTGTTCAAGAAAAATTTTCTAAATGAATAAATGAAGATGGCTGAGGACCAGCCTTGGGAAACACCATATTTAAGTGACTGGTAGAGGAAAAGGACCCAGGAAGAAAATGGAGCACTGAGCATCTTCTGTGCCATAGTTCATATCCTACTGGCCCCCTTTCCTCTCTTTTTTTAAAGTCATAATTCTCTCAGTTTTACTACTTTAATTTTTGTCCACATCCTTCAGCAATGTGTGACCTTCCCTGACTAGGGACCAAACCTGCGCCCCCTGCATTGGAAAGCGGAGTCTTAACCACTGGACTACCAGGGAAGTCTCCTCCTTTCTTAATCTTGCCATTTTGGGAGGTGCATCCAGCTGAGTTCACACACAATCTGAAAGTATCTCATCACAGCTGTACCAAATGAGCGGGGGTTTTGCTATAAGGATTTTCTGCCATCAGCAGGAAGGGCACCTTCAGGGACCCCCTGGACTCTTCCCCCACTCGCATAAATGGGGGAGTGAAATGCTTTTAACAGCCTTGACCAATGGGGGATGGGAACTGATGGGTGAAGCCTCCCCTCTACTGAACCTCAGGAGAAACATTCCCAAGTACAACTGCGTAGCTCCCTATACAGTCCCTAGCAATATAGAATCTGGTGGCCATAGTGGTGATATTCTCAGCCCAGGGTAATACCAGAAAATCAGCTTGTTTTCCTTCTCTGCTTTACCGTTCCAACTCCCTCTGAACTCATGTTTAGACAGAAATCACTTTCAAAAATTAATCCCTGGCTTACAAGCCTTTGTTTCATCATCTGCAGAGAAAGCTATGTTGAGACATGTCAAAGTGAGAGTTATTAAAAAAATGAGCCCATAGATAATCAAAAAAGCATGAATGAAAATACTTTCAAATGCCATGCAGAGTCAAGTGAGATTAGGAAATCTGGAGACCACACTGAGTGCACCAGAGAGGTGGGTGGGGAAGCAGTATCAAAAAACTACAATGAGGTATCAACTCACACCAGTCAGAATGGCCATCATCAAAAAGTTTACAAGTAAAAAATGCTGGAGAGGGTGTGGAGATAAGGGAAGCCTCCTACACTGTTGCTGGGACTGTAAATTGGTGTGGCCACTATGGAGAACCATATGGAAGTTCCTTAAAAAAACTAAAAATAGAGCTACAATATGACCCAGCAATCCCACTCCTGGGTGTACATCCAGAGAAAACTCTAATTCATAAAGAAACTCTAATTCAAAAACTCTAATTTGAAAAGCACTCCAATGGTCACAGAAGCACTGTTAACAATAGCCAAGGCCTGGAAGCAACCTGAAGCAACCTGATGCCTACTGACAGATGAATGAATAAAGAACATGCGGTACATACATAAGATGGAACATTACTCAGCCCTAAAAACAATGAAGCAACGCCATCTGCAACAGCATGGATGGACCCAGAGATTATCATACCAAGTGAATAAAGTCAGAAGGAGAAAGTCAAATACTGTATGCTAAGACTTATATGTGGAATCTAAGATATGACACAAATGAACTTGTTTATGAAATAGAAACAGACTCACAGGCATAGAGAGCAAACTTGTGGTTACCAAAGGGGGAAACGGGTGAGGAGGGATAATTAGGAGTTTGGGATTAGCAGATATACACTACTATATATAAAGAAGATAAACAACAAGGTCCTACTGTATAACACAGGGACCTAGATTCAATATCCCACCATGAACCATAGTGGAAAAGAATATGAAAAAGAATATGTATATAAATACATATGCATAACTGAATCCCTTTGCTATACACTTGAAACAAACACAACATTGTAAATCAACTGTGCTTCATTCTTTGAAAAAAATAAAGTAGACTATGCAGTAGACGAAGGTAAGAAAATGGAGATGACTCTATTTCGAAGGAAATGGGCAGATTGGGGTGACAGCTTGAGGTGGGGGGTGGTATGCTGGGCGCAGTGGGACAAAACAGATGTTCCAAGAATAAATACAATCTAATGAAGTAAGTGTCATAAAGTGATAACACGGGGCTCTGCGTGCCACATCGGCTGGGGAAGGAATACAGGAAGGCGATTATGAGCTGAGTCTTCCAGGACAGCGTTGCTAGCAGAATTGTTCAAGGGTTGCGGGACATTGAATGCTTTACAAGAGGTGTGTGTTTGAGGAATTTCAAGTATAGCACCCGGGTTGGAGCCTACACTGTCCTGATGGTTACAGGTGGCACCGGAGTCACGACAGGGCCAGAAGTTTGTCTACAGCGGCTGATTATTGTCACTCAGTGAGGTTTCTTTCATTAGGAACATTTCAGTTACAGAAGAAAGAGTGCCGTGATCACCCTAACAAAATCGGTAATTCCCTGGTGTCATAATAGTCCATCATTTATTGAACCCAACTGTTGTTTTTCTTTCCCCCCTTTTGGCCAACCCTGTGGCATGTGGCATCTTAGTTCCCTGACCAGGGATTAAACCCGTACCCCTGTATTGGGAACAGAGTCTTAACCACTGCACCACCAGGGAAGTCCCTGATCCAACTGTTACAAGAATATTTTTTAGAGTTGGTTTGTTTGAATCAGAATCTAAACAAAAGCAACATTTTATATTTTAAGTGACTCAAGTCTTTTTCATCTAGAGAAGTAGCCTGCTTTTTTTTTTTTACGACATTTACTTGTTGCGAAAATTGAATTCAAACATTTTAAAGTGTGTCTACTGAATAGCCAGGCAAGATTGATTTTATAATATCTGCCTTCTGGAAATTACTGAGATTGTCTTTACCATCCAAACATGGTCATTTTTGGCAAATGATTAATGGGCCCTGGGAAAGGAGGTCTACTTTACGTTTGGGCAATCGTGTTAAGGCTTTTACAGTCCTGGCAGCCCAGCGGCTGCAGGCTATGCTCACAAAAGGTGAAGACCAGGATCAATTAAAAAAAAAATACCTGCCCTGGATCAGCCCATCTGTTTGCTAAACAAGCATCCCTTTGTTTGTCAAGAACATGAAGCTAATTGTCCCCAAGTTCTCCACACCCCGGGTTCCAGGCAGTCAACCAAAATTCTGTAGAACATATTCAAGATGACTCCATCCACAGGGGGAGACCAGGAGGAAAGGCTGAAAATGACAAAAAGGAGCTCCTGACACATGTTTTGCTACAAATACTTAGGAGGGAGACTTCTGTATAAATAATGAGGGGCATGACCCCTTAGCCCTCAAGGAGGTCGCATGGTGACTGGCAGACAATTCACACCTCCTCTGCCAGAGCCTGACCGTGACTCTCAGGCAATGAAGGGCGGAAGCGTCAGGACCTGAGCTGCTAAGCCCACAACTTTATGCTCCAGCGCCTCCATCCATAACCGTTGTGCCCAAGTGCCTTCGTCCACAACAGTTATGTGCATGCTTCTGCATCCACAATCCTTGTACACATGCTCCTCCACGCACGATCCTTGGGCACAAGCTCCTCCCTGCTCGCCCCAGTGCGGTACCCAAAGCCAGGTCCTGTGGGGCGACTGCACAGCGACCAAACCCAGACCGTGATCCCCCGAGTCTTCAAGTTTCCTGGGACAAACACTGCTCTGAGTCCTTTGACTATACCACATCAGCTTAAAATTGAATTCAGATACTGGTAATAGACCAGTAATTCTAATGGCTTCAGTGGCTTCAGGATACCATTGAGGAACCAGGTCCCACCTTTCTGTCATTATAAACCAAGGTTTTTCAGCATGCAAGTACCTGCATTTCTGGACTTCCTCTTTTCCCTTCTATTCCTCCTGGAAGACAGGCCAATGATTTTTCTGAGTTCACCTCTTTAATGTGAAATTCAGCCAATAGTACCAAGTCACGCTACCAGTATCCTGTTTACAACTCCTAAGACCACAAGCTCATTGAGCGCATTATCTTTCTTCCAAGTTAGTGGTGAGAATTAGATCAAATGTTTCACGACAGCATAAGCGAGATGGTGTCTTAGTGGTCTCATAACTTTCCTTGCCATTCTCTGGCCAGACCCAGAGTTGATGTACATATATTTTTTTTTGTTTGTCCCTCAACACTTACTTTTAGACACAGGTACTTGTTGGGATGGTCTGGCTTTGTTTCTGTAATAAACAACCTCAAAGATTCTGAGGCTTACAACCACAAATTTTATTTCTTTTTCATTCTCACCTTGCTGAGATTCAGTGACATATTTTCTACATCTCAAGACTGAGATTAAGTGAGCACTTCTCCCGGATGTTGCTGGGTACAAGGTCACAGAAAAAAGAGAAGGCGATGGCTCTTAAAGCTTCTGTTACAAAGTTGAACACATTATCTCTGCTCAAATTTCGTTGGCCAAATTTTCATGGCAGTGGCACAGAGCAACACAATCCTCCTGTAGAGAAGATGATGCATTACATGTTCAAGCTTGAAGTCAGGGCAGGATATGCATGCCTTTCCCATGGAGGGCAAGGCAGATGAGCGAGCCCCCACGAGTATCCCCTTGGCCTGACTATTTTGGTACAAACTGGCCTCGCATGCAGCTGCCAGCACGGAGCGTTCCTGTCCATGTTTAGAACAGGGCCATAATGCCAGGAAATCCATGCCTCCTCCCACTGCCCCCCAGGCCCAGGAAGTCTTCCACCGATGAACATTCCAGCTCCCTCATCCCTCAGCTGCCCTCTGTGGTAACCTGCTTTATAACATCCCCTCCGCTGGCTTCTGTCCTGTTTCTTGCTTTTCATTCCCAAGTTTGTTTTTCCTGTGATCACTTCCCATACAAACTACTTGCCCTTGAATCTTTGTTCTGGGGTCGCCTTCTGGGAATCCAGACTAAGGCAGAAGGACATAAAATATTTAGAGCAATGATACAATCTGCCCGGAAGAGAAGAATGGCTTTGGGCAGTAGTTAGCCTTCAAGGCCAGAAATTCCATCTGGAGAACGGACCCACCCTTCTCCATGTCCTCAAATCTGCTCATCTCTTAGTCAGACCATAAACATTGTTTCCCAGAAGTGATAAGGACTCCTGTACTCAATTTTTTTTTACTTTACCATTTTTGGATTACAGGAAGCAAGACTGGTTGTTTACTCTAAACAAATTTCACTGCCTGTCACAGGGCCTCGAGGCATTTACACAGGAATTCCCTTTATAGGCACGTAGGCTCCCTGCTCCGCACTGCTGCTGCTGTGGCAAGTGGAGAGGCTGAGAGCACGTGTGTCCCAGTCCTTCTCTGTGTCTCTCCTTCCCTGCTTCCCAGACCCCCCGACCCCCACCCGCCAATTCACAAAGCATTTCTCATCCACAGAAATCGCCTGGCAGTGGCATCCAACAAGCCTCAGGTGTAGACAAAGCACGCTCTCCATAGGCGTGTGCTATGTGCCAAGTCGCTTCAGAATACTGGAGTGGCTTGTCGTGCCCTCCTCCAGGGGATCTTCCCACCCCAGGGATCGAACCTGCTCTCTTACATCTCCTGCATTGGCAGGTGGGTTCTTTACCACTAGCTTCACCTGGGAAGCCCGCACACAGGCATGCCTACAAACTAAAGCAGAAATAAGACAACTTAGTTTTCTTATTTTGAATAAAGAATTAAAAAACAACAACAGAAAAAGACTAAAAAAGATCTTTCTAAATTGGCGCTCTCTGTCTCTCTCTCACACACACCCACACACAGAGTCAGTTTGATACTCATCTTTCTCATCGTTCTACCACTGGAAATACTTTGACACTAGGAAGTGTAAGAGCCCACAATTCAGTAGCATATGTTGTACAGGACAGTGTAAACTAGAACTACATACGTCCGCAGGAGCAAAGTGTTTTTGTCCCTTTAGGAAGAAAGTAAATATAAAGACATTTTAAAAGGAAAACCAAAACAGGAGTAGAAAAATCCATATTCAATAGTGCAGGGCTCCCCTAGTGGCTCAGTGGTAAGTAATCCACCTGCCAATACAGAAGACATAGGTTCAGTCCCTGGTCTGGGAGGATCCCATGTGCCATGGAGCAACTAAGACTGTGCATCAAAACTCCTGAGCCAGTACTCAGGAACCCGGGAGCTGCAACTTCTGAGCCCACCTGCTGCAACTTCTAAAGCCCGTGTGCCCTAGAGCTGTGCTCCACAACAAAAGAAGCCCCACAATGAGAAGCCCACTCACTGCAACTAGAGAAAAGCTCGAGCAGCGACAAAGACCCAGCACAGCCAAAAGTAAACATTCACAAGCTAATAAAATTATTTTTAAAACTCCAGTCCAGAAATCAGAACTTGGTTATAAAATATTTTAAAGCCTTTTAATTTAAGAGGATCGATGCTGCTTATTACTGTAAAAGTCATTAAACCAAACCTTACATAAGGATGGAGCCGTGCGGACTGGGACAGGAAGAGCAGAAGCCCTGTTCTAGCTGACATCCGGCACACAGTCTGCAGCTGTTACACAGATGGGAGAGGGAATGAGCTTCTGTTCCAGGGAAAAGAGACACACATTTGTGTTCAAAGGGAAAAAAGTTCTCAGCTTTTTGCGCCATGTTTGAGTCATCATATATTTTCGCTTCTTTGTGTTCTCAGGGTCCGCTCTTCTCTCTGGCCACCTGTTGCCATGGACGGCTGATTCGCTGTCAGTTTCCAGACACAGTACGCCCCTGAAAGGGAGCAGTACAGTGACTCGGGCCCCTCTGGGCAGGACACGATGGGCGGCATGGACAGGGCGGGCGGGACCTGAACTTCCATCTGGATGTGCCTTTTGATGATGCCAGTTATCGTTTCTTTGAGGAGATGTCCTCAGAGGGGAAAAATCAACAGAGTGACATGCAAGAGGCATTTGTGGGTTGGAGACACACAGCCCTTACACTGAGGCTCTCCGACTAGGAATCTAAGGGAAGTGGGGTTAATCGCGAAAAACTGGGTGATGAGGCAAAGCCTGGCAACCTTTTAATTTTACTGACTGAGCAGATTAAGAAAAACCAACCTACAAAAGATACCAGTTATTAGTGCCACTATTTTCAAAAGGAAGGACATCTGACTCTCCCCTTTCAACTGACTGTATGTTGCTTATGAGAACGGATAATACGGTCTTAGTTTTCCTCCAGGCTGAAGTCTAGATTAGACTGGGGAAAGCTCCACATGGGTCTCACTCTGTTCCAAGGATGGATGTTAGGGAAACATTGTTTCAGGGATCCCCCAGGAAGAGCTTTTATCTCCTGGGCAGGAATCTTGACAGGCTTCAGATGTCATAATATGGAGCACTGAAGCCTCTGGTTCATCCTTGAATTCCACAAATGTTTTAAGTAACTAGTTTGGCGGTGCTCTCCCCTGAGAGAGTTATAAAAATTTATGTTTTAATGCCATTCATGTAATTCTTGAATTACCCAATTGATAGGTTTGCACACTTGGGGGCACAAGAATGAGCTAGAACAAATTTACTGGGCCAAGTGTCTTACTATAAACCATTGCAGCATTGTAAGATAAACGATTGGCCCACATTTTTGAAAGTGTTTGTCTATCTCTGCTAAGCAGAGCAAATATTTAAAATACAGCTGGTCTCTCCTCCACCAAAAAAACCTGAGCCAAAGGTAAGGGGAATGTGCTCTAGTTGAGCATCTTCCTTGAGGATGATACAACATGGATCATCTGGGTCCCGTTTAATGAGTCTGGTAAAAGAATCTTTAGGGACTTCCCTGGTGGTCCAGTGGTTAACACTGCACTTTCACTGTCGGCGGCGCCGGTTCAATCCCTGGTAAGGGAACTAAGATCTCACATGTCTCACAGCGTGCCAAGAAAAAAAAGACCTTTCATCAGGAAACCAAGGGATGTTGCTAGTTCTTTTCATCAAAGTAATTCATTTGCTTTTCTCACTTAAGAAAATGTCCGTATTTTAAAATAATATGTACTATTCAAGGTCAATCAACTTGTGATGACTATACCAAAGATTTGTTCCCAGGCAAGACTCTTCAACGGACACTAAATCTAGAGGGGCATTTTTAATGGACAGCAAAATATTTGCATGATCTTACAGTATCTCCCCTTAGAGGATCTCTTAGTTGAAAGAAGAAACAAATATCCTAAATATACAGTAGAGTAATTGGGAAAGCCCTGGAGCGGGTGGTCACAAGTAATGTCAGGTGGACATCATGGACTTATCCTCACCTTTGTAGTAATTAGGTGGACAAAGGTCAAGTCCAAGGGATGGAGGTGCAAGACCTGAGATGAATCTTTGGACAACCACGGGAGGAACCACTTATGGATCATCTTAGAACTAGTATTATGTGGAATGGAAATAAACTTCTACCTTTTTTTTTTTAAACATTTAAAGACAGCTAAAATCCAACTTAGACACTTTAAAGATTTCTGCACTCTTGATTCAGAAAGCATATCAAATGCAACTGTAGAAAACTCATATGTGAATTTGTGGCCTGTTATAAGAGGTATTTCATTGTTATAAATGCTATAATTATTAAACAAGGAAAATAGCAAAGATGAGAAAGGATTCAACTCAAGAAGTTATATGAAGAGCCATAAAACAAACCTAATGAAATATAGGGAATTAATAAAGTTAAAAGCAGAACAAACATAAATAATTAAGAGAAATAGACTGCATAAATAAAAGAACATATTCTTGAGGACAGCAATGAATTTTTCTGTCAAATGTTATCTCAGAAAGAAATTAGAGGAAATAAATTCAAAAAATTAAGTTGAAAAATATGATATAACCAGAGAAAGGGATATTGTTTTCAAAGTTTTAAAAAGTAATATATATTACCAATTCTTACACAAAATAGTACAAAATTGTACACAGATAAAATAGGTAATGAATAGCTGCAAAAGAAATGGAAAATGTTACCAAAGTAAGGTTCACTCAGATATGGCTTTGTAGATTAGTTATTTCAAACTATAAAGGGACAGAAAATTCTCATAACTATTTCTATCACTGAAAATGATGGGAAGCTTCACAGCTCATTTATGTAATGAGTCTAAGGCTGAGGCTGAAACCTAATAGAAAAGACAAAAACATAAAATTGGAAGTTGAAGTAAAATATACAATAAAACAAATTTTATGTGATTGTTTCAGAGTTATGATTTAAACTTTTCTATATAAATGTGATACTTCAGTAAAAAATCAAAATAGAAAAATATAAATCTCACTGTTGATATAAATAGTAAGCTCTTAAATAATAGCTGGATTCAGTAGTTTATTAAAAAGGACCACCTCAGGAGCAAGCGGGACACTGTCTAAAATTTTTATCCTTGAATTAAGATTTCTTAGTAAAATATATATTAATTTATCACAGCAAATAAAAACCATGTAGTAAAAAGTCATTTGGTGAATATAAATATACACAAAATATTGAACTAGAAATACAAAGAACATTTAACATGGTTAAAAAAAAAATCTAAGGTTAGCTTAGCTTACAAAAATACCAGAAACAAGAGACAAAGATTTGAATTATTGCCATTGCCTTTTCTTAAACCTTATTTTGAAAGATTCAATCAATAACATAAATATAACTAAGATATTTAACAACTGCAAAGAGGAGATACAATTACTATTTGTAGTTGCTATCATTCGACTTGAAAAATGCAGATAATTCAATAGAAAATTTGGCACAACTAATAAAATGCCCAGAGACTAAGTATATATGTAAAAACCAACAGCTGCAGTGGGAAAATTATTACTTCCACAATAGACAATAAAATATTTAATACCTAGGAATACGCCCAACAGAAAAAAGCGTAAGACAATTCTATAAGAGAAATAAAATGTGTTGGTTTGTGCAATATTCTGGAGTGAAAATAAATCCTTACCAAATAAATTTAATGCAGCATGTCCTTTAAAACAGCTCAAAGTGTTTGTTTGTTTTAATCTGGCAAACTGATGAAAAAAGTTCATTTTGGAAAATATAGGGATGATACTTGCCAAGAATATTTTGAATAAACAAGGAGTATTAAAAAGAAACTACTCAACTAAGTATGAAAATACACATAAAGAGACAATAATTAAGTGAAAGTAACTTAAACTAGAGAAAAAATGGTTTTATATACTAAAAGAAGACTTTCAAAGGTAACATTTTGCACCAATAAATATTACTATGACCATTGGTTAACTATTTTTTTGGGGGGGAGGGAGGATTAAGAAAGTCTTCTTAAGTCAACAATGAAAAGAAATGGAGGAAAATAATAGGGAAAGACTAGAGATCTTTTTAAGAAAATTAGAGATATCAAGGGAATATCTCATGCAAGGGTGGGCATGATAAATGTTAGAAACAGCAAGGAAATAACAGAAGCAGAAGAGATTAAGAAGAAGTAGCAAGAATACACAGCAGAACTATAGAAAAAGATCTTAATGACCCAGATAACCACGATAGTGTGATCACTCCCCTAGAGCCAGACATCCTGGAGTGCGAAGTCCAGTGAACCTTAGGAAACATCACTATGAACAAAGCTAGTGGAGATGATGGATTCCAGCTGAGTTATTTCAAATCCTAAAAGATGATGCTGTGAAAGTGCTGCACTCAATATGCCAGCAAATTTGGAAAACTCAGCAGTGGCCACAGGACTGGAAAATGTCAGTTTTCATTCCAATCCCAAAGAAGGGCAATGCCAAAGAATGCTCAAACTACCACACAATTGCATTCATTTCACATGCTAACAAAGTAATGCTCAAAATTCTCCAAGCCAGGCTTCAACAGTACGTGAACTGAGAACTTTCAGATGCTCAAGCTGGATTTAGAAAAGGCAGAGGAACCAGGGATCAAATTGCTAACATCTGCTGGATCATAGTAAAAGCAAGAGTTCCAAGAAAACATCTACTCTGCTTCATTGACTATGCTAAAACTTTTGACTGTGTGGATCACAGTAAATTGTGGAATACCAGACCAACTGACCTGCTTCCTGAGAAATCTGTATACAGGTCAAGAAGCCACAGTTAAAACCTGACATGGAACAACAGACTGGTTCCAAATTGGCAAAGAAGTATGTCAAGGCTGTATATTGTCACTCTGCTTATTTAACTTATATGCATAGTGCATCATGAGAAACACTGGGCTGGATGAAGCACAAGCTGGAACCAAGACTGCAGGGAAAAATATCAATAACCTCAGATATGCAGATGACACCACCCTTATGGCAGAAAGCGAAGACGAACTAAAGAATCTCTTGATGAAGGTGAAAGAGGAGAGTGAAAAAGCTGGCTTAAAACTCGATATTAAAAAAACAAAGATCATGGCATCTGGTCCTATCACTTCATGGCAAATAGATGGAGAAACAATGAAAACAGTAGCAGACTTTATTTTCTTGGGCCCCAAAATCACCTCAGATGGTGATTGAAGCCATGAAATTAAAAGACTCTTGCTCCTGAAAGAAAAGCTATGACCAACCTAGACAGCATATTAAAAAGTAGAAACATTACTTTGCCAACAAAGGTCCGTCTAGTTAAAGCTATGGTTTTTCCAGTAGTCATGTATGGATGTTAGAGTTGGATCATAAAGAAGGCTGAGAGCCAAAGAATTGATGCTTTTGAACTGTGGTATTGGAAGAGACTCTTGAGAGTCCCTTGGACTGCAAGGAGATCCAACCAGTCCATCCTAAAGGAGACCAGTTCTGAATATTCATTGGAAGGACTGATGTTGAAGCTGAAACCCCAATTCTTTGGCCACCTGATGTGAAGAACTGATTCATGTGAAAAGACCGTAATGCTGGGAAAGTCTGAGGGCAGGAGGAGAAGGGGACGACAGCGGACACGATGGTTGGATGGCATCACTGACTCAATGGACATGGATTTGAGCAAGCTCCGGGAGATGGTGAAGGACAGGGAAGCGTGGCGTGCTGCAGTCCATGGGGTTGCAAAGAGTTGGACGTGACTGAGTGACTGAACAACAACATCACCTTACACAAAACATCAAAATGGATTCCAGATTATTAAACAGGTAACATCTTCAAACAAAACCTATGGATGAGTGGGTGATGAAAGGTTGGATATTAAAGCTTTCTCTTACAAATTCTAACTGAAGTGGTCAAAGTATATAAAAAGAAAATAAACTGTTAAAAAAACAGAAATAGACCAATGTTGGAAAAAAGGAAAATGTGTAACCATACACCCCAAACTTTAAGTGTTAACAGGAGAATAGATTACAGAAAGGCAACAAAATTCTGATTTCCCAGTAAGCAAGGCAAGTCACTTAAAGAGTAACCAGGGGACACACCTGAGAAAATGCAGGGACTTTCTTGAGCTCGGGGCTGGGTAGCAGGGCCAACTGGGGCAGCCCTGAGAAAAGTCCATGGTGGACCCCACTGCCCTGGCCCTGGAAGTGCCCTCGATGCTCATCCAGGTCCACAGTGAAGCTGAAAGCTCTGAGCATCACACTGCTGCCTTCCCACAGTCTCCAGAGACAAAAGAGGCAGAATGGATAGAGAATCTGTGGTACAGACATACCACATTACTCGGCCATAAAAAGGAATGAAATTGGGCCATTTGTAGAGATGTGGATGGACCCAGAAACTGTCATATGGAGTAAAGTCAGTCAGAAAGAGAAAAGCAAATCTGCATATTAATGCATATGCATGTGAAATGTAGAAAAATGGTGCAACTGAACCTATTTGCAGGGCAGGAATAGAGAGGCAGAGGTGGAGAAAGGATGCGTGGACACAGAGGGGGAAGGGGAGATTAGGACTGATACACACACACACACATATACACTACCACGTGTTAAATAGATTGCCAGTGGGAAGCCAGTGAGCACTGGCACTCTATGATGACCCAGATGGGTGGCATGGAGGGTGGGGGGTGGTAGGAGGGAGGTCCAAGAGGCAGGGGATATATATGCACAAATAGCTGATTCAGTTCCTGGTACAGCAGAAACTAACAACATTGTAAAGCAACTATAATCCTAATTAAAGAAAGAACCAAAAAAAAGGGCAACCAACCTGGAAGTCCTTGGGATGGGTGGTGAGAGAGTCCCCTAATGTCTGATCACCTCTGCCCTGGGGCCTGTGTCCAGAGGAAACTTTCTTTACCTTTGGGAATCCTAGGACAGAGTGAACTTGCACTCCTGCTTGTCAGAACTATAGGTCCCTGCTGCTGCTGCTGGCAGCCCACCAGGCTCCTCCGACCCTGGGATTCTCCAGGCAAGAACACTGGAGTGGGTTGCCATTTCCTTCTCCAATGCATGAAAGTGAGAAGTGAAAGTGAAGTCATTCAGTTGTGTCTGACGCTTCGCGACCCCATGGACTGCATCCCAGCAGGCTCCACTGTCCCTGGGATTCTCCAAGCAAGAACACTGGACCCTAGAGGCCTGGAAAAGAAACTGAGGATTAGCACTCTTGTGAGGGTCTGAAAGCAGCTCCGCTCCTCCCCGCCTCCCCCACCATCCCCTGATCCCCTGCAGCCTCACAAAGGCAGAGGAGACTCCCTGACCCCATCCTATCTCAGGAGGAGGCCATGGAAGGTCTGAGGGAGGGCAGCTCAGTGGCCTTTGCCCACTGCTGAGAGGGGCAGCCTGCCCTGGCCTGGTGACTGGAGGGTTGGTGGGGCCAGTCATGTCGGTGGGACAGAACTGATGACCAGCCTCCAACATGAGACAACTGGACCATTCCCAGGGGGTCCATGGGGATGAGGACAGCGCCTGAGTGCTGGCAGCGATGACTAGAGAAGGAGCAAAGGTCCAACCATCCCACCACCATCACAGAGGACATCACCCACATACCATGCACATCTCGGCAGGACGCACACAAGCCCCTCCTCCCCGGAAAAGGAAGGGGTGATTGAATTATACTTCTGGATTTACTAAAAAGTCACTGGATTGAACCGAGAGAAACCTGCAGTTGGAGAGATCTGACTGACTGCCACTGGGCAGCCCGAGGCTAAAAGTCAGAAATTAAACTGGGTTATGGAATAAATTCCATTTTTCCATGCCTGTGGCTCAGACACCCGTGCCTGTTATACCTTCATCAAGTTGGTCTCCCCTGGCTCGCCAAGCCTCTATAGCTTCTCAGCTGTGCTTAGGGTAAGAATCAAGGTTGTGGCTCCCAAACCCTGATGAGCTCCACCCTGTGTCCCCCTGCTGGTTCATCTCCCCAGCTCCCTCCCTTCCTTTCAGACACTCCAGCAGCACAGCCCTGTGCCCACCCTGAACAGAGGAAGACCTCTCCTGTCTGAAGTCTTTCGACCTCCTGGGCCCTTTGTCTGGACTGCTGCTCCATTGCTTGGAACACAGTTTTCTTTTACCTTCCTTTTTAGTCTTGAATTCTCCATTCCACTGTCCCATCCTCAGAAATGGTCTCTCTGACTTCCCTAATGAAGATAGAGCTCTTTTCCATTATATCCCTAATGTACTTCATAATACTTTGTAAATCAGATTCTGTATTTATCATGTTTATTTGTTTATTATGTATTATGTGTCTCCTCTCATTGAGTGAGAACTGCCTGGTGCTAGGACGTCTTCTGGAGAAGGCAATGGCACCCCACTCCAGTACTCTTGCCTGGAAAATCCCATGGAAGGAGCCTGGTGGGCTGCAGTCCATGGGGTCGCTAAGAGTCGGACATGACTGAGCGACTTCACTTTCACTTTTCACTTTCATGCACTGGAGAAGGAAATGGCAACCCACTCCAGTGTTCTTGCCTGGAGAATCCCAGGGACGGGGAAGCCTGGTGGGCTGCCGTCTGTGGGGTCGCACAGAGTCGGACACGACTGAAGCGACTTAGCAGCAGCAGCAGCAGCAGCAGGACGTCTTTAGCTTTTTTTTTGTGAATCCCAATTTCTTAGAATGGTGCCTGGTTCATAAGATAAAACTTTTTTGATTAAATGAATTACTCAATTATTTAAAATCACATTAAAGGGACTTCCATGGTGGTCCAGCAGGGAAGACTTTGCCTTCCAACGCAGGGGGTGCAGGTTTGATCCCTGGCTGGGGAACTAAGATCTCACATGCCTCATGGCCAAAAAACCAAAACAAAAAACAGAAGCAACATTGTAACAAATTCTATAAAGATTTTAAAAATGAGTCACATAAAAAATATTTTAAAATAAAATCATATTAAAGGAGAGTAGGTGTAGAATGGAAATGTTCATGATATATTAAGTGGAAGAAAGCAGATTACAGATTGCTCTTGTTGTTTAGTTGTTAAGTCATGTCCGACTCTTTGAGACCCCATAGTCTATATCCTGCCAGGCTCCCTCTGTCCATGGGATTTCCCAGACAAGAATACTGGAGTGGGTGGCCACTTTCTTCTTCAGGGTATCTTCCCAACCCAGGGATCAAACCCATGTATACAGCATTGGCAAGTGGATTCTTTACCACTGAGCCACCAGGGAAGTGCAGATTATAGATAGATGACTTCAACATATAGCTGAATACTGAAATTTTTAAGTCCTGGAAGGAAACGTACTAGAAACTAACAGTGACTATTTTGGGGGTACTGAGATCGTTTCTATTTCCTCTTTTATACCTTACTGGATTCTCCAATTTCTTGATCCTATACATACAGACACATTTTTTAAAGTATTAAACATAGCAATTATCTGGTAGAATTTTCTATTTTTTAGTCTGTTTTCCTTTATCTTTTAATCCTTTCTTAATCCTAACCCAAGAAAGGGGATGTTGCCATGGAAACAGACTCAGACTGAAATCCATCTACTTCCTAAAGAACACGTGATTTGGGACAAGGTACGCCTCAGCTTTTCTGAACTTCCACTTCATCATATAATAGAATCATGTTACAGGGGAATAATGGACAGTATCTCACAGGAGATGGTGCAGACTACCCCCCTTCACTCTGAGCCCACCTGCTGTCAGAAAACCCGAGAGGAGAGGGGAGCTACTGCCTCCCCTTCCATCTCGCTCCTCATTGAGCTTTTACTTATAGCGCCTCCCTTTCCTATTTGATCTGCATTCCATCAGTTCTGGAATCATATCACAGGCCTCTTCATTTATTTGAAAAGGCTCATCTGCTCGCTGAAAAATGGACTAGTATGGGCGGGGCCAGAGAGACCCAGAGTAAGATTCTTTAGATGCTTTGGGTTCTGCTTTAAATCCCCATCGTCCTTTCCATTTCTGTCACTGCTTCCTTTCAGGCTTTGAAACTCTTGACACTAGAGAGGAGAAAATGGCAGTCTTTGGATTAGAGCTGGGAAATCCTAGAGAAGGAAAAATGATCAACCAATCATATTCTACATTGTTTTTTCCTAGCCAAAGAACAGGTCAAAAACTGCAAAATTCGACCTGCAAACTATATTTGGCTTAGACCAGGGTGGAGTGGGGCGGGAATGAGTCTAATTCCAAACAAGAGAAAAATAAGTTTAGATTTATTGTCTAACCGACTCAGGATTTCAGAGTAGAAATGTTTCAGTTTGGCTGGCTTCTCTCCGCCAACACCAGGCATTTCCATTCCACATGGGAAGAACAAAATGAGGCAAACAATCCACGATTAAATGAAAACAGGTGGATAGGGAGCTGCATTTATGTTTACCACCTGGAGAAAGACTATTTTCCTCTCGTGGTTTTTATAGACTTGGGGGCTGTTGAAGAAATCACACTGTCTATAAATTTAATCAACACTCATTAAGCTCATTGGGAGAGATTCCGTTAGGAAAACAACCTACATGGAAAACAAGCCCTTTGTTTCTATTGGATTTTACAATAGGGAGCACTCCAAGTTTAGACATTAAGGTGAGAAGGAGCTAAGTATAGAAATTATCTGGTATGATTGGATTTGGGGGAGACTCTGAGTCTATAGAGAGATAAGCATGTTTATAGCAGAAGACTGAGATTAGGCAGATATTTTATTTTCTTCAACCACCCACCCCCCAATAATAACCTTACCATCACCCTATCCTCTTTCCCTACCACCAACAGATTCCATCCCCTGCCAGATTCGCCCTCAGTTTCATAGCTCTGCTCTAAAGAGCTGGCTTTTCAAAATACCTCGTTCTGCAGCCTGATGATGTGAAGCTTACTGCTGAATGTCCAGAAGCAGCAAATGTTACATAATCCTAACTGCACACAGCACTGCAGAGCCTTATCTCTGAAAAACAGCACTGAAATGGCCACTTAAAACTCAAGTAAGCTCTCTTTCCATACCAGACTGGTCTTTCTGTAAAGACCTTCCAGGATAAAGCAGTCACTCTTCCGAAGCCCACTGCAAACTGGTTTCAACATAAACACATCTCAGGCGCCAGGAGCTACGCTGAGTGCGGCACGTAGTATAAACAAGGGAAAGGGGAAGGGGAAGCTGCCAGACTCTTGCTGGGAGCTCCAGACCTTGCTTTGTTGGTGACCATTTACTGTCTGTTAAGCTGAGTTACAGGGGATAACTGTTATCAGCTAGTACCCTAGAACTGGAACGCAGTTAAGTGTTGTTCTAAAGCTCATGATTTTTCCACTATCCTAAAGTTTGAGATGACTCAGAGGAAATAAATATTTAGGTTAATATCAGCCAAAATTCTATGCACCAGAAGTATTCTTAGAAAGAGAGAACACTGTTCACGTGGGAGAAATTCTTTGATACACCCATCCCTCCACCCTGTTCCTGGTAAGATTCTTTGTTCATGATGGGATGCTGAAGGCATGACGGACAAGAAAAGGGATCTGTCCTGCTTCTGGGAGGGAGAAGGCAGGCAAGTGAGCAGAAAGTGTCTCAAGTCTTCTGTAGACTCCCCAGTGTTGATGAGTGCTGCTAAGTCGTGTCCAACTCTCTGTGAGCCCTCCAGGCACCTCTGTCCACAGGATTCTCCAGGTAGGAATACTGGAGTGGGTCACCATGCCCTCCTCCAGGGGATCTTCCTGACCCAGGGATTGAAGCTGGATCTCTTACCTCTGCATTGGCAGGCAGGTTCTTTACCACTAGTGCCACCTGGGAAGTCCATTAATGAGTAGGGTATCCTGAAAACAGTTGGAAAATTAGGTTTTGAGTCATAACTCACCTGGAGGTAAGAGAGACTCAGCTCACGTGATCTGGGAATTGAAGGAACGGAGAGAATGCTACTGATATGGGAATTCAAGTGACATCTCCTGGATTCCTTTTGCTTCCTGGACAGCCTGACTCCCCTGTTAGTTAAGAAATTCCCACCTTCCCATAGAAAACCAGCTATTTAGACAAAAGGTCTGTGGCGGGAGAAGTTGAAGACCACCTCTAAAAGAGCAAACATATATTCTGCCTTCTTTAAAAATTGCCTTTGCAGATCTGGATATGTTCAAAGTGTCACTTTGTCAGATGGCAGCAGGAAAGCCCATCACCCTCGGATAAACTTGAGCTCACAGGCAAAGCTCAGGACCCCAAATCGAAAGGACCCTGGCGTGTCACCAGGGACTCAGGCAAGTGTGACTTTATGACTTGCCAGAATCAGTGTTCTTTCAACAGTCTAAGTCTACTAAGAAAACTTCTGCAAAAATCAATTAGATGCTTTTTAAAAAAAGTTGTTCATGCTTTTGATGCATTTTTTTTCCAGTTAAATAATGAAACAACAAGCAGGCCAAGAGCATTCTTCAAGTTAAAATGTTAAGGTTATTCTAATTGTACCTAATCTTTATTGTTTCAGAGACCAAAATTAAAAGTGCTTCATGTGAAACCATTAATCAAAATGAAGCCACTGCTCACTACCCCGAGAATTAAATGCACCCACAGGGTTTCACGTTCTAACCAGGGGATGTACCATTCAATCATTTACTTATTACACAGGCCCTTTCAATAATTAAATGGTATTTCCAGGTCTTATGTGCTGTATGAAGAGGAACAATGAGGTTTTTAATTGCAGAATTTCATGCTTGAGTTTCCACATCTTTGGAGGAAAGAAAGCCAGTGTTCTGGAGTGAATGGTGGGGATATCAAAGTGTTTCCTGATGTAATTTTTTTGTACAGAAAAGAACATACTACTCATTCCTGTCCTCTAGATCCAGCATGGATTATCTACAGAGCCATTTACCTCTAATTAAATAAACACTCTATTGGCCTCCTTTTTAGCACCCTGGAGCTGCCAATCCAAGTAGAATGCAGTAAGTTCCCCCGCCCCCATACAAACCTTCAAGTTGTGAACTTTCAAAGATGCAAACGTGTGTTCCATCACAGTCAGGCATGAGTGAAATCACAGCTCGCCCTCCGTCTCCTATTACTGATGACTTCGGCTCCACCATCTCCTGCCTCCTCTCCTCCAGGCAGTAACTCTCCTTATCTGTTCACTCAATGCCATGTGCTTTTCAAGGTCCTCTACTATAAGATTAAAAATGTTTTCTTCATTTTATTGTTTGTTTTTAATGTATTATATGTGTGAAAAGTATTATAAACCTATCACAGCACAGCACTATATAGCTGATTGTGTTAGTCGGGTACCTAGACTAACTTTGTTGGATTTATGAACGAATTGGACTTACGGACATCCTCTTGGTATGGAACTCATTTGCATGTAGAGAACTCACTGTATGCAAATTTAATATCATTACATGTTGTTCTGGTGTATTAGTTTTTTAAGTCTGGGGCTTTTCTGCCAATTTCATTTAGGATATGATTCACAGATAGTACAATTCACTCATTTAAAATATAAAATACAACAGATTTAAGCATATTCACATTACACAATGTTAGCTACATCACTTTTTGAACATTTTTATCACTCTAAGAATAAACTGGATTTATTTAAAAATATTTTCAAAATATTTATTTATTTAGGCTTTGCCAGGTCTTAGTTGGGGCACAAGGGAATCTCCTGGGATCTTCAATCATGACAACTTTTCGTTGCAGCGTGTGGGATCTAGTTCCCTGACCAGGGATTGAACCCAGGCCCCCTGCATTGGGAGCATGGAGTCTTAGCCACTGGATCTCCAGGGAATTCCTATTTTAAATTTCATTCCTATTTAAATTTTGATACATGGATCACCTATGGGCCTATTTCTCTTGACTGTTTCTTTTCTTTCCTAGTTACATTTATTTTGCTCTGTCTCCTGACATATATGGTAGTTTTGAATGAATGCTGGACATTGTGAATGAAGTACTACAGAGGCTCTGTGTGAAGTTACTTTTTTTCAGAGAAAATTTCATTTTCTTCTGACAGGCAGATAGATAGACTGGGGGCAAATCACCTTATCTGATCAAGAATTGAGATGTTTTCAGCTTGAGAGTTTGTCCTTGTGAGGGCTAGTCTAGTTCTAATTTTTCATTTACTCCCAGTCTTCTCAAATGTGATCCCAGCATATACACCAGGATCTCCCTTCAAAGGGCCCTGAAATTCAAATTCTCTCTCACCAGCATCATAGGTTTGTTACAAAGCTGTGCTTAATTAACATTTTAGCTTTTAGCTGCTGTTCTCTGCTTCTCTTGTATATACTTCTACTACATGTAGTTACCAACCTGGACAGCATATTAAAAAGCAGAGACATTACTTTGTCAACAAAGGTCCGTCTAATCAAAGCTATGGTTCTTCCCGTAGTCATGTATGGATGTGAGAGTTGGACTATGAAGAAAGCTGAGCACCCAAGAATTGATGCTTTTGAACTGTGGTGTTGGAGAAGACTCTTGAGAGTCCCTTGGACTGCAAGGAGATTCAACCAGTCCATCCTAAAGGAAATCAGTCCTGGGTGTTCATTGGAGGGACTGATGCTGAAGCTGAAACTCTAATACTTTGGCCACCTGATGCGGAGAGCTGACTCATTGGAAAAGACCCTGATGCTAGGCAAGATTGAAGGCAGGAGGAGAAGGAGAGGACAGAGGATGAGATGGTTGGATGGCATCACTGCCTCAATGGACATGGGTTTGGGTAGACTCCAGCAATTGGTGATGGATAGGGAGGCCTGGCATGCTGCGGTTCACGGGGTTGCCAAGAGTTGAACACTACTGAGTGACTGCACTGAAATGAACTAAACACGTAGTTTATGAATTTGCAAGTGTTTTGAGGGTAAAACCTGAATAAAATTTTAGAACCACTTCTCTGGAGTTTCCCTTTTCTCTGAGACAATAAACCCTCAAGTTCCAGCTATTTAATAATAACCATGAGCACCAAAGTCGTCTTCTCAAGCTAGGGAGACTACAGTAGGCTTGAGCTATCATTTTTCTGCTTTGTTCTTAGCCCTCCACTTCTTATAAATTAGTAAATACATCAAGAAGAAAAGTAGTCAGGAGTCCTAGACTCACCATGATATATTTTTCTTCAAAATCACGGTTGCTTTCCAAGGTCTTCAAACAGCTAGGAGAAGGGGAGATTGTTTTGTTTTGTTTGTAGTTTACTCAGCTTTTAGAGATTTCTAAGCAGTCTAATTGACCTATATAAGCTACCTGACCATTGCAAAAATCAGAAGTAATATTCCATTAAAAGATTTGCTGATGGAAAATGTTATGGGGGTTTCAGGTCATCATTAGTACCAATCCTAAAATTTTAACTTGACCCCCATAAAATTGAATCTGACTTGTTGCTATCTATCTACATGGACATTTATAACTGGAAAAGACATAAGAACATATCTCTTTATAATTTCCCTGTTTCGTAAGTGACCCATCAATTTAGTGATGAAGTTGGGGATAGAACCCTGGTCCCCAGGCTTAGTCCAGTATGGGCTCCTAGGCCATGGTGCCTCATGAGTAATGCCAGTGCATTCTCAATAACTGCATCTCCACAACTACGTCCTTCCAAAATTCCTTCAGCAGGGTTAAGTTGCACTGACTTGGGAATAAACATATTCTCGAAGTTCTACAAGGAGTTTCTACAAAAACACAGACAAATATTAGTCAGACCAGTCTCCCAGTAGGAAATGATCTTTCTTTCATCCTTTGGCATCTATTCCTGAATTAAAAACAACCCCTATGTCCAGATAAATACATGATGACGTCTGTAGGCAGAATCATGCTTACAACCCAGGGCAGGTAGAATGGTCCTAGGACTGGAGAAATGTCCACATCTCCTGGTGAGGACTTTGGGACTGAAACCAGAGAAGCCCATTAGTCTGAAATAAACTGGAGCGCGTCAGCCCAGTTTCAGCTAGACAACTCCCGTGGTGCTGCTTCTGCTGCTGGCACTAAGTCCAGTTAAAGGGAGTTCATGCTTCTCTCAGGAGGCCCTAGGATGGGAAAGGCATCTTTAATTTTAAACAGCAGGATGAATCTCTTTCTCGCCCTTTCCCTAATAAGTGCTTCCACATCCCTGGTGGCAGGAGTGGAATTCTGTAAGGCAGTGTCTGCCTGTGGCTTTGGTCCCCAAAGTCAAAGTGTATTCAGTAACTGTTTGCCATTAAGTCCATAGTCCATGGTGAGTATCTGGAAGCCTTTCAACAAAACATTAGTTGAGCGACTTTCAGCCTGGCTGTCACGTGACCAGGCTACCCCAGGGTGTGAGTGATATGTGCAGCTCAAAGACTTTTCAAGGGCCAGCTATAAAAACACTCAGAATTCTGCCCAGTTACCCATGTGAAACTTTATTTCCCCAGTGCTTTTTCTTGCTGAAATTAAGTTCCCTCCATTGAAAGAGATGGGAATTTGCTTTACCAGCCGGAGAATCATAAAAAGGCACCTCCCGATATTTCCTGCCCTACAGCCCGGGGAACACCCTTGGCATTAGAACTTACTCTGTTTAATGTACAGCAACACATTGCTCCTACAGCAAGCAAAACAAAGGTTTTATATTGAGAACCAAGGCATTCTGACTGCGTTGTCTTATCTTCAGAGATTATATAAAATCATCAGTGATAATTACCACCTAGAAATTCATTAAACACCCCATCAGTCAAGGTCACAGAGACCGCTATGGTTTCCGTACTCTTGACTCTGGTATCTGTCAAAGGAAGTTACAAAAGTGCTGTCAGATAATGAAGGAAAGCAAATAAATTGTTTTTACAACCACAGTTTATCTCTTAGGAGGCAGGCAGTACAACAGAATGTTCTGGAAATAGTCTGTATTTTAATTGGGGCGTGAGTCAAACAGATACACGCATTTGTCCAAGCTCATCAAATTCTACACTTACGACCTGTACGTTTCACTGTATATAAATTGTACTTTGAATTTAAAAGGAGTTGGGAGGAGGAAAGGGAAAATGACTCCAGTTCTGGCATGAACAACAGGTGTCATTTACTGAAATACAGAATCAGGAACTTTCCTCAGAGTCATCGGACGGACTGGGTGGGAGAGGCAGCCTCAGGCACGGCCAGCCAGGGAGCCTATTCGCAAAAACCCTCCACATGAGGCTTAACTTTCTGTTTCTTGGGTGATTCTCCTAATGTGTCTGTATCTTTTGGTATAAGTCATCTCACATTCCTTTTGGTAATAGAAAGAACATAAGCCACCGACAGATTCAATTTATCACACCCTAATATCACCAGCTCAACTCAGCACAGGCATCTCTTGACCTCACAGCCGTCTGACCAGCTCTTTCCTACTTGATAAAGACCCCATGGTCCTTGCAGAGTGCTGATCACTCTCTGAACCACAGTGAATTCAGCAAAACAATATGAAAAAGTTTCACACCACCTACAATGTCCTCTCTTGCAATAAAAAGGAAGCTCTTTTTGAGAAATGACTGCCTGCTTCTTTTCCCCCCAGGAATCTCTCTATGCTTCTTTTCTTTAATATTTTAGTTGTTATGACTAAAGAACAATTAAGAAAAAAATGCCAGAGATCTAGATGCAATTTTAAAATAGCAAACAATTGTTATCTTTCCAAATTGGCAGGTATTTTAAAACAACACTTTCTCAGTGTATCTTGATGGGAAGTAGTTTTTCTCGGATTTCCTACAGTGACTGTAAGATAATAAGGCAGGTACTAAAAAATAGCTTTGGCAATTCATAGACATGTCCAAACCCACTTCTGCTGTTTCTTTGTGTCTGTGGTTGTAGCTTATGATGAATAGTTAACATGGCCTCATTTCCAATGGGACGGCTGCCCACTTGTTTCCTTTCAGAAAAAAAAAAAAAATAATAATAATCTTGTAAAATAAATTCCATCAGTGGACTCCACTGTTTCCATGAAATAGCTCCACTCTAAGGCGAGAAACCGGATGTCATTTTATAGAATAGGTTCTAGAGGCAAGAAGATGTAATGGCACAACTTTGCTTCACACATTTCCTATGAACTGTTTTGAGAAAACAAAAAATGTCCAACACAAAGTATCATGGTGGAAGGTGGAAAACGAGTGGGTTAAGAGTCTGGAAATCTGTTTCAAAATATGCTGGTTGAAGAACTTTAAGTGCGGGATTGTACATCGATGGTGCTGGTGCTGAAGCAGAGGAAAGGACTGGACAAGAATACCGAGAACCAAGGGAAGTGGGTTAACGTCACAGTCATGCTACTGGTTGTGAATGGTAGCTAAAGCCTGGACAAACGCATGCGTCGGTTTTGATAATAGAAAGAACATAAGCCACCAACAGATTCAATTTATCACACCCTCATACCACCAGCTCAACTCAGCACAGGCAATTAAAATATACACCATTTCCAGAACATTCTTTGGTACCCCCTGCCTCCTAAGAGATAAATTGTGGTTGCAAAAATCTTTCAAGAGACCTGTTTCCTCGCCCTTTCAATTAGAGCACAGTTCTGGGCAATCTAGCACTCCATCTGGCCCTAGGATTCTGTGCAGAGTGTGTGAATGCGGAGGCTCGATCAATACTGATTTGTAGCATTTAAAATCACTGAAGCAATAGGAGATCCAACCAGTCCATCCTAAAGGAGATCAGTCCTGGGTGTTCATTGGAAGGACTGATGTTGAAGTTGAAACTCCAGTACTTTGGCCACCTGATGTGAAGAGCCGACTCATTTGAAAAGACCCTGATGCTGGGAAAGATTGAGGGCAGGAGGAGAGGGGACAACAGAGGAGGAGATGGTTGGATGCAATCACCGACTCAATGGACATAGGTTTGGGTAAACTCTGGGAGTTGGTGATGGACAGGGAGGCCTGGCGTGCTGTGGTTCATGGGGTCCCAAAGAGTTGGAAACGACTGAACGACTGAACTGAAGCAAATCTCAACATAAAAAGCAAATCCATTTGTTTCTTCCTATCGTGTGCACCTGTCCACAATACAGTGTCTCTCTTTTCATTTCCCAAGAAATGGCCATTTATAGATCAAGAAGTTACATGAGCAAAAAAGCAGATGGTTTGGCACATTTTCTCTTTTCCTAATGTTCAACTTCCGGTAATGGCAGTGAAAGTATTATTTGCTTAGGGAATAGATCAGCCGTTAGGATCCCAACTGACTATCCAGTCAAGGTCATTGAAAGGGCAGAGACCAGCCAAGGTAAACAATTCAGAACTCCCTAAGCTTATTTTTAGTTTGAAGTATCAGCCTGCTCTCTTGTTTTCTTTCCAATGTGATTCCACATAATATGATTCTGAGTACTAAATTAATGAGGGAATTTTGAGGTTTGGCTGTTGTTCATCAGTCTTGCTCAGGACTGTCTGATCCTATGGTTCAGAACATGCCATTTACTGTTCTGGAGATGTTAGTCCCTCCTATCTGCAAAACGAGTGGCAATTTTCTGTCTCCCAAGAAGAACGAACACATCCTGGTGTGTGGACTCTTGCATTATTATTTACCATCTACATAAATAAAAGGATCCAAAGAGAAATTACATATTGCACAAATCACAAACTTACAGCATTAATAAACAAAAACCACACAGCTGAGAGCAGCTGTTTGCAGTTTCCTTTGGGGCCCTGACATTGAACCCAGCAAATAAATAAGAACTTGATGATTTCCCCATAACTTCAACAGTAGGTGGCACTAAAAAATCTATGTTTCCTAAACCCTGTGTATTCTATAGGATCTGATGCATCCCCACATCTCCGTCCTGAATCACAGAGCTGTTGCCCTCTTCTGTGAAATTAACACCATTGACTACATATAACCAGCGGCCAGGGGTCTCGCCTGTATGGTTAGTTAATAAGGCCAAGCTCTACGCTTCAGACAAAGTTAATGATACTTCTTAGGATTTTAAAACTCCTGTCTACTTAGAGTTGTGTTCTGAACATAGCACTAACCCCAACCTGCCCAGGAATTGCCTGGCATCCTTGGCAGAGCTGGCGTGTGTGGATTATCAGCAGGTTGAAAGAGAGAGTGGGAGTGTGTCCAGGACATCCCTGCCTCTCACTCCTTCCACCTGCATGCCTTTGTTATAAGCCTGTGGGTCAAATGTCATTTCTGTCTTCTGAGGAGAGAGAAAGAGAGGAAGGGAGTAAGGAAGGCAAGAGCTATTAAAAATATATATATCTTTCATGAGCCAGGATCCATGTCAGATTCAAGAAACACAAAGATGGATAAAAGGCATGAGTGTAACCTTCAGATACCCTCCCGTCCCGGCTCAGTCTAACGGTGGAGGCAACATGTGTTCATGATGATTACAAGAGTGTGATCAAGTCAGTTAGAACTACATAGTGATTTCACTCTGTTCTCCCAGTTGAAGTGGAACCACAGAGTCTATCTGTTAAGATCCTGAGTTCCAAGTTCATGAGGTCTTCATCAAGGCTGTGCCAATGACCCCATGCAAGCTCTTCCTTAATAACCAGACCCCTCTTGATCTTCAGCATCCCCTTCTGTGATGTGGGAGTGGGGAAAGGAGTAGCAATAACACCTACATCATAGAAGTGCTCATTAGAACTAGTAAAATAATACCTGCCAGTGTTTACATAGGGACTTCCCTGGTGACTCAGTGGGTAAAGAATCTGCCTGCAATGCAGGAGACCCAGGTTCAATCCCTGGTGGGGTGGTTAGGGGTGGTGCGGAGATTCCCTGGAGGAGGAAATGGCAACCCATTCCAGTATTCTTGCCTTGGAAATCCTATGGACAGAGGAGCCTGGCAGCCTCAGTCCATGGGGTCACAAGAGTCAGACACGACTTTGTGATGAGAACCAACATATACATAGGGTTTGCAATGCAGTAAGGATGCAATAAAAATGTTAGTTCTTTCTATTAGATCACAGATGAGAAAACAGGCCCAGTCTACGCAGGGGCCTTTGTGTTGCAAGAACCCAGCTTGATTCCATATGTGACTCTGAGCCCAAAGCCCTTCCCTGTGCAGGACTAACCTCATGTACCGCTGGAGTGCAGGCTTATTCCTGCCCTCACTTCAGTGGCTCAGTGGCTATGGGAGCTCCCAAATGTCACAGACTATGCCTTCATCTGCTCGCCAAAGAGCAAGAATTGAGATTGTGCCTAGAGGAGGGCTAGTGATGCAGGACAAAGCACATTTCTTCCCCTCATCAACATCCCTTATCCCTTAGTGAGAGTGGGCTTGTGAAATCTCACTGAAAATCAGTTCTTTCATTCAATCTTTACTTCACATGGCTTTCTTGGAGGACTGACTTTGTGACAGGTGCTGTTAAAGATCCTAGACTCTGCATAAGGCAAAGTCTGCACCCATGGGGAGCTTAGTTCTGGTTGAGGGAGTAAAACATGAACATATAAACAAATCTATTCTGTGTTAAAGTGTGGATCAGTGCTATAAATAGCATAAGGCAGGAAGATGAGATGAAGAGTGGGGGTGGGGGCTAGCAGCCTGCGGGGCAGGGACATTGTGAGCTGGGGAGAACATGGTACCGAATGAGATCCACAGGAAGGACCAGCTCCATCGGGAAGGGTCACTCGGGCCCCAGGGGGGAGACTGGAGTTTGTTCCAAGTGTAATGCAACTTCCTGGAAACATTTAAGCTTAATGAGAATCTCATTTTTTAAAGCTGTCTTGCCTGCTCTGTGCAATGGGCTAGAGAAGGGCAGGAGAAGAAAAAGGAAGACTAGCTGGGAGGAGGATGAGAGAGTCCTGGTTAGACATGTCGGGGAGTGGGACCAGAGAGCCAAGTGTTCAAGTTTTCAGTGAACTAAAGCCATTATTTTGTATTAAACATTTAACACTGGAGTCTGCACTTGAATAATTTATAGAGTGGTATTTCTACAGCAGAGATAAATCGATACTGGAGTCTTCAAAGTTTGAAATGAGGTGGTATGTACTCAAGAGTTAAATGCCCCTCAAGATCCTTAAAATTTTACTTCCAAAAAACCTATACGTTGGAGAGACACCTTTTGGAATCTAAGCTTCATCTTTGTAAAAATTAATTTTTATTGGAGTATAGTTGCTTTACAATATTGTGTTAGTTTCTGCTGAACAGCAAGGTGAACCAGCTATACGTATACATGTATCCACTCTTTTTTGGATTTCCTTCCCCTTTAAGCCACCGCAGGCACTGAGTTCCCTGTGCCATACTGTAGGTTCTTCTCATAAGGCATCTATTTTCTACATAGCAGTGCATATATGTAATTCCCAATTGATCCCACCCTACTTTCCCCCCTTGGTGTCTATATATTTGTTCTCTACATCTGTGTCTCTATTTCTGTTTTGCAAATAAGATCATCTCTACCATTTTTCTAGATTCCACATATATGCATTAATATATGATATTTATTTCAGAAAGACACCCGCACCCCAATGTTCATTGCGGCACTATTCACACTAGCCAGGACACGGAAGCAACCAAAGTGTCCATTAACAGAGGAATGGATACAGAAGATGTGGTACATATTGACACTGGACTGTTACTCAGTCGTGAAAAGGAATGAAATTAGATCACTTGTAGAGATGCGGATGGATCTAAAGACCGTCATACAGAGTAAAGTGAGTCAGAAAGAGAAATCTATGCTTCTTAACCATTAAGAGCTAGCATCGTTTTCTGGAGAATGAAATAGCAACCCACTCCAGTGTTCTGGCCTGGAGAATCCTATGGATAGAGGATCCTGGAAGGCTAGAGTCCATGGGGTCGCAAGTCGGACACAGCTTAGTGACTAAACCACCACCACCGGCATCGTTTTCACTTATATATTGAAAATGTAACTAACTGGTCCTGCCTGCCTTTCCTCACTTTGAGAAACACAGAATTTCCTACAAGCCACAAATCTGAGTTTGACTCCTGTCTGTGATGTTTTCCCGCCTTCCCTTTCTCTTTCTGGTTTTGGTTTTTGAAAGACCCCTTTGCCAGGAAAAGAGATCTGCCGTGAGAAAGTTCCATTAAGGAACCTCCACTGGTCACACTTTGCAAGTGTTCAAAGCGTGGGAGTGACTGTCATACACCACTGTGCAGCCTGTAAGTGCAGGTGTGAGAAAGGAAATACAGAAATGAAATCCTCCAAATTGCTACTATCTGGCTCCATTCTGAAGAATAAACCACAGAAACTAGCAATATTCAACCATTGATTTATAGCTCCTACCCACTTTCCAAAGCCATCCAAGCCACAGGCATCCAGCATTCACTACTTCAGGGATTAATCTGGTCAATGACTTGGTTGGCCTCAGGAAAACCATCGTGGGAACTTCAGGATGAAGCAAGAAGGATGCCTACATTACTCTTTATAGGTATAAAAGCCTCCTGTTTCTCTTTATTAACGTTTTCCTCCACTAAAAGATACCACGATATTGCCCATGCCCATTGCTCTAAAATAATCTTAAACCAAGGGACTTTTCATGGAGGGGGTCCCTGAAAGCTTTGACAGAATACACCAGACCTTTTAAATTCTGTTCTCAGTGTTCTCTGTGTGTGCAGTCCTTGGGGCTAAGACCCAGAGATTCAAGGTACATAAGAGCATGTGTCTACAAAAGCATCACACTCAGGGAGGTAGCATGTTCTTCTTTATCCCTCCTTCTTTAATCTCCAAACTTAAAACAGAGATCCCATCCAGTGGAGGCAGCAAAGCTTCTTCTGTAGCAAAACTGTGACCTGAATAATTTTCAGAGGCATAAATGCAAAGTCTTCCCTTTTATCTTTAAGGCAAATAACAGGGCATGAGGAGTAGGGTAGCCCATGGGGGAGAAACAGAAACTGTTGATGCTTGTAATGCCATTTGATGGGTTGCTGAAAGGTTTTGCTTTTGAGGTAGATGTGAGGTTTGTCTTTAGGGTATGGGCACCCTCTTTGGAGACCACTCCCCTAAGCCTTAATATAGAGTGCCTCTAATTAAATGACCTTTAAATCCAGCAAGAGCTATGAATCAGTGTTTAGATTCTGCCAGTTTCTGTGATAGATTGCATCAACATGATGTCAAAGAATGCAGTAGTTGGATGGATTTACTTTTTTCTATAACCTTGTGGTTCCTTCTTTACACACACACACACACACACACACACACACACACACACCCCCCACTCATAAACACATGCCAGTCCTACTGGAAAGGACAGGATGGGCTTACCAAGACCACTGAGTGAGGCAGAGGTCATTCAAATATCTACTCATTGTCCTTGGGAAGGACAATGCAGACCAAGCTACTAAATGTTGTTTAGACATTCTATTTCCTTTTGCAAGAAAACTGATTGTTCTTAATATGTATGTGTTTTGAAAGGCATCTTTTTTAATAATTGGGAGACGAAGGTCCATCAGGAGGAATGAAATTCTGGAAGGTTAGGGAAAAGTATCATCATAGTTTGGTATCTCCTCACGGTGTTATTTTAGCTTGAATCAGCCAAAAGGGGAATGAAATGTGGAGGGCTGGAATTGCCTGCTTTAGACATAGAGGCCAATTTACACCCTTAGGATGGAGATGGATATTTCCTCAAAAGGAAGTGAACATTCTCAGCTTCACAAATCCCGGGGAAGAAAAACACCCACAAATGTTGATATCTTAAATTGAGGGAGGTAAAAACTCTTTCCCTTCTACTGAGCCCAGTGGAAAGCTGGGAGCCTGTCTTCAAAATACCTTTGTAAAAAGCACTGAAGTTGGCCCCAGATATACTGAGGCACACAAAACCAGGGAAAGAGAAGATCTGCGCCAAAAAGTTGCTCAGGATCCAATGACATTTTCTGCATTGTACTATCCTGCTCTGGTTCCCAAACCCTGACCTTAACTGTCCTTTTGGGAAATTAATAGAGATGCCGGTCCCCACTGTGAAGGCGTGGCAGCTCTGAGGAGGGAGATATGAAACAGATGGCTGGTGAAACCGACAAGTAAAGACCATGTGGAAATCGTCAAACCTGTGAACAGTCCCCTGGCATTCTCAGATACGCTTGGAGAGGGGATGAAATAACAGACCAGACTTTTCACAGTCAGTCAGGAGGACAACGCACATGGCTGACATTGGGCATTAAAGGGAAAAGAGACCACAGAGACACTGGTTACAGAAGCGCAGGCCAGAGAGAGGCAGGGAATGAAGACCTGAGGGCTCAACGATGAAGGATAACACACTGTCTCCTAAGCACCTCTCTGTGTTAGGCACTCGGCCCCTAAACCATCTCACTCCGTCCTTACAAGAGCACGGGGGGTGATTTCCAGTTGACAGGAAGCAGCCTTGGCCCCCTTCATCATCTCTCTCATTGACTTTCTAAAATTCAACACTGATTAAATCAGCCCCCAAACAGAGCCAGACCTTCTTTGGAGCAGAAACACCAGAGCCCAATTCTTGCTTTGCCATTCATGGAATCCTCCCTTTGGGTGATAGAATAAAGCTTCTCGGATGTCAGCTTTCCTCTCTGTAGGGACTATTTTCTGAGTATTTATGGATACTTTTGAGGAAAGCAGAGTAAAAGTGGGTTACTTTTCATTCACTGTCCCTGGGCAAGGTTAAACAAAGGCCTCAGTTCAGTTCAGTTCAGTCGCTCAGTCGTGTCCGTCTCTTTGCGACCCCATGGACTGCAGCACTCCAGGCCTCCCTGTCCATCACCAACTCCCAGAGTTTACTCAAACTCATGCCCACTGAGTCGGTGATGCCATCCAACCATCTCATTCTCTGTTGTCCCCTTCTCCTCCCACCTTCAATCTTTCCCAGCATCAGGGTCTTTTCAAATGAGTCAATTCTTCGCATCAGGTGGCCAAAGGATTGGAGTTTCAGCTTCAACATCAGTCCTTCCAATGAATATTCAGGACTGATCTCCTTTAGGATCAGTTCATATTTATCAAGATATGATCTTGATAAAAAGATCTCCTTTAGGATCTCCTTGCAGTTCAAGGGACTCTCAAGAGTCTTCTCCAAAAGCTCAAAAGCATCAATTCTTCGGCGCTCAGCTTTCTTTATCCAGCTCTCACATCCATATGTGACTACTGGAAAAACCATAGCTTTGACTAGATGGACCCTTATTGACAAAGTAATGTCTCTGCTTTTGAATATGCTGTCTAGGTTGGTCATAACTTAGACAAAGGCCTACCATACTGTTATTTTCATTTATTTTTCCTTTAGTTTTGGTACATGTTTTCTAAGTTGATAGAAGAGGACCCATCTAGAAAAATCTGATCATTAATTTGACTGAAAAAAAAATATTCTTCACAAAGGAAACGATGATCATCATTTGACATGGGGACTCTGTTAGGAAATGTTGCTGAGAAAGCAAATGCCAGTCAGCGTGGTCAACAGACAGATATTTTGATGGGTGTCCTGGGATCATGCAAGCTCTTGGGAGTTCCCTGGTGGCCGAGTGGTTAGGATTCTGAGCTTTCACTGCTGTGGCCTGGGTTCGATACCTTGTTGGAGAACTGAGACCCTACAAGCTGTGTGGCTTGGCCAAAAAATGAATAAATGAATGAGTAAATGAGTGAAAGAACATTTTCTTGACTCATGAGAAATTTCATGTTTTATCTTGAAGAGTGAAGCTTTGATATTTCTCCAGAGTTATGGGTCCTTGGGTTCCCCCTCCCAATCCTGAGCAGTAAATCTATCACAAAAAAAGGAAAAACAAGTAATTTGCAAAAGCCATTATCATTGTGCTGCATAAACGGATCAAAATAATGTATGTAGATTTACCCAGTAGGTTGTACTGCAAATTGGTCGATGCTACATATTAAATCAACCCTAGAAGGCTTGTCTACCGTTATGAAATTTTGTGATTTATATTAGCTATTAAGAAATATTAGAAAATCCCCAGCTAGGGAAAAATTGCACCAGAGCTAGAGGGGTTCCCTGGACATCCTGAAGACAGATGGGCTTCTCCTGGATGGGCTTCTCCTGGAAGAGATGTCCTTCATGCTTGACAGCCGCTGGGCACATTCTGTGATAACTTTCCAAATTTTCCAAGGTTCACATTCATTTCATGGCTTAATTACTAAAGGCTGGCTGTTCTAATCATCCGTGGTTTGCAGGTCTGAGGAATTTGCTCTCAAGTCCTCTGGTGAATGCTAAGTCTTTGTTGGTGAGTAACTATTAAGGAATCACTCAGATGCCTGAGAGACCAAGCAGATCCAAGGGAAACGAAAATAGAGATGTCGGCCTCTGTGGAGTTGCAAATGTTAAAGAGGAAAAGTGCTGGTGTGAATGTCCTGCAGACCCAGTTACCATTCTCCTGACCCCAAAGAAATGCTCTTGAGAAAGCGTGCTTGTTCTGATACTAAAATGTCTTCTTGTCAATCTCACAAAGCTGTGTTTTCCAACTCTTATGAATGCATTCTTATGACTTATATATAGCTTGAACTCTTGGAATAAAGATGGTTGAGTGACAATAATATCATTATTGTTCTAATGGATCAAAGCATCCCTTCATGAGAAAAGCCATTTCAACAGACTTATATGTTGACCAGAACAGGCCCATAAACTGCACTGAAGTTCTCTTTCATCAGGGCTTGATTCTATCCAGGATCATCAGAAATTCATCCATGGGTCAAAAAAAAAAAAAAATAGCCAAAGACACCTTTAATCTGGAGAACTTGTTCTAAACATCTGAGCCAGAAAGAATATTAAAAGTCAGATGTGTGGTGAGAAGATCCATATAACACATGGTGTGTTTTAGGGGCCAAGAAGGGCCACATTTTTCAATCTAGAAAATAATGATTGACAGAAACATGTGCCTGTATTTTTATTTTCTCCTCCAGTTCTCCAAAGTTTTAAGAATTTGGGGTGGGGGGATAATTTGAAAGTTGTAAAAATAGTGCAAATAGTTCTCATGTGTCTTTCATTTTTGCTGTTGTTCAGTTGCCAAGTTGTGTCCAACTCTTCATGACCCCATGGACTGCCACATACCAGGCTTCCCTGTCTCTCACCAGCTCTCAGAGTTTGCCCAAGATCATGTCCAACAAGTCAGTGATGCCATCCAACCATCTCTCATCCTCTGTCACCATCTTCTCCTTCTGCCTTCAATTCTTCCCATCATCAGGGTCTTTTCCAATGAGTCAGCCCTTCATTCATCAGATCAGATCAGTCGCTCAGTCATTCATTCATAGTTCCCCACAAATTTTATATTAGCTTTGTCTTTCTCTAGAGATAGATACAGATACATGACAGGTAGACAATTAGATAGGTAAATAGATAACAGAAATGATAGATGATAGCTAGAGATAAACATGTGATAGATTGATAGATAATTTTTTCTGAACTATTCAGGAACACATTGCAGACATATGATCCTTTTATCTTTAAATATGCCCTTGTGAATTTCTTTACAACACAAGACATTATCTTATACAACTGCAGTACAGGTATTCAAATCATGAAATTTACACTGATATAATATTAACAAACCTACAGACTTTACCCAAATTTCACCAACTGTTCTAATCAGTTCAGTCACTCAGTCATGTCTGACTCTTGGCAACACCATGGACTGCAGCACGCCAGGCCTCCCTGTCCATCACCAATTCCTGGAGTCTACTCAAACTCACATCTATTCAGTCGGTAATGGCATCCAACCATCTCATCCTCTGTCATCCCCTCCTCCTTCCCTCAATCTTACCCAGCAACAAGGTCTTTTCCAGTGAGTCAGTTCTTTGCATCAGGTGGCCAAAGGATTGGAGTTTCAGCTTCAGCATCAGTCTTTTCAGTGAATATTCAGGACTGCTTTCCTTTAGGATGGACTGGTTTGATCTCCTTGCAGTCCAAGGGACTCTCAAGAGTCTTCTCCAACATCACAGTTTAAAAGCATCAACTCTTCAGTGCTCAGCTTTCTTTGTAGTCCAACTCTCACGTCGATACATGACTACTGGAAAAACCATAGCTTTGACTAGACAGAACTTTGTTGGCAAAATAATGTCTCTGCTTTTTAATATGCTGTCTGAAAGTCACTCAGTCATGTCCAACTCTTTGCGACCCCGTGGACTGTAGCCCACCAGACTCCTCCATCCATGGGATTCTCCAGGCAAGAATACTGGAGTGGGTTGCCATTTCCTTCTCCAATATGCTGTCTAGGTTGGTCATAACTTCCCTTCCAAGGAGTAAGCATCTTTTACTTTCATGGTTGCAGTCACCATCTGCGGTGATTTTGGAGCCCCAAAAAATGGTCTGTCACTGCTTCGACTGTTTTCCCATCTATTTGCCATGAAGTGATGGGACCAGATGCCATGATCTTAGTTTTCTGAATGTTGAGATTTAAGCCAACTTTTTCATTCTCCTCTTTCACTTTCATCAATAGGCTTTTTAGTTCCTCTTCACTTTCTGCCATAAGGCTGGTGTCATCTGCATATCTGAGGTTATTGATATTTCTCCCAGCAATCTTGATTCCAGCTTGTGCTTCATCCAGCCCAGCTTTTCTCCTGATGTACTCTACATATAAGTTAAATAAGCAGGGTGACAATATACATCCTTGATGGACTCCTTTTCCTATTTGGAACCAGTCTATTATTCCATGTCTAGTTCTAACTGTTGCTTCCTAACCTGCATACAGATTGCTCAAGAGGCAGGTCAGGTGGTCTGATATTCCATCTCTTTCAGAATTTTCCACACTTTGTGGTGATCCACACAGTCAAAGGCTTTGGCATGGTCAATAAAGCAGAAATAGATGTTTTTCTGAAACTCTCTTGCTTTTTCAATGATCCATTGGATGTTGGCAATTTGATCTCTGATTCCTGTGCCTTTTCTAAAACCAGCTTGAACATCTGGAAGTTCACGGTTCACATATTGCTGAAGCCTGGCTTGGAGAATTTTGAGCATTACTTTGCTAACGTGTGAGATGAGTGCAATCGTGTGGTAGTTTGAGCATTCTTTGGCATTGCCTTTCTTTGGGATTGGAATGAAAACTGACCTTTTCCAGTGCTGTGGCCACTGCTGAGTTTTCCGAATTTGCTGGCATATTGAGTGCAACACTTTCACAGCATCATCTTTTAGGATTTGAAATAGCTCAACTGGAATTCCATCACCTCCACTAGCTTTGTTTGTAGTGATGCTTCCTAAGGCCCACTTGACTTCACATTCCAGGATGTCTGGCTCTAAGGGAGTGATCACACCATTGTGATTATCTGGATCATGAAGGTCTTTTTTGTATAGTTCTTCTGTATATTCTTGCCACTTCTTCTTAATATCTTCTGCTTCTGTTAGTTCCATATCATTTCTGTCCTTTATTGAGCACATCTTTGCATGAAATGTTCCCTTGGTATCTCTAATTTTCTTGAAGAGATCTCTAGTCTTTCCCATTCTATTGTTTTCCTCTATCTTTGCACTGATCACTGAGGAAGGCTTTCTTATCTCTCCTTGCTATTCTTTGGAACTCTGCATTCAAATGGGTATATCTTTCCCTTTCTCTTTTGCTTTTCACATCTCTTCTTTTCACAGCTATTTGTAAGGCCTCCTCAGACAGCCATTTTGCTTTTTTGCATTTCTTCTTCTTGGGGATGGTCTTGATCCCTGTCTCCTGTACAATGTCATGAACTTCCGTCCATAGTTCTTTACACACTCTATCTATCAGATCTAGTCTCTTAAATCTATTTCTCACTCCCACTGTATAATCATAAGGGATTTGATTTAGATCATACCTGAATGGTCTAGTGGTTTTCCCTATTTTCTTCAATTTAAGTCTGAACTTGGCAATAAGGAGTTCATGATCTGAACCACAGTCAGCTCCCGGTCTTGTTTTTGCTGACGGTATAGAGCTTCTCCATCTTTGGCTGCAAAGAATATAATCAATCTGATTTTGGTGTTGACCATCTGGTGTATACATGTGTAGAGTCTTGTCTTGTGTTATTGGAATAGGGTGTTTGCTATGACCAGTGCTTTCTGTTAGCAAAACTCTATTAGCCTTTGCCCTGCTTCATTCTGTACTCTGAGGTCAAATTTGCCTATTACTCCAGGTGTTTCTTGACTTGCTACTTTTGCATTCCAGTCCCCTATAATGAAAAGGACATCATTTGTGAGTGGGTCCTTGTTGCTGCATGAGATCTTTCTCTAGCTGTGGTGAGCGGGGCCTACTCTCTTGCTGTGATACACCGACTCTTGTTGCGGAGCACAGGCTCTGGAGTTCAGGCCTCAGTAGTTGTGGACACAGGCTTAGCTGCCCTGTAGTTGTGGGATCTTCCCAGACCAGGGATTGAACCCATGTCCCCTGCACTGGCAGGCTATTCTTAACCACTGGTCCACCAGCAAAGCCCAATAATGTTTTTAACAGCAAGAGAAAAAAGTAGTATTTCCATATCAATGCATTTCATTATTGTGCTTCTTTAGTCTTTTAAAAATCTGGAACAGTTTCTCATTCTTTTGTATCACACACTTAATACAGTTGAAGACTCTGGGCCATTTATTAGTTTTTAAACTGTGCCTTAGTTTGACTTTGCCTGATGTTTCTCCATGATTTGGTTCCATCAACCATCTTTGGTACAAAGGGCACAGAAATGATGTTGGAGCTTTTCCTCCCTTTGGAAATATGTTATTCCCCAGGCTTCTGTGACATAATGCTCACCTGAATTTGCTCCCACTTCAGCTGCTGCTCCACCCTTCTTCTCTATTAGATCCCTAAATGGCAGAAAAACCAGAATGTTCCCTCTGCCCTCCCCTCTCCACACCATCTCTGAGTTGTCTTGGCTAGTATCATAGAGATGGGTGCCACCCAGCCAATCCTCTCTCTTCCCTACACTCCAAACTCATGTACACAATCTCCAACTCACATCTTTCTTAGGGTGTCAAAGAAGCATTAAAAACTGAAAGAGGGATTAAACCAAAATATTGACCCTTTCCCTCCAAAATTTACTACCAGAGACTTGAAGTTAGACCTGAATAATAAGAAGGAGGAATCTGGGCAAAAATGAATCAGGTAACCTTTCTAAGATCATTAAAATCAGACAACTGAAGAACTGATAATTGCCTTAGAAGTTCTAGTCTTATATTGCCCAGTCTATGACAGCCCTTCCATAGGGGCTGTGACCCTACAGTTGTTTGGGCTGTGATCAAAGGAAATCTCACTTTATTAAAAAATTGTGTCAGAGAAGTGATTAACTGAGCAGTTTCACATATACCTCCATATCATCTATATTGTATATTATTTTGGAAATGAACATAAATCAGATCGAAAAAATGCACAAAATTGCAACACAGTCCATGATTGCTGATGCTGAACAAAGGAATGGATGCAAAGTAAGCACGCAGCACTGGAACATCTGGGTATTATTAATACCATGCTTCCTGTAACATTTTTTCCCCTACGCTATCATGTTTTAGCTAATAATGGTCCACACAATACAGATTGTGTTCCTGAATTAATCAATCAAATCACATGTAATTTAGCTTAAGGGAGCACAAACTGCAGAAACAGTATCTGTAATTAGCTTCTGCTCCAATGCTGACAAGGAGACTGCGATCTCACAAAGCGACCCTTTTCACTTTTAAAATATTACCCAATATTAATAATGACTTCTTCACATTAAATCAAGTGCTACCCCTCAATAATTTTTGCCCACTGACTCTAAGCTCAGTCCTCTGAAACTACAGAAAAGTCTTAGATCTCCTGCATATAATGTGGCATGGAAACCGCTTCATCTGCTTTGTCTATCCTAGGCTAATATATTGCTGGTTGCTAAACACCTTCTTAAGAAAAATAAAGACAAAGAGGTAAACGTGGCTGTTTGTAGACTGAACCAGGACAAGCTGAGGTCTTGGTCCAGGCTGATGAGATTGATCTTCCTACCTCCCAGGCTCTTCCAGGCATTCCAGTCTAAATGCCAAGTCCATGGTTACCTGTTGTGATACTCAACAGGTAGTCTTTTTCTACCCCAACTGCAATGCAAGTCTTATCTATAACCAAGGTGGCTCAGTGGTAAGGAATCTACTTGCCAAAGCAGGAGACCTGAGTTCAATCCCTGTGTTGGAAAGATCCCCTGGAGGAGGGCATGGAAACCCACTCCAGTGTTCTTGCCTGGAGAATTCCATGGACAGAGGAGCCTGGTGGGCTGCAGTCCATGGGGTCACAAAGAGTCAGACACGACTGAGCAACTGAGCACAGTATATGGCATAAGGACTTCAACATCCATAAAAAGCTAAGTGATTTCCCTCTAAACTCTCATTTGGTCCCACTATGAAGAATTCACACCCAATAGCTCTGACACCCTGGAAGCTATTGCACCATTTCTATGGCTAGTCCATGTCTGACATGTCACAATGATGTTCTTGCCATCTACATGAAACATATTCTGTTCCTCAAGGTGGAAGGCAGTCTTCTTTTCCAGATCTCAAGGTCAAATGTAATGGTTCTGGCCACTGAGTGACCAGAGTTGTTTGTGTGGAGATTTAACAGCATCACCAGGGCATAGTTGGCACATGATATTTAAAGTATGCAATCTGATATGTCTGGCATATGTATATACCTAGAAAGCAGTCACCACGATCAGAAGGGCAAAAACATGCATCATCCCCCAAATTTCCTAGTGCCCCTTTTAAATTCCTCCTTCTCATCTTTTCCTGCTTCCTCAAATACTCAAGCCACCATCAACCTGCTTTCTGTCACTATAGTTTCATCTGCATTTGTAGAGTTTTCCATAAGTGGAATCATACACTATGTACTCTCTTTGTCTGCCTTCTTCCATTCACAATAATTATTTAGAAGTTCATGTGTATTGTAACATATCACGACCTCATTTATTTTGTTGCTGGATAGTATTAGATGGCTTTACCATAATTTTTTAACTATGCATCTTCACTAGCGCCACCTGGGAAGCCTTAACCATGCATCTGCTGCTGCTGCTAAGTCGCTTCAGTTGTGTCCGACTCTGTGCGACCCCATAGATGGCAGCCCACCAAGCTCCCCTGTCCCTGGGATTCTCCAGGCAAGAACACTGGAGTAGGTTGCCATTTCCTTCTCCAATGCATGAAAGTGAAAAGTGAAAGTGAAGTCGCTCAGTCGTGTCCGACTCTCAGCGACCCCATGGACTACAGCCCACCAGGCTCCTCCATCCATGGGATCTTCCAGGCAAGAGTGCTGGAGTGGGATGCCATTGCCTTCTTACCATGCATCTGCTGCTGCTGCTGTTGCTAAGTCACTTCAGTCGTGTCTGACTCTGTGCGACCCCATAGACGGCAGCCCACCAGGCTCCGCTGTCCCTGGGATTCTCCAGGCAAGAACACTGGAGTGGGTTGCCATTTCCTTCTCCAATGCATGAAAGTGAAAAGTGAAAGTGAAGTCGCTCAGTCCTGTCCGACTCTTCGCGACCCCATGGACTGCAGCCTAGCAGGCTCCTCTGTCCATGGGATTTTCCAGGCAAGAGTACTGGAGTGGGGTGCCATTGCCTTCTCCGAACCATGCATCTAGCAGTTGTCAATTGGGATGCTCCTACATTTTGGATATTGCCAAAAAAGAGAAGTGAGCAGAGTTATACTGATCTATCTTGGACAAATAGGCTTATCAATGATTATGGTTCTCTGAGGTCTTCCAAGGGCCCGCTAATTCTTTTAAAGATCCTCCTTTTACAAGAACTTAGAGGAAGCACTTCAAAGACCTGTGCTTAAAGGAAACACCAGCTGGCGTAGCACTGGGGTGTGTTCCTTGCATAACTTTAGATCTCTCTCTCCTCGGGAAGATTTTCTGCCTGTTGAGAAAATGTGAACTTTCCCTTCCCCAAGGCTGTAGAAACCATGTTTCTCCTACTAGAGAGCTTTGGGCTCAAATCTTGGCATATGCATTGTTTGTCCTCAGAACTCTATGGTCCTTTGGGAGGGAGGGATTCCCAATATTTTACCTTTATGTTTCAGAATCTCTAGGTAAATATTCAGCTTAGATCCACACTCCAGTTCTCCTTCTTAAAGTAGAAGGATATTAGGGAAGAAGATATTCTCTGCCTTTTTGTGTGTGAAGTTCCCCACTTTGAATGAAAATGATCTACCACACGTCCTCTACTTTGGATCGAAAGTTTCCATTAGAATAATATGGAAAATGTTAAAAATTGTCAAAAATCAATGAGATAGATATATCAGTTCTCTTTCTTTTTCCAATGAAGTCCTGTTCTGCTGTAAACCATCTAACTTGAACTAAATTTGTGGGAATACAGAAAATGCAAAAATCTTTTTTTTTTTTTTTTTTTTTTTTACATATGAGACAGACAACAGTCAGGGAGCCTGTCATCACTGGGATCAGTGCCAGGTTATTTGAGAGCAGTTTCTGGCTGTCACATATTTGAAAATGGCCCCCCTGTCAGGTTACTTGAGTGACTGTTCTGGATACAACTTGGCCTCAGTCGAGGGCCCTGAGATCATGGAGCAGCTCCCAGCTCACCTGGAAACCATTCTGCTGCGCCTTCAACAAAGTTCTCTCCCCTTGTCTTTGACTTTCAAGCAAATTACCTTTCAACAGCGGTAGGAAAAAGTACCCATCAAAACCAATTCAATTCCTTAAATTGCGACCATTTAAGTTTATAGGACCATATTAGAGCTATTCGTTCACCTTTCATGTTGAAATCATTCCATTCAAAAGGGGCAGGTAATACTCAGGTTTTGTTGAGTATCTTGGCTCACTCTAAAGACTTCATCCAGTGAGAAATTACTCTAAATCTGGCAAGCAAATGCTAAGGCTCTCAAACCTGGATTTTCTCACTGAGAACCCCACTCATCAGTGTCACTCCACCTCTCAATCTCATTGGTTTCTCTATAATTAATAGGATACTGAGAATGAAATGATTAAACTGTAACAGCCTGTGATACACTTGCAAAGGGAATGACACAGGAAGCCCAAGAATGTCGCACACAAAGTTTTATGGGACTGTGCAAAGGTGGCCTTCATTTCAAGTTCAAGAAAACTCCTTGATTCAGTGGAGCTCTCAGATCTCAGATCACCTCTGCTTCTGGGATGATGTATCCAGAATTAGGCTCAAAGAACGAGAAACAACACATGCAGATTAGAGAGAAACCTGACCTGAGTTTAAAGCTTAAAGGTTTATTGTGTTTTCATCAGTATTCTTTAGGTTGAGACACTTAAATCCAGCTCAAACTGGTTTAAATGGTGATGGGGCAGGACTAATTGGTTTTTATACTGCTACTGCTAAGTCACGTCAGTCGTGTCCAACTCTGTGCAATCCCATAGACGGCAGCCCACCAGGCTCCCCCATCCCTGGGATTCTCCAGGCAAGAACACTGGAGTGGGGTGCCATTTCCTTCTCCAAGGCATGAAAGTGAGAAGTGAAAGTGAAGTCGCTCAGTCGTGTCCGACTCCTAACGACCCCATGGACTGCAGCCTACCACGCTCCTCCATCCATGGGATTCTCCAGGCAAGAGTACTGGAGTGGGTGCCATTGCCTCCAGCAAAGTCCTAAGGTGTGTAAGTAATGGCTGGACCCGAAAACCCAAGAGTGCTGTCAGTGCCTGCCTGTCCCCATCTCTGGGCTCCATTTCTTCTGTGCTGCTTTGACACCACGGCAGGCTTTCCCCTCCTGGTGGAAAGGTAGCCGTTATCTTGCTCTGAGTGTTTATCGATAGGTTCCAGAGAGCATCTCTTTCCTAGTGTTATCATAAAAATCCCAAACAAATAAAATTATTTTTTTAAGAGTGAAGTAAGCCAGAAAGAAAAACACCAATACAGTATACTAACGCATATATACGGAATTTAGAAAGATGGTAACAATAACCCTGTATATGAGACAGCAAAAGAGAAACTGATGTACAGAACAGTCTTTTGGACTCTGTGGGAGAGGGAGAAGATGGGATGATTTGGGAGAATGACACTGAAACATGTATAATATCATATATGAAATGAGTCACAAGTCCAGGTTTGATGCACAATACTGGATGCTTGGGGCTGGTGCACTGGGATGACCCAGAGGGATGGTACGGGGAGGGAGGAGGGAGGAGGGTTCAGGATGGGGAACACGCGTATACCTATGGCAGATTCATGTTGATATATGGCAAAACCAATACAATATTGTAAAGTTAAAAAATAAAATAAAAGTTAAAAAAATTATTTTTTTTAATTAAAATAATAAAAATTAAAATCGCAAAGGTGCCAGTTAGCAATTCCCTGACTCTTGGCTACAAATCTAGCCTCCACTGCCCTTCCCGTGATGCGGGAACACTTTTCTCTTGCCAGCTCGAATGATGTTAAGTTCTGTCAGTAACAGGTGCTGGAGGGGCCCTGGAGAGGCCCCGGGGAGGTAAAGGGCTCCCTTCCTGGTTCCAGCAGGCTTGGCCTCTCCTGGCTCCTGCTGTGTTGGCTGACACCCAGGACACTCAGTGGAGGTCACCGCCCCCGGTGGGCTTCCCAGCAGGGAGATCCACTGAACAAAGGCCTGTGAGCAGCTGCCCAGCCAGTTCCGGGGGTGAAGCAGCAGGCTTCCTAGGAGTGGGTTCCACAAGGGCCCTCGCTCACTTGCCATCAACTTCCTGGTGACAGGTTTGCAGAGTTCCCATGGCTCCAGAACCCCAGCCCCACTAGACGACTCCAACATGATTCCCTGCAGTTTCCATAGTGACTCCTACAGGCAGCTTTCCGGGGAGTCTCTGCCTGCTGGCCGTGCCCCAACAACGCTGGACCAGCTCTGGTCTGAGCGTCTTCAGGAGCCTCCCCACCATCCAGCGGCTACAATCAGACTCTCCTGTGGGGTCTGAATCCTGGCCTCAGGGAGAACGTCCCATCTCAGTTTGGTCCTTCCTTGGGTGTTCCCCCTCAGCCCTAGAATGTTCTTTAGGCTTCTCTTTTATCCCTTTTTAACTAATCCCCTGTAAAACATCAACAATCCTTTATAATAAATCTTCCTGTTCAGACAACCCTGTATATCTCTTTCCTGATCGGACCCTGATCACCATTGCAGAGATGTTGGTTAGTCACAGATCCACGGCTAACCTCATGTTTTTGTAGCCAGAGAAGCACAGGAAGCTCGTTGGCCGAGCCTGGGTCTACATTCTCTCCTAGAGCTAAAGGCCACAGTCAGAGATGTCTACACCGTATGGACTGGGAACAGGAGCAGGCTGGTTCCCTAAGATGCACTATGAGCAATGGACTTCCGGGAGGCACCCAGAACACAGTCCATCTGTCTATGTGCTTCAGCAAAAAGGGAGAGAGAAAGACTTAATAATGAGAGTCCTGAAGCAAAAAGCAGACATTTCACCTCCGAAGAATACAGCTGATGAAAGCATTGTAGGTCCCACAGGGCAGAATCTAGGCCAGAGGAGAGGCCTTTCTTTAGACTCCAGAAGTACGGTTCCCAGCGTTTCTAAGAGAAGAGGGATGAAGAACTGGGACCCAAACCACAACAATCTTGCTAAAACAGCAAAGAGGCTATTTTGGCTCACCTAACTAAACAGGTCAGAATTGGGGCCAAATTTCAGCACGACTGGATCCCTCAGCTCAGTACAGCGCTTCTGTCGTCTTTCTGCTTGTTTTTCACAGTGCTGGCTTCCCCCGACCTTGGCCTCCCTCTTATTTTTTCAGAGGGCTGCCAGCAGCTCCTGGGTTTCCTTGTCTGGAAAGAAACTGGGAGCGTCTCTGACCCAGATTCCTCTGCAGAAGTTCTGAGACTTCTTTTTTGTTTGACCAACCTTGTTCACGAATCCATCCCGGATCCTCTGACTACAACCTGGGGCAAGGAAACATTAATTAGCTGAGCCTATGTCCTCCCTTTTGTGCCTAAAACCAAGAGCAGCACAATTTGGGATGGTGGGAAAGCACAGCAGCCATGCTAGAAGTCAACCAACAGACTGACCCACAGGACTTAACCACTCCTTCACCGAACACATTCCAGGTCAAGCAAACTTCTCATGAACACCTCGTATGCTTATTGTATTTGTCTTTACACAGACAGCCCCTCCACTAGACTCTAGGTGATAAGAATCAGTCCTTGTTTCTGATTTTACTGTCAGGGAATAAACAGTAGAAGCCTAATAAAAGTTGGGATGAATAAAAGGCCTTAAACATTATACATGACAAGAGAGTTCAAATTTTACCCTGTAAACCATGAAGCATTCTTGAAGGGTATTGACAGAACAGAATCATATTTTAAGATGTTTTAAAACCAGCCATGTTGGGGAAAAAAACAAAACTGGAAAACGGATACGGAAGTGATCGTAACTGACCAAGCAATTGACTGCAAGACTAGTCTTGGCAAAGACAGCAGAAATGAAGAACAAAAGATTCTGAGAAATTTCAGAGGTGCAAACAGATAGGCTTTGATGATTACTATAAAGACTAACTGGTTGTTTACTGGCTTAGTTGTGTCTGGCTCTTTTGTGACTCCATGGACTGTAGCCTGCCAGGCCCCTCTGTCCATGGGATTTCCCAGGCAAGAATACTGCAGTGGGTTGCCATTTCCTTCTCCAGGGGACCTTTCTGACCCAGGGATTGAACCTACATCTTCTCTCTGGGCAGGTGGGTTCTTTACCACTGAGCCACTGGGCAAGCCCACAAAGACTGAAGTAGAGGGAAATTTTTAAACAATTCAGATTTCTAGCTTGGGTCACTAGGCAAGTTGACAAAGTTAAAAAACAGAAAACAAGGAACAGATGTGTGGGAAAAGATAGTTTACTTATAAACTTTATTTTATTTTATTTTTTTTAGTACTTATAAACTTTAGAACTCAATACTTGTTCATAAATACTCGATGAGAAGACATTTATTTATAAATAGCCCTAAGATTTTCCCAGCTTACCTCAAATGAGAGAGGTAAAATATTTGTTGATAATGATTAGTTCCGTGTATATTATACCAAGAACAGATGGCTCTAATGTGACTAGCCTACAAGATGACTTCTTCTACTTATGATGTCTTAGTGGGTTTCTTATTTTGCTATCTACATGCCTGCTGAATTTCCTTAGACAGCTGGCTGCATCAGTAAGAGAATGCAGTGATGGACAGTAGCCAAATCCACCGTGGCCACGTCTGAGCTAAGGACTGGAGTAGGGGATGAAGGGTTTTGTCAGCCTGTTGTTATGCTTTTCATAGCTGAGCAGGGCTGAGTTCAAACCCCTGACCACAAGCCTGCAGAAGGGACCTTTGCCATGGGCTTCCTGCCAACAGGCAATGATGGAATCACAGTATCAAACATGCTGTCTGGGGCCCAGGTTTTCACTCTGCTGTGTCTGCTGATCTTGAAAGGATGGGGTTTGGGTCTCAGAGCAGGGCTAGGGTTTATAGCACATACTTTAAATCAGGACAGACTGACCTTGAATTGCATTATCTATCACTGATTATCCATGTGATCTTGAGTTATCTTTTAAATCTTTTTTAAACCTCAATTACCTTATCTGTAAAATGAGAATAAGTGGAAGTCACTCAGTCATGCCCAACTCTTTGTGACACCATGGACTATCCATGGGATTCTCCAGGCCAGAATACTGGAGTGGGTTGCTATGCCTTCCTCCAGAGGAAGGTCCTTCCCAACCCAAGGACCCAACCCAGGTCTCTGACATCTCCTACATTGGACAGCGGGTTCTTTACCACTAGCACCATCTGGGAAGCCCCATTCTAGTCAAGAGTAAACCTAATGGACCTCCCTGGTGGTCCAGTGGTTCCCTCTGTGCTCTCAGTGCTGGGGACCCGGGCTTAATCCCTGGTCAGGGAAGATCTCACATGCCACATGGTGTGGACACCGCCCCACCCAAGCAGAATAAATGTAATGGGTGCATGATGATATGCTACGAAGGTCACAATTGTGTGATGTGATGTCACTCCGTCAGACCCCACTCCCTTAATACACACAGAAGTACGTTATTATGAAGGCCATCTCCCCATCTCCTCATCCCACTCCTCCTAGGAACCAGCATGGGGCATGGCACACAGATGAAAATAGACAAGGGTCTGGAGTCCCAGAGACTTGGCTTCAAATAAGTTTTCTGTAATTTGGGGGCTCGTCTGAATAGTGATGTCAATAATACATCTTCCCTCCAGGGTTAATAAGTTCAAAGAGGTTAGAGATTTCATCTGTGTTGTAGTATGACCCAAGCATTTCACCCAGTGCCTGGTATGAAGCAGGTAGTCAACTCCTATCTGTCATAATAAATACTGGGTTGGCCAAAAACTTCATTTGGGTTTTTCTGTAAGATGTTTCGGAAAAAACGAAACAAAATTTTTGGCCAACCCAATAGTATTGAAGTTATTTGTACTTCATCTGCACCATTAAATCTAATTTTTTTCGTTTTGTGATCCTCCTTTATTAGCTGACTGATGACCTGAAGTTCATGGCAGAGCAACAGAGTTGTCAGAGATGCTCGGTTTCAGTTGTCCCATAACAAAGCGATAGCTGTTTTGAGCCAGTTCTACTTTTCAGATGATCTTTGTTCCACACAGCAGTATTTGAATTTCTGCTAGATAAATCTGAAAAGTTGCTAGCATCTGGGCTAATACAAGATTCCACATCAATATCCAAATTGCAGCTTCTCCAGAAATTTGGAAGATCTGGCAATGCACAGCTACGTTCTCACCAGGCAATAATGAACAACAGAGCATCTGTGCTCTTAGGGCGGGCAGTGTTCCAAAGGATCACGGTCTCTACATCTCCCTATTGTATCTCGGACACTGCAGCTGACTGGCTAGCTATTGTCAATTTTGCTCTATTGGTTTGCTTACCTCCAAATACTTCTCTTATTTACCTCCCAGCTTCTGTAGGTAGTGGAGTTTGTCAGCCCTGTTCCATAGTTTTAAAGGATTATTGAAACGGGGGTGATTTGGTGACTACTTTTAAGCCTGGGGTAGAAGTGGGGACCTAAATACAAGCTGAGGATCAGGTGGAAGAGGGGGTAAGAGTCATTTCTCCTGCTAAGCCATATACTTATTCAATAGTGTGCTTTACATTTCATGACAAACATTTCCTCAATCTGTAATTACTGGTGACATTATAGCTGTCATCAACGATGCCACAAAAACGCTGACATGTTTGGAAGCGCCATGAATGATTAAACGAATAACCTTGAATGTTTTATAGTCCGGACATGTCTGGAAACATCGGTTGGGCTTGAGCTTCAGAACTGAATCTTAAATTATTTCATGGACCAGTGGCATCTGAAGCAGCAGTCAGGGACCAAGAAGATGACAGAAAGCATTTGCTGCTGGGAATAACCACAGCCTTTAAAACGCCTCTGTCACGGTGTGCTTTCCCCAGTCTTTGTTTATGTAAGTCGGTGATTTGTGGGCTCAAGAATTTCAGGATTTATGGTCCTAGGAAAGGATGATGGGAAACAAGAAAACATAATCCTCTGCAGCTAACTTTAAAACATCTGGCTCATGTGGTGTGGAATAAATGAAAGAAATCTACCCAAAATTCAAAGAGAGAAAGAGGTGGTAGGGAGGGAGAGGGAAGGGAAGGAAGAGCATGGAAGAGTAGAAAAGAGGAAAGGAGGAGAGAGCATGAGGTAGAGGGAAGGGAAGAAAGAGAAAGTCAAGAAACCAGAAATTTCGGCCTCGCTTTTCTTCTATGCAAGTGATGAAAGATGAAGACTGCAATCAGAAAAAAAAATAAAAATGAGGGACTTCCCTGAGGATCCAGTGGTTAAGACTCCAAGCTTCCACTGCAAGAGGCATGGGTTCCCTGGTCAGTAAATTAAGATCCTGGATGCTGTGTGGAGTGGCCAGAAAAAAGGCAGCGGAGGGGATGGAAAGGTGAAGGAGAAGAAGGAGAGAAAGATGGAGGAGGAGGAGAAAGTAATTAATTAGTGGAAATGTCAGGATTTCTATCTTTTCTTTCCTCTGCTCCTTTTTGGAGGCTAAATAAAAGCAGAAAAAGAAATCAAGACACCCCCCCCCCCACCCCCGCCCCAGACAGTTTACAAGATTCTCTTAGCGGGTGGAATATGCCAGCTCCTGTCATCGGATGAAATGACAAACCTGAATTCTGAAGGACTCATTCTTCACCTACAACAGCCCTTAGTGAAGGCTGGCACCAGATAAAATGGATCTTTATTTTCAACCACTCTCCCTTACCTCACACTGAGACATACAGCCTCTTTTCTCAGGACTCAGTCCTTTAGAGTCTTAAACTGCCCCAGAGAGATGCAGTGGGTTTTACCAATGAACAAATAAGAAGGGAAGAAGGATTATCTGGGTTCATGGTTGTGGCTGTAGATCCAAGTGGCTTTCTCCTACACCATAAATAAAGTTGGTATTTTGGTGTTCATCTAATTAATTCATTTCTCTGTTTCTTATTCCTGAACTCAGAAACGCAAGAGAGAAAGAGCCGTTTATTGTTTTGTAAAACTCCCAATTAGTGAATCAACTGGGAATCTTGATAGTTTTAAGCACTGATATTCAGAGGCTGAAATAATCTATGAACTCCATGGAGACGTAAAGGTTACTGGTTCAATCAGGGCAGGAAGATTAGCTTCAGGCTTCAGGGTTTCATAAATGCAAGCCTTTCTGGTTTTTGATCTTGGTAATTTGTGGCAGTTTTCATGGTGATTATATAGCTTTTTTTTTTTTTAAACAGGCGTGGGCTGTGGGGGCCTCTGCAAATTACCTTGAACTGTTCTTATGGGCTCAGACTGCCTTTAGCAGGGATTATATCATTCAAATGCACAAATACAAGGACCTACTAAGTGCCAGGCACTGCTCTAAATCTTTGGAATCCCACCAGAGAACTAACAATAGAAGAAGATAAAGAGGATTAGGAATTCCAGGAGCTGGACTTCCCTGGTGGCTTGCTGCTAAGTCGCTTCAGTCGTGTCCGACTCTGTGCGACCCCATAGATGGCATCCCACCGGGCTCCCCCGTCCCTGGGATTCTCCAGGCAAGAACACTGGAGTGGGTTGCCATTTCCTTCTCCAATGCATGAAAGTGAAAAGTGAAAGTGAAGTCGCTCAGACGTGTTGGTCCATAGGATTTTCCAGGCAAGAGTACTGGAGAAGGGTGCCATTGCCTACTCTACCCTGGTGGCTTAGTGGTAAAGAATCTGCCTATAATGCAGGAGATGCTGGAGATGTGTGGGAGATGTGTAGGTTTGATCCCTGGGTCTAGAATTCCCTGGAGAAGGAAATGGCAACCCACTCCAATATTCTTGCCTGGAAAATTCCATGGACAGAGGGACCTGGTGGGCTACAGTCCATGAGGTTGCAAAGAATCAGGCATGACTGAGCAGGCACAAATGTATATATAAGGGGGATTACGAATTCCAGGGTTTGGAGGAGGGTTTCCAAGGTAGAATGAGACAATGAAAAGATTATTTTAGAGTAATGACTTGAAGGAGGTGATGGATTGAGCCAGGTAGCTATGAGGGAAGGGGAATATTAACAGAAGAGCATTTTAGGCATAGAACATGGCTTAAAAAATAATGTACTGCAACGAAGCCTGTGAGGCCAGGACAGAATGAGCAAAGAGGAGAGTGCTGGAGAGGTCAGGAAGGCGTGAAGGAGAAAAAATAATGCAGGGACCTGTTAGAAATGTGCAGATTTGCCTGAGTGAGAGGGGAGGTCATTCAAGGGATTTGTAATCTGAATTAACATTTGTAGAAATCTTTGTCTGCTGTGTAAGAAGAGAATATAAGGTGAGGGAGGAAGTAAGGGGACCAGTTAGAAGGCTGCTACATTTATTGCACGTGAGAGATGATGGTGACTTGGTCCAAGGTCATCAAAAGGGAGGTAGTATAGGGTATTCAATTTGGGGGTGTTTTTTATTGAACTATGGTTGGTTTACAGTGTTGTGCTAATTTCTGTCAAACAGCAAAGTGACTCAGATATACATTCTTTTTTCATGTTCTTATATCATGGTTTATTGTGTGTGCTGTGCGTGTGCTAAGTCGCTTCAGTCGCGTCCAGCTCTTTGCAGACCCATGGATTGTAACCTGTCAGGCTCCTCTGTCCATGTGATTCTCCAGGCAAGAATACTGGAGTGGGTTGCCATGCCCTCCTCCAGGGGATCTTCCCCACCCAGGGATCAAACTGCATCTCAGTCTCCTGCATTGGCAGGCAGGTTCTTTACCACCTAGGGCTTCCCTGGTGGCTCAGATGGTAAAGAATCTGCCTGGAATGTAGGAGATGGGGGTTCAATCCCTGAGCTGGGAAGATCCCCTAGAGAAGGTCATGGCAATCTACTCCAGTATTGTTGCCTGGAGAATTCCATGGACAGAGGAGCCTGGTGGGCTACAAACAGTCAGGGTAGCAAAGAGTCGGACATTATGGTTTATTACATAAATGATTGAATCTAGTCCCCTGTGCTACACAGCAGGTCGCTGGTGGTTATCTGTATATACAGTAGTGTGCGTATGTTAATCCCAAACTCCTAATTTATCCCTTCCCCTACTTTTCCCCTTTGGTGACCGTAACTTTGTTTTCTAAATCTGTGAGTCTCTTTCTGTCCCTTAGAATCTGTGAGTCTCTTTCTGTCCCTTAGATAGGTTCATCTGTGTCACATTTTAGATTCCATATACAAGTGGTATCATAGTCTTTGTCTTTCTCTTTCTGACTTTGCTGGTGTGTGTGGGAAGCCTTCTGTGCCATCCTGCTGTGATAAAACCACAAACTGGGGTTACTGGATCCCATGGAGGTGAATGCGATGAGGCGGGATTGCCTCTCCAGGGCACACACTTCTAAGAGGCCACAAATGAACCATTTCACTTTTTTTTTAAATAATGAGATCATTCCGATTCCTTTATCCTTTTTCATAACTGATGCCTCGATCCACCCTCCAACTCACCCACTGCCCCAGTACAGGTCGGCATGTCCTTGTCTTCCCACCTGCACCCCCACCCCGGAATGAGCTTTGACTCAAACGCAGATCCTCCCAGGAGGCGCCAGCCCCTTCTCCCTGGGGAAGTGACAGAAAGGTTTGCTTGATAACTGCAGAGACAGTTTTGAGGAACTGGCTGCTGCTGAATAATGCATGGGCTATGTTTATGGAGCTAATTAACTGAATTCACTTAATCGAAAGATGGTGCTAGGAATCTTTCAGAAAAGGCTGAAGGATTGAATAGGAAAATAATCCCTTAGCAGCACAGCCCTGTTCTCTGTCACCAGAAAGTCACGTCAAACCTCTGAAGCAATTTCTCCAATTGCTTTTTAGCTCTGTAATTACAAGGATCTAAAAACCTTGGTCTGACTTTTCCGTATGTGACGGAGGAAACCCATTGGCCCAGCACAGGCAAAGCCATTTCCACCATGCACGTGGGGATGGAGAGGATCGTGGCAGAGCAGAAGGATGGGGAAGTGATACATTTCCCTCATGCTGATATATTTCCAGCAGTGGCCTAGTTTGTCACTCATTTCCTATTGTTAAATTCTAGCTGGTGTGTCGTGTGTTAGTCGCTCAGTCATGTCCAACTCTTTGCGACCCCATGGACTGTAGCCCACCAGGCTCCTCCAACCATGGGATTCTCCAGGCAAGAATACTGGAGTGGGTTGCCATTTCCTTCTCCAGGGGATCTTCCTGACTCAGGGATCGAACCCAGGTCTCCTGCATTGCAGGCGATTCTTTACCATCTGAGCCACCAGGGAAGCCCCCTGTTCTACATGGAGGGATTGTTTGACTGACTATGAAGCCCTAAAAGGCCACCTTTGAATACGAACAGGGACGTATTTCAGTTGAACTCTGGAGAGCTCAGCAAAACAGGTGATTTTTGTTTTCCTCCCTGCGTGTGTATTGTTCATCATTCTCTGCTGGGTCAATGCATTATCAAGACAAGGCAATGTGTTGAGTCTGTCTTTCACTATTACTCAAACACCATCCGTGAGGCTTTGTTTCTTTTCTAATTTTTCTTTGTGTGGAATTTGTTTTTGCTGCTGTTACATTTCATTTGTTTGGGGTTTTTTTCCCAATTTAATTTCAAGGTTGTTTTTCCCCCTGAACAATCCATCATCCAACGTTTGTATTCATCTAAAAATAACTCACATCTCTCAATAGCTGATCACTCTACTGACAGCTGACTTTAAGACACAGTACATATACGCAACTTTTCCTCCTGAAATTCAAAGCCACGCTTGATAGCTAATAATGGAATCCACAGCTCTGCAGGGAGAGGAAAGCTGCTGGGTTTGTCCCCAGGCTTTCTTCCCCAGAGTTGTCCCACTTGACTACCTGAAAATTCTCTAGAGGGCGGTTCAAATGCTTGGGAGACATTTCTGGTGAGCCCTAAGGGCGCCCTTGAGCTCAGCCCACCCTAGCTTGAGCAACAAGCAGCCTCCATCTCCAGCAGCTATGGATTTCCCCTGCTTTTGTTACCAAAGGCTGTGAGCCATCAGCCAGCTATGTTGGCCCCAGCCCTGGGCGGATTCAAGAACAAAAGACAGATGTGTGTCATGCGGCCATGCTGTCTGCATGCCACAGGCCCGAATTTCCCCAAAGTGCGGCCACTACACACTTCTGTTCTCAGGAGAAGTCGATGTGAATGGAAGATTACACGGACGTCCACTAGAGAGGATTCAAAGTGCAGATCAGGGGTGGAACGCTCATCATGGCAGCGTTTATGCACGGTAACGGCAGCTGCATCTGACAATGTCATCTAAGAGGAGGGATGACATTCTTTTTCTTACCATAAGTCCATAAAAGGGCAACCTGATGAGTATCAACCTGTACGATGTCAGAGGCTGGGCAAGATTCCCACACTCAGTAAAACTGAAAAAAGAAAGAAAAAGAGAGGAGGAGAGCATTAATTAAAAACCTCTAAAATCTTACTAAGTGAAGTACGTCAGACAAAGACAAATATACAATATCACTTACATGTGGAATCTAAACAAAAGTTCATTTGTATGAACTTATTTACAAAACAGAAGTAGAGTCACAGATATAGAAAACAATCTTATGGTTTCCAAAGGATAAGGGAAAGGAGATTGGGATTGACATATGCAGCTGCTGCTGCTGCTGCTAAGTCACTTCAGTCATGTCCGACTCTGTGTGACCCCATAGACGGCAGCCCACCAGGCTCCGCCACCCTGGGATTCTCCAGGCAAGAACACTGGAGTGGGTTGCCATTTCCTTCTCCAATGCATGAAAGTGAAGTCGCTCAGTCGTGTCCGACTCTTCCCGACTCCATGGACTGCAGCCTACCAGGCTCCTCCATCCATGGGATTTTCCAGGCAAGAGTACTGGAGTGGGGTTCCATTGCCTTCTCTGGGGATTGACATATATACACTGCTATATGTAAAATGAAAGTGAAAGTGAACATCACTCAGTCATGTTCGACTCTTTGTGACCCCATGGACTATGCAGTCCGTGGAATTCTCCAGGCCAGAATACTGGTGCAGGTAGCTGTTCCCTTCTCCAAGGAATCTTCCCAACCCAGGGATCAAACCCAGGTCTACCCACATTGCAGGTGGATTCTTTACCAGCTGAGCCACCAGGGAAGCCCAAGAATACTTGAGTAGGTAGCCTATCCCTTTTCCAGTGGCTCTTCCCAACCCAGGAATCGAACTGGGGTCTCCTGCATTGCAGGGGGGATTCTTTACCAGCTGAGCTACCAGGGAAGCCACATATGTAAAGTAGGTAACTAGTAAGGGCTTACTGTAAAGCACAGGGAACTCTGCTCAATACTCCGTAATGATTTATATGGGAAAAGAATCTAAGAGTGGGTATATGTATATGTATAACTGACTTACTTTGCTGTACATCTGAAACTAACGCACATTATAAATCAATTATACTCCAATTTTTTTTTAATTTAAAAAATTTCTCTAATAAAATATATCCCTTCCAATTCTCCACCTCCTTGGAGAGCTAGGCTAGGCCCTCTGGGAGATGTGGTTAACAACTGATTGATGCAGATAGAATCAGGGGATAGTAGACTCCCGGGCTTCTGGTGGAAGCAGAGATAAGACCCTATGAGGCAAGCCAGGGGCCAGGGAGTAAAGTTTAAGGAGGCACTCACTCCCAGGTGCTGGCCAAGGAAGACAGAATAAATATCTCAAACAGCACTTTTTAGAAAATGAACTGGGACACCAAGTAGGAAAGGAACAATGAATAAAATAAAAGGATTCATGCAATACATGTAGCAGACTGAAAGGAGAGATGGTGTGAAACGCAGACCTCCTGTCCTCTAGGTTGGAAGGCTTTATCCACTTGGGTTTGACTTATTCGGAATCCACAGTATCGTTTTATGCTGGCTGTTGCAGCAATGTGCTATTCATATTATCTCTATATTTTTTCTACATTCTGACTTGGTTGAAATAACTATGGCTTTGGGGTAGGACAGACTGGATTCCAGTTTTACCACTATACAAATTTATGCAACTTTGGGGACATCCCTGGTAGTCCAGTGGTTAAAACTCTGTGCTCCCAGTGCAGGGGGCCTGGGTTTGATCTCTGGTTGGAGACTGGATTCTGCATGCATGCTGCAACTAAGTCCATATCCCACAACTAAAGTCTGCACACCACAACTAAACATCCCATATACCACAACAAAGACCCAGTGCAGTCAAAATAAAATAAATACTTTTAAAACCCACCAAATCTGTCCAACTTTGAAGAAATTATTAGCCACCCGAGTCACAGATCCTTATCTGTAACACAGGGTTATTGCTGAAATTAAATAAGATAATTTATATGAGTTTACTCAGGCATTCATTCAGCAAAGTGTGTGTGTGTTTATTTACTCCGTTGTATCTGACTCTTGAGACCCCATGGACTGTAGCCCACCAGGGTCCTCTGTCCATGGGATTTCCAAGGAAAGACTGCTGCCGTGGGTTGCCATTTCCTTCTCCAGGGGATCTTTCTGACCCAGGGATGGAACCCTGGGTCTTCTACATTGCAGGCAGACTCTTAATTGAGTGAGCTATGAGGGAAGCCCAAATGCCTAGCTATGCCAAGGATTATAACAAGAGCACAGAGAAAACCAAGATGGCCCTAGGTTTTAACCTAGTGAAGGAAACATAAATAAGCACTATCTTTGGAATAGATTAGACATTAGTGAACATCTGCTCAAGTATTGGTTGTCCAGAGATGGAGTAGATGCCAATATTTGAGTTTCCCTGTTTCTTAGTAGGGATGCTCGAATCAGTTTATATAAGGGATTATTTCTTGACTCATAGGTTTCATCTTTTCCCCAGTAGATTAATTTAGCTTTACACCTCACCAGGCAGACATTAGAGCTCATTGAGTGGATAATACGCATTTCACAAATTCTCTTACACAAAAGACGGCAATGAGTCACACTTTCAAAAGTGCCTGAAGATGGATTTATGCCCTATGACAGTCATAATGGTTCATTCAGAGAAGTTATACAGTCTGTTGGATAAATAATGCAAATTGTATAAATCTCATGGATGCTGTGTTTACACAATAGACCATTATGACTCCAGAGGTGCTCAAACAATCTGATACAAGAGCATGTTATAAACGATGTCAATACAATGCAGGTTTAAGTTAATCAAGGAAGCAGCCCCATGAGAGCTGATTTGTCAGGGAAGCCTAAAGAAGATAAGATGAAAAAAACACATGTCTTTGGTAAAAGTTTATATTAGTTACACCTCTTGGCTGCCAAATCACTGGAGTTTATTTAAACTTCTTTTAATTAAAAAAAAAAAAGAAAATGAGGAAGGGGAGAATTATCTCTTAAAAATATCCAGGGGTTCTTCACAGAACCCAAAGTCAAAATACAGCTAAGTTTTCAGAAGGAACTGAAATTAGGAGACGGAATGTTACAAAAACCCCAAAAGTTTCTCATTTCTGCCCTTTTTTCACTCAAAAACTTCATTCTACTTTTGAAGTACAAATTGGCCTTCTCTGCTTTCTCGTTTGAGTGGCTGCTTAGCATCTGAGTTTCCCTGTTGACTATTCCAGGTGTGTGCAGAGGCAGATTCCCCGTCTTTAGGTATTAATTTCAATTTCCCAGGAGGGAGATTCTCCGTGGCTCACTTAGGGTCAGATTTCCCCACCCCCTCACTCCTTTATAGGAAAAGTTGAGGGCATATCATAGAATCAGGGCTGCCTGGAGCGGAGGTCTATAGGGAAGCAGGTGGTTCTCAGATGAGGGAGATGGTGCATGACCTGGAGAGACAGCAAAATATATGCCAGTCATAATGGTTGTCCCCTTCACAATGTATGTCCCCTTTATAAGAAGAGAAATATGCTGCGCGTAGATTCAGGAGATACCGGGCTGCCTAAAAACAGCCAGGAGTGAGAAAGGCCGAGAAAGTTATCATGATGTTGTCTGCTTTATAATGACTCAATTTACCTTAGATATAAATTTTTAATTCTAATGGAGTACTCATGTCTTTGCAGAATGCACTGCAAAATGAACAAATAAAAACGAAAACAAAGCGCGCAGTTTCAAACACAAGAAGGATAGGCGTTTGGTGTTTCCCATCACATTCAGTGCCCAGGAAAGGAGCTCAGTGAGTGTCCACAGTTTCCGTAGTTCTATTTACATGGGATCCAGATTAGAAACCTGTGAATTCTCTAGGCACCTGTTAAGTATCAGGGGCTTGATATGGGGTTATTATGACAAGTGAAAGCTCATTCCCCAAGCACATTGTGACTCTGGCTAACTCCTGTTTCGCCAGGAAGAATGATTGCTGATGGCTTCCATCACAAGAATGCTAGGGTAGTCCTTTGAATTTACAGCATGACTTCCCTTGTGGCTCAGATGGTAAAGCATCTGACTACAATGCGGGAGACTCAGGTTCGATCCCTGGGTTGGGAAGATCCTCAGGAGAAGGAAATGGCAACCCACTCCAGTACTCTTGCCTGGAAAATCTCATGGACGGAGGAGCATGGTAGGCTACAGTCCATGGGGTCACAAAGAGTCGGACACAACTGAGCGACTTCACTTTCATGCTTGCCAGCATCCTGCATCCTCCATGGTGGCCTTTACCTCTTGGGATACCCAGAACCATGACTTTCCTTTCCTTGTCTCTTTCCTTCATTCCCCATTCTTTTCTAGATGGTTCTCATAACCCAAAAGAAGAACTTATTTATCGGTTGATGAGCTTGGAAAAGACATTTTATTTATCCATCAGTCCAACATACATGTAAGTGCACTGACAGGCATTTCCGGGATATTTGGGAGACTCCTGCTTCTTTCCTTACCACTCAGCACATAATTCAGTCACAGAAATGCAAATTCATGCTTTTCTTTTCTTTGTGAGAAGTGCTTTTTCTTCTTTGTGAGAAAAGGGAAGAAAGTTTAAGGATGAAAATGAAATCCACCCATGATTCCACCAAGTTTAGCATGAGGCATTCCTCCACTAAAGAAAGGGAAGACAGAAATAATATAAAGTGGATCTTTCCCTCAAGAGTCCACATGCTTTGCTGGAGGAGTTAATGAACTCATATCAAGATCAGAAGGATGGAGACTGCAGACAACATTGACTCAATACTCACTCCACAGTATCAAACGTGGACCTCACCTCAACTCAGGGCGATCCTATAAAGTAGTTAATGTCCACATGTTCACTTTAAAAGAGGTGTTTTACCCTGTGTACGAGACAGCAAAAGAGACACTGATGTATAGAACAGTCTTATGGACTCTGTGGGAGAGGGAGAGGGTGGGAAGATTTGGGAGAATGGCATTGAAACATGTAAAATATCATGTATGAAATGAGTTGCCAGTCCAGGTTCGATGCACAATACTGGATGCTTGGGGCTGGTGCACTGGGACGACCCAGAGGGATGGAATGGGGAGGGAGGAGGGAGGAGGGTTCAGGATGGGGAACACATGTATACCTGTGGTGGATTCATTTTGATATTTGGCAAAACTAATACAGTTATGTAAAGTTTAAAAATAAAATAAAATTAAAAAAAAATAAAAAAAATAAAAAAAATAAAAGAGGTGTTTTAGACTTGGGGAGCTTAAATGCCTTGTCCAAAGTGACACGGTAATAGATGGGATCACTGGAACCCAAGTCAGAGTTCCTCCAATGTTGACGTTCATCTCCCTCCATAAACTACTCTCCCTTCATAAAAAGAAAGGCATGTCAACTTCTTAATGGGAGGAAAATAGTCTTGCTCTTCAGATGCTCCAGCTGTGAAGTGTCTCCTGAGACACATGAGTAATTATTAGTGTTAGTTATTAATCACACAAATCAGGTGATTATTAAAAATCCTTTCCTTTTTAAATAGCGGTCCTTGTCCACCCCCCACTTAACCAGATACAGAAGTTAGACAAGAACCTGCAGCTCTGAACCAAGCCACACTGGACGATGTGGTCAATGCATCACTGATATAATATATTCCAAGCAAAATACAGTCAAAGGGACCATCTCACTACAGAGTAAGCCACTAGGTAAAGTAAGCCATGGGCTTCCCTGGCAGTTCAGTGGTAATGAATCCGCCTGCCAGTGCCGGAGACACAGGAGACACAGGCTCGATCCCTGGGTCAGAACGATCCCCTGGAGAAGGAAATGGCAACCCACTCCAATATTCATGGTGGGAAATCCCATGGACAGAAGAGCCTGGTGGGCTACACTCCATGGCATCGGGAAAGAGTTGGACATGACTGAAGGGCTAAACACCACCACCACCACAAGTAAGCCACATACAAAGATAGAAAAAAGTCATATCTGACACTGGAGCCAGGCCGACATTAGATCTGTAGGTAACTGCCAGGTCTCTGCTGTGTTTGACAGGTGAACTCTGGCTTAGTGATTAACGCAGCAACTCAGCCAAGAGAAGAGGACGCTGGTAAGAGACGTATACTCTGGTCAGATTATTTCACTGCACTGTCAGTTCCTGACTGGGGCTGGAGCTCGGGAGTGGCCACTTGTTAATGCACATTCATGGTTTTAACAATGCCCAAAGTGCAGCGCCATGCACTTAATAGGTACTCAACAAAAATATTCAAAGCAGTTGAAAAATATGACAAGGGTCAGGAGTTAAGGGGGAAGATATTCAAAAAAAAATGTAGAACACATTACTCTTTAGAGAGAGAGAAACTGCGGATAGATTTCCCAACATCTTACAAAAAGAAGGATTGTGGCAGAGCTTTGGGAATAACTCACTTCTTAAAGAAGATGTCCTCTGAGGACTTTTCTGACGGTCCAGTGGTTAAGATTGCGTTTCCGATGTGAGGGGCCAAGATTCAGTCCCTGGTTGGAGAACTGACATCCCATATGCCTGCCGTGAAGTGTGGCCAATAAGAAGAAGAAGATGTCCCTAAAAGCAGATCAGAAAATGATCCCTTCACACCAACTTTCAGTTGTACAACAGACTCTGAAGTGTACGGAGTTGGTGCTCTACTACCAGTGGGGTCCAGGCCATAGAGAAAGCCTGGGGAAAGGCTGGCCCAGTTTGAGGGGCCCCTGCTGGCCTTCCGTTGTTCTGACCCCTCAGTGTTAGACAAAGGAGGGACTTTCTAGGGCCCTAAAATAAAGCTGTTGTTGCTGTAGGGGATTTCTCACCCTCAGTCTCCAGTGGTTTTTTTTAGTCTTTCTTGTAGCAGATGCACTAGCATACTTTAGGGAAGTTCTTCTCTTCCCTGGCACTTGGAGCGGAAAGATATTCTTGAGGATCCAGGGACTGATCGAAGGTGGCAGCTCTCATTTTAGGGGGAGCTGAGCTGCGGGTTCAGCTCTGCCACCTACTAGCTATGTGACCTCGAGCATCACTTACGTGGTGTATGCAAGCCTCAGTTTCATTTGACGTAGAATGAGGAATCATAAGGGGTCCCTAACCTTAGAGTGCCGCTAACATTATAGAGAGAGAAGGCAATGGCACCCCACTCCAGTACTTCTGCCTGGAAAATCCCATGGATGGAGGAGCCTGGAGGGCTGCAGTCCATGGGGTCGCTGAGAGTCAGACGCGACTGAGCGACTTCACTTTCACTTTTCACTTTCATGCATTGGAGAAGGAAATGGCAACCCACTCCAGTGTTCTTGCCTGGAGAATCCCAGGGACGGGGGAACTTGTTGGGCTGCCATCTATGGGGTCACACAGAGTTGGACACGACTGAAGTGACTTAGCATAGCATAGCATGAAAAAGGTAAGCCCGGTTCAGGCTCTCAATAAATTATTTATTTTTTTCCTTTCTTTATGGATGAGAATACTTTGCCATGCTCATCAACATCTGTCAGGAATATATGAGATGGTTCTCAGGATTTACTTAACAGATACAAGTAACAGGATAAACTGTAAAGAGTCAGTATGGACTTAGGGCAGCAACATTTATATAATACTCCCTGTGAGTATTACCCAAGTGTCAAGGTTGCCGACAAGTCTCTTGAGAGATTAGAAATAATTACCGATGAATTAATAGGAAAGGGTCTGTCTCTTTATAGTTTCTTTCCCCTGCTCTTCCCTTGTCTCTGCCACCTCAGGTGTCTTCAACAGAATACCATAGCCTGGGTGGCTTAAACAACAAACTTTCATTTGTCACAGTTCTAAAGGCTGGGAAGTCCAAGATCAAGGTGCTGACAGATATGGTTCTTGGTGAGGGCCCTCCTCCTGGCTTGCGGATAGGCTGCTTTTTTTTTTTTTCTTTTGAGTGTGCCGGGTCTTCACTGTGAGTAGAAGCTGTTTTCAGCTGCAGTGTGAGGGCTTCTCTTGCTGCTGAGCACAGGCCCTAGGGCACATGGTGTCAGTCGTTGCTGTGCGAGGGCTCAGTAGTTGCAGCTCCCAGGGTCTGGAGCCTAAGCTGTGCTCAACAGTTGTAGTGCACGGGCTTAGCTTCTTTGCAGCACGCAGGGTCTTCCCAGATCAGAGCTCAAACCCGTGTCTCTTGCACTGGAGGACAGATTCTTTACCACTGAGCCCCCAGGAAGTCCCACAAGTTTTTTAAACTGAACTATACTTGAGTTACAATATTGTGTTACTTTCAGATGTACAGCAAAGTGATTTCAGTTATATAAATATATATTCTTGTTCAGATTCTATTCCATTACAGCTTATTACAAGATATTGAGGAGAGTTCCCTGAGCTATATAGTAGGTCCTTACTTTATACATGGTTGTGTAGTTGTGTGAATATGCTAATCCCAAACGCTAATTTATTCCCCCCTTGCTTCTCCTTTGGTAACCATAAGTCTGTTTTCTATGTCTGTGAGTCTGTTACTGTTTTGTAAATTCATTTGTATCAATTTTTAGATTCTAACTATAAGTGATATCATGTGATATTTGTCTTTCTTTCTGACGTATTTCACTTGGTATGGTCATCTGTGGGCCTCCTCTTTGCTGCTTTCTCACAGGACAGAGATTGTGAGTGAGCTCTGGTTTCTTACTCTTGCAAGGGCACTAATCCCCTCATTGGGCCCCACCCTCGTGACCTCTAAACCCAACTGCCTCCAAAGGCTCCCCTCCTAACACCACCACACTGGGGTTAGGGCTTCAACATCTGAAGTGACGAGGGGTACAAACATTCAGGCCGTAACAGGCTCTCTTCTTCCCCACCATCCACCCCTGCTTGGTCTTTCTCAATGACTGAGATCCATCTAGTCAGCATACACCGGTGTCATTGAAAAGAAAAGGATGAGCATGATGGTATAGACTAACAGGAATTTTCTGTTATACGTGAGAAGACACCTTAATGACGTACAAGAGTCTGGACCTGCTGACTAAGTGCTCACAGAAAGAAGGCATGCAGATCAAATATTCTATAGTCAAAATCTCTACTGTGCCTATAATGGCTTAAAGCCAGCAAAGCTACATAAAAGGTGAACTCGGCTGTCTAGGAGCATATTTTGCAACTTATTTGTCCTGAAGATTTTCCAAAAACATTGCATTATTTACAGTTGGATCCTGAGAGGGTAGCTATTTCAGTTATTGAACTGTTAGGATTTTATACTATAGAGAAGTGATCATGAAACTTTCTGTAAAGGGCCAGATAATAAAAATGTTAGGCATTTAGGCTCATATAATCTTCATCACAACAACTCAGCTCCACCATCAGAGCCCCTGAAGCAGCCATAGGAAATTCATAAACACGTGAGCATAGCTCTAGTCCAATAAAACCATGTGGACACAAGCTTGAATGTCATATAATCCTTTATGTCTCAAAATATTCTTCTTCTTTTGATATTTTTTCAAATATATAAATATGTAAAAATTGTTTTAGCTCATGGACCTTATAAAAACAGGCAGCAAGCCAGATCTGGCCCCGGGGTCGACCCTGCTTCCCCTGCAGCACAGCACACTCCACACTAATGTAAGCTTCGGAACCCATTCAAGTGGGTGCTGCCAAATATCACTCACATCTGATCATTCATTTCCCAACCTCGGTGAGGGAGCTGAGATACATGTTAGTTAGTCACGCCCCAGAAGACCTGGACTCTTGTTCAGTTCTGGTTCTGAATGATCTTGGGGAAGTGATCTTTAATACCCCAGCAGCCTGTAGGCTGCAACAGAAGCTTGGGATACTGACAGTGAGGGGCAGGTGCACAGGGTGCGGCCCCTGCCTGCCTCTCTCATCTCAACCCACTCCACTCCCCCACCCCATTCCCATTCTCCTTAGGCACTTGAGTGTATGTGTGCATGCTCAGTCATGTCCAGCTCTTTTGAGACCCCATGGAGTTCCTGGCTGTTCTTCAAATATGTCAAACGTGTTTTTGCCTTGAGGACTTTTACTTGCTTTCCCTCGGCAAGTCTCTTTTCCCAGAGACTTAGATAAGTGAATCATACTCATTGTTTAGCTTTTTACTTACATATGACTTCCTCCACTTGGTCTCCCCCACTTCCTGATCTAGACCAGCACCCAACACCCACTACACCACCTCCTTGCCCTGCTTTATTTTCTACACTGACATTTATTTACTTTCAGTTTTTTAATATTTGGCTGCACTAGGTCTTAGTTGCAGCATGTGAGATCTAGTTCCCTCACCAGGGATTGAACCCAGGCCCCTGCGCTGGGAGTGCAGATCTTAACTACTGGACCACAGGGAAGCCCCCTACATCGACACTGATTGGTAGCAAAATGATCTTGTTCATTCAAATGTTTGCTTCTTTGGTATCCTGCTTCCCAATTGTCATGGGGACAAGCTGACCAGTCCACTGCTAGAACACAGCCTGGGATATGGAGGCTGCTACACAATCATTTGTTGAATGAACAACGAATAATTAGTATGTGCCTCTGGGAATCAAACATCTTTGGGGCCCTTATCGTTGGAACCAATTTCCATAATTTGATTCAGAGTATGCTCTGTAATGGCGGATACTAAATACATTCTGCCCTGTAAGGCAAGCTCAGATAAATATTAATAACTTGCCAAGGGCTCAGAGCTAATACTCAGCAGAGCTGATGGATATTTGAACCATAGTATTGGATTTGAAATCCCTGTTATTTTTGCCCCTCTTTTTTAAATTTTCAGATTCTTTCCCTCTTCCTTTTATTTTTGGCTGTGCTGGGTGCTTGCTGCGTGGGCTCTCTCTCTTTGTGTGGCACCAAGACAGCCTCTCTTGTAGCTAAGCTCAGGCTCTAGGGCAGGCAGGCTTCTGTAATTCTTCTCTAGAGCACAGGCTCAGTGTTTGTGGTGTGTGGGTCCAGTTGCCTTGTGGCATGTTGGATCTTCCTGGACCAGGGATCAAACCCAGGTTTCCTGCACTGGCAGGTGGACTCTCTACCACTGAGCCACCAGGGAAGCCTTATCCCACTCTTTGATGATGTCTGGTATCCTGTAGCTATGGTGACCAAACTGTCCACCAATAAAAGCCAAGATGTTCCCCCATCCGATGTCCTGGTGTATTTATAAATTAGGACACCACAGAGAAGTCAAAAGGAACAAGTTCCTGCTGCCTCCAGCATAATGGGTGTGTCTCACAGATGTCAGACTGAGTGAAAGAAGCCTGACCCAAACAATTTCACACCATGTGGTCCCATTCCTGTAAAGTTCCAAAACAGGCAAAGCAGAATGATGATAACGAGGGAACCTCACAGAAGGCTGGCAATGTTCTATCTGTGTCTGTGTGTACCGTTCTCAAGATGTACGCTTAAGGTTTGTGTTCTTACATGCAGATACTCCTTGAACAAAGAGCTGGAATTGAACAGACATTGTAACATAAAAAGTCAAGCTATTTATAGAGACTATGGGATAGAACAGCTGAAATTAGGATGGCCTGAAAAAATTCCAAAGATGTGGTGCCCTGAGTTACAGAAAAGCTAGCAGATCATCTAGAAGGGAATTCACTATGGTCTCAGGCTAACAGCTGATGGAAGATGAGACTAACGTCTGCCATCTGTCTGAAACCACTGCAGAAAGAGCTGAGCCGTGCAAAATTTGGGGAAGTGTCTTGTTTTCTCTTGCCTGTCTTGCCTTAGCTCCCCACAAGTCTTTGAATTTCATGAAGCTCTTTCTGTTCAGATCCTGATCACCCTGTTTCCTCTTAAGCAGCCGGAGAGATGAGACACCCTTGTCAAATCTGAATCGTGTTTGGCAGGAAAATAAGCTTGTGTTACTGTTTGTCTTGGGAATTATCTTCCATTAAAAAGATTTCAGTGAAGACTGCAAGTCTTTCTTTTTTTTTTCTTTCATAACAAGTCATAAAAACCTCAAGCCAATTAGGTATAGAAATCTCTGAGAGCACAGAGATTTGGGGCAGTCTGAGTTTTTATTAAAAAACACTCACTCCCCTGAGAAGGAGCCAGAGAGGACGTGACTGTGATGGGGGAGGAGGGACAGTCACCTCCAAAATGAGTCGGGGTCCTAAGAGATAAGTTATGGACAAGTGACCTCCTTGAGCATTTCTGACAAATGACATCTGTGCTGAGACCAAATCAAAGGACAAGGTTGGTTTCCCCAGTGAATGAGGCTGCACAAGTCATATATCTGGGCGCCCCAGCATGCCTGGTCCATGAAGTCATCAGAGCGTCTAAAGAGAGTTATGTCTAAGGCTGAGGCTTGTTTATGGAAAAATGAGTTTCAGGCCTTGGCGGTGCTCGAGCACAGACCTGGGCTAGGAGTACATCGGCTATTCTTTACAAAGTAGTTCTTGTCCTCAAGAACAAGTGTCTTGATTCCGGCCTCAGCATGGCGTCCAAAGGCCTGGCCTATCAGTTTCTTCATTTCCTGAGGGCTGGCCCGCCCCCGCCCCACCACCCCACCCTCCATTCTCAAACAGCAGCTTTGAAAACGACACCCTCGGCTCAGTTGGACGCTGGTACCCCATTCAAACAAGGAAGCCAAGAAACACAGGAAGTGTATATAGGCGGGAAACAGAAAAAGGTGGCAAGGACCGCAGTGGCCCTTTTACAGCACAACGGGCCTCATCCACCCCTTCCACACACAGAGCAAAGGAAGAGGACTGAGCTTTCTGGACTCCGAGACCACAGGACAGAAGCCTCCCGGGCAGTTTTCTCTGCCCACAGGATTCTTATCTGAAGAAACTAGTTACTCACTGCCATTCTCTGCTTTCATCAAGAACGTTATGTAAAACCATGACAAGATGATATGGAAATTGATAAAGGCCTCTCATTATATTTCTTGCCCCAAGTCTCCTTGGAGATCTCGGCATCTTCAAAATAAACTTGACGTGATGCTGACGCACTCGAGCTGCTGTGGAGTTCTGAGAAAATACAAGTGTGAACTAGAACGTTACCATGGCTGACGAGGGGGCAGTGGGGGCCTGGAGGCTGTGGGGTTGTCTAGCAACATGCCTGATGATCTGTGGTCCCTGTTGCCTCTCGGGAAATGTTTCTGCTTTCCCCACGGTGTGCACAGCGAGAACAACCCTAAGGAAACTTCCACTGCTCTGCCCCTTCCTTAGGGTCTGGTTTGTAAATTCCAGGGGTGGTTTTTAGGGACAGGGGCGAGGAGGTGGCACTGTGACACAGTGAGACATCAGCCATGACCACTACTCCTGTGGGCAAGTCTTGGGGGCCTTTCCCATCTCCCTTGCTCAGTAACATGCTGAGTCACCAAAGGCGGGTGTGTGTCTGACAAAGGGACTGTCTCCCCTCCTGCTTTAAAGCACGTGATTTACCCAAGGGAATCAAAATACCTCCTGCCCAGCGAAGCCCACAGTGCGCGCGGACCTGAGGAGGCCTGGCTGGGGGCGTGCAGGGGACGGAGTTCAGTTGCCTGGGGTGGCCTCTGGCCCCCCTGGTTCACCCAGCCATTCATTCACAGACATCTGATTATCATTACAAGGCACTTTCTTTCCTGTACTGGAACCACGGTGAAGTCCCGGTTTCTTGCACATGACTGACTGTAATCATAAAGTTTTCAGTGTCCCTGAGACACTACAAGTCTCCAGGACGCAGGCATGATGGTGCAGCCTTCTTATCCCAAGAGTGATTTTTGTTTGTTTTAACTGCAGCTTACATGAGCCAAAAGAGGTACTTTTCTGCGCTTGCTCTGCCCAGTATTCTAACAGCAGGGTCTCCCAGCCCAGCTCCATATCCATCTCTGAGAGAGGGTAGTAAAGATATTAAGCAAGACACTGTGACCTCTGGCCTCTGTCTTGGGCTGTCCTTACCCATCTTTTCCTTTCCTGTGGAACCTTAATATTTTCCCAAAGCCTCCCTCAAGCACAAAAGGATCTCAGCTTTACCAGCCACTTTGACCAATGGGACCGTCGCCCAGGTTCAGGAAGATTACAACACCTGTCTTAGTCTGCTTGGGCTGTTAACAGCAAAATGCTGCAGACTGGGCGGCTTAAATAGCCAACATTTATTTCTCATGGCTCTCAAGGCTGCAAGGTTTGAGATCAAGCTGCCGGCATCTGGTAAGAGCTCTCCTCCTGGCTTGTCGACAGCTGCCTCCGTGTCCTCACACGGGGGTGGCAGGAAAAGCAGGTGTCTCTTCTGTTTATAAGGACACTAATGCACATGGAGCTCTGACCTTTTCTAAACCCAATTCTCTTCCAATGGACCCATGTCCAAATATCCTCTCCATGGGCTCTAGGGTTTCAATATCTGAATTTGGGTAGGGGAGGGAACACAAAATTCAGTCCGTAGCAACACCCCTGGTCTTCATCCACTTAAAAACTACTGCTAAGTTGCTTCAGTCGTGTCCAACTCTGTGTGACCCCACAGATGGCAGCCCACCAGGCTCCGCCATCCCTGGGATTCTCTAGGCAAGAACACTGGAGTGGATTGCCATTTCCTTCTCCAATGCAGGAAAGTGAAAAGTGAAAGTGAAGTCGTTCAGTCGTGTCTGACTCTTAGCGACCCCATGGACTGCAGCCTACCGGGCTCCTCCATCCATGGGATTTTCCAGGCAAGAGTACTAGAGTGGACTAGCGATCCCAATCATTGTGACAGACTGGAACACTTACACACATTTCCTATGTTCTCTGCAGAGAATCACTAAAAAAAAAAACACAAATAAACAAAATCCTTAAGACAATGGGAGAGGTTGCTAAAATAGGATGGCTTTGTTCAGTATAAGAGAAAACACATCCAAATCTGAAAAATACACACACACACACACATAACTGAATCACTTTGCTCTACACTTGAAACTAACCCAACACTGTAAATTAACTATACTCCAGTTTAAAAAGAAAAATCAAAATAAATAAGTAAAACCCATCCAGGAAAGCTATAACACTGCATCCAGGATACTTGACTTCAGCTCTCATCCACCTCCATTCTGCCAGATGTAGTTCAAAAACAAAAGCAATGCCAGAATATAAAGTTTAAGAATGTACAATGTTGGGGATTTCCCCCTAAAATAACTACTTTTTACTTTAAAAATGTACAAACTGGTTGAAAATAAAATAAATGTCCTTCTCCTGACTCCGTGGTATCTGAAGCACGTGTGTGATCTGATCATTGGGAAATCCAGCACTTCCTGTAGCTGAAGGGAAAGACTTCATCAGGATGGCCTGTGCCTGCCTCTCCACCCTCCCAAGCCCCACACTTTGTGCTTCAGGCACCAGGGGTCATGCAGATTCTGTACTGTATCCACCCCTGGCCTTTGTCCTCTAAATACACACACACACGCACAAAATGCAAGCTCAAGTCTTTGATTTTGTTCATGCTTCCTCGTTATATGGAATGCTCCTCCCACTCCCAATACCTAGGCCCTGTTTACCAGGCTATTAAAATTCCTGTTATTCTTTGAGCCTCAGTTTGAGAGCCTCTCCTCCAGGCAGGCCTCCTGACTGCCTGGCCCCTTCCTCACCACCCCTGCAGGCCTCTACCAGCATATTCTACTCTGGTCTGCAGTCATCTTTTCACTTTGCTTTTTCCTTGTTTCTTTCTTCTTTTCTATTTTTTAAATTATGAATGTATGATAACACATTTACAGAAGACTGGGAAAATACAGAACAAAGTTACATATAGTTTCACTATATAATATAATTATTTTTTAAGTAGACAAATTAAAATTTATAGTTGGAGTTTCAATATCAAACTCTCAAAAATTAATAGAATAAATATACAGAAAAGTAGAGGGATACAGGAAAAGTAGAAGGATACATAGAAGGAAAAGCACTAAAAATAGCTCCTTGGTGGAGTACTTGAAGTGGGAAATGGCAAGCCACTCCAATATTCTTGCCTGAAAAATTCCATGGACAGAGGAGCCTGGCGGGCTACCGTCCATGCGGTCACAAAGAGTAGAACGCAACTGAGTGACTGATCACAGAAGGATATAGTAGATCTGAAAAGCACCATGAACCAATTCAACATAACCAAGATTTACACAATTTTCACACAACAGTAGGATACAAATTCTATTTAAGTTCCCATAGGCTATAAACTCAGAGACACTGGAACATACCCACGTACATGAAACAAGGTCCAAAACTTTCATGGTCTAAAGGTATTGTGCAGTCATCTTTCGATATTCATCTCTACCACTAGATTATAAGGGTTTTAAGGGCAAAGATTATTTCTTTTTCATCTTCTGTTGCTTTAGTTTGATGAATTCAATTATTTCTAGTTTTTTGCAACATAGTGTTCCTAAAAGTTATAATGTCTGCATTCTCAGTCACTTCAATCATGCCTGACTCTTTGTTACCCTATGGATTGTAACCCACCAGGGTCCCCTGTCTATGAGGTTCTCCAGGCAAGAATACTGGAGTGGGTTGCCATGACCTCCTTCAGGGGATCTTCCCAATCCAGGGATCAAACCCGCACCCCTTAGGTCTCCTGCATCAGGTGGACTCTTACCGCCAGCACCACCCACAAGCAGCTAAAGTCATTTTTCAAATATCTGTAAAACTTTCAGAAAGCCCTAAGCATCCTTCCATCCTTCCTTCTGGGCACAGGTCCTCACTTCCTCTTCTCAAACAATCACACACCTGCTCTGACCAAGGCTTTCTCTAACAGAAAATATTTCCTGTACTTCATCATGCCTAGGCTGAGCAACTGTCCAAAGACTTGACTTTGTTCATTAACATTCCTCCTTTTTGCACAGCAAACTTTTCAACCCAGCTCTGTGGCAGGAGATCTGATGAACTAGTCGAACATTTCCAAGAGGATGTGGTGAATTATTTAAGGTGGCATTTTAATAGTTATAATTAATTTTATTATTTGTATAATCTACATAACTAGCAGATTGAATCAGGAATTTCATAGTTATTATTGCTTAGGAGGAGGCTAAAATTCGAAGGAAATGAGTCACCTTAATAGAAAATATTAAGTAAGACTGTAAGTAACATAAAAATGTGACAAAAATCAAGAAGAATCCTTAACTATGATGGTCAGTATTAAGTGCCAGTTTGGCTCAACCTACTGTACCCAGTCATTCAGTCAAACAGGCTTCCCAGGTGGCACTAGTAGTAAAGAACCACCTGCCTGCCAATGCAGGAGACATAAGAGACTCAGGTTCAATGCCAAGGTCAGGAAGATCCCCTGGAGAAGGGCATGGCAACCCACTCCAGTATTCCTGCCTGGTGAATCCCATGGACAGAGGAGCCTGGCGGGCTACAGTCCATAGTGTCGCAAAGAACCAGACAGGAGAGAATCAACTTAGCACACACACACAGGCATTCAAACACTAATCCAGGTGTTGCCATGAAGGTATTTTGCTGATATGATTAACATCTAAAGGAGAGTATCCTCCACAATCTAGTTGGGCCTGATTCAATTGGTTGAAAGACTTTAAGGGTAGCGAACTCTGCCTGCAGAATTCGGATCTGCAGTGTCAGATCCTGTCCGAGTTCCAGTCTGCCCTCGAGACGTGGTGGCCTGCCCTGCGGATTTCAAATATGTACAGCCAAGCCCCACGTCTGTCAATCAGGAAAGATAGACAGGTAGATAGGGAAATAGAGATAGATAGAGATATATGTAGAGAGAAAAAGATCGACGAAAAAGAGAAAGAAAAGAGAAGGACCGCATCCTGCTGGTTCTGTTCTCTGGTTCTACACTGATATATTAAATGACTGAGGTTTTGCTTGAGTTTCCCACCACCAGGGATAGCTGCATATTAACTCTGACCTTCTGGAATCACCGCTTAAGAACATCACTGTTTAGGACTGCTGTAAACAAAATCTGAGACATTCATACCTTCACAAGATGCCTTGGCTCCCTTCCTGCTTCCACATCCTCTACCGCACTGGCTCCTGGACTTGCTGTCCCTGCCAAATGCATCAGCTGGGATCAGAAGAGTAATATATTTCAGCTGATGTATATCACATGACTCAGCTAACTGATGCTGGTACTTGGTACTCACACATGCTGTCAAGACAGAGGTAATGCCTAGAACCCTGGGATCATAGAAGAGTCAGGCTCCACAAAGCCCTGGCATCCAAATTATCTAGAGATTTTTTATTAAAAAATGGGATTTTTTTAGACCCCCATCTCAATTCTCCTAATGTCTTATAGAAGGCCATAGGACCCTATTTTGTACAAGCTCACGGCATGATACTTATATGTACTAGGTTTTAAATTCAGTGCCCTGGGATTCCCTGGTGGTCCAGTGGTTAAGACTCTGAGCTCCCAATGCAGGGGGCCTGAGTTCGATCCCTGATCAGGGAACTAGATCCCACATGTTGCAATGAAGACGTGGCACAGTCAAATAAGTAAATATTTTAAAAAATAAGTCCAATGCCTGAGGAATTCTCTAAAGGGACTACAGAATGATTGTCGCTTTATATGTTTTAAATTTGGGGATCCTGTAACAGACTGCATTGAAGAACAATCTCTTACAGCTATAAGACCCAAAAGTTTAGAACCCACTGAGCCAGTCTACCGTGGGTTGAATTACTGATCTCAGTCCCTTCCCTGTCCCACACCCTTGTCCCGGCTTCTTCATGAATGGAGAGCATTTCCACACTCCGTGACTCTGGCGTTGGTTATGTGACTTTCTTTAGCCAGCAGCAGAACTGACCTGTTGACCCTTGGTGTTGAGTCCTAACCTTCAGTTGCTAAGTCATGTGTGACTCTTTGCAAATCCCTGGAATGCAGGTCACCCGGCTTCCCTTATTGTGGTGATAGCTAAATGATACATAGTCTAAATCCCTGTTTTTATAGATGAGGAAACTGAGGATCTAAGATGCACAGTGACTTTCCTAAGAAGATAATCTGAAGGAATAACTCAACATGGCAGGAGTTTCATGGCAGGTCAGAAGACGGACACATTGAGAAGGAGGTTTTCAACACTATGCCTTCCAATCACACAAAACAGACCAACATCCTCCGGCTGATGGATCTTTGGAGTAACAGCATTGGTTCCTCCAGAAAACTTCACCATGTCACCCTTCGTCACGGAAACAGCTGAAACTCAGTGGGACAACCTTATACTCTACAAGGACACCTGGCGTCCTTCCACCTCCTCTGAGGACCTCAGTTACTCTCAAACAATCAAGTACTGCCTGTTGGAATGAAAACAGCTGCCACTAAATGCTACTGTCTGGAGCATGGCATTTTTTAGTCAACCACTGAACTGTACACAGCCAAATGCCTGTATTCACTACACCAAGAAACCATCTTGCCTACTGGACAAGCACATATGGTAGATAATTTGACAGGGGAAGGGGAGAGTGGGACCATTTGTCATATGAGAGTTCAGTTAGGACTCGGAATTTAATTGCTCACCAAGACTTAAGAGAGTCCACGCTGGGTGTTACAGAAGATACTAGAAACTCATGATAACCTAAAGGACATTGTTTTAATGCCTGTACATGTCAGAGCCTGGTGCTTTGGATTACCATGGCGTTTTCTGGAAACCATTTTGCCAAATATCTTGACTTCAGTCCAAGCATTTCCCCATTCATAGCCACATGGTGGGGTCAGTAGTGAGGGTGGTGAACGCTGCAATGTCATTGCAGAAGGCTCAGACTATGCAATATTTAAATTAACAAAGAGAAACACCATTCTAGGCACATTCTGTGCCACATCACCACGACCGAGTTCCTGTTATCCATCAAGTAGGTTTTAAAATAGTCCGCATTTTTCAGTCCTGCATAGTCAACAGTACTGGAAAGTTGGCAGGTCCACTTGTTTAAACAAAGCTCCCAAGTTTTCTGCTGGCAGGTGTTTCCAGAGTTCTTGGAGCACAATTCTTTGGATAGGATATTTGCCAATATACATAGCAACAGGAAAAAAAATGTGTTTTCCTTTGCCACAGTGGAGACACAAAAATGCCTTAGATGCAAAGCTGGATATTCAGCTTGGGGCTTATTTTGGCTCTATGTCAAGGAATAAACAATAATAAAATCCAGCATCTCTCTGTTCAGATCTGATGGGTTTCAGAGGGGAACAGGGCTACTTCTCAACTTGCCAGAGTGGACTCTCCACCCATCTCTGCACAGTTTGACCCATGAGTTTGTCTTCCCTTCTTTGTCAGTTCCTCCAGCCTCCTGAGTATCCCATTCTCAAGTTTTCCTGCTAATTCGGCTTGAAACTGAGGTGGGGGATTGTTGGTTTGAAATTTAATTTGATGATGGCAGAACAGGTAAGATTTATTCCTCCTCTATCTGCCCTTAGGCGTTGAGTTTCAATTATTCTTAAATCTAACTTTCCAAAATCCAAACTTGGGACTGCTTTAAAATCACATGACTAGTTTTATAATCTCTTTCTTGCCAGTTGGACTAATTCATATTTGCTGCCATTAGATTCATTCCCTAGTCATTCAGTTAAACTTGACACATGTGCTGGAACACCACGAGAGAGAAATAATCCTGGCTCTCACCCTGAACTGACTGAAAATAAATAGAAGACTCTTTTAATGGAAAATCAAAGTTTTTTTTTTCCTTTGAGTTTTAAAAATTTGCCCCCAAACCTTCTCCCCCAAACTTAAAGGAAGTCAAAATGTAACTGGCTTAGAAGGTACTTACTTAACGGACATTAAATTGAAACCCAAAGAAAATTATGAATTTCAAATTCTGTTTACAAAAAAAAAGAATATTAGGCACCACTAAAATTTATTTTAAGTCATCTCCTCTTTAGTCAGTTGCTGGTGGGGAATGCATTATTTCATTCTGGTGTTAACTGGCCTTATTTATGTCTCTCTCTATTACCTGTCTGCTTCATCTCTCTCATATTATTTTGTCATTTAGTATCTTTGGAAGCTTCCTTAAAATTTTCAAAATGAAGATGCACTTTACACATGTTCTGGGTTTAGAATGGACCCCATCTGTAAAGAGTCATGAACAGAGCCAAGGGTCTTATAAAATCCACTGGTTTGGGGAAAAAGAATTGGACATTTGATTGTTAGGGAGAAAATTTACTTTTTTCATTCACCTTAACTGTGGCTACAGAAAGAAACCACATTGATCAGACTCTGGATTTTTCACCTCTGGAAGATGTGTGAAGGAATAATAGTAGTGATAAATACAGACTTTGATCAGACAGACCTGAGTTCAAATTCCTGCACTGCTACCTACTTGTAGGTGTTAAAAGATAAGGCTCAGACTTCCCTGGTGGTACAGTGGATAAGAATCTGCCTGCCAGCGCTGGGGACACAGATTCGATCCCCGGTCTGGGAGGATTCCACGTGCCATGGAGCAATTAAGCCCATGGGCCACGACTACTGAGCCCCCCCAGAGGCAATAACTGAAGCCCTTGTGCCTCGAGCTGGTGCTCTGCAACAAGAGAGGTCACCACAATGAGAAGCTCGTGCACCACAACAAAGAATGGTCCCCACTCACCACGGCTAGAGAAAGCTCAAGTAGCAGTGAAGACCCCGCACAGCCAAAAATAGAATAGAAAATAACAACAACAACAACAAACGGTAAAGCTCTTGGGACTTCCGTAGAGGTCCAGTGGTTAAGATTCTGGATGTACAATGCAGGTGGCCTGGGTTCACATCCCATGTGCTGCGTGGAATGACCATAAATAAGTAAATAAATAAGGCTTTTAATTCAGTAGCAGTCAAATCTTCCTATTTCTGAGACTTAGGTCAGCTTGTGAAACTTTCATGAGCAACATGAGTGGATGTGTTTGGGAAAATTAAGTAGTAATATACAGCCAGTTTAAAGTCCATTTCAAGATGAAAACAGTAACAAAATTTGAAAAAAAGTCTACCTGGCTGCAACGTTGGTATCAGCACACTTTGTTTCAACTTTCATTGTGTTTTATCTCATGAGTAATAAATATTTGCTGTAAAAAAATAAACTGGAAAATCTAGGTAGATTTTTTACAAATAAGAACTGCTTACTCACTTATACAAGCATCTCCCAGAAATAATGCCCATGGAGAGTCTGACTGAATCCTTTCAGACCCAATCATGAGGCACCAGGTGGCACTACAATGCCCCTTAAAGGCTCCACTTCTAGCTCGGGGGGAGGCGTTGGCGGTGGATCGGCCTGCTCCCCGATGGCAGCGTCAAGAAGGCCATGGGAAAACTGATTCCTACAAGATAATGAATCAGAGAAAGGATCCTGAGAAGATGTGGGAGGAAATGCATTTTTTTTTGTTTGTTTTCACACATGAAGAAATGCTGTGAATTCCAGGCAGGATACTGTTGTCTGCCAGATGGTGTTTTGGAAGAGGCAGCAGCGGTAAGACAGAGCTCCTCCTGGAAAGACCACAGGCCCTGGAGGGTCTCTGCTGGGTGAAGTTTTAGTAAATACGATGAATCAATAGTATTTTTACTGTGAACTCCCAATGACTGAATTGGAAAGGACTGATAGAGCAATAACTTTTTTAATAAGCTGCCTTGCTTTTCCCTTGATTAGTGAAAAATCTGTGAAAACTTTTTAGCTGTCTCTGTGGTCTTTACTGTCAGAAGATCTCAACGAGTATTTCTGAAAAGTTTCTCATTCTCATAAAACCTGTTTGTTAACAATGTTGTATGTAATGTTTATGCATTGTTTCATTATATTTAATATTTAGAATATTAATAGCTTAGCTACCATTTTTGTGGTGCTCTGTGCATAAATCCTCCAAATCTCATTTTTAAATTAAAATTACTGAAGCTTAGAGCAGTTAAGTAAACTGGTCAAGGTCACAGAGTTACTGAGTAGTGGACGTGGAATTTAAACACAGGTCTCCCACAGCCCCCAAATGATATTCTATTCACTACAACATGTTACACCTCATTGTGTGTGTATACACACAAGCTCATATATGCTCCAGACCACTCACCAGGACACAATCAAGTAACTGCTGATAAAGGAAGATATGTATAATTACAGAAATATTGGCATGCAGGAATATGCTTGGCAGGGGTTCACTGGGAACAGAATACAATAACCCCTGGACTTCCACTTCCACTGAGAGCATTGCTTTTATGTGTGTGTCACATTTAGTTACTGATTTTAGTAAGTTAATAAAATCTATTGATGGTCAGAAGCCTATACATATGCATGAAAATTATATTTTCAAAACCTAGAGAAAGAAAGGAAAAACACCAGTGAGCTCTTCACAGGTTCTCAGATGACTCCCATAGGACCATAGTCTTGATATGCTGGCAAAGGTGATCATGGATAAAACCACCAGCAACTGGAGGGTGAGCATGAGGTGTTGATGGAAGGGGGATGGAGAATGGAGTAGAAGTTACAATGGACACAGAATTGCTTTCAGTGACCAGAATTTCAACCCTTCCCTTTTTTTCTATACTTCGTAGACTCTTCAGTCCCTTAAAAATGAAGTGAATATCACAAGGAAACTTCTAGAATAGCATGAACCACCTTCTGCCCTTGTCCTCTCTCCCTGAAACTTCTATTTTGAACTGGGGAAGAAGCTTTATGAATGAATGGACATGAAGCTGGAGAGAGAATAATGTTTGTTAAGCACTCTTGAGGGCCAGACATTCACCCAGGTGGTTTGTATGCTGACTCCCTCCCAAGACCCCTGCAAAGTATATATTATTATCCCATCTTCCAGGTGAAGAAACTGAGGATCAGATAAGTCATCTAACTTGACTAATTTAATCCATGTATTAAGAATCATGGACTTCCCAGGTGGTGCCAGTGGTTAAGAGCCTGCCTGACAATGCAGGAGACATAAGAGACACCAGTTCCATTGCTGGGTAGGGAAGATCCCCTGGAGGAGGGCATGGCAACCCACTCCAGTATTCTTGCCTGGAGAATCCCATGGACAGAGGAGCCTGGCAGGCTACAGTCCATGGGGTTACAAAGAGTTGGACACAACTGAAGCAACTTAGCACACACACGCACACACATCAAGTATCAAAGAAAACCTTTCTACTATATTGGAAAAAGAAAATATAGGCCTGAACTTTCCAATTTTATAGCCATGGCATGACATATTCTTAATTCTATTCATTTTATGATTATAATATCTGAGGATTGAATGTGTATTATGTTCTTTAGGTTATGATAATTTTTTATAATTTTGAATTCCCAATAAATGCCCAATCATATTCCAGTCCAGACCTTGCAGTAAAAAGAGGTTCACACAACAACAGTAAAAACACATGTCTCTGCTTTAGGGAGACACAGAGTCTCCTTACATTCCTGCCCCAGAGTTCTGCAAATTAGTCTAGAGTATATTAAAAAGTAGAGACATCTCTTTGTCAACAAAGGTCCATATAGTCAAAGCTGTGGTTTTTCCAGTACTCATGTACAGATGTGAGAGTTGGACCATAAAGAAGGCTGAGCATCGAAGAACTGATGCTTTTTCGAACTGTGGTGCTGGAGAAGACTCTTGAGAGTCCCTTGAACTGTAAGGAAATCGAACCAGTCAATTCTAAAGGAAATCAACCCTGAATATTCATTGGAAGGAGACGCTGAAACTGAAGCTCCAATATTTTGGCCACCTGATGCAAAGAGCCAAGTCATTGGAAAAGACCCTAATCCTGGGAAAGATTGAGGGCAGGAGAAGGGGGAGATAGAGGATAAGACGGTTGGATGGCATCACAGACTCAATGGACATGAGTTTGAGCAAACTCTGGGAGATAGTGAAGGACAGGGGAGCCTGGTGTGCTGCAGTCCATGGGGTCACAAGGACATGACTTATTGACTAAACAACAACAGTAAAGGCTGTTTAAGATACACACTGTATGAACTGTCTTCTTATGACACTAGGTGTCTGGCTTTTTCTTTCTGTTTTTCTCCATCTCACTGTGACGTGTTTTGGGCTGTTCACAATATCAAGAGAGGCTGCTCACTCCACTGCCCACCATGAAGGTCCTCACTGCCAAGATGCTGCCAAGGCACCCTTCCCCCAAGGTCCCCCATGCCAGACTCTGCCTCTGCCCGAACTCCCAACATCCATGCTGCTGACACATTGAGAGCCCAAAGCCCACTGAAGAAAATCATACACACACACACACACACACACACACACACACATAAAGGAAAGCAAACTTTCTTTACTTGTTCATCTCATTCTGTGGGGCCTGGGCTAGAGAATCACTGGAGAAACAGGTCCCAGGAACACTCAACGTACAGCCCTGCTCACGCCAGTCCCCTACTCAGACCAAGGTGTCTGCAGCGCCCTGTCTTGTCCCAGGATATGGTCTTTTCTTAGGAGGAACCTCATTCCTTATTGTAAGGACTGGCTCCACATACTGCTGCTGCTGCTGCTATGTCGCTTCAGTCGTGTCTGACTCTGTGCGACCCCATAGACGGCAGCCCACCAGGCTCCCCCGTCCCTGGGATTCTCCAGGCAAGAACACTGGAGTGGGTTACCATTTCCTTCTCCAATGCATGAAAGTGAAAATTGAAAGTGAAATTGCTCAGTCGTGTCTGACTCTTAGCGACCCCATGGACTGCAGCCTACCAGGCTCCTCCATCCATGGGATTTTCCAGGTAAGAGTACTGGAGTGGGGTGCCATCACCTTCTCCAGCTCCACATACAGGAGGTACTAAAGATAATCTCAGTGTGGACCCTACCTCAGATCCCTGCTTTTGACATGTGTATGTGGAAAATGTGGTCCAGGGAATGTACAGGTTTGTTCAGTGTTCAAGCTTCTCGGGAGCAGAGAGGCAACCAGAGTTTGGATATCCTGACTGCTAATTCAGAAAAGTATTACTTGGGGACTTCCCTGGTGGCCCAGGGGTCAAGTCTCTGCTTCCACTGCAAGGGGTACTGATTCAATCCCTGTTTGGGGAACTAGGATCCCACTTGCTACATGGCCCAGCCAAAGAAAAAAAAAAGAGAGAGAGAGAGAGAGAAGTGTTACTTTATTTATTTATGCATTCATTCAGTAACTATGTATGGAGGGCTGGTTTCACAGGACCATCTGTGCTGGTTCCCTGTGATAAAAGTGCCAATAATTTGGCCACCTGTTATGGAGAGCAGACTCACTGGAAAAGACCCTGATGTTGGGAAAGGTTGAGGGCAAGAGGAGAAGGGGGAGACAGAGGATGAGATGGTTGGATGGTATCATTTATTCAATGGACTTGAGTTTGAGCAAACTTCTGGATATAGTGAAGGACAGGGAAGCCTGGCGTGCCGCAGTTCATGGGGTTCAAAAGAATCAGACACAACTTAGGACTGAACAACAACAAGTGGGTGGTAAGGGGTCTGTAGGGCGAAACGTAAGTGCAGTGCTAATTCATAGGAGGGGCTCCTAACCTGGGAAGGGACCCTGAGATGAAACGAACTTCAGGACAAGGAGAAGGTTCTCAGGCTAATGAAGGAGGCTGACTTGGAGGCAATGTGCTAGGGAGGTTGGCAAGAGAGGTTTTTGATCCAGTGAAACCAGAAGGTGGCTGAGCTCTAAGCTTTTTGGCCAAAAAGCCTATGTTTTTCCTTTAGAAGTTAAATATCCATTTTCTTTTTCTGGGTAATAATACAGACCTTTAAAAACAGAAACTTTATAACACAGAGGTTTCCTTGTGAATTTTTAGAAGACAGAGGATGGGAATTTAGTTAATGAGAAGGACAGGGTTGCACAGCAAACATTATCCTCAATGGTGAAAAATTGAAACCATTTCCCCTAAAGTCAGGAACAAGACAAGGGTGCCCACTCTCACCACTACTATTCAACATAATTTTGGAAGTTTTGGCCACAGCAATCAGAGCAGAAAAAGAAATAAAAGGAATCCAAATTGGAAAAGAAGAAGTAAAACTCTCACTATTTGCAGATGACATGATCCTCTACATAGAAAACCCTAAAGACTCCATCAGAAAATTACTAGAGCTAATCAATGAACATAGTAAAGTTGCAGGATATAAAATCAACACACAGAAATCCCTTGCATTCCTATACACTAATAATGAGAAAATAGAAAGAGAAATTAAGGAAACAATTTCATTCACCATTGCAATGAAAAGAATAAAATATTTAGGAATATATCTACCTAAAGAAACAAAAGAACTATTTATAGAAAACTACAAAACAGTGGTGAAAGAAATCAAAGAGGACACTAATAGATGGAGAAATATACCGTGTTCATGGATCAGAAGAATCAGTATAGTGAAAATGAGTATACTACCCAAAGCAATCTATAGATTCAATGCAATCCCTATCAAGCTGCCAATGGTATTTTTCGCAGAGCTAGAACAAATAATTTCACACTTTGTATGGAAATACAAAAAACCTCAAACAGCCAAAGCAATCTTGAGAAAGAAGAATGGAACTGGAGGAATCAACCTGCCTGACTTCAGGCTCTACTACAAAGCCACAGTCATCAAGACAGTATGGTACTGGCACAAAGACAGAAATATAGATCAATGGAACAAAATAGAAAGCCCAGAGATAAACCCAAGCACATATGGACACCTTATCTTCGACAAAGGAGGCAAGAATATACAATGGAGAAAAGACAATCTCTTTAACAAGTGGTGCTGGGAAAACTGGTCAACTTGTAAAAGAATGAAACTAGAACACTTTCTAACACCATATACAAAAAATAAACTCAAAATGGATTAAAGATTTAAATGTAAGACCAGAAACTATACAACTCCTAGAGGAGAACATAGGCAAAACACTCTCCAACATAAATCACAGCAGGATCCTCTATGACCCACCTCCCAGAATATTGGAAATAAAAGCAAAAATAAATAAATGGGACCTAATTAAAATTAAAAGCTTCTGCATAACAAAGGAAACTACAAGCAAGGTGAAAAGACAGCCTTCAGAATGGGAGAAAATAATAGCAAATGAAGTAACTGACAAAGAATTAATCTCAAAAATATACAAGCAACTCCTACAGCTCAATTCCAGAAAAATAAACGACCCAATCAAAAAATGGGCCAAAGAACTAAGCAGACATTTCTCCAAAGAAGACATACAGATGACTAATAAACACATGAAAAGATGCTCAACATCACTCATTATCAGAGAAATGCAAATCAACACCATAATGAGGTACCATTTCACACTGGTCAGAATGGCTGCTATCCAAAAGTCTACAAGCAATAAATGCTGGAGAGGGTGTGGAGAAAAGGGAACCCTCTTACACTGTTGGTGGGAATGCAAGCTAGTACAGCCACTATGGAGAACAGTGTGGAGATTCCTTAAAAAACTGGAAATAGAACTGCCATACAACCCAGCAATCCCACTGCTGGGCATACACACCGAGGAAACCAGAATTGAAAGAGACACGTGTACCCCAATGTTCATCGCAGCACTGTTTATAATAGCCAGGACATGGAAGCAACCTAGATGTCCATGGGCAGACAAATGGATAAGAAATCTGTGGTTACATATACACAATGGAGTATTACTCAGCCATTAAAAAGAATACATTTGAATCAGTTCTAATGAGGTGGATGAAACTGGAGCTGATTATACAGAGTGAAGTAAGCCAGAAAGAAAAACACCAATACAGTATACTAATGCATATATATGGAATTTAGAAAGATGGTAACAATAACCCTGTATGAGAGACAGCAAGAGAGACAGCAAAAGAGGCACAGATATACAGAACAGTCTTTTGGACTCTGTGGGAGAGGGAGAGGGTGGGATGATTTGGGAGAATGGCATTGAAACATGTGTACTACCATACATGAAACAAATCGCCAGTCCAGGTTTAATGCATGATACAGAATGCTCAGGGCTGGTGCACTGGGATGACCCAGAGGGATGGGATAGGGAGGGAGGTGGGAGGGGGGTTCAGGATGGGGAACACGTGTACACCTGTGGCAGATTCATGTTGATGTATGGCAAAACCAATACAATATTGTAAAGTAATTAGCCTCCAATTAAAATAAATAAAATTAAAAAAAGAAGATAAATGCAAAAAAAAGAAAGGAAAAAGACAGGGTTGGATGTGAGATTATGACTTCAAATAAATTAGGCAAAACCAGCATCAAATAATCCTCAGGGATCAACCCAGTTTTTAAGGGGCCTGAAATGCATATGACATGGGGGACACTTTTCAAGAAAAATAATGCAAAAAAAACCCCTTACCTTTGTGATTTTTTTCAAAGACATGTGAGTATGTGACACCACTGTAATTTGGGATGGGTCTTGTGAAAATGCGAGATCCTGAAGTTTGTCTTATTAGCATCTTAATAAACCTCCTTCTAAAAACACCACTTCAGGGAGAGAGGGAGGGCCAGCCTAAAGCAATTATAAAATTTCTCAAATCCTGGGCTGTAGGCCCTTGAACTCCTTATGGTATTAATTTTTAAACTCTCCCTGTTTGAGTGGTCCCAGGGAGTTAAGAGAAGGGAAAGAGAGAAGAAGAAAGTGGTCAAGCTCTGTCTGTGTGTGTGTGTTTTCTTATAACTGTGTCCACTAAGGGGGGTTTCTCAGGGTCCGTTTTAATAAACTGTGTTCTAGGAAGATTTCAACACCTTCTTGGCAAACAATGGCCACATGAACTGAAGTGAGCAGCCAAGAGGACACGGTCTTTCAGCACTTCTATCTAAAAATCACTGCCCAGGGACTTCCTGTGTGGTGAAGGAAAAAATAAATCTTCCTGTGGACACACAGGTTCTCTGTGTTTCTCACAAGTGTTTGGCTTGGGCTCCTCAAGCATGGGCTGGGGAGAGGGGTGGGAATGGGGAGGGGGCCAGGAGGGGAGGATGGGGTCGGGAAGGTGCTGTACGGTCTGTCACATTGTCTCTGCAGAAGAGAGAAAAGCCCCGATGTCCATACACCGTCTGCGCTGTAAGCACTCCCACTGGGGCAGATTCCAGCCCACGGATCTGCTATCACTGACCAGGGCTGGGAAGATAGAGGTCCAACCAGTCCCTGCAGGTCACTGAGCCCCACAGCAGGAGAGATCTCCAGACATCAGTTTTCTGTGGTCTGGTTGAGGCTTCCTGGTGGGGCTCCCAGGGCTTTTATTTCAAATCCTTTCACATGTGAGAAGCAGGTGCCTGACTTCGCCTCCAGCACCTGCACTAACACACAGAAGAGGGATGTCAGGCCCCATACGCTCCTGAGTGAATGACGCTGCAGTGAAGGCGAGGCAGACCTGGGAGCAGGGCTGGCCTGGGTCTGGGGGGCTCCAGATGGGGTCCTGGTGCCCTGCTCATCAAGCTCTGCTCTCAGAAGCTGCAGCTTCAAGAGCAGAGGCTCAAGCTTGGGAAAGAGCACAGACATTACAAAACAGGGCCACCTTTACCAGGGACTGCTTTAAGTATGGTTTACTTTTGGTAGAACATGCTTAAATAAATGTTTTGAAGAAAAATGTTGGTTGATTGGTGGTTTATTTATATATTAGGAGTACATGTGACTTGCAATATGAATGTTTTTAAGACACTGATGTCCCCCTCCCCCCTTCCCTCCCTCCCTCCCTCCCTTCCTCCACCGCAGTGAGTGATTACCAGGTTCTACACTAGATGTTGGAATGAAAAAATGAATAAGGCAAATAGGATGTGGTGTCTACAGTGAAGGAGACACTCAAGTGAATGCCCACCTAATGTGCTGTGTTTCAGAGGCTGAGAAAGACAGGTGAGTCAGACAGAACCACGGACGCAGTGTCAATTCTGCTGCAACGAGGGGCCAGAGAAGGGAAATCAAAGAAGATTGTGCATCGGGAATGTGGGATTAGCAAATACACACATACTGTATATAAAATAAACAAGGTCCTACTGTATAGCACAGAGAACTATCCTCAATATCTTGCAATAACCTATAATGGAAAAGTATCTGAAAAAGAATATGTGTGTGTGTGTACATGTGAATGTATGACTGAATCACTTTGCTGTACACCTTAAACTAACACAACTTTGTAAATCAACTGTACTTCATTAAAAGAAAGAAGACAGAAAGCAGATTGTGTGGTGTCAGAGCGCAGAAACGTAAGAGAGGAGATGTCTGATGACCAGGCAGGCAGGGCAGTGTGTGGACAGTGCAGGAGGGCATGGGTGGAAACCCATGGGTTGGTCACGGGAGCCCTGAGGTCCCCAGATCTGGGACGAGAGCTGAAACAGGAGGACACTTCCCATGGAAAACCTGGAAGCATGTGCCAGGCCGTTGGGATTTTATCCTGCTGGTACCAAGGAGCCCCTTGTGGGTCATTAACCAGAATGTGAGTGGATCATTCCTGGATTCTTGCTGCAGGAAGAATGGATCGGGGGATAAGAAGCTAGGGTGATGAAGGCAGTTAGAATAACAGAATAGTGGGCTCTAATGATGCCACTGACCCTGGTGTCATCCTATTAATAACTAATGAGGACAAACAAAGCAGGGGAAGGAACTAAAAATGTATAAGGAGACAGAATTATCCAGACTTTGTCACCACTTTGATGTGGGGTGACGAATGGCTTAAGGTGCCTCCCAGGTATCTTATTAGGGGTGAGGGGCAGGGCAAGTATTTACTGAATGGTAATGAATGGAGGGCTTCACTAGAGGGTGGGAACCATAAGAAACAAAAAAAAGTACAACAGCAGCAAGGATTACTTTATAAAATACTTTGAGGTCTCTAGAATTCAGAATATGATAAATAGTATCATGAGGATGAGATGGTTGGATGGCATCACTGATTCAATGGACATGAAATTAGGCAAACGCCGCGAGATGGTGAAGGACAGGGAGGCCTGGCATGCTGTAGTCCATGGAGTCGCAAAGAGTTGGACACAACTTGGCGACTGAACAACAACAACACATTCTTACAGTAATTATCAATTTACCAAACCTCAGTTTGATGCTGACCCTTACGTACTACACATACGAACCTGGCATTATGAATACAGTGAGTGGAATTCAGAGGGATGGACGCGCATGTTCAAGGTCACAGAGCTGCAGCAGAGGTGAGGCAAAGAGTCAGTCCTGGAGCAAGAATGGAGGGGCAGACCGGACACCTGTAGACAATTTTCCTTTTCCTCTACGGATGGCTCTGCCATTGACCCTGGGCAGGCTGCCTCCAGTCTCTAGTTTCTTTGGGCAGTTTCCCCATCAGTGCCAAGGTCACACGAATGGAAACTTTAAAGGTTGTATTTAAGTTGCCTAGAATGATGTCCAAATAGTAAAGCCTTGACATTCCTGGGGCTCCAGTGATCCATGACATTAGAAGAATCTGAAATACTGCCTTCCCATTTGTCATCATAAGATCTGAAACTAAAGAGGAAGAGGCAAATCTATTGTCATCTTTTCCTTTTCTGTGGAAAGCGGAAAGCAAAACACAGCAAAGCCGCCGCTGTCCTCAGGTCAAGCGACAGACACTGACCCTGGACATTCGATTCAGAAAGTTCAAAATAAACAGAGAAAGATGGAAGCTTGCAAAAAGGAAGCCAAATTAGGGACATCAAACTCTCTCTTGCCTAGAAAAGGACAGCTTTTCCTACTGCTCTATATAGGGCTTTGGAAGAGAAAATAAAGTTACTTAAAACTCAGTTATAAATGCAAGAGCGAAGAATGCAATGTCCTTTGCAGCTTCTCAGAAGATGGCATGCAGCTGGAAAATCTGGAAATGTTAGCTTGGCTTTTGTAAATTTCACCAATCCACATCTTCCTCCTACACTTACTGGACTCTGTGCTAATTGGCTAGCATTGAAGGAAATGTCTCCTCACACAGAATTCAAGAAAGAGGAAAGAAATGGATCATGGTTCTTCTCTCATCTCGGAAAAGAGAAAAATACTCTGATTTATCTGCACAATTAAGCCTAGCCTGGGAGTAGATGCTGTCACTCAGTATATCTTCAACTTCAAGCTGAACCATTTGATACAACAGAGCCCCACTCCCCGCTCCTAAAGGCTTTATCCTCTCGGTGTTCTGGACACCCTGACCCCCAGGTTTGCCTCCTTCCTGGGTGCCACCTTGTAAAAAGCCTTTCTGGGGTCCAGGCCCTCCTCCTTCCATCAAGTCTCACAACTCTGTCTCTCTCTTTTTGCTTTCCTTCTTAGAAACTTCCCAGTGACCTTATCCAACTCCATGCTTTGTGACCTCTTTGTTGTTGTGGTTGCTGTTCAGCCACTAAGTTGTGTCCGACTCTTTGCAACCCCATGGACTGCAGCATGCCAGGCTTCCCTGTCCTTCACTATCTCCCAAAGTTTGCTCATAGTCATGTCCATGATGAATATGATGTCATCATGGACATGAATATGAGTCAGTGATGCCATCCAAACATCTTATCCCCTGACGCCCCCTTCTCCTCCTGTCTTGACAAATTCCCAAATCAATACACTGGTCCTGATCTTTCCCATAAAATCTGTATTGGTAAAATAAACGCCAAGCTGACATCTGCAGGTTGGTATCCACCAGCATCTGAAGCTCATGCATAGATGGACTCTGATCACTCACTTACTCCTGTCCTCAAGATCACATCCCCTCCTGCCCCTCACAGCCCTGCTCCCCATCTCTACAAAATGCCATCACCCCATCACCGTCTTTTAGTGTTTTAGAGCAGAATCCTCGGAATCCTCCTTGATCCACCTGTTTCTCTCTCATCCCAAATCCAATCCATCAGCAAGCCTCCCTGCTCTCCTTTCACAAGGCATCCCAAAGCTGACCTCTCCTCCTGGGCGCCATCACCTCTCACATGGACTGTTATAGTCACTTTGCAACCTGGCTCCCTGCTTCCTCTCTTGTTTACCGCTCCTCCACCCACCAGAGTTATCTTTTAAAAAATCAAAATGAAACATGTGACTCCTCTTCAAATTAGATTCAAGCTCCACGCCCTGATCGTCACAAATTATCTGATCTTGTCTCCTCTGGTCTCCTGATGCCCTGTGTTTCTTGCCCTGCTCTGAACACACCCACTTTCTTGCAGCTCCCGCATATCCGTATCTGGGTACGTCCCACTCCAGGGCCTTTGCACGTGCCATTCCTCCCCCTGGAATTTATTCTCTTCCTGCGATTCTTTACAAAGCTCGGTTGCTATGATCTCTCAAGTGTTGAGTTAGATGTTACTTCCTCAAAGAGGACTTTGCTCACCACCCAAACACTCTGCCCTCTCTAATCTGCTCTATTTTTCTTGAAAACACTATCACTACTATCAAATTTCATGAGTTTGCTATTTTTCTGCTTTCTCTCCTCGGTGTTACTAGAGATGTTTCTGGACCCTCAGTGCTTGGAAACTGTGTTGTAGCATCACACATGCACCATATAAACATTTGATGGATGAGTTAATCAACAAATGCGTCTACAAGATTCAACATCCCCAGCAAATAATTTTTTAACTCCCAACTTGCATAGATAAGCAGTATGCGTGTGGGTGTGTTTCCTGAAACTCAAGCACAGAATTGATGGAACTCGAGATTTTCAGCAATCTGAGAAATTAACATCATTTGTTTAGAGACACTCTCTTCCAAGCACAAGCTGGATGTTACTACTACTGGCCATCAATAAGAGCAAACTGAGAACTGAATGACTTTCTCAAGAACATTCTAACTATAAAGCAGACACTGGCATTACCAGCTGCTCTTGGGTATATCCCTTATTCTCTCATGCGAAAAGAGCGACAGAGTACCAACCATAAGTGTGACAGTGTGATCAATACAAAGACGTGTGGTTGAAAAGACAGGCGAAATCCTACCCTCTCGCTGCTAACAGGGAAGCCAGACATCCAAGAAATAATTACAAAGAGGCAGAAAAATGTTCGAACCACAGAGTACTAGAGAAAACCATTAAACTCACATTTATAGACACAAAAATGCAGCTTACGGAGAAAATACAGCTAGCTACAAGTGCACCGTTGATGTATGGCAGCCCTAGGGCATGAATCTCAACCTGTGTTTTTTCTTTAACTGATTTAATGGGAGGATAATTACTTTGCAGTAGTGTGAAGTTTTTTATTATGATATTTTTGCCATACATCAACATGAATTGGCCACAGGCATATACATTTCCCCTCCCTTCTGAGCCCCCTCCCCTCCCCCCTCCTTCAGCACCCCATCCCCCAAGTGTCACAGAGCACCTGCTTTGGGTGCCCCGCGTCATACATCAAACTCCCACTGATAATCTATTTTACATATGGTACTGTGTCCGTTTCAATGCTATTCAGTCTGTGATTTATCAATTTTTTGCTCTAATTTAGGTGATGTATATCCTGGTTTGGCCAAGACAGTGCTGGCTTATCCCTTCACGCTATTCTTTTATTTTAATTGACACATAGTTGGTTTACAATATTGTGTTAGTCTCAGGTGTACAGCAAAGTGATTCAGTGTTTTTGCAGACTATACTCCATTATAGGCTATTTACAAGCTATCGGGTGTAATCCCCTGTACTATGCGGTATACCCTTGTTGCTTGTCTATCTTATACTCAGTGACTTGTCTCTGTTAATCCCACACTCCTGATTTGTCTCTTCCCCCTTCCCTGTCCCCTCTGGTGACCACACGCTTGTTTTCTGTATCGGCCTTCACTCTATTCTACTATCTCCCTCCTTTCTCTTTCACATGCATGCTGGTGTGGACAGTATGGCATCTCAACCCTGTCACGCTGTCTACACTAGAGCAGAACACAGGACACTGGAAGGGGCGGCCACACTCATCCGTTTTACTGGAAAACCAGTTTCACCCCTCATATGAAAAATGCCATATTTGAGGTCGATTCTAACAATAGTTATTTGGACTAGAAATCACTCCTGGAGCATTCCCACAGGTAAGAGGAGAGACTGCCTCCCAACAGGATGTTAATTGGATGGCAGTTAACTGATCTCCTTTTTAGGAGTTCTGAGCTTGTGATCCAGTCACAGTGACAGCAGATGGAGGCGGGGACTGGTGGAGACCATAAAGGATGAGCCTCAAAAAAACCCCCAAAACCTGCAAGGAGCAAAATGACCAGGTCACCAACGCTGCTGTGCAGTCATGAACAGTAAAAAAGGACATCTCCCTACTGTTGACTGAACAAAAAAAGCACAACATAAAGCTGAGAGTTATATTTTATTCCAGGGAACTAAGGGAGGGACCCATAGGAGTGTTTTGCAACAAAAACCCAGGTGACCTGAACATTGAAAGATGACTGCTAATTAAAGAAAACCAGACATCACAAGTTAATGAATTTAATGCTTTTCTATGTAGCGGAAGATGCAAGAGTCCGGGCTTATTGACGTCACCCCTTTGACACACACCATAACTCTTTAGGGGCCAGTGTCCTGCTTTTCTCCACCCTGAACCTCCTCAGGGAACAGAGTCTGAGCCACCACAGGGGCTGATGACCCCACTATCCTCTGTGTACTGATACGCATGTGACATTTTTTGTCCACATTACTCTGAGACGTGTTCTTGCTCAAGCACTAATGTGTTCCCTGAATTCCTAACTTCCTTACAGTTCTTACAAACTGAAAACATGTGGTACATTTATAGTTCATGGATACTCTCTCTTTCCATGCCTCCTGATGAGACGCAAGTTAGGGAGCATCCAGGTCTCCACTGTTATATTCTAGAATTCAAGACACATATCGCAATACGGCCACCACCAGGAAAGTCCACATGTAACAATGTCAGCTCAGCTCAGGTCCAGCTAGCCCTCACAGTGTTTCACAAGAGGCTTGCCTAGGCCAGGATATCCACATGTGTCATACATTATATATAAGAAAATCATTTAAATAATAAATACAAATATTATTCTACTATTAGAGCTAACTTTTGTGCATAGAGGCACTCTTTATATTTTTGTTCCTCTAAACTACCCAAAAGACTAAAGGGATCTACTTCTACTGATGTCTAAACACTACAGAAAAATATAAAGCCAAAATCGTTTTCTCTCCCTCTACTAATTTTTATCAGAATAAGATAAAGAAAAATTGGGAGTTCAGAAATCAATAACATTGAATTATATTTCTCATTCTTTTATTTCTATTTGGCTTTAATAACTTTTCGCCCAGGCTGAATCAGTCACGTTAAAGCAGTCATCCTATAATCAATAGATCAACAAGTCTTCGTGATACAAATGTTACCCACATTGTACTCAAGTGACCACCGTCAGACTAACTTTAATTTCTGAAAGGAAATTAAATTTTTTTAATTAAATTAATTTAATAAATTAAATTAAATTTCTGAAAGGAAAAGTATTACAACACGTAGCAGGAAGAAGAAGTCCTTGGCATGGCATTGTATGAGCAGGACTATTAAAAGACATCTCTTCTCAAAACTATCTCCCCTTTGTAGATACATGCCCTAAAATTCTATTCTTGCAAGTTTAAGGCTTTTGGTTAATGTTCTCTTAGGTGTCACATAATTCTTCAGGTTAAAACACGTTAACTCACAATTAACCATTAATAGCTAAAAGTGAATCAGTCCAGAATACACTTTTCAGAGTGTATTATTCTTAAGTGTGCTAGGATTAATATGTGTTTTAAAAGGGGTTTTGGTTTCTCAAAAAATTAAACATAGAAATATCATCTGGTTCAGCAATTCTACTCCTGGAGATATAACCAAAAGGCATGGGGCAGTCAAATAAAAACTTGTACACCTGTTCAAAGCAGCACAATACTTTGTGCTTCAGTGGTTTTTCATAATAACAAATGATTAAAACTCAAAATGTCCATCAACTGATGAATAGATGAACAAAATGTGGTATCATCCATAGAGAATATCATTGAGCCATAAAGAGTCATGAAGTACTGATAATATGTTGAACCTCAAAAGCATTATGCTAAGTGAAAGAAGCCAGACACAAGAATTTATATATTATGTTGTATGATTATATTTATATGAAACATCCAGATTAGGTAAATCTATAGAGAGAGAGGAGATAGGTGGGCTGCCAGGGGCAGGAGGTGGGGCGATGAAGCTACTGCTCAGTGGACACAGGATTTCCTTTTAGGGTAATGAAAATGATGTGGAGCCAGATAAACATGCTGGTTGCCCAACACTGTAAATGTTTGAAATGCCGCTGGGTTGTACGCTTTAAAATGATTAATTGTATGTTATGGGAGCATTTTAAAGACTCCAAAAACTCCTGCAGTGACTTAGATTTAACTCAGAATTTCTCAAGTGTCTCTCAGCACAGAGATGTCAGTGCTTCGTGACTGTATGTGTGTGTGTTCTGTCAGTCTTACAGAAAGATACAACAAAGTGAAAAGCAGAGACATCCTACTAAGATCAGGAAGAAGAAAAAAATGGTCCAGTAGGGAGCCCTTAAATATCAAGCACAGACCAGGAGAAAAAGACAAAAGATACAGGAAGGAGTGGTGGGTAGGTGACTAGAACTCAATTGCAAAGTAACACAGATGATTTAATGAGTTGGGGATCAGGAGAACTTGTGTCCATGTGTCTCAGGTCAGGTTCTCTAGGAAAGTAGCCTCTGAGATGAAGATTCGTAGGCAGGAAGTTTGGGGGAATTCCCTAGGGATCCACATCTGTAAGGGGTGAGGAACGAATGATTGACAGAGGAAGAAGCTGAACTGCAGTGCAAATCCAAGGAAGACCTTAGCCAACCGCACAGAGACCTTGGAACTACATGCCCTTCAGAATGGGCCAGGCCTTGGTCCTCCATACCGGCAAGTGTGGGGTGCTGGCTGCCTCAAGGATGTAGCCTTGGTTGAGGAGGAAAACTTCTACAGACGTGTTTGTCTGTAAGCCCAAGGAAGGAAATGCTCCTGGCAGCTGGGTGATCAACAGCTCTGTCCTGAAGTGGGGATTCGGAGGCCACACCAGAGCATCCTCTTCCCCAGGCCATGATTTTCTGAAATGTTCCCAACATCCTACAGAGGTCATTCCAGCAAGACCTCTTCCCACACCCACACATCAAAGGAACATCACCTTCAGGAAATCTGCAGCTCAGTGCTTCTGAGAGATTTCCTATCCCATGCACTGTGGTGCAGCCTTTTCAGTTTGTGAAGAACAAGGAAAAGCACAAGTCTACTCTCTAGCAGGGTGGCCTGCAGAGTTAGTATTAACATTACTTCAGAAAGAGTTGCTACAGATTAATCACCCTCAAATTGAAAAGATCATTTCTTGCTGCCATCCCCATATGTTCCATTAATTAACATCAAATCGTGCCATGGTTTGCTTTTTGTCCCTGTGTAACAGAGAAGAGCGAAAGCTAACTCCATGTTGGATCTGTTTCTTTTATTTTAACCTTTGCTTTTGGTTGCTTTTGTTGCTATAACCACTAAAAGGATGCTGCCCGTAGCTGTAATAATGGCCTTCCTTGGGGAACCCTGTCCCTCTGCCTGAATGTTAAACTACAGTGCCTTTGTTTAGCTCACAGGGAGACATTCTGACCCTGCCCACCTGTGAATGGTGGCAGGAAGGAAGAAATGAACACGCTCCCTCCTAAAGTCTGGCCAAATCAGGAGATATTTTGCAAGACATTTCTTTTTAGGGCTTCCCTGGTGGCTCAGATGGTAAAGAATCTGCCTGCAAGGCAGGAGACCCAGGTTCAATTCCTGGGTTGGGAAGATCTCCTGGAGAAGGGAATGGCAACTCATTCTAGTATTCTTGCCTAGAGAATTCCATGGACAGAGGCGCCTGGCAGGCTACAGTCCATGGGGTGGTAAAAGAGTCGGACATGACTGGGTGACTAACACTTTCACTTTGTGGCCTTTTTACTTTACTTCCTCCCCTCCTCCCCTCCCACTCTCTGGTCTATAAAAGAAATTGGCATCCAGACTCTGATAACATAGTACTCTAGGACTCTAGTCCACCATCTTATTGGATGCCTGGCTTTCTGGAGAAAGTCACTATGCTTTGCCTCAACATCTCCCAGTTATTGGTCTGTCACGCAGTGAGCAGACCAAGCAGCTCCTTCCGTTGGGGCTAGTCCTCCTTCTGCAGTGGAGTCACTTCAGGGGGCAATAGCTAAACAGAGACTCCTGGTCCCTCTCAGATGAGCTGCACCAGAATCTTCAAGGAAGAAGCACAGCAATTCATCTTTTGTATTTGATGATTCTTGTGGGTATAAACATCAGAGACCTACTATTAGAAGTATTCAGATCTATCTTAGTTTGAGTAGATGATTTTGGAGTCATGGGTTTATGGTCCATCACACTGGCCTCAGCAGCCCTCATTTACCTAACTAGATGCCAGGATTACCAAACTCGGGTTTGTCTTCTTGCTGCTGGAAATCTCTGTATTGAGGAAAGAAAAGGCTGCTTTATTCAGGAGGCTGGCAACTGCGGGAGAAGCTGGACTCATGTCCAAGTAACAACTCAGATGACTCTGATCAACCATGAAAGTTTTTAAAGGAAGATTCGTTTGGGGGAGGAGGTCAGTCTTTGTTTTCTTCCAGTGTGTGCAGACCCTCTGAATGGTTGGTGGTGAGATAATAGGGTGGTATCTAGGAATTTTGAGCTCAGCCTGAAAATGTCCTCAGATGCATCTTTCAGACCTCCCAGTCATTAATTTGAAAATCTTATATGATTGTCTCTGATCGTCTCCGTCCCCTGTTCAAAATCTCCTTCAATGTCTATCATCGTCATGAGTATAAAATACAAACGCTTTAGTCTGACATGGAAAACGGGGCCTCCCGGAGTCAAGTTGTCCTGGGTCCCTCTTGGTTTATTTTTTTAATATTTTTGTTTATTTATTTGGCTCCACCATGTCTCAGTTGCCCCATGTGGAATCCAGCCTCCCAGCCAGGGATCAAACCCGGGCCCCCTGCATTGGGAGCATGCAGTCCTCGCAACTGGCCCACCAGGGAAGGGAGAACCGCTAAAACATGGAGAATCACTAAAATGGAGAACTAAAAAATGTAGAGCATCACTAAAACAAAATCTCAATATTTTGGTACATACTTGCAACACGTAGTAAGGGCTTCCCTTTTGGTTCGGTGGTGAAGAACCCATCAGACGTGGGTCTGAACCCTGGGTCAGAAAGATCCCCTGGAGAAGAGAATGGCAACTCACTCCAGTATTCTGGCCTGGAGAATGCCAAGGACAGAGGAGTCTGGGGGGGCTACAGTCCATGGGGTCCCAAAAGAGTCAGATATGACTTAGTGGCTAAACAAGGACAACTGCAGTTACCATCCTCCACCTGGGTGGGGGCACAGTTCCTGCAGAAGAACTCAGAGATACATTGTTCTGTATATTCCTTGAGGGGAAATCAGGACCCTGCCCCAGGGCAGCTGCACTATTGTTTCTGGCCACCTCCCTGGTCTCTGCAACTCTTCCCTGATTAGCAACTGTTTGAATCTGCCCTTTGATCTCAGGGAAGGTCAAGGAGGCTGAATGAAGCCTGTTTCCTATAACCCATAAATGGGAGACAGGGAAAGGATTTGTACCAAGGAGGTCCCCAGGGTCCTGCTGTGTTTTACCAGGAGCCCATATTGTGCCGTGTTGTACGAAACTCCTCTGAACAAGTACGTCTGTGTTTACTGATGAGATAATGTTTATGACATTTCACAACTCTATAAAGACTCATGGGAGAAAGTTCTGACCTCAGAGTCAGAATTGTTCATCTCTTGGGCAATTATTAGATGGTTTTGACATTATAAACGGCGTGAATCACCCACCTATAAAGTTTCCTTCCTTTTGTTGGCTTGAAGAAACTTAAAATGAAGTTTGTGACACTCCTCTAGCAAATATGCATGACTTCATTGTGTGATTTTTGTGTTCTGACTCATCTCTACCTCTACTGTACTTTTCTGACTCATTTTTCTTTATTTGTTATTTCATATGTATCTTAATAAGCTCTTTTACATCCTTTCTGGGAAAAAAAAAAAAAGGATGAGTATAAATAATCAACTGTCTTCCAATTATTAACAAGTGTACAAACTTTGGACAAACCCAATACTTCAATGAAATCTCTTGACAGCAAAGTATTCCCTGCCAGTGTATTCTAAGTGTTTCTGCACAGAAAAGTAAGTAAAGTTATTCCAGTAAAACCAAACCGTAGCCAATTAATTGGATAGAATTTCAACTTTTGACACCAAGAACTGGTCTAACAACATTTTGTGACTTGGCATAACAGTGGATATAGAAAATAATAGGCCTTGTGCATTTCCAAAGAATTACTGAGGAAGGAATTTAGAAAATGTCCTACAATTTTAAGTCTCTTTCCTTTGCCCCTGATCTTCTTTGCTTATGTACGTGTAGGCATAAAAATAACACAATGGTTATAGAACCCCAAGATTTGAATAAAGCATTTCTGGTTCTCTGAGCTTTTACACGGAGCAAATTCCCACTTTTCACCTGGCTGAAATGCACGTGTTACACTTTGCTACGCACTGAGGAAATCCCTAATACATGGTCTGTTGCCATGACTGAGTTCACCTTGGGAAAGTGAAAGTTAAATTGAACGTATTTAGAAGCTTGGGGTTAACACACTACAGATGAATTTGCATTTTGTAGTAGGCATTAATTTTAAGAATATTTTATAATTAGTGCTGGTTATTTCCTAGAACTATATGAAGTATCTGAGTAAGCCAGAAATGAACTAATAATTCTAATGACTGAGGACTTAATGAGTGGATCATGAAGCAGCTCCTCTCCCCCATTTCTACTGAAGTCATCTTGGGAAATAGCACAGATACGGGAAGAAGGGGTGGAGCCCTGGGAAATCTCTGGAGCTGTTAGAATGACCCTTCCCCCACACTGGTAGGTGACATGTCACATAGCAGTTAAGCTGGCTCTGGCATCATATTGCCCAGAGTTAAACCCTGGTGCTATTACATATTGGTAGCGACATTGCGATATTCAACTGAATCCCTCTGTGCCTCAGTTTCCCTTTTTATAAAAATAATATTACTATCTCACAGATTTGCTTTGAAGTTCAAAGCAGTTGATGCATAGAGAGCTCTTGGACCTGGACAATATCACAGGTTGAATGTGGGCTCAATTCCTGGTTTGGGGAGAGCCTCTGGAGAAGGAAATGGCAATCCAATCCAGTATTCTTGCCTGGGAAATCCCATGGACGGAGGAGCCTGGAGGGCTACAGTCCATGCAGTCGCAAAAGAACCAGACACCACTGAAAGCGCACTGGATGATGCCCTGAGACAGAGATTAACCTGCATCCTCTATTAGGAGATTTGACAGGAAATTCCCAACAAGAGGAGCCACTGCCAACATAATTGTCAGCAGCCGCATTCCTAGCGAAGGACGCCAGGAGCACTAGAGCTGACTTGCTCAGAACGAACCAGCCTTGTATGCTTCACTATGGAGTTGGGACCTTATCCAGAGACAAATAAGAGCACCTGGAAGGCTGTAATGAGAAGAATAAAAGGATTAGATTTGGCTTTTAGAAGGACCCTTTTTGTAGATAGAGATGTGTTAAAGTGAGAGAAAACCACACAAAATAAGAGTGGCCTAAACAAGACAGAGTTGGTGATGGACAGGGAGGCCTGGCGTGCTGCGATTCATGGGGGCGCAAAGAGTCGGACATGACTGAGCGACTGGACTGAACTGAACTGAAACAAGACGGAAGTGTGTGTGTGTGCTCTGGACGCGCTAGGTAAGTATATAGTTCTTTCTCTGCCTTCCCGTCCACTCTCCCTTCCTTTCCCTCCCCTCCTTCCTTTCCTTCCCGTCTCTTTGCCTCTCTTTCTCTGTTTCTTCCCTTTTTTTCATGTGAATGAAATCTCTTTGTACCCAGTCCCACACTGGAAGCTGCTGAGACAAATTCTCAAACTTATCGCCGACCAGGACTCCTCCATGCTCAAAAAGGGACTACACTTCAAGACCCAGGATGAGTACTCAAGACAAGGCATTTCGTCTTCAGTCCAGGCATCAGGAAAAGACAGAGAAAGGAAGGCTATGCGTTCCTCCTTTAAGATAATTCCCTGGAAGTTATATATAAGACTTCTGCTTACTTCCTTTCCCTGAGTTCACTCACTCAGGTTAAGTGACTCCTTTGTGGTCTCCTTGAGCTGCAAATGAGTCTGGGAAATGTGGTCCTAATTCCAAGTGACCGTGAAATTTAAAATATCTGATTATGGAATGAAAAGAGAAAGGCGATTTTAGGGTGCAGTTAGCAACTATTGGTAAATAGTATGGGCAATGTGAGAAAGCTAGATCTCATAGGGCCAGCTTTGTGTGAAGTTGACTCCACGGTCACGAGTGCCCCAGGTTTCTGTTTTTTTGTGAAAGGATAGACAGTAGTTTGTCAGCTGATTCAAGGAAGAATTAGTTTGTAAGGAAGATCATGTATTCATCTTTGAGCACCTTAAGCTTGAGATATTTGTGGGACAAGCAAATGGGAAATACATCTTAACAGGTGTATTTACATTTGAGGGGCTCAGAAGATTCATCCCAGCTGGTTCTACTGATGGATCATCACTACAGAAGGCGGTTAAAGACGGCGTGGGTGAGACTGCGTTGGCTCCACCTTCCTCCTCTCATGGCCCAGAAGGGTGAGGGGGGCGGCTGGTGAAGGCTGTAGCTGAAACAGACCCTGCGTGGCCACTCTGAGAGCCAGCATGACTCTAGACCTTCACACAGGCTGGGAAGGACCCTTATGGAAACACGAAGCCTATTAAAGGCAGAAGAGGTAGAAAAGAGATGCTATGGAGAGGGTGGGTGCAGAAGAGCTTATTCAGAATAGGAGGAGGTTCCACGGGTAACACCAGACAGCCTGCAGAGGAGGAGGGGACAGGAGGACAGGGAGAAAGCCACTGCAGAACCGTGGCTGCAGAGACCACATGATGAAGGGTGCCTGAGGAGAGAAGCTTGGGGGTCTCCCCAGGAGACTTTGTCTCTTGCCTGAGTCCCGGCAACTGCTAATGCTTTAGGCAAAGGGTTTTCGCAAGTGACTTCTCTAGTGATGGTTTTCTGCATAGGCAAACCCGTGTCCTAAACCCAAGCAGTAGCCGAGGCCTAAGGACCCCACCACAAGGTGCTGGACCACAGTCTCTGTCTGTGCTCTGTGCTCCAAGGGGAGCTGGGAGAAGGGGTAACACTGAGACTCCCAAAGATGTGCAGCTGCTTGTGGGGGTGTGTCCTACCTGTCCAGAGGGTGCAGGGAGGGATCTTCCAATTTCTCCATATCCCATGAGCAGCTACCTTCAGGGGTTTGGAGATAAGTCTTTGACAGATAGGCCAGCTATTCAGGAGTATCCACTTGGACTGAACATTGGTGAACTGGAGCCTAAGGGGCCACACTGGACCCATGGCCTGTTTTCGTAAATGAAGTTTCATGAAGACACTGTGGTTCCTTTAGAATTGTCTCTGGCTACCTGGGTGCTACGGTGGCAGAGCAGAGTCGATGGGACACAGGCTGTATGCACTTTGCTGTCTACAATGCTTACTACCTGGCTCTATACAGAGAAAGTTGGCCAAGCCCTAATCTGGTAATATAGGCAAAGCACTTTTAATACAGTAATCTAGCATGGAGTAAGTACTGGTAATTTATAGATATTTTTATTTTTACCTCTGAAGACCAAATCTGCATCACTAATGCCTTTGTTATTGGCAATTTGATGTTAGATGCTCTGGAAAAATGATCCATCCTTGCTAATTTACATGTTGTTGGTGGTAAAACTTTCCTATTTCTCTTAAGGCATGGATGTATCATTTCAGTCATATGGATCTTTATGAGTGTGGAGATCGTGCCTGATTCAACCATATGGAAATTATTTTCAACTTAAAGGCATTTAAAACTAACAGATGATTTCATCTCTTATGCATGCAATTATTATGAGAACTAAAATGTCCTACTTTTGGATGCCAGGACAAGTGAATTTGAGGGTCTTTTAATCACTAATATTGACTATAAAAAGGGAAGTAAAAGTGCAATTCAATTTAAGTGTAATATTCATGGTTGTCACATATGAAAATTAATAATGTGCTGGAATAACAAAACACAATAAGACTTGTGGATCCTATGACCTATTTTCCATTTACTTTAAACACATAATTAAAAGATTTCAGTTTTGAAACGAAAATGCTATGATACAGTAATACACTAAATGTTAACCCAAATGAAGCTTAGAGTTTAGTGGAAAGACATTCCTCCTACAGAATATGGGAAATATACCTAGTTAATAAACTTAATTAAATTTAATTGGAATCATCTATAGAATGTAATTTGAGAAGAGGTGGACTGAGTTGACACCTTATAAAGAAATACCAAAAAGGGACTCAGTAGATGAAAGGTAGTAACAGCAGGGCCGCAGTGCAAGGAGACTTCCAACTGAGCTCAGGTAGTGATAGGAAAGGAAATGACTCATGTGGGAAAGTCTGGGCATATTATGCTCAGTCCTTAGCATCCTGGAGGGGCAGAGAAGATCACATCTCATAAAGTCTCAGGCTTTGGCCGAGGTCAGATCTGAAGCAGTAGGAGGTTGTCTTGCTCCTATTTTAGCACATACTCACCTCCTCATGAGTTTGTCCTTTCCCGCCACCAAGGCCGGTGCTGTGATGAGGGAGACATTTTGTATCTGCGCTGCCCACATGGTCACTTTTCACTGCCCCTGGCTCCTGAGCCTTGGGAAGGTAGCTAAATGTACCAAGGAACTGAAGTTTCCACTTTGTTCCCTTTAAATTTATGTTTAAATAACGACACGTGGTTGATAGTTACCATGCTGGAATCACAGGGTCTACACCAAACAGATTTCAGACTATCTTTGGAGCCCAGAGGAAGGCTCAGATGATTTTTGTAAGTGACACTGAGGGATTATGGCTTGAGGATGTTTCCTGATGCTGCAGAACACCCGCCACATGTGACCCACAGCATTCTGTACCTCTCACCATCTCAGCCTTCAAAACACGTGTATCCTGTGTCCCATTTCTGAAATTCTTGTCTTCCAGCCTCTTTTCTAATTCATTAACTCAGCAAAAGGTTGCTGAGTGATAAATATCAAAGCAGAAAGTATTAAGAGACAGTGCATGTGCTCAGTCGCTCCAGTTGTGTCTGACTCTTTGCCACTCAATAGACCGTAGCCCGCCAGGCTCCTCTGTCCATGAGATTCTCCAGTCAAGAACACTGGAGTGGGTTCCCATGCCCTCCTCCAGGAGATCTTCCTGACCCAGGGATCGAAACTGCATCTCCTGCATCACAGGCAGATCTTTACCCACTGAGCCACCTGGGAAACCCAGTAAGAGACAGTGCCTTTCCCTAAAGACTTAAGAATTTTTTAAATTTGGCACGTAGTTGATTAGCAATGTTGTGTTAGTTTCAGGTGTACAGCAAAGTGATTCAGTTGTATATATACCAATATCCATTGTTTTTCAGAGTCTTTTCCCATATAGGTTTTTACAGTATGTTGCGTAGACTTCCTCGTGCTATACAAGTAGGTCCTTGTTAGTTACCTATTTTATACATAGCAGTGTATCCATGTCAATCCCAAATCCCCCAATCTATCCCTACCCCCCATCATATGTTTGTTCTCTAAGTCTGTGACTATGCTTCTATTCCCCCAAGGTCTTTTTTTAGTCAGTTTTGTTCAGAGATAAACACCATAAATTTTTGAGGAAAAAAAATCGTTCAGGTTAAGATTAAAAAATTGACTTAGAAATTGTGGGAAATCCTTACAACATCATCTTGGTAAGTATCTGACTATCTAGCACGATTCCAATTTTGTGTACATGTATAATCCTTTGATGTCCAAGTTATTAAAGTGAAAGTGTTATCTTATAAAAGCAGATAAAATGTAACAGAACAAGACTGACTAATGAAAGAACTTTCCAGAAAATCTGTAAAATGGAAACATTTCTATAACCCTGGACTTTTTTTTTTTTTTTTTTCATTTTTCTCAAGTAAAAGCCTGTGTCTGGGGGTAGTTCGAGGAAAAAAATCATGGCAACACGATCAATGACCAAAGCAAGTACATCTCACAAAGTGGCCACCCAGACAGAATCTTGTCAATGAGCATTCTGACTCATGAAATTATTTTCTTTTGTTTTCTGAGTTTCAGTTTCCTCCTCTCCAACAGAGGTCGAACACATGAGGGGTGTCCAGTGACTGAGAACTCAGGAGATACACCATCTGCTGCCACTGGGCAGTTGTGAGAGTGAAACCCACCAGGACCCTGTGGGGCTCCTGGGCCTGGGAGCCTTTCAAACAGCTGCTCATCAGGGAAGGGAGGGGATGCAGAGACAATCAGGGAGCAGCCCAGGAACAACAGTGCAGCCTTGGGGCAGCGTCCTGGCTTCCCCTCAAGGGGTACACAAAACAACATCTTTAAGCTATTCTGTAGAATAAAAACCCCAAGGACTGGAAGGTGTTCCAGAGAGAAGTCACAGTGTGATAACCTCGAAGCTCATCAGTGAGGCCAGATTAAAGGAATGCAAGCCCTAATCTTATCAGCAACTCCACCTTTGAACCACTGCTAAAAAACTCACTCAGTCCTCCTGGGCTGGGACACACGGTTTTGAGGCATGAGTCTGCTGTGTTGCTCTGGGCCTGGCAAAGCAATAAAGCTGTTCTTTTCTACTTCACCCAAACTTGGTCTCCAAGACTGGAATTCAGCACCAATGCACACAGACCAAATTTTTAGCATCAAGAGGAGAAGATGATTGTGTCTTCAAAAGAGTTTTAAAGGGTAGAATGTGCTGATCCCCATGTGGCATTGATTTTCATACACTGATCACATCTAGATTTTAGAGAAACTGCAGTATTTCAACAAGGAATTGGAAAGAACTGGCCCACATCCCTCAATATCCCTCTTAACTGTATCACTGCCTCCCCTCCAAGTAGACCCTACAACTCAGTTGGACACGAGAAAGTGACTTCCCCAGCCAGATCCCAGCCTAGGGACACAGGAGGTGTGTACTTTTGTCAAATAGTGAGGCCACTTTCTCCGGCTCCCCTAGACCTGGCTTAACCCCCAGGAGAGCTACGAACTCAGACACCTTGCTGCCACTCTTTGGCTGCCCGGTTATACTACCAGCTGTCTCTATTCTTAAGTCTTCTCAGCTTCCATACTTAAAAGTTTTAAATAAAATCCTTAGGGTTAATAGAAAATTAAAATCATGTTTGATATGTATGCCTGAGAGGGACATTTTAAATCCCTTTTACTATCCGTGGGATACTAACAGAATCAAAATGAAGGCCTCATTGAAATTCCAAGCTTCCACTGCAGGAGAAACAGGTTAGATCCCTGGTTGGGTAAGTGCCATATACCATGCAGTGTGGCAAATAAACAAAATAAAGGGTGCATTTTGATAAACTTAACAGAGAAATAAATTCTGATCCATGCTGCTGCCTCAATTAGTCTGAGGTGAACTGTGGTGTTGGAGAAGACTCTTGAGAGTCCCTTGGACTGCAAGGAGATCCAACCAGTCCATCCTAAAGGAAATCATCCTAAAGGAAGTCCTGGGTGTTCATTGGAAGGATTGATGTTGAAGCTGAAACTCCAATATTTTGGCCACCTGATGCAAAGAGCTGACTTGTTTGAAAATACCCTGATGTTGGGAAGGATGGAGGGCAGGAGGAGAAGGGGACAACAGAGGATGAGATGGTTAGATGGCATCACTGAGTCAACGGACATGAGTTTGGGTAAACTCTGGGAGTTGGTGATGGACAGGGAGGCCTGGCATGCTGCAGTCCGTGGGGTCGCAAAGAGTCGGACATGACTGAGCAACCAAACTGAACTGAACTGATATAATAAAAGATAGCTAGAAGTGCAAGTAAATCTCTTTTTTAAAAAATGATGTCAAAACATGAAAAGGGACAACTTACATAGGGAGGGGGTGAAGCAGAAAAAAGATGATATCAAAAAAGTTCAAGTATGCATAAGACTGCAAGCTATGTGCAACTTTTTCAATTTTTACAATAGAAAATCATCCAGTCTCATGGGCACTTGACACAGGCCCCCACTCCACTCTGAGGAAACTTGGAAAAACTCCATTTTAGAACCTGGAGCTCAGGTTCTGATGGACTTTCTGAGGCCTTAGGCCCAGGACGGAGTCTCTCAGATGGCTCTGAAGGACTGCTCCATATGGATAAGGGAGAAGCCAGGATACATAGGAATTTTTGAAAATGAGACCAGATAGTCGGAACATCAAAAGATTGCTGTTAATTAAAGAAAACCAGACATTTCAAGTTAATGAATTCAGGGCTTCCCTTAGTATGGGAAGATGCAAAAGTCTGGGTTCCCTGAAATCACTGATATGCACCTCAACTATCTGGGGCCAGTACCCTTTTCCTTTACATCCCAAGTCCCCGCAGGGCGCACCCGCCGCAGTGGTCGCAGTGGCTGGGGGCTCGGCAGTGGGCAGTCCATCATCAGGGTGGCTACAGTGGCTGACGGCTTGCGGGACGCAGCATCCTTTGTTTGCTTATGTGGCAGACAACATTTTCCATTCACAGGATGAAAAGAGGAAACTGGTCTCTTGGTGCTGATCCCAAGACTTTCCCACTCCACTTTTAAACTCAAGATCTTCCCCAAGCCAGACTTGAGGCTGCCTGCTCACTTTCCCACTTTTAAAATGGTTAGCAAATGGATGAAGTAATTAATAACAGATGGTGAATAGGAGAAGCAGAATAAAAGAAAATGCTATCTCCCCATGGCATTCTTATTGAGACCCTTCTCCCCAGATGGGCGTGTGGCAGAAGGACTACCCAAAGAAGCAACAGAGGTGAACTTTAAAATGTGAATTCTGTGGAATAGTCAACCCAGCTTTGGGACACTTGGGTCTCTGTCAGGAGACAGGAACATCGGAACCGCCCTAGGGAATGGAATAGTGACTTATATTCTGATATTCTGTCTGCTACTGAAACTTATGCCAGCCCGTTTTGAGGAAAGACTAACCACCACAGAAGCACCTGTTGTTTACACTGGCAGAGGGGTTCTTGGGGGAGTATGAGAAGGGTGGTTTTCTTCCTAAAGCACATGGGATCTATCAGCAGTATCGACCCCTGCCCCCTAGCTGGGATTTCTGGACAACATGGTGAGCAGGATTTCTGAGCTGCAAAAAATATGCTGTGAATGATGACAACAGACACATACTATATATTTTATTATTATTGGGTTTTTTTGGTTTGTTTTTTACTTTTTGGCCATGCCCTGTGGCATCTAGTTCCCTGATCAGGGATTGAACCCATGTCCCTTGTACTAGAAGCATGGAGTGTTAACCACTGGACCACAAGAAAGTGAAGTCGCTCAGTCGTGTCCGACTCTTTGTGACCCCATGGACTGTAGCCTACCAGACTCCTCCATCGATGGGATTTCCCAGGCAAGAGTACTGGAGTGGGTTGCCATTTCCTTCTTCAGAGGATCTTCCTAACCCAGGGATCGAACCTGGGTCTCCCACATTGTACGCAGATGCTTTACTGTCTGAACTACCAGGGAACTTGGACCACAAGAGAAGTCCCTATATTTTATTATTTTCAAACACCTTTTGTTTTCTCTGTGCCTTGCCTTCTTTCATCTCCAAGAGAATCACTGCTGCTGCTGCTGCTGCTAAGTCACTTCAGTTGTGTCTGACTCTGTGTGACCCCATAGATGGCAGCCCACCAGGCTTCCCCGTCCCTGGGATTCTCCAGGCAAGAACACTGGAGTGGGTTGCCATTTCCTTCTCCAATGCATGAAAGTGAGAAGTGAAAGTGAAGTCGCTCAGTTGTGTCCAACTCTTAGCGACCCCATGGATTGCAGCCTACCAGGCTCCTCCATCCATGGGATTTTCCAGGCAAGAGTACTGGAGTGGGGTGCCATTGCCTTCTCCGCAAGAGGATCACACTACCACATTTTTTGAGCTTTCTATTTCGACCTTGGGTAAAGGTTATATATTTAGTTTTCCAATCTTGCATAGGGAATGCTAATAACTTCTAGTTCAGTTCAGTTCAGTCTCTCAGTCATGTCCAACTCTTTGCGATCCCATGAATCGCAGCATGCCAGGCATCCTCATCCATCACCAACTCCCGGAGTTCTCTCAAACTCATGTCCATTGAGTCGGTGATGCCATCCAGCCATCTCATCCTCTGTCGTCCCCTTCTCCTCCTGTCCCCAATCCCTCCCAGCATCAGAGTCTTTTCCAATGAGTCAGCTCTTCCCATCAGGTGGCCAAAGTATTGGAGTTTCAGCCTCAGCATCAGTCCTTCCAATGAACACCCAGGACTGGTCTCCTTTAGGATGGACTGGTTGGACCTCCTTGCAGTCCAAGGGACTCTCAAGAGTCTTCTCCAACACCACAGTTCAAAAGCATCAATTCTTCAGCACTCAGCTTTCTTCACAGTCCAACTCTCACATCCATACATGACCACTGGGAAAACCATAGCCTTGACTAGACGGACCTTTGTTGGCAAAGTAATATTTCTGCTTTTTAATATGCTATCTAGGTTGGTCATAACTTTCCTTACAAGGAGTAAGCGTCTTTTAATTTCATGGCTGCAATCACCATCTGCAGTGATTCTGGAGCCCCCAAAAATAAAGTCTGACACTGTTTCCACTGTTTCCCCATCTATTTGCCATGAAGTGATGAGACCAGATGCCATGATCTTAGTTTTCCGAATGTTGAGCTTTAAGCCAACTTTTTCACTCTCCTCTTTCACCTTCATCAAGAGGCTTTTTAGTTCCTCTTCACTTTCTGCCATAAGGGTGGTGTCATCTGCATATCTGAGGTTATTGATATTTCTCTCGGCAATCTTGATTCCAGCTCGTGCTTCTTCCAGCCCAGCGTTTCTCATGATGTACTCTGCATATAAGTTAAATAAGCAGGGTGCAATTCCATTAAAAATGTATGATCTCAAACTACCTGGAGCATCAAGACAATGATTCTATTTATCTCTACTTGATGTTTATTTATTTACGCAACTGTTAAAAAATACTATTTTCACTCCAGAATGCTTCAGAAATTCCCAATGCCCCCTTGCATTTTCTACTACTTGCCTTATTTTTTTAGAATCTAATGTTTTCTCAAGGAATTTTTTTATTACATAATATTTTATATCTATTCAGGAAGTTTCAAGATATGTCAACAATTTAAATTTCTTAACTGAGGAACTATCTATTTTTTTAAAGAAGAAATGTAAAAGTCTCAAACACATTCTCATATCAGAGTCCCTGGCTCTGTCCACTGTTTGCAGCACTAATGATGTGATACCCTCAAACTACAGAACTTGAAAACTTTTTCTTTAATATGGTAATAGCTACAAGAAGATGGATCGAAAATTCACAGGTAACCTTATTTCAATGCAGTTTTCTGTGAAAGGAACACCCTCACCAAAGTGACAATAGAACTCATATGGGAAAATGTTACATTAGAAGCCCCAAGCACTGGGGCATATCCAGAGCACTTTACCAGGTAGTCCGCAGGGATAGATGAAAAAGCAGCAAGAATGAAGGGGCGAGAGCCATGCACATTCCATTTGAGGTTTTGTTATTCTGACCCATCTCCTATTGTCTGGTTCTTGTTTTTAAAATTTTTGTTATTTTCATTTTATGAGAAATAATTTTATTAAGCTCAATGCATGCGTTAATTCAAAACATAAAATACAAAGGAATCTGCCCATATAACCTGAAATTTATAATCATACAAACAACTTGGAAAACTATCTAGAAAAGAAATTATATCATACTATATAGAAAAGAAACAAGAAGAGAAAAAGACCAACAAATGAGTCTTGTTTGACTGAATCATCCATGCTCTAGTCAACAGTCCTGGCCCCAGGATCCTTTACATAAATGGTGGCAGAGGTTCCATGCAGTAATGGAGGAGAAGAAAAATCTTTTTCCTTCCACATTTCTATGTTCAGGAACTGCAGCCTGTAAATTTAACTGGCAAAAAAAGACTAACAAGAGAAAACACAATTTTAAGTGTATGTACCAGACTTCACAAAGAAAAATGTGGCTCCAGAAGGCAGCCGGGTAACTGAGGCTTACATACCATGTTAGGCTAAACAAATGAAAAGGGGCTTCGGGCTGCTGGCCAGGGGAGGCAAGTTTTGGGAAGACCAGGGGAAGAAAAGTATAATCAATAAGGATCATCTTCTTATGCTGATTAGAGTGCTCTGGTGATAAGAGTCCTCTCACTTTCTAATACAGAGACATTTCTACAATGGAAATTTCCATTTGTAATAAATAAATTTACTTAATCTATAAAAAGGGACATTTATACTTTATTTCTAGGCAAGTAGGGGGAGGTGAAGAGCTTTCCCTATGTCTGCTGGCTCTCAATTGCCTTTAGCTCAAAATATTCGTAAGTCCAAAGTGACATATTTCAGGGTGCCCTATTCTGGTTCCCTCCAGGGACGTATTACCATAAATTAATGAATGTGAAATCCATCACCTCCCACTCTTCTTGTCCTTGGAGAATGCAGACTTCATTTCATCCCAGGAAAACTGCTAAATAATTTAAGAACATAGTGTGCTGCAAAGCCTTTTTTTTATAACAAGGATGGGAAAAATTTTGCTTTAGAGAGTAAATACACCACCAGGACTAGGGTGAGGCCAGCGAGGCTTCTAAGGCACACAGTTAAGGAAGCTGTCTCTTATTCAGGGTAATGCACGTGCCCCTGGAATGAGTACCCTGTTAAACTTTACACCTCAGGCCCCCTCTTCACCTCACCCTAGTCCTGATCCCAAGTCAATCTGTTATGCTTTGCAGGCCAGATGGGCTTCTGCATTTACCCAACTCTGCCACTGTCCCCCCATCACAACACAGACACTGAAACATGAATGGGCATGGCTGTGTGCCAATAAAAATTTATTAATAAAAACAGGCTCTGGGCCAGATCTGACCTGAAGGCTCTAGTTTGCTGGCTGCAGTTTTATAGGAATATTTTTAACTAATATAAATGCTATATTATTTGCCCATTAAATTTCATCAGTATGCAGAAAATGTTTTGTCAGCAAATGACATCTATTTAAAGACAAGTTTCTAGAATACTGAGTGGACTTATGCAACGCTGGAAAGAAAGTTCCAGAATTGGGATCCCAAATGCCACTTATTTCTGGCTAAGGTTATGTATATATTTTCACATCTTTTAAAACTTGTTTTAAACATTTCTTTTCTTACTTTTTTTTTGGGGGGGGGGTGTCTTTCACCCACCTACCTCCTAGTCCACCTGTCAAAATGCTAATTTTTTTTCTTAAAAAGCTAAATTTAAAAACTGCTTCCTCTATGACACTCTCTTGGTCTCATCTCCCCAGATACTACATTACTCACATTCCCTCTGTGATGATAGAGCCCTTGGTTTAGAATTCTGTACTAAAAGTCTTCCAGTGGCCTTGGGTTATAATTAACTATCTGTGTGTGTGCACTCAATAGCTCAGTTAAGTCTGACTCTTTGTGACCCCTTGCACTGCAGCCCACCAGGCTCCTCAGAGCATGGGATTTTTTTTTAGGAAAGATTATTGGAGTGGGTTGCCATTTCCTCCACCAGGGGATGTTCCTGACCCAGGGATCGAACCCTTGTCTCATGCATTACAGGCAGAATCTTTACCATTGAGCAGTTTGGGAGGCCCTACAATTAATGTGCCTAATCTTCACTAAACTGGAAAGGTAGGGCTCTTCCTGAACTCACCTATTTTCCTAAATACTAAAGCATATTGCATTCTTGCATGCTAAGTCGCTTAGTCATGCCTGGCTCTTTGCGACCCTATGGACTGTAGCCTGCCAGGCTCCTCTGTCTGTGGAGTTTTCCAGGCAAGAATGCTGGAGTGGGTTGCCATCCCCTCCTCCGGGGGATTTTCCCAACCAAGGGTTTGAACCCACATCTCCAGTGGCTCCTGCACTGCAGGCAGATTCTTTACCACTGAGCCACCAGGGAAGCCCACTGCGTTCTTGGTGGTCTTTAAATATATATTGCAGTAAAGAGAATTGATATTTTGCATTGATTTGTTCTTAAAGTTTATAAAGCACCACCATTACAAATCTCTCTCAGACCACTGTGTTCCACAAAGAAGTGCCCTGAAGCCATGTGGGAAACATGTTGGCAGAACTCTTGGCTACAGACCACAATCTCAGCCCAGACTTTGTATTTTAACAAGCTGATATGCCACCCACCAGTTAATTATTATACTCTAATTTTCTGATGCTACGTAACTCATAATGAGAATGCTCCAACAGTCCAAACATGTTACTCTTTATTAGAAAAAGATGAACTGCATATGATTTCTCAAGGTTATTCCACCAAATGCTATGATATCTGGAATTCTCTTTATGATAATCCAGTGGGGCAGAGCAAGAGAGGGCACAGATGAGCCCAGAATGGTCATGAGACGATGACTACTATACTTAGGTGCTGGATCTGAGGGAGACTGGGACCTGGGAACTTTGGCTGCAGCGCTTACACCTGGACACACCTCTCCTCCAGCCACAAAATACAAAGAAACTGGATGAGACTAAGTGTAACTGTGTGCACAGGCAGAGGGGACAAATTCTGGACAAAAAATACAACAAGAGCAAAAAACTCAACCGCCACTTTTGAAAAGTCTAGAGCAAAAGCAGGGTACTGTTCATGTCCCCTGCACACAATACCATCTAAGGGGTGGGTAGACCACCTAAGCCCCCCACTGGCATGATCCCTGGACACAACCCAACCCTCACTCCAGGTAAGGAATGAGCTCGCCATCCCCTCACCAAGAGAGTGCACGAGCAAGGGAAACTGACCTTTGTTCTCACTGCCCCCTGCAGCAGCAGGGGCCCCACTAAAGCCTTGCCTGAATTTGTCTGGCCTCTAGTCAATTTCTATTTATTAAGGAGGCCAAGAATACTGGTCGGTATCAATTCATGGGGGTTTTTATGTATTTCTCTCTGGTTTTACATTATGCTTAAAATTTTCCAGTAATAATAGCAATTCAGCTAAAAAACCCAAAAGTCTGCCTTTGGTAAAAACATTTTAAATTAAAGGCCAATCCAAAGGGAAATAGAAAGAATAGATAGATAGATGCATGGTCGTGGTTTAGTCCCTAAGTAGTCTATGACTCTTGCGACCCCATGGTCTATAGCCTGCCAGGCTCCTCTGTCCTTGCAATTTCCCAGGCAAGAATACTGGAGTGGGTTGTCATTCCCTTATCCAGGGGATCTTTCTGACATGGGGATGAAACCTGGGTCTCCTGCATTGCAGCTGCATTTTTTAGCATCTGAGCCACCATGGAGAAACAGATAAAGCATTTCCTGCTGAACCCATTTTTTTGACCTCATTTGCTTTACCAGGCTTCAGCAATATATGAACCGTGAACTTCCAGATGTTCAAGCTGGTTTTAGAAAAGGCAGAGGGACCAGAGACCAAATTGCCAACATCCGCTGGATCATCGAAAAAGCAAGAGAGTTCCAGAAAAACATCTATTTTTGCTTTATTGATTATGCCAAAGCTTTTGACTCTGTGGATCACAATAAACTGTGGAAAATTCTTCAAGAGATGGGAATACCAGACCCTATGACCTGCCTCTTGAGAAACCTATATGCAGGTCAGGAAGCAACAGTCAGAACTGGACATGGAACAACAGACTGGTTCCAAATAGGAAAAGGAGTATGTCAAGGCTGTATATTGTCACCCTGCTTATTTAACTTATATGTAGAGTACATGATGAGAAATGCTGGGCTGGAGGAAGCACACGCTGGAATCAAGATTAACAGGAGAAATATCAATAACCTCAGATATGCAGATGACACCACCCTTATGGCAGAAAGTGAAGAGGAACTAAAAAGCCTCTTGATGAAAGTGAAAGAGGAGAGTGAAAAAGTTGGCTTAAAGCTCAACATTCGGAAACCTAAGATCATGGCATCTGGTCCCATCATTTCATGGCAAATAGATGGGGAAACAGTGGAAACAGTGTCAGACTTTATTTTTTCTGGGCTCCAAATTCACTGCAGATGGTGATTGCAGCCATGAAATTAAAAGACGCTTATTCCTTGGAAGGAAAGTTATGACCAACCTAGACAGCATATTCAAAAGCAGAGACATTACTTTGCCAACAAAGGTCCGTCTAGTCAAGGCTATGGTTTTTCCAGTGGTCATGTATGGATGTGAGAGTTGGACTATAAAGAAAGCTGTGCGCCGAAGAATTGATGCTTTTGAACTGTGGTGTTGGAGAAGACTCTTGAGAGTCCCTTGGACTGCAAGGAGGTCCAACCAATCCATCCTAAAGGAGATCAGTCCTGGGTATTCATTCTTTGGTAGGGCTGATTTTGAAGCTACAACTCCAATACTTGGGCCACCTGATGCTAAGAGCTGACTCACTGGAAAAGACCCTGATGCTAGGAAAGATTGAGGGCAGGAGGAGAAGGGGACGACAGAGGATGAGATGGTTGGATGGCATCACTGACTCAATGGACTTGGGTTTGGGTGAACTCCGGGAGTTGGTGATGGACAGGGAGGCCTGGCGAGCTGCAGTTCATGGGGTCGCAAAAAGTCAGACATGACTGAGCAACTGAACTGAAATGAACTGAATTTCTTCTAGACCTTCATTTGTTGGTCTGTGCTTATGTTCACAATTCTGGTGAGCTGTGACAGTTTTCTTACTGTCTTAGCCAAAAGCAGAGTGGCATAATACGTAGGTGGCTGTGGTCTTACATTAATGCCAGCTAAATACTGAAAGAGTAATAAAGACAAAACAGAGAAGTGCTGTACATTTCATCAATCGTCCTTGTGTACCAACCAATTAGTTCAATCCTGTTTATTACTCTATTTTAGAGAAGATATTGTGTAATTTGACCGGTGCAATTCTGCTTATATCTCATTAGTCAAAATTGGGTCACAGAGTTATTCATATTTGCAAAGAACTCTGGGTCAATCTAGACATCTCTCCAATAAAACTAGAGATATCAAAGGAAAATTTCATGCAAGGATGGACATGATAAAGGACAGAAATGGTAAGGACCTAACAGAGATCAAGAATAACAGGTGAAGAATCTGCCTACAATGTAGGAAACCCAGGTTTGATTCCTGGGTCAGGAAGATCCCCTCCAGTATTCTTACCTGGGAAATTCCATGGACAGAGGAGCCTGGTGGGCTACAGTCAATGGGGTCACAAGAGTCGGACATGACTTAGCAATTAAACCAAAAACAGAGGCAGAAGAGATTAAGAGGTGGTAAGAATACACAAAGAGCTACACAAAATAAGGTCTTTATGACTCAGATAACCATGATGGTGGGCTCACTAGCCTAGGGCCAGTCATCCTGGAATGTGAAGGCAAATGGGCCTTAGGAAGCATCACTACAAACAAAGCTAGTGGAGGTGATGCGATTCCAGCTGAGCTATTTAAAATTCTAAAAGATGATGCTGTTAAAGTGCTGAACTCAAAATGTCAGCAAGTTTGGAAAATTTAGCAGCGGCCACATGACTGGAAGCTGGGCTGGAAGAAGCACAAGCTGGAATCAAGATTGCCAGGAGAAATATCAATAATCTCAGATATTCACCCATATGGCAGAAAGTGAAGAACTAAAGAGCCTCTTGATGAAAGTGAAAGAAGAGAGTGAAAAAGTTGGCTTAAAGCTCAACATTCGGAAAACTAAGATCATGGCATCTGGTCCCATTACTTCATGGCAGTTAGATGGGGAAACGGTTGAAACAGTGTCAGACTTTATTTTTCTGGGCTCCAAAATCACTGCAGATGGTGATTGCAGCCATGAAATTAAAAGATGTTTACTCCTTGGAAGAAAAGTTATGACCAACCTAGATAGCATATTCAAAAGCAGAGACATTACTTTGCCAACAAAGGTCCGTCTAGTCAAGGCTATGGTTTTTCCAGTGGCCATGTATGGATGTGAGAGCTGGACTGTGAAGAAAGCTGAGCGCCGAAGAATTGATGCTTTGGAACTGTGGTGTTGGAGAAGACTCTTGAGAGTCCCTTGGACTGCAAGGAGATCCAACCAGTCCATCCTAAAGGAGATCAGTCCTGGGTGTTCTTTGGAAGGAATGATGCTAAAGCTGAAACTCCAGTACTTTGGCCACCTCATGGGAAGAGTTGACTCACTGAAAAAGACCCTGATGCTGGGAGGGATTGGGGGCAGGAGGAGAAGGGGACACAGAGGATGAGATGGCTGGATGGCATCACCGACTCGATGGACGTGAGTTTGACTACTCCGGGAGTTAGTGATGGACAGGGAGCCCTGGTGTGCTGCAATTCATGGGGTCGCAAAGAGTTAGACATGACTGAGTGACTGAGCTGAACTGACATGACTGGAAAAGGTCAGTTTTCATTTCAATCCCAAAGAAGGATAGTGCCAAAGAGTGTTCAAACTACTGGACAATTACCCTCACTTTGCATGCTAGTAAGGCTATACTCAAAATCCTTCAAGCTAGGCTTCAGCAGTATGTGAACTGAGAACTTCCAGACGAACAAGCTGGGTTCAGAAAAGGCAGAGAGGAACTAAAGATCAAACTGCCAACATTTTTGGGATCATAGAGAAAAGGAATTCTATAAAAACATCTACTTCTGCTTCATTGACTACATGAAAGCCTTTGACTGTGTGGATCACAACAAACTGTAGAAAACTCTTAAAGAGATAGGAATACCAGACCACCTTACCTGTCTCCTGAGAAACCTGTATATAGGTCAACAAGCAACAGTTAGAACCTTACATGGAACAACTGACTGGTTCAAAATTGGGAAAGGAGTACAAGGCTGCATATTGTCACCCTGTTTATTTAACTTATATGCAGGGTACATCATGTGAAATGCTGGGCTGGATGACTCACAAGCTAGAATCAAGACTGTTGAGAGAAATATCAACAACCTCAGATATGCAGATGATACCACCCTAATGGCAGAAAGTGAAGAGTAACTAAAGAACCTCATGATGAGAGTGAAAGAGAGAGTGAAAAAGCTGGCTTAAAACTCAATATTCAAAAAACTAAGGTCACAGCATCCAGTCTCATCACTTAACAGTAAATAGAAGGGGAAAAAGTAGAATCAGTGACAGATTTTATTTTCATGGGCTCCAAAATCACTGCAGATGGTGACTGCAGCCATGAAATTAAAAGATACTTGCTGCTTGGAAGGAAAGTTATGACAAACCTAGACAGTGTATCAAAAGGCAAAGACATTACTTTGCTGACAAAGGTCCATATAGTCAAAGCTACTGTTCTTTCACTAGCCATTGTATGATGTGAGAGTTAGATCATAAAGAAGGCTAAGTGCGGAAGAATCACTGCTTTCAAATTGTGGTGCTGTAGAAGACTCTTGAGAGTCCATTGGACTGCAAGAGATCAAACCAGTCAATCCTAAAGGAAATCAACCTTGATTATTCATTGGATGGACTGATGCTCAAGCTGAAGCTCCAATATTCTGGCCACCTGATGCGAAGGGCCAACTCATTGGAAAAGACCCTGATGCTGGGAAAGATTGAGGGCAGGAGGAGAAGGGGGAGGCAGAGGATGAGATGGTGAGATAACATCACTGATTCAATGGACATGAATTGAAGCAAATTCCAGGCTATGGTGAAGGACGGGGAAGCTTGTTGTTGTTGTTCAGTCACTCAGTCATGTCTGACTCTGCGACCCCATGGAGTGTAGCATGCCAGTATCTTTAACTTTTTATCTGAAAGTAATTATAGTCTCAAGAAGTTGCAAAAATCATACAGAGTTCCCATTTCACTGCTTCCCCCAATGGTAATACCTTCCATGACTACAGTGTGTCATCAAAATTTAAAAATTTACATTGACAGATTGCAGTTAATTAGACTAGAATACTGACCCCATTAAGGTTTCAGCAGTATTTTTTTCGTGACCTTGGCTTCCGGTTTTTCTATGTCCGTGTATATACTTCTGTGACATTATACCACCAGCATAGACTATGTAACTATGGTCACAATCGAGATATGGAACAGTTCTCAAACACAAAGGAACTCCAGGAGATGGGTCTTTTTAACTACACACATGAACCGCCCTGAACAAAATCAGGGATCCTGCTAGGAAGGAAGAAGGGAAATGGATTTAGGGTAGGCAGCAGGCAATACCTGCCACAAAGGGCAGCTATTTTAAGCAGGTGGCGTTTTCCATGATCCTGGAAGTATGAATAGATTGCGTCCACCCCCATCCTTCCTTCCGACACACACACTCCTTTTGTTCTTTAGAAATCTCTCAAACAAATGCCATACAATTCGATTTATCTCATGCTGTAGGGCTGTAATAACCCCATTGAGATGTGGAATTCATGGTTTCAAGAAATAGCAAATATATGTCTGAGGTCAATACCACTAAAACGCCCCAAGAGACCCATGAAGGAACAAAGGGTTTTTGTTGTTATTGTTATAATGAGAATAACTTCTTGACACTAGACCAAAAGGCAACAGTATAGGGAGTGAAAACCCCACAGGCTCTCAAATTGCATCATGTTTGGACAGGGCACTGGGAATAGGGGTGACCTCTTAACTAGAGGACCAACCATTATCTGCAGCTCAATTCCAGAACTTCCTGAATGAAATCCAGCAATTTATCACAGGACCTGGGGAACATTCCATCTCGTTGACTAACATCAAAGTTCTTAGGAGAAATGACTATGAAGAAACATGTGGAGAATTCACACATTTATAAAAGTAGAAAAGCAATCTTCCAGAAAGTATAAACGTGTCTAATAAAATAGGCCTCTTTATCGAGTGCACTGTTTGCATTTGCTCCATCAAAACAAGGCCAAGCTTGGTGTGATGTGGTCGATTAACTAAGAAAGGCCACCTGGGCACATTCTAATGCCTTAGACCCGAGTCGTGGTAACGAATAGCTATTGAAGGGTCTGCTACGACCACAGCTAGTATAATTAGCAACAGGCTACTCAGATCCTGGGCAGAATGACCACACCCAAGTAATGAAAGAGCTACAGTGAAAGCAGTTGACCCTCCTGAGCACAGCCTTTTGAAATGCAGCCTTTCCCACCATTTTTGAGGTAGTCTTGGCATGATGGTGGTTTAAATGGATGATGTCAAACACCAGAGAAAGTGGTGAGAAAATAAGGGCCAATCTACTCAATGTGGGGTGGAAATCTTAGTGGTCAAACTGCAGACAGCCAGCAAGAGTAACCAGAGGTGGATACCATCACTGTGTGTCGGCTCCCCAAAGACAGAGTGCTGCGGGGGCACTCCATCCTCCCCCAGCTCACCCGGGCCCCAGAACTAGAAGCTACCCTCAGTAGGTAAGAGTGGTGGTATATATTTTATGTACTCATTTCCCCTTATGATAGAGGTGAGTTTCTGAACTAAAGACTTGAAAGATCTTAGAGAAGCCCATCAAGCTAATAAGGCCTTCTCAAGTTTCAGGCCCTACACAAGTAATGTCCCTAAGGGAACCGGATCAGTGCATTTCAACAAGGAGTAGTGAGGACCATGCCTAAAGGTGGCCTGAATACCCTACCTCAGTTCAGTTCAGTTCAGTCGCTCAGTCATGTCTGACTCTTTGCAACCCCATGAATCGCAGCACGCCAGGCCTGCCTGTCCATCACCAACTCCCGGAGTTCACTTAAACTCACGTCCATCGAGTCGGTGAAGCCATCCAACCATCTCATCCTCTGTCGTCCCCTTCTTCTCCTGCCCCCAATCCCTCCCAGCATCAGTTTTTTCCAATGAGTCAACTCTTGCATGAGGTGGCCAAAAAGTACTGGAGTTTCAGCTTTAGCATCATTCCTTCCAAAGAAATCCCAGGGCTGACCTCCTTCAGAATGGACTGGTTGGATCTCCTTGCAGTCCAAGGGACTCTCAAGAGTCTTCTCCAACACCACAGTTCAAAAGCATCAATTCTTCAGCACTCAGCTTTCTTCACAGTCCAACTCTCACATCCATACATGACCACAGGAAAAACCATAGCCTTGACTAGACGGACCTTTGTTGGCAAAGTAATGTCTCTGCTTTTGAATATGCTATCTAGGTTGGTCATAACTTTCCTTCCAAGGAGTAAGCATCTTTTAATACCCTACCTAAGCACATTCAAATTCACAATAAAAACATAAGAAGCAAGGAAAACAAACACAAGCAAAATGGTATGTCCCGTGGACAGTGAGAGACAAATTCAATCTGGGATCCTCTACTGCGAGACTTCTCCTGAGTAAAATACAAACATGAGACCAGTTATGTTCTTCCAGCATTCTCCACTTTTCCTTTATTGATGAGCTGAAAGCCAATTTTCTGCCTTCCTCATGGTTTCTTCCATTTGTAGGCATTTTGCAATGAGTTAAACCTTGATATTTTATTATTCATCTCAAATGCAGTGCATTTATCTTCAAATCCACCTATGTAGCCTGAAGACTGGCTGATGTATGGGTCTTGAATTTTGGATGCTGGGCGATGATCTCTTACAACATCCAATAGCTTCAAGGAGGTGACAGATACCTAAGAACACAGTCACCAGTTTCTAAGTGCTTGAATTCTCTTGTGGTTCAATTCACATAGGAGAAAGTCAAGACTGCCCATCTTAAAATCAAGAAATTCTGTGCATGCCTTCTAGTACAAAATAGCTTTATTGATAGAAAATATTAAAGGATTAACAGCTCAACGCTTTGTGTAGCCAAAAGTCCCCAAATACAATTTTCCCCTAATAGTATTTAAACTGTGTCTCAGCAGCAGCACTAGTGAGGCTGAAGAGGGAATGCATTCCCAGGCAGTGATGTGGTGCACGTGTCCTGGGCTGGACCAGAAGGGTATATCCTTGATGAGATAAAATTCTTCACTTTTTCTCATTGGGATGTGGAGTCTAGCCCTTTCCCCCTTGACTCTCCATCTGTTTCTATGTTTGCTTGAACAACAGAATGCAGCAGAAGTTATATTCTGGAACTTCTAGGGCCAAATCTTAAGATGACTTGCAGCTTCTACCTGGGTCTTTTGGAATATGCACTTTGGGAAAAACATAAGCCACCATATGAGGACTCCTATTACAGAGGTGCTGTTAATCTGGATAAACCATATGTAAGCTTGCTGCCAGATGGGCAGGTACCACACATGTGAATAAAGCCATTTTGCATCCCAGATCAGCTCAGCCTAGCTGCCAGCTGAGACCCACTGAATGACCCAGTCAATGCAGCAGAAAAATTACCCATGTGAGCCCTACCAAACTCCTGTCCTATATAATTGAGAGATGTAATAAAATACTTGCCTTTTAAAGTCACTACGTTTTGGGTCAATTTTTTATGAGGACTAGATATACTGAACCCTAAAAAATACATATACCATGTGTGATATTATAATTGATAAGAAATATGACCAAATTATTTCTCATCTATTTGGTCTTTATCAATGTTCCCTGGATCAAAGATCCTCAAACGCTTGCAATTTCCTTATCAATAAGAGGTGTGGGAATATATCTGATTATAATATTTGGTGTCTGGTCTTTAGGTTTCCTAGGTGGCTCAGTGGTAAGGAATCCACCTGCCAATGCAGGAGACGCAGATTTGATCCCTGGCTGAGGAAGATCCCCAGAGGAAATGGCAACCCACTCTAGTGTTCTTGCTTGGATAATCCCATGGGCAGAGAAGCCTGGCTACAGTCCACGGGGTTGCAAAGAGTTGGACAGGACTGAGCAGCTGAGCATGCACAGGTCTTGTCCTTGGTTTCTGAAATCTTCTGAGTCCTAAAGGTGAGATGGGTACCTTGTTATTCATTACAACCCCTGTTCCATGAAGACTGGGTTTATGCTAGTGGAGTGACTTTAGGAAAGCACTTGAGGCTGGGCGCTGGTTTCCAGGGCAACTAACAGTGAGAAGAAGGTTGGAATCCCCTGATCTCTGGGGAGATGAAAGGGGGCTGAAGATTGAATAAATTATCATTAGCAGGTGATTTAATCACCCACATCCATGTAATGAGGCCTCCATTGAAACCCAAAGGATAGGGTTTGGAGGACTTGCAGGTTGGTCAACATGTGGAAATTCTGGGAGAGTCACACTTGGAGAAGGCAGGGAAGCTCCAAGCTCTTCTCCATACCTTGCCTTACACATCTCTTTCACCTGGCTGTTTTTTTGTGTGTGTGTTTTTTTAAATAACTGGTAATCTAGTAAATAAAATATCTTGGAGTTCTGTGAGCTGCTCTAGCAAATTAATTGAACCCAAAGAACGGGGTGATGGGAACCTCTGGTTTATAGCCAGTGATCAGTCAGAAGAACAAGGGACCACCTGGATTTGTGGTTGGCATCAGATGCTGAGGGCAGCCTTGGAGGACTGAGCCCTTTCCCCCTGGGATCTGACATTATCTCCAGTAGACTGGGTAGAACTAAGGTGAATTTTAGGATGCTCAGCTGGTGCAAGAGAGCCACTTAGGATGGAAAACACTCTCCCCCATCCATCTATCGATACGCTAGAATTAGGAGTAGAACATTTTAGATGGTTCAGTTCAAAGACCTGTATAGGATAACTACATTTACATAATACTTACTATGTGCCTGGCACGGTAACACGTACCAATTTCACAAAACCCTGTGAACTGTTACCATCCCTACAAAGAAACTGAGGCTAATAAGGACTATATAACTCGTCTGTGGTCATTCCACTAATAACAGTAGGGTGAGGGCTTTTAAAGCCTGGAAGCCTGGCCTCAAGAATCTGTGCTCTTAATATTTATGGGAGAAGGAAATGGCAACCCCCTCCAGTATTCTTGCCTGGAGAATCCCAGGATGGAGGAGCCTGGTGGGCTGCCGTCTATGGGGTTGCACAGAGTCGGACACGACTGAAGCGACTTAGCAGCAGCAGCAGCATAACATGTCTTTATTAAAAATTAGATTCCATTTATTTGCTGTAGGCAAGGGCCTTGGGAGTGTGTGCCTTAAATTCTATTAGGTGGTCAGTGTAGGCAGACCATCTGTTCCCCTCTGCTCTGCTTCGAGCAAGCTGACCAGCTCCAGGAAGGACTGGGCAGGCTGGTGCAATGGCCACTGTCAAACGGAGCCTCTGTGCACAGTCCGACTCTGTTACACAATGATCCATTTACAAAGGTCCTTGAAAAATATATCCTTCCTGACATTAGGATCAGGAATAGTTACAATTGTTTCGAACAATTGGTTGGCTTTGAATAAGGACTACTTGGTTTAAAAACAAATATACATCCCAACAATAGAGGACCTGAGGTTGTGCATTTTCTTTCTTCCTCTCTCCAGGCTCTGTTGGGTGCCCTGACCCTCGCTTGCATTTAGATTTCACCCTAATTCTTTTTATTTCATGTGTCTGTAATTTGTGAATGTTTTTAAGTTTTTAAAAACACAAATTGGTATCAGTCCACTAATAAAATGATGTGTGAGAAGATAGTTTTGAGCACTTGTGCAAGTTATAGAATTTTACTTAGGATGCTCTGATATTTTGATGTTGAATCTGAAGTGTGTGTGTGCCTGTCTGTGTGCATGTACAAATTATACCATAGGTTGCCCAGTTAGAAACTCTGAAATACCACTTAAAAAAAAAAAAATTCCTAGGAAAGTATTATACTAAGATAGGACGGGCCAGAGAAGAAGGAAGAGGTTTGCTGTAAGCATCAGTTATTAATTGAACACTCTCAGGTAAACGAAACAAAACCACTAAACTACAAGCAGACCCAAAGTTTGAGGCCGTTGACTTCTATTCATAGACAAGTCTGGAGCAGCCCGCCCAGGCTCAGCGCGTTAGCTCCACCAGGAATGTGCGAGGGGCCTGAGTTGGATGTTCTCCTGGACTTTGCCCTGGGGTGTAAGGTGGGCTAGACAGAGATGGGGTTGCCCTGTACATGTTACTCTCGATTAGACACAAGTTCCCCCATACAGAAGCAAAATTCTCACAGGAATGTTCCTGTCAACTTTGTAGTTCTTCCCAGTGAAGGGCTAGAAGGGCTTTTGTGGAATTACGCTTGAGAAGCAACGTATACTGGTTGGCAGGCCCTGGGGACACTTCCTGGTTCACCTCTGAAGGTTGAAGGGCAGGTCAAGGCTGCCGCTTCTAGAATGACCGACCACCTGCTTTGGTCTCAGCCGCTCTGTTGTTTGTTCTCTTTATATACTGAGTTTAAAAAGCATTTAGCCGCTCCCAAAACGTCTGATAAACATGTGTAATTTGTTGCAGCTGTAGCGTAGGGTTTCTCAATATGTGCTCTGCACCAGAATCCCCTAGGCCTGTTTATTTAAAATTCAGTTTCCGAGATTCCATTCCAGGCTCATAAATTAGATATTCTGATTCATTGATTTGGAGCAGGGACCAAGTTTCTCTATTTCAAGCAAACTCTAAAGCTGGAAACCCACCGAGATTCCTTATAACTAATACTGCCCTTAAAAGATATTTATTTCAATAATTTGGGATGTGAGCAAAGATTAAGTTACAAGGATGATTATCCCTTTGTCTTTGACATTGATTTTTTTTTTTCTTCTTCTCTAAATTCTTGTGTTTGACATTCAGCCTTGAAATTCTCATATACAGATTCTGAAATTACATTCCTGGTTTCTCTTGGCTTGTGTCTATGTAAGCAAATTAAAAAGTGAAATATTCATTGGAAGTGTTATACATAAGTCACTTCTTGGCCCATGCCAGGAATGCTTTGCTCCTTTCATCAATGAGGCAATATTTTAGAATAACTGTTTTAAATGACTGATGCAGATTTTTTCTTATCCAGGAGTTAAAGAAAAACAGGCAAAGTACAGACAAATGCAAGCAGTACTTTGTGAATGGCTAAAATTCAGGTATTTTATTACATCACAGCAGCTAAAGCCAGATTAAATTTCAAGCATGGAGACTTTCAATATTGTTCCTGTGATTGCAAAGCGTCCACAGGCATTTTTTGCACTAATAATTACCCTTCTCAATGAAGGCAATTGTTCCTAAAAACCAAACAGAAAGGTCCTAAGAAAATTAGTTTCTTTTTGTTTATCCCAATACAAGAGGATCAACAGTAATTAATTAAATGCTCTTGCTTCAGTTCCTGTACAGAATTGGTTTTCAACTCAGAGTTAAAGCTTATTCTTTCACACTTAAGAGCCCATTTATAGGATCATTTTTAATCCTCTTCTGAAAAGGCTTAATTTACAATTGAGCATGCTCTCTTCTCTAGTTTAATTGTTCACAACAAACAATGCAAATGAAAATGTCCTTTAAGGCAGGAAGACTGGGGATGAGAGAATTCTCACACATTGACTTTCAATATGTTTTTCTAATTTCTCCGGAAAGGGCATTATATTTGAATAAGTGCTCCCTCCCATCACAATGAAACAGGGACCCAAAGAACCAGAGAGTACAGGGTTTCCTCGAAAAGGCAAGCCTGCCAGGACCCAGCATGGTGATAAAGAGCCATGTCTTTAATTAATGACTAAAATGAGTAACAATTCTGTCCAGGCTTCATTTCCTCTGACTTCGCCTCCTCCTGCTCCCCCTTTTCCCCTTTTAATTTCAATGACTTATCTCTTGTGAATCTTTAGAAATCCCTTCTTCAAAACAATATTTTGTATATTTTAGGAAAATACCGAGGCAATAAAAGAAGAACTGAAACGGGCAGGGAGAGTGAGCTGCAGGAAACGGCAAGTTTAAAAAAGTGTCCCTAGGGACTTCCCTGGTGGTCCAGTGGTTAAGCCTTTGCCTTCCAATGCAAGGGGTGTGGGCTGGATCTCAGGTCACAGAACTAAGAACCCACATGGCTTGGTACCAAAAAAACCAAAACATAAAACAGAAGCAATATTGTAACAAATTCAATAAAGGCTTAAAACCAAATGGTCCACATCAAAACATCTTTTTTAAAAAGTGTCCTTAATAACTGCTCAAGTTGGAAATGTTGCATATACATATACACACATCAACAAGCCCATAGAAGTGCACACACGCACGCACGTGCACACACACAAGTATGCAGAAAGCAAACAGTAAAGATAGATCTTACTTAATGACTCCTTGGGAAAGACTCTGATGCTGGGAGGGACTGGGGGCAGAGGAGAAGGGGACGACAGAGGATGAGATGGCTGGATGGCATCACCGACTCGTTGGACATGAGTTTGAGTGAACTCCAGGAGTTGGTGATGGACTGGGAGGCCTGGCGTGCTGCGATTCATGGGGTTGCAAAGAGTCGGACACGACTGAGCAACTGAACTGAACTGAATGTATCCTTTAGAAAGGGTATGACCTACCTTTCATCATGAAAATAAAGAAGCTTTTTATCACCAAATGATTCTGGCCCTTCATTTTGTCTGTCTTTGGGAACTTCTTTTTGTTTCATTTCCATTTGTATTTAAGTCTTAATAGGTAAAAGTCAACCTGATGCCAAATGGAGCTCAGAGCCACAATGTAGACTGGAGATAACTGATAAGAGCTAAACCCCTTTTCTCCCAGCCTGGTGGGTGAGATCTGGATGGATTAAGCAGATTTGGATCAAACCAACAATGCACTCATTGATTTATTAAAGTCCAAGCTGCGAGCTTGGCATCACTCACGAAACCATTCTTTGGATGCCCCACATGTGTGCTAAGTTGCTTCAGTCGTGTCTGACTCTTTTCAACCACATGGACCATAGCCCGCCAGGTTCCTCTGTTCGTGGGATTCACGAGGTAAGAATACTGGAGTGGGTTGCCATTTCCTCCTCCAAGAGGATCTTCCTGACCCAGAGATGGCACCTCTGTCTTTTATGTCTCCTGCATTGGCAGGAAAGTTCTTTACCACTAGCACCATCTGGGAAGCCTCCTTGGATGCCCTACCCAGGAAATATAGCTCAGCCTCTTCTTTCCGGCAAGGTGAGGTCATGAAGGAAACCCAAGGATCAGAAAGCCCACCCAGTTTGGAGACCATCAACTGGCCTGCAGAGAAATGCTGTTTGGCTCAGACAGGTTTTTAATATTTTAAATTCATTGCCTACATTTAAAAACATGAGATTTAACACAGAAAAGCAAAGCAACTGGTATGTTTTTTAAAAAACTAAACTGTCAGCAGTGAGCCTTCGTGTGGCAGTGACTGGCAAGAATGAAGTAGATGCTACTCCCTTGAGACAGAATGAGGGCCCTCCTTCCAGTTTTCAGTCTCCATCCCCACCCTTCACCTTCTCTTGCCCATGGCCTGCCTAGCCTCTATTGCTATCTGAATGCGTCATTTCTGTTTGAGTTCAGCATATGCACTTTTCCAGCTTGACTGAGGTCGCAAATCTACAGGTGAAGCCAGCTTATCCCTCAGCGGGGTAAAGACAAGCAGAACACAGGGAGTCCAAGCCCTCTGCACTGGGAAGATGATGTGGTGTCATTCCAGACACCAGTGAGCAGGGATCCCAGAGGGCAGGTGTGTGGGCAGAATTCCTTACCTGGACAGTCATCTGCGTTCTCCCCATAAACTTAAAAGCCTCATACCAGGGATTAGCAGTTTATCGTTACTGTTACTAACAACATCATTAACCTTGCTGGAAAGGCCAGGCCCAATTCCTGGGGCCTCATGAGACATGATTCAGTTCCAACATCTAACAAAGATTGCCCAAGACCAAGGAGAGCCCAGGAGAGCCTGATTCCCACTGCAGTCAATCGGACAGGGATGTAATGCATGTGACAATGCTAAAACAGTAATAAAACTGACTAAAAGTCAGCCTACTCTTCATTAATAGCACGTTAGCAAATCTGAATGATGCCAATGATACTGGGATATTCTTCTCTATAAAAGTATGTTGCTGTTTAAGTTCCAAGCAATTGCTCTGGTTATAACATTTTTTACTGTAGAAGCAGAAAATTAATATATTATTTCTACATGAAACTCCGAAAATCCTCATTTAGACATCTTGACCCAGAACACCCAGATCCAGCTATGTGAATCCAGTTTGACGGTAAATTTTGTGACAGTCTGAAATCCTCTGAGCTGAGTTTGGGCTAAGCTCCTATTTCTAACCTCTGTTGTACCACATCTTCCTGGGTCTGAACAGTAGCTTGGAAATAAACAATGATGGCACAGTGATTGCAGAGACAAGAAACAGAACCTGAGTGACGAGTTCTGTCTTCGTTTGGTGTTTTAATTTGTGTTTACAGTTCTTCAACTGCAGAAATCTTAATTTAACGCCCTACAATCAATCACTCTGTCTTGAAGGAACAAATATATGGGTTGCTGTATTTGGGGAGATTTGTTATAAAATGGAGTTTTAATAATCTCTGCCAAATTTATTCTGATGTTTAAGATTTTTTATAACTATTTTTGTATATGTTGCTTCGTGTGCAAGAAACTTCCTGAAATTAAAATGTGTTCTCTGATAAACTGTGAGTGAAATCAAATTTTAAAAATCTAGTTATCCTCTTTTTTTCTAGGAATATGTTAAGATTAATTTTGATGAGGTTATTAGCAAATCGGCAGAAGCTAAGCCTCAAAAGCCAAATGTAATGTTATCATTCATTACTATGAGTGAACAACAGGATGGCTTACATCTTCCCCTTTGTTCAAAGAATACATTAATGTAATTAAAAAGCATTAAACCATTACTCTGTGTTTCTTTTCTGATCATTATTACTATGAAAATTACTACTGAAAATAATTTTATCTAATAAAGAAGTGTGTTGAAGTAGCATAAGCACTGGGTGGTAATTATGCTAGTGCTCTCACATTTTAAAGTGCCATGTTTCACATTTACCCCAAACTCGGTTCCTAGAGGTAGGTAGCACCTACATCTGGTAGATATCTCAGATATAGGTAGCAGGTTTTCAACCTGTCCTGCTGGTAGACTAGATTTAGTGTCAGCTTATTATCTACAATAGAATTCTCTGCACTGTGAAATGTTCTCAGAAATCTGGAGGCTTGGAGAGCAGTTTACTCCTCAGCTGAACTCACAGTACTTTACTAACAAATATGTATGTCACAAGTAAGTGTTTGTATGACCATCTCCCCCAACAGATATGTGCTCTTATAACATAGGGAACATGCGTAAATTGTACTATTTCCATGACATTCCAGGTACCAGTAAATGCCACTGAATGAGTAGATGGATAGATGAATGAGCAGATGAATGGATACATGGATAGGCAGATGGGATGGGTGGGTAGATGGATGGATGGATGACTGATGGACAGATGGATGGGTGGGTGGAGGGACAGATGGATGACAGGTGGATGGATGGATGGGTAGTATCTTATTGGAGAACAATACTATGCAAATACATGTGATTTATGTTCCTAATAAACAGAAACTTTTGAAAGGAGTGATGCTTTTCCTTTAACAGAATACTCCAATCCTAATATCACTGCTATTACTTTTAAAACCACATCTCACTTGTGTTCAGTTCAGTCGCTCAGTTGTGTCCGACTCTTTGCAACCCCATGAATCGCAGCATGCCAGGCCTCCCTGTCCATCACCAACTCCCAGAGTTCACTCAAACTCATGTCCATCAAGTTGGTGATGCCATCCAGCCATCTCATCCTCTGTCGTCCCCTTCTCCTCCTGCCCCCAATCCCTCCCAGCATCAGAGTCTTTTCCAATGAGTCAACTCTTCGCATGAGGTGGCCAAAGTATTGGAGTTTCAGCTTCAGCATCAGTCCTTCCAATGAACACCCAGGACTGATCTTCTTTAGAATGGACTGGTTGGATCTCCTTGCAGTCCAAGGGACTCTCAAGAGTCTTCTCCAGCACCACAGTTCAAAAGCATCAATTCTTCGGTGCTCAGCTTTCTTCACAGTCCAACTCTCACATCCATACATGACCACAGGAAAAACCATAGCCTTGACTAGACGCACCTTTGCTGGCAAAGTTACGTCTCTGCTTTTGAATATGCTATCTAGGTTGGTCATAACTTTCCTTCCAAGGAGCAGCGTCTTTTCATTTCATGGCTGCAATCACCATCTGCAGTGATTTTGGAGCCTCCAAAAATAAAGTCTGACACTGTTTCCACTGTTTCCCCATCTATTTCCCATGAAGTGATGGGACCAGATGCTATGATCTTAGTTTTCTGAATGTTGAGCTTTAAGCCAACTTTTTCATTCTCCTCTTTCACTTTCATCAAGAGGCTTTTTAGTTCCTCTTCACTTTCTGCCATAAGGGTGGTGTCATCTGCATATCTGTGTTAAGTATCAGAAAATCTGAACAAATTAAAACTCAAGAGCTACTTTAAAAAAAACCTAAATACGTATCTAAATTCTGTTGTGAGAAATAATATCTGTGCATATTTGAGCTTAATGTGCCTCTTACATAATTTTTCTAATGTACTGTTAAAAAAACACATAAATATTGAAACGTATGCTGTCCGTCTTAGAACTAAGATCACCTTGTATATACATGGGAAACATCATCACAGCAGAATGAACATAGGCTTTTAGATAAGGTGATTGGGTGTTCAAATGGGAGCTTTGCCATTTCCAAGGTAACTTAATGTCTCTAAAACTCAATTCCTCACACAAATACGGAGTATGGAAACTAACCTCACAGCACTGTGACGATTAAATGAAAAACATATGCAGATCACCCAGTAGGAGCCGTCCACATGTTACTGATGCTCAGTCAACGGCTACAATGGAGTTGATATTTCACAAACCCTATTCCTTCTTTCAGGGTTTCCCAGTGGCACCACTGCCTGCCAATACAAAGATGCCAGTTCGATCCCTGGGTTGAGAAGATACCCTGGTATAGTGAATTGCAACCCATTCCAGAATTCTTACCTGGAAAATTCCACAGACAGAAGAGCCCGGTGGATTACAGTCCACGGGGTTGCAAAGAGTCAGACATGATTGAGCACAGAGCACACATTCCTTCTTTCTCCACTTCTCACTCTCTCTAAAAATCTGGTGATCATTCTTATTGTGAATACAAGCTCACAGAACCAAAGTGCCCAATTTTATGCAAAACAAGCATAATAGAAATAAATATGAACAATATATAAGAATGAATATGGACAGGTCTTAGGGAGCAAGTGTAGAAAATGGAGAATTCTCCTCTAGACACTACTTTGGTGTTTCTTTGCCACCTTGGAACTAGCTTGTGGGCCCTCCAGACCTTGGGCTCTTTTCCATGTAAAACATTACTTGACATAATGCTTACTGTTTGATACATCATCCCTTTGCTCTCTTGGTTTGCCTCTCAACTTTTTTAATTCTCATTGCGAGAGTATATGTAGAGCAAACATGACTATAAAAGTAAAAAGATCTTGCATAGGGGTTTCAAGAAAGGATTTTTCAAGTTCAAACAAGTTTTAACTGAAGGTCTCTTAAACCTTCTGCTATTGAACTATCAGCCCAAGCCCTTATCAGGTGTCTAATCCACCCCACCTGACATGCCCACTTTTCACTCAAATGACACCAACTTGCTTTTATTTATTCTTATCTCGTTGGGGACTTGCACTTTTGGAGAGAAAATAGGTTAAAAAACAAGAGGAGAAATCAATAGCTGGAATCTGAACTGTCGACAGAAACTTTACATTTTTTTTTTTCCAGAGAGAGAGAAAAGTGCTTTGAGTTTTGATTGCATGGTATTTACTGGCCTCCAAAGCATTTAATTAAGATGTCTGAGGCAGATAATAACAAATGGGAAGGAATCGGCCCCTCAAATGATCACCCTGCAGACAGCCCAGAAACAAACAAGCACCAGAGTAAGAATGCCCGGTTCTCCTTCTGCTCCTTCATCCTTTGCGCTTAGCAAGGTAGGCACACGTTTGCCCTTGGAGGAGGTCAGCCTGACTGTGGGTAGGACAAGAATCTGCCTTCAGGCAGACCTCCGTTCCATCCTAGATCTGCCATTATCAAAGGTAGATCTGAAAGTCACTTAAGTTCTCTGACTCTCAGCTTCCATCTATAAAAATGAGGATTATGCTGGGTTTCATGAAAACTGGCTAAAAAACTAGTCTGATTATTTACTACTGTAAAGGCAATGGCACCCCACTCCAGTACTCTTGCCTGGAAAATCCCATGGACAGAGGAGCCTGGTAGGCTGCAGACCATGGGGTCACGAAGAGTCGGACATGACTGAGCGACTTCACTTTCACTTTTCCCTTTCATGCATTAGAGAAGGAAATGGCAACCCACTCCAGTGTTCTTGCCTGGAGAATTCCAGGGATGGAGAGCCTGTTAGGCTGCCGTCTATGGGGTCGCACAGAGTCAGACACGACTGAAGCAACTTAGCAGTAGCAGCAGCAACACACCCACTCCAGAATTTAGTGATAACCAATGACCATGTTTGAACTTCATGGCTCAGGAATTTGGACAAGGGGTAGTCAATATGGCTTGTATGCACTTTTCTGCCTGGAAACTGTCTGAGGAAGACTCAAATGGTTGGGGCTTGAGTGGATGAGGCCTGGGCTTACCTAGGATTTCTTCCTTGCACATCTGGTGCCTAAGCCAAGATGATGCGGGTGGCTGGGGCTCACTGGAGCTCCTGGGAGTAACATCAAGGCCTCCTCAAGTGTCTTCTCCAGAATGCCTCATTATCATAGCCACCTTAGGGTGGTCATATTTCCTACTCAGCAGTGCGGAATTCCAACAGCAAGTGTTGCCACAAACAAGGTGGAAACTGGACGGTCTTTTAGAACCTAGCCTCAGAAATCACTCAGTGTTATTTCATGGTGCTCTGTGGATCAGTGCAGTCCAAGTTCTCTCAGACTCAAGAGGAGAGAATACTCACACAGGTTCTTAAAACATGCTATATTTAAAAGCATCAGGTTCACACCTGGAATATCATTTAATCTTCAGAAATACTGTAGATCAGAATGCCCCCAAATCATTTCCCTGTTGTAATAACACTTTAATAAATAAATCTTAAAATATGTGAGCATATCCTTCATAAGGTGCTTTTATATCCATTGATTTCTCATGTTATATCATCCCTGTCTAAGCCAGTTGTGGATGTGACTGGTGTAGAAGCAAGGTTTGATGCTGTAAAGAGCAATATTGCATAGGAATCTGGAATGTTAGGTCCATGAATCAAGGCAAATTGGAAGTGGTCAAACAGGAGATGGCAAGAGTGAATGAACGTTGACATTCTAGGAATCAGTCAACTAAAATGGACTGGAATGGGTGAATTTAACTGAGATGACCATTATATCTACTACTGTGGGCAGGAATCCCCTAGAAGAAATGGAGTAGCCATCATAGTCAACAAAAGAGTCCGAAATGCAGTACTTGGATGCAATCTCAAAAACGACAGAATGATCTCTGTTCGTTTCCAAGGCAAACCATTCAATATCACGGTAATCCAAGTCTATGCCCCAACCAGTAAAGCTGAGGAAGCTGAAGTTGAATGGTTCTATGAAGACCTATAAGACCTTCTAGAACTAACACCCAAAAAAGATGTCCTTTTCACTATAGGGGACTGGAATGCAAAAGTAGGAAGTCAAGAAACACCTGGACTAACAGGCAAATTTGGCCTTGGAGTACGGAATGAAGCATGGCAAAGGCTAATAGAGTTTTGCCAGGAGAATGCATTGGTCATAGCAAACACCCTCTTCCAACAACACAAGAGAAGACTCTACACATGGACATCACCAGATGGCCAACAACGAAATCAGATTGATTATATTCTTTGCAGCCAAAGATGGAGAAGCTCTATACAGTCAGCAAAAACAAGACCAGGAGCTGACTGTGTCTCAGATCATGAACTCCTTACTGCCAAATTCAGACTTAAATTGAAGAAAGTAGGGAAAACCACTAGACCATTCAGGTATAACCTAAATCAAATCCCTTATGATTATACAGTGGAAGTGAGAAATAGATTTAAGGGCCTAGATCTGATAGAGTGCCTGATGAACTATGGACAGAGGTTTGTGACATTGTATAGGACACAGGGATCAAGACAATCCGCAAGAAGAAGAAATGCAAAAAAGCAAAATGGCTGTCTGAGGAGGCCTTACAAATAGCTGTGAAAAGAAGAGAAGCGAAAAACAAAGGAAAAAAGGAAAGATATACCCATTTGAATGCAGAGTTCCAAAGAATAGCAAGGAGAGATAAGAAAGCCTTCTTCAGTGATCAGTACAAAGAAATAGAGGAAAACAATAGAATGGAAAAGACTAGAGATCACTTCAAGAAAATTAGAGATACCAAGGGAACATTTCATGCAAAGATGGGCTCAATAAAGGACAGAAATGTTATGGACCTGACAGAAGCAGAAGATATTAAGAAGAGGTGGCAAGAATACACAAAACTATACAAAAAAGATCTTCACGACCCAGATAATCATGATGGTGTGATCACTCACCTAGAGCCAGACATCCTGAAATGTGAAGTCAAGTGGGTCTTAGGAAGCATCACTACGAAAAAAGCTAGTGGAGGTGATGGAATTCCAGTTGAGCTATTGCAAATCCTGAAAGATGATGCTGTGAAAGTGCTGCACTCAATATGCCAGAAAATTTGGAAAACTCAGCAGTGGCCACAGGAATGGAAAAGGTCAGTTTTCATTCCAATCCCAAAGAAAGGCAATGCCAAAGAATGCTCAAACTACCGCACAATTGCACTGATCTCACACAGTAGTCAAGTAATGCTCAAAATTCTCCAAGCCAGGTTTCAACAGTATGTGAACTGTTAACTTTCAGATGTTTAACCTGGTTTTAGAAAAGGCAGATGAACAAGAGATCAAATTGCCAACAACCGCTGGATCATGGAAAAAGCAAGAGAGTTCCAGAAAAACATCTATTTCTGCTTTATTGACTATGCCAAAGCCTTAGAGTGTGTAGATCACAATAAACTGTGGAAAATTCTGAAAGAGATGGGAATACCAGACCACCTGACCTGCCTTTTGAGAAACCTGTATGCAGGTCAGGAAGCAACAGTTAGAACTGGACATGAAACAACAGACTAGTTCCAAATAGGAAAAGGAGTATGTCAAGGCTGTATATTGTCACCCTGCTTATTTAACTTATATGCAGAGTACATCATGAGAAACGCTGGGCTTGAAGAAGCACAAGTTGGAATCAAGATTGCTGGGAGAAATATCAATAACCTCAGATATGCAGATGACACCACCCTTATGGCAGAAATTGAAGAAGAACTAAAGAGCCTCTTGATGAAAGTGAAGGAGGAGAGTGAAAAAGTTGGCTTAAAGCTCAACATTCAGAAAATGAAGATCATTGCGTCTGGTCCCATCACTTCATGGCAAATAGATGGGGAAACAGTAGAAACAGTGGCTGGCTTTATTTTGGGGGGCTCCAAAATCACTGTAGATGGTGACTGCAGCCATGAAATTAAAAGATGCTTACTTCTTGGAAGGAAAATTATGACCAACCTAGACAGCATATTCAAAAGCAGAGACATTACTTTGCCAACAAAAGTCCGTCTAGTCAAGGCTATGGTTTTTCCAGTGGTTGTGTATGGATGTGAGAGTTGGACTATAAAGAAAGCTGAGTGCTGAAGAATTGATGCTTTTGAACTGTGGTGTTGGAGAAGACTCTTGAGAGTCCCTTGGACTGCAAGGAGATCCAACCAGTCCATCCTAAAGGAGATCAGTTCTGAATATTCATTGGAAGGACTGATGCTGAAGCTGAAACTCTAATACTTTGGCCACCTGATGTGAAGAACTGATTCATTTGAAAAAAACCCTGATGCCGGGAAAGATTGAGGGAAGGAAGAGAAGGGGACGACAGAGGATGAGATGGTTGGATGGCATCACCGACTCAATGGACATGAGTTTGGGCAGGCTCTGGGAGTTGGTGATGGACAGGGAGGCCTGGCATGCTGCGATTCATGGGGTCACAAAGAGTCGGACATGACTGACCAACTGGACTGAACTGATCTAAGCCAGGGAAAATATCTTTTCAAGATTTGGAAATAACATTCAGAGAAGTTACATCGGTTGCCCAGGACCACTGGTGCATCACTGGTAGTTACACTGTTGGCAGCAGCATCCTCGAACACTAAAAAGCACGTTGTGTGTGTAAACCCAGGAGTGAGGTCATTTATCCCTCTTTATCATTAGAATCAGACCTGCATACTCATTGGCTATTTTTCATTTCATATACACTTAAGAACCTGAAAGTTAAATGCTTGAAAATGCACTGAATGCAACAGACTGAAAAAAATGTCACATTCATATGCCTGCAAAGAAATGTTTAACACGTGTGTTATTTTGATATTAAATTATATAGACACACATGCATATGGGCTTCCCAGGTGGCTCCTGCAGTGCAGGAAACATGGGTTTGACCCCTGGGTGGGGAAGATCCCCTGGAGAAGAAAATGGTAACCCACTCCAGTATTCTTGCCTGGGAAATTCCATGGAGAGAAGAGCCTGGAGGGCTACAGTCCATAGGGTCGTAAAAGTCAGACACGACTTAGTGACTGAGGCACCACCACCGCCACACAGATATATCAGATCAGATCAGATCAGATCAGTCGCTCAGTCGTGTCCAACTCCTTGCGACCCCATGAATCGCAGCACACCAGGCCTCCCTGTCCATTACCAACTCCCGGAGTTCACTCAGACTCACGTCCATCGAGTCAGTGATGCCATCCAGCCATCTCATCCTCTGTCGTCCCCTTCTCCTCCTGCCCCTAATCCCTCCCAGCATCAGAGTCTTTTCCAATGAGTCAACTCTTTGCATGAGGTGGCCAAAGTACTGGAGTTTCAGCTTTAGCATCATTCCTTCCAAAGAAATCCCAGGGCTGATCTCCTTCAGAATGGACTGGTTGGATCTCCTTGCAGTCCAAGGGACTCTCAAGAGTCTTCTCCAACACCACAGTTCAAAAGCATCAATTCTTCGGTGCTCAGCCTTCTTCACAGTCCAACTCTCACATCCATACATGACCACAGGAAAAACCATAGCCTTGACACAGACACATACATATATATATATGTTATAAAGAGCTTTCATAGACACGATCACATTTGATTCTCATGGTATAGATAGACATGGTTTTTTAATTAAATTTTTAAGGTAATTATAGATCCACATGCAGATATAAGAAATAAGGCAGACAGATTCCATGTATTCCAAACCCAATTTTCCACTAGTGGTAACAGTTCAAATCTATAGCAGTTCAAATCTATACAGTATTTCAACTATGACATTGACTTTCATGCAGAAGCTGCAGAACCTTTCTATCATCACCAGTCCCCAAATGTTGCCTCTTACTGGCCACATCCATTTCATATAATGAAACTGGCCACATCCATTCCCTACTACCTTCCACCCTCCTTAACACCTGGCAACCACTAATCTGTTCTCCTGTTTTATACTTTTCTCATTTCAGGAATGTTATCCACAGATTTCCCCTTTTCTCTGAAGGCAGGGCATTCCTATGAAATGTTTATAGGCTGAAGTGTTGTGACAAAAAGAGGCCATTACTTTAGGACACATGTTGCTAAGCATGCACAAGATAAATCGAGATAAAGCCCAGGGGTTCCTGGGCAAAGGGAACAGTAGCCTTTTCAACAAATGGTGCCAGAGTGTTTGGACTTCGTATGCAAAAAACAAAACAAAACTTTGACCTAACTCTCTTATAGGGCTTTCCTGGTAGCTCAGATGGTAAAAGAATCTGCCTGCAACGCAGGAGACCCCAGTATGATTCCTGGGTCAGGAAGATCCAATGAGAAGGGATAGACTACCCACTCTAGTATTCTTGGGCTTCCCCTGGTGGCTCAGCTGGAACTCTCTTATAAGAAAATTAACTCAAAATGAATCACAGACTTAAATGTAGAACATAAAACTACAAGAACTTTAGAAAAGTAAACAGAGGAGGAAAAATCGTTGAGAGCTTAGCTGTAGATTAAAGTTCTTAGTTTTGAGAAAATAAAGAAAAGAAAAACAGATACATTAGATTTCATCAAAATAAAAATCTTTGTTCTGTGAAAGATGCTTTAAAAAGATGAAAAGACAAGCTATGGGTAAGTAAAAATTTTATATTCCACACATGTAATAAAGAACTGGTGTCTAGAATACAAAAAGAATCTGCAAAATTCAACAATACAAAGCCAAGAACATGAGAAGATGTTTTAAGAAGGAAAATGTTTAGGTGGCAAATAAGTCCATAAAAGATGTCCAACATCAATATTTATTGGAGAATTAAATTAAAGCCACAAGGAGCTATCACTGTATACCTATGAGTGTGGTTAAATAAAAAATAAGGGCAACACTAAATCCAGGTGAGGCTGTGGAGAAACTGGGTCACTCATATGTTACTGGCATGACAGAAAATGATGTGGTCACTTTGGAAATCTTGGCAGTTTCTTAAATAATTAAACATACTGCTGCTGCTAAGTCGCTTCAGTCATGTCCGACTCTGTGCGACCCCATAGACGGCAGCCCACCAGGCTCCCCCGTCCCTGGGATTCTCCAGGCAAGAACACTGGAGTGGGTTGCCATTTCTTTTTCCAGTGCATGAAAGTGAAAAGTGCAAGTGAAGTTGCTCAGTTGTGTCCGACTCCTAGCGACCCCATGGACTGCAGCCCATCAGGCCCCTCCATCCATGGGATTTTCCAGGCAAGAGTACTGGAGTGGGGTGCCATTGCCTTCTCTGATTAAACATACAGAGATCATATAACTGAGCAATTCAACTCCTAGACATTTTATCCCAGAAAAATGAAGATACTTGTTCACACCAAAAAATGATAAAGAACTTTTATAGTAGATTTGCTCATAATAAGCCCCAAGCTGGAAATAAAACAGGTGACTTTCAACAAATGAAAACCACCTTTTGTTGGCCCTTAAACTGAATGAAGTTGTGAAATGTAGAGATGATTTCTGACATTTATAATGGATGCCTCTATGTTTTTATGGTGTAAATAAAATTGCTAGTATTAAGTGACATTAGAATCTGTCAATAAAGGAATTGTTTGTAACTTTACTCCCAGAAGATATTTTAAAAACTACAGCTTTTATATGAATCTACTTTGGAACATAGCAAAACAGCTTATACTATATGCAAGTTTTATGACTATTTTCCTTGTAGATTTTCATAATTGAGATATTCTTACATCTCCATTTTTGCATATGGAGATAATGACTTGCTCCAAGTAATCAAGGTAAAAAAAAAAAAAATGGCTAGAATTTGAACTTAGAAGCCATGCTTTGCTGCCTCCTGTAAGATTTTCTAGAACAAATCTGGTTCTAAGTCATTTGGAGTATATTTTTGTGTTTCACTTGATCCTCAGAGGAAAATAGGATAGGAGTGCTATTAACTTGATTTTTCAGATGCTGGAAAACGTTCTGTAGAAACTTGCCTAATGATTGCAGGGTTTAACTGAACCCTGAACCAAATCTTGATTCCAAAGCCTTTAAATTTGACTTGAAAATTTCCCTGATTGGAATATCTTTTGGTATGAGAATACCAAAAGATATAGTTGGATATCTAGCAATAATATTTGCTTCTTTTATTTTGTTGGCTACTTAACTTTGGTTGATCTCAAGTTGCGATCTGACTGGGGACAGAAGTTGAAATAGATTCAGATTTCAGATAGATTTATCAACTTTAAGTTAGCTTTAAGACACTGCTACCTTTTTTACCGAGTAAAAAAACAAAGCTATGAGTAAGTTTAATTATATGGAAACACAAGCAAGGGACTGGAAAACTGATTAGGAATTTTCTGAAAAGTCAAGTACTGATTTTTCTTTTCCCTGAAAAGAAACTATTTCTACTGTAACTTCTAATGCCAACTATGGTTTCTAACTTTTCTCCTTTTTTACAGAAAACTGCATTTGCTTCCCAAACAACAAAAAAATGCAATGAGATATACACCTGATAAAAAGTATCCACAACTCCAACCTACCTCAACATAGTAAAGGCCATATATGAAAAGCCTACAGCAAACATGATTCTCAATGGTGAGAAACTGAAAGCATTCCCCCTGAGATCAGGAACAAGACAGGGGTGTCCACTTTCACCACTATAATTCAACATAGTTCTGGAAGTCCTAGCTATAGCAATCAGAGAAGAAAAAGAAATACGGAATCCAGATTGGAAAAGAAGAAGTAAAGCTCTCACTGTTTGCAGATGACATGATATTGTACACAGAAAACCCTAAAAATAGTATCAGAAAATTACTAGCACTAATCAGTGAATTTAGCAAAGTTGCAGGATACAAAATCAAAACAAAGAAATCACTTGCATTTCTATACACTAACAATGAAAAATCAGAAAGAGAAATTAAGGAATCAATCCCATTCACCATTGCAACAAAATAATTAAATGTCTAGGAATACACTTACCTAAGGAGACAAAAGAACTATACACAGAAAATTATAAGACACTGATGAAAGAAATCAAAGATGACATAAACAGATGGAGAGATATTCCATGTTCCTGGGTAGGAAGAATCAATATTGTGAAAATGACTATACTACCAAATGCAATCTACAGATTCAATGTGATCCCTATCAAATTACCAATGGCATTTTTCACAGAACTAGAACAAAAAAATTCACAATTCATATGGAAACAAAAAAGACCCCGAATAGCCAAAGCAGTCTTGAGAAAGAAGAATGGAGCTGGAAGAATCAATCTTCCTAACTTCTGATTATACTACAAAGCTACAGTCATCAAGACAGTATCCTACTGGCACAAAAACAGAAATGTAGACCAATGGAACAAGATAGAAAGTCCAGAAATAAACCCATGCACCTATGGGTACCTTATTTTTGACAATGGAGGCAAGAATATACAATGGATCAAAGACAGCCTCTTCAATAAATGGTGCTGGGAAAACTGGAGAGCTATATGTAAAAGAATGAAATTAGAACACTTCCTAACACCATGCAGAAAGATAAACTCAAAATGGATTAAAGACCTAAATGTAAGACCAGGAACTATAAAACTCTTAGAGGAAAACATAGGCAGAACATTCAATGACATAAATTAAAGCAACATCCCCTATGACCCACCTCCTAGAGTAACAGAAATCAATACAAAAGTAAACAAGTGGGACATGGTTAACCTTAAAAGCTTTTGCACAGCAGAGGAAACTATAAGCAAGGTGAGAAACAACCCTCAGAATGGGAGAAAGTAATAGCAAAGGAAACAACTGACAAAGGATTAATTTCCAAAATATACAAGCAGCTCATACAACTCAATACTAGAAAAACAAACAACCCAATCAAAAAGTGGGGAAAAGACCTAAACAGACATTTCTCCAAAGAAGACATACAGGTGGCTAACAAACACATGAAAAGATGCTCAACGTCACTCATTATTAGAGAAATGCAAATCAAAACTACAATGAGAGACCACCTCACACTAGTCAGAATGAACATCATCAAAAAGTCTACAATAAATGTTGGAGAGGGTGTGGAGAAAAGGGAACACTCTTGCACTGTTGGTAGGAATGTAAATAGATACAGGCTCTATGGAAGACAGTATGCTGCTGCTGCTAAGTCACTTCAGTCGTATCCGACTCTTTGCAACCCCATGGACTGCAGCCTACTAGGCTCCTCCGTCCATGGGATTTTCCAGGCAAGAGTGCTGGAGTGGGGTGCCATCGCCTTCTCCGATGGAAGACAGTATGGAGATTCCTTAAAAAGCTAGGAATAAAACCACCATATGACCCAGCAATCCCACTCCTAGGCATATACCCTGAGGAAACCAAAATTAAAAAAGACGTATGTATCCCATTGCTCATTTCAGCACTATTTACAATAGCTAGAACATGGAAGCAACCTCAGTGTCCATCAACAGACGAATGGATAAAGAAGTTGTGGTACATATACACAATGGAATATTACTCAGTCATAAAAGGGAGCACATGTGAGTCATTTCTAATGAGGTGGATGAAACTATAACTGATTATACAGAATGAAGTAAGTCAGGAATAAAAGATAAATATCATATTCTAACACATGTATATGGAATCTAGGAAAATGGTACTGAAGAATTTATTTACAGGGAAACAATGGAGAAACAGACATAGAAATGTGACTTACAGACGTGGGGATAGGGGAGGAGAGGGTGAGATGTATGAAAAGAGTAATGTGGAAACTTATACTACCATATGCAAAATAGATAGCCAGCAGGAATTTGGTGTATGGCTCAGGAAACTCAAACAGGGGCTCTGTATCAACCTAGAGGGGTGAGATGGGGAGGGAGTTTCAAAAGGGAGGGGATATATGTATACCTATGGCTGATTCATGTTGAGGTTTGACAAAAAACGGCAAAATTCTGTAAAGCGATTATCCTTCAATAAAAAATAATTAAAAAAAAAAGTATCCACAATTCCATATTATCCTTCTTTTTCACTATTCCTCGTCTCCAAAAGAGGAAACAGAATGGGAAAGACAGCATTTAGTTTTTCACAAAAAAACTATTATTGAAAGAGATTAACCCTGGAAATCATGCTTTTCTATTGTAGTCCTCAATGTTCAAGGATTAGGAAATAAAACAGCACACTATTACACAAACATAACCAACCTATATAAATCATGAAGTAACTCACACTGTCAGGCCTCGAGTATACTCCATACTGTTTTGGATTTCCATAAGCCAAGGTATAAGTTCCTATGTCTTGAGAATGAATGATGTATAAAACTGAACCACCAGAAGGATTTTTTCATCATAGCTGAAGCCATTGTATCATGTGGAATTTTTTTTTTTTTCCATTTTAAGTAAGGAAAGGCCATTCTCAAGGATACATGGTCCAACAACCAAAACCAACTCTCAGCATTTGTTACTGTGATATACACTGACTCTGCCTCCTGACCATCTTATACCCTCATGAATCATCAGAAATGGCATTTGCTTTGTTGCAAATCTACGATGCTCGTTCCACAATGAAGAATTCAGAAAATGAATGTTCTTCCAAAACTCTTTTAACTCTAGGTCAGACATGGCTTCCAGTTCATCTATACTGCTAAAAGGCTTGTGTGCACCTTTGAGCAGAGTCCAGAGTATGTGTCCAAGAACAAGTTTTCTGACTTCTGCAGCAAGTTGTCTCTGAGGACCTTGCTTTTTTGGCCCTTTGACATACAGCTGCATTATGTGGTCAACCTCTGCAAGGGGCAAAAAAGTGAAGAGCTTCAGGGACCTGCTGCTGCTGCTAAGTCACATCAGTCATGTCTGTGCGACCCCATAGACGGTGGCCCACCAGGCTCCCGTCCCTGGGATTCTCCAGGCAAGAACACTGGAGTGGGTTGCCATTTCCTTCTCCAGTGCATGAAAGTGAAAAGTGAAAGTGAAGTTGCTCAGTCGTGTTCGACTCTTTGCGATCCTATGGACTGCAGCCTACCAGGCTCCTCCGTCCATGGGATTTCCCAGGCAAGAGTACTGGAGTGGGGTGCCATTGCCTTCTCCTTCAGGGACCTACTATCCAATTATTCTGCTGCTTGACAACAAATTAATACCATTTAAATGGAGATGTCTTATCTCTGTTCAGCCAAACAGCATTGCCAGCGGACTTTACCAGTTTTGCTTCAGTTGTAATTAGAGGAGCAGAGATTTCCAAATACATCTTAGCCACTCAACTTGCAGATGAACTTGGACCCAGATATGGTCCTTCCATCTGATCATATCCACCCAGCTAGACCCGACATCCATAACGCAGGAACAGGGAGGAGAAAACAGAGGCCTGGAGTACCTGGTTTCAAAACTGCCAAACTCCTGCCTTTAGGGCTCTTGAGGCGAGTCAGCATGCTCCACCTGTGGAGGTGCGTGCTCACGAGGAAGTGGCCGCTCACTGCCGCTAGTAAATCCACCAGGCGCTGCTTCTGGTACCAGGCGGAGTTTTCCAGAATAGCTGCTGGCCCAAGCCTGGAGCCGCTCTGCGTCAAGCGTCGCTTACGTGCTATGTAGCGCCCTGCTCGGGTCTCGCGTGAGCTCTGTGGGTCCTCCCACCAGTGTGATCACGTAGTGGCGAGCTCGCTGGGATTGTCACACTCCCCAAAGCGCCGGCAGGTGCCCACACTTAACCAGTTAGCCGTGGGGGTCAAAGCCGCAGCGGGTGGTACTGGGAGAGCCTCCGTCAAGGTCTAAAAGCTGGGGAGTTCTGACTTCCTGCGTCTCTCAGGGGTGAATCCCTTGAGCAGACCCAGAGCCTTCAACACCATCAGCAACCCCTGAGGCCAGAGTGGGCCTCATGCAGCGCCCCCGGAGGGAAGACCTCTAACCCGGCGAGGCTCACCGATTCCCCCTCCAGCGCAGCATGTGTGCACCATCTTGGCCACTTCACCAAAGGAATGGTGCCTCATGTGGGTTTATTTGTTAATTTTCTGTCTGTTTTAATTTTTATGTTATATTGGAGTATAGTTGATTTACAGTGTTGTATTAGTTCTAGGTGTACAGCAAAGAGAGTCAGTTATATGTATATATATATTCCTATTCTTTTTCCATTTTTTTTTCTTATTTAGGTTTCAGAATATCGAGTAGAGTTCCCTGCATTATACAGTAGGTCCTTGTTGATTACCTGTATGGTTTTGTGTGTATGTGTGTGAATTCCAAACTCCTAATTTATCCCTATCCCCAGCATAATGTCGTTTTGATGAGAAACAGATAATACCGTGTGTGTCTGTGGGTAGAGACTCTGCAAATTGGCAAATGCTACACCAATATTAAGGTCTAACTGAAGATTGTATTGTACACTTCATCCAGAAGTAGAATTTTGTGTGCAGAGTTGTTACTTTTCTGTTAAACATGTATGTAGAAGACCTGATTTGAAAACTTAACAAAAGTCAGTGGTAAAACCTCTTGTCTTTCTCTAGTTAAAGAAAAATGTCTCAGGGATCATGGGTGTTCCCCTTAAGAGAAGCAAGTATGTTTTCTTGGAGCAGATGGGTGAGATGAAAGAGTCGAGCATAATAAAAGGTGTCTATAAAATCAGTCAAGCAAAACATTAAGTGCTGTGAAAAGAGCTCAAGGTTTTAATTGTCTTTCAGAAGTTTGTTGTGTGTGTGGAGGGAAAATGATAACGGTAAATTTCAAAGGCAGCCTCTCTGAATGACTTCCTGTGAAATCTGTAGAACTGGTAGCATTCTGATAGCCTCTAGGTGAGGAATGAGGACGTGGAGCAGATGTTTTAATGTTATTACGACTTGGCGATAAGCATGTGCCTTGGTAACTCTAAACAAGGATGAATGAGTCTATGGTCAACTTGAGGAAGGAGGCAGCCCTTTGAAATGCCTGCAGCCCAAGTGACTCATGCTTTCCCAGTGATTCAGCAGGTTAATAATTAATAACATGTGAGTCTTGTGCAACTGATTACACAAGAGCACTGCGCCCCACTGTGAATACTTCACCCCTGATATGCTCAGGCTTAGTGTTTTGTTACCAAATATTCCCTGCAGTCATTCTTAGCCATTAATCTAAAGTTTCTTTGTTTATAGAATTGCTGTGAATGCACCAATTTATCATTGACAAATATTTAGTTCCTTTGGTTGATGAGACAAGTTGGAAATGGATCAGAACTCCAGGTCTCCCCACCTCCTGGCTACCAGGTAATGCTTCACAATGAAAGTGGATCTCAGACTGAATTCTGCTAAATGTACAAATATTTGTCAGCAAACTAGCATTGGCTTCTTCTGTAGGAAGGGAAAGACTCTGCTGTCAGTCCTTTTGTATATCCTGAAAGTATTTTGCAGGAAATAGCCAGTTCAGGAAAATGTGACTGTTTTCTGGCAGTAGAATTCAGTTAATCTGAGATTAAGGGTCAGACTCTCCCCAAAGAGGCAAACACAAGATACTGGGTGAGGCTTAAGGGACCACTCCTTTAAACCAGTCTCCATGTCCCAGCACCAGTTATTTCACCAATGAAAATTCATTTCTCATCTCCTTTTGTCAATTGACAAAACTTCTGGAGTTAGTGATAAAGATGGCTTGGGAATTCCCTGGTGGTCTAGTGGTTAGGATTCTGCACTTCTACTGCTGGAGCTTGGGTTTGATCCCTAGTTGGTGAACAAAGATACCACAAGCTGAGCAGCAAAAAAAAAAAAGGCTTAAGTAATAGGATAAATACATGTGTGCTAAGTCACTTAAGTCGTATCTCACTCTTTGCAACGCTATGGACTGTAGCCTTCCAGACTCCTCTGTCCATGAGATTTTCCAGGCAAGAATACTGGCGTGGGTTGCCATTTCCTTCTCCAGGGGATGTTCCTGACCCAGGGATCAAATCCACGTCTCATGTCTTCTGCATTGGCAGGCAGGTTCTTGACCAGTAGCACCACCTGGGAAGCTGCCTATGGGTGTAGTCATTTGATAAGGGCTTCCCTGATGGCTCAGCTGGTAAAGAATCCACCTGCAATGTGGGAGACCTAGGTTTGATCCCTGGGTTGGGACGATCCCCTGGAGAAGGGAAAGGCTACCCACTCCATTATTCTGGCCTGGAGAATTCCATGGACTGTATAATCCATGGGGTCACAAAGAGCTGGACAAGACTGAGTGACTTTCACTTTCACTTTCTTTTCTAAGAGCTACCATTACCCTCTGAATACTTTACCATACAGAATTTTTACCAGAAAATCTCAAATATGCATTACATCTAATTAGCATACAGGCATATTTTATGTTCTAAGCTGTGAAGTAGCATGCATTTGGAGTACAAATTAAATGATGTAGCTCTTAAAATGGTTACGTATTTCTCTGACCCCAACTAAATAAATCCTCCTTAAGATACTTAATTTTTTTGTCATTCAACATATACTGTTAAGTGATTTTGTACTTTTGTGAAATGAACAATTAGAACAGTTCGTTGTAAAGTCATAACTTATGTTTAAGGTTTTAACCTTCAAGTCCTGTAATGTAACTATTCAACTGAATGATTTTCAAGCTTGGAAAATGATGTCAAAATGAGAGGGAAGTTATCTAGCATTTCTTAGAAAGTAAATATAATCAGCTCTCTGTATCCACCTACGCATTTCAACTAAGCACAGATGAAAAAGGCTTGATATACAAAATTCCTGAAAGTTTAAAAAGCGAAACTTGAATTTTCCTAATCTACCAGCAACTATTTACATAGTATTTACATAGTATTTACAACCATTTACATAGTATTTACATTGTATTAGGTATTGTAAGTAATTGAAATAAGATTTAAATTATATCTTAAGGGAGGATGTGCATAGTTTATATGCAAATATTTAGCAGTATTATGTAAGGGTCTTGAGCATCTGAGGATTTTGTATCTGAAAGGCTCCGGGAACCAATTTCCTGTGGATACCAAAGACTGCTGTACTGTTAGACAAAAAGATTGTTAGACAGAATTGGTTAACATGATTGTCAAACACATAAATCTTCTCCCCTGGGTGAAATCTATCCTCTTTTGTACTGTTTTCACTTTGGGAAGCATTTCTGAGCATTTTAAAAGGAAGCTTATGCTGGTGTTTAGATCTCTTGACAAGCATTCTAGTCTCATTTTATCTTCAGGCATCAAGGGCACCATAGGTTCTAGTTCCCAAATGTCACAATGTGCAGAGTCTCGGTTCTTGAGTGTTACATGGTACGGGATTTATCCATTCAATCAGCCTCTCCTTCACAGTATTTATTGAGCAACAAATATGGATCAAGCAAAAGAATCTAAAGATTTGAAAAGCACAGTCCCTGCCTTAAGAATGCCTCAGTCTGGCGGGGAGACCAGGAGGGGCTGGTGTGGTGGCAGTAGATGACAGAGCTGCCGAGCCAGGCTGTCGTTGGGCTGGAATTCCGGCTCTGTCGTTACTTAGTCTCCCTGTGGTTCAGCATCGCCACCTGTAAAACGAGTACACATCACATAGTAACGTGTGGACAACACGTGTTGGTAATAGTTACTATTAAGTGTAGGATGCTTGGGAGCTGCTTCCACAAAAAATCCCTGTGGTTTATCTGAATCAATTCAGACACCAATTCCTTCCAAACTGAGCTCTTGGTTACGTTTCCTATCTAGGATTTCCTTCCACTCCTGATCGTGACTCTAGTAAGAGTTGTTATTTCACACTGTTTTCCCTGACAAGAGTCTTATGCTCTCAGATGCATCTTTCAGTCATCCCAGTCACTAATTTGAAAATCTTATATAATTGTCTTTGATCATCTCCTTCCCCTGTTCAAAATCTCCTTCAGTGTCTATCATCATCTTGAGTATAAAATACACTCTTAGTCTGACATGGAAAATGGGGTCTCCTGGAGATCAAGTAGTCCTGGGTCCCTCTTGGGGGACCCCTTTTTTCCCTTAATGTGGTGACCCAAGGATGAAAGAGCAGATTGAACCGAGGACGGTCTTGGAATGCGGAAATGGAAAAACCAGACCCTTATTGTCCTTCCCTTCCCCATGTTGTAACTATTAATGGAACAGTGTATTCTGTCTCCCCTCCTACCCCATAGGGAAAAGGATTTGCCTTACTCTTCCCCTACCCAGTACATATGCCTCATCCAATCAGCAAATGACCCGCAAGACCCCCATCCCACTCTTTGTACCCTGGGTATAAAAGTGGACTAAGGACCCCCATTCGACGTTGGTTCTCCCTTGAGCTGGCCCACTGTTCTAACAGAGTCTCCCACTCTAATAAACTATTTCCCTCTCATTCTGTCTCATGTCTAGAAATTCTTTTCCAACCCGCGCCCAGACATTTTTGGTGGCCCGTAGGGGAACCTGGGGTCTCTTCCCCACCTCCTCACTTCTCCACCCCCATAGGGACCCTCTGTGAACAGGCAGGTACTGTGGAAGCAACTGAGGAGCTCTGGCCAGGGCCACCCTCTGGTGTGCTCCAAAGGCCCACTGCTCAATGCGCCCAGTAGCTGCCCGGTGAGGGTGCCGGAATGAGGGTCTCTCCTTTGTCTTCTCCCAACTGAGGACTAGGCTAAGCAAGTCCTCATTGTGTGGGCACGGGTCAGGCACTTAAAAGCCATTAGGGCGCCTGCCACATGAAGACTCCTGTGTGAGGATAAGGGGGACAGGAACGGATCAGTCCCAAGGGCATCCGCCCCCAGCAGGACAGCTTCCGTGCACTGTGTCAGGCGCATAGTGGTTGGAGCAAAACAGAGACTTCATCCCCTGGCTGCCGCCTCCCCACAGGGTTGTAAGGCGGGTTCCTCAGCCTTCTTCCCTGACACTTTCACTTCTTTCCCTTTTCAGTTGGATTGATTTCCAGGAGCCCAGGTGTTGCCTCTAAGCCATCCCAAGAGCGCCCTCCACGTTTCAGGGAATCTCCAAATGGTGAGTCACCCCATTGCTCCCAGGAGTGTCTTTCTCTGCCCGGGTCACATGCTGCCCTGGCCGCATGGCTCTCAGGGGTCACCTCTCACTGTTGGATGCGGCTGTTGGGAGGGTCGGCCATTTTTGTGCCATTGGTCGCATGGAGAGATGACTGGGACAAAAGGGACGCCTTTCTGCCAGCTGGTGACTCTCGGTGCCCCCGTTCTATGGCGGTAGGCTAAGAGTGGGTTCTGGTACATCCTGCCTCTCTCAGACTCACCCCTTGGCTACATTCTCAGAAACTGGAAAATTTTGACCCTGCAAAAGGCCTGGCCCCAATACAAACTGGGGGACCCGCAAAAAATGGCCTCTAAATGGCACACTAGCTTTTGCCAAGAGCAGGGAAAGGACTCAGAATTTCCTTACGTTCGGTCCTTCATGGCCTCAGTCAGAGTCCGGATTCGAGGCACTCATGCCTCAGGTCTATCAGTTGCCTCCCTGTCTCCTGCCCCCCTCTGTCTCTCTCCATCAGATTTCCTTTCATATCCACATGCTCTCTAGGAAAGGATTCTGAGGTTCCCCTTGGTCCAGTTCTTTCTCTTATAATCAAAATCCTGAAGGATCAAAAACTCTCCTAACATCCTAAAGAATTCCCTTCTAACTATGCGTATCTCCCAGGTGGGGAGGGAACCAAGGTTTTCCCACTCCTGAACATCCTAAAGAATTCCCTTCTAACTACTCCTGTTTCTCATGGAGGGGAAGGACACAGCTTCAAATCCCCTTAACCTTCAGATTCTTCTGATGGGACAAGGACCTCACTTCTCACCAAAGGGACAATCCAAGATTTTTATCAGTTGATCTGCCTCTGATATCAGAGTTAATTTGAGCACTATTTGGTCTATAATTTAGGTATAAAACTATGACTACAGAAAGGAAAGATGACTTTTTGACACAGGATGGCCATTATATTCTTTAGACTCTGGAGTAAACTGGTTAAAATGAAATCCTTTTCTTAGAAACTGCAAAACCTGTTCTTTTTGCATATGCAATTAAAAACAGCTAGCTTGTTAAAAAGCCTGTCTAGGGAAACGCTTGAAGTTAACCCTTTCCACATCCCTGAAATACACAGTCCACTTTGCCTGAGACCTCAGCCTTGAGCAAATTAAAACTTAAAAAAAAAAAAAAAAAAGGCGGGGGTGGGGTGGTGGTGTCAAAAGAGACATTTTAAATATCAAGTGGAAAACTATGAGATTTCCATCTGTCTGTCTGGATTTATGTATGTCTCAGTGTGTGTCTTTTTTTTTTTTTTAATAATATTGCTGAAGTTGTAAATGAGTTCTAATTTAATTGGCCTAAAGAAAAATAAACGCTTACAAATCAGACAATTCTAAATACAAGAGAAATTAACCTAAAGAATGTCAGATTCATGTGAACTGGAAAATATTCAAAATTAAATATCTAGTATTAATGTTTGTTTTGCTAATCTAATACAGCTATGTCTAAGAGTTATTAACATTAAGCATAATATTTTCATTGTGCCTAGGTTTATTATAAGTTAAATATTGTTGTTTAACAATATTTCCTTCCACTCCTGATCGTGACTCGAGTAAGAGTTGTTATTTCACACGGCTTTCCCTGACAAGAGTCTTATGCCCTCAGATGCATCTTTCAGTCGTCCCAGTCACTAATTTGAAAATCTTATAATATTGTCTTTGATCATCCCCTCCCCTGTTCAAAATCTTCGCTTGGCGTTGGCACTCACTTCCTCTTACAGAGAAACTAGAGACTTTGGACTATTAATGAATACTGTTTGATGCCATCCTGAGATGTTCTCTAGAATTTTTTTAAAGAAATTATCACTGGTATTTATGTTCACCAATCTATAGAATGCTAACATAAAGGTCAGTTCTTGGTTGCTTAAGGAAAGTAGGATGTGTGTTTTCAGTAAAGAAGGTGTGAGGAATGGAATTACATTTTATGAAGGGAAAAGGAAGTAGGTCTGACTTACAGGTAGCTGTTTCAGGATGGGAGAACAAAGTAATGGGTGCAGAAAGTGATAAGATTTTATGGAAAGTGGACCCCAAGGCAAGAGTTTTGCACATAAATACAAGTTTTCTTGAGATGTTGAACTGCCTTTGATAATGGATTTTAAGTTTCTTTACCTCTGAAGTGATCTGTTCTATGTTTACCTTTGAAATCTTCTTTGTTACTTTGGCTATGTGGATATATAGTTTCACAGTGATCTATATGATTCTATCTGACTGAGTGTTATAAACCCTTTTCTTATTTATTGACAAAACTTCCTAAATAATTTGACTTCTAGCTGACTTTGGGATGCTTCAGAGGGCCCCTGAGACATCCCAAAGGGCTATTAAGCTACCTGGGTTCATTGGACATGTTAAATTAAATGGGAAGTACTGTTGAAGGGGTGATAAATCTTCTTAGGTTGTACTGTATGGTTGATGTTACTAATACAGATATTCTGAAATTATGTGGAATTCATATAGATTTTATATACCCTGATAAAATATGGTCAATTATAATTTTAGTTATCATATTAAAGTGTTACATATCACAGCAATGACCAGGCTACTTGGGCAATTGCAATTTAATCAGATTTTAAACTTGTCTTATATGGTTTCACTCCAATGCCTTTGCAAGAATACTGCTACTTCAAGATTTATGGAAAAGACTTTTCTGAGATTAACCGATAAACAAATTTTGCTTGTTTGTTATCTGATAAACTGGTAACAGACTGTAATTTAGTCTACTCTCTCTGGCAACTTCATGGACTATACAGTCAGTGGAATTCTCCAGGCCAGAATACTGGAGTGGGTAACTTTTCCCTTCTCCAGGGGATCTTCCCAACCCAAGGATCGAACCTAGCTCTCCCGCATTGCAGGCAGATTCTTTACCAGCTGAGCCACAGGGGAAGCCCAAGAATACTGGAGTGGGTAGCCTATCCCTTCTCCAGGGGATCTTCCTGACACAGCTGAGGAAGATCTTCCTTTCTACCAGCTGAGCTATGAGGGAAGCCCTATATGGTTTCACTCTGATGCCTTTGCAAGAATACTGCTACTTCAAGATTTATGGAAAAGACTTTTCTGAGATTAACCAATAAACAAATTTTGCTTGTTTGTTTTCTGGTAAACTGGTAACAGACTGTAATTCAGTCTACGTTCTATGTTAAGAGAACAAAGTTTTCTTAGAATGCAGCTTTCAATAACAGATTATGAATTTCTTTGCCTTTAAGTGATTTATATTTGTTTTTTAAATCTTTTGTTACTTTGGTAAAGTAAAGAAGCATTATTTAAGATTATGGTACATGTAGACAAAGCTCATTCTGCTTCTACAAAAAATAAGCCCTCATGGTTAAACTTTTGCTATCCTGATGTCCTTAAAACATGGCAACAGTCTACTCCTAAATGGGGGAATTAAAAAATGGGTGAACAATAGCTGTAAATCAAAGAGTCAGGGCTATGGGAAATCCAAGACAGCCGCTTGGCTTTTCCCGGCTCCCTGACAAACCTCATTTTTATTTGATGGGTTAAAGTCTTCCCTGGCTACAGAGTTAATGCCCTCATAATGAAAAAAATCATGTTTCACTGAATATTAAGTTTTGTTCATTGTTAAACTAAGTTTCTAGTTTTGTTAATTAAGGTCTAGTGTTTACTAAAACTCATTTCTGAGATAGTTACCAATCTTCAGATAAAGATCAGATGCTCCGTGATGTACACCCAGGAGATTAACACCAGGCTATAGGCATTTAACAAGTGAAGTCAGATGACCTGGGGTATACTGGGCTCTACTTAATGAAGGTTCTCGACTTAAATTTTTGCTTGTGACCTTACTAATAACTGCTCGCTATACTATTTTCTATGTCACTTGTTTCAGAAGATTGTTTCTTACGTTACCAAATGTGTGCCTGAGCCTGGGATAAAATGCTGATATGCAGTTCCATATGAGATCAATGATTGTTAATAATATAACTCTAGATATGGGAAGAAGCAACAAGAGGGAATATTTTCCTGGACCAAGAGGCTAGTAAATCAGGTATGGTCCAGAGACTTTTGCTACTCGTAATGCCTGGTCCAATAACAGCACACCGAGTGGCCTGTCAATGGAATCTTTGTTAAACTTGGGAATGAGCCTTCCCAGCCCCGCGGGACACAGTGGCCAGGAAATGCCCCCATAAGATCAGATCAGATCAGTCGCTCAGTCGTGTCCGACTCTTTGCGACTCCATGAATCGCAGCACGCCAGGCCTCCCTGTCCATCACCAACTCCCGGAGTTCACTCAGACTCACATCCATCGAGTCAGTGATGCCATCCAGCCATCTCATCCTCTGTCGTTCCCTTCTCCTCCTGACCCCAATCCCTCCCAGCATCAGAGTCTTTTCCAATGAGTCAACTCTTTGCATGAGGTGGCCAAAGTACTGGAGTTTCAGCTTTAGCATCATTCCTTCCAAAGAAATCCCAGGGCTGATCTCCTTCAGAATGGACTGGTTGGATCTCCTTGCAGTCCAAGGGAATATGGGGCTAGGAAGGGACTGGAAGTGGGCACTCGCCAGCTGCCTCTGCAAAGATTACATCATGACCACTGCAAGCTGCTGACCTTCAACACCCCCTGAAAGGAGCTGAGGGTGGAGATCAGAAACAAGGCACCCTGTGCTCTGGGAAAAACCCAGAAGAACTGGCCTTCACATAGTCAGATGTTTTCAGGTAAAGATTTTATGAGCCCAAATCTTTGCATCTTCTCGTACCTAGAGAAACACTAATGTCACGAACCAAGGTCTGGCCCTGGTCTCCTGGCTAGCCCCTGAACAGCTTTTCTATTTCTATTACTCTTTGGGCCAAATATCTTTAAGTTTCTTGTTAAGTTTGTTTCTTCTAGAGTACAACAAATCTTCAAGTGATAGTTTGACAATATTCCCTGGCCAACACCCAGACAATGCTGAAACAAGCCTCCTTATCATTCCATGGACTCTCATCTCCCTTTGTAAATGCATCCTGACAGAGAGCAGGCAAAGGGAACCCAGAGCCCCACGATGCCCCAGTACAGCCTAAGGAAACCAGAGTGGTCATCGCCCCTTTTCCTTTGAGACTGGGTTCCCAAATGCCTGAGAAGGGAAATAAGTAGATAGTTAGAGATGAGCAGGGTAGCAAAAGGGGCATGTGGTGACCCAAGGACGAAAGAGCAGATTAAACCAAGGAGGGGTTTTGGAACAAGGAACACCTCTTGTTCCTGCATTTTGGAATGCAGAAATGGAAAAACCAGACCCTTCTCGTCCTTCCCTCCCCCACATTGTAACTATTAATGGAACAGTGTAACCTGTCTCCCCTCCTACCCCATAGGGAGGAGGTATTTGCCTTACTCTTCTGCCCACCCTGCCTCATCCAATAAGCAAATGACCCTCAAGACCCCTATCCCACTCCTTGTACCCCGGGTATAAAAGTGGACGAAGGACCCCTATTCAACATCGGTTCTCCCTTGAGCTGGCCTGCTCTTCTAATAGTGTCTCCCACTCTAATAAACTTTATTTCCCTCTCATTCAGTCTCAGGTCTGGAAATTCTTTCCAACTCACGCCCACGACACCTAATACTTATTTTTATTGTCTGCTCTGGGTCTCAGTTGTGGCATGTGAAATCTTTTATTTGGGGCACGTGGGATCCAGCTCTCCAACCAGAGATAAAACCTGGGTCCCCTGCACTGGGAGCACGGAGTCCTAGCCACTGGATTGTCAGGGAAGTCCCCGCTTTGGGATTGTGAAATGCCTTATTAATGTGTGAAAATGGAGAACTGCTAAAACAAAACTCTCAAAATTTTGCTACATTTACATGTCTGCAACATATAATAAACATACAAATGCATATTCATATGTATTTATGAGAACAAATACATAAATGTAATTGTGTAATTCACAAGACAATTTGAGAAATTCTACCGTTCTTAATTCATAGTTGATATGATTCGTATTTGGTACACAGATTAATAGCCATATGGTGACTAGAACATCTTCCTCTTTCCTTATGATCAGTGAACTTCTCTGGTATTAGTTAGGAATGATTTTGTCTGGAACTAATGACTTATACAATATCAGTTTATTATGTCTCATGGTTCTGCCATCTGGATTGAACTCACTGAGCCTATTCCCTCTGCATTTTCTGGGGCTGGAACATTCACGATAGCTTAGTTACTCAGATGTCTGGTGCTTCTGCCAGGCTGCTGGGATAGCTGGTGCCTGGCTGGGGGTCTCTCTCTCCATGTGGTCTCACGTGGCTCGCTTGGGCTTCCTCAGAGCATGACAGTCTCCGGGTATGTAGACTTCTTAACCTGGTGACTCATTTCTGAGAGAGGAAGTCCCCTTTGAGACTAGTCCTTGAACTGGTGTTGTGTCATTTCCATCATATTCTGTTGGTGAAAGTAAGATACAAAACCAGCCCTTTAAAGGGCCCTTTAAAGGAGAGGGAAAATAGAATACAGACCCCATCTTACCTCTGGGTGCAGGACGCAACGTGTGGGTCCAGTGCGGGGAGGGAGGGGTCACAGCCAATTGTGAGGGCTTGGCTGCCTCAGTCAGGTAACATCCATATGGAGGTAGCTGCCCTAGTGACTCACTGGTTCTACGTGATGCCTGTGGCATCCCTCTCATTGTTGAAAGGTCACGGCATCACCTCTGTGTCAGTCTCTGCTCATCAGGTCCAAAGGTAGGAAATGGAAGTGGTGAGGGGCATGTTGCTTTCTTTGGGCACTTCTCTGTAGTCACATAAAGAAAAAATCTTTCTCACAAGCCCCGATCGGATTTCTTCTTACATGTCTTTGTGCAAAATTGGATCATATATCTACCGTTAAAAAGGATGAGTCCTTTCCCTAAGTTGTAGTTAAAGTCACATCCTAATCAAAATTGGATTTCTGAGCGCAGTATGGAAAGGGGAGAATAGATTTTGTACAAAGCAAGTAACAGTGTTGGCCACGTTCTGTAACTGCTTATATACAGCTTATATACTACAACCAACATTGTAGAACAATTACATAATTGCATATAACTTCAGATAACACTGTAATATTCACATTAGATATTTACCATCCACATAACAAGCCTCAGACCAGTGTTTGACTTTAAGAACTCTTTGCCTCTAGTGAGGAGAGCCATACAGATCTAATTGCAGGAGGTATGCAGAATTGGGGCCAAAACATCCCATCTAAAATCCCCTCATATTTATAATCTAGCATTCTGAAATCTTTGCCTGTCCTTATGCACTCCAAGGTCACACATGTTGTCTTCATGCTGCCATTCCGTGTACCTGTAACATCTTTCCTTATGCTTTCACCTGACCATCCTTCAAGATTCAGCTCAAAAGGCATTTCTTCCCCTGGGCCTTCTCTTACTCTTAAGCTAGATGGATGGCCTCTATTGCCTGTCTGCTCCCCATGGTACTTGGAGCTCATCACCACTGTGCTAATCATATTATCAGATTTATTAATATTGTGTGTTTACTTATATATGTTTTACATTAGATCATAAAGACAGCCTAATGCCCTTCAACTAAAGCTAGGATTACATTTTCTGAGTCCTCATATCTTCAGTGCTTAGAGAGTATTTGGGTCCCAGAAAATCCCATGGATGGAGGAGCCTGGTGGGCTGCAGTCCATGAGGTCGAGAAGAGTCGGACAGGACTGAGCAACTTCACTTTCACTTTTCACTTTCATGCATTGGAGAAGGAAATGGCAACCCACTCCAGTGTTCTTGCCTGGAGAATCCCAGGGACGGGGGAGCCTGGTGGGCTGTCGTCTATGGGGTCAGACAGAGTTGGACACGACTAAAGAGACTTAGTAGCAGTAGCAGCAGCAGAGAATCAAATGCTGGTCGAGTAAATGGATGGACAGTAGGCGGAAATTCTATCCTGAAGGCAAGAGGAAGCCACTGGATAATTTTAAATGTGATTGTTATTGTTGTAATTTTGGTGGGGGAACATTTTGGTAACAGTGAAGAATGTAGTAGAACGGGTGAGATTGAAGAGGTGAAAAGATTAGGAAACTGACATAAGACTCTATGAAGTAATGAGAGATAGAACTAAAATAACGCCGGTGTTGAGGATGGGAGTGGAACAGACTCAATATTTAGAAAATAAAAAGATCCTAATTCCCAGTTGGTTCTGGGGGGCAAAATAGAGGCAAACTCTTGGCTGATTTTTATCTTTCTGGCTTGGGTTACCCATGAAAGGTAGAGCCTTTTCTTCATATTAGAAATGTACCACAGGACAGATATTCTGGAGTCCAATTTTAGAATAACGAGCATGTGGTACCAGTGGAACACCCATGAAGAGAGTCGAGTAGGCAGTTGGAATAATTGTAGCTTCAGTGAGAAACCAGAGCTTGATAATTAGATTTGGGAACATAGATTAGTAATGTCATAGAAATAGCTGTGTTCCACAGAAGGAACGAGAGAAGGGGCAGAGAACAAGCATTGTAAGAACCAGCACTGACCAGTGATGATTGGGTGGAAACAAACCTGTGAAGATATTGAGAAGGAGCAGCTGGAGAAGCAGGCAGAAAGTGGGGTGGACTAGTTTGTTAGGGCTGCCATAGCAAAATACTGCAGACTCCATGGCTTACCCAACAGAAATCTATATCTCATGGTTCAACAGGATAGAAGTCCAAAGTCAGGGTGGTGGCAGGTTTGGTTTCTGCTGAGGCCTGTCATCTTGGCTCCCAGGCAGCCGCCTCCTCGCTGTAAGTGCACATGGCTTTTTCTCTGTGTATTCACAGCAACATCCTCTCCTTCTGAGGACACTGGTCACAGGGGGTTGGGATCCTACCTTCAAAGACAGTCATGTTGTAGGGTAGGGCTTCAACCTGTGAATGTTGGGGATACAATTCAGTCAGTACCATGGGGATACAGAAGCAACACGGCAGTCAAAGGAAGGAGAAGATGTGCAAGTGTCTACAGCGTTAGACAAGATTCTGACTGAATTGTGCCTACGGGGTGCATTGGTTGCAGACCAAGATGTGAGTCAAACAAAAGGAGTTTCCACCGAACGGGGGGCGGGGGCTGCAGTGGCTGATTAATGAGTAAGAGATGAGGAAGTAACAGCAAAGGCTGGCGCTGATCCTTCCAGAGTCTTCTCAGAATACAGGGTGCAGGTAGATCAACCACCTGATCAGCTTACCCTAGAGTGGAGACTCTAGAGCTAGACAGGCCTCTTTCGCAGCTGGGCTCTGGTCCTTACTACTCTGCTGCTGCTAAGTCGCTTCAGTCGTGTCCGACTCTGTGCGACCCCATAGACGGCAGCCCACCAGGCTCCCCCATCCCTGAGATTCTCCAGGCAAGAACACTGGAGTGGGTTGCCATTTCCCTCTCCAATGCATGAAAGTGAAAAGTGAAAGTGAAGTTGCTCAGTCGTGTCCGACTCTTCTCGACCCCATGGACTGCAGCCCACCAGGCTCCTCCTTCCATGGGAGTTTCCAGGCAAGAGAACTGGAGTGGGGTGCCATTGCCTTCTCCATACTACTCTGCAACCTTGGCCAAATAGTCTTTCTGAGCCTCAGTTACTTATGTGTGCTTACCTGCAAGGTGAAAAGTAGAGTAATACTGTGAGGACATGCTCCAGAAGTTAAGGGATTATCTTTGGGTGACAGGGTTAAGGATCCGTTTCATTTTCTGCCTTTGACTTATCTGTATTTCAGAATAGTTCTACCTAAAATTAACATATATTACTTTTGTGATTTTAAAAGGTTTTGTTGTCTCCAAAAGAAGCTGTTCATGCTTTCTGTAAACATGTGGCAGAATTTCAGTTTCTGTGAATATCTGGAGAACTGTAAACAAGGAAATGAAAATGGAGTCAAGAAAGATGCTCGTTTTTCTCTTTAGTGAGGACAGACATGCACTGAATACTGTAGGGCACAGAGTTGGGTTCACAGCTGAGAAAAATCTGTGCTTGCAAAGATTTTGTAATTGGTGGGTTAGAATTCCTCCAAATAAATGGATATGCTCCATGTCAAAATGGGACAAAACATTTTAAAAATAGGTCGTTGTTGTTGTTTAGTTGTTCAGTCATGTCGGACTCTTTTGAGACCTTTTCATGGCCTGTAGCCTGCCAGCCTCCTCTGTCCATGGCGTTTCCCAGGGTAGAATACTGGAGTGGGTTGCCATTTCCTCCTCCAGGGGATCCTCCCAACCCAGGGATCGAACCGAGTCTCCTGCATTGGGAGACAAAGTTTTTACCACTGAGCCACCAGGAAAGCCTGACAGGTTAAATAAACTAAATGCTCCTCGGGTTCTCCCTGGGGGAGGAGGGATGGCATTAGGCTCGGAGGAATCACAGTGTTTCCTGGAGGAGGTAGCATCCTGGATGGACTGAGAGGCTGGGTGTCCCTCACGCGTTCACTGCTGTCTCAGTGCTATTGGTCAGCTTCACAATGGAAGGAAAATTGGTCCAGAGGTAAGAGCTGAGGATGCAGAATGGCCAAGGTACATGGAGAGGAATTTCCCTGACCACTGCTTTAGTTCCAGTAACCTCAACAGCTGCATGTCAGAAAGTTCAGAGGAGTGGAAAGTTCTTGCCTCATCACAGCTGGGAGATGCAAGACTTGCAGTAACCACATTTTGATCCAGTCCAGTTGTTGTCTGTGTTTATGTTCAGAGTTTGTAAAGCTGGAAAAACGAAGATGCGCAAGCTGTGTAACTTTTGTTCAAGTTGGTTTTTACTGTTTTTCAATTTGATCAGAACATAAAATTTTCCCCCTTGTTTTCCTTTTCTAACATAGTTCCTCCAGCCTTCTATTTATTTGTTTGTTTACTTGGCTGTGCTGGTCTTAGTTGCTGCATGTGCGATCTAGCTTCCTGACCAGGGGTGGAACCTGGGCCCTCTGTATTGAGAGCTTGGAGTCTTAGCCACTAGACAACCAGAGAAAACTCCCCCTCCTTGTTTTTCAAGCCAGGAGTCATACTTTTAGTTTTTGTTTCCATCTGTAAAAGGCCTAGTTTTTGCAACTGGATCTTAACTGCTTGCGTGAATGCACAGTAGATGACATTAAGTTAAATATGCAACTGTGTGAGAGGACCATGGCTTAAGGGTATCAGACTGTTCTTACAGTGAGAATCCCCAAAGGAAGGTCATATTGACAGATTTGTAAGATTGTCAAATTGCAGTATACGTGAGTTTACATGACTCTGATTTCACCTCAGTGGTTTCTGAAAGATGAGTCTGCACTTGGCAATGCTGAATTCAGACTCTCAATTTCACAGGGGATTGAGGATGACATCAGAAATGTTCAAGGCAAACAAAATTAAAATCAGCATTAATCATATCCAATGACAGAGATCACCAGTTAAATATTCCATCCTGGATTCAAATACCTTAAACCTGGCCTCAATGTAGAATATCTGTTCATTGCATGCAATAAATATAGAAAAGAAGGCCTTTGGAATTGATTGGGCATTTATTTGCCTCACTGTGTTTCTGGGAGTAAGGAAGTGAGTGTATGTATACTGGCCAGAGGAACTTGGGTGAGTTTAGAAAAAAAGAAACAAAACCACATACTTCTCCATTTGTAAGAAAAGGAAGTAGTATGACATCATCCTCAGCTAAAATCTAGCTTGTTTATATCTCAGTTTGTTAGGTAATAGAATGCCTTGTCCCGAGAGATTAAATAGGATGATTAAGTACAGTTTTCTTCTGAATCTTGATTACCTCATTCATTTATTCACATAACAAATGTCTCTTAAACACCTATTCTGTGCTAGGTCCTGAGTATACAATAGTGAGTGGAGGAAAAGATATATAATTCCTGTCCTTGAGAAATTTGGACATGAATTGGGAGAATAGAAAGGAAAAAAATGACACAAATTATTATAAAACTGCAGGTGTAAACTGCAGGTGTAGTAAGTGCTAAAAAGGAGAGGCCTCTGGTGCCGAGTGAATCTATAATAAAAGGGAGGGTGGGGAAAGCTTGCTCATCAAGGAAGTCAGGATTCACCCAGGGAGACCAGGAGCAGGCTGGGTGGAAGGGAGGACAGAGGAAGCAGAAGAAGGGGAGTGCACATCCCTCTGGTGGAGTGGGGAGGAACACACCCCAGGCAAGTTCTAGGAATTTAGAGATGCTCTCAGTGGAAGAGGAGAAACCCTGGAAGGTCACAAGAGCGGAAGTGGCTCCAGGGCACCTTAAAGGAGCTTGCTCCTATCCTCTAGCTCAAGAGCTGCGGGAGGTCTTCAAATGACTTTAATAGAAGGGTTGGGACAATCAGGTTTGCCTTTTGGAAAATTGACTTCCACTCTAATTTGAGAAATAGAGTTAAAAAGGCCCAGAATGGCCCTGACTGGGGATGCATGGATGGGGAAACTCCTACTCAAGGGATGGTGGTGGCCTGGGCGGCGACTGCAGAGGAAACAGGAGAAACAGATTTTGAACTCAACTTTTCTCCATCACTCAAGTGGCTTTGGCAAGGCCGTTGGTGGGAAGGAAGATGCCCAGCCCTGCTGATTTCATCCCACTTCCTGCATCCTAAATTCTAGAGCTAGGAAGTGGTCTTTTCCTAAAAGATGCATGCAGAGGCAGCTTCCATGCTGGGTAGAGCAGTGGTGACAAGACTTAAGTTTATTCCAGGATCACGCAAAAGAACTCCTGAGATTGACAGGGAAGATGGCAGGGTTGGGTTTCCAGGGAGAGCTAGTTGCCTTTATTCCCAGTAAGCCTGGCCACCTGCCTCTGCAAACAAGCTTTCTCTCAGATAAAAGAGTTTTATTGTGTAACCTCCTGGAAGATCTCCTGACCAGAGGGCTGTACTGAATCTAAATCTTTCAGGGCTAGAAGTAGGGTGAGCATATCTACCAGGACACATGGGAAAGAGAAAGGGGGGCCTGCTAATAATTCAACTTTGAAGCAAATATACACCAGGATTGTTTGGGGGCAAACCTGACCACCAAACCGAGATGGGGAAGTTGGAAGTTCATCCCATTCTGCTCTCTCTCACCCATGTCCCTTTTTGCAGGGAGGGGCTCAGGGTCCTGTCCTATCACAGTGCTGGAAGGCAAACCCTGGCACTTAGCTGACCCCAGGCCACTTTTACTCTCACACTTTCTGCCCTACCTGATACATTCTGAAGATAACATTTCCCCTTACAATGATCACTCTGTGATGGCTTGTATTAGTAATTGCTCACGGAGTCACTCCCAGAAAGAAAGAGGGGATTCCAACTGGGAGGCATCACCCAAGAGCTCATCAGAAATGCTGCCTCTTAGGACAGCTGAAGCAGAAGCCGCCTTTTAACACGATTTTCAGGGGCACACTGAAGTTTTCCACCTGCAGTAAGATAAACATTTTACAATGTGACGATGTAGGCAAACACAATTAATTGAAACAAAAGTCTAATGAGGAAATACTACTTTATTGGGGGCGGGGGGGTGGGGGTGGGAACTGTGCTAACAACTCGGATTTCAGCATCTACTCTTGCCACTTGAAGTTTGAAAACCCCGCTCTGAGGCACTTAGGAGCAGCCCGAAGAGGGTTGTAGGGAAGTGGGAGGATGCTGGTTGGGGGTGCTCTGGAGAGTGCACATACACCCTGCGTTCAGTGACTTTCTGGAACTTGTGCACTTATTGCTCAGCAGTCCTCGGAGCGGGGAACGTGGAGGGCAGCGAGGGGCCGCTGAAAGTTTGCCAAAGCCCCGGAGGGGCCGGTCCGGGGCCGTGATTGGCAGCTGCGAGAGAGGGCGAGGGCCGGGAGCCGAGCCGGGGAGCAGGCTCCGGGCGGCGAGAGGTCCTGCCCAGCTGTTGGCGAGGAGTTTCCTGTTTCCCCCGCGGCGCCCGGGCGAAGTCGTGAGTCACTCGCACGCCGGGCCCGACGACACTCCGCGCGCGCACCCGCCGGCCGGGCCGGCCTCCAGCTCCGCTCCCCTCGGCCGCCGGGGCCCCCCGCGCCTCGCCCGCCGCCACCCTCCCCGCGGCCCGCGGCGCCACATCTGGCCGCACCGCTGCTGGGCGCCCGGCGCGGGTCCGGAGGGCGCGGAGGCGCGGCGTACGCGCTCGGGCCGGTCTATGAGGAGCGGCGGGGGCTGCCATGGGCCGGGGGCTGCTCGGGGGCCTGTGGCCGCTGCACGTCGTCCTGTGGACGCGCATCGCCAGCACGATCCCGCCGCACGTTCCCAAGTCGGGTGAGTGGCTCCCCGCCTGGACTTGGCGCCGGGGTCCCCGGGTCCCCGCCGGGCTGCGCTTGACAGTCGGCCTGGGAGGCGGGCCGAAGCCGGGACGTGGCCTGGGTCCCCGTGCCCCGGTGCCTTGTGCTGGGACGGGTGGGCTTTTCTTTCCAAAGGCCAGGAAAGTGGCTTCGGTGGGGGGCGCGCAGGGCGCCCGGTCCCCTTTGTGCGGGCAGGAAGGGCGCTGCGTCCCGGGCCGCCCCCACCCCCGGAAAGGGAAGTTTGAGAAGTTGGTGATCGGTGGAGGCAGGACGCTGCGGGCCTCGGAGTGAGCGCCGGGCACACCTGGTCCGGGCCCGGGGTGGCCCAGCTCCCCGAAAGGGCAGGGTCCCCTATTCTCTGCTCCTTCCCAGGGTCACATGCCCCCGGACCGGCCTCTTGGCCCGGAGTAACTTTAGCAAAGTTTCGAGGAAGAGAGCGATTGCCAAAGGAAAGTTGTCTGGTTCCACTTGGGGTAGGCATGGATGAGGCCAGAGGGGGGGCTTGTCAGGTGGAAGGCGGAGTGTTTACTGAGTGCCTGCTAGGTGCTGGGTGCCTGAGATGTTGCCCGGAGCAGGACAGCCCCTCCTTCCGGGCTTGAAGGCTCTCTGCAGTGGTTTGGTGGAAACAGAGGGGTTAAAATCGTAAACTCCCCTGCCCACCTGATCTTGATGTCTAGAGGGTTTTGCGGGGAGAAAAATGCAGAAATTGCGCTCTTAAGGATTTGTTATGGAAAGTATCCAATCCCTGAGACCTCGACAGTTAGAAATTTTGCAACTCTTAGCTACAGAACTGAGTATATGCATCTGGGATCTGGTAACAGACCCAGAGTCTTTGACCTTTGTGGGCCTCAGTCTCCTCATCTGTGAAAGGACGTGGTTAGGTCTGGATCATTTTAGTTCCCTTCATCTTTATCATCTTATGTCTCTCTCCTTCCTTTTGATGACTTGGAGATGCCCTGCGTGGATTAGGGATGAAATGTAGAGGATCCGACAGCCCTCTTCACTCTTGAGGACATGTTCTGTTTACCAAGGGCCAGAGGCATACCGCTTTTGGTTTTGTCTGGAAGAAATATGGAGGAGTTTCTACATAGGACATTCCATAGTACTTGAAGTGGATTGACAACTTTTAAGAATTATCTTTTATGTTGAAGGTGGCATGGAGATGGGAGTTTTTAATAGAATGAGAAAGAAGCAATATTGTAAACAAGAAGATCCTAACACAAATTTGAGTTCTATAGTTTACTAACAGTCCACTGTTTTATTCTTATATTGCAGTACCAGAATGTTTGACTCTCTAATTATACCCCAGACTCTTAAAAAACCAAGTTATATTTTGCTAATATTTTAAATGGCACCTTTAGTTTTCAGTTTACATTAGAAATCATTAAAACTTTTGTTTCAGTTTATGAAAGAAGGAAATTAGTGGCCCCTGATTCTGTTCGGGTTTATTTACAAGGATCAGATTTATGATTTGCAAATTCCAGACTCAGTAGTTCATGAGTCAGTCTCAGTTCATCTATATACACACTTTTAAACAATTAGCTTGAAAGCCAACTGGCTTTTTATTTGGGCTTTTAAACAGCATTACAAAACCCACAGATTTCATATTTTTATGGAATTAAAGCCACAAAATGGTTTAACCCTTGTAATAGGTATTCATTTGAAGTTACATTTTTGAAGATAGTTAAAGGTCAAAGGTAGCTGTAATCAAGATAGGAAACCTAATTCTACTTGTATTTAATTTTCCATGGAAGTCAGTAGTTTTAGGATTTTCCTAACATAATTAGTAACCTGTTGTGACATTTTTCAAAGTATCTTAATGCATAGTAAGGGAAGAAATAAGATTTTTTTATAGCCTTCTCTTGGGTTACTTAAAAAAAAAATTCCATCTTATGTTTAGGATATTGACAGGTGAGCTAAGATTTCAGTACACGGACAGACTTCACTAAGCTACATACTGAAAGGTATCTGAGTTTTTGTTTTTGACTTAGTAGACTCACTTATCCTAAATGCCTCAAATTAAGTAATTGCTCTTCGGGGGAGAACTTTAAATGTCTGAAAACTCTTCAGATCTGAAAAATATAACTTTTACTTTTCAAATACCTAACAGGATACCCTTGTAGAGGACTCAGTGTTGATGAAAATGTCAGTACAGATAAATTTCTTTTCCCGAATCACTGCTGATTTTGTCAGGGTTCTGGAAACCACTAGGCCTAGAATTTGATCTATTTGCTTTTGTTCCCAGAAAGCACGTTTCTTACCTCTAGGCCCCTTGCATTAATGGCATCTTATTTTTAAGCAGTTATGGTTTTTATAAGATGCTCATCACGTTTTGGATTCCTGGTCTTTTTTTTAGGGTAGCACCCCACCTTGAAACACTGCTGTCTGTAGAACCAGCATCCCTGCTACATGGTCTCCATTTCCATTATCAACACAACTTAAAAAAAAAAAATTTAAACCCTGTTTTTCCAATTAAGAATGACACTTCATTGGTGCTGTTGCAGAAAATGTCCATTACCCTTTCTTCCTTCTTAACAGTATTTATAATGTCATTTGGTGCCAGGCAGGTGGCTCAGACCTGGAAACAGCATCTTGAGTGAATAAGACAGGCCTGGTCTTTGCCTCTGTTGAGTCTAAGATATAGGAGTGTGTTGAGACCCAGAGAAGGATACATATTCTAACCCTGGGTCCTGGGAAGCATTATGGACCCTAGACCCCTTTGTCAGAAGCCCACTTTGGTGAGTGTTGAGTGTTTCCTTCCATTCCCTCCACTGTCCCTCTGAACATAGGTTTTTCATTGATCCATGCTTTTCTATGCCTGCCTTGTTCCAGGCCCTCAGTTGGGTCACCCCACTTTTGTTCAAGCTGCTGTCTGGAACTCCTGCTGCTTTGGATAATTTACGGTCATCTTTTAAGACTTACCTCAAGGGTCATCTTAAGCAAACCTGCTTTCAGTGCCCTGGGTGGAGCGAAAGTTTCCCTCCAGGGGGCAGGCCTCTCTGGTAACAGTAGTAAGGCAGAATTCTCTATGGGACTCTCTCAAAGGCAGTGGATTTGTCTTGTTTTTCTGACTCCAGGGTCTCCAGCAACACCTGGTGCATCACTTAGCACCCAGGAGACGCTGCACTGAGCCTCCACTTCATCCTCCGGGAGGCAGGGCAGGCCAGGCAGGCATGTTCACACCCAGGCAGTCACTGTTTATTGGGTGCTTGGTCTGAATGGTCAAATCTTTACTTTTAGTGAGAATAGTTTGGTTCTGATGTCAATAGGCAATTTTGCTGTTTTATACTGTGTCATTGGTCCTTTGATTCTGATGATCTATTGGAAAAGCTGCTTTTAACTTCTGACAAACATGGAGGAAAGCTGCAAGTTGTCATCCAGCCTCTTTAGCTGTTCAATTGAATTTGTGTAGGGCATTCAAAGCCATTGCAAAAATTTTTCCAACTTTCTCCCAAAGATAGTTTCCAGTGAATACTGGAAATACAGATCCATTCCCCCCGCTCCTTTTTTTTTTTTTTTTTCTAGAAAATTGTCGAAAGGAGACTTTCATTAAAAATGAAGTGCAGAAATCTAAATTTAGCTTTGAAGTTTCTTTTTTCATCAGGGTCTTATGTTTGGGTTTTTAAGCAGTGAAGCAGAGTCTGTCTAAGGGAAGTGTGGCCCTGGGGCAGCTGCTGTCTGCAGAAGAGCAGTGTCGCTCTTATTTAGGTCTGATGCAAACCACCAAAACAGTTTAAAATAGGGTGTGGAGGAAATGTCCTTCCTGGCTGCAGCATGGCATTATTTAGCCAATTTCCACAGAAAAACATAACTCTGTCACCTTGTTGGCTCCTGCCCTTTGGGGCCTTTGGTATAGCGTTCCAGAATAACTCATGATTTTCAGTAGAAGTGATTTAACAGATAGGCATTAGCAGCAGGAACGCTCACCATGTGTTTCACACTCCTTCTTTCCCTTGTAATATTTTGCTCTGTATGCACTTGTGGCTTCTGACCAAGGTGGGATAACGATGATGGTCCTTCTTGCCTGGCATGTTATGAGGTTTGGGAAGCCAAGAAGGCACACTGGCTCATCTCAAGGAAAAGTAAGGAGAAGGGAGAAGTAACATTTGAGAAGCTGCTCTGAGCCAGTGGCCTGACATTACTATCTAATTTAATCCTCAGAAAAAATGGAGAAGATAAGTTTCATTATCTTTATTTTATAAATGGGGAAGGTGGCGTCTGTACAAGGCCACTTGAAGTTAGCCTCTGTGTGTGTGTGTGTGTGTGTGCATTTTCTAATCTCGCCTTCCTTGTGTTCTGCTCGGTGTATCTGTGTGAACATGTGTGGAGATGGAAGTTACGGAGTGAGTCAAGGGATGTCATAGGAAAGGGGAATTTACCATCTAATATCCATTCAGTAGATGGGGAAACAGTGGAAACAGTGTCAGACTTTATTTTTGGGGGCTCCAAAATCACTGCAGGTGGTGATTGCAGCCATGAAATTAAAAGATGCTTACTCCTTGGAAGGAAAATTATGACCAACTTAGATAGCATATTAAAAAGCAGAGACATTACTTTGCCAACAAAGGTCTGTCTAGTCAAGGCTATGGTTTTTCCAGTGGTCATGTATGGATGTGAGAGTTGGACTGTGAAGAAGGCTGAGCACCGAAGAATTGATGCTTTTGAACTGTGGTGTTGGAGAAGACTCTTGAGAGTCCCTTAGACTTCGAGGAGATCCAACCAGTCCATTCTAAAGGAGATCAGTCCTGGGTGTTCATTGGAAAGACTGATGTTGAAGCTGAAACTCCAATACTTTGGCCACCTAATGTGAAGAGCTGACTCATTGGAAAAGACCCTGATGCTGGGAAAGACTGAAGGCAGGAGGAGAAGGGGACGACAGAGGATGAGATGGTTGGATGGCATCACTGACTCGATGGACATGGGTTTGGGTAAATTCCAGGTGTTGGTGATGGATAGGGAGGCCTGGCGTGCTGTGGTTCTTGGGGTCGCAAAGAGTCGAACACGACTGAGCGACCGAACTGAACTGAACTGATTCATTCAGTGCCTCAGAGACCATGATTTGCTTTGCTCCTGTGATCTGCCTCCTTCCTAATTGTCATCTGATTGTCATCATACTACAGAAAATCAAGATAGGGAGAGTCTCTTTGCCCAGGGAAATTCGGCTGTCCCTAATAATAGTGTCCGAGTGGTGGGACACCCTGCGGTGACCCATCCCTTGACCACTGACAGTAGTTAGACTTGGGCCGACTGTCTCTCAAGATGTGCTCTGCCAACCCTAGATTCCAGGCGGGTAGGACCAGCATCTGTGGACAGACCTCCAACAGCTGCTGGAATGGGTGGGAAGAGTAGGATTTATCCAGGATCACAAAGGAGGATGACTTGATTTTTGATGTCTCACTCATTGGAAAACTTATAGGCAGCTAATATTCTTTGCCTCCCAAAAGGATCTCTCTTTTATTTGCCGTAATCAGCATTTTCAGTCTTGGCGCTCAACTGCCTCCTTGCCTGTGGTCAACTTAGGATTTCCTACTTAGCCTCTTCAGGGTTCCTAGGTCTGTTCTCGGGGCTGAAGCTATAGATCATTAGAATGGACTTATCTTGGGGCAAATGTATGGGCTGGTGAGATTGTATCTGGGGAAGGTTGCCTGCCCTTTATTTTATGCAGCTCTTTTTAAAATTTATTTTTGCTCTTTTCTGGTAAGATATTTGCTCCTCACCAAGTTTTTCTGCTTAGTTAAAATATAGGCCTAGTATACAGGCAACAGGAGCCTCTGCCCTGGGATTTAAAGGGCATTGCTTTTATTCTTCTCTGGTCAGGCCCCTGTCCATGGGATGAGGAAACCCCTGGCCCTGTGAGTCCAAAGTCTCCCCTTTTTATTTTTTAAAAATATTCATGTATTTAGTTGGCTGCCTTGAGTCTTAGTTGATACACGCAGGATCTTTGTTGCATCATGTGGGATTTTCCATTGCAGCACACAGCCTCCCTAACTGTGGCCCATGGGCTCAGTAGCTGTGGCGTGTGGGCGTTGTTGCTCCATGTCATGTGGGATCTTAGTTCCCTGATCAGGAATCGAACCCACATCCCCTGCATTGCAAGTTGGATTCTTAACCACTGGACTACCAGGGAAGTCCTCAAAGTCTCCCCTTTGTAGATCAGTTTCAGGTGCCTGGCAACCCAGAATATGCTGCTCGGACAGCTGTGGACCAGCTTGTACAGCTCGTGTGGATCTTTGGCCCATCTTCCTGTGGACCTTTGTAGCCACTGGTCTGTGGGCCTGAGCAGTGGCGAAGGCACAGCTGTGTATATATGGGATGTAGAGGGTGTGAACGTTAAAACTGGGGAGTTTACATGTCTCAAGGTCTCTCTTGGTGCCGGATGGAGCAGCCAGTGGAAAGAGGAAGGTAGATCGTTGGCCAGGTCTGGGACGGTGTTTCCCCATTTCCTGGGCTGGAGTCTGAGCAGGTCAAAAGTTTGAGAGTTGAACTTGGTCTTTTCTAAGAAGTTATCAAGGTGCATTTGTCAGTTGAGGCAGAAGGATCAACCTGTTTTGCTGAACAGTTGGTTAGTGCGATCTGTAACTTTCAGCATCTGACCTGTGGTCTGTGGGCCACCATTTGTACGCCGCTGCCCTGGGTGTTCCAATGCCGGGGGTGGATCTATACAAACCACATGCCTTTGCTGAGGTGTTAAGTATAAAATTAGTTGTTGTGGATTCTATCATATTTTCCCTGGAGTAAAGAGATTGCTCATTAATGAAAAGGCTAAGAGTTTGGCTGTAGTAATAGTATTGTATCTCCTTGAGGAAATTCAGTTTTTCGTGGCTTGTCTTTTCATGCAGGAAACTTAAGCTTTATTCATTTGACTTGTTCTAGCCAGGATTTCACTTACACAGCTTCTTTAAGATTTCCCAGTGTCTTGCTTGCGTTTCCTCTTGGACTTGGGAACATGAGGCACGGTGCAGCTTATCTGGATGTTTTCTTCTCCTATTGTAAATATTTTATTTGAGAGATCTGTGGCCTTCTCAAGCCTTTTTAAGGAAACAGGAATATCAGTACAGTATAAAGAAATAAAAAGCCCTTAGGATACCGTACAAGGTATTTTTGTCAAAACTGTGCATTTTTGGGAACTGGTAGCTTCGCAGAATCAACATTGAGTGTCTTTGAAGGAAAATAGGGAGCCAGGTGTGTGTTATCAACATTTTCCACTTGTTCTGTTAAAGGTGTAAATTGTGGTGGAGGATGCATTAGCTGTGGCAGGAAGTTCACTCCGCTGCTTTGTGGATGACTGCTGGTGGTCCTGAACTCTGCAGAACTTTGCTAAGGTAGCTTACAGTGGCTCAAGCCCCCGCAGTGGTGTTTCGTCTTGAGGAAGCTTCATGAGAGAGACTTTATGGGCAGGTTTCCTGATAACGTTATGATTTTAGTTATACTCATTGGACCACACTGAGCACTTACTGTGTATTATTTAACCTCCAGGCAGGTAAACTTTATAATGCTCGTAGTAAGTCTTCTAGAGATCAGGGAAATTAACTAAGGCCACTCAGTTAGCAAATGGTTAGACTGGGGTTGAACCCAAGATGGTCTGGTTTGGGTACCTAGACCCTAAGTGTTATGCTGTACTGAACAGGCCACCTCAATTGATACAGACCACTTCTCCTTTATAGCCTGGGTGCTGGGGGACTCTGGGAGTTCAGAGAAATAATGGTGATAGCCAACATTTTTCTAATGCTTTGGCCTTCTTTATATGTTATCCCGTTTAATTTCTTTAAATAAAAGAATGTTTAATCCATACACCAGGTAGTCAGACATTAGGCCTATCTTTTGACCTTAATGGGAAAATGAAATATACACATCAGATGAAATAGCCCTGGCTGAATCATGGCCATCAAGGAGTTTAGGTATTCTGAGGAAAACAGACACTTTATTTGGAAGGACTGGGGAAATTCAAGGATGAATTCAAGGATGTATAAGTAGGTGGGGGATATATATGGTGTGCCAAGGTGGTTTTACCATGATGTGGATAGAACTTAACCTCAAGGCTTCTCCCTGGTACAGGCCTGCCTTCTTGCTCTAGGAGGGACCCTGGCAATACAGTTAACAAGTATCATCAAGGTAAAGAATATTTAAGACATTTTGCAATGCCCTGAAAATTACAGCTCATCTGTAGAAGAAACTGGATACAGAGGCTTTCCCAAATTTAGAGGCATCTCAAAACATTCATATGATACTAATTACATGAGTTAATTATGAAGCCAAAAAAATACTTCCAAGTTATTCAAGAATAAATTAAAAAATTCTAGGGGCTTCCCCGGTAGTTCAGTGGTTAAGACTCCATACTTCTGCTGCAGGGGATGCGAGTTCAATCCTGTTGGGGAACTAAGATCCCGCATGCCACACAGTGCATCCAGAAAGAAGGGGAAAAGAAGAATAAATTACAAATTGTGGTTATCAATTCTAGAGGAAGTATCGAGTTATTTTAAATTTTCTCTAACGAGATATTGCGAAATACCATTGGAAGAGATGATTAAAGACAATGCAACCAAAAACTGTAGTAGCATGTATCTGAGAGGTGTATCAAGCAGTTAATTTGTTTTCTTTTAAATTTTATATCTGTGGTATCTGCAGCTTCTTAAAATTTGGAATTTGTAAGATTCCACTCTAAATTCTAAATACTCACTTTCATACCTAAATTTCTGTTCTTAGTTTTATATTCTTTTTCTTAAGGAGTGCCCTTAAAATTGATAAACTTCAGCTTCCAGAAGACCTGACTCTGTGCCTAACGGTAGAGTTTGCTTGTTGACTTAGAAAATAAATTTAAAATTTTCACCACCCCCAATCCCATATAAATACTCTGAAGTCTGCACGGTTACATTACCAGACCAAAGCTTTTTTTTCCCTAACGTCTTCATCATTTTGCTAGTTTAGAGGCCCCATGCCAAGTAGAGAAAGAAGTTGTAAGTATGTAATTATCACAGAACCTTGATCTTGAATGATCTAAGCCTGCTTTGACCCATGGTTTTGAGATTAAGTCTCTGCCTAGGAGACCGCTGATGAAGATTAAACCCCATCATACTGGCCGTCAAGGTGTCTCGGGGCCTGATTACCTTTTTTGGGCTCCCTGGGTCTCATTTTTCTTCTATGTATAGTGACAAGAATTCAACTGGCTAAGATTTGCAGCTTTTTCTGTCCTGAAAAAGCTGGGTGTTACTAAAGGAAATCATCAATGTTGACTTAGAAAACATAATCATTAACTAATCAAAATAGAAAACTATTGAAAGTCATCCCAGATCGGAACAGATGAATACCACAGACATCCAGTTGCAGTTTGTTGGGAGTGGATGCTGTTAAAGAAAGAAGCAAGCCCCGGTTATTTTGGAAATCTCCTAGTGCAAGTGCCTGTGGAGACTTCCTCACCAAAGAGCACGTTTCCTGCAACTCCCGCTGTCTCCTCCTGGCCGGAGAAAGGCGGCCTGGGTTTGGGTGGGAGCACCATTTCCCTCTGCTTAATTACAGTGTTGGCATCCTCCCCTTCCTCTGAGTTGGTGAGAAGGTCTGTGAATAGTTTTCCTAAGGTAGAGAGTTAGGAAATGCTTCTCTACGTCTAGGAAAAGAGAACCCTGAAGGAGCATCTGTCTTTGGGGGGAAATGAATGGAAACTTGTCTGAATATAACTAGTCTTGTCTTGCCTTTCAAAAATTTCTCCAAACATTCTCAGAAAGGCCAGAATTTGCTTCATTCGGGCAGTTTTCAGATACTCTTTTCGGCAGGGGCGTAGCTCTGAGTCCCATAATTGCATTTCTGTATAGTCAGCAGCGGAGGAATCTTCTGACTGTTGCTTTGGATGACTGTCTTGTTATCACAGCTTACATTTATGTTTTAGTCTCTCAAACCCATAATATTGAGCAAAAAAAGAAAGACCATATGATAGAATTTGCCTTCAAATATGTGAAAAGGCAAAAACAAAACAAAACACCCAATAGCAACATTTTGTATTCACTGTTCTGCAATCCCTTGAAGTTCGTTGTTTTAAAATAGTCTCTAGCCCTCTGAACCCAGCCTGGGCACGCTCCTATCCTAGCTTCTCTCGTGGCTGCTTACTCGCTCTAACGTGCAGCGGGCCAGCCAGCCTTCCCGTCTGTTGCCCTCTTCTGTTGTCCGTCCCCTCCCCCTGCAGCCCTCCTTCCTCACTCTCCAGGAGCCTCATTTCTCTTTCCACATCCACCTTTCATGACCTGTAGTGTGCCATGAGGCCAAATTCTTGAGGTCAAAAACGATGCCTTTCTATCGTCCCCTGCTAACAGCAACGAAAGATGCTCCAGTACTTTGCTACCCAAAGGGCGGTCGGGCTGCCAGCAGAATCTGCATCACCGAGGGCTTATGGGAAATGCGGAATGTTGGACCCCTACCCAGACCTACTGCCTGAAATCTGATTCTGCATTTTAACAAGATCTCTGGGTGTTTCATGTATGTGTACATTAAAGTGTGAGAAGCACTGCTGTGATATTGTGGAAACCTTTCCACAGGAGTATCAAGTGATCTGCAGAGATTTCAGTATGTCAGATCAGACTTTTTTCTGTCACTGAGAAAAAGAAGGAAGAATTCAAGGAAGGGTAGCTGCCCATTTTATGAGGGTACTTTGACTCATCCTCAGCTACAGGGCCCATTTTAACCGAGGGTGAGTAATGCTCTAAGGCTAGCAGAAAAGAAAATTGCTGAAAGCAAGTCAGTTAATTGAGGTCTTAACCCATGTCTTTTGGGCTTCCCTGGTGGCTCAGCTGGTAAGGAATCTGCATGCAACGCAGGAGACCTGGGTTCGATCCCTGGGTTGCGAAGATCCTCTGGAGGAGGTAACGGCTACCCACTCCAGTATTCTGGCCTGGAGAATTGCATGGACTGTGTAGTCCATGGGTCACAAAGAGTCAGACACGATTGAGCAACTTTCACTTTCACTTTACCCAGAGCATCCTTCATGCCTGTTTCCTCCACTGACTGTCCCAAGACCACCAAGTATAGCTCCTAGGGATCCTTTTCTCTGCTAAACTCAGCATTCATCATGTTTACTCTTTAGGCATTTAATCACAGAACACCTTGACATTTATAGGCCATAATTAAGTCAGCAGCTATTATATGCTGGCGTGTCTTAAAATGTGTTGCACTCCCTTGTATATAAAGTATGTTTACAATAAATTAATGAATTAATGTCTGGTTTTTCAGGAAGTGGGTCTACTTTTCAATATGGAAAAAAAAATCTATTGTCTTGAGAAATGTTTTTGGTCAATGCTCAGGGAGGATTCCATTTTTCTTGAATCCCTCAACATTGATTTTAGACTGTTCTGAGAGCCCTATGACTGGTTTCTTCATTGATGAGCTTCTGTATTTTACTCAACAGAAGGCAATGTTTGTACCTCAGCTGCTTTTATCTTCCAATAGTTGTGGCTCCCTGTCAGTAGAAACAACTCGTTCTCATAACAACTTTTTGATTTTTCCAAATAATTTTATTTTCTGACCTTTTTTTTTCTTTTGACATCTGACTTGGCAAAAACAAACAAAATGTAGAAAAAACTTTCCATTACAGCCTTGTCTCATGTTGCTTCTTTCCCATCAGATCTCAACTTATTTATCAGAGTAACTTTCTTTTTTTTTTTTTTCAGAGTAACTTTCAAATAGAGTCTCATATAGTGTGCGTGTACACACACTCAGTCACATCCAGCTCTTTGTGGCCCCATGGACTGTAGCCCACCAGGCTCATCTGTCCATCCCAGGCAAGAACACTGCAGTGGGTTGCCACTCCCTACTCCAGAGGATCTTCCTGACCCAGGGATCCTGCATTGGTAGGCAGGTTCTTTACCGCTAGTGCCACCTGAGAAGCCTCTGACTCTCTTAATTAATTAATCAGACACTATTTACAACAATTACCTAGTTACAAGAAATGCATTTTTGCTCTTAAAATGCTACCACAGTGCAAGACTGAGCTCCTGTTTTCTGTCATCTGTAAGGCTCTCCTCATTGGTTTCTGCCCATGGACATGCCTCGTCTCTCCAGCACACAGTATATATCCCATCAGTTAACTCTGCCCCGCACCTGTCATGTTGACAGGTGACCTGCTGGGAAGCCTTCCGTGGATCCTCTCCACGGGTCCGGGGTGACTGCAAGGCCCTCGCTTCCTTCCTGAGGTCTGGGTGCGTCCCTGGTCTAGGGCGCACAGACAGGACCCGGCATCAGCTGGACGACCACAGGCCTGGATGGGACCAGCTTCTCCCTCAGCCCCGTTCTGCCCTCTTGCATCCTTAGGCCCTGGTTTCACTCAGCTTCTCTAGCCCGTGACTGTTCTGCTCTGCAGTTTTCCCGTTCTCTCCTCATACCCAACGACACCTCTGTTCCTTTGAAACAATGCTGGCCAAACCCCACTTCTCCTGTCGCATCTGCAGTCAGATTTGTCCTATTTTTCCTTTCACAGTCTCTCCGTCAGGCCTCACGTCCTCTTGGGCAGCCCTGGAGGGAAGCTCCCTGTGGCTAGATGTGTGTGTGTTTTAAATCTCGTCCTAGAAGGAAAACCCTTTGAGGGAGAGCCATCTGTCTGATTTTCCCCTGGTGCTCAGCATGCATCATCACTGAAAAGAGTGTTGGGTTTGAAATTCATTACTTCTAAAGGCCAGGGACGCTGCTTATAAATCCAACATGGCGGGTGGGGGGGTTGACAAGATTTTGTTTTTTGCTCCCCCAGGTGCGTCCTCCAGGGCTGGTTATTTATAGCCACCTGTGGGGGTATGTGAGAGAGCCACGGGCTTGTGGGAAGTCGCGCGTCCTGACTTGTGTGAGTGGCTCTTTACAGTGGAGGTTTCCTGTGTGTTCAGCCTGTAGTCTCTGTGAATCTGGGGGAGCTGCACTCTGTGGGTGGGAGGGCTGTTGTTTTTCCACCCATCACAGCCACCTTTGATTCATTTATCTTCTTGTGCACATCTTTTGTCGAGGGCTCAATGTGCTATGACTGCAGAGGCCAGAAAAAGTCAAAGTAAATCATACCATCTGACGACTTAGGACAGTTGTTTTTTTTTTTTTTTTTCACCAGTTCTGCCTTTCATTTTCTGACTCATAGCTTATTTCCTGTGTTGGGATGGTTGGAGAAGGGGCTGTTGAATGCTGGGGAGGTGGGGTGGTGGAGAGCTGCTGAAGACATCATCCTCCCTGCCCAGTGGAAAACATCCCGTCTGCAAGGGACTCCTGTTGGCACATTTGGAAAAGTCCTGTGGAAATAGCTCAGGGGTAGGAGACAGGTAGAAAGGCTGCCTTAGGTGGGCACTTAATGGGGATGGGTCTCCAGAGAAGGCCTGGAAGGTCTCAGCCCTGCCATCACCGTGGTCTCCACAGCCCCTGTGTCAGCGCTCCGTTGCTGGGGTGCCTCCTGGGCCAGCACGGCTTCCAGACACATCTCCCCTCCTTTCCAGCTGAGTCATCACCCCTCAGCCCTCCTCTGTGGACATTCTGGAGTAGACTTCATAAAATAACATGGACATGGACTAGCAAGCTAGCCCCGCCTGCTCTATTGATGGGGGGGAAGGAGGTAAAATAAGGAATTTGCGTCTTAATATATCTGTGGCACTTACTAGACAGAGAATGCTTCTAAGCTGATGTGCCGTTGGTGAGCTTTCAAAACTGTTGAAAACATGAATATCCCAAACTGTGGGGATGTTTGTGGCAACTATAGACTCACTTCTGTTTATTCAACACTTTGCAAAGCAGTTTGTAAAAATCAGAGTGTGTCCCATTACCAGTTTTTGAATTAGAGGCCTCTCGTGTCTTTGGGGCCCAGTACAGAATCTGGTTTCCTAACAGTTCAGCGGTTACTTCTTGAGTGATGTTAGAACTCCAATGAACTTGAACCTCGAAGCCCCTCTGCTCTAAGCCTATTGGCTTTGCTTCTCAAGGGATCCCTTCTTTTATGTAAAAACAATGGACTAAATGTTAGTTGTCTGTGTCACTCACGTTCTGCCAGTCAAAGCAGTTTTGTTCTTCTCTGTATGTCTTTATTTATACATCTTGCTTTAAGTGGAAAAGGAAGCCTCAAACAATTCCTGACCTCTGATACAATGGACTATTTTGCTGATGACCCGTACTCTAAAATAATTTATATTCCTGAAAGTTTTTGGAGGAAGCCCCTGAAAAATCTTGGCAAAGTCGAATTGGTCCCGAGTCGCTTTTCTTAAATCATCTTCCAGGTTACACAGGCCACCCATGGAAGCTGCGGCCCTCGTGCTCTCTCAGCTGCAGTGTCTTGAAGCTATAAGAGAAGCACAAGACCATGGGGAACTGAGGATTGTGCTGGTTGACAGCAGTCACAGAAACCTCAGGACACTATGGGCTCCTTTGCCTTTTATCAGCAGCAAGCAGGGCTGCAGGGGAAGGACCTGATTTCAGTGAGCGTTTCTGCCCACCGCCCTCTGTGTGCATATCTCTTGGGAACATATACAATGTCTTTCATTGTTAAAATAGCTGTTAAATGAAAGTTTAAAGCTCAGCAAATGTTGTACAAATAGTGCTTTGCTTACTTGTCCAGGCAGATGGAAAACTAGCGCCAGGGAGACAGAAAAGAGAAGTGATTTGAATAACTTGAAGGAAATGGCAACCCACTCCAGTATTGTTGCCTGGATAATTCTGTGGACAGAGGAGCCTGGCAGGCTACAGCCTGTAGGGCCACAGAGAGTCGGATAAGACTGAGCACGCGTGTACACGCACTACCATTGAGACGAACTGGGGAGAGAAGACCAGTGGAAAAAATCTAGTCAGCTAACTTTGAAGAAAACGTATTGACCATGTCTGATTATAACGGTGTTTTAATCATCCCATATGTTCACAGAATACTTTGATATCTGTAAAACACTTTCCTTTGCCCATCACATGTAACCTTGGAGACAACCCTCCGAGATGGGTCTACTTATCCCATTTCACAGACACGGAAATGGAGGCCTAGAAAGATGAAACCCCCAGAGGCATCGTAAAGTATCGTTCGTCTTTCATCATTTTTAGTCATTATATTCCCTCGCTGCTTCATGAGCAGAACCCTGGTCCCATCGTGTTTTTCTGCTTCTATAACTGAATTGTAGAAGAGCGAATGGGAGGGTGGGTGTCAGAGGCCTCGTGTTTCTGCCTTAAACCTGAGAAGCCAGCTTTAGGAGTGGAGCATTCCCTCCTGCCAGACGTTTTTCTGAGGGTTTTGTCTACCAGTCTTACTGGAGTTCAGACTGTGTTGTGAGTCATTTTTCTCTTTCCCCTTTTCTTGTGGGGATAGTTTCTCTTTTTAACACCATGTGGTCTAGAGTTATGTCACCATTGTCCCGAGACAGATGTTGCCATTTAGAAGAGCCCGTGGCCGTTGCCCTAGTCCTATAGGTCTGCCTTGCCTTGAGCTTCAAGGTACATGACGTGGTCAGGAACGTGAGGGTCTTTATGTGGGAAGGCCCAGAGATCAGGGACTTCTGGGATCCCTTCGAAGATCTTCTTAAAGACAGATGTCTGGAAAAGATGGAGGGGAAAAACACAGTTGTTTGGGCTGGCAGAATATGAGTAACATTAGACCTCTAGCGTTTAGTCACATTGCTTTGATAGGAAAGAAATCATGCCTTGAGGAGTTGTGAAGACTACACCTCTGATTATGACATCTTGAAAGGATTTGGTAAGAAATGGCCTCGTTGGCAGAAGCCTCATTCAGGCTGCCAGCGCACAGGGATAGTTAAGAGAGTTCATAAAAAGAGCAGCTGGGTTGTGCTGTTGCTTTACTATATTTCGGTTAAGGAAATGCGTAGAAGCAGCCCCATCTGTCCCACGGACCACTTTCTCTCCCAGCAGGTCCATCAGGAGGATTTCCCATACCAGGATCCCAGATGAGTCTGATCCTTCCTCCTCAGTGGATGTTTCTTAGAACAGATGAGCTTCTTTACATAATGACTGGGTTCATGAATTTGTATCATAATTGGAGAGACTCTCCCAACTATAATACATTTCAGTGTTATCTTTATACACTTTCTTCTGTAAAGGGACTTGTAGTAAATCCTCTGGAATAATGCCTTTTATATAATCCTTTAAAATGTATCATTTTACATACTGACTCCTGTTAAGGCAAATGTAATAAGGAAAATACATTTTGAACATTTTAGAAATGGTCCTTTTTTGGATCTGTCATATAGATGGTGCTCAATATATGTTTGTTTAAATAGAAACATGTGCTCAATATATGTTTGCTTAAATAGAAAAAAGAAAAATTTCACGAAGACTAGAAACAGAAATTACATTGCTGGGATATACTGACTTAAAACTTACCTTTTTTTTTTTTTTTTTTTGTCTACTTAACTATGTGATTTTTCTGAAGGAAGAGTTTATCTACAACTGTTACCTCTGATCTAAGGAACTGTGTATCTTGTTAACTTCTTTGCTAGTTTCTCTAAAGGGAGATATGCTTTCTCACGTTCGTCTCCTTGAACTCACTATTCGTTTTCCCTTATGGGGGTCAAAACACTTGAGAAATTCAGCTTTCTCAGGAAGCCTGCTCCTCAGACTTCTCAAACAGACCTTCCTTTAGGCCTATTGTCCCCTCCATGATTGGCAGAGGATTTCCACCCTTTAAATGATAGGAACTTGTGAAATCTGCACTTAAAAATTAATCTAAAAATGATCTTCCTGGAAGGAATTCATACAATAGCAAATAAGTGCCTTGAGGCCGTTATGTTTATGATCCCTGCTTCATCCTAAAACGATTTCTTGAATCATGTACAAAGATTGCTTAGGTTGAACTTGACCCTACCTGTGTAAACATTTATAATAAGGTTCAGTTTGAATGCAGCCTGTGGTTTTCCTGACAGCAGGCCAATGGCTGGTGGGCCTGGCCGCGTATGTCCAGGGGCACCATACCCCTGTCCTTACACCTCAAGTTTGTCCCTGCTGAGGTCTTCATTCTGTATAGCATAAATCCTCCCTGAACAGTATTTAAATTCTGGCTGCACATTAGAATTATCTAAGGAGTTTTAGATGCCTGAACCAAACCCCCCAAAGTTTGACTTCTTTGCCCTGGGGTTAGGCCCTGGCATCAGTATTGTTTTGAAAGATCCCCAGATGATTCTCATGGGGAACCCAGAGTGAGAAACACACGTTTAGCCTAACCCAGCTGGGCTGCAAATGGAGAATTTGACCAAGGGATTTACTTGGTCTCCCAGCAAAGAAGTACCATTTTTTAGGTTCAAAATCTAACATCTTCTGACTTTAAATCCAGTGTAACTGATAAGAGCAAGGTTTTATTATAGAGCTGAAGGAGGATCCGAATCCCTTTACTTTTGGAAACTTACCTGCAGAGTTGGGTAAATATAGGCCATAAGGGTGGTGAAAAGTCAAGGCCAAAGGAGGCAGAATGCTGTGGATTGGGGTGGAGATCGGTGACTTTTCCAAAGGAGTAAACAGCTGACCGGGCACCACCATCCCCTCATCAGCCAGGGTCAGACTTGTGAACTTGCTCCAAGGAAACGGCAAGCTGGGAAGACGCCTGCCTGTGATGTGTGCCCGCCAGCCACACCGAGGTCGTTTTCCAGTTCCCTGCCTGTGATGTGTGCCCGCCAACCACACCGAGGTTGTTTTCCAGCTCCCTGACTGTAGCCAAGGCGGGCCTCAGCCCGCTGTGGACCCCAGGCCTCCTCGGAGAAGCTGTTCTCCTGGTCCCAGCCACCCTCCAAGCTGCTGGCAGGGGCACTGAACTTCCTGTGGGGCCAGGGCAGGCCTCCTAGGTGGCGATCCCTTGGCACAGCCAGGAGACCTTGGGAGAAGGTGGAAAGGCCTGGGGTGAGGAAAGCAGAAGAAATTAACATATCAAAGGGTTTCTGATAAGGGGTTTTTGAGCAGGAAGTTAATCAGATTATGAGGGCCTTCATGCCAGGCCAGGTCCTTTAGGCTTAATTGTTTTTGTTGTTGTTTAATCACTCAGGTTGGACTCTTTTGAGACCTCCTGGACTGTAGCCTGCAAAGCTCCTCTGTCCATGAGATATGCCAGGCAAGAATACACTGAGTGAGTTGCTGCTACTGCTAAGTCGCTTCAGTCGCGTCCGACTCCGTGCGACCCCAGAGATGGCAGCCCACCAGGCTTCCCTGTCCCTGGGATTCTCCAGGCAAGACCACTGGAGTGGGTTGCCATTGCCTTCTCCAAAATTGGGAGAATGGGTTTCAATACTCACAGTACTGAAAATCTGTTCCCCAGCCCTAACTCTTCCTATATATATAATTAAATTCCTGGTGAAAAAACTAAAGTAGGAGTCAAGAAGCTTTGGATTTCAATCCTGTCTTCATCAATGCTTTGCTATTGTAGCCTTAGGTAATTTACAGGAAACTCTGCAAGCTTGTTACGTCAGCTACATCATACAGATATGAGAATGAAAGAGACAATGTCTGAGAAGAGCTTACAATTCCTTTTAAACTAGCTGGCTTAATATGAGGATTCACAAGATAGAAGAAGCAAACAAAAAAACATTATTAACCATCTCCATCATCATCAATTATCATTCCAGCCCCACCTCCCTCCCTAACTGCACTTCCTCGGTCTGAAGTATTAGATTCAAGAACACAACAGAGGTATTTGCTCCTAAAGCACAGGTCTATGCATTCCTGCCATGCCTAGCACCTACTCCGAGCGTATGCGGAGTGTTCCTTGGTGATGAGGCAAGCCTAGAAAGAACATCCCACTTCTTGCCCCGGGGGATCCTCAAGATTCCACGGAAAACAATCCCTTCCCTTCTAGGTGGGTATATTTCTCATGAAACACTGGATTTGTCCTGTCTTCTCCAGACTGTCAAGCAGCCGAGTACAAGATGCAGGACTTGGGCATGTATTCCTGGATGAGAAAACAACATGGGAAGGAAAAGAACCACCACTGCTCAATTAATGCCCTAGATCACGAGGCTGCTCCCACTCAAATCAGGTGCCAGCACCTCTGCAGTCATGAGAAAGAAACCCGGAGGGAGTCACCGAGGTTGCCCAGCTCAGCCGGTGAGATGCTGGAGGGGCGAGACGCAGAGACGGGAAAGGCGGAAGCTCCTCCACGGCTAGGGCCTTGGTAGGACTAGCACGGGTTTCTGGACAACCCTGACTTCCCTTCCTGCAGAGGATGACTCGCAGCCCAGACTTTACCCCCATGCCTGCCCCACTGGTTTTAGAAACAGACACCTCGGACGCTGGCTGACATCCCACCACAGCTCAAGGAGGCTTTAAAGGATGCAATTCAGGAACTTATTTCTAATGGTATTGCTAGGAGCCCTAAGGAGGTCTTGAGGTCCCCAGGAAGGCAAAGAGGAGATACCCAGGGTATAGGGCTCTATGCACCAGCCTCTCTCGAACCAGAGCAGTCCTACCCTTACACTTTATATACTGGATTCCAGAGAAGAGCTCAGTGAGAAAAAAAAAAGGGGGCATATTGCTTAAATAAACTCTCTAGGTCAACTTCCTCATTATACAGAGAAGACAGAGGCCTGCAACAGCTATCCAACTTTACCAGAATCAGCTTCCCCAAACAGGGCTTATTCCTCTCCCCTGGAATTGCCCGCTGCCCATCACAAAAGGAGACTCAGTGAAGCCAGGTGGGGTCCAGGCCAGTGACCTTAAATGCAGGGTCTATTACCTAACTGGGACCAGGTGGTTCCTTTAGCAGGCCCCCGACTTCCCAAACAGAAGAATACACTGAGTGGGTTACCATGCCCCTTTCCAGGGGATCTTCCCTACCCAGGGATCAAACCTATATAGGCAATTGGATTCTTTTACTGCTGAGCCACTAGGGAAACCCTTTGGCCTAATTGGTGACTGGCAGATTTTAAGTAGGGGCATGTCATCCTCAAACCATTGCAAGACCAGGAGGGTGTGGTGTTCAGGTAGTGGGCTCCTTTCTTCCTTTCCTGTCACGCGTGTGCAATGAGCAGAAGGCAGGGGAGCCCATCACAACCTCCCTGCATGTCAAGTTAGCTCCTGGACCCTTGTTTCTGATCCCATGGTGAAATATATGTCTTATGGTTTTACATACATATTTTTTAATTTAATTGAAGTATAGTTGTTCTACATTTTGTGTTAATTTCTGCTGCACAACAGAATGATTCAGTTATACACACACACACACACACACACACGCACACACATATATATATATATTCTTTTTCATTATGGGTTAATCACAGGATAGTGGCCCTGAGCTAGGTGGCGCTAGTGGTAAAGAACCCGCCTGCCAAAGCAGGAAACATAAGAGATGCGGGTTTGATTCCTGGGTCAGAAAGATCCCCTGGAGGAGTGCACGGCAATCCACTCCAGTATTCTTACCTGGAGAATCCCATGGACAGAGGAGCCTCCCGAGCCACAGTCCATAGGGTCAGAAAGAGTGGGACAGGACTGAAGCGACTTAGCACACACACACATGCTGTAGGGCCTTGCTGTTTATCCATCCTCTATATACTAGTTTGCCTGTGCTCATCACAGACTCCCAATCTTCCCCCCCCCTCCCAAACACTTCATTATTTTTTAAAACAGTATTTTCTTCATGACACCTCCAAAGATATATAGGGAAGCTCTTAAGAGGCCCAGAGCCTTGAGTATCCCCCACTTACCCTTGGTGGCTCAGGCTGTAAAGAATCCGCCTGCAATGCGGGAGACTTGGTTTCATTCTCTGGGTCTGGAAGGTACCCTGGAGAAGGGAATGGCAACCATCCAGTATTCTTGCCTGGGAAATCCCATGGACAGAGGAGCCTGGCGGGCTACAGTCCATGGGGTCACAAAGAGTTAGACACAACTGAGTGACTAACACTTACCTTGAGGTTCCACATAGACCTCACATCCCTCACAGCCTGCTGACTCCTCTGAAAGACAGTGTGAAAAAAACAAGGGCACAGGTTCATCCATTCCAAGGGAGCACTTTCTTTTACCAGGCCTCACTCATATTTCCTGGCATGTCTGCAGCACAGGTACCTCAAACGCATGCTTCATACCTTTAGAAATCTGAAGAATGTAGCGTTTCAATTGAGTGCCTCAGTGGAATCCTTTTCTTCTACCTAATGCCATTTGAATGCCTGCGCCCAGGGGGGTTGAGTTGATTGGACAACATATATAAACCTCTGCAAGGAATTCACTAGGTGGAGAAGGATGCCAATAGCCCAGAAACGTGGTATCCCGGGAGCTTTTTATTTCATACTCTTCATGGGGTCATGGAGACAGATCGTGTAGGCACCTTGGTAAGCAGCCCTGCTCCATGGGGCTTTCTGCAGTGGCGGCCTTACCTTGTATCTGTGCTTGCTGTCTTCTGTGGTAACCTTTAGCCACATACGGATGGCTTGAAGTGTAGCAGCTGCAGCTAAGGAACTGAATTATAAATATTATTTGATTTCAGTTAAATGGACGTATCCACATGTACATAGAGCTGCCCACTTGGCTACCATAATGGACAGGACAGTTAGTGCCTTCAAATTCCCCTTCTCCTCAAGTCATCCAGTGAGGGCAATCAGGTCATTTCTTAGCGGGACAGACTGAATTATTTGCACTTCTCCATTCCTGTCTTTTGGAATTGGTTAGAGGCTGTCTCTTTCCTGGATCCATGATATCCTAATGTTTATGGAAATACTACTCATCAGCAGTAACACTTGAATTATAATACTTTGCTATAAGAGGATACAGCCAGCCCTCTTATTATCTGTGTGTGGTTTTTTTGTTTGTTTGTTTATTTGTTTGTTTTAATCTTTAAAGGACTGGACAAACACTATTGTCTTGTAGGAGAAGAATATGCATAATATCTCTGCCCAGGGAAAGGTAGAGACTGTAAAACATTCCTCCTGGGAAACCCGGTAAAGAGAAGTTAAAGAGGCAGGTAGAAATCTCAGGGAGAAAACTTTTCCTGAAGGAATGCTTTTCATTGGGTTCCTCTTCCTTCAAAAGACTCCAGGGGAAGAAACTTCCCTGAGGGCACTGGAATTTTCCCTTGTGAATAAATACTCCCCGCCTTGGTCACCTCTCTGCTATGTTCTTCTGGGAGCTCCCCCTTCTTTGGCGTGCTGTGACTTACACCCTTGTAAAGACTTTGAAAAAAAAAAAAAGGCTAGTATTTTTCCTGAAATGTTCATTTCCTTGCTGTAGGCTTATGTGGGCTTTGAGTGGAAATGTGATCTGTGCGCCTCACTCTGCATTTGGTCTCAGCCATTGAGATGGGGTTTAATAAGAACTGTTTGATACCTTAGAGTCAGATGGGCCTTACTTTGTGAGCAGAGTGTTGTCTTAGACAGAGGGATTTGTATCTTGAGAGTGGCGCCAGCTGACGTGAGTCCTCCCAGGCACCAGCCTGTTGCAAATCTGGTTAGGTCCATGTTTTCTCACTTCTGGAACCTTCTGCGGCTGCCACTCACAGCTTGTGGGTTTACTCTGGAACTCTAGCCCTTGTTCACGACTGTCTTCTGTCCTTCCCTCAGCTGTAATACTGCACATGGGCAGTCATTTAATACAAATTTAATACAAGTCACATTTCTTATGAAGTCAAGATGGAGCTTTAATTTCCTAGGACATCTTAGCCAGTCAGCACATCTCTTTGGGGAACATCTTTTCTGTTCTGTCCTGCTTCTCCTTCCATGTCCCTTGGAGCCTTTGGTTTCAGAGCTCCTTGGAAGATGAGAAACCCAGGTCTTTTGGGATTTCTTTGTATCAGTGTTGTCCAGTAGACCTTTCTTCTGTAATGAAAAATGCTCTACATCTATCCTGGCCAAATACGACTACTAAGCCTTTTGAAAATGGCTATCGCTGCTTGAAACTGGAGATTTGATTCTATTTCGCTTTAGTTAGTTTAAATTGAAATGTCAACTCTTTGACTTCTTTTTTTAAAATTTTATTGAAATATGGTTGATTTATAATGTGTTAATTTCTGCTGTTCAGCAAAGTGACTCAGTTATACTTGTGTATACATTCTTTTCCATTCTGGTTTATCACAGGATCTTGAATGTAGTTAGTTCCCTGGGCTATATAGGAGACCTTGTTGTTTATCCTTCTTTGACTTCTGAACTGACTTCTTTATATTATGGCTAATGTTGACCAACCAGATCTCAAGCTTTTCATTTTCTCTCAACTCTGCCCTTACTGTTCATACCTCCATGTCTGGGTCCAGTACATCTTTTTGTCTCTATTGTCCTGTTTTCTCTGTGAGTATATTTTTATTCCTGCTCCAGAAAATATGTATTAATTTTTTACAAGTAAGGAGAATTTATCAGGAAGGTAGAAGGTTTCTCTTGGAACCTAAGGAAGGCATATGAAGCTTGCCTTTGAGAACTCAGGGAAATGGAAACCTGGAAGGGGCCTACTGCATGCCAGGCAGTGTTCGCAGTCTGGAGCACAAAGTCCACGTGTACCAGTGAGCAGACGGGACTCTGCTGCTGTGTCAGGGATGGTGAGTTCAGGATGTGGGCAGAGCGATTGGCATGTCCTTGTGAGCAGAAGGTAGGTGTCTGGAACAAGAACATTTTGGTTGGAGGCAACAGCCAGTTCCGATGCCCTAAAACCAGAGGCCGCTTGTCACCTTTCCCCCCGCCCAACCGCCTGCTGGCTTTCGTGTTTACCTCCCTTTTTACATTTCTAGACACGGCTTACATTGTGCTCCATAGAAATGGAGCCAGACTGCACCAGCACGGGTGTAGGTAGGAAGATCAGACCAAGGTGGTGAGGGGTTCCCTTGTAGCTCAGTCAATAAAGAAGCTTCCTGCAAGGCAGGAAACCTGGGTTCGATTCCTAGGTCAGGAAGATCCCCTGGAGAAGGAAATGCAACCCACTCCAGTATTCTTGTCTGGAGAATCCCATAGACAGAGGAGCCTGGCAGACTCCAGTCCATGGGGTTGCAAGAATCGGACATGACTTAATGAGTAAAACCACCACCACCAAGGTCTTGAGAGACCATGAAATGGAATAGAATGTGCTCTCTCAGTCTCCTAGGAACCATGCCGCTTTTTACACACCTTGGCCTTTGCTCCAGCACGGGGTTGGTTGAATGAATGAGACTGAGTGCAAATCAAAGACACCAAAGTCAGCTGCTTACAAGAGCTTGCATAAAACTCTTCTGAAGAACTATAAACTTGACTGTAGTCAAGAACTGTAGCTTGACTTCCTAGTCAAAGGTAATTGACAACATTTTGAAGCTGAAGTTGCATGCTCCACCCTTAGTCCTTGTGGTGAATGTTACTTCACCATCGCCCATCGTTGGAAGCATCCCACTGGATCCCAGGCCCGAGTGATAAGATGCACTTCTAGGGCCTTGTGGTTCTCGTTTTTCCTGGTTAAAGTGACTGTTGGATGGATAAAGAAGATGTGGTACACACACATACAATGAAATACTGTTCAGCCGTAAAACAATGAATTAATGCAATTATAGCACCATGGACGCAACTAGAGATGATCATACTAAGTGAAGTCGGAAAGAGAAAGACAAATGCCATGTGCTGTCACTTACGTGTGAAATCTGAAATATGACGCAAACGAGCATACAGTCTGTGAGGCTCAGACTGTGAGATCAGACTTCGGTTGCCGAGGGGGAGGTGGGGATGGGAGTCTAGACGGAGCAGAGGCAAACTATTATATGTAACATGGAAAATCAACAAGCGCCTGCCGTGTAGCACAGGGACTATGGAAAAGAATATTAACAAACTATATCTTTGGATAACTGAATCACTTTGCTTTGCAGCAGAAATTATCACAATGTTGTAAATCAGCTATACTTAAAGAAAATAACTTTAAAAAGTAAAATGACTATTGGGATCTAACTTGACCCTCCTGCAACCTGTTGACAAAGATCATCATGTAAATGTTGCTTTCTCTTCTCACCCACTGCAGGGCTCTCGGGACTTGCAGCGGTGGGGTGGGGCTTTTAACTTGTCACTTGTTGGAAGATAGCATGGTGCGGCTCACAGCAACTTACCTGCGCAGAGCCTTTCACACTATTTACTGCAAGTAACAGTAAGGTCATGGCAGCCCGGGAAGGGCAGAGACCCGCCTCACTTTCTCGTCCAGCTGCGCCTTGAGAAAACAAGCCAAGTTGCCCAGTTTAAGGGCAGATTCTCATTTTGTTTCAAATTTCCTACCCTTTGTTGTCCTTTCTTGAACTTAACAATGCTTGAAACTTGTTTTTTTTCAGTTTCACTTCCTCTGCTTGAAGGACATGAAGAGGGGGGTTTCAAAATGGGTGGCGTTATCTTAGAAGCCAAAGTGAACCTGAGCATGCTTTTTCCTCCTCCGATGCCAGCAAGCCAAGGTTTGTTTGGCTGCTCTTAATCCAGTAAAGGTGCCCCACTCGCCCTTCCCTCGCCCATGGCCAAGTTCTTCTAGAATTGGGTCCCTGTTCACATAACACTGAGACTCAGAGTGCTCTTTACTTTCATTTCCTTAAAATTGACTGTATTTTCTTTTCCTTAATTTGCATTTTGGAGAGAATCAACCTTAAACAGATGGCATAGTAGTAGGAGCTTGATTTTGAATTTTGGCCTTTAACTCAGCCAAGACTTATGGAGCCCCTGATATATGGTCCACCTGGGCTGAGGCTGTCTGTCCTGGAACAAGACAGGTGACATTCCTGCCCTCATGAAGTTTCCAGCCTCTGCCTACCAGCCTCATCTAGGTACTTAAACACTTCCCTCATCTGTAAAGTGAGAACATCAGTCTTTTGTAACTATATGTCACACATAAGCAAGGCGTTGAGCAAGCAGAAGGGTCAAGTGTAGCCATTCCTGTTGTCAGTTATCATTCAAGCTGAGCTGGGGAAATGGATCTGGAGTAAACAGTTAGCAGTAAAAGTCTCTGTTCTAAATTGGAACTTCCTCCTCATCCCCCATAGTTGGTGGAAAGGCCTCTCTACGGGCTGAGTGGAAAGTGATCCTCTGTCCCCTGACAACATTTTCCTTCTTTCCACTCTCGTGATGCGCGGCTGACACTCTGGTTTTGCTCTTAGAAGCCCAGGTCAGCTGCCCTGATCAGGTGTGTGTCTGTGCGCGTGAAGGGGGGATGCGGTCCTTCAGCAGTGTGCTGAGAAGTGGCCCATGGTGGGTTTCTCCATCTGCAGAGAATACACAGCAAAGTGAGAGTCCTGAAGCCGTTTCTCTCGTGAATGGAAACATGACATCTCATGGCATTTAAGGAGGGCTGCCGGGTCAATGCTGGGACATGTTTGAATTATTCAGCTTTCATGACTTTGGGGGTGGAACTGTGAATGTTTTCCAAAATGAAAAGGACTTGAGACATCATTGTGCTCAGCACAGTATTTGACTGGTCCGAGGATGAGATGTGTAGACTGGTTGGGAGCCTGGAGCCCTGCTGTGGTCTTCTAGAGCCTGCTCCGCTCCCTGCCTGGCCGGTTCTCCAGTGTGATTCGGGGAGCAGTAGCCCCTCGTGAATTTTTACGTGATGAAATGGCCTCAAGGAAAAGAGGTTAAGGAATAGTGTTTTCCATATGTCTGAATGTCATGGAGCCCCTCTTACTAGACACTTAAAAGTCTAGTCAGGCTGTTGTCTGTGTTCACCACTTTTCTGTCCGCTGTGAACCTAAGCGTCCCGGGTCTTTCGCTTGAGAAGGAGAGCCAGCCATAACCGTATTTCAGCATGTTAGAATTCCAGAATCTTAAAGTGCCTCCTTGCCTCCCCATCTCTGAATGTTGAAATTCACTAATTTTATCAGCACGTTGCCAGATAACACACTAGGTGACTCAAAGCCGAAGCAGACCAGCTCTGGCTTGTTGAATGCTTTGCAAAGGTCAGCAGAGGATTGGAAAACTTGACCTTCAGCTTACTACCTATTTGCCAGATCTAAGCTGGTTATAGACAGTATTTTAAAACCACATTTTTTGTTTCTAGAAGGATTGTTAAAAGACTCTAAGCACTCTTGGAAACCTTTTGGTAACAATGATTGTTTCCATTCTATCTCTGAAAGCTTTGGGAGCATCACAGTAACAAAAGTTATTATATTTCGTTTTGTCTATTCACTCAGATGTTCTGAAAGATTTCTTGGAAGTCATCAGGCTGCTGCATCCAGTTGATAACTGGGAATAGATTTACCAGACTCTTAGTTATCTTTGTCACTGGCATGCCTTTCCTGTAATTTTCGTAACGGAGAGAGAGCATTGCCTGCTCTGTTCCTTTTCTCCCCAGAGAGTGCTTGTGTGGCACTTCTTCTGTCTAGATGGCTTTTACATGTATGTCAAGCCTGTTTTCTTTCCATCTTGACCCTAAAAAGTACCATTTCATAGATCAAGAAATGGAGGTTCTAAGAAGTTAAGTGGCTGACCCCCAAACCTGAACTCACACTCATGTTTTTGTCTTGAAAAGTCTTGGACTTTACCAGCCTGCCCTTATTATAAGCAAAGTAATTGCAGAGAACCAAAGCTGCCTTCTAAGAAGCTTATTGCTCCCCCACCCTCTACCTGCTCCCCTCAACTCCAGCTGGCCGCATTCAGGGTCTTTGCCTTCAGCTGGAATGAGCGTACACCTCTGCTCTTAGACCTCTGTAGCAGGAATCGCTGTTTTATAGTTCAAAGCAAGAAAGATGAGGGCTTACATATGACCTGTGGCTTTGTCTCTCTTTGACTGTCTCTCATTGACCTTCCGTAAGTTACTCACCTCTTCGACCCTTAATTTCCCCATCTATAAAATGATGATGAGAAAATTCCATGGCATTTGTGATGAGTAAATGAACTAATCATCACAGCACTTAGCACTGGACTGTGCATTTGGCTTGCATCCAGTAAATGGTGATAATAGAAATAATAGTATTAGATCGCATAGATCTGATTTCTGAAGCAGAAAATGTCCCTTCTCCTTGAACTGAAATATGAGTATCCAGAGTAGAGAAGCAAATGCATATTGTAAAATATCCATAGTAGAGAGTTCATCACAAATTTTTACATTTCTGTGAAACCTCTAGTAATGGAAGAGAGAATTGAATGGACATGATAAACACTCACTAATGGAAAACATTTAGATGGCTGCAGGGTGGGGCAGGGAGGCCGGAGCCGCGGAGCAGCAGCTGGGAGGAGGCGCAGGTACAGATGCTCTGCACCACCTCGAGGGTGCTGACCCTGCCCTCCAGATAGCGGTTATCGTGAGGGGAGGTGGCCCATTGTTGCCCCGTCTTTTTATTTTCTTAAATCCAGTTAGAAATCCAGCTTTTCATGTAACATCTCCTCATTTTCAGACTTGGTTCACATCTGAAACAGAACTTAAGCCATATCTGGTTGCCATCCCCACCTCCCACCCGACGTGGTGATCTCGGCTGCGGCATCTCCCAGCCTGGGCCAGCCCCAGGCTCCCTCATTGCCAGAAACCCAGCCTCTCGAACCAGACTCACCATCTAAAGGAGTATCTCTCCTGAGTGTAGTAGCATTTCCGGCCCTTTTCCAGATCACAAATATGGGAATTATCTGCTTTGACTGATATTTTCACATACGTCATAAAACTGTAATTGAAAGACCTTTCCAGCACTGGGCGCGCACCAGGACACTGAAGCACATTTTGAAAGACAGTTAGGGAAAAACGGCCACAGAAATTTAGGAATGAAAAGCTGGATCTCACAGGAAATTGATACTCAGACCAAATTCCTTACTTAGTTGAAGCAAACAGCTTAACCCAAATACCTATTTTTCTGATGGTCAGATAGTTGCTACCTTTTAAAAAATCCTTTCCTACCGGGATTTTGTATTAGTTCTGGCATTTTGCTTTCAGTTGCCTCAGCATTTTGAGTTAAAGTATTGTTTAATTCATAAATAAATAACTTAATGGAAAAGCATATCTTTGGGTAGACTATTTCAAAGTTCTTTTGGCAAAAATCATTTTGTGCATGTTTTTAATTTCCTGTCAGATCATAAACATCTTGCAGAAAGAACCATGCTCTATTCTGTCCAACCTTTCCATAAAAGGTTAATATGAAGGCTCTTCCAGGGCAGATAAATAATGCATGTTTGTTTATGTTGGCTAATTTTTCTGCTAAGTAATAAATGATTTTAGCTGAATTGGAATGTGATAACACTCCATAAATCCGTGCTCATTATCTTGCCTCCATCAGACTATTTACCATGTTGTTTTGACTGTCACTAAGAGAGTTAATCATCTTTTATTTTCAATAATCTCTGTGTTATTTTCCTTGTTGCTACAGCCCATCGTCAAGTCATATCACCTGAAGGAGAACTGTTTTCTCCGTTACTATTACTTTCTGTAACAGGCCGACTTTCATGCCCTTCCTAGCGGGATGGTTACGATGTTGATGGTCTGAGAAGTGGCGCCACAGCCTGCTCTTCGCTCGGTGAACGACCCCACGTGCGCTGATGTGGGCTCCTGTTTGTCAGTGTTCCCTCTTTTCCTCAGCCGCACTCGGCATGCTCTTGGGTTTTGGCTCATTTCAAAAATTCTACAGTTAGGATTCATGCGCTACAGATAAACGCACTGTTAAAAATCAGCTTTCTCAGTGATGAACTAAAGTTGGCAAGTTTGGACGGTGGTTTTTGTTGCAGACTGCTCACCTCTGCCCAGCCTTCTCAGAAGAGTGTTTTATCCATGAGATCTCTGTTACAGTTGGGAGACCTAAAAGTGCTGCAGCTCTCTGAACAGGCAGAAGTGCCTGTATTTTGAAATACTGCCTCTGGCAACAAGACAGATATTTCCATCTGCAAGACTCATTTTAAATGTTTGCGTTTTGTCACCTGATATGTGACCTGATTCTGGGACATATATCAGAAAAAAAAAGCGAATTCAGCAGCTTGTTTGAGAACTCAAACTGTACGCCATTCCTCAGTGATCCAAGAAATTCAGGGATAAGCAGAAAACAGAGCCTGCCTGCTTGGGAGTTATTTGGAGTTCGTGGGGCTGGGGAGTGTAAAACAGGGAAGAAGCAGGTGAAATCCCTACTCAGTTGTTTTATGTTTGCCACTCTATTCAGCTCTAGCTTGTCTTAAACATATATTATTAGTTTTATATGTATATAACTCCTTTAATAGTTCCTTGCAAATCAAAATTTAAAAATCCTAGTTCAAAGGCACAATCAGGTTTTCAATTTAAAGTACTCTATAGAATTAATCCCTTTGAAAGATCCCGTAATTCCTTAATTTGCTTGCTTGGGGAATACAAATTTATGTTTATATGACTTAAAGCCATCCATAGATCCATAGTGAAGTGTTAAACTCATGAGCCAAAAAGGCTAAAAAAAAAAGAAAAGAAATCCTTAAAGCTAAGTTCCCTCGGTTGAACATGTCAGAGGGTGGAGAATTATTACAGACATAAACACACACACACACACACACACACACCACCTCAGAGGGTGGAGAATTATTACAGACATAAACACACACACACACACACACACACACACACACACACCCCCACCACCTTCCAGGGCTTCAGAGTTATCTCCGTAACAGTGACATTAGACTGGAGTTGTATTAGGAGGGCAGAGGGCCTGCAGCTGTCCAGATTCAGGGGTTTATTCACCAGCTCCTGATTTTTAAGTTTTTAAACCAGGCTTGAGTTTCTTCAGTTCACTCTTAGAGTGTTGTTGTTGTTCAGTCACTCAGACATGTCCGACTCTTTGCGACCCCATGGACTGCAGTGCGCCAGGCTTCCCTGTCCTTCAGCGTCTCCCAGAGTTTGCTCAGACTCACGTGCACTGAGCCAGGGATGCTGTTTAGCCATCTCACCCTCTGTCGCCCCCTTCTCCTTATGCCTTCAGTCTTTCCCAGCATCAGAGTGTTTGCCAATGAGTTGGCACTTCACATCATGTGGCCAGAGTGTTAAAGCTTCAGCTTCAGCAACAGTCCTTCTAATGAGAATGGAATAGTCCTTTCCTATAGTCTCATAACAGATTAGGTAGACAAAATCAGATTCTGTTGTTGCCTGTTGTGCTTCTGCTGGGACATTTTTTATGCCTCCTCACTCTCCTTGTCTTTTGTAAATCTAGTTTTGGTCAAGCCATGCTATGAGCTGTGTAAACCTCGGACATCCCTGTGGCTCTCCTTCTCTCCATCTGTCAAAACAACAATTGTTGTTGAATAATTCTCTGTCTCCAGAGATCCTGCCCCTGTGTTGTCTGGATTCCGCGCTCTGCTCAGCCCCTCGTGGTCTACGCTCTGCTCCCAGTCAGAGTGCCTTTCTGTACTCTCATGCCTCTGAAAACCACCCATCCTTTAAGAATAAGCTCCTCCATGAATCTGGCTATCCCTGTATCAGCTTTTTGTCCTTTTCTGACCTCATGCTTGCACGGAAAGCAAGTTGGTTGCATCTGATAGCCTTGCCTTTCTATCTAGTACGTAAGCCACAGGAGGGCAGGGACCCACCTAATGTTTAAGTCTCTTTCTGTGTGGAGAGGATTTCAGAGACCTGATGAATCCCTGCTTGTTGACCATGTAGTCTGCAGTTTCAATGTAGAAAAATAGGTGTCTTTTCTTACTAGGCTTTTGACTGCTAGGAATGATCTCCTTGCCTCTTCAAATAGATTTTAGAGTATGGATTAGGTCATGCTTGGAGGGTCCTTAAGGAGTATTATCGTTGCAAAAAATACTTGCATGAGAAACATGGATGCCTTCAGGCCAGTGTCTCTGAGTCTTTCCTGTGCAGACTCTGGCCTCCCAGTTACCTTTGTGGTGGTTTTTCCAGAACAGCTCCTGGTGCCCAGAGACCCGGGGGGACTGTCATTGGAGAAAAGCCCCTCCTCTCCTGCTTTCAATATACTTATCATTACTTAAGGGATGAGGGTTAAAATACAATTTTAAAGCTAATAAAGAAGGTATTGCCTTGTGTTAGAAGTTCCGAGTATGCAGGAGATGTTCAGAGAAGGAAGATCTTTCTCAACTATCTCTGGCTTAATTATGAGGTGTCTTTTTGGTGTATTTATTTACTTATTTATAGCAATTGGCCAAAGGCTTTGACTCACTGGAGAATGTCTCTCTTTTCATTATGAATATGAAGGGTCCTGTGCGGTTGTTCGGTGCTTCATTCTGGGCTAGAGAACGCGTGTGACAGGCCCCTAGACTGGTCCCTCTGGTCTCAGGGGCCCTGGGTGTCTGTTGCCTGCATTGCAGACTGTGGTGGCTGGCTGCCAGATGGTAGCCTCCGTGTCTGACTCTGAAACGCCAACTGCAATTGAAAACCTTCTTGCCGAGAACAAGTCTTTCCATTCTGGGACCATATGGTGATCAGAGCCTCTGGGCCCACGATCGTTTATGGGGGCAGGCTCAAGAGAAGAGCAGATGGGAAGAACTGTCATAGGAGAGCATGGCTGGAAAAATGGTGAGGAATTGGTATTCAATTTTGCTAGATCCAGAATGAGTGGAGATAGGGGACTCATGGCCAGCCACAAGCTGGGTTCTGCACAAGACTGCCCGAAGAGTGACCGGGCAGCTTCAGCGTCAGCTGAGCATGGGGTCAGTGCCTACCTGAGAGGAGAGGCAGAACCTGTGAGTGTTTGGCGGGGTTCCAGTGCTCGATCTCTAATCAAACGGGAGCCTGGGGCTTGCTGCGAAAGTAGAGGATTGACGGCTACAATCAGCTGACCTTCCGAGAAGTAGATTGCCCTCAGTAACGTGATTGGGCGTCCTCCAGTTGGGTGGCCTTACATACAAGCAAGAACTGAGGTTTCCTGGAGAAGGAGTTCTGCCTGAAAACTGCAACACTGGTTCCTGCCCGAGTTTCCAGCTTGCTGGCCTGCTGGAAGTTCCAGACTGGCCATCCCAGCCATTTCATGAGCCGGTACACAGAGAAAACGCACCCGGGGGGGTTTAGCGTGTCCGCAGGGGCTTTGTGTGCTTGTTAGTGTCAGAGGAGCACTGCTGTGAGTCATAGTGGTTCTGTTCGCCAGTTGCCTTGGATTATTCTTTGAGATGCTGCACTTGGTTATATCAGTTTTAATAATCCTTGCTATGAAATTTATAGCACAAAGCAAGACATCCACAGGTGTTTGTAGAATAAATGAATTTCTAAGTGCCCTCAAAACATGCTGTAAAATGACAGTAGATAGATGCAGGAATTCAAAGCTACCCAAATGCATTTCTGCCCAAATGTTTGGGATTATTTCTGGAATTTTGAGACTTTACCTAATAGTTCAGCTAACGGTAGACACCATTCCAAAAGGTATGCAGTCACAGTTTGTATGCAAAATCCTTAATATTTTTATGGAATAATCTAACCCTTATTAGGCTGCTCATCTTTGACCTTCAAAGACAACAGTGCTGCTGCTCAGTCGCTTCAGTCGTGTCCAGCTCTGTGCGACCCCAGAGACGGCAGCCCACCAGCTCCCGCGTCCCTGGGATTCTCCAGGCAAGAACACTGGAGTGGGTTGCCATTTCCTTCTCCAGTACTGTTCTAGAAATAGACACAGCTAAGCATTTACTTTATTCATATTCTTAAGATCTGGCAGCAAGGTCTCTAGGCAGCAAGTTTGGGGAAAACGTGCTCTAAAATGAGGAAGGCGATGTGATCGAGACTGAAGGTCTTGCCATGAATCATGGGTCTGTGTGAAAAGAAGTGACATGTGATGGTCCATGTGATCGTCATGTGCTAAAGGGAGGCCGCCTTCGCTCACTTCCTTTGCTGGGTGGCTTTCTAGGTGAGAGATCTTCTCATTCTGGAGAATGCTGCATGCTGGCTCAGTGTGTCCGGCTCTTTGCTACCCCATGGACTGTAGCCCACCAGGCTCCTCTGCTTGGGGCTCTCCAGGCAAGAGTACTGGAGTGGGTTGCCATTCTTTTCCCATGGACTGGAATGCACAGAGGCAGTCGTATGTGGAGTGAATGACCATATCCCCCTGCCCCAGCTCCTTCCCCCCGCTGCTCTTGCCTCCCATTCTAATTAGCCTTGAACTGTCCAGCGGGTTCTCAGTGACCTGTGACGACTCTGGAGTGGGCCTAGGTTTCTTCACCTGGGACTACAGCCCTTCAGGGAATAGTGAAGCGATGAACCAAAGTTTGTATGCATTTCTCTCTACCCCTTCGCTCCAGAGTGAGAGCAGAAATCTTTTATCATGATTAGGTGGCTCCCAACAAAGGTGTGAAGAGCGCTGCGTCCCTGCACTTAGCTCTCTGCCCCACCAGGGCTCCTGTTCACAGAGGACAGTGCTGGCTTTGAGCAGAGGTTGGAAGTTCCTTGCTGGCAGATGCTCCAGGTCAGGAGCCTCCTGGTCAGCTAGTAGGGAGTGGCTGGTAGGGCTGGGGGCATGGCAGAGACTATGCCCTGTGTCAAGGCTTTCAAACTGAAAAAGAAAAAAAGCTGCCAAGCTAGAAAGTCCATTCACCTTAGCAGTGGTAGCTTTTACTGTCACAAAGAGGAAAATGGGGCCTCCTTGCGGGTACTTAGGAGGCTCTGTGATAACTGAACACCTTGACAAACAGGTGGGGTGCACACAAGCTGCCTCCCTCCACGGGCCGTGCCTCCAAGCAGGGGTCAAATTGGCCTTTCTCCTCTCCCCAGAGTTCACCGGCGCAAATCCTCCCCACCGGGCAGCCAGGCTAGGCAGCTCCCCGAGGCCCGGCCCCCTAACCCTGCAGTCTGCTGGCCCTTCTTTCTTCTTCTCCTCTTCTTTCTGTTTTTGGGATGACACTTTTTTTTGTCTCTTCCCTGTGGACTGTTTTGCAGGCATCAGATCTAAAGCACTTCTGCTTGTCCACACATCTGTGGCTGCTGCTGCCGCATTCTCCACCAGTCACGTCTGACTGTCTCGCTCTCCCATCTCTTCTGACTGTCACTTTTGTCCCATTTCTTAGCTTTTTGCTAGAAAAAGATTTGCCGGCGCAGGGAAGGACTCCTTTGCATCAGCAGTATGTCGGAGTGCGGATCGTGAGGCTTTGGTGCGTGTTTCCCCCGGCTCTGCTGAGAGGCTGCCCTCCACTGTCACAGGCCTTACGTGTGTGTGTGTGTGTACGGGGAGGGTATGTTTGTGCCGCTTTGTTTTGTGCTGGTTATGTCATCGTGTCAGTGTCTCAGCCTTGGTTGCATGTGAGAATTGTCTGGGCAGCTTCTAAAAGTCCTGGTGCCCAGGCCACCCTCCAGAATAATTAAATCAGCGTGTCTGCGGGGTTGCGGAGTATTCCATGAATGTGTAAGCACCCTAAATGATGGATGGATTTCAGCACGGGCCCCAAAGTTGATAACCACTAATAGAGGCTAAAACCCTAAAATGCTGGAAGGCTGAATTCCAAGTCCTGGAGGCTTGATGTTATATTTAAAAGCAACAAAGCCTTCTAACCAAATAGATGTTTGTCTGAAGCTACTCTATTAAAAAAAAAAAAAATCAAATAAACAGAAGACAGCCTGGCTTTTTTTTTTTTTTCCTTGCCCATGTCTTTTAGGGAAGCCCGAAGGGTTAAATTGGCTGTTTCACAAATGGATCCAAATCTAACCATTGTAGGTTATATATATATATATGTATATTTTTTTCCCCCTAGTCTTAGTCCCAAATGGAACGCAAGATTCAGAGAACATTGCAGCCTGTATTTTTAGCTAAGTTTAGTTAGAGCTCTTGGTCCGGGAGACATTGAGAATTTCAAAATAGTTTGTTACCTCAAAATACATTTCCTGAAATGGACTTGAGGCCTGAGAGGGATGAATGGGCTTTTTTTCTTTTTTTTTTTTGCTTCTATATTTATTGTACCACAAGAAAGCAAATCTTAAATTTATGTAAGTTTTTATTTTTAGAGACCCAGGAAACAGGTGCTTTGCCCAAGCGACAGAAGGCTGCGTGGCAAAATGTCAATGGCAGACTAGAATTCATGGGCAGGGAGCGGTGGGGGAGGGCCCTGAAGCTGTGCATCTGGCCTCAGGCCGGAGCATCCTTAACTCAGGGGCAGACCAGGAGGGCTTGCTCAGGCCTGAGAAGCACCGTCCCACCTCCTGAGGGCGGGTTTGGTCCTGCGCCCCTGCGCCCGGGCGCCCTGTCTTTTCTCGTCTAGCAAGAAGGGGCTTTGAGTTCACATTTGTTGAGGATACCCCGGGCTCCATCTCCCGGCTCACACTTTCAGTTGCCAGCACTGCCAATGGCAGAGGACCTCACAGAGGAAGAAGAGGGGCGAGGGTGCCAGGCCTTGTCGGCGCCCCTCAGCGTGGCGTGTGCTGCAGGGACAGTTTGCCTCAGCATGTCACTGGTGGACGTGAAGGAGCCTCACGTTTGCTCGCGCACTCTGCCTGGGGTGAGCGGAGCGCTGTGTCCCTCCCTGCCTGGTGCAGAGCCAGATGTGCCCCTCTGTGTTTGCTCCTTCGTGGATTAGCTGGTTACCATTGAGCACAACACATTTTGGATGGCATCTGTGCGATAGCCCCTCTTCTTGGCCCTGGAGAGGCAGCGTGGAAACAGGCAGAGAGGGCCGCATGGAGCTTGCGTTTGGTGTGGATTGGAAGCCACTGGGTGGTGGGGAATGTGCAGAAGATCAGACGAAGCCCTATGTTGATTGCCTTAGGACCACGCGGTGATGTTTAACAGAGGCCAGGAAGGCGCAAGAGGGCAGGTGAAGACCAGAGGAAGGGCAGGACCTGAGGCAGGCGGGAGCCCGGCTTCCCCCAGGAGAGGCCCTGGTGTCCTCGAGGGGAGTGAGTGAAGAGAGCGGGCAGCCGGTGGTGCTGGGAGGGCAGAGGGCGGAGAGGGGGCAGGCAGCAGAGCCCGGAGCTGGAGCTCACTGGCACTCACGTGTGTGTTGTGTGTGTGTATGTGTGTGTGTTTGTCTGGGAGACACACTTTTATCAGCTGAGTTGGCTCAGGGCAATAGGGAGAAGTCAGAGCCAGGCTTTTGCCAAGAAGAGCATCACCCTGATGCTCTGGTGAGTATAGGTCAGGAATGCAGCGGCCAAGTCTGCCCTCTTCCCCAGGGTCTGCTCTGAGCCGGCTGACCCCCTTTGCAGATGCGGCAGCTGCTCTCTGCGTGGCCCGGGTCTGCCCGCTGCCCTCTCGTCGGGCTCCCGCGCCCTCTGTGCCTGCCTCGCTTTTGAACTGCCCTGTCCTGGTCTGTTTTCATCTCCACCCACCAGCTAAACTATCACTTCCTCTAAGAGCACGTTCCGCAGCACCCAGTACCACGTGGTAGGCTGACCTGCCGTCTGTCTCTGGGTTGAGCACGGAGGTTTTGGTGGAAGGAGTGCATTACGATGGTCGCTGACAGAGGCAAGAAGTTGCCAGGCCTCCCCCAGCCGACCCCACCCCTCGCTGGCTTCCATCACAGCCTTCTCCTCTGCTGTGGAGGTGTTGGCAGCCTTTCTCCACGTTCATTCTTAGTGGCCCCGGGTTCATCTGGCATTGCGTCTCCGTTGGTAGCGGGCTGCGTTGGCTCACTGCATGGTGCGTCTCTCTTTTCTTTGCAGTTAACAGCGACGTGATGGTCACTGACCACAACGGCGCCATCAAGCTGTCACAGCTGTGTAAGTTCTGCGACGTGCGATCGTCCACCTGTGACAACCAGAAGTCCTGCTGGAGCAACTGCAGCATCACGGCTATCTGCGAGAAGCCGGAGGAGGTCTGCGTGGCTGTCTGGTGAGGGTGCCTCTCAACGCTGCTCCCTCCGCCCCTTACAAGCAGTGTGCGCTCGTGGGATGTGGAGTCACGTGTCTCATCTCTCCGGCATCTGTCCCGTTTCCCCCACTTCAGACCCTCTCTCTCAGTTACGCAGTGTAATTTCTCGAGATACTCTGTACACTTTCAAATACACACACACCCCTTCCTCGTGTCAAGGAGAGGGATTTGCCGCTTGCCAGCCACTTAAGTGACCCCCCCTGGGGACCCTGCAGTGACGCCCTGAGCTCTGTTCTGAGGCGGACTCAGCCTTCTCTCACAGAGATGGATGCTGGGCTGTTGCAAGAGGGACACGCTTGTCAGAGATGGAGCAGCGACTCAGGGCGTCAGGACATAACCCGTTCCTTAGAAGCCTGGCCACCGCAGCGCACCACCGCTGGCCAGACTCCACGTCTTTCTCTGGGAGCAGATTCTCTCCTCCCTCCCTTTCCCTTTCTTTCTCTTTCTTCTTCCCTCCCTCATCTTCTCAGTTTTGCTACGTACACGCACACACACACACACAGTGGGAATCATTTGATTAGCACGTAGTTATTAACACATATTATGAATTGGAGGTATGAGCCAGAGATTAAAAAAACAGTGATAATTAAGAGAGTCCTCATTTTATATTAAAAAAAGTATACATTTGTTGATGAAATGTAACATTTTGAAGACTTATATGGATGGTTTCAATGTTTCAGCTATTGTTTTTTAAAGTAAGCTCTGTATCTTCTAGCTGTTAGCAAATGAGAATATCCACCCAGTTATCTTTGCCTGCTCCTTTGAGCAGGAGTCTCCAAAGACTTTCTCCAGACCATGTGCCCTCAGCCTGGACAATAGATCTGAGAGCCTGGCACATTTCCCTACCCACCGGGGCATGAATCAGGTTCTTAAGAGCTAAAGGAATGTTCACAGCCAAGACCTGTCATGGTGGCTCGCCATTACCTGCCAGCTGCATTGTGTCCAGCTCTGAGCCCTGCTTTTGCAAAAGGGTTTTGACAGAGGTGGTGTTCGAGGAGAGGGACACGTGTGATGGGAGGTCCAGAAGCATGCCAGCCGAGGGCTGGCAGGGGCAGGGAGCTAGGTTAGTCCAGTAAAGAGGACGTGGGCTCTGCGGAGGGAGCGGAAGGGCTCTTGAGTGGGAAATGCAGTAAATAAATGGTTGTGCAGAAGCCTACAAGGCTGGAGAGACACACAGCTTTTCGAAGGGGATGGACAGACACACCTGAGCTCAAGGTCAGCTGAGGTGTTCTGTCAGTCGTGGTTTCCTGCCAGTGGGGCAGGCGCCCTTCTCTGGAAGCATCAGACCAAGGTCAAGTGGGGGGGAGTGACCACCAGTCAGTTCAGGGCAGAAAGCTTCAGATCCCGACCGGGTGACCCCAGGCTCCTCCTCCGTGTCTGTTCTCTGCTCACCTTTGCTTATGGAGCCACTGGGAATGAGAACTTAACTTCTGCACCAAAAGCAGACTTTTTCATTAAGGGGCGTTTCCCTACCCCTAGTCCAAGTGCAGGGGGTAGAACGTGAACTGCGTGCTCCTGGCATTGATGCTTTGCTGTCTCCGAAGGTAGGAGCATGTGGGCTGCTCTGCCCCCTCCTTGTTTCAGATGTAGAGTAAGCACAGTGAATGTTGTTTCTGCCTGTCTGCAGAAAGACACGTCCAGAGGCGAAGAGGGGGGGTGCCAGTGCGGGCGCTCTCCTGTGACCCCACCCCGCCCTCCAGGGAGGGCCCCGCCCCTGCACTTACCAAGCTGGAGTCGCTCTGCGTCCAGGGACCAGCCGCCTAGGACTGGCTGGTGCAGGGGCTCCATTGCCTCAACTTGGGACGGCTCCGATGGGCCCTCGCAACCCCCAGGCGCCCAGAGGACAGCTGAGGCCACATCGCGAACCACTTGCCCACTCTGTGCAGATTTGCTCCCTGAAGGGACATTTCCCCAAAGCACCTGCACAGAGCTCTCACAGCCTCAGAGCCTGTGTGCCCGGGCCCTCACACGCAGACACAAGTCTATGTTAGAAGCAGCCGAGTGGGTGAATAGAAGACTGCTCTCTGTGATCCATTTCAGTCTTCTTTTCATTCATTCATTTGTTGAATTAATGCCAGTTGTGCACTCTCACTAAGTGAAATGCTTAAGTCCTTTTCAAGGATAGAAATATTTTGGAACCAATATTAATTTGATTACTGTGGTTCTTTTGTCATGGATATTGACAGTCTCTTCAGTTGTAGGACAAAGAAGTCTGTGTTTATTTCCCTGTATTTTTCCTTTCTGTGCTTCAGTGAATCCAAAATGTTTTGCACAGTGGGCCCTGTCTGTCCGGGGGGTGCTGTTACAACATTGAGTGGAGAAAGCCCTTAAGGACCTTACGGAGCCTCAAGTTTTGTTTTTTTTGTTTGTTTGTTTGTTTGTTTTTTTAACGCATGTCTATATGTAGTGAAGGAAGTGAAGTCTCTCAGTAGCTTCCGACCCTTTGTGACCCCATGGACTGTAGCCTGCCAGCCTCCTCTGTCCATGGGGTTTTGCAGGCAAGAAAACTGGAGTGGACTGCCATTTCCTTCACCAGGGGATCTTCCCGACCCAGGGATTGAAGCTGGGCCTCCCGCACTGCAGGCAGCTTCTTTACCATCTGAGCTAACAGGGAAGCCCATACATGATTGCGTATATCCGTATATGTACGCCCACTCTTGTTTAGATTCTTTCTCCATATAGGTCATTACAGAGCACTGAGTCGAGGCCCTGTGCTACTCAGCGGGTCCTTACTGGTGTCAGTCACGTATAGTAGCGTGTACGCAGTCCCAGGTTACCCCCGCCCCCGGTAACACACATGTGTTTTCTACATCCGTGACTGTGCTTCTGTTTTGCCTCGGGTACCGAGGTTGAGCCCCCTCCCTGCGGTCCCAGTTCTGCGGTTAGTGGCGGTGGAAGGCGAGGGCTCAGAGAGAACCGGCCCAGGGCTCTGGAGCGGCTTTTCTTCAAGCTCCCAGTTTCTTCCTTGTCCCATCCCAGGGCCTCTGGAAGCTTCGCAGAGGAGCAGTACCATGCCCTTCCCTGGGAGCCTGGGGGACTCGGCGTGCCTTCATTTCGTTACCAAAATCAAACACGGACCCCCCCCCCCCCCAACACAGATGAGCACACACCTGTGTGCTCACCCACCTGTGTTCCCCCCGAGAGCCCTTGAGCTCTCTCCACAGCCCACACCTTATGGGGTAAGGAGGGCCTCTTGTTTCACGGCCACTGTTTTCCTCAAGACCTCCCAATAACTTGGGGGTTAAGGAAAGGATTTTTTTAAGTGTGATTTTCAAAATTATTTTTTAATTTTTATGCAGTTTTTAAAGGTTACCCTCCATTTACAATGATTAGAAAATACTCCTATATTCCCATCCTTGAGTGTACCTTACACCCAGCAGTTTGTGCCTCCCACTCCCACCAGCTCCTCACTGATTAGTTCTCTTTGTGAATCTGCTTGTGTTTTGTTACATTCACCGTTCT